>NC_135715.1:175874280-177134461 GCF_964656455.1 Halichoerus grypus
TTGAAGGTAAGTGACGAGTATATGGGGTTTTATTATATTATCTCTACTTTGGGGGGTATTTTTAAATGTCCTTAATAAAAAGTTACTGTAACATTTTAGGGTATTAAAAAAGAATGTATACATTCACAAACCAAAGAGAAAGAATAGAATAGAAAGAAATATCACCTTTGTGCTGATAAGTCTCAAATTTATATGTCCTTTAGGACTTCTCTGAATATCAGACTCACATGCTTATTTGCTTTTTTTGACATTACCACTTGAAAGCCTGTTAGACATCTCAAATATCACACATTCAAAGTAAAACTCCCAATGTCCCACTCTCACCCTGCTCCCTGCCAAAAATGTTTCTGTCCTAAAGCTTCCAAGGCTTCTACCCACGTGCTTACGTTAAAAACCTAGAATCACCCTACATTTTCTCTTTCCCTTTCTCCTTCCTCTCTTTTTTGGTTAGACTTTTCTTGGCCGCAAATAACGGAAAGCCTAATTAACAGAGGCTTAAACAATGAGGATATTTATTATCCTGCAAGAAATCTGAGTGTAGGGCAGTCCCAGGGTTGATTCGGTGATGTTACCAACAGCTCCAGTATTTCAAGCTATCTGCTCTGGCATCCTCAATGGGCTGGTGGCATCTTCCCTTATGATCACAAAATGGCTGCAGCAGCTCCAAGTGTCATGTCCTCATTTGCTAAGGCTGGGAAGGTGAAAGTCCTCCCATAGTCTCTTTTTATCAGGGAGGAAAACCTTGCCTTCAAGCATCCTTGTAGATTTCCCTTATATCTCACTAGCCCCTTGCCTAAACTAGTCATTGGAAGGAGGGACTGGAATTACCATTAATGGTTTAGACTAATTTATACTCACACCTAGGTCTGGGAAAGGCCATCTTTCCTTGAGCAAGTGGAAGGGTAAATAATTATACAAATTCAGGACCCTGCCAGCAAAGACAAAATAGAGGCAGGGGGCAGGTAAGGCTGTTGGGTAGATCTGCACACCCCACATTAGTGTGTCCTATAACTTTATTTCGAACCCAGCTACTTCCCACAATCCCTGCCCCAGTCCACGCCACCATCCCTCATGCCTGGATGCCAGAAGTAGCCTCCTAATGGGCTTCCTGCTTTTCCTTTGGAACTCCTGGTCTTGCTTACCCTTATAATGCTTCCTCTACACAGCAGCGGCAATAATCTCTCTAAAACACAAAGTAGGCAATGATGCTTGCTTAAACCCTCCCATTGCCCCAGTCATGGAAGGCATTCTTTCAAGACTCCTTTACCTCTGTGTTTTCAGCTTGCAGAGCTCCCTCCTTCCCTCCCTCCTTCTCCTTGAACACACCAGGTTGGCTCCTTTGGCCTCACCATTCTCTCGACCTGGAGCACTATGATCCAGATCTTGTTATGGCTGACTCCTTGGCATTGGGTCTCAGTTCAAACATCAGCTTCTTTCCCTTCCTTCCTTCTTTCTTTCTTTCTTTCTTTCTTTCTTTCTTTCTTTCTTTCTTTCTTTCTTTCTTTCACATCAGCTTCTTAGAGAGCTGTTCCCTGTCAATAGTAGGCTCCCCATCTCTTTCTGTGCCATTATCCTGGTTTATTTTCTTCATGTGTTTATTTCTATCTGAAATTTCCTTGTTTTTTTTTATTTATTATCTGTCTTCTCCATGAAAATGTAAGCTCTTTAAGAGCACAAACTCTTTGTCCACCACTGTATCCTTGGCACCTGGAATAGTGCTTGGCACATAACAGACACTCAATAAATATTTGTTGAAGAAATTAAGATATGGATTTCCTCTCATTTCATAACTGAGATACATTAATATGCTTTAAAATCTCAGTCTCTTTACTCTGTTGTACATAAGACCTTCCCCCCTGCCTACCTTTAGGATAGTTTTCTTTCCAGAGTTGGTGATGTCTACATTGACTCTTGAGATGCCCAACTTTGAAGGCCAGTTGGGAAGTTGAAGTGCTGGACAAGAAGGTTTTGGGCCCAGTGGGCCCTCTGGGAACCCAAATGCCTCCATCTGGATAATAATTCCTGAGGTCTATGGCTTCATGGATCAACCCACTGTAGGCTGGGCTTGCTTACCTTTGAAGTGTTGGTTGGCTGTGTCTTCTCTCTGGGGATTTTGGCCTCTTAATTCCAATTGGGAGAGTGATGACTGCAGTCCACAGTCAAAACCGGAGTTAACCCTCTTGATATTCTGGGTCATTCCCTGGCATACTGTGTTGAGAAGGGCTCTGAAAAAAGCCCCCAACCTCAAAATAACTCCCCCACCATTTGGCACCTTGACTGAAGTTTCATATTAGCAACTGCTTCGTGGATAAGGTTGTTAGATAAAATTCCTTTATTTGCTAAAGCTGGCATTCCTATTCCTGGTCATGGTTGCTGACTGGAAGAATGACTGGATGGAGAGGCGCAGTGTGGTTTCTAGGCAGCATTAGAGGCCATTTGAGGTTAGTGGTCATACATTTGAAGTCAGGTCAGTCAGCCCAGTTCTGGATTTTTCTATAGCCACTGTTTAGCTGGGTCAGGACAGGCGCTGAGTTGGTGAAGAACCAGGGTTGTGATTTAGTCAAACGAGGATGCTGAAGCTGGAGGGAGGCAAGGGAGTGATCATGGCCACCGTGGAATTTAAGATGGAAAGGAAGGAGATAAAGACACAGGAGGGGGATGAGGCACAGTGAAAGCTCTGTCTTGTGGAAAGGGGAGAAGCACTAAGCCTGAGTCCCAGGTGAATTTCAATTCCACCACTAATGAGCCCCTACGTGACCTTGGGCAAAACGGGCAAGAGGCTTCCATTTCCTTTTCTTTCTCAAGGAAATGGAGGCCCCGCCTTGCCTACCTCACAAAGCTGTTGAGGGACTCAAGGGAGATAAGGGGTGTAGCCGCCTCAAGAGCCACAAAATGGGATACAAATGTGAAAGATTAACATTTGTATTTCATAAGTTTGCCTAAGGCCATAGTGAGACTCCTGTGGGGAAATAAGGCCAAGTGAGGCCCGCAGCCACTTGCTTAGAATGGGGAGAGACCATGACAAGTAGCCCTGAGCCCCTGCTCCTCATCGTGCTTTCCCTGTGGAGAATAACAGCAATTCTAGACTAAGCACTCTTAGTTTATATGGTTTCATCCTCACCATACTACCTCTCCCCATTCTACAGACACGCAAACTGAGGTGGGAAAAGAACTTAAATGCCAGAGCTGGCCCTAAGACTGAGCTCTAGTTCCTATGTTCCTATAATAGTCTGAGTTTCCACCCCGAAGGCCCTGAGGCTTGATATCTTGCCCTAGGACTTGTAATTTCCAGTTTAGAGCACTCTCCTTAGTGCCACTCACATTCCACTTCCAGTCCTCACCCACCCTAGGGGTGGCCTTGCAGCTGGAGCTCAGGGGCTTTGATTTCTGAATCCTCTCCCACCTGCGAGAGACCGCTGAGCCACCAGGAAATGGGATTGTGTGCCTGAGTGCAGACACTGTGTACCTGTGTGGGGTGACCAGCCGAACCCCTCCTCTAACCACCCCACCTTGCTGCCCTGTTTGAGCCCAGGCCCAGCGCTTGGTAACCAAGTCAACAGGCCTGTCCTCCTGGGGCCGTTTCTAACTACATTTTCCCCGCTGAGAGATGATCGGAGAGTATAAGGAGGCCAGTGGCTGCGGGTCTCTCACAGACCCATATCTGCCTCTCATCGAGCAGCAGACAGACAGACAGACAACCCAAGCCAGCCCCCAGCCAAGCAGCATGGTGAGCAGGGGTGGGGGGCTGGACATGCTAGTGAGGGTCCTAGTGCACCTAGGGTGGGTGGTGTGAGGGATCCTTGGGAGTCCAAGTATTCCAGGGGCTAGTGTGTGGGCATGTGAGGTGGGGAGAGGGAAAAAGACTTCCAGATGTGAGTGTGGCCCCCCAATTTTGCTGGTACATGAGAGCACGTGCAAGGGTGGAGGACAGGGTGATAGTAACCAGGATGTGGCTGCTGAGGGGTTCTGGATTTAGGGGTAAGGAGTATGGAGTAAGCAGGACTGGAGCAGGAAATACAGGCATTTTACAAACCCTGGGCCCCAAAGCAGATTCACCCTTGGCCTCTGGTCTTACCTCCCAGCTGTGGGCAAGCATCCTCACAGCCCTGCCCAGCTGATGCATCTGATCTGACCTCTTATTTCAATAGAGACAGTGAAGAAGAGGAGGGGAAGGGAGGGTGCTCCCTCTTATCGAGACCTGGCTGTGCGTGGGGCTCATTTGATATCATTTGCCAGGCTCCCCACCAGGAGGGATAGAAGAGCAGTGAAGAGCATGGTTGGAGCCAAGCTCCCACTCTGAATATTACTGGTTTTGCTCATGACCTTCAGCTAGTTGCTTAACCTCTCTGTGGGTCAGTTTCCTCATGTGCAAAACGGCGTCATGAAACTACCTACCTATGGGGTTGTCATGAAGATGAAATGTATAATAATGTATGTGGAGCGCTTAGCACAGTGCCTGGCCCCTAATTAATGCTTAGCACAGGGGAACTAAATGATATAATGACAAAGCCCACCACATACGAGATCATACTATTTTTACATTCAAGGAAAGGGCACTAGAGCAGCTAAAGAGAAGTAACTTGTCTGAGGTCATAGAGGGATGGGGGTTTGATGCTAAATCTATGTGATTCCAGGGGTTGAGTTCTTTGCCTCAAACCTGTTGCCCCACAGCATCATTTCTAGCATCTCAAGTATACCCAAGAGGTCAGAGATGCCTTGCGTGGGCTAGCAGTCATGGGCGCCAAGATGGTGTCTGGCTTTGTAGACAGAGCCTGGGCAGGCTTGAAGTTACAACAGCCAGTTCTGGCCTTGCCAGTGGACTGGTAAGCCCTGTCAGTCCTCCCTGTGGGACACAGGGATTTCTGGAGTCCTTGTGTCCCTGAACACCCCCCAGTTTAATTCATTACCTTCTCTTACTATGACAGCAGGGTTGGGGGATGGGAGTTGGTAAGGGGACCCAACATGTATGGTACCCCCAATATGTGTCATGCAGTGAGCCAGGTAACTTATATGCCTTCTTTCATTTAATCCCCGTCGTAATTCTAGGAGGGGGCTCTTATTTGCCCCAGTTCATGGGATGGAGGGAGGCCCACAGAGGTTAATACTCTTGCTCAAGTCAAGTAGAGAAGTAATGACGATGTATGATTTAATCCCAGTCATCTCAAAATCATAAGTCAAGGCCCTTGCATCATATTTAAAAAGTCAGGCAACTGTTAAATTTATGGAGAAAGCATCCTCATTAAAAATTATGAAATATTCCAGGCAGGAAAGTGTAAAGAATAATATAATAAACACCTGCTACCCAGCTTAAGAAATAGAATCTCTCTCCAACTGCATGCACCTCCGTCTTCTACCAGAGAGAACCTTTGTTCCAAATTAGTGTTAATATTTTCACTTGCTTTCCTTATTTTTGTAATACACATGCACTACAGAATATATAGCAAAACATAAATATATCTGTAAATGACGCACAGCATTGTTTTACGAGCTAAAGATTTTTATAAATGGTATCATTTTGTATGATTCTTCCCTAATTTGCTTTTCTTTTTCCCAGTAAAAATTTTTTGGTAAGATTATTTCTTTTTTGTTGTTGTTGGGTTTTTTTCTTTTCTTTCTTTTTTTTTTTTGTTGGGTTTTTTTCTTTTTTTAAAGTTTTATTTAGTTGACAGACAGAGACAGCAAGAGAGGGAACACAAGCAGGGGGAGTGGGAGAGGGAGAAGCAGGCCTCCCGCTGAGCATGGAGCCCGATGTGGGGCTCGATCCCAGGATGCTGGGATCATGACCTGAGCTGAAGGCAGACGCTTAATGACTGAGCCACCCCGGCACCCTGGTAAGATCCTTTCTTGTAGTTCATCCATTTCTACTTCTGAATCATTCTTCATCCATTTTCTCCTGTTGAAGGACATTTAATTGGCTTCCGTTGCTATGGTGCTGTGAGTCTTCTTGCACCTGTTCTTGTTTACCTGTGTGAGAACTTCTCTAGAGCAAGAGTGTCATCAGCTCTCCTAGATCTTGCCCAATTTTTCTCCGAAAGAGATGCATCAGTTTAGGCTTCTACCAACTGTCTAAGGAGTCCCATTTCTCCACATCCTCCACATGGTTAAGCCTTAAAGCTTGGGGAAACCTGATGGATGTGTTCATTTTGTTTTCAAGGTCTGGGGTAATTCTCAAGCAGAGCAAGAAGGCCTACTCTGGTATCCCACTTACCATGCTGTCCCACCCCTGTTAACGTATGAAAGTCTCCCTTCCCTGCCCAGTGGGCTACTGGAGGGCAGGGACTGTGCTTTGGGTGCTATGTATCTCCAGTGTCAGCACAACATCAGGCACAGAGCAGAGGCTCAGAGTGTTGGATGAAGCAAGAGGGTCCAACCTTCTTGATTCTCATGGGGCTCCCCAGGAAGGGCGTTGACCTTTCTGATTTCCAGGACCAGGTAGTTTATCCCAGTACTGCTTTAGGGGCCAAACGTTCTTTGACCACCAGCCTTGAATCATGTAGGGAAGACCTTTTTCCCAGCCCCACTCCACTCCACTCCAGAATTATGCACACCCAAGAGAGGAAAGAACAGCATACCCCCTACCATTCCAGGCCCACTCTTCCCTTCCTTGCTGGCATTTCTAGCCAGTGAATCTAGAGTTATTCCTGCTTTCAAAACCTCTCCCTTGTCTCAGATCCCTGAAACCTCACTTGGATCTTACTTCTCTCACCCATGGCCCTTCATTTCTTTCTGAACACGGGTGGGTTGACTATCATGTTTTGCCAGACTCATCTGATCCCCTCAACACTTCTTAAGACGCTTAGTCACTGAGACTAAGACTCTATAATCTTAAAACTGCCCACATCTGCTTCCTCTGAGGGTTTTGGCCCAGCCCCCAGAGCCACTGCCTGGGGATCCTCAAGGCCACAAGTAATTCCTTAGACACAGGAGGTGGGGCAAGGAGGGCAGGAACCTTTGCTCTCAGCCAGAGAACCACTCAAGAAAGGATTGCAGGCAGGAACCGTGTCCAGGCACGACAGGCTTCTCTTTGCTAAGAGTGTTCTCTGCACTTTGCCTACTCAGCATGAGTGCTTCTCAGTGCATGTGGGGCAGGCCAATGTGCAAACTGGCAATGCCCGCTGGGAGCTCTGCTGCTTGGAACATGGGGTCCAACCAGATGGACAGATGCCTAGTGATAAGACCATTGGTGAAGGGGACGACTCCTTCAACACCTTCTTTAGTGAAACTGGGGCTGGGAAGCATGTGCCCCAGGCCGTGTTTGTGGACCTGGAGTCCACTGTGATTGGTGAGTGATGATCAGTCTCTGTCACATATGTCACCTTGTCTTGGGCACCACAGCCAGTCCTTCCCCATACCCGGGGCACTAGAATTTGTAGTTGCCAGGAGTAGTAGCCAATTAAACCACAGATCTGCTGCCACTAAGCTCCAGAGTCTCCGGGTAGCTCTATATCCCTTTCTTTTTTATTGAAGAATACTAAAAGTCAAGGGCCATAACACCAGCATGAATGGGGCTCCTCTAGGGTAGGACTAGGGGCCTGGTGGCCCCGCCCCTTCTGGTTAACTTGGGGAGCCAGGCTGCAAGGGGAGGGGGGTGCGTAAAACTCTGCCCATTGCAGATGAAATTCGGACGGGCATGTACCAGCAGCTCTTCTATCCAGAGCAGTTCATCGCTGGCAAGAAAGACGCTGCCAATAACTATGCCCAGGGTCACTACACCATTGGAAAGGAGCTCATCGACCTGGTACTGGACTGAATTCAGAAGCTGGTGAGTGGTGGTGGCTGAGGGCTGGGGAAGGGGGAATCTGGATTCCTTCAGCTAAGAAATCTGGACACCAGACAGGAATAGAGCCTACTGGATGAGTTTTATTTTACTTTATTTTATTTGTGGATGAGTTTTAAAGATGCAGGGTCAGGACCAGTGAGGAGGGGCCCTGCATACTGATCGAGGGAGGCAGAGTGTGCACTCTGGCCTGGAGTTGGGTGTCCTCTTTACCTCCTATAGCAACTGGTCCAAGGCTGGGCAGAGTGGCCACCAGGGCAAACATGACCATGGGCTGTCTGGCCAAGCTGTGGAGGTCCATAGGGATTCCCAGAATATCACCTTGTGTTGCAGGGATGTGGGCAGAAGGCCCTGTGAAAAACAGGGATCCAAATAGTCCTGACCCAAGGCTCTATGATCAAATTTGGCCTCCACCAAGGATGGGGATCAGGTTCCTGGATTGTTGACCTCAGTAGGGAACATGAAACATGTGAAATTAAGTCAGGGGTAAGCAGGTATGGAGCTGGGTGGGTTATGATGTTACGAGGACAAAAATGACTATGTCATGAGATTCTAGAGAGCTGTGTGTTAGAGACTTCAGGAGGGTTTAGAGAGGAGGAGAACAAGAGGAGAGAGAATGGGCCTGCTTTGTGCTCTTGGAAAAGTCTTCCAAGGATTTAATGAAAGTTTTGGGGAATTTGAAACAGCTGGTTTTTTCCTTTTCCTCAGCTGTGCTTCATATCCCACATTTCCCTTCACCTTCCACTTTCTAGGCCGACCAGTGCACGGGACTCCAGGGCTTCCTGGTGTTCCACAGCTTCGGAGGGGGCACCGGCTCTGGCTTCACCTCACTCCTGATGGAGCGGCTCTCCGTTGACTACGGCAAGAAATCCAAGCTGGAGTTCTCCATCTACCCCGCCCCCCAGGTGTCCACAGCCGTGGTGGAGCCCTACAACTCCATCCTGACCACCCACACCACCCTGGAGCACTCGGACTGTGCCTTCATGGTGGACAACGAGGCCATCTATGACATCTGCCGCCGCAACCTGGACATCGAGCGCCCCACCTACACCAACCTCAACCGGCTCATCAGCCAGATCGTGTCCTCCATCACGGCCTCCCTGCGCTTCGACGGGGCCCTCAACGTGGACCTGACGGAGTTCCAGACCAACCTGGTGCCCTACCCTCGCATCCACTTCCCCCTGGCCACCTACGCGCCAGTCATCTCTGCGGAGAAGGCCTACCACGAGCAGCTGTCGGTGGCCGAGATCACCAACGCCTGCTTCGAGCCTGCCAACCAGATGGTGAAGTGTGACCCCCGTCACGGCAAGTACATGGCCTGCTGCCTGCTGTACCGGGGCGACGTGGTGCCCAAGGACGTCAACGCCGCCATCGCCGCCATCAAGACCAAGCGCAGTATTCAGTTTGTGGACTGGTGCCCCACGGGCTTCAAGGTTGGGATCAACTACCAGCCGCCCACCGTGGTGCCCGGGGGCGACCTGGCCAAGGTGCAGCGCGCCGTGTGCATGCTGAGCAACACGACCGCCATCGCCGAGGCCTGGGCCCGCCTGGACCACAAGTTCGACCTGATGTATGCCAAGAGGGCCTTTGTGCACTGGTACGTGGGCGAGGGCATGGAGGAGGGGGAGTTCTCGGAGGCCCGGGAGGATATGGCGGCCCTGGAGAAGGATTACGAGGAGGTGGGCATGGATAGTGTGGAGGGGGAGGGAGAAGAGGAGGGGGATGAATACTAGGGGAATCCCGTGTGTCTATCCTAAATAAAGTGCTGTAGCCTTACCATCTCGCAAGTGTCTTTTTCTCTGGGGAAAATTTGCGGAGCAGGGAGAGATAGGAAGGCTGGGATCTTAGCCTAGGTGCCCCAGAAACTAGATCTGGTTCCAGATTTTATTAAAGTGTGCGATTCCAGGAAGCTGAATGGGGAGCTGAGAGAGTACCTCAGAGAAGGAGGCAGAATTCACCCCAGAGAAGATGCAGCCGAATAAATGGCATCTCTGAATCAGCCCTTGGGTGAGGGGGCAGGAGAGGAGGTGAGGGTGGGCAAATGTATCCCCTGGCTCCGTTACTCCACTGCTTAAGCCTTCACCCCGTGACGCAGGAACTCCCCTGCCCGTCCGGGTGGCACCCACGTAGGCTGCAGCGTCAACAGGGAAACCCCGGGGCAGGAGGGGAGTGAAGTCGGTCCCAGCCACACAGGGCTGCAACAGGAGCCTGGCTCTCACTCAGGAGGGTCACAAGTGCGCCTCCGAGTAAGTAGTCTGCCAGAGCCGGCGCTCATTACCCCCACCCTACAGATCGGAGCTCTGTCTTTTCCAGGCAGGAGGTTTGGGTAGAGGGCCCAGAAGCTGGCGTCTAAGGCACAGTGGCAACAACAATGGGGGAAATGGCTGACCTCCCAGAAATCTCCCCCAAAACGCACCACTTTTTGATAACGACAATTGACCCTCATTTCAATCCCATGCCTTGGGCTATGCAAGCACAGCTTCCAACGAGATGGCTGGCCCTAAAATCGTTATATATGGATTTTCTGTAGCCTCTGCTGGGCTGGAGGGATGAGTTGACTTAACCATTGGAGGGATTGAAACTAGGACAATCCCCCCCATCCCCCCGCCCCCAAGAGATTTAATGCTCCGCGTTGCCCTCAGCTCTGTCCTTCCTGCGGCTTCCCTTTCCCAGGATTGGAGGCTGGGAAGGCAACCAAAAGGTCAGCAACACCAGGAAGCTGCTAGCAACCCAAAGGGCTGGAGGAGCCAAGGGATGAGATGGTGATGCCAGACCCTTGGAGCTGGGACGCCAGGTGGGAGCTGGAACCACAGCAGAGCTGCCCAGAGGTGGCGGGAGGAGCCAAGGAGGGAGGGCTATTCGGCAGGATCCAGAGCCACTGCCTGAGGTGGCCCCTGATTTAGAGAGAGGGGGAGGAAAACCCTGACTTCTCCTTCCTCCCACCCTCAATCTCCGGCTAGCGGCTCCCACTGTCTGAACCTAGACAGGAGCTAGGTGGCGAGGGGGCCTGGGGACAAGGGGGTGCAGCAAGTGAGATATCCAGAGGAGGGCCAGGAAGGTGGGGGAATGGATCTCAGAGCAAACACATACCCACACCAGGTCTAGCTAGCATTCAGGGCCTGTGGTGGGTCAAACCGGAAAAGGAGTGACTCCTAGTCCCCATCACCTGTCCCTGTCTTGTCCTGATTATTGCTCTGTAGTAAGCAGAGGATGGAGTGAAAGCAGCAGGATGGTGGGGGTGGGGGGTTAGGGAAGAAAATGGGCATGCCCAGCACAGTAGTTTGCTCCTTCCATTTTGTAATTACGTGCCCAGGGACAGCAAGTATTCTCAACCTCTCTTTGAGGATTGAAGCTTACAGGGGCAGCTCTGTCCTGGGAAGAGAGAGGCCTGCAGTTTTGTGTCCATGTACGTGTGATGGCGGTGGTGAGAGTAATTTAATTCAGTGGGAGTATGTAGAAACCCGTTTTGGCTGAGGAGTTCAGCTATGCCCTCAAATCCACTTCCTCACCCCACTAAAAGGGCTGACTTTCAAATCTCTATCTGACTCCTGTGTCTTTCTCTCTCTCAGCTGGTTTTAAACTTGGGAAGAGAAGAGGGGTCATTTTGGGAGCCCTTCAAATCCCAAGAAAGATCGTCATTTATTGAGTACCTACTATGTACTAGGCCCTGTGCCCATATTACCTTGTTAAATCCTGAGGTAAATACAGTTAGACCCACTGGACTGGAAGCTTCATGGGAACAAGGCTTGTCTATTCTCCGCACCTAGAATGTCGCTGGCTGAACATATTAGGCAACATATGTGTTGAATATTTGTTGAATAGACTTGCTAAATGAATGCCTATTTTACAGATGTGGAGACTGAGGCTCAGAGAAGTTATGGCACTTGCCCAAAGTCACTCAGTTATAAATGGAGGAATTGGGATTCCAACCCAGGTCAGCCTGGACAGAAGCTTCTGCTGCTGTCCTTCCCTCCCTCAGATGCCCTTCCCACGCCTGCCACAGCGGTTCCAGGCATCCCTCCAGACACCACATCTCTGAACCTGCCAGGTCTCTAATGCCCAGACAGTGACTCAGCTACCTCAAAGGCAAGGAGGGAGTGACGCTTGACACTCCCTTGCCCAGGCGCTGTGGTGGAGGGCACGTGGGGGGCGTGGGGGGGCAGATACACAGCTTCTGGGACTGAATGAGGGCAGAAGCATCTTTGAGGCCAGGTTTGGGGGCTATCAGTGCCCTCTGGAAAGGGCTCCCAGTCCGAACATCTCATAGGAGGTGAGGTAAGGGCTTGGGAGAGGCCAGAAGGATGTGAGGTCTTCACCTGTCAGGATGCCTGGGCATCCAGAGAGGGGGCCAGGAGCCCCTCCTGTCTGCGGCACCAGCGCGCCCGCCCGCCCTGGCCAGCTGTGTGGCCATCTCCTCTCAAACCCTGCAAGGCCTTCCCAGCTAGTAACTCTGCTGACAGGCACTGGCAGGCCTCGGTTGAGCTAAGTGTGGGTGTGGGGAGGTGGCAACCCAGCCCTCCATGGGGCAGCCAGGAGCGCCACCCATTCTGCCTCCGGGGGACTCCCTCAATGCAGGGAATGCTTTCATCCCCGATGCTTCTAAAGCCAGAGTACAATTACCTCCTGCAGGCAGACACAAGAGACAGATTCCCAACTTGGATTCCACCCAACACGTTTATTCCTTCATCTCTGGTGTGTCAGGAACATGCCTGCCTCCAAAACTGTGTTCGTACCATTCCCTCCTTCTGGAACGCCACCTCCCCCTGCTTGTCTCAGTGTTGCCATTCCTTCCAGCTTAGGTCACAGTCACCCAGAACCATCCAGCCCTGGGAAGCTCCCCGCTCGAGATTCTCCCAGCACCTCCTGTCTGTCTCTATCACTCATTCGGCACTTGGCATGGACTGCCTTGTATGGTGGCACTCAGGTTCTTGCCAATATCTTATTTCTCCAACTAGATTTTAAAAAATTCTGTATATAGTCGAACAGTTATTTTGTGAACATGCTTCCAAATTGAAAAGGTACAAAAGAGATTTCCAAACAGCAAAAATAAGTCTATAAGTGAAAAGAAGTCCCCTTCTTTTGTTCCGCTCTTGACTGCCTCCACTATTAACATTTTTGTTCTTGTTTCTTTCCAGAGACATCTACATATATATTAATGTGTATACAGTAGTCCCCCTTGATCCACGGGCGATATGTTCAAGGCCCCCATGGATGCCTGAAACCATGGATAGTACTAGACTCCGTATATACTATGTCTTTTGCTATACACGCATCCCTATGATAAATTTACTTTGTAAATTAGGCACAATAAGAAACTAACAATAACAATAAAATAAAACAAGTCTAATAATATACTGTAAAAAAAGTTATGCGAAAGTGGTCTCTCTCAAAATATCTCATGCTGTACTCCCCTCCTTCTTGTGATGATGTGAGATGCTAAAATACCTACATGATGAGATAAAGTGAGGTGAATGACGTAGGTATTGCAATGTAGTGGTTGGTTACTTCTGACTTTCTGATGATACATCAGAAGGAGGATTATCTGCTTCCAGACTGTGGTTGACCGCAGATAACTGAAACCGTGGATAAGGGGGACGACTGTACACACACTTCGATACACTTTGTTTTACCCTCGTTTTTTCATTTAACAAAAAATCCGGAAGATGGTCCTTATCAGTACATAAAGATATGCCTCATTCTTTTTGGTAACAATGTACTATTCCATTGGATAGTGTACCCTAGCTTATTTCACCAGTCTGCTGTTAGTGAGTATTTAGGTTGTTTCTAATTCTTTGCTTTGGAAACAAATTCTGGAACCCTTGTACATACTTCTTTGCCCATGTGTACAACCAAAAACTCTTAGAATCAGAATTGCTGGGCCAAAGGCTACGCACCTTTAACTTTGATATGCACCATATTGCTCTCCCACTGCCAGTGTACTAGCATGCCTGTGCCCACAGCCTTGCCCACACAATGTATAAAATTTTTTGATCTTTGTCAATCATCTGATAAGTGAAACAAAGTATTTTATTGCAGCTTTCCTTTATAATTCTTTTGTTGTGAATAAGATCGAGCATCTTTTCATATGTTTAAAAATCAGCATTTTCTCTTCTGTAAACTGTCTTGTCTGTGCCTTTTGCCCATTTAAAAAACTGCATTGTTGGTCCTTTCTTGTGAACAAAGGAAATTAACACTTTGTTTGCCACATGTGTTCAATATAATTTCCCTCAGCTGTCATTTGTCAATGTCCCAACTAGATTTTTATCACCTTGAGTACAAGGACTGGAACTTAAACCCCTTTGTATTCTCAATTCTTAATATAATATCACATACACAGTAGGTGCCAGACAAATGTCTGTTGAGATAAGAGAAGTAAGAAGAAAGAGATTTGGAAGATTTTGGAGTGACCTAACCTATTTCCTCCTCTTATCCTAAGGCCAGTCAGGATTCTCACTGTAAACAGCAGAAGTTAGCTCTGGCAAGTTAAAACAAAGAAAAAAGACACCCCCCTCTTCCCACATACACACACACATTGGAGAGACACTGGGTAGCACACAGAATTAATATGAGGGCTGCCAGATGAGCCTCCGCAAACAGGTAGGCATCAAGGGAAGCTGAGCATCCAGCACCCTAGTCAAGGTCAGGGCACAGGACAGCCTGCCTAAAAGACCCTGGTTCCCTACAGAACAGGGGGCTGCAATGAGGCTTCTTCCCACCCAAGGCATCGAGACTGACATTTCTTCCTCCAGACACTAGAGGCTGCTGCTGACTCCGCTGTCACAATCACCGCAGAAATGAATTCTCAACGGCCCTTGCTTCCCTGTGACTTGCTCCACATTCAAAGTCCCAGCTGGAGGTTTCAATTGGCAGAGCTAATGGCTATGTACCCCTAGAGCCGAGAAGTCTGGGAGAGCACATGTCAGGGCTTTGCGACAGGGGGTGGCCTGCCTCCCATCAAGGCCTACACATTGGGAATTCCCCAAAGGTATTCAGAAGGTTGAGACTGTGGGCAGCCAGGGAAAGTGGACAAATGCACACCACCTTCTTCCCTCATGTCTGGCTCAAGCCCTTCTCTTTGGTGAAGGATTGCTGGGTCACCCAGCCGAAAACACTCTTCCGGACTCACATAGGCATGACTGCTTGGGCCAATCATGATGCCAGAGAGGTATGTACTAAGACCCAGATGTACTTTGTACCACACCTCATTTGACTTTCAAACAGCTCTAGGTGTTACCTGTATTTAGGTAGGAAAAACTGAGTCCTCAAAGGTTTTGCCAAGTCACACAATAGTGCCAGGTTGCAAACCCAGGTCTGTCTGTTTATAAAACCTTGGGATTTCCCAGTGGGCTATATTGTTGGGCTGGTATCTTACCAAATTGGAGCTCTGTGAAGTCAGGGACTGGGTCATAGTCTTCATTTTACATCCTGGCTGCATCTACTATATAGATGTTCAATTAATAGTTGTGGATTAGCCTGGACGATATCAAGCAGGAGCCAATTCTGGAAAGTTCTCTAACTCTCCCATGAGGCCTGAACCCAGGAATCATTTTGAGGTGGACAAGGTCTATTTGGGATCACTCTGGGAGGGGGGTGGATCCCAGAAAACCAAAAAGCCAAAAAACATTGAATCTGGAGAATTTCCTTTTCCTTTTTTTTTTTGTTTTCCTTTTACCCTTTAACCCCACCTTCCGCAAATGTGTGAAAACTGTCAACAAGAAGTTCCAATCTGTTCATTATTTAATCATCCAAAGGCTATTTTTGAACCCCACAACTGCCTTAAATACTCTAGGGCAAGAAAAAGACACAATCTCTGTCCAGTGGAATTTACATTCTAATGGGGGAGGTGAAGGTCCATCAAAGAATCAAACAAGCAAGGGCTGATTTGTAGCTCAGACGAGTGTGATGGTGTCAGGAGACACTGACCGGCAGGCCTGACCTACTCAGGGAAGTTGGGGCAGCCTCTTTTCGGGACCTGGGGCGGAAGCAGAGATCTGAAGGGGGAGGATTTAGGCCCAGAGTGGGGAGTCTGAGTCTTTGAGATGGGGGATTTCTTCCGGAGTGAGTAGCCATCGATCATCGAGCCCGTTTTTAGGAAAGGACAGAAGGACCAGGGCCGGGCGGCTCGCTGGCCCGCGAGTGCGTCACGCCGGAATGGCACCGGCCGCGGTCTCCCCGGGCCCGTCTGGGGATGACGTCGCCCGGGTGCAAGCCCAAAATAGCCGGCTCCGCCCCCATCTCCCGGCAGCCCCTGCAGCAGTCCCCCAACCCCCGCCCCCTGGGTGACAGGCCGAGCCGGCCTCCTCTGGGTCTCTAGTAGTTTCAGTGCCGCTGACGCATGCTTGCGCGCACAGCTGGGCCGGGCGCGTCCTACGCAGCAGCCGCGAGCCGGGGCGGCCGGTGCCAGACGGTTCCGGCGGGGGGCAGGGGCGGGGCGCTGCAGGAGGCCAGGGACTCCCGACCGAGGAGGTGCGGGCGGGGGGCCCCGGTCAGGCTGGGAGGCCCTGGGCCGGGCTGCTGGAGTCACGGGGCTGCGATAGGGCTCCCCGGGCCTGGGCGCCGAGATAGCCCCCGGCACCGGCCTGCGGGGGGCCGATAAGGCTGCCGGAGGGAGCCTCGTCACCGGCCCCAAGCAGAACCCAGTGGGCGCCGCTTCCCCCCTGGGAGCGCCTCCGGCTCCCCCGGGGGGTCTCCAGGCCCAGGGAGGGACCCTGGGTTCTTCCGGCCTGACTCCTCCTCCTCTCCTGCAGCCCCCCGAGGCCCATCTGACTCCCGACGAGTTGCCATGGCATCCTACTACGACATCCTAGACGTGCCGCGAAGTGCGTCTGCTGATGACATCAAGAAGGCGTAAGTGCCTCCGCTGCGCATCAGAAAGCCTCTCACCCCCCCTTACCCCTCCCCCACACCACCATAGGGTCCTTTAGAGGCCTTGCGAGGGAACTAGGTCCTTAGAAAGGATTGGGGGGCTCCCTCTATAGGAAGGAAGAAGATCCCTGGAAGAGTAGGAGAAAGTCCTTAGCGTGAAGAAGTTCTGCTGGGAGGTGCACTGTGCGTCCTTCTCCAGTGGATTCCCCCCACCTCCCCCTTCACTCCTGCCTCAAGCCTCAGCCCCTAGGTGTGGGCTTTCTCAGGATGCCTGCAAAAATGTCCAGGCCCTGTGACCAGGAGGGGCCAGTGCCCTGTACACCCCATGGCCACACATATTTCCAACTTTTGCAGCCCCAGTGAGCTCCAGGGAGGGCTTAGGGCTGGGGCTTTCTCCTGCTTACATGATCATCTGCTGCTGCAAGTAGTCCTAGCACTGGCCGCAGAGGGGAGAGATAGGGACTCCATTAAAACATGGCAGCAGAGGCAGCCCTAGCAGCTGGGGTGGAGCAGAGGCAGCCCTAGCAGCTGGGGTGGACGGGGATCTGAGTGGAGAAAGGACAGTGGCAGGCTAATGGGCAAGTGGGTCGTTCTGTTTCATGGTGAGAGGTGCTTGCTTTTGTCCTCTGACCTGACCCACTGGACCCACTTCCTGCAGGTATCGGCGGAAGGCTCTTCAGTGGCACCCAGACAAGAACCCGGATAATAAAGAATTTGCTGAGAGGAAGTTCAAGGAGGTGGCGGAGGCATATGAAGTGCTGTCAGACAGTAAGGGCCAGGAGGGGGCAGGGCAGGGCAGCACCTATTGCCTCCATTTCATGCCTCGTCGTACTGCTTCCCAAAGCCATGCTGCCACCTCCCATATCCTCCGTGCCTGTTTCCAATCTGGCATTTAAGTGCGGCCCCCCCCCCCCCAACAGGGGACTCTGCGACCTTTTTTTTTTTTTTTTGCTTCAATTCAAGTGAGCACCTACTATGTGCAAAGCACCCTTTTATTCTTTCCTGAATCCCCTGTGCTCAGTGTCTGCTCCCCGGGATCTGGGATGGTAGTTGCAGCATGGGTCTTGACAAGGGGTTGGAAGCAGGGCAAGTAACCTACGTGTGCCGAGCCTTCTTTGTGCCAAGCATTGGTGGGGGTAATCCCCAAGAGTCCTCACAGCCATCCTGTGAGGCAGGATTTATCATCCCCACTTTATAGGCAAGGAAACAGGCTGAGAGAGGTGAAGTAAGTTGCTCAAGGTCACACACAGCCGGAATACGAATCCAGGTCTGTTGTGTTTTTTTTTTTTTTTTAAGATTTTATTTATTTATTTATTTTAGAGGGAAAGAGAGAGTGCGAGCAGGGAGAGGAGCAGAGGGGGAGGGAGAAGGAGGGGGAAGAATCTCAAGCAGACTCCGCACTGAGCATGGAGCCCTATGCTGGGCTCAATCTCACGACCCTGAGATCATGACCCCAGCCGAAATCAAGAGTCGGATGCTTAACCGACTGAGCCACCAGGCGCCCCTCCAGGTCTGTCATTTATTTATTCATTCATTCAGAAAATATTCATTGAGTGTTTATGGTGCTGGGCCGTTGCTGGGAACAACGGAGGACAAGCAGACACTGTCTTGGTCATCATGGGTTTATTACATTTGGCCCAGGAAGCCGGACATTAACCAAGGAAATAGACAAGAGTATTCTGCAGGGAAGTAGCTGGGTGATGTTGATAGGGAATAACGGGCACCCTTTTTGTTACAGTGGTCACAGCAGGCCTCTCTGAGGAGGCGACATTGAGGCTAAGCCCTGATAAATAGCATAGTAATAATTAGCTGATATTTGTTGAACACTTACTATGTTATCAGGCACTGTGCCAAGCAGTTTATGGGGATTGTCTTATTTAACCCATGCAATGACCCTATGAGGTTGGTGCTGTTATTGTGCCCATTCTACAGGTGAGAGGGAGCCACACTGCGAAGAGCTGGCACTGCTGAAACCTATAGCCCGTGTCTCCCGTGCACCCTGCTGTCCCCCTAGCCTCAGTCACTGGGTGATCCTCTGAGGGTCCTAGCCTGGAAGGGGAGGCCATCATCCCAGAGGGAGGGAGAAATGATCGGGTCTCTTTTTCCAGAGCATAAGCGGGAGATCTACGACCGTTATGGCCGGGAAGGGCTGACTGGGGCAGGTAGGTGGAGCGGCGGGGCCCAGGGATGGAAGTGGGTCACTGAGGAGAGGGGGAGGGCAGATTTTTAGTGCAGCGGATGCCCTCTTGAGGCTCCTGGCCATGCCTTCAGTGGGTGGCCTGGCTCAGAGCAAGACGCATGCCCTAAGGCCCCTACTCATCCTGCCTCTCCTCCAGGAACTGGCCCATCCCGGGCGGAACCTGGTGGCAGTGGGCCTGGCTTCACCTTCACCTTCCGCAGCCCCGAGGAGGTCTTCCGGGAGTTCTTCGGGAGTGGAGACCCTTTTGCAGAGCTCTTTGGTGAGTGGGCTCAGGAGGCCTCTGATTGGCTCGACTCCCGTTCCAGGCCTGCCCTCCATCAGCCGGGAGCCCCTGAGGCGGGAGGCTGAGCGGGCAGCAGAATTCCACAGATGGAAGATTTTGGGGGGGTGGGTCCAGGGACAGCGGGGACAGAACCTGACACAGGCCTGAGCCCACAGAGACTCGCCTTATGAAATGAGGGCAACAATGGTGCATTGTCACGCCTGCACAATAGCAGCCGTCAAAGCAGGACTCAGAGCGCTGTGTGACAATCACAGTGACATCACACACAACAGATAACATGTTCGCAGTGAGGACTATGAACCCTGTGAGGTGGATAATTTTCTCCCCCCTTACAGATGAGAACACAAGGATACTTCCAGATAACTAGCTGAGAGTCATGCAGCAAACGGGAGAGTCGGGCCTCCTGGCCGGGTGGGCCTGACTTTACACCATGCTTACCTGCCCGTGCCGAAGGAGCTAGCCGTCCCCGCTTCCTCTTTCCCTTCCCTCCTTCATTGTCTACTGTGGACAGAATTTACCAGGGATCTTTTTCATATCTAATATTAAAAAGAAATTTAATTCGTAAGCAAGTCCACAATCAAAAAAGAAAAAAATACCAGAAATGCTTAGCAGGTTATATTTCTAGGCTGAAAGGCAGGGTTCACACATTTTTGGGGGGCAGCTCTCTTTGCCAGATGATTGTTAATCTGCTTGCTTGTTGCAGATGACCTGGGCCCCTTCTCAGAGCTTCAGAGTCGGGGCTCCCGACACTCAGGCCCCTTCTTCACCTTCTCTTCCTCCTTCCCTGGGCACTCTGGTATGTGCTGTCCCTTCGCGTTTTTGCAAGCTCTGGGTCCTGGATCCCCTCGTCCCGGCTCATTCCTTTTCCAAGCCTTCTCTCCTGAGTATGTGGAGCCCTGCCTTCGGGCGTCTCTGCAGGGAGACCCCACAGGGGTTCCTGGCCCCGTCTTGACTGCAGCATGCCGGCTCCGTCCTCCCTCTGACAACCTCTCTGCCTCCTCCCTTGTGTCCATGCCAGATTTCTCCTCCTCATCTTTCTCCTTCAGTCCTGGGGCTGGTGCTTTTCGCTCTGTTTCTACGTCCACCACCTTTGTCCAAGGACACCGCATCACGACACGCAGGTGAGGGCTCCTTTGGGATCATCCCAGGTGCAGGGGTGTGGGGGTGAGGGGTAGAGGGGGAGCAGCATACAACTAGAAGGTCAGCTCCTTGTGGGCAGAGTCTGTCCTGTTTGCTGCGGCATCCCAGAGCGTGGACAGGCACCTGCAGGATTCGTGCGTGCTCGCTGAGTGAACCATGCCGTCCCCCACAGAATCATGGAGAACGGGCAGGAACGGGTAGAAGTGGAAGAAGACGGACAGCTGAAGTCAGTCACAATCAATGGTGAGGAATGGCTCTGCCACCCAGTCCCTGGCAGGAAGCCCCAGGCCCAGGCCCCAAGGCCCCCTCCAAACTGCTCCTCTCGGAACTCCTTTGGGGCAGGGAAGGAATGCGGCCACAGGCCCCACTGGCAGAATCAGAGATGGGGATCCCCGGGCAAGGGCAGGGAACTGAGGAGTCTCAGAGGGCCAGCCGATCACCATCATCCTTAGTGGGTGCCCGGGGTTTGCAGAGCATGGATTATTTGGAAAGCACTTGTGCGCGTAACACGAGCTCTGTATTGAAGCAGGCAAGGGGAAGGCAGGGCTTTGATATTGGCCCTATTTTTCATGTGAGGAGACTGAACCTCAGCATGGTTAAATGGCCCTAACTCCCAAGTAGCCCCAGGCCCACGGCCTTGTCCTACTTAGTAAGGGGTAAAGCCATGAGTGACCCGCAGGATGCAGGATTCCTGGGGCGGAACCCTTCCCACAGTGTCACGCCGGATGGGATGGTCAGCACCGCGCCCCTTCCCTGCTTGCCGCCTCTGAGTGCGCTTCCTGGGCTGTCTTATTTAGTCATTGGAACAATCTGACAACGTAGGCACTCTCACCGTTTCCATTTTATAGATGAGGAAAGGGGGGCTTAGGGAGGTTGAGTAACTTGCCCAAGGAGACAGCTCGTATCTGCTGGTGCCGGGTACCTGCCCACGCACATGACCACCACGCTAGGTGCCAGAGTGCATGCGTGCCGGTTCCAAAGGAGGGGCTGTTAGCAGTCAGAGTTGCCACTGCATGAGGCAGCCTGGCCTGGTTCCCCTGGCCTGGGTCAGAGGGCTCCATGGTGGCCATGACTCCTACAGGTGTCCCAGATGACCTAGCGCTGGGCTTGGAGCTGAGCCGTCGCGAGCAGCAACAGTCTGTCACCTCCAGGCCAGGGGGCACACAGGTCCGGCAGACTCCTGCCTCCCGCACCTCTGACAGCGATCTCTCCGAGGATGATGAGGACCTGCAGCTCGCCATGGCCTACAGCCTGTCAGAGATGGAGGCAGCTGGGAAGAAACCAGCAGGTGGGCGGGGGGCGCAGCGTCGTCGGCAGGGGCTGCCCAAGGCCCAGGACCAAGATCCCGGCATGGGGGGGACCCCTGAGGCTGCAAGGGGGGATGCGGCCAAACCCAGCCCATCCCCAGAGGAGAAGGCCTCTCGCTGCCTCATCCTCTGATCACCAGGCCCAAACCACCCTGATTCAGGGCGACCGGGGGGTCCTGCTCACTGTCGGGAGCAGAGGGGCAGGGCCTGAGTTGCAGGAGCCCTTCTCCAACTCAGTGCTCCCCCAATAGGTTTCCCTCCCATGTCCACTTGCACTCCAGTGTGGACTCGGGATTTGCTCTGCTCAGCCCACAGCTGATAGGTCCCTGGCGAAGCCCAGGGTGGGGAGCCTCCGGGCAGTGGGAGGGCCTCCCAGGAGCCAGGATGCACTTAATCCTACTAGATAGGGAGTTTCTAAGGGGCATTAGTGGTTTGGGTCGGGCCTTTTGTGCCCAGGTCTTCTGCCACCTGTGTTGCTGATGACATCAAGGAAGGAGGACTTGGCCTGGGGTTCTCTGAGCCGGAGTCGGCAGCTACACCAGGGAGTCTCCCGTGCTCCTTGTCCAGCTGCAGACATCCCACCCTGGTTTCGGTGCAGCGTTGAGCTCTGACGTCTCTGTTGCTTCCCTTCTGGTGCTGCCGCTCCTCCCTCGCTCTCTTCTCTCTGCACTTCCCCGCGGGCCGCATCGCTTGCTTTCACTGCCATCTGGCTAGGACTCCCTTCTTCCTTCCCCAAGAAAGCCTCAGTGTGACCAGGAAGATGCTGTGGCCGGTAGGGCCATAAGGTCTTCTGGGGAGGCTAGCTGGGTGGGGCGGGAGCCTCTCATCCAGATTCGGAACCGGAGCCCACTCCTCCTCCCTTCCTCTTGCTGCCTCAGCCTGCCCCAGGCCTCGGGACTAGGCAGAGGTGAGGCTGGCTATCCCTGGAGAGGTGGGATAAGGCCAGGGTGCCCCAGGAGGGAGGCCTAGGAGGGGACTGTACCCCGTCCTATTTCACCATGCATCAGGGCTCAGGGAGAGGCCACAGGGCTAGCCCAGGTCTGCATGCTCAGCTCCATCCTCCACGGCTGGCTGCTGACCCTGTCTCCTGTCACCCCGCCCCCGATCTCTCCTCAGATGTGTTCTGAGCTGGATGTCCGGGATCCAGAGCCGCTGCACAGTTCCAACAGGACAGCGCCCTCCCCTGTGCGCTGGGAGGGTACCCTCCATTCCTCTCCCTCACCCATGCTGAGCGTAGAGCTGGACCTGGGTGGTGGGTGGGGGCCGGGTGGGAGGCATCCGTAGTCTTAGCCTGTGAACTCTTCCCTGGGTGTTTGGTGCTGTCTCTTGGGGACTACAGGTCCCAGAATGCAACACACCCTGCCTCATTTCTGATAGATCATGCTAGGGGAAGCGGTGTGTGGTTGTGGAGCTGTGCATCTTGGGACATGTAGTTCTAGCCCAGGTCAGCTTGTCACTCGCTGTGAGAAGGGGAGATCTTGTCATCTGATTTGACTCGCAGGGGTGGCAAGAATGTGGATGAAGGGGTAGTGGGCCAAGCTTCGGTTCCCCTGACACCTCTTGCTAGTGCCGGGCTTAGAGTGTACAAATCAAAGCCCTGCGGCATCTGGGAGAGGCTCTTCTGTGGGCAGTCGGAACAGGCCCCGATGGGATGGCCAAGCAGGGCGGGGCCCCAGAAGGCTGACTGATGGGCGTAGGCTGGCAGAGAGCTTGGAAGGGGAGGCCACCGGTGTGGGAGTGTTTGTGTTTGTGTGTGTGTGAGAGAGAGAGAGAGAGAGAGAGAGAGAGAGCGAGCACGCATGCGCGTGGCCGGGATTGGTGTGTAATGGGTGCTCCGGGCATGTTGCTGCTTGTATGGCTTCTTTGGCCTCTGACCCTGCTGCCCATTCTTCTTCTCCAACACCACAAATGAGCTGCCTCTCCTCCTCCCTGCCTGGGGAGCCCCGTGGCCAGGGAGGGGAGCGGTGGGGCCAGGGTGTTGCCAGCCCTGTGACACTGCATCTCAGAGACCTATCAAAGCCAGCTAGGCTGAGCTCAGACCGAGAGAGAAACACTGGAAGTCAACAAATAAAGCTGTTTTGAGCGCTCGGTGGTGTGCTGTGTTCCCATGTTCTTCCTTTCCAGGGTGGCCCCAAAGGGGACCCTACAGGACCAGTGGGTGACGTAGCCCCCTCTATTGCCCAAACACCCAGAGGTCACAAGGCTTCCCAAATGACAGCAGAAGTCCCCCCCCCTTTGACCAGGCTGCCCTCCCGAGTACATTGTTGAGTCCCAAGAAACGCTCACGTTCTTCTGCCCTCACCTTCCCCAGGCAGCCGCTGCTCCCCTCCCTGGAGGGGATCCACCATCCACTACTCTGCCCCACAGCTAGGACCAGACTAAGTTACGACTCGACTGCAAGTATGGGAATGACTGAAAGTAGGGAATACGTGGTGAAAACCTGTAAAAACTACTCCTGAGGCCCACAAACTGAGCCCCTCCCCGGGTTCCCTTACCTCAAGGCCGGTGGCCAGTCTCAGAGGCCTGCCTTTCCCATATGGAGCGGTCCAAGTCCACCCCACACAGGGTCCAGGCCCCAAACTCCTCAGGACCTAGGGAGGAAAGGGCCAGGGACCTCCTCCTTCCTTCTCTCTAGACACCTTCGGAGAAGCCTTTTCAGCCACGGGACAAACAACTCTCCATCGTCAAGCAGAGCGCCGTGGCTCCCCGGCGACTCTCTCTTCCATTCCAGGATAAGTGCCTAGCTTCGTCTTCAACAGCCGAAGGGCCTGTATTGTACTTTTCTCAAAGCAAGGAAGCAGCCTGCACTGAAAGAGGCACTTCAAGCCTCTATCTTGAAAGAGAGAAGTTGCTGGAAGTTTCTAACATGGCTGTTTTGCCCACTTCTAGTCTTTGAGATGTCAAACACTGGAGCGGAGCCTCAGTGGAGCACAGGTGAGGTGTAGGGAGGCCTGTGGTCTGCTCGCTGGTCCCTTTGCTCCCTGTGCCGGGCAGATGGGACCACCCCCCACCCCCGTTTTTCATGTGAGGGGACAGCTTTGCCAAGGTTAAGTGTTCCTAATTCCCAAGTAGCTCCAGGCCCAAGGCTCTTTTGGCCTCATTTCTGTGCCCACCGGGACACATTTCTGTGTCCAAGGAAGCCTCCTGACACGCAGGTGAGGGCTCCCCTGGGGCCCTACAGGGAGGAGGGTTGGGGGAGGGGGAGAAAGTGCCCCCTGCCCCCAGCTGGATGGATGCCTGTTGTGACGTCTCACAGGCCTGGTCTACAAGCTGCTATCGGAGTCTAGCTAGTTTTGCTTGTGGTGGGCCAGGCACTTGGCCTGCCCGAGGTACATTCTCCTGAGGCTGAAGGGCACGAAGTAGCTGCTCACGAACTAAGAGGAGAGGCAGTAAAGAGGTTAAGCATGCCCGGCTTTGAATCCAAACTCCACTGTATGCAATTGGGGTTACCTCGGGAGAATGTTCTGGGCTACCGATGGGGTAGCATCATGGTGAAGCTGTGCGTGGGAGCACCTGGGAGACTGCCAGCCCCAGGGGAGGCGCTGCGGAGCGACAACCGCCTCATTCCTGGCTACCATTCAAGCCTCGGAGAGCCAGACTCCGCAGCCCGGGTCACCCCCACTACCTGCGTCTCCCGAGCAGCGCAGCGGGCCCGGCTCCTCACGGGGCCTGGAGATGGAGGCTGGCAGCAGAGACGACGACAAGTGTAGGAGTCCGGGTGGCTGCACGCACGACACACTAACTTTATTCACATTGATACAAAAGTAGATTTCTCTAGAAATGTTCTCTTGTGCCAGAGGGCGAGAGTGGAGTGGCACGTGGCAGGAGGGCAGGGGAGGAGGCCTGAGGAAGGCAGGGAGGGCAGGGGCCAGAGTGTGGGCCACAGAGGCAGGGCGGCAGGCAGCGGGGGCTGGACAAGCAAGAAGGGCGGGGGTGGGGGGGTGGCAGGCCCTCCACCCGGTTCCGCCCACACGGACATCCTGGGAGCTCTCGGAAGAATGGGAGCTGGGAGCCAAGGAACTCAGGCAGGAGAAGGCTCTGGGTGGAGGACTTTCCTCTGCTCCTGGCTGGCTGCCAGCCCCCCACGCCCTCGTGGGACTTCCTGGGGGCTCCGACAGGTGAGAGGCTGGGTAGGTCCGACCCTTCCCACATCCTCTTCTTTACACTTCTCTCGGACGACTGGCCATGCCCCAGAGGGACCGAGGCGGTGGGGGCGGGGGGTGAGGAGGGGGTACACAGATAGATGCTCACACAGGCAAAGAGGGAACAGAGGCTGGTCTGCCCACTGAGGGGCCCCAGGGGTCTCACTGGGGCAGGGCCTTGAGGATGGCGTTCACCTCCTCCGCCACGGCTGTCAGAGCAAATTCAAACTGGTCCTGGGGAAGGGCAGGGGGAGGATGGTCATGGAGAGGGGGTGCGGGCTTTTGGAAGGGGGAGCCAGGGAGGTCACTTGGGTGAGGGGGAGTCCTCCTGGGGAAGGTGAGGGCAGGTGGGGTTGGCAGGCTGTTGCTGGTTTCCCTGGGGGAGGCTGGCAGCTCGGGTCAGCACAGGGAGGAACAGTCACCTTAGAGCGGACGAGGCCAGGCCGTTGGTCACGGACGTGCTCCAGGGTGGCAGCGATGTCGATCTCCTTTACTCCTGGAGATTGGAGAGGGCACAGGGCTGCTCAGGGGTTGTCCAGAGGAGGAGAGGACCCAGAAAGCCTGGAGCGTCCTGGGCTGGGAGGCTTAGAGGACTGGGCAAAGCCCGGGGGTGTGATAACCGGTCCCTCCAGGAGCTCCTGTGAGCCTGGGTGCTGGGACGGCTCATCGGGGCGGGGCTGCGGGCCGTGGGGAAGGCCCTCACCTTTTGCCATGCGGTTCAGTACCATGTCAATGAGGATGTAAGTGCCAGTCCTCCCTGCACCGTCGCTGAAACGAGAGATAATGACAGGCTCAGCTTGGGACCAGCAGAAAGGGGGAGGGGCAGAGGAGACAGGGAGGCTTGGGGTGGGGAAGATACTGGTGGGGCCATTTAGGCTGGGCTCAGGGAGGGCATGAGTGAGCTGAGGAGGCAGCGATCATAGCCCCTGGGCCCTGGGAATTGGGCCTTGAGTGGGGAACCTGTGCCCCACGGGGTGTCACTAGGGTAGTCGGCCAGCCTAAAAGCAGAGCCCTGGCTCAGTCCTAAGATGGAAACAGCCAGAGGGGATGGGAATGGCCCTTTCCAGCCTCTGGCCAGGCTTTGGTTCAGGAAACTTTTTTCTTTTTTCTTTTTCTTCTTCTTCAACCATTTAAAAATGCGAACACCAGTCTTAGCTCATGGGCCATTGAAAAAAAACCAGATGGTATGTTAAACTTGGCCCCTGGGCTGTCGTTGGCCAGCATCAGGGGCTAGGCAGGCAGCATGCATGGGAGATGTGCCCAGGGCGGAGGACCAGCGAGAGGGGCGGGAATCAGGAATGCCCCACCTCGGGGCCCTCTGGCCTGGGCTGCCCTGTCCCCTGTGATCCCCACCCCTGCCCCCAGCTCGTCCGCACGCACCTGCAGTGCACAATGATGGGGCAGGAGCGGCCCCGGTAGCACTTGTTCACTTTCCTGCAACAAGAAGTGGGTGTGAGGGCAGGGAGGCACCAGCACACCCCTGGGGGCCTCTCTTTCTTCTTCTTCTCCCCACGTGCCCAGGGCAGAGGAGGGAAGAGGGCTGGAGGAATGAGTCAGGGCAGGAGGCAAAGAACCAGAGATGGTGTGGGTGGCCCTGGGCTTGCCTTGTCACTTAATGAGCTAGGTGCCAAGCGATGCACCTGGGAACGGCTGACTTGGCCTCTTCGAGCCTCAGTTTTCTTGTCTGTAAAGTGAGGGTTATAATAGTAAACCTCTTCTTAGGGTTCTCACCATGATTGCATGAGATAATCGATGTAAAGAATTAAGCATAAGGCATACAGTGGGTGCTCAATAAATGGTAGTACTATTAATGATACTACATCATATCAATAGCCACCTCTGCTGAAGTCCAGGGAGAATAGGCTTTCTGGTGACTTCAAGGGTGTCAGTCTTGTCACCTTCCTGCTCTGCCCCTCTGCCCTCCTTTACAACTGCCCAGGCTGTTCCCCTCCCCACTCAGGCCCTTGTAGTCCTCACTAGCAATGAGGTCAGGTAGCCATAGGCACAAAGTTCTTTTGACCAGGGGAGGACAACCTCTCAGCTCTGAATGTTATGCGGCTGTCTGTCTTCCGGAATCAGCCTCATCTCAGCACAGGTGCTCTGTGTTTGGGTCATATTTAGACTTGGGGTCCACTTGGACCTCAGACTCTTTTCTGTTATCCTGACTGCTGCCCTCTCAGCAGGGAGCAGGGGATTTCTCCCTTCCTCAGTGGCCTAGTCTAACCTGCCCTTGTCCCTTATGACTTTCCTGCTTGGAGAGTTACCTGCAGAATCCTGATACCCTCAGTGGGCCAGGACCAGGGAGGACTACCTGAGGAGTTATTAGATTGTTTCAGGGGAAGCTTGGAACTTAATGGTCTACCAGTGTGATTCCCCCAGACCTGCAAGGGCTAGGTGACTCTGAATGATTTTACAGGAGTCCACATGGTTTTCTAGCAAGTTGTCTCATGTGTTAGAGAGCTGGGGTTGAACAGAAGTCTCTGCAGTAGCTCCCAATTGTTTAATAATAATGACAATGAATCGTATCTAGAATTCATCGAGCCTTTGCTGTGTGCCAGGCACTTAAACGAGATTTTACAGACTTTATCTCATTGACTCTTGTAACAACCCCCTAAAGTATGGGTCATCATCCTCATTTCACAGGTAAGAAAACAGAGATCAAGAAACTTGTTCGGGGTCACTTTTTAGCACTTAAAAAAAAAATTAGTTTGCCTTCCCTCTGGTAGACCTTTAGCAAACCATATTTATTAGGCAGCAGTTAATTTGCTCTGGGTGTCCAATGGCAACTGAGTTTACATACTTCTGGCCTAAAGCAATGTAATCTTTTAGCTTACCTGTGCAGTCTTAAAAACGGTCCATGCACTAATTCTATAAAGATTTTTTTTTAAATGTGGAAAACAGAAAATAGCTCTATGACCCCTGGCATTGCTTTTGAGAAGCCCGTGTCTCGGGCTCCAGGGGGCCCAGTTAGAAACCATTATCCTGAGGCTCAGAAACTATCCCCAGCTGGGGCGCCTAGCTGGCTCAGTGGGAAGAGCATGCGATCTTGGGGTCCTGAGTTCGAGCCCCACATTGGGTGTAGAGATTACTTAAATAAACTTAAAAAAAAAAAAAGAAAGAAACTATCCCCAGCTTCCCAGCCCAGCTCTGCTCCTCCGCTCTCTGCCCAGCACCTGGAGACCTCAGGCCAGCCTGGCAAGAGGCAGAGAAGCAGGTGAAGGCTGCAGTGTGGGCGAGGGGGGAGATTGGGGGTGCTGGAGGACTGGCCTCGTCGGGGGGCTGTTGTCAGAACAGGCAAAGTCCTCTAGTTAGCTTCCTGTCCCGGCCCCCACCGGCTCCCCTGAGTCCCCAGCAATCCCAAGATCCTCCGCACTGCCTTTGATAGCGTTTGTCTGCTCCGAGTCCCTCGCCGCCCCCACCCCCAGCCCCCAGCTCTCCCAGCAGCCTTCATGGGGCCCCTGGGCCCACAGTCCTGATTGGATTGTCCTGTCCATGCAGCGGCCACGCCTGCCAATGATCACTTTTGTGACTATGCAACTGGAGAGAGAACACTAGCTGCAGATCACAAAAATGACACTGGCAGCCGTGAGAGGGAGAGAGACAGAGGAGGAGGGTGGAAGAAGGACAGAAGGACAGAGTGGGGAGACAGAGGGAGGGAAAGACGGAGAGAGGCAGAGCGGGCAGGGAGGTGGAGAAAGCAGGGAGAGAGGGGATGGAACAGGGGAGAGCTGCAGGGCAGGAGAGATGGAGATAGAAAGTGGGACAGACTCAGAGACAGTGGGAGAGACAAAGAGATGAGGGGAGAGGCAGGGGGAGGGGTGAGAGAGGGAAAGGAAGGAAAGACAGACGGGGGAGAAATAACAGGCCAAGAAACAGCGAGGGATAAAGGACAGATGGGCAGGAGGGAGTGAGAGACGAGGGCACAGCAGACCCAGAATATGCTGGAGATCCCAAACAGCAGCACAGGAGGCGACGAACAGGTGAGACAGGAGCCGGGACCCAGGAGAGGGAGGGAAGGCGAGAGGGAGGGAGCTTGAACTCAGGTGAGCCCTTCTTGGCGGCGGGGGTGATGGAGGAGCCAGACGCGGGGAAGCAGGGAGAGAAAAGGGGCGAGGGGGACACAGCAGACAGAAGAGCAGAGGGCGGGAGCACGCGGGTGGAGGGATGCGCACAGCCAGCCAGAGCATCAGTCCGGGCTTGCGGGGTCTGGAAGGGGGCGGCTGGAGGTCGGAGGCCGAGGCTCCAGGTCGGGCTGGAGGGCCCGCCTCACAAGACCAGGGCCCCCAGGAGGAGCTGGTGGTCGGGGAGGGGGGGGCGGCGGTGGGGACGCCCAGTTCCGCGGCCCCCGGCTCGCGTGCGGCTCTCTCCCCGCCCTGCCCCCCTCACCTGCGGAAGTCCAGCAGCGGCCGGGTGGACGCCGGAGTGCCCTCTGCCGGCCAGCTGAGGAAGTGGAACTGCGTGAGCGTGCGCGTCTCCTGGGTCTGCACGTTCTTCAGGTAGAAGCTGCGCACCAGGAAGTCCTCGCACCAGATGTGCTCGGACACCAGGTTCACCTGCCGAGGAGTGGGCCCGGGCCTGAGCACGGCAGCGCCTCTCCAGATCGTCCCAGCCTCCCAGGCCGGCTCAAACTCTACATCCTCCCGGAAGCTTACCCAACCGCCCGCTCCTACTGCCCCAGCTGTCCCCAAGACCCCTAGTTGTCTGTGTCACTTATGGGCTGCTCAGGACAACGGGTGGCTTTTCCGCCCAGACACAGCTACTGTGGGCTTCTTGAGGTCAGACTTCCTCCTTCCTCACAGAGTCTAGCAAAGCGTCTGTGCTACACACACCAAAAACTTTGATGAGATTCTATAATATTTTTATTCGTCTCTTTTCCTTTAAGCATGAGCAACACCAATAAAAAAAAAAAGCTTTTAAAAAAAGACTGCTGAAACAAAAAAAAAATAAAAGAAAAAAGAAAAAACAAAAAAACAAAAAATTAAAAAAGAAAGAAAAAATATAAAAAATAAATTAAAAAACAGAAAAAATAAAAAAGAAAATAAATAAATAAATAAAATTTTAAAAAGACGGGAAAAGGAAAAAAAAGAAAAAAAAAGACTGCTGAGTGCTCATCGGATGATGAAAAACTACTATCTGGTGCTCCCCCAGTAATAAGAAGCTTCCATTTTCTCTTAGTGTCTCCTGCTTTACAGGGGGTCACCTTCCACGTGTCGGGACTCTGTTCCTCTTTTCTCGGCTTTGCCTCTCCCCAGTCCCCCGCCCCCCCCACCTATCTTCTCTCCTAATGAAAAAGTTTGTTTCTATTCTATACGTGACTGATGGTTATTTCTTTCTTGGCTTTGGAAACTCAAGAGGTAAGTGAGGCTAGATTAACGTAGGTCTTAATGTTGGTCTTTGGTTTTACTTCTCTTCCCTGTCTCATATACTCTCGGCTTCCAGCTTCTGACCTCAGTTTTGGTGGTTTTATAGTTTTATTTCTGTACCTTTCATCATAGGTCCCTACAAATGCTTTCTGGCCCTGGCTGGACACACACGTGTAAATGTATAGTACATGTATGTGTGTGTGCATGTGTGTGTATGTGCATATGCATTCATACATGTATGAATGGTTCACCGTCCACTGTCTCCATTCCCATCGTCCCCCGGCCATGGGGTCTTGCTGACCTCATATACGTGGTAGAGGGAGGACCCCTCATCTGGCCAGTAGCGGTCACACTGCTTGACACCATCCTCCACCAGCGGGGTCAGCATGACGATGACAGTGCAGCCACTCTCCCACACCATCTAGGGACAGAGACGCCATTCTAACCTCTCCGGCTGCCCTCAAAGACCACTGGTCCCTGGAGAAGCCCTCCTTCCAAGAACTCACCTGCCAGAAGTCTGCAATGGTATGGGACAGCGGGCCCTGTGTGGCTATGTAGGCTGGCATCCGAGGGTCGTGCTCGATCTGGGGCAGGGAAGACACATCATGAGTCAGAGTGGGAAATGCTACAATGGAGAGGCTTGGTCGGAGGGAGCGGGCCAGGATCTGGGAGAGCTTGAGAAACCCCCATTTCCACGCCAGGATATCAAGCCTCATAATTCCAGGGCGTCAGATGGAGTGGATGGTGACCAGAAGGAAATGGAGTTTATGCAGGCAGGATAAAAACGGGGCAGAGGAGGGGGCTGGAGCCAGGGCCACTTACAATGGGGCTGGCATTGATGTAATCACTCCGAGAAGGGCTGCTCTCCACCTTCAGCTTGATGCGAGCGTGATCATCTGCACAGACCCCACATCCCACCTCAGATGCCCCTCCAGTTATTGGGGTCCTGGTACCTCTGCCACTTGGCCTGAGCCAGGAGCCCAGCCCTTCCCCCCAAGCCCTCCAGGGCTCCCAGCAGAGAGAGGGCTGGGCCAGTTGACCAGCAGGACTCACTCACAGGGCAGGAAGTCGGGGTGGCGGTTCTTTTTGACGTTGCCCTCCTCCCGGGCCGCGGCACAGGTGTTGGGCTCTGCCTGGTAGGCACACAGGGCCTGCCACTCCTTGGCCAGGCGGTCCCGGTTCCGCAGGTGGTCCTCCATGTACGCCTGCAGGGATACCACAGCCTGGCTCTGGCCCACACCACCGGCCCTGCCTCTCCTAGCAGCCCGTCCCTTCAGCCCCTCTGGGCCCCGGCCCTGTCCTGACCAGGATCATGTGTCCCGTGGAGATGTCCATGTTGGCCTGGGCGGGCTCCTCGCACCAGGACGGTGTGCTGCTGTGGGAGCTGGGGCTGGCCTGGGCCGCGTCACTGAACTGGGAGGACACGCTGCTCACGCGAGAAGGCTCCGGCGGACCCTCCGCCCGGTTGAACAGGGACTTTGTGGCCATGTGCTGGCGGCACAGGTCCTGCAGGAGAAAGGTCAGGCAGGGCCCCAGGGCCCCTGAAGCCCTTTCAGCATCGTCCTGGGCTCCATCCTAGGCTCATCCCTGACCGATTCTGTATGAAACCCATCTCCTCTGGGGGAGGCTCCGCTGCCCTGGTCCTCATTCTTTTCAAGGCTATTCTGTCTGGGTGGTGCCTCTGACCACCTCAGAGATGAGAGTGGAGTCCCAGAAGTGTGGCCCTGGAATGAACCTTAGGAAGCATCTGCTCCCGATTCCCGTCCACTCAAAATGTCCCCGCAACACCCCTGCTTGGGTTTCTGTAGCCCCAGCCCGGGTATTCCCAGGCATGGGTGCTCACTCCCCATCCAACACCCCACCCTCACCCCATGTGAGACCCAGACTCCCAAGCCCCTTCCATTCCCTCTCATCTACAAGCTTTTGGGGCCACACACCTGGTACTCAAAGGTAGTGTCACCATGGGCCCCCTCAGGCCCTAGGGCTGCCAGGCGCTCCTTGTCCCGCTGCCGTGCATGCTGCCGCACACACAAAGCCACGGCCAGAGCCACCAGCAGCCCGGCCACGCCCGCCAGGGCCACCAGAGTGAGCAGCACTGAGCGCATGGGAGAGGTGCTGCGGGCTGGTCGGGGAAGGACTGCAGCTGCCTCCTCCCTCTGTGGGAACAAGGCTAGAATCAAGGGGGGGGGCAGTGGCAGGGGAGATTTAGGAGCTGTTCCTCAACCCCTGACCCCCCATGCCACGCTCCCTGCTAGGGTATCTCCGAGGGCAAAGCTGGGAGGGCAAGGGCATGGTGGCACAGGCAGAAGGGCTCAGATAGACCCAAGATCCTCCTTCTCGATCCCCATCGGACCAACTCAACCACACCGCACTGCCGGAAACTTAGTGGATGACCCCCACTAGGAGTTTTGCATTTAAAAAATGAATGTAGAGGAGTTTGGAGAGTCGCAAAGAATCGAATAGTAGAATGTGAGGCATCAGTATTGGATGCAGAATAGAAATCTATTTTGAGTTTAATGTCCTTACTGCATAGGGTTTTCCCTTGGAATTTAGAAACTTTGCTCCATAAGGCTATGGACACCTCAGGTGGTTCTTCCAAGCAGGAGGCCTTCCTACGGGAAGACTGGTCCTGCCCTTGAGGAGGAGGAGGAGGGGGGAGAGGGAGGGAGGGAGGGAGGGAGGGAGGCAGGAGGGGCAGCCACTGGGGCCATCTGCTGGCCAGAAAGTGAACTGCATGGGGAGGGCTGCTTTGGCAAAGCCTGTGGGCCAGCCAGGTACATGAAGTTTCAGCTCCGGTTTTCCTGCCAAGTTTGCCCCCATCTCTTGTGGGCAATGTCAGCCCTCTGGGGTTTCAGCTGATTCTTCGGTTAGCTCATACCTGTCCCACTCCTGTCTGCAAGATCTGGAGCCCTGTCTGTGCTTCCAGTTCCGACTTCACCAGCCCTGCGGGGAAGCTGTGGGTCAGACTCTCTCCAGCTCCATGTGGTCTCCACCCCATGTCATGCTATGCTAGGTGGCAGGCAGGGCCCGTGTGTGTTGGGAATATTTCAAGGGGGGCGTCAGCCACAGGCCTGGGTATGTCCTACTAAGGCTGGGGCTGGGACCAGGCAGTATTTACCAGCTTGCTGGGTCACATCAGCCAAAGACAGGTTCTGTTCATTGTGTCGGATGCGGAAGGTGAGGGCCGGTCCCACCACACTGCCAAACAGGAGCTACATTACTGCCTCACCCACCACAGACCCCAGACTGTAACAGAGAGGCCAGCTCTGGCCCTCTCCCACGAGAGGATGAAGCTGGGGCTGATCAGACATGCCTTACAGGGATGTTTGAGAGAAATGCTGGATGAGGCCAGCATCCAGTGCCTGTGTGTGTGTGTTCTGGGGGGCACCTTCAATGCAGCTAGGAGCATCTCTGACCCCACCTTGGCCACTTACCCAAGACTTTGTCTTCCCTTCCTTCCCTGAGCCCCTCCAGCCACCTCTCCCCTCAAGCTACCTTCTAGATCCTGGCTGCCCCAGCTAGATACCAGCCCCACCTGATGTTGATGAAGCTGCCCGAGGACACGTGCACATGCTCAGCTAGGATCTCCAGCAGCTTGACTCCTGCAGCCAGACTCAGGGGCCTGAAGGTGGAGAGCAGGGAGAGGAAGGAAAGTGGGGATCCTCTTGGCCACTTTCTTGAAACAAACTACCTCCTGGGGTACAGAGGAGCCCACCTCTGTCCACTTCACATCTGGATTTCTGCTCTCTGCTTCTCGCCAGGCAGGCCAGCCCACGCAACACCCCCTCCCCAGGGGGGCCGGTCGGGGGGACTGGAAGGCTTGCCCCGGCTGAAGCCCTTACTTCTGGTCAGTGACAATGTAGCCATACTCCTCTGCTGATGGCTGAGCTGCTGGCCGCCTCACCACCGGGGGCTGGCTCTGGCCCAGTGGACTTTTCTTCTCCAGCAGGACAGGTGTGGCAAGGTGGCTAGCAGCTCTGGGGGACTCGGAGGATCCAGAGCTCAGTACCCGCTGGGCTTTACTGGAAGTGGGGCTGGCAGTGGGGTATCCAGGCAGGGAGGGTGTGGGGGGTGGAGGCTCCGCCGTGCTTCCACGCTGCACCTGCTCCTCCGTTGTCTGTTTGGAAGAGAGGATAGAGGTGTGGTCTCTGGATGATAGAGGGGATGGGGGGGTTGGGGGTCCACATCTTAGGGTCTCTGAGGTCCCTAAAGAGGACCTTGGGACTTGTTTCTTTCTACCCTCCCCCAGGGCCCAGGGCAGCACTGGGCACAGAGAGGTCACCCAGAAAAGTGAGTCAGGTGGATGAATGAATGAATGAATGAATGAATAAAAGATTGAATGAATGCAACATGATCAGTAATGGTCCACAAGATGGAACTGGAGTGGAGAGAACCTCTGGAGTGAGGGAAGGTGGTGTTAGGAGAAATGAACAGGCAGGTAATGGTTTTTAGACTTCTGTTTAGCCACAAAATCTCAGAAGTCGAACATGTGAAAAAGATAGAGCTCTTCAGGCTACAGGGGGGTCAGGAGCCTGCATGCAATTCCCCTCTTCACCTAGGGATCCTCAGAGCAGGGTCTGAAATGACTGTAGTGAAAAAAGCAGCAAATTGAGAACTCCAGCTTCTAGACCCAGCTCTGCCATCAAGTTGAGGTGAGATCTTAAGGCAAGGACTTGCAGGCTCTGGGCCCTGGTTCCCCCACAAATGAGGAGTGTTGGAAGATACGGATCTGGATCCCAATGCTGAGGTTTAGATTTTGACAAGGGGGTTTGCTGCTAGGGGCACTATGGGTCAGGGAGGTGCCGCAAACTCACTTTCTTGATGTCAGCTCCAACATTTACAACCCCTCCTGTAGAGACAGGAAAAACAAGACTCTGGGCAAAGGGCCAAGGTGAAGGTCCATACAACACAGGTAGGAAAAGGGGCCAGCGACCCTGAGCCTGTTGCATCTGCTGTGGCCTCTTTTTCCTCAGTCAGTGACCCAGCCCTGCCTTTGGTCTCATCCTAAGCATGGTCTCATGCCTGTTTGCTTCTACCTTATAATTGTTTTATCAGCTCCTTCCAGAGTTATTGGCCACACGTCTCAAAACTATTTGTCCAGTCCTCCCCCTACCCTCAATTACTGGCTTCACTTGGCATTGGCCACTTCCTTCCTTAGAGGCTGTTCCTTGGTGCCTCATGATCCCTGCTCATACCCCGTTGGCTTATTCTTCCATTACTCCCCCCCTCCAGTTCTTTCCCGCTCTAACTCAGCTCACCACCCCATTCCCTTGCTTCCTGCCCCTGGCAGGCAATGACCCTGTGCTCGTGTCTCAAAAGAGCTCCCTTCTCTGCCCCCTGACCTTCCCCTCTAGGCTACTGCATGTGGGCTTGAGAGGTGGGGCAAGGGGCCATCATGTAGCTGGTGGTTGCTGGTCTCTCTGTCTGGACACTCACCCAGATCTCGTCCTGCGCCCTTGGGCAGCAGCTGCAGCAGGGTTGAGAGGGTGGAGAGCTGCTCAGGGGTCAGCTGACGCAGCTCCACCCCATAGCCCGCCAGCACAGCTGCCAGTCTCTGGAGAGTCGCGTCTGCTGGGAGCCAGACACAGAGCTTATGGCGAGATGGTGGCGGTGAGGTGGTGGTGGCGAGATGAACTTGTGGGAGGCATTTGGGGGCGGGAGGGTACTAGCACACTTAAAAGCTTCTTCTCCAAGCCCAGGACACTGATGTCCTCCACCTTCCAGCCCTTGCCCACACTTTGGGGGAATGGCCTTCTTAGGGCCAAGACCAAACTTCAGGCCCACCATGGACATCTTGACTCTCCAGCTGCAGAAGAGTTATGTTATCTCCACCCCGCACGGTATCCCCACTGCCTACCTAGTGCCTGGCATAGACTGGGTTGTCAGTAGACATTAGTTAAATATATGAATGACTTTAAGGACAAATTAACAAATGCATGGGTCGTTAGGAAGGAGCCCCTGAATGCAGCCCCCACAGGAAGGGAACGGATGCTGAGAACTCTGTTACCTGGCAGCTCTGCTGGAGAAGGAGGTTTCTCCCTGCGACCTTCTAGCCCTTCCTCCTCATAGCCCTCTGAGGAGTCCTGTGCCCGGCTGCTGTCCCCTTGCTCCGGAAGCCTTGGTGCCCTGGCCCTGCTGGGCACTGGCAGCTCCTGGGCCAGGTAGAGAAGCCCTGACTCCTGGAAAAGTTGACCAGGTGAAGGCCCTGGAGGGTCCCCATAAGAGTGGTCAGAGGGAGCCCCAAACATGCCCTTGGAGGCAGTTCTGCTGAAGAGGGTAGAAGGTTCAGCCTTGGGCAGGGGGCCGACACTGACCATCCCTGGCGAGCCCTCTGAGCCCCGGGAGCCATCGCGGGAGCCAAACTGTGGGGAAACCAGAGATCCGGGTAAGAGCCGGTATCAGCGCTCAGGGATAGGTGTTGGGGTGGGGCCCGTGTTTAAGGCTCACCTGATGGAACAGGTAGGGCTGCAGCAGGGCAGGTTCATAACTCAGAGCAGGGTGGGGGGCCTGCGGGGGTAGCAGCAGGTGCTCCAAGAGAGGAGGCAGCAGCTCAGCCTGCAGAGGGGAGAGTGGAGAGCCCACCCCAGCTCCACCCCCACCCACTGGAGGTTGAGGAAGCCGGTGCTGGGCTGCAGGGGTAGAGCCAGTAGGGATGCCCTGTAAGAGCAGCTCCCCAGCGGGACCAGGTCTCCTGGGCACCAAGCCAGACCTGGGGAAGAAAGCAAAGCGTACGTGTGTGTGTTGGTTGTGTGGGGCAAGGGCGTACAAAACCTACAGGAGGCAGAGATGGTGGGACCAGACAGGCTCAGCAGTTTAGAGTAAACAGGACCTCTTAAGAAATGAGATAGGCTCAGGGGAAGAGAGTAGCATGGGGAAGGGCCAGAGGGCCAAGCCTGCGCACAGGTCCTTGCCTCCCTGGGAAGCATGCCTAGGTCCCTGAAACACAGCAGGGGAGGTTAGGGATGTGTGAGACGAGGAATGGAGGAGAGAATGGGTGCAGGAGAAGGCAGCCAGGTACCTCTATAGATAAACTGTGGCTGCAGTCTGCCCCGTTCCTCCTGTATTCATATCCCCACACCTGGCTCTCCAGGTGTGTGGTCAAGCATTCAGTTCAAAGATTCAGTACTTCCCTTCCCCTCCCCCGCCAACTCTGCCCTTCTACCCCACTCTGCCTTTTTCATCCTGCTATCATTATTGGGGCCCCATGGCCCTCGTTGACTTTCCTCTGCTTGCAGGGTCTGAACAATGCCTTCAGAGGCCCTAACCACAGAAAGATGATGGTCTCTCCACATACACTTCCACATAGTAATGAAATGGAACATTAAACATTTTCCGTATGACAAAATTCTCATTTGTCCCATGCTGACTCCTTTGATGCTTCTTTTAAATTATGAAATGTCCAAGTTTTTCAAAACTTCTTTTTCCCGCTGTTTTGCTGGATCCCTGGGGTGAGCTCAGCTCATACTGAGCATGTGAACATGTCAGATGACCACTCCTGAACCTCTTTTACCCGTGCCTGAGGCTGCTGACCTTGGTGCCCATTTCCCTCCCCCTTCCCTCTGTCCATCAGGACAGGACCACAGACCCACCAGCCTTGCCATGTTAGAGCTATTGAGAAAGGATGCCTACCTGTCCCTTGGACGGGGCTCTGGGGGGTGAAGCCTGGGGATGCGTTCCATCTCCTGGGAGATCACATACTGGGTGAGGTCATCGTGCCAGGACAATCCTGCCAGGGGACAGGATAGGGTGAGTTGGCTTGGGAGAGTCTGAGGGCCCAGTAACAGGGACCACTGGAAATCAAAACCGCACTCCCTACCCTGCAGTGTATTGAGTTTGGCAGAGCAGAGGGGCAGTGGAGGTGGTCCAGAGACCTGGTGGGTAATCTGAGCTGTCCTCTTCCCACACTCAGGTACAGATTTTGGAGTCAGACTGCCATCAGTGAGACTAAGTTTGAATCCTCTGCCATTTCTCATTGTGCAACTTTGGGCAAATTGCTGAACCTGTCTGAGCCTCAATTCTCTCATCTGTAAAATGGGGGTTTATACCTCCTAAGATTGTGATAATTAAAATAACCCAATATAACATGGTAAGAATAGTACCTGTCACATAGTGAACTTTAAACAGCTGCTCTTATCATCATCATCATCATCATCATTATTATTTCTATCCTTTTTGTTGATACTGAAACTTACTTTTCTTTGTAAAGTGGGAATAATACATACTTCGTGGGACTATTGTGAAGATCAAGTGCAATCAGAGAAATGAAAGTGCTAACAAAATTCTAAAGCACTATACACATTTTAAACCTTCACTGCCACCACCACCACCACCACCATCAATCATCTTATGCTGGGGCAGATCTCCTGTCTGACTCTTTCCTTTCATGAAACTGCTCTCATGAAAGGTCAGTTACTTATTCTAAAGGCATAATCTCCCACTCTCCACCCCCATTTCTTCTTTCCTGCTTCTGAGTTAATAGTCTGTACTGCTCCTAACTCATATTCTAAGATTGACTAGCATCCATACCTGCCTTCTTGCTTCTGAACATTAGGTAACTCATCCTATCAGAGGCCAATTCCTCCACTTGAGCACTGGATTTCATCTCTTACTACCTACTCAAGAACATCTTCTCCGCAATTTCCCATATTTCCTACGTGATCATTTTCCTCTGTTCTCTACTGAATTATTCCCTTTAGCATACAAACATGATGGAATTCCTTTCATCTTAAAAAGTTACTGCATGACCCCACATTCCTCTCCAGTGATCACTCCATTTCTTTCCTTTTCTTTGCAGCAAGACTCCTTGAAAGTGTTATCTCTCCTGGCTGTATCCAGTTCTTTTCTCTCCTTCCCTCTTAATCCACTCTATTTAGGATTTTATTCCCACCTATTCTACCAAAATATTTTCATCCAAATCACCAGTGACTTCTGCTTATCTAAAGCCAGTGGCCAATTCTCTGATCTCATCTTACTTCACATAGCATCATTATTTGACACTGTTGATCACTCCTTCCTCTGCAATACACTTCCATTTGATTTCTAGGACACTGAACATTCTTGTTTTTCCTCCTACCTCCTTGGCTCCCCCTTCTCAGTCTCCCTTGTTGGTTCCTCTCCTTGTCCTGGTCCTCTTAATATTATAATTCTCTAGGCTTCTTCTTCATATACACTAAATCGTTTGGTTATCTCATCTACCTCATGGGTTTAATTGTCATTAATATGCCAAAGAATTCCAAATTCCTATCTCCACTCCAGAATCCTCCATCTCTCTTTCAAAATCCAATCTCATACTCTCAATTTCCCACTCTACGTGAATGAATATCTTAAATTCAGTATATTCAAAACTGAACACCCCTCCCCAGGTTGATCCTTTTGCATAGTTAATGACATCTCCATTTACCCAATTATTCAGGCAGTAAAACCTGGTGTCATCCTCGACACTTCCCTTTCTTTCACAGCATTGTCCAATATTTCATGAAATCATGCTTACTGCCTTTAAAATATATGCAGAATTCCGTCATTCCTTTCTACCTCCCTGCAACCACCTGATCCATGCCACATTCATCTCTTACATGAGTTATTGTGGTAGCTTTTCACGATCTCCCTGCTTCTACCCTTGACTCCCTTCCGTCTATTCTCAACAAGAACAAGCACGATCCTTTTAAAGTAGAGGTGAGGGGCGCCTGGGTGGCTCAGTCAGTTAAGCAACTGCCTTCGGCTCAGGTCATGATCCCAGGGTCCTGGGATCGAGCCCTGCATCGGGCTCCCTGCTCGGTGGGAGGCCTGCTTCTCCCTCTCCCACTCCCCATGCTTGTGTTCCCTCTCTCGATGTCTCTCTCTCTGACAAATAAATAAATAAAATCTTTACTTTTTTTTAAAGATTTTATTTATTTATTTGTCAGAGAGAGAGAGAGAGCAAGTGAGCACAAGCATGGGGAGAAGCAGGCAGTGGGAGAAGCAGGCTTCCTGCTGAGCAAGGAGCCCGATATGGGACTTGATCCCAGGACCCTGATCATGACCTGAGCTGAAGGCAGACGCTTAATTGACTGAGCCACCCAGGTGTCCCTAAATAAAATCTTTAAAAAATAAAATAAAGTAGAGGTGAGTTTATGCACCCCTATGCTCAAAACCTTGTCATGGGTTCCTCTTTTACTCAGAGTAAAGATAACATCCATCCATACATTCTCTTATAAGTCCCTATGATGATCTGCATCCCTTCCCCCAACACCTTCCACTTTCCCTCTCTATCACTCCTCTACAGCCAGACCATGGAGGTGCTCTCCATGGTATTCCTCAAACTCATGATCCTGCTTTAGTAAAGGCTTTTCTAGCTCTTTGATCAGGTTGAAACATTGCCCCCAGATAACCTTCTGGAAAACACCTCCACTTCCTTGATGTCTTTGTTCACATTTCATAGTCTCAATAAGGTCTACCTTGACCACTCAATTTGATACTGAAGCTTCCCACCCCACCATTTCTGACCCTTTTATCATGCTGTAAGATTTGTTTTTTTTCTATGGCACTTATCACCTTATAATATACCATATATTTTCTAATTTATATATTGTATTCCGCTTACCCCCCAAAATGTAAGCCCCAGTAGACAGAGATCTTTGTCTGTTTTATTCCCTGATACATCCCAAGCACCTAAAACTAAGCTTGCTACATAGTAAGTATTCAATAAAAGTTGTTGAATGAGTGAATTTGATGGGTGGGGTGTTCTCCTGGCTGAGGACTCCAGAATTCATGGTTCTGGAGCACTCAGACAGTTTCAGGGAGTGGGCTGGTCCTAAGGAGATGGACACTGGCCTCTTGCAGTGGCTCCTTCTGTGAAGGCCTCCTCTAGACTCCTCCAAAGAGTCCAAGTGTGAATAGCCCATCTCTATGGTGAACAGCCCAAGACTCCTGTCTTGCCCCCTTCTCCAGCAAGGTCTGGAAAGGTGAGGCTCTAGAAGTAGGCGTGATAAGAATGTTTCATGAAGAGAAATTCTTGAGTCAGGTGGTCCCTCACTTCCCCACCCTTATCTAACAAAGCCCCAGTGTCTTTCCTTCAGTACAGATAGACTCACCTTGGGACATGAGCTGTCGGAGCACACTTTGTAAGCGTTGAAGAACTGGAGAGGTGACTTGCAAAAGGGGCCGGGCCTGCCCCACTCCCACTTGGCACTGTCCAAACAAGCCATCTAAGAGCACAAAAGTGGTGTCAGCAGGGTGCTTGGACAAGAGGCTTTCCAAAGTCCAGGTTGCAAATGGGCATCACTCTCTCCATCTCCTCTCTTGGCTTCAGAGAACTCTGCTCCTTCAGGCCATTCTCTCTTCTCCCCAAGACTGGACTGGTATCCCTTCCCCCTTCCAGGCCTCCCGCACACTTCTTTCTTGTTGTGTCCCCTGTCTTGTAAATCCTATGCCTGGGCCTCACTCACCCTGAATACAGACTTCAAGGTGAGAGCAGAGTCTGCGGTCAAACAGACAGCCTGTAGAGGGAAAAGCGAGCAGAGGCTCAGACACCCACACACATAGAATGGTCAGAGGATGGACAGGCTGGGAAAGGGGGAAACAGATGGGGTCCATTCTTTCATCCTAAGAAAGGCTTTAAGCTGGGAGGAGAGTAGGGAAGAGGCTTAGAATTCTTAAGAAAAGGAAGCACAGGATCTGGCTTTGGATTTTAAGGATCTGAGAGTCTGGATCCTTTCCCTAAAAGCCTCAGTTTGCTTAACTGAGTGATGGGGATAAGGCTTCCAGGTGCAGGGGGTAGCGGAGGATCATATACTTCTACTCTCATAGAATTACTATGGGGGGAATTTTTGGCCAAATTCTGAGGAAAATGAGACTTTCCTCCCCAAATCTCCAAAAGCATTCTAACTACGATGGGCTGGGACTCAAAATAGATGGAAACCCTAGCACACCTTCCCTCCGTGTGGGAAAGGGGTATGGGTGGGGTGTCTCTAAAGCAATGCTCCCCACACCATCCCTGCAGTCAGTGGCCCCGGAGCCGCTAGCGCTGTCCGCGGTGCTGAAGCTCTGAGTTGGGCCCCGCCGAGGGCCACCTAGCCTGGAAGCAGTTATGGGGGAGGGAAGGGTGCTAGGGTCAGGAGTCTCCACAAGACCTGACCCCTCCGCCGTTCCAGACTTCATTTGCCACTCTACCAACCCACAGGGCCACAGGAAGTACCTTGCATTGGCCTCCAAGCCAGGTGGGGAAGGAGGGTGTCAGACGATGAGGCTGCGCCCCTTCCCCCACGCGCCCCACCACCCCACCCTCCCCCGGCCCATGAGTCAGCGCTGACTGTCTCTGTCCGCTCAGATGTGAGTCAGCACCGGCTTGCTGTGGGGAGGGGGACAGGAAAAGACCCTTCTCTCTTCACCCTCTTTTGCCGCCTCCCTTAGCCGTCCTCCTCTTATTGGAGATCAGATCGCAGCAATCTGCCTCTCTAAGCTTAAAGAGAAACCCTGGACCCTCCTTCGGCCTGATCCTCTCCTGGGAGCTGGGACCCCCATGCTCGTGGCCCCAACTCCTACTGCCTGGACGTCAGGACTCCCTCTTCCTATCCCTACTTCCTACCCCCAATCCCTTAGCGCGTCACCACTTCTTTGGCTCCTCAGCGCGACTTCTCCCGTGGTCTTGTAGCCAGTCTCTAAATCCTTCTGTCCATATGCACCCCCATTCCTCCTCCCAAACCCGCAATCTTGCCCTGAGCCTGCTTCTCTTAGGTCCCGCCCCCGTATTCCCAGCCCCACCTCCAGGCCTACGCCCCTTTCCTCTCAGACGCCCTCTCATCTTCCTCACCTCCCAGTGCTTCCCCCTACCCTACTCCAGACACATATTCTACCTGAGCTTCCTACCTTCGTGACACCCCTCCCCCACCCCCCACCGAGTTTTGCTCCCGGCACCACCCTCCACCCCCCGCCCCACCCCCCGCATTTCCTCCTGACCGTGGGCACTAATGGCGCTGCAGCCTCCCGGGCGGCTGCTCAGCAGCAAGAGGCAGAGGAGCACCCGGAGACCCCCGGGTCCCCCGGGACCCCCAGGCCGCCGCGGGCGCCTCATCCTTTTGGGCTCGGCGCGCTCGCTCCCCTGCCACAACCGCAGCGACGCCGGCCGGAGCCAGCCACAGGGGCCGAGGCGGGGCCTGCCACTCCCCACCCACCTACGAGGCGGGGTCTATACGCCCCTCTCGCGGCAACTTGGCCAACCCTGGGCGGGTGGTGACGGCATCTCCACCCCCGGCTCTTACGCTTATTTGCGTCATACGTGGCGTAAGAGCTCTGTCTTACGGAGGTGCGTACCCGCAGCTCGTCTCCTCCACCAAATAGTAGGCGCTTCACTAGATTTCCCACTTGGCCCCACCCCCTTTTGACGTAATGTTTCACCCCAAGGAGTACCACCTCTATCACTCAATCCCAAGGTTGGAGAAAAGGGCTACAGTTGGGTGGGGGCCACGAAATATACGTGAGTCTAAGTATAAGCCCTAAAATGAGCACAAAAGTGAGTAGAATAGGTACTGTTACGCCTCTCAATTGATGGTACTGGTATCATCCTTAACACCAGGGATGGTTATGCATGTGTGCCTGGATTCCAGTTTTAGCAATGCCACCTACTAGGAGTATAACTTTGGGCAAGTTGCTTAACCTCTCTGAGCCCAAATTCCTAATCTGTAAAAGAGATGTGCTAATAATTCCTACCTCACAAGGTGGTTGTGGGGATTACTCGAATTAAACTCATGTGGATCACTTAGAACAATGACTGTACTGGTAGATACTAAAGACATGATACATACTCGCTTTTGTTATTAGCCTTGACTCTCTTTTCTTTTAACCCCTCCTGCCTCAAGCCTATCAACAATTTATGGTTTCTACCAGCAAAATGTATCTCCCATCTATTTCTTCTTTCCTCCATATTCACTACTTTATCTAAACCACTGTGCTCTTTCATCACGAATATTACTGTAATCATCTAACTAGTCTTTTGCTTTCACTCTTCTCACCCAATAAGCTAGGGAGTGAGCTTTCTAAAATTCAGGTTTGATCACTTTATTCTCTTGCTTCTCGTTAAAAATTTTCCAAAATACGGGAAAAGATAGGGTGCATAGTAAATACGCATATACTCATCATCTAGACTTAACAGTTATTGCTATTTTTCCAAATTTGCTTCTTTTAAAAAGTCAATTATAGACATTCTGTGTCCCTTATAGATGTTTCAATATGCATCTCCAAGAAATAAGGATATTTTCCCACATAATCCAAATGCCCATCTAACAAAATTTACAGTAACTCTCTAATATCATTTAATGCTCAGTTCATATTCAAATTCTCAAATTGTTTCCCAAAATGCCTTTTTCCATCTGTTTTGTTCAAAATAGGAGTAAAAAAAAATAGGAGTCAAAGACCACCATTGCATGTGGTTATGTTTCTTAATTCTCTTTAAATAATATAGACACCCCCCCCCATTTTTGACATTGTCTTGTTGAATAGACCAGGTTAGTTTTTCTTTACAGCTCCCCACCTTCTGAATTTGTCCAATAATTTCCTCATGATAGATTTCCCTGTATTTCCCCTGTGTCTATCCTGTATGTTCCCTGCATTTTCTGTAAACTAGGAGTTATATCTAAAGTCTTGATTGGATCAGGTTAAATATTTTTTAAGCAAAATGCTTTATAGGTGATGCTTATGCGTCCAATTGTGTCATTTCAGGAAATGGGTAATGTCTGCCTGTCCTACTATTAGTGATGCCAAAATTGATCACTGGTTTAAGGTAAAGACAGATCACTGTATGTAAACTTACGTTTCCCTCTTGTGACTAATATGTAATCCGTGGGGTGATATTTTGGCACTGTGAAAATATTTAGTTCCCATCAACTTTTCACCTAATGGATTTGTTCTTCCTTGATCGTCCTCGACTAAATTATTTCATTAGAGGCCGCAAAATGGTGACTTTTCTAATTCTATCATCCCTTTAACATTTATTAGCTGATATTATTTTATAAAGAAGAGCTTTCTTCCTCAGCTGGGGTTATTTACCCTGAAATACAGCTCCAACTGGAAAGGTAGCATACATTCTTATTTTTTTGGTTTACCAATTTGCAGCATAATGAATTTAGGTATAGTAGTTCCCTCCAACTGTGACAAATAAATTTTTTAAAAATATTTTAATGACGTTTCTTGTTTGATCATTACTATGGAAGTATGGATTTTCATATATTCAATGTGCATCAATCAATTGCAGTAATTTTTTTTATATTCAAATTGCCTCAGAATAAGTCAGTGAAATCTCCTTTAAACTGTCTCTGAGATCCTTTTGAAACATCCCATTAGAGGCGCCTGGGTGGCTCAGTCGTCTGCCTTCGGCTCAGGTCATGATCCCAGCTCCTGGGATCAAGCCTCACGTTGGGCTCAGCAGGGAGCCTGCTTCTCCCTCTCCCACTCCCCCTGCTTGTGTTCCCTCTCTCACTGTGTCTCTCTCTCTGTCAAACAAATGAGTAAAAATCTTTAAAAAAAAAAAAAAGAAACATCCTACTAATCACTGACAGTTCTCTTGCTTTCTATCACTCCAAGATGTACCAGGTTCATCTTTTTTATTCCCTGCCCTAGACATGGAAGCAGCCATTCTTCCAAGAGACTTGGTAGCTTTTAGTAAGGACTGACTTTAGAGATCACAGTCTGGGATTTAAGGGTGATAATAGAAACTGAGATGACGTTGCTTATAGGCCCTTTCAGTGCACAGAGCTAGAATATTAAGATACACACACACATTCACACACACTCATATTTCCAACTAAAATTTAACTGTGATTTTTACTGAGCTCTTTTGATTTTGTACTCGTATCTCTTTATTCTTTTTTTAAAAACTTTTTTAAAAGATTTTATTTATTCATTTGAGACACAGAGATACAGAGAGAGAGAGCATGAGCAGGGGGAGAGGCAGAGGGAGAGGGAGAAGCAGGCTCCCCGCTGAGCCAGGAGCCCAATGTGGGGCTCCATCCCAGGACCCCAGGATCATGATTGGAGCTGAAGGCAGACGCCCAACCATCTGAGCCACCCAGGCACCCCCATATCTCTTTATTCTTACACTGAAAACTTTGATTTCTTATGACATTAATATAATTGCTTATATGTGTAATCGTACAATATAAATACAATAATTTACAAATAATAATGCAAATATTACCCTACTAATAAAACAATAAAGACATTTAAGATGTGTGGTAGTTCATTTTGTCCTTGGAATATAATCCCTTAGGGTATACCATCAAAATACTGCATTCTAAAGTCATTTGAAATAGTTCTTTTGTGTAGGCATTTTTACCAACTTGATATATAATTTGGTTTGTTTGTTTCAGTTTGTTCTCAATTTTAAGTTTTTTTTACTTTATAATTTTATTTTTTGAATATGTAAAATATTTACATTTTTCAGAAATCAAAACTATATAATAAAATATACTCAGGGAATTCTCTGCACCTTCCACAATTTCTCCTGCCATCTTTTTTTTTTTAAGATTTATTTATTTATTTATTTTCTCCTATTTATTTGAGAGAGAGAGACAGCGAGCACAAGCGGGGGTGGGGAGAAGCAGAGGGAGAGGGAGGGAATCCTCAAGCAGACTCCCCACCGAGCATGAGCCCAATGAGGGGCTTGATCCCAGGGCGCTAAGATCATGACCTGAGCCAAAACCAAGAGTTGGACACTCAGCAGACTGAGACACCCAGGCACCCTCCTCCTGCCATCTTTATCACTTCACTCATTTATTTCCTTTTTTAAAACTTTGTAAATTGTGAAATAAAACAAACAGAAAAATGCATAAAACAAAAATGAACAACTCAATAAATTATCACAAAGTGAACACCCATGTAATCCAGGTCAAGAAATAGAACATTTCTAGCACCTTGGAAACCCTATCATGTCCCCGAGTCATTATCTCTTCCCAAGGGTAACCATTTTGTTTATAAAGATTTTATTTATTTATTTGACAGAGAGAGAGAGCACAAGCAGGAGGAGCGGCAGGCAGAAGCAGGCTCCCCGCTGAGCAGAGAGCCTGACGCAGGCTCTATCCCAGGATCCTGGGATCAGGACCTGAGCCAAAGGCAGATGCTTAACTGACTGAGTCACCCAGGCACCCCCCAAAGGTGGCCATTATTCATTCTTTTTTTGACCCTATTTCTTTGCTTTTCTTTACAGTTTTATAACCTAAGGATGCATGGTTAGGTTATGAAACTGTAAAGAAAAGTAAAGATATATAGATTTTGGATTATCCCCGGTATTGGTTTATCATGAGTAGTGTGTGTATACCGTTGTACATGTTTCCTGTTGCACATGTGTGCCGGGGGAGCAGGCAGCCTATGACAACCTTAAAGGGAGGAAGATGGGGGGAAAAAAGACACCCTGTTCTCATTCTCCTCATTCCCTCCCTCTGATCTCTCCTAGGTATTCCCATTGTCCTAACCTAAAAGGATCCAGAGGAAGAGGGAGCTTATTGAAGTAGTCCATAGAGGTTAGCTTGTTGGGAGAGGAAATAGGGTGAGGACAAGTAGAGAGGAGATCCTAGCGGTAAACTTGAGGTATCTGGGTATCTGCTTTTGATCCCCCTTTCCCCCCTCTGTCTTTCTCTCTCTCTCTTTTTGAGAAATTATCTGTCAGTATAATTGTTACTCTTTTGTAGGTAACCTATCTTTGTCAACATTTTACTAGGCTGTCATTAGAGAGACATTTCTTTTCATTTATTCTCCTTGAGATTCAAAGAGCTTCTTGAATACATGGCTTGATGTCTTTCAGCAATTTTGAGGCATTCTCAGACATTATCTCCTTAAATATTGATTCTACCCCCATTTTCTCGTTCCCTTCTTTCTGGAACTCCAAGTAAATGTATATTAGACTGTCATGTGATATCTTTTATGGTTCTACCTTATCTTTTGTATTTTCCATTCTTTTGTCTCTCTGTACTTCATTTTGGATATTTTCTTTTGAACTACAGTCCAGTTTACTAATTTTCTCTTCACATGTGTACAGTCTGATGCCTTGAACTCAGCCAGAAACCATGGTACACTCAAAGTAAATCCAAAGAGTTTAATTATAGATCTGTTTATAAATGTATGGGCAGGTAAAGAAATATAGACCTTTGTCAACTCACAGCCAGTCAGGGAGGGAGCCAGAGGAATGCATACCCTGAATTTTCTCCCTCTTTGGACCCTGATAACTTGTCAATACCTTCTATTGGCCAAATCCAACTATAAGCCAGTGAGCAAGGACGTACAGTTGATATAGTTCATAGACATTAACCTGGGGCCATAGATCAGGGTGAAGAAAGATGGAGCCTGAATATGATGGGAAAATGGGGAATATCTAGCTTAATCCTAGCTTCTACTCTTGTCCTTTATTTGAATGAAAACCCAGTACTTTTTTAAAATTAATTAATTTATTTTTAAAAAAGATTTTATTTATTTATTTGACACAGAGAGACACAGCGAGAGAGGAACACAAGCAGGGGGAGTGGGAGAGGGAGAAGCAGGCTTCCCACGGAGCAGGGAGCCCGATGCGGGGCTCGATCCCAGGACCCTGGGATCATGACCTGAGCTGAAGGCAGACGCTTAACGACTGAGCCACCCAGGTGCCCCGAAAACCCTTACTTTTATGACAAGTGACACACACATCCCTTAATTCAGGTACACTCTCTTATGAAACCTAGAACATAGTGCAGTGCCATTGTTCCTGATACAAAGTAGCAGGGAAGAGAAATGGGAGAAAAAAAGAAACTTCTGTGCCAAGTTATTATAAACACAGCTGCTACAATCCCTTCCCTGTAGGGGATCCTGAGGCTTAAACTGACAGTTACAACTTCCTTATGCTCCCGCTCATTTCGTGGCCTTCTTACTGTGGTCAGCACCTTGACTGGATCGGATTTTTGAACTGGTGGTTTGAGCCCAATCTTTATTTTTGCAGGATCTGAATCTTTGATGTTCCTGGCTTTGTTTGGTTTCTACAGTTTTTTATTGAACCAGTACTACTGGGAAAAAGAATACAAAGAGCCCAGGTTAATTCCTCTGGCTCCAGTAATAACCTTTTTTTTTTTTGGTCCTCATTTTGTAGCAGCAACTCAACTTCTCCCTGATAATTGGAGTCAATCACTGTGGCTAATATAGTGATACCCACATCTGTCTATAGGTTCAGTGGCATCAGGAACCCATGTGGTGGTCTCAGCTTCCAATTCAACTCTATCACTGTGGTGTAAGCATTCCTCTCCCGGGCACTAGCACCTGCAAACTCATCATTCAGGAGGTGGGAAGCAAAGATTTCTTCAGAGATTTTGAGGTATAAGAGTGAGGGGGCCACTCTGACCTTTACTCTTTGGTTCCAAAACTCTTGGAGATGAATAAAACAACCACTCTGTAAGTTCACTAATGGTGAGTGAGTATTGTCAGAAGTATTGTGGACAGAAAGGGCAAATCCATATCCAGGATATAATTCGCTGCCTTTTTTCATGGTGAAAGGGGTTCAAAATAAAAATCTGTCACCAGGTGTGCCATATTGGAAGCTCAATATTATCCTCTGCTGCTGGCAAATTGGTATTCAGGAGTGGCTGTAACCATACCATTCATGAGGAGGAAAATTCGTGTTGGTAAGCCCATGCATGGCTTCATTTCCTGCCACCACATCCATCGCTATGTGGGTCCATTAAGAAAGCACCAGGCTGGCTGGAGAAAGAGGATGACTGAAATCCACAGAATTGGTCATTTCATAACCTGATTACTGACAAGCTTTCCCATAGTCTATGTCTTCTCGTGGTTATTTACATAGGAAGCTGTGACTATCTTCACACTCAGTGTTCATCCCAAGTGATCCCTGTCAGACTTTCTTGCCACAGATTTTCTTGTTCTATTCAAACCCCAGATCAGCCAACCAACCTGTTAGTCATGAATATTGTTATCAGTATAGACACATACCTCAATTCTTTTCCTCTTCAATTCCAAGTGGACCACCAGATCTACCAACAAAACTTCCCACAGAGGGGATTGCTCTTCATCGATGTAATCCACAGACACTTCTGAATGTGCTGTAATGTAGCGTCCTTCCATTTCCAGCTGATGCCTGCATTTTGTGCAAATGTCTATAAATTGGCTCTGTGCTTTTCCCCCAGTCTGTTTGCTGGTCATAGAGAATTCCCCATAAGGCCATAATAAGGTTGTGGGAAAGGCAGTGAAGCAAGGAAGCTACTTTCTCATGCAACTTGTTCCATCCAGATCTTCTTGGGCCCAGTCTCGTATACACCATTTCCATTTAACCTCCAGTGTTATGGTTTAGTGGATTGGATAATACCCAATGCAAACCAATGCATGGTTGTCCCATGGTCAGGTGTTCAGTATACCAGGGCCTGGTAGGAAATTAAGCTGCTCTTCAAATGGAGAATAGATGATGGCCTAAAAGGGCACTGTCTTCCTTTAAAATCTTAGGGATCTACACTATAATAATCTTACTGGGGCTTGCCAGAGGATTCATATGACATTACAGTCTGCGGCAGACACTTCCAGTGCTACTGAGACCACTGGTCATAATTATCAAGTGAAAGGACAGCTTGCATTACAATCTGGAATTCCTGCAGAATGTTTCCTTGCTTCAGGCCATACTAAAAGCCTGATGGGTTACTGGTGAATGGGTCAGAGTAGCACATTTAAATGTGTTTTATGTTGCCTCAAATGCCGAAGAGGCTCATTCTTCCATAAAGAGTATTGTCTCTTTTTTATTGTGGTAGATGTTCAAGGTCAATTAATTTGTCTCACTTTAGAGAGGGAATCTCGACATGCAACAGATAATTGGACCTTAGAAACGTCATTAATGTGGCAGGACTTTGAACTTTCTTGACATTCTTCTTCCATGCATGTGTCTTATGACATCTAGGGTGCATGCTATTCTGCCCACCATATCCAGTTGCCACAATATCAAAATAATGGACCAGTGTGATTTCCTGTTTCCTCTGTTGTCTCAGGTTGAGATCTGAAATGATGAGGATCTTTGGCTTGTTTGGAGGGCTCCTTATGCTTTTTGTGTTGATTTATGGTTTTGAGGATGTGTTTGTAAGCTGTAATGAGCACTGGATTTAGGTCAGAATTAAACAAAATCCTTATTTGCATTACCAGCAACCCCAGCATTATGAAATATACCTGGGAACCGGCTGTCCTACAACCCGATGGCTGTTGGATTTCTTTGAGTTCCTTTACCCTCTCTCTTCTTGTGGAATCAAAGCTGAAGGGCGCCCATGGGGTATTCTCATTGAAAGTTCAATCTCTTATGACCCAGCAAATTTAAGTATCACTGGTTACCTCCCAAGATCATACTATAATCAAAGAAAGTTTTTATTCATCTTTGTGCAAAAAGAGATAAAGAATAATAGTCATACACATGGGGAAACATCCTAAAGGCCAGTGGGACAGGAAAAGTCAATATCACCTCAAATGGAAAATGTGGGGACTCATCCACGAGTCTTTTAGGTATAGTTTTCCCCCTTTGGACCACATACATTTTATCCTTTCCCATTAAGGGTGGGACTTAACCTATAAATTCTAGATGGTGAGGCAACCTTGCTGACCTTGGCATGGTAGCTGTCTGAAGATTGCACTGTGTATCAGAAGCTGCATGGTGTCCATGGATATCATCTTCTACCAATTCATAAATGTTACCTTTCAATGAAGAACTTGCTCCAATGTCTATATGTATGAACTCTTTGGGGAGAGGAAAAAGGCGCTTCCCTAGATTTTAAATTTGTAATAAAGGACTATTTAAAAAGAAAAATGACAACAACAACAACAACAACAACAGATAATGGACCAGTGTGATTTTCTGTGGGACATCAAAGTAAAAAACATCTTTCCAAGCCACACTTTTACAGAGAACAGGAGACTTGGTAGAGCCTTGTTCTTTTTTACTTTTTTAAAAATGTGACTACTAGAAATTTTTATTTTTTTATTTTTATTTTTTTTAAGATTTTATTTATTCATTTGACAGAGAGAGAGATAGCGAGAGCAGGAACACAAGCGGGGGAGTGGGAGAGAGAGAAGCAGGCTCCCCGCAGAGCAGGGAGCCTGATGCGGGGCTCGATCCCAGGACCCTGGGATCATGACCTGAGCCAAAGGCAGATGTGTAATGACTGAGCCACCCAGGCGCCCCTAGAAATTTTTATTTTTTTTGAAACTTTTAAATTACATATATAATTATAAATTATAGTTCTGCTGAACAACACTGACTTAGAAAATTCTTTATTTCCCATTCTTATCAGGGAAGATAGCTGGAAGAATTTTGCATTCACATGGCAGAGATAATAGTATATCCTAAAACTTTTACTTCAGTTGTGTTTATACATATTCTTTTTTAAAAAGATTTATTTATTTATTTTAGAGAGAGAGTGTGTGCACAAGTGTGGGGAAGGGCAGAGGGAGAGAGAGAATCCCAAGCAGACTCCCTGCCAAACATGGAGCCCAATGTGGGGCTCAATCTCATGACCCTGAGATCATGAGCCGAAATCAAGAGTCAGAGGCTTAACCAATTTAGCCACCCAGGCGCCCCTAGAGTTTATAGATATTCTTAATTTAATGTACTAAATGTACTATCTTTTCCTTTATTTTTTGCACTTTCATTTCCTCTTTAAGAAATCTTTTCTAACCATTAGGACATGAAGTTATTCTTATACTATCTTATATTTTTTTGAAGATTTTATTTATTTATTTGAGAGAGAGACAGAGAGAGAGCACGAGTGGGGTGGAGGGCAGAGGGAGAGGGAGAAGCGGATTCCCCGCTGAGCAAGGGTCCCGATGCGGGGCTCAATCCCAGGACCCCGGGATCATGACCTGAGGCGAGACAGATGCCCAACTGACCGAGCCTTCCAGGTGCCCCAATACCACACTTTCTTAATTACTACAGCTTCATACTGAGTATTGATAGCAGGTAAAGCAAATCATCCCATCTTCTTCTTTTCAGAAACATCTTTTCTCCTATTCCCTTTTTACATTTTTTACTTTGAGAAGTTCATAGTTATTATTATTTATTATTGAAGTATAACTTACAGCCAGGGAAGTCTATAAACTTAGGTTTATAGCTATATGATCATTAGCATAGGTATACAACTCCATAACTCCTTAGAGAAATCAAATCCTGATACCTGCCCATTTGCTTACACTGAGTATCCAATGAGTGTGAGAGTACTTGAGAAGTATAAAGCTCTGCAAACAGGATATTCTGGTGTTCAGCTGGGCTGAGCATAGGTGGTCAGATTACCCACTCCCTTTAAGATTTTCAGCTACCAGGAGCAAACTGGCAAGAGCCATCAAAATATTTAATGTGTGTACACTTTGGTTAGAACACTTCTCTCTTGATTCTTGGCTGGCAGGGGGAGGAAGACCCTCATAAAATAGCAGGGTCCAAATGTGTCTGACATGGAAGGGCATGCAACTAGACCACACAGTGCAGGTAGGTGTGAGTGGGGAAGCCTGCTTTCCAGCTTTGGTCCTTCTCTCACTTTCCCCACTTCAGGGAAGACAAGACAAAAACCAGCCTTCTACCAGTACCGAAGAGCTGTGCTTTTTTTTCACTGCACCCCTGTTCTGGTCCACCCCTATTCTTTTACTTCGGGGGCTCTGGCTATTTCCAAACCCCACCCATCCTGCCTCAAGACAAATCACAGAAAGAGTTTTCATGAAAGTCCACTTTAATGATCCAGATTAGGGTCATCCTAGAACTGTCCCTCTGGAGGGCAAATGGGAGAGCATTGGGGCAGAGGGGCTCCACCTGAGGTCTCAGTCAGCAACAAGGCTTTGGCCCACAGTGGGGGGTGGCTCAAAGAAGTCCTAAAACAAGAAGAAACAAAGGACTGGAATCAGTATATGGGGAGGTGGCCCCTTCCTTACCTACTTTCCTTCACAAAATCCTTCAATAAGAGCCTGATTTATGTAAGCTACAGTGACTCAGCCCACCCATTGTCTGTCCCCTTGGCTCCCACAAATAGTTCACCCTCCCTTCTGTGCTTTTCCCCTGGGCTCTGGGCTGGAGAAAAATGGCAGCACCTTGTTTGCATTCACAGAAGCACCATGGCAACCATCCCTCACAAGTGGGTCTGTCACTTAGCTCTAAATGCCTCGACCCAGCAACCACTCCAGGCTTAGGAAGACCAGCTGTCACTTGATGGAGTGAGAACTGGTTTCCTAGGAGAGCCTGAGCGTCCGGAAGCCCCCTGAGGTGTGAGTTCCTTGCAGGCTCTCAGTTTTCACGCTTGCTTTTCTCACAGAGACTATACCCCATTATCATGAGAGGGGCCTTTTGAAATTGTGTATCACATTATGTCACTCCTTCCTTGAAACTTCCCAGTGAAGTTGTCACTACACTTAAAATCCAAACTTTTCACTATGATCCATGAGCCCCTGTATGGTCATTCCGGGGCCTACTTCTCCAACCTAATCTTCTGCCACTGACTTTTCCACCTGTTCCTCTAAAGTGAATGGTATACCTGCCTTGGGGCATTTGTCACTGCAGTGCTCTCTGCTTGGGATGCCCCTCCCTATACCTTCCTCTGGCTGCCACCTTCTTGCAATTCAGGTCTTAGTCTAAAAAAAAAAAAAAAGAAAGAAAAAAGACTTTCATCAGTGTGGAGGAGTCTGACGTTTGGAACAGCCCTATTCTCACTGCAGTCCCTGAGAGGACAGGCAGGGGCTGTGCAAGGGAAATGTCTACGATTCAGGAGACCTGGGTCCAGTCTTGGCTCTGCCATGAACCTGACCCTTGACCAGCCCCAATGTCTCATCTATAAAGACAGATGGGAGTGCTAGATGCGTGTTGTTTTTTTTTTAAGATTGATTTTATTTATTTATTTATTTATTTATTTAGAGTGTGAGCAGGGGGAGGGGGAGAGGGAGAGAGAGAGTCCCAAGCAGACTTCACGCTGAGCAAGGAGCCCAACACAGAGCTCGATCCCACAACCCTAAGATCATGACCTGAGCTGAAATCAAGAGTCAGATGCTTAACTGACTGAGCCACCAGGCGCCCCTAGATGTGTGTTTCAAATCTAGATTCTGAAGAGTTCAAGCATCTCAAGGAGATAACCCAGAGCCTTGCCCTGGTCACTTTGCCCAGACCATGGAGTAGAAAAAAAGGAATTTAATTTAATTTGCTTTAATTTGGCAACTTTCAATGCCTATGTGAGACTCTGTCTATGCACAATCTTTTAGATCATCTCATCCTTAGAGGCTCCCACCATCTGCCCTCCTAACCTCTCATACTGATACCCTCCCAACCTCTCATACAGATGCCCACAGGTGTTTCTGTGAGAGAAGGAGGATGGGGATAACCTTTGATTGGGAAAGGAAAGAACTTTTCTTCAGCTTATCTGTTCACACCTCAATATCTATTCCCTTCTTCATAGGGGCCTCCCTCTTTTAAAGAGGTTCTTGGTGATTCCAACCTCCAGAGAAAAAGTAAACCCCTTACCTTGACAGGGTCGGTCCCCTCTCGTTGAGGGTCTTCAAATCCACTTTGGAGGTAAAGCACTGCTCCCTGTTCACTTTGGCCATTGGGCTCTGGGAGAGGGGAAGCCAGGAGTCAAGAAGAAGGCAGAAAAGGATGACAGGGTTCCAGAAGGGAAAGGGATAGGATCCAAAGTCAGGGATTGAAAACTCTTGAGAAGACACGTAAGTCTTACCTTGGGGAATAGGAGTCGAAGTTTCTCCTCTTGCTTGCCCCTAAAGAGACAGGGATGACAGATGGAAGCTAAACTTGCTAACACCCATCTCCTCTCCTTCTGCAGAGGCTGGTGGTTGTTTTTCATGGATCCCAGACAGAACCTCTCATAGATGACTCTCATAGTCCTGCCAGCAGCTCTTCCTGTAGTTTTTTTTTTTTTTAAGATTTTATTTATTTGACAGAGAAAGACACAGTGAGAGAGGGAACACAAGCAGGGGGAGTGGGAGAAGGAGAAGCAGGTTTCCCACGGAGCAGGGACCCCGATGCGGGGCTTGATCCCAGGACCCCGGGATCATGACCTGAGCCGAAGGCAGACACTTAACGGCTCAGCCACCCAGGTGCCCCTCTTCCCTACAGTTTTAACATCTATTCCCTCCCTGCTGTCTGTCTGCTAGACAGCATGGGCCAGCCATTGACCTCACGCACCTTATCCCGGTGGTTTTGGTGGGAAAGGCTGCCTGCCCATGCCTCAGACATGGATCTTGGGGGTGGAATCTGCTGATGTGCTTCTGGGCCCTCACATCCTGGGTAATGTCATTCTTCCAGAACAAACCTGCAGGGTAAAAGGATGTGGTGAACTGACACCTGAGACACACTGACTGGTCCACTCCAGGAATTGGAGTGAGACCAGCAATCCCCCTCTCCCTCAAGTAGATAAAGAATCACAACTTGTGCAGAGAACTAAATGAGCTGGTGTATAAACATTACTTAGCATAGTGCCTGGAGTATAGTAAACCTTCCACTAGGATTGTATTCTGTTTGCTGATTCATTTGAGGCTATTGTGAGGACTAAATGAGATTAGGGGTGTAAAGAGTGCTTAGAAAACTTGGGCTGTGATTCCTAAACTTTAGTGTGCATCAGAATTTCCAAATTCTGGAATTCCCAATTCCAACAAATTAGGGGCACCTGGATGGCTCAGTTGGTTAAGTGTCTGCCTTCAGCTCTGGTCATGATCTCAGGGTCCTGGGATGGAGCCCTGAGCCAGGCTACCTGCTCAGCGGGCAGTCTGCTTCTTCCTCACCCTCCCCCCTGCCCACTCATGCTCTCTTTCTCTCTCTCAAATAAATAAATAAAATCTTTAAAACAAAAAAACCCACTCAAATTACTCTTCCCCACACCCAGAGTTTTTGATTCAGTAGGTCTGGGGTGAAGCTCAAGAATGAGCATTTCTAACAAGTTCTCTGGTGATGCTGCTGCTGGTCCTGATGCACTTTGAGAACCATTGCTCTAAGGTATCACACACATATTAGACATCAGTAGTAGTAACAGCAGTAATATGAACTCAGGGTAGATTTCCTTTCTGACCCTTCCCCCATCCATGAAATTCTACTCTAAGGAAGGGTCAGCCTTCTGTCTCCAAGGGAATTTTCACTCCTTTTCATGCCTCCTATCTATTCATCATCCTATTTATTCTGCTTCTTACTCAGAGGCTGAGTGGTGTGTAGGTGTGTTCTCCTGGCTGAGAACCTAAGGATTGCTGGCTATGGAAAAACTCAGATAGCACTAGGGGTTGGGACTCATCAGAAGGAACTGGATGCTGGCCTCTTCCAGAGTGTTCAAGGGCAAAGAGCCCACCCATCCAACTCCACCCCCATTCCAGTCATACCCCCTTCTCCATGAGGTGAGCATGACAGGAAAGTTTCAAGTAGAGACATCTAGGGAAGAGAGCCCATCCTCAGGTCAAACAGCCCCTCACTCTCTCCAACTTTTCTGATCAGGTCCCAGCCACTCTTCTCCAGCCCTTACTCACCTTGGGGCACAATCTGCTGGAATACAACTTGTCTAAGTGCTGGAAAACTGGACTGGCAAATCCTTGGAGGGGCCAGAGCCGCCCCATTCCCACTTGGCCCTGACCATCTAAGAGGCAGAATGGTGGCATCAACAAGGAGCTTGGCCAGAAGCCTTTCAAATCCCAGCTGAAGAACAGCATCTTTCTTCCACTATTACCCCTGGGTTCCCCGGTCTCTCTCCCCCTCACCAGACCCTTTCCTCCTCTCAAGTCCTCCTTCTTTTCATTTTCCCTTCCCCCATCACCACCTGCCCTGTTCTTTGGAACCTCATTTGCCTTTGATGCCAACTTCCAGATAAGAACCAAGCTTACAAGCAAAGAGCAGCCTGTGGAGGATGAAGTAAGCAGAGACTCAGAAAGCTATACACATGGAATGGATAATCAGATGAACAAATGGGGCATGGGAAGCAGGTGAACTGCATCTCAAAGGCTTGGAAGCCCGGAGGAGATTGGAAAGGAGGCCTAGAATCCTTTGAGGAAGCAAGTATTGGTATGCATAGGGTTTGTGTGTCCGGATCTTTGTCCTGAAAGCCACAGTTTATCTAACTGTGCATAGGGGAACGACGGAGTGTGGGAGAGGATAATCCCTAATGCTACAACGCCTTCATTATTCCAAGTAGATGGGGTAGAGTTGATAGAGAGTCCATTTTTTATATAGTGGAATTACCATGAGTCATGGACAGGCGTTAAGAAAAGGGAATGGTCCTCCGAAATCAAATGGATTCCCACACCAGTTTCCTGGCTTTCGGAAGGAGCAGAACCTCCAGCACCCTCATTAGAAAGAAAAGAGCTTCTTCTGGAAGGGAGATTGTTGTCTGAGGCATCCTTCCAGGACAGAAAGGAGAAGTGGTGACCTGGACGCCCTCTGCCAGACCCACGGGGCTCCTGGCGCTGTCCTTGGTGCTGAGGGAGTGACCGACGCGTGGCTTGGAAGAGGCGTCTGGGCGGCAGAGGCATCCCTACAAGAACGTCCCCCTCCCCCGCCACACACACATCTCTCCTGTCATCCGCCACCAGGCCTCCTCCCACAGTTCTTCGCGAGCCCTCTGCATTGGCCTCTAAACTCAAGAATCGGGCGGGGAAAGTTGGCGTCAGACTAGGAGTTTGCGCGCTCTTCCCCAGGCGCCTGGCACTGGAATCTTCGAGTCTGCGCAGTCGGTCTCTGGCCGCTCAGACGTTGTCAGCGCTGGTCTACCCCGGAGGCTCAGAGTGGAGGGAGAGGAAGAAGGATGGACTCTTTCCCCCTCCATTCTCTTTTACCCCAGCCTAACATTCCCCTTCTGATCTGAAATCAGAGCGCAGATACCAGGCTCAGAGGGCTTGTGATGAAATCCTAGCTCGTTTCTCCGCCCAGCTTTCTCTCTGGAGCCAGGACCCCGTACCCGTGCGTCTCTGCTCCTATTGTCCAGAAATCCGGGTCCCCTGCCTATCCCTCAGCCCTGGGCTTCTCTTCCGTGGCCCCTCGGTGTGTCTTACTTCTCCTATGGCGGCATAGGCGGGGCTTACTTCCCTCTGCCCACTCGTCTTTCCGTCGCTTTTCTTAAGTCCAGATTCCATATGCGGAGCCCCACCTCAAGCCTGCGTCTCTTTCTACAAGACGCTCTCTACATTGATCTCTTTTCACGTCCCTCAACACATCCTTTTCCTCCTGAGTTCCTAATCTTGAGGCCCCCTCCTCCACTTCTCTCAGGAGCGCTCTCTGGTCTGCCCGCACCCCCCTCCCCTGCCCCAGCCAGGTTTCCTCCTGACCGTGGCCACTAATGTCGCTGCAGCCCCCTGGGCGGCTCTTCAGCAGCAGGAAGCAGAGGAGCAGCCAGAACCCCCCGGAGCCCCTAGGCCACAGCAGGTGCTGCATCCTCCTCAGCTCCGCGCGCTCACCCCCCTCCTAAGTCGCAGAGAAAGTAGAGACAGCAGCTGGAGGGGCTGAGCTGGACTGTAGCTTCCCACCCGCAGTGTGCGCTGGATCTGCGCAACCCTCCCTTGGGCAGCTTGGCCAATCGCGGTTCGTCCCTGCCCCCGCGGACGCGTAGCCAACTCCTTCCCTTTACCGCAGGCAGAGCCATCCCAACTCACCCCCAGGCACCCGCTTTTTTACGTAAACCAGGTCCCAAGGACTACTGCTTCTACTCCCAGCCCCAAAGTTGTACAAACGAATTGCACGTAAGATGCGGGTGCGAATTGTACCTACCTCATAAGCTTGTTATGAGGATTAAATATGAATAGCAACTGGACAGTAGACACTCAATGTAATTAGTCTATTTTTATTATCCTTGATGCTTACTTTACCCTCACCTCTTAAAAATCTTCACCATGCATGAGTTCAACCTGCAAAATATATGGCACATCCATCCACTTCTCTCCACTACCATCGCCTTGGTTCAAACCACTAACAAGCTAACTGATCTCTTGCGTCCATTCTTGTTTAGTCATAGGCTAGTGTGTGAGCTTTCTAAACCATGGACTGGCATTTCAACATTTTTCTTTTTTTTTTTTTAATTTTTTTATTGTTATGTTAATCCCCATACATTACATCATTAGTTTTAGATATAGTGTTCCATAATTCATTGTTTGTGCATAACACCCAGTGCTCCATGCAGAACATGCCCTCCTCAATACCCATCACCAGGCTAACCCATCCTCCCACCCCCCTCCCCTCTAGAACCCTCAGTTTGTTTTTCAGAGTCCATCGTCTCTCATGGTTCTTCTCCCCCTCCGATTTCCCCCCCTTCATTCTTCCCCTCCTGCTACATTCTTCTTCTTCTTTTTTTCTTTCTTAACATATATTGCATTATTTTCAACATTTTTCTTTACATTTAAAAATTTTTTAAGTCATCTCTACCCCCGACGTGGGGCTCAAACTCATGACCTCAAGATCAAGAGTCACATGCTCTATCTACTGAGCCAGCCAAGCACCCCTCAATATTTTTTTCATTAAGCTTAACAAATGTATTATGAAAATCCTCAAATATTAAAAAAGAGAAGAATCTAATGAACACATATATGTATCAGCTAGACTTAACAATTATTAAGATTTTGTCAGAATTGCTTCTTTCTCTTGAAGTATTTAAAAGTAACTTACAGACATCATGACATTTCACTCCTAAATAATTCAATATGCCTCTCTTAGAATTAACAATAGTTTCCTACATAACCACAATACCAGGCATCTGTGGCAGGCTGAATAATGGCCCCTAAAGATGTCCATGTCAGAGTCTCTTGAACCTGTGAATATGTTACTTTATATGGTAAAAGGGACTTTGCAGTGTGATTAATCTTAGAAGATGATTAACCTCAGATGAGATTAGCCTGGATTTTCCAGGTGTGTGCCGTACAATCACAAGGGTCTTTATAAGAGAGAAGCAGGAGGGTCAGAGTTAGTAGTAGGAGATGTGACATTGGAAGAGGTTGGAGAGATGCCAGGAAGAGGTCACAAGCCAAAGAATGCAAACAGTGTCTAGAAGCTGAAAAAGGCAAGAAAATGATTCTTCATTTAAGCCTTCAGAAGGTGGCTCAGTGGGTTAGGCTTCTGCCTTCGGCTGAGGTCATGATCCCGGGGTCCTGGGATTGAGCCCCAGATCGGGCTCCCTGCTCAGCGGGGAGTCTGCTTCTCCCTCTCCCTCTGCCACTCCTCCTGCTTCTCTCATTCTCTCTCTCTCAAATAAACAAATAAAATCTTTAAACATAAATAAATAAAAGGTAATTAAGTATTTGAGGGAAATTTGTATGTGGATTTTGGGTTCACTTCACTCATTTCCCAGATTTCTTCCTCAATTTCCAGTTGCTCTGTCATTTCTGTGCTCCAACCTGTGTTCCTGAGGCTGGTCAGACTGCCACTTTCTGCCTGAGCTCTATTTCCCCATGTGCTGCAGAAAACTGTGAAGTGTCCTTAGGAGGAAACCCTGTTAAATGTAGGACTCATCTGTGGACTTTCCTTTTTTCAAGGATTATTTCCCTCTAGCTTTTCTTGCTTTTGGGTGGTCTCCATGCTTTCAAACAGTTATTTTTATATTTTGTCTAGGGCATATATATTCAATGTTAGAAGGAGACTAACACAAGCCATTTTGTCACACCAGGAACTAGAGGTTTATCTGGTTATCACCAACTTGTGCTATACATATTTGAAAATTGTTTACAGAAATAATTTGAGGCCTAAGAGCAAATGATTCTGAATCTGCTTTGAGATCTATAATGCTATAGGAAAAAGGCACATACTGGTGCTTGGGTAGTTGAGCAGAGGTGGCAGTGCTTCTCTCTCCTTTCTGAGATTTCAAACTGCCAGGGCGCCTGGGTGGCTCAGTTGGTTAAGTGACTGCCTTTGGCTCAGGTCATGATCCTGGAGTCCCTGGATCAAGTCCTGCATCAGGCTCCCTGCTCGGCAGGGAGTCTACTTCTCCCTCTGACCCTAACCCCTCTCATGTGCTCTCTCTCATTCTCTCTCTCTCAAATAAATAAATAAAATCTTTAAAAAAAAAAAGATTTCAAACTGCCAGGGAAATAGCTAGCAAAATAATAACTTATGTAGGCATTGCTACTGCACTTCTTTCTGCTATTCTTGCAAGGCACCTTAAAGCTGGGAGTAATAACCTCAGAAGACCAAGCAGGTTCTCAGGCCTATTAGGCCTGGAGTTCAAGGGGAGGAAGTTCCTTTCCCAAGAGGAAAAAGATCACCAGAAATTGTGGTGGGGGGAGAGGGGTGAGGAAGGATTGCAATTCAGCTGTGGCCCTACCCTGCCTTGCATTCACCTGATGAATGACGTCTGGAAGGAGAAAGGGATCTGAAACCAGGCTACCCTCTGCACCATCACCACCCCAAATCTCTTCTCTGTTCTGGCCCTACATATTTTACTCCAGAGGCTCTGGTTGGAGCCCACCTGTCCTGCCACCAGACAAGCCCACAGAAGGAGTTTTGATAAAAAACCCACTTTAAAAATCCAGAAGCAGGTTGTCCTAGAACTTCCCCTCTAGCTGGTAATGCAGGGATGCCTCAATCAGCTACAAAGTTCTGCTCAAGAAGGAAACAGTTTAAAAAGCTCTGAAGTGTAAGGAAACATGGGATTTGGAATTTGTGTGTATATGTGCTGGAGGACTTCCCATCTGCAACATAAACCCCCTCTCCCCCAATAAATAATAGGCTCTAATAGCAGTCCTGATTTGGGCAAGTCCTGAGGCATAGTGACTTAGCAACTGCTTGACAGCCGGCGTCCCCTTGGGTCCCATATCTGATCTTCTCTTCCCTCCCCTGATGTCCCCATAGCTTTAGAGCTAGTCAAGGACCTTGACTTGGAGAAAAGTGGCAGATTCTTTTATGCAGACTTTAGCACCATGGCAACCAGTCCTCATTGTGGGGATCAGTCATAGTGCTGCTGATGTCACCACAGCGACCAATCCAGGCGATGAAGCACAGTTGCCATGGTGACAGGAGGCAGAAGATGTTTCCTTGGAGAGCATGAGGGTCTGGATTCCCGCCTCCCCGCCCCCCCCCCCAAGGTTCAGGCTGTCTCTGGGTAGAGCGCATGGCCAGCTGGAAGTACTCAGCTCTAGGCAATTGCCCAGTCCAAGCTATCACAGTGTCCCCTAGATCAAAACAATACTTCCTAACAGGCCTGTCGGTTCCACTCTGGCCCTCTATCAATACATTATCCAGCAGTGCTAGGGTGGTCTTTTATTTTTTATTTTTTAAAGATTTTATTTATTTATTTATTTATTTATTTATTTATTTGACAGAGAGAGAGAGAGTGTGTACAAGAAGGGGGAGCGGCAGGCGGAGGGAAAGGGGGAAGCAGACTTCCTGCTGAACAGAGGGCTGGATGTGGGGCTCAATCCCAGGACCCTGGGATCATGACCCAAGCCAAAGGCAGACACTTAACCGACTGAGCTACCCAGGGCGTGCCTAGGGTGGTCTTTTAAAATTGTACATCACATAATTCTGTTCATTTCCTTAAAATCCCTAGTGATTTTCTTCTGCTCTTTGTATAAAATCTAGACTCTTTGCTACTAACTGCAAGGCCACAAATAGCCAGTTCTGGGCCTACTTCTCCAACTGCATTTCCTACCACTGGCTGCGCTGTTTGTTCCTCTAATGTGCTATTTTATTTATTTATTTATTTATTCACTATTGTGCTATTTTAGAACCAAAAATACAATAACCAAAGTTAAAAACTTAATGCTCAATAACAGAATAAGAATACAGAAAAAAATATCAATTAACTTGAAGATGGAATAATAAAAGTGATCCAATCAGAACAACAGAGAGAAAAACATTGGGGGAAAAAACCAAGAGCCTCAGGGACCTGTGGGACAATGCTAAAACTCTAACGAGCATGTCACTGGAGTCCCAGAAGTAGAGGAGAAAAGGGGTAGTTCATTAAAAATATTTGAAGAAATAATGGCTGAAAACTTCCCAGATTTGTCAAAAGCCAGAAACCTACAGATCCAATAAGTTCAGTGAACTCCAAATGAAACCAGCAACCAAAGGATTGACAGGGCAGATAAGCACAGGTGCAACTTTTTCTGAGAATGGGTCTGCCACCCTGTTTCTATAAGGTAACATCCTTGCCTGACACCCTGATAACCATGTGTTGACTTAGTTTTGCAGAGACCCAAGTTTTCAGTAAGAAGCTGGCCAGAACCAGTCAGGACCAACGGCCACCTCTTTGACATGAAAGAGCAAAATGAAATGAACATCTCCTACTTAGTAACTGCCTTTATTTTTTTTTCTTTTCCAAGTTTTTATTTAAATTCATTGGTTAATATACAGTGTAATATTAGTTTCAGGTGTAGAATTTAGTGATTTAGCACTTACATACAACACCCAGTGCTCATCACAAGTGCCCTCCTTAATACCCATTACCCATTTAGCCCATCCCCCCATGCACTGCCCCTCCAGACACCCTCAGTTTGTTCTCTAGAGTAAAGAGTCTGTTTTCTGGTTTCCTTCTCTCTTTTTTCCCCCTCTATGTTTATCTGTTTTGTTTCTTAAATCCCACATATGAGTGAAATCATACGGTATTTGTCTTTCTTTGACTGACTTATTTTGCCTCACATAATACTAACTTCCTTTATTTTGGGGTCATGAAGCTTCTTTCTCCTTTACTGAGACCCTTTTCTGCTTGCCTTTAAAAATCCCTGACTCTCCCCCTTTGGGGAGGGAAATTTGAGGCTTGCCCTTTCATCTCCTCACTTGGCTGCCTCTTGAATAAACCCTCTCCTTGCTGCATACTCAATGTCTCAGTGATTGATTGGCCTTTGCCTTGTGTCAGGCAGATGAACTTGGGTTTGGTTACACAAACAGGAGAAACTTGAAGAAATCCATGCCCTGACACATCATAATCAAACTTCTAAAAACTAAAAACAAAGACAAAATCTTGAAAACAGCCAGAGAAAAACAACATATCACTTACAGGAGAACAATAGTCCAAATGACTGTGGATTTTTCATGATGAACCACGGGGGCAAGAAAGGAATGGAATAACATTTTTAAAGTGGTAAAAGAAAAGCTGTCAATGCAGCATTCTATACCCAGCAAAATATACTTCAGGAATGAAGGTGAAACAAAGATGGAGAAAAACTAATTTGTAGCCAGCAGACCTGTTCTAAATGAATTGCTAACAGAAGCTCTTCAGATAAAAGGGAAATGATATCAGAAGGAAACCCAGAACATCAAGAAAGGAGAAAGTAATAGAAATGGGAACTATCTGTGTAAACATTATAGGCTATTCTTCCCCTTTTGAATTACTCACAAAGCATTTGATGGTTCAAAGCAAAAGTTCTAACATTGATAGAGTTTCCAATGTATGTAGATGTAATTGATTCTAGTCGACAGCTATGACATAAATGGGGAAGAGGGAAGGAACGTACACTGGTAAGACCTCTGCATTCCACTTAAAATGGTAAAACAGTGATTATTTTTTTAAGATGTTATTTTTAAGTAATCTCTACACCCAACATGGGGCTCAAATTCACAACCCCAAGATCAAGAGTCACACGCTCTACTGACTGAGCCGGCCAGGTGCCCTGTAAAACAGCAATTATAAGCAGACCTTGGAAAGTTAAATGTGTATACTCAGATGCCTAGAGCAACCACTTAAAAAGTATAGGAAGATAATAAAAAACACAATTGATGCATTAAAATAAAATGCTGAAAAGTGTTTCAATAACCCCAAATGAGGAAGTAAAGGATGCACACGATGATGGAGGCTGAGAAATCCCATGGTTTGCCTCTGCAAGCAGAAAACCAGGAATGCTGCATCTCTGGACCTGAGAACCAGGAGAGCTGATGATATAAGTTCCAATCTGAGTCCAAAGGCCCAAAAACCAGAAGCACTGATGTCCAGGGGCGGGAGAGGATGGATGTCCCAGCTCAAGCAGAGAGCAGATTCACCCTCCCTCCACCTCTTTGTTTTGTTTGGGTCCTTGGTGGATTGGATGATGCCCACCCGCATTAGTGAAGGCATCTTCTCTACTCAGTCTACTAATTCAAATACTGATCTCTTCCAGAGACATTTGCACAGACATACTGATATAATGTTTTACCATCTATCTGGGCATCCCTTTACCCACTCACACTGACACATAAAATTCACCATCATCATGGGCAACTGGGAATGAACCCTACTGGGGACCTCTGAGGATCTGTGTAGAACTTGTCTCAGATTTTCCCCACCAGGGACGAATCTGCTGGGGTATTTATCCACTAAACTCCGTCCTTAACTATTGAGAGCTACCTCTGGGGGTGTTAAATCCCACACACCTCAGAGCTGTCTTGAGCACAGGTAGGCAAGATCCCCTGGCATTCCAGAAATCCCACAGGACAAGAAGCAGAGTCCCAGCTTGAGATGGGAAGCTGCTGGCATGTACAGACATAGCCTACCTGCAGCTACAGGCAAACTCAGACATGGGCCAGGGGATATGAAGCAGGGCATCTACTGGTCTGCTACACAGTTGTTCAATAAATAGCTATCGCATGGATATGTTATATGTATAACTTACTTCCCTGACTAAGCTTCAGTTGCCTAGAGGCAGGAACCATGTGTTGTGGCGGCCAGACACAGTGAATGTATGCTAGGGAAAAGTAGGGTAGGTGGTAGGGGCCAACCTAACTAATAAAAACCAGACATAGATAAATGTGATGAGTTCAGCATTAGGTTTAGCTATGTCCTTAGATGCACAGATGCAGGGGTTAGGACATGCTTTGGCAGCATGGTTAAGCCTGTATTATCAGAGGAGTGGCTCTTAATTTCCCTGGGTTGTATAAGTAGGTAGGTGTGATGATCTGAATATTTGTGTCCCCCCAAAATTCACATGTTGAAATCCTAACCCTCAAAATGATAACATAGTATTTGCAAGCGGGGCCTTTGTGAGGTGATTAGGTCCTAAAGGTGGACCCCTCATGAAAGGGAGTAGTGCCCTTATAAAAAAGATCCCAGAGAGATCTGTTGCCTCTTCGTCCATGTGAGGGCAGTGAAAAGACATTGTCTATGAACCAGAAAGCAGGTCCTCACCAGACACCAATTCTGCCAGAGCCTCCTAGTGGCTTCCCAGCCTCTAGAACTGTGAGAAATAAATTTCTGTTGTGTATAGCTGCCCAGTTTATAATATTTTGTCACATCAGCCTGAACAGACAGTAGGTTTGGTACTTTCCCATGTGCTCCTATTTGTGAGGATCAATGAGCTAAGTGCTTTGAGAAATATAAAGCTTGAGGCATGGGATGTCTGGAGTTTGGTTGGATTGAGCAATGGTGGCTGGTCCCCTTCTCCCAGGGGCAAAGTGACCACAGGTATCAGAATGTTAAATGTGCAAAGCCTATAGTCACAGAATTCTCTGTGTGGGTTCTTGGGTTTTGAGCTGGCATGACTGCTCTGTAGGGGACCCTAATGCTCAGAAGGTACTGTGAACCTCACAGGCAGAGTGAGGTCCCAGGCCTGCCAGACCCGAGGTCTGGAGGGAAGACTTTCTTTCCACAGATAGAAGAGATGTGGGTGGGGAGGGCTGCCCCTCCAGCTGTGATTCCATCTTGCCTTTCATCTGCCTTAGAAATGATCTGTGAGGGGAGGAGGAAGGGATCAGAACCCAGGCATTGGGGGCAACAAGGGCTCTGCTCTCTGAATCCCACACCCCAACCTTCCCTGGGTTCTGATCCCACCTGTCTCACCTCAGAGGCTCCGGTCAGGTCCAAACCCTACCCATCCTGCCTCCAAACAAGTCTGTAGAAAGAGTTTGCTTGAAAATCGGCTTTCATTTGGATTTGGATCCAAATTTGGATCAGCCTGAAATTGTCCTTCTTGAGAGCACCAGGAAGGTGTGGGGGATGGGAGGCTTCCCCTAAGACCTCAATCAGCTGTGAGGTTGTGACTCGTGACTCATGACTCAGACTAGGGAATGGCTCAAAAACAGCCTAAAATGGAAAGAAACAAGGAATTTTCAATGAATGCTCTGAGGCAGGGGTTGCAACTCCTTCCCCCAGCCCTCCTCACCAAATGCAGAGCAAGCAAGTCTCCATAGCAGTCTTGATGTGAATAAGGCCTGAGACAAGGGACTCAGGTGCTGTCAGACTACAGGCCTTTCCCTGGTCCCCATCTCTAATCTTACCTCCTTCCAGGGATTTTCCATTAGACACAGGGCTGGTTGGTCCCCTGGGCCTGAAGGAGAATGTTAGCTCCTTGTTTGCACACTTGATAGAACCATGGCAACCGGCCCCCATTGTGGGGTCAGTCACAGGACCAACGATGTGGTCCAGCAACCAATCCAAGCTAAGGAGGCCTGGCTGCCATGGTGACAGACAGGAGGACCAGTTTCTTTGAAAGGGGTAAAAGGCTGGAGCACCTCTGAGGTGCAGGCTGCCTCTGGATTGAGTCCAGCTCGGAGCTTCCCAGCAATGCTGCCTCAACCTTAGTCCAGGGTACCACCAGATCCCACCTGGACAACTCAGTAGCCCCAAACAGTTCGAAGTGGTTCTACCCGTCCATTTCATAATCCATCTTCCAGCAGCATCACTGTATCTTTATAAAATATTTATCACATTGCCCTTCCCTCGCTGATGATTTCCATTGCACTTAGAATAAAACCCAAATCCTGTCTTATAGACTATGAATGCTGAGTAGTCCTGGGCCGCTCTCCTGCCACACACCTTGCTGTCTGTTCTCCTCTGAAGGACCCTGCAATCTCACCTAAGGGCAATTGTGTTTGTCATTCTCTCTCCCTTGGGGATTCTTCCTCCAGCTCTTCCCAGGCTGCTTCCTAGTGTCATTTAGGTCAAAGTTCAAATGCCACCTCCTCAGGCTATCATTAGTGTGGAGAAGTCTGATGTGCAGAGCAGCTCAACCTCTCCTGGGGCCCTGGAGAGAAAGGAGGCGGGGTTGGGGTGGGGAAAAGTTGGGTCAGGAGACCAGGTCTGGCTCTGCTCCAGGCCTGCCCACTCAGTTTCTCAGCTCTAAAGATGAATGCTAACTAAGAGGTGAGTAGTTTTTTACCTGGGCTCCCAAGAGCTCAAGGGACCAAGGGGATGCCTGAGACCTTTTTCCCCAGGTGACTTCCTCCACACCACAGAGAAGAGCAAGGGGGAAGCTGAATGGGAGGGGCTCTGGGTACTCTTGTCCCATTGAAGGATCGTAGCTTTAGATTTATATTTAGAGATATATGTGTATATATGTGTGTATGTGTGTGTATAGAGAAAGAAATTTACATAGATATATAGATATGGATGGATGGATGGGCAAGGTAAGGATTAGGGTCATGTCATACTCAAGATTTTCTTAGAAAAACAGAGAGTCAATATTTCTTTTAAGTTGTAAGACCTCCCAAGTCGATTTCTGCAGGCCCTTCAAGCTCTGTGCCTGTGCTTGATCTTACAAGAGGCCACTGGAGCCCCCAGACCCTGCATCCTGCAGTTGCTGAAATCCGTGATAAATTCTGTGAGAGAGAAAGTAGGGGCGCCCTCCAGTGGGGAAAGGGAGAATTTTCCCTCAATCCCATAACCACTGGCATTTTTCATATATTGTCTTTAATCCACACAGCAACACCAGAAGGGTCGCCTTTATTAGCATTGCGATTTTACAGATGTAGAAGAAGGGACTTGAAGAGCCTAGGGAATGTGTCCAAGATCACAGCTGGGCAGCGCAGAGCCTGGATTGGGCGGACTCTGTATTGGAAGCTCTGTTCTTTTCCATCCTCCAGGCCCTCTCTTCCAGAAGGTTCTCCATCAGCCTCAGTGAAGTCTTTTCATTCCTTATCAACCAATGTCTATTCCCTCCTTCACCCTGCCTCCCTTTATAAACAGGCCCTGGGTGGGCTCAGCCTTCCTGGACAAGGCCAAGCCCTCCCCTGCAGGGGGGCCTTGCCATGGTTGGTCATCTCTTGGTTCAAGACCTCTGAAACCATTTCAGAGTCCAAGCATTGTTCCTTGTTCACCTTGGTCACTGGGCTCTGAGGGGAAGGAAGGCAGGAGTCAAAGGTGAAGAGGAAATGGTGAAAAGGCCCAGAGGAAAAGAGATGGGATCCAAATGAAGAATTTCAAAATCCCTGAGGGCCCCTCACCTTAGGGAACAGCAATCAGAGTTTCTCTTTGCACTTGCCCCTAGAAAACAAAGATTAAGCCAGGGATACCAAGTAGTAGCCATGGGTCCCAATCCCCTCCTTTTGCAGACATGACCAATGTATCATGGGATTGCTTCGGGCTGAAATCAGACAGGTGCTCTCTTCATTCTATCCACTGGACTTCTGACGGATCTTACCTACAGCCCTGACACTCCTTTCCTTCCCAACTGTTCTGTATACCGGTCACGCGCAGTGTGGACAGACCACAGGCCTCACCCACCTCAGCGTGGTGGTTTTGATGGAAAAGGCTGCCTATGCATCCCTCATGCAGGTCTCTGAGGCATGGAGCCTGGGCATGTCCTCCATCTTCTGGGTCTTCACATCTTGAGGGTCATCATCCTTCCAGAACAGTCCTGCAGGGAGAAAGGGAGGAGTGTGAGGTGACACTTGGGACGGCTGGATTGGCCCACCCCAGAAACCAGAGTGTGATTAGAATTTCTGCTTTCCCCCAAGTGCGTAAGGACCACAGGGCATTGGAGGGATCCAGAGACTGGCTGGGGGGCAGGAGTTTGCCTTCTGCCTCCCTCAGCATTGGAATCCCTGTTCTTACTACTTCTGTGGCCCTGGGCAACTTAATTAAATTGGCCGAGCTTCAGTTTTCTCATCCATGAAATGATGAACCATTGTTGAGAGAATTACAGGAGATAATCCATGTAAGTTTCTTAGCACAGTGCTTGGTGCGCCGTAAGTGGTCGAATGTGAATTTAACAACAGTGCTGTTAGGAGAACTGAATGAAGCTGAGGATGTACACAATGTTTTTAAAGCTCTAAGGCATTACTGGCACATTAGACACCATGATCATCAATAGCAGTCATTTGAACTCCAAGCAGATCTCCCTTCTGAACCCCTTACAACCATGAAACCCTGCTTTCAAGAAGGGTCAGACGCCTCCCAAGGAATCCCCTCCCACTCTCCAGCTCCACCTGTCATGCTTCTATTTGCCATAAACTCTGAGCTGCCTACTCAACCCGGTTCAGAATCTGGACTATGTGTGTATGGCGGCGGGGGGAGAGGGAGGGTCTGACTGGAGACCCCATGATCCCTGGCTCTGAGCACTTGAATAGCACAGTGGGGAGGGGTACGGGGCTAGTCCCAAGGAGATGGATGCCAACCTCTTCCAGGGACTTCTAATCGCCTCTACCATGCTCCTCTAAAGAAGGCGAGCGAGAACAGCTTCCCCACGAAGCCTGGGAGACCACCAACCCTGTCTAGCTCAGGATCTGGGCAGGTGAGGCTCCAAAGGTGAGTATGATGAGAAAGTTCCAGGCAGAGAAATTTGTGGAAGGTGCTTTTCATGTCAAGCTGGGGATCCCTCCCCCACCTTTACACCTGACAGCCTGGTCTCTCTCTTTCAGCTCTTCTGCTCTCACCTTGAGGCACCAGCCGCTGGAGCACACCTTGCCAGTATCGGAAGGCCAGGCTGATGACTTCTTGCCGGGACCTGGCCGGCTGCATTCCCACCTGGCCCTGTCCCTCTAAGGGCACAGAATGGCATTAGCAGGGACATTGGCCAAAAGCCTTCAGGAGGTCGGGGTTGCAGAGAAGCAGCACCCTCTCCACCATCACTCTCAGATCCCTCCCCCTTCCCGGTTATCAGCTCTCCCTTCATCTCTGCCCTTTGCTCTTTATCCTCTGGGTCTCACTCACCCTTGGCACAGACTTCCAGGTAAGAGCAGAGTCTTCGGGACAAGAGACAGCCTGTAGATGGACAGGTGAGCAGAGCCTCAGAGGGCTACAAAAATTGAAATGGACAGACAGGCGGACAGGCTGGGGATGGGGGAAGAAGTTCAGCTGCTTCCTGGGTGAAGAGCTGAAAAGAGTTCTGGAATCTTTGGAAGAATAAACCTGGAACCTGGGTTCAGACTATTAGGGCTGGCAGCCCAGGATCTCATCCTGGAAGCCACGGTGTACCCAGCTGCACGATGTGGGGAATAACCTTCTACCATACAGACCCTCCTCAGCCCAGGTAGACGGGGCGGGGTGGGGGAGAATCCAGAAGGCCAAGGGGTTCAGGCATCCGCACAGGGCCTGCCACCCCTTCGCTGCCCACCCAGCCCTCCGCAGAGCGCGGGCCCCGCATGGAGTCCTCCGCACTGGTCTCCAAGTTCAAGGACCCGTGGAGGACAAGTGGAGGGTGAGGGACACGAGTGCGGGGAAAGCCAGGCGTCCTCCCACAGCTGCCCGGACCTGCGTCCCCAGGCTGGAGGGTAAGTAAGCCCAGGCGCCTGGCTGGGCCCAGTCATCTCCTCGAGGTCGTCGGGACTGGATGCCCGAGCGCCCCCTCCTTCTGCCTACCCCTCACCTCCAGACACCTCAACCCTGGCCCTCAGCGCGTGCTTGTTTCTCCCGTGGCCTCGTGGCCCGGATCTGTGTCCCCTGGCCCACTCGGGGGTCCTCTCCATTCCTCCTGCTGAACCCTCAGTCTCCCCAGGGGCTCGCTTCTCCTCCGTCCTACCTCCACCTTCCGATTTTTAACGCCCCCCGCCACCCCCCGCCTGCAAGATGCCTTCCGACTTTCCCCACCCAACACAGTGCCCCGAGCTTCGCGCACCCGCCACTCCCGCAGCCCCCGTTTCCCGGCCCTTCCCCCAGCTTTCCTCCTGACCGTGGGGACTAACGGCGTCCCAGCCCCCCGGGCAGCTACTCAACAGCACGAAGCAAAGAATCAGACGCACCCCCACAGGTCCCCCGGCCCCCCGCGCCCGCCGCGCGCGCTGCTGCATGGTCGCGTCGGAGCGTCTGCTCCAGCCGGCGGCCTAGGCCAGACCCCAGCAGCGGCTGCGAGCGCCCCCCTCCCGCAGCTGGGCCAACCGCGGCGGCTGGTTACAAGGCCCCCAACCCGGGCTCTTCCGGGTCTTGGCGTCAGAGTCCTGCTTCTAAAAGTGGGCTGCTCCTGACTATAGTTGAGCCTCGCTCTAGAACCCCCTCCGGACACCCCCATCACACAGGAGGGTGTCCGGAGGAGGGTGTCGGGAGCATCGCCTCCACCTCCTTACCTCCAAGGATTAAAGATGGGGCGGGGGGCGGCGGGGGAGGTGGCTATCATGTGTAATTGAAAATCTGTAAACAGGGCCTGGGCATAGTTCTTGAGAAGTAGGATCCCCTATTTGGGTACTCCTTCAGACAGGGTGCTGGGTAAGATTGGCTGCGATCAAACCCAAGCACCTGCAGGCAGCACTTGAACTTCTCTGGGCACCAGTTCACCTCTAAGATGAGGATGATAATAGTATCTAGCTCACAGTGTTCCTAGGAGGATTAATTAGTTGAATACCCTGTGAAACATTTAGAAGTAGACCGGACTGGCACATAGTAAGTGCTCAGTTAACATTGGCCATGACTGTCCCGCCTTTCTATCATTGCCCCACCCCCGCCCCCCAGGCCTTGATAAGCTTTATCTTTTCCAGACCCCATACCACCGCCCTGGTTCAAACCACCATCATCTCTTACCTGCTTCTGAGATTGCCTCTTGTCTGGTTGCCTGGAGTAACTGATAGATTGAGGTGTGTCCCAGGGGCCTAGAATTCGTGTTGTTCCACTCGCCTCCCAACAATCTCTTTTATAAGCACCAGGAGGAGCTTTCTAAAATAGAAATTGAAGCATGTTTCTCCACTGCTTACTCCTCTTCCACGGCTTTCCTTTACACTTCAGACTAATCACTGACACCATCCCCCCCCATGCCTGTAAGGCGCAGCATGACCCAGCCTCCCCTCCCTCTCCGGTCTTTGCCTTCTCTCTCTCTCTCCGTGCTCCAGCCACACTGGCTTCCTCTGCATTCGTGAACCCCTGAGCTCTTGCAGACTCTTTCCTCCTCTCCCCGCCCTCACTGTTGTCCCTTTGTTTCAGCATCAATACCACCCTCTCAGAGGTGAGTTTCTTCTCCCTTCGCATCATTACCGCCTCACTTCTACCCCTCTTCTCCTCCACGACACACACCGCTATTCATAATGACTTGTTCATTTCTGCCTCTTCACTGGAGTGTAGTTGCGAGAGCGAGGGGGACAGGTCAGTGTCTAGCTCCAGACCGATCTCAGAGTAGATGCTCAGTACGTAGTTGTTGAACAAATAAAAGGCGCTCTGGGTCCAGAGACAGGTAGGAAACGTCTCTGCCTCAGTGTTCTCATCCGTTAGATGGGCACCCTGTGAGGGAGCCATGAGAATGGAATGGCAATGTTGGATGTGAGAACAACACATGCTATACAGACCTGGTGGGAGTGGAATTCTGCTCCACCTCAGCTTCAGCCTCCCTGGGATTCTCCGACCACAGTCCAAGCCCCACGTGGGTGGGAGACCTTGAAACCCAGAAGGGCAGGCCTGGTCTGCGGAGTATCAGGAGCAGAACTCAGGAGTCCTGCTTCACAGCTCATCGGGAAGATGGGAGGGACCCCAGCTAGTCCCAGAGCACAGAGGCTGCTCACCCTGATGGGGAGAGGGGGAGCCCTGAGGCAGCCTCACCGAAGCCGGACTCAGCCTTGGAGGCTCCGCAGGAGCTTCTTGTCTGCGGGTTATTTGGGAGGGGTGGGGAGGGGGCGCAATGAGCAAGGCATGGGCCTCCATTAACGTGCTTCCTTGTGGATATCCAAGGAAGGAGATAATATCATTGTGTTGAGGTCTGTAAGACCCTTTGTGAGGGAACAGGGTCTCCCCTCGAGGATGTGATCATCCCTGGTGGAAATCTGGAAAAGAGGCTGTGTACAAGGGAGCAAAGGAAGCGTGGTCTCCAGTCCCCAGCTGCTGAGTTCAGTGGAGAGCGCCACCCCCTGGGGAAGCAAGGGTAGCCTGGCCAAGGGAAGGGGATTTTTCCAGGAGACCCCCACTGACCCTCTCATCTACTCTCTCCCCAGGGCCTATCCTGAGCTTCGCGGGTGTATTGGGCAAGAAGGGGGCATTTCTTTACATCTAATAACCCAATCATCTTAGAGGAACTCCTCTCCTCTTTCAATTTAGAATGTGTCTAATGCCAACTTTTGTGTTTGAAGGATTTTATGGTCCCCCCCACCCCCGTTATAAGTAGGCTCCATGCGCAGCGTAGGGCCCAACACAGGGCTTGAACTTATAATCCTGAGATCAAGACTTGAGCTGAGATCAAGAGTCAGACACTTAACTGACCTAGCCAACCAGGTGCCCCATTCCCCCCCCCTTTTATGAGTATTTTTACCTGATGGTTGTGAAAAGTGATACAAATAAACTAAAGTGGATAAGACATAAGGGTGCAGCTCAACAGATTATTAGAGTGTGAACAGCCATGTCGTGCTCTCCAGGAGACCGAATGCTGCCAATACGCGCAGAAACACCTCCTTGTTCTTGCCAGGTTACATCTCCCCTTCTCCCCCCCAAAGTTAATCACTCTCTTGACTTTGGGGGCATAACTCCCTTCCTTATCTTTGTCCTTGTGCAACAATGGATGTGCGTTGTGTTACTTAAGCACACATTTCTGAAGAGTGGTGTTTAGAAATGTAATTACATGGTGGGCTAGCTTCCTAGGGCTCCTGCAACAAATTCCAAGCTTGGTGACTTCAAACAAATGTCATGAGTGCACTAGGAAGGTGCACACATGCGTTGTGTCTCTCCACAATGTCAGCTTTATTCAGTCATAAAGCAAAGTTAAATTGCAATTATAAAGCGGGTTCAGGATTCCAAACTTGGTGACATCTCACCATGTGATTAAACTCGACTTCTTACACAATGCACAGAGCAGGGTAGAAGACAAACCACACAACAAACAAGATAACAGAGGGGGTGCAGGAAGTGAACGAACCAAACGCGAAGTCAGTCTGTGGGGCGCACAGTTGAGATAAGGCGTTGGTCCTGTCTGGTCCGGGTCCGTTCTCGGCACTGACTGCTTCTGATGTGCAAGCAGGGAAGGATCTCGGTTCTGTTCGGAGATCGATTGGGCAGAGGCTTCAGTGGCCATTGCATTTTTTAAGCGGTCAGACATAGAGGGGTCAGGTCTGAAGAGTCTGCTGCCAGTTTGCTGCCAAAATGCTCCCCTTTTTAAAGGGATTTCATTGGTTTGGGGTCTCTGCAGACCTGTTCTGGTTCCGCTCATTATCAGTTCTGGGGTGTCGGCTGATGCCGGTCCCAGAGATAGCTCCTGGTATCAGCACCTTATCTGCCGTGTCATTGTTTGACACGGGCACCTGCTTGACGTGAGGGACTCCATTTTGCCCTCTACAACAAAAATGTATTCTCTCACACTTCTGGGGCCAGAAGTCCAAAATCAAGGTGTTGGCAGAGGAATGCTCCCTCCAAAGGCTCAACGGAGTATCCTTGTTTGCCTCTGCCAGCTTCTGGGGACTCCTGGCACTCCTTGGCCTGTGACAGCATCTCTGCTATGTCTCTGTGTGTCCACATCTCCCTCTCCTTTCTCTTTTAAAGACACTAATCAATGGATTTAGAGCCCACCTAACCCAGGTGGGTTTCTTCTCGAGAACTTTAACCAATTACATCTGCAAGACCCAATTTCCAAATTGGGACACATTCCAGTTTGGTTCCAGGGAGACAGCAGTTTTGGGGAGACACTATTCAACTCACTAAATTACAATATGTATTATTTTGTGCTGACTGCTTTTGTTCAACATATTGTATTTTTTAAAAGATTTTATTTATTTATTTGAGAGGGAGTGAGCATGAGCAGGGGAAAGGGCAGAGGGAAAGGGACAAGCAGACTCCCTGCTGAGCAGGGACCCCCTCCCCCCAACATGGGGCTCGATCCCAGGACCCCGGGATCATGACCTGAGCCAAAGGCAGATGCTTAACCGACTCAGCCACCCAGGCGCCATATATTTGATTTTTTTAAAGTAATCTCTAAGCCCACTGTGGGTGGGGCTCAAACTCATGACTCCGAGATCAAGAGTCACATACTCTACTGGCTGAGCCAGCCAGGTATCCCAAAATTATATTTTGTTTATTTTATTTTATTTGAGAGAAAGCACTCATGTGCATGAGTGGGGGGAAGGGCAGAGGAAGACGGAGAAGCAGACTCCCCACTGAACGGGGACCCCAACACGAGGCTCAATCCCAGGACCCCGGGATCATGACCTGAGCCAAAGTCAAATGTTTAACCAACTGAACCATTCAGGCATCCCCCCCCAACATTATACTTTAAAGACTTACCCGTATCATTGAATGAAACAGTACCGTATTCATTTTCATTGCTTTACAGTCTTCCATTGTGTGATAACTTTACACTATGATTCAGAGGCTGAGGAACCTCCAGTTTTGGGGGTCCTCATCTTCATAGATCCCTTCCAAGGCTCTGGGAGGAGCCCTAGCAATGTGTTCACATGATCAAATATTTTTATATGATTTGCAAAAGTAATTTGTTATACTATATTTTTCATTCTAGCTACACCTTTTTCTTGCCTGATTGCCCTGGATAGAAGCTCCAGTCTAATGTTGACTAAAATTGGTGAGAACAGACATCGTTGTCTTGTTTCTGATCCTTAGGGCAATAGCCTTCATTCTTTCATCACTGAGTATGATGTTTATCTGTGGGTTTTTCATGGATACCCTTTATCAGATTAAGGAAGTTCCCTTCTATTTCTGGGTGTTAAATGTTTGTTGTTTTTTTATCATGAAAGGATGGTGGATTTGTCAAATGCTTTCTCTGCATCTATTGAGATGATCATGTGGCTTTTGCATATAATTCTTCCTTAAATGTCCTCATTCTTATATTTGCTTTCATACTAAATTTTTATTTGTAATTTTGTATTATTTTACCTAAAGAGGGTCCCCAAATTGTATGTTTCAGCCCCCACAAAACTGGGATCTCTCCCAGTATCTACTGTATTGTGTATGGACCCTTGGGATGTTTCCAGTTTGGGACTCTTAGGAACAGTTGCTATGAATATTCTTGGTGCACATGCAAATGCTTTTGATGTCAGCAGGCGGGGGCCAGGGACCCAGGAAGGGTCCCACAGGACCAGCCAAGAGGGTTTCTGGCTGCATGCAAGATAGAAATCAAATGCAAGCCAGCAGGAGATGAAAGCAGAGTTTGTTGAAGGTAGAGAGAGAGTGTAGGTACAGAGGCAGTGTCTGAGTGACTCAGAAAGGAAAGGAAGAGAGATTCTCATCTTCGCTTGGTATCTGGGGTATTTACTGAGGATTGTGGCCCTGTGTACGTGTCCTCTCAAGCATCCAGGAACCAGTTAGAAAAAAGACAAGGACCCAGGTATTATTCCTTGGAGCCAAGCGGGCTTGGCGTTGAGATGTCTAGCATGGGTTGTCTGGAATATGCATAGGAAGGCTTCGTCCGGTCATTCTCATCTGGTCCTTCCTTAGATGTTAGCTATTCTAAAGAGATCATTAACTCTTTGTCCCTCACAGGGAGGACATATGTTGTTTGCGTTATGTGGCATGTGCAAAGTGGGTGTATAGTCTTAGCAAGAAGAGAAGCAGGAAAAGGAGCAAAAAGCAGTTTATGGAGTCCTTCCATTTCCTTACCTCACTTTTACTGAGGTCGTCTAAGGGAGTAGAGTAGCTGTGTCAATGAGGCTAATGCCAAACTGATGTCTTAAACTGTTGTCACTTCACATTCTCACGGACATTGTATGAGAGTTACTGTTGTTCCACATCCTTACCAACACTTCGTATTGTCAGATTTTAAAAATTTCATGTATCATAATGGGTGTACAGTGGTGACATATCATGGTTTTAATTTATATTAGATTAAACCCTATGAAATTGCCATTTTGTAGGTCAAAATGGTCAAACATAAACAATTTCACAGTTCAACCCAATATTTCTAAGATGACTAATGAAGTAGAGCAAGAAGTTTTCATATATTTAATGGCTTTTTATTATGGAGTGCCTATTTAAATATTTTGCCCATTCTTTTAGATATCTGACTTTTCTTACTGATCGTAGGTCTTATGTACTCTGAATATGAGCCCTATGTCAATTGCATGTGTTGCAAATAAGCCTTCTAATCCTCTTAATGATGTCTTAATTTCAATGAGGTCAAATATGTCAATTTTTTCCTCTATGCGTAGTGTTCTTTGTATCCTATTTAAATCTTCCCCTAACCAAGATCATAAAGATACTCTCCTTTAATATTTTCTAAAAGCTTTATTATTTTGCCATCTATATTTAGATCTAAAATCCATTTGCAACTGATTTTGCATATTGTGGGAGGGAGGGTTCCAACTTAATTTTTCCATATGGATATTCAATTTTCATAGCACAATTTATTGAAAAGATCATCTGAGTTGCCACTCTCATCATAAATCAAGTATCAGATATTCACTTGTCACTGGTCAGTCAACCCTTGAACCAATTCATATACTGTCTTAATCAGTTTTGTAATAAGCTTTGATAACTGGTATGGTGATTGTCTTCTTCAAATTGTTTTAGCTATTTCCATATATATTATAGAATCCACGTGTCAACTTCCACTATTTATAAGCAGAGAGGAGCAAACCCATTACATTATTAGGATGGCAATGAATCTATATATCAATTTGGAGGATAACCAGTATTTTTACAATATTGATTTTCACATCCACAAATAACACCTATCTTCCAAATTATTTGGATCTCCTTTCATATAATTTTTCCTATAGAAATCTTTTAATGCTTATTCGTAGGTACTTAATTATTATGCTCTGTGGAAGTTGTCCTTTTAAAAATTTCATTTTCTAGCTATTATTCATTGCTGGTCTAAAGAAATACAATTAATTTTGGTATATTGATTTTTCAGCCAGCTATCTTGATATTAATTCAAGTAATATAGCCTTCGGATTTTCTATGTAACAAATCACATCAAAAGGAAGTTTACTCCTCCCCTTTCAGTGTTCCTTTTATCCTCTGTCTCACCTTATCCCCAAGCTGGGGACCAACAGGACGATGTTGACTGCAAATAGAAAACCAGGCATCCTTGTCTTATTCCCACTCTCAAAGGAACACTAGTTTAGATTAGGCTCCCCCAGCAGCAGACCTGAGACAAGGATCCAAGTGCAAGGAGTTTGTTTGGGAGGTGGAGGGAAATGCCGGTAGGGGCGTGGGGATGCGAGACAAAGAAGGGAGGGCGGGCAGTACAGGGGCCTGTTACCGGGCTTAATTCTGCTGGGGTCAGGGGGCCAGTGTCAACTACCCATGTCAGAGTGATCTCCCAGATGTGAGGGAGCTGGAGTCTTCTTAGAGTCTTGACAGTCTCTGGTTGGAGTCTCTGGGGTGGGGAGCATGTTTCCTAGCACTTCCAAATGCCTCCAGTGGGAAACTAGTCACGCAGCAAACGCATGTCCCCCGGGCAAAGAAGTGCTACTATTGGCAGGTGGAAGTTGGGCCAAGTCCACCCAAGTGATCAAAGTGAGGGACGGGGGTGGGTTACTAGCCACGTCTTCTACCAACACCGTCCACATTTTACTATTACAAACAGCACCAGCAGTCCCCATGGGATGGCAGCGGCTGCCTGAGTCCAGATATCACCATACGTCCTCCAAAAATCACCCAGTTCAACCAAAGGACAAGGAAGGAAATAAAAATACTCCTATCTCATGCTTACGGCATACTGAGAAAACCCTCCAGACTTAGGTGTCAGGTGCGGCCACCTGGTCTCTGCTCTGCGGGAATCCTAGGACATCAACACTAGGGGGCGCTCGGTTCCAAAGCAGCGTGCCTTTGAAGGCCAGCATCAGCCAGCCAGAGCCTTGTCACCCTCTGGTGTCCCATGGCAGCGTCTGTCACCAGCACAGTTAGCACTAACAGGTAAGACTGCTGGTGCTCTCGGGGGAACCACAAATTGGGCAAACTGTAAGGCAAAGAAGGGGGATGAACAAACACAAGAAGAAGAGCAGGAAGAGGAGGGAATGGAGGAGGAGGGAGAGGAAGAAAGGAAGGAAGAAAAAAGAAAGGAGAAGGGAGAAATGATGGGGTGGAAATTATTAACCAGAGGAAAAAAACACTGAATAATAAGAGACTGCTTATAAAAGTTAACGAGACTGAGTGGGGCAGGGAGGGGAACGTGCGGGCTGCCCAGGGCAACTCTGGGGGCCTCGTGCTGGGTGTGGAGACCTCACAGCACTGAGAAGGGCTCCTGGACTCTTCTGGTAATGCAAGTGCATTGAGGTCACTTCCCAGAAAACAGGACTAGGGATGGGAGAAGGGACCTTCCAACTGTGGACCCACCTACCTGTCACCGACTTCAGGCATGGCCTTGAGGAAAAGAGATTCGAGATCAGGCCTCCATCAGCTCCCAGGAGCTGTGGTCTCCTCTACCTGCCCCCTCCCTACCCCCTCTGTTCTGGTTTCAGAGGTCAAAGCCAGGTTCAACTCCCACCCTTGCGGTTCCCAAACAAGTACAACAGAATGAGTCTGAGTGAGAAATCCACTTTAATAATCCAGCTTCAGCTCAACTGACCACTTCTCAAGTGCAAGAGAAGTCTTTCCAAGAGGCCTCAATCCACTAAGAGGTTACGGCTCAGAGAAGGGAACAGCTCAAAGAAGCCCTAAAATGGAAAGCAACATGGGATCTGGAATCAGTGGAGGCCAGCTGGGGGTGCCCTGCGGCACACCTCCCGCCAACACAGGGCCCAGCCAGAGAGGCACGGTGCTCACCCACACTTGACAACTTTCCCAGTCTTGTCATCTCCCACCCCCTCTCCATCCTCTCATTATCCTCTGGGGGCTGATCAGGGCCCCTGGGCCTGGAGAAGAATGGGGACCTTTCCTCTCCTACATGGTAGCCCCAAGACAGCCAGCTCCCATCACCCAAGCCGGCCACCTAGCAATGATGTTGCCCCAGCAACCCATCCGGGCACTGGAGGAGGAACGAGCCCAGCTGCCACGAGGATGGGTCAGGTAGGAGTCACCTTGAAGAGGGTGAGGGTCTGGAGTACTCCTGAGGTGCAGGCGGTCTCCCGGATGGAGTGCATGGCCAGTTGGGGGCTGCCTAAATCTAGAACACGCAGCCCCAGCCGAGAAGCCAAGATAGGTCCGATGGTGGTTCCACAGGGAGAGTCATTCCGGACCATGAGATCCTAGGGAAGGGTGGAGAGGCTTGGAACGGCATGCAGTGTCTGCTCATCAAGCCCAAAGAGGAAGGCGCCTAAGAACTGCAGGGCTGACAGGGGCCCGCTTCTGCCCCCTCAGGGAGTGGATGTGACCAGAATGAAAACAGGAAGCCCACATTAAATGGCAGGCCCAGAGGACAGTATATTCTGCATTGGTCCCATTTTCTCCGTCTGAACTACCGCCACCCTCATTCCGGCTACCACCATCTTGCCTTCCATTAAGAATCCATAGCAGGCAAGGGAATTAAAAAAAAAAAAATGTGCCGTTTATATCAACCTCTTGCTTAACATACACTCTCTCCCCGCCCCCATACACACACACAAAGAACAATCATTCAGCAGTTTTAGTGTTTTTAGAAATATTGCTATTGGCATTCCGAAACCACTTCCTCTATATTCTGGTAAAAAAATAAATAAGAAAGTCATAATATGATGTACAATGTTGAGATTTTCAGTGTGAGGGAAAACAGAATTATAAAATCAGATTAAGTAATAACTATTATTTTTTTTGAATAAGAATTATAGTATTAACTCATGGTTTTCAAAACATAGATATTTTTTTCTAGCTATGTCAACAGAAGTGACCCCAAAGCACTGTCCCCCATGATAACAACAGACACTCAGGGTGTCAGACCACAGTCTCCAAAATCACCATCCTTCCAAAGCTGCCATGTCTGGGGAGAGAAATGAATGAGATGAGCCTGCAATTGCTTGTTGTACAGAAAGCAAGAAAACTTTTGAAGAGTCCTGTCAAAGGACACGTGTCCAAAGGCAAGACTCCCACTGGTCAGTTATGACTATCTGACGATGAAATAAACTGACCACAGGGGCGCCTGGGTGGCTCAGTCAGTTAAGCATCTGACTCTTGATTTCGGCTTGGGTCATGATCTCAGGGTCGTGGGATCGAGCCCCGTGTCAGGCTCTGTGCTCAGTGGGGAGTTTCCTTGAGATTCTCTTTCCCTCCCCCTCTGCCCCTCCCCCTGCGCTCTCTCTCTCTAATAAATAAAATCTTTAAAAAATAAAATAAAATTACTACAGTGCATTGGATCTACACTGAACCAATGAAAATCTGATTTAATGTCAGAAAAGGGAAAGGAAAAAAACCCCTATGTGTCACCTCTTGAAGTGGCTATTAACATACGTCACCTTGAAAACTGGTTATTAAAGGGAAAGAATGGGCATTTATCTGGTCTTTCCAGTAGAAACCGTATTTCATGATAACCAAATAGCCCTAGTTGATGGGGAGAAAGTTCCGCTTCTCAGAAGAATAGCAGCTAATATCTGCAGAAGGGATGACTCGTAGAGGGATGAATTGGAGGGATGGAATTACTGATTTCGGCAAGGACTGTCAATGGGTGTCAAAACCATTAGGTGTCTGGCTGATAGAGAACTCATCACTGACACAGTTACTGTCCAGCCAGAGGAGGAAAGCCCCCATATGGTGGAGGGTTTGAGGGCACCCCAATCAGGTGCTCAATCTTATCATCACTAAGGGCGGATCACCCAGGTAATACATGTATGATGCAACATGAAAGACACACCAGTCATGATGTCTTCTGGCCAAAAATGTCTAACTTGAATCTATCAAGCCTTCGGGCATGAATTCCAATTTACAGGAAATACAGGGCCTAGAGGCACCAGCTAAGCACCACCACAAAGAAGCAACCAGACAAATCGAGAAAGTGAGACATCATGTGGGATGATGAGCCTCATTTCTTCAACAAGTCAATGTTATTTTATTTTACTTTTTTTGAAGATTTATCTATTTATTTAGAGAGAGAGCGAGCGAGCGAGCACACGAGCGGGAGGGGCAGAGGAAGAGGAAGAGAGAATCCCAAGCAGACTCTGCGCTGAGGGCAGAGCCCGACTCGGGGCTCGATCTCACAACCCTGAGATCATGACCTGAGCCAAAACCAAGAGTCTGATGCTTAACCGACTGCGCCACCCAGGCGCCCCAAATCAACGTTATTTTAAAAGGGGGTGGTGAGGGCTGCACTACACTATGAGATATTTAAGCAACATATGAACCAGATGTAACATGTGGTCCTGAACTATCTTAGATACTCAGGTGGGACAAGAGTCTGTAAAGAATATTTTGGGGATAACTAGGGAAAACTGAAAATGATCTGGGGGCACCTGGCTGGCTCAGTCGGTAGAACATGTGACTCTTGATCTCGGGGTTGTGAGTTCAAGCCCCACGCTGGGCATAGAGCTCACTTTAAAAAAAAAAAAAAATCTGTGCATTAGGATTAGGTACAAATTTACCGAAACAGAAGTGTACTGAAATGAAAATGTAGAGAATACAGAGTGAAGAGGAAGCAAACAATATATTCAAAATGATTCCACTTTTTATAAAATATGTGTTAAGTATATGCATAGGAAAAAATCTGAAAGCATATACACAAATTTCTGTGGGTTCATGTTTTCTTATTTCTATTTGTGTTTCCTGGTTTTTTTTTAAAGTACACATGTCCTGCTTCTGCTGTGAGTTTAATTAAAGAAAATTCCCCCAATGTCTTCTCATTGCCTTAGAAGAACATGCAGACCCCCTTCCATGGCCTAGGAGGCCCTGCACGACTGGCCTGGGCAGGCTTCTCTCCCCGCTTCTCACCCCGCCTCTACCACTCTGGCTTTGTCCCCTCCTGACAGGCCGAGTGCACTCCTGTGCCCCTTGGGGCCTTTGCACTCATTCCCTCTGTGGGGATGCCCTCCCTGCAGACTCACCCACAGCTGCCTCTTTCTAAAGTCTCAGCTCCAAGGGTCACTTCCTCAGAGAGGCCTCCCCGAGAAGGGAACATTCAGGTCTACGTGGGCCGAGGCGGGGCTCCATTTGGCAGAGAGCGCCCTGAACCGGGAGGCAGGATGCCAGCCCCTGGTCCTGACCCACCAGGACCTGCTTGCTGTGTGTCACTGGACCCCCTGGGCCCCAGTCCCTTATAGCTCTACCTCCACCTATTTCTGACGACAGGGGCCATTGCCACGGCAAGAACGAAAACGAGCAGGCGGCAGTTCCAGTCTCCCCAGCCCTGAACTTCACCTATGGAGGAGCCCAGGGTGTGGAAGAGAAACACAGGGAGCTGGATGGGAAAAAAGCAGGACTAAACCCACGTGTCACGAGCACACTGTATCTTCAGGTCTCACAGAAATCCAGCAGGGGAGGCCTCATCATCAGCCCCATTTAACAGGTGTGGAAACTGACCCAGAGAAACGGAGCACCTCGTCCACCGTCACGGGGCTAGGCCACACCACACCCAGCACTGACTCCAGCTCTGCCCAGATCCAAAACCCATTCTTCTCGCTCTACTGGAAGCCCAGCCACCAAAGGTTGGCTCCCAGGTGTGCACCGCCCCCACTTCACTGGGGACGCATCATCTGTTTATGCCCCCCCAGTCCCACTCCCTCTATCCCGTCTTCCCAGGCAGGGCCCAGCCTCACCTGCAGGGGCACCCCGACCTTATTGGCCACCTCTCGGATCAGGGCCTCTGAAACCGCATTCGAGGCATAGCGTTGCTTGCTGTTCACCTTAATCACAGGGCCCTGGGGAGAGGGAAACCAGGAAGCGAGGGTGAGGCACTCGTGGGTGATGGGCCCACAGGGAAGGAGACGGGGCCCAGAACCAGCCAGGCCTTCAAGTCCCTAAGGAGAAACAGGTGCATCTCACCTTGTGGAACAAGGGTCGGTGGTTCTCCTCATGCTTGTCCCTGTAAGAGACGGAGTCAAGGCTGTGGATGGCAAACAGGAGGTGGGTCTCCCAACACCCACCTCTAGCTATGCCCTGGAAACATCACTAATGCACCACAGCATTCTTTCCCACCCAGCGCGGGAGGACCTGAGGGGCATGCCGAACAGTGTCCCAGGCATCCTCTAGCAGTGGGTGAAAAGAAGGCTGTAGAGAGAGTCTATTCGACATACCCGGCTTGGGCATTACATGACTTTGACCCATTTGCGTCTGGCGCAGTCAGAAGGAAGCCACCACTGACCTTCTGGCCAGAGTGAGGAGGAAGGGGAAGGGGGGAGAGGCTGGGGCCCTGGGGCTGGGGCTGAGCCTGAAGGCAGGTTCCACTCGGGTCCCCAGCTGTGAGGACTGCACGCCTGGCCCGGCAGACTCACAGGTAGTTGGGGTGCACGGCGTGCGCCATGTCTGCGCTGATCATGTAGGACTTGGGGATGGCTTCCTCGAAGGCCGTCAGGTGCTGGTGTGAGGCTGAGAGTCGGCGCAGCACCAGCTCTGTCAGCAATGACTGTGCCCCCTGGGCGCTCTCGGAGCCCACCTGGTGACAGCAGACACTGCTCTGGGGTCTGGGCTCAGGGGCCAGAGCCGGAAGCCAGGGAGAGGGGCCCCACACCCAGGACCACCACTGGGGCCCAGGACTCTGCTGACTCAGTGGATGAGGAATGTGGGGTGTTGTCAGCAACTTCCCCAACGCTGTGCCCCTGAAAACCTGAGGGTGGGCTGGGGCCGAACTAGTCCTATGTCATCTCTGGGGCAGAAAGAGCACTCTCTGTGGGCTTCCTGCACCTTCCTCCCCTCCTCCTCCCCCAACCCTCACATCTGGGGCTTCGCACAGGTGCCCCACCACACTGGCCAATCGTCCTCAACCGCTCACTCTGACCCGTACAGTTCCAGGAGAGAGAAGGACCCATCTGCTCAGGCTCTGTGATGGTGTCTAAGAGCGCACCTCACGGGAGCGCGCAGAGCGACGCCCCACCATGCACTGAGCCCTGGGGCTACAGGATGAAGGGCAGAGTCCCTGTCCTCGAGGAGCTCACCATGTGGCACACGGGAGGTATGGTCACACCTCTAGAAGCTGACACATGCTCAGCCAGGGCGACCAAGTGCTAAGGGAGCATAGCCTTCCATCTCTGTGGTTTCCAGAACAGCCCTGGCTTACGGTGGGTGCCTGGCACAAGCTGGCTGCAGGAAGCTTCACAGACGGGACCCCATCCACAGAAGAGACCCTCCACAGGGCCCTCCACGTACCTCTTCGTTGTCATAGAGAGCGATCATGCGCACGTGGGGCTCCGCGGCCAAAGAGGCAGGGGCTGCACAGGAGTCGATCAAAGCCTGTTTGGGGGGGATCAAGAGCATCCTCCTCACTGCTCCTTCTTCCATAACCCTGCCCACCAATACCTGGCAGGTTCACACTCCCAGCTGCCTGTTGTCGTCACGGCCGGGATGAAGCGGGCTGGGCCTGTGACCGGCCTTTGTCCCTTAGGGCATTGGCTGGCTTGCGGGAGACCTTTTAGCTGGGCTGGGAGAACCACCCTTTGGGTGTGCTCCCCTACCTGCCTACGTGAAAGGCAGGAGGATGAATAAAATGGAGGAGAAGAGTGGAGAATCCTGGGAAGTCAAAAACAGCACACAGAGCACATAAACTAACAGGCCCCAGTGAAAAGATCGAGGTCCACAGAGGTGACTGGGACTCCATCAAGGGGACACAGGTCCCAGGTTCGGCCCTGGTCTCCATTAAGGCCCAAAGCCTGTCTCCGAGAATAGGATGGGGTGGGAGAGAGAGGGATGAAAAGAGAGAGAGCAAGAGGAAAGAAAGAAACAGAACTGACTAGGGTAGAAAGGTCACTCCAAGGTGACTGGAAGGAAGGGAGCCGGCCCCACGGACACCCCAAGGGCACAGACAGAAGGCTGGGTGGGCGTAAGCTTGGAGGGCAGGGGGGCAGAGGGAGGAGGGTGATGCTGCCTCATGAGACACGAAGGCCCCTCCCGGGAAGCAGAGGCTAATATAAAAGAGACGCAGTGGAGCCAGGTGAGGAGACCCCGTGGTGCCCGAGCTGGCCTCTCCGCCTTCCCCTATCTCAGCCCCGGCCCCCCCCCACAGTCGCCCAAGCGCCAGCAGACGGAGGAGGTGGCCAGTGCCCTCCTAGGACCTGCTGGGCCTTGAGGCAGTGCCCCGACCACAGCTTCTCCCGGCGGTGTGCCCCGCCTGGGGGCGCCCCCGCTGCTCACCTGCAGGGCACAGAAGCAGCTGTGCAGATTGTCCAGCCGAGGGGCAAAGATGAACTCCTCGTAGGCACCACCCAGGACCTAGAAAGACAGGACAGTCGGCCCAACCTTCAACCCTCCGCCCCAACTCACCTGCTTCTCCCTGCTCCCAAAGGCCCGGGTTTGAGCGAGCCTCCTTGGCTCTGTGTGCAACCCCGCCCTGTCCCCTGGCTTCGGGCGCTGGGATCCTGCTGGGTCGGGCTGAGTGGACAACGGGGCATGGAGCTGGGCAGGAGCTGAGGGATGGGAGGATGATGTGTACGGTTCCTACCAGTTCCTGTGGGACATGGAAAAGGGGGGAGCTGAACGGACACAAGAAAAGCTAAGGAAATAAACAGAAGAGGAGACCAGCCCAGAAAGCGCACATTCAAAGAGGACCAAACATCCGAAGATTTCATAATCTCCTGCTGTGGGCAACCGGGAGAGACTTGAGGGCAGGCTCCAGAAAAAGGGGGGCCGTATCTGGGACTTCTGCCCTCAGGGGTGCAGGGCCAGGGTGGGTTCAAAGTACACAGCAACCACCTGCAGCAGAAACTCCTAGGAGGGGAGAAATCTGTGGAGGGGCTGATTCCCAGGGCCCACGCAGGCATCCAAGGAGGCAGGTCTGGAGCACGAAAGTGCCCTTTTGAGAACCACTGGCCTGGAGGCAGAGGGACATGGTGTCTACTGGGAAGAAGAGGGATGAGAGGAACTGGGGGACTGGCCGAGGTGGTGAGTGCTTCAGGGGATACGCTGGGGCAGGCCAGGATGCCCGCGATCCCCACCCATGAGTCCCTGCAACCATTCCCTACCGCAGGCTGCGTGTCAGCAAGACAAAGCTCCATCTCCAAGATATCCTCGGGGCTCAGTCCCAGATGGGCGCAGAGAAGGGACATGAGGACCGAGTGGTGCCGGTCATCCTGCAGGGCAGAAGCATGCTGGGAGGAAGAAGGTCTGCTCTTCCCCTCCTCCCCCTTCTCCGGGAATCAGTCCTTTCCCCCTCTCCTTCCCCCTTCCTGTGAGCACGGGACTCTCTTACTGTAGCATTGACAGGCCCAGGCTCAGGGGTCCCCTTCTCCAGCTCCTCCTGGACTGCTGTGGCAAGAATGGGGACTCTGTGGGGGGACACGTGAGAGAAGCGTGGGGCGAGCTGGAGGACATGGCACCCCTGAGCTCGGGCATCTCCCAATGGGAACTGCCCTTGCCCTTCGATTCCCAGTTTGCTTCCCAAATGGCAGAGCTATGAGGGCCCTCGGACATCATCAACTGGGTCCCGAGAGTAGAACCTGGCTGTGGCGACCATGAGGTAGCGGGGTCCCAGGTCCCCCGCGGCCCCTTCCATCACCTGGTGCCACAGCCATCCCTCCCAGTCACCACGGCCCTTGCCCCAGGCTCACAAGTGCATCTCCATGTTGGGCCCAAAGTTCTCGTTGACATTGCGCTGCAGATGGATGGCCAGGTGTGGGATGCGGAGAATGGGCCGGTCCACGTGCACCAGCCGCTGCTCCAGCCGGCCTGAGGTAGGGCACTGTGGCCCAGCGGGCCAGGTCAAACCAGGGCGCCTCCCAACCACAGCGGGTTAAAACCCCCACTTCACCCAGACTAACCAACATGATGCTCGAACCCAGACTGCCCCACTCCCCCTTCCCTGGGGGGGGGGCTCTCCACAGGTACCCTGAAGGAAGGTCACAGTCAATCTTCAGGCTGCTGAAGGTGAGAACATCCCAGGTCCAACCCCAGTTCCCACCTTGACAATGACGCGTCCAGCCAAGGTCAGGTCCCGGTCAAACCAGGTGCTCCAGATCCCACCACCATAGGTCTCCACGCCAACCTGCTGGAAACCCACCTGGCTGCGGCGGGACCGTCGTTTCACCTAAGTGTGAAGATGGGGAATGAGAAGTCAGAGAAGGCCGAATGGTGTGATTTGGAGGTGAGACAGACGGGTGGAGGCCTAAGGAACACAGAAAGAATATCGCTGACAGAGAAGGGCCCAAGGTGTGGAGGAAGGGGGCGACAAGTCTCCCCCCGCTGCAGGAATAGAGCCCCCAGTTTGTACCTCTCCACTCCCTTCTGCCCTGTATTCCCCTGATGCCTCCCCTACCCCAGCGCAGCCCCAGTTCCTCACCCGGAGGCAGGGGCTGTCCGTGTGGGCCCCAATGAGGCTGAAACCATTGCCAGGAACATACTGGCCTCCCACAGCAAAAGCGATGATCGTGGAGGAGTTCCTGGTCAGGAAGTACTGGGGCGGGGGGAGATTGATTGGATTATCTAGCCGGCTGGCACAAAGGACTTTGAGTCCTGGCCTCGGGACCTGCTTCTCTGTCCCCACCCCACCCAACGTACCTTGCTTTCCGGCTTGATATCCCAGGTCTCCGTCTCTTTGAGTTCATGGAAGCCAGCCTGGAGAAGGCGGCTGCGGCACTCGGCCACGGCTGTAGAAAAAGCCCTCGCTTAGCGATGGAAGCCGGGTAGGAGGCACACCGGCCACCACCCTCCTCCCCTGTCCTGGTCACTTACCGTGGAAAGGAGAGGGGCTCCGGTTCACGAACTTGAGGAGTTCCCGGGCCGCGGCCTGCACCGCCTCTTTGCGGGCCCTACCGGTCATGGCCACCTAGTGGAGGCGGGGTAGGGGGGCTGCTCAGACTCCTACGAGATTTGGGACCCTTGACCTATATTATCCAGGCCCCGGAAACCACCTCCCCCATTCCCATAAGCCCCATTCCCGCGAAGTGATCGCTCCAAGGCTCAGACCTCTGCTTCCGCCCCTTTTCCCACCGACAGACGCAGATGCCGGGCCAAACCTCTTTCCGCTGAAAGCTCCAGCCCTCTAGCCAAAGTATCAGAACCCCAGCAGCGCTCCCCGCCCAGCTCGTCCAAGTCGGCCCGCCCCCTAATTCGAGCTTCAGCCCGGCCCCCTAAATCCCACCCCCACGTGCCCGCCCAGCCCAGAAATCCCGGTGGGTTCCGAGCTCCAAGCTCCCAAGAGGGCTCCTAACTCAGAGCCGGCCGGCCTGCACCAAGGAGCCAAAATCCTATTGGCCGGGGAATACCCCACCCGCCCTCCACGCCCCCAGTCTTTCGCAGGCCACCCTTTTCCAACCCCAGGAAGATCAGGTCACGGAGGCCGGACTTTCGGTTTCGCTTTGGGTCAGGCAAAGCCCTCACCTCAGCGCGCTGTTGAGCTTAGGCCTGAGCCGGCTCCGAGCCGGGTCTGGGATCGGAGTTAGAGCTGGGCGGGCCGTGGACACCTACCTGCATGGCCCCACGCGTGGGCCCGCGTCCGCTAGCCCTGCCCCCGTGCTCGGCCCGCCCCCTAAGCCCGCCCCGCCCCGCCCCACCCCGCCCCACCCCGCCCCCCGCCGCACCGTCTGCTCCGCCCCTCGCTAGGCCGCACAGCCCGTCCCGCCCCCGCCGCGCCGTCTGCTCCGCCCCTCGCTAGGCCGCACCGCCCGCCCCGCCCTCGCTGTCCTCGGCGGTAGCGGGGGCCCTCTGCTGCCCGGGAGGTGCTAGGACAGCCGCGAGCCGCGCGCCCCCACGCCTGCCCGGGGTCGGAGAGTACGAGCTAAAACTCGCCCCTGCCAGCTCACCTGGTCCGACGAGTACTGTACAGAGTGCTCTCTCTCTCCACAGGCACCCTTGTGATAATAAAAGCAACAGGGCTCGTGTTCATGGAGCGCTCACGGTGAGCTTTGGCTTTATGATAAGGCTTCACGTGTTATCTGTTTAATCGTCACAGCTGCTCTATCAACTTCGTACTTTCATGGTCCCCATTTTATTTATTTTTTTGTTTTGTTTTTTAAATATTTTATTTATTTGACATACACAGAGAGAGAGCACAAGCAGGGGAAACGGCAGGCAGAGGGAGAGGGAGAAGCAGGCTCCCGCAGAGCGGGGAGCCCGATGTGGGGCTGGATCCCAGGACCCTGGGATCTTGACCTGAGCGGAAGGCAGACGCTAAACCGACTGAGCCACCCAGGCGCCCCTTCACGGTCCCCGTTTTATACATGAACAAAACCAAGTACAGACACGAATCACTTGTCCAGGGCAGTAAATGGCAGAAGTGGGGTTTGGACTCAATTAATTTGACTCCAGGCACCTGGAACAAGCCACTCTCAGATCTTTTCTGGCCCTTTACATATGCACCTTGGAAAGTATTATGTTCCCGGGGAAGTCCCTGAGGGACAGAGAAGTAATGACTTGCCCAAGATCACACAGCCATTTGGATGCATCTAGAATTTGACTCCTGTCTGCACTCTATCCACTTCTTAAAAGGACAAAATAAAACAAACTCCACAGGTTCCTGGAGACAATCCCAATATTCATATGTCAAGAGTGGTGAGTAGCAATTTAAAAAAGCAAGGTACCCACCTAGTCATAGATTCTGATCAGGACTCTTGGTGGCCCCTGGATCCAAAACAGGGCCCAGCAACCAGGGGTGTTAGCACTCCAAGGATTACAGGTCAATAGCACAATCTGTCCTTTATATACCGGGGTAGGAATGTTGGGAGGGGGGTGGGGAGCCGTGGGAAAGGCCCAGCGGCCCTCAGTTCACAGGAGTACATATTGCTGGTGTTCAAGAAGATGCAGGTGGTGGGTGTAAATTCATGGCATTCCCTAACCATTCATTGAAATGTCACTAGGTATAAAGTTTCAGTGCTGAATGGGTCATGGAGAGAATATTCTTTTCCTCTCAGAGCCAGAGGCTGGCTAGTGGAGAAGGGACACATTCACGGACAGTGACAAGAGCTGAAACAGGGGTACGATGTATAAGGGAAGGAGACTTAACTTAAAAAAATTTTAATGCTCTTCAGAGTACAAAAAAAGAGTACATGCTAATGTGAGAGATTCAAATATCACCAAAATGGGTTACTTAGAAAGTGAAAGTAAACATTGGATAAATTGACCATCCATTCTTGATAAAAAACAAAACGAAATCCTCTTAAGAAGCCAGAAAGAGAAAGGATAACGACGTAACTGCAGACATGAGTGGGGAAATAGAGAAGTGCTCCTTTCAAGTCAGAAGTAAGACACTGGTGAACTTTACTGCTGGTTGTCAATGTGGCAGTCAGAGCTGGTGTCACAAAGCAAAACAATTATATACATGGAAAAGTGAAATTTCTCATTACTTATAGATTATTTGATTACCTAGAACCTCTAAGAATATAAACCGACAAGCTATTTGAACTGGTTAGGAGGAGTGGCCTGATTTTAAAAGTCATCAGCTTTCCCATGCAATAATCAACTAGAAAATATACTAGTAAAAGGGTCCTATTTACAAGAACAAGAAATACTATTATATTCCTAGGAATGAGGGGCACCTGGGTGGCTCAGATGGCTAAGTGTCTGCCTTCGGCTCAAGTCATGATCCCAGCGTCCTGGGATCCAGCCCCACATCGGGTTCCCTGCTCAGCGGGGAGTCTGCTTGTCCCTCTCCTCCCCGCTCATGCACTCTCAAATAGATAAAATCTTTAAAAATAAATAAATAAATTCCAAGGAATGAGTATAAGAGAGATTTGGTCTCACTATAATCAGGGAAATGCAAGTTAAAAATGAGATGCCATTTTTGATTTGTCAGATTAGCAAAAATAAGAAAGATTGGTAATATGAAGTGTGGGAGAAGGCCTGGGGAAATGCCAGGGGCTGGTTCCAAGCTGCCAACATGAACAGAGTGTGGAGTTGGGAGGAGACACACAAAAGCATGCCATTGTATAGATTTGTACCCTACAGACATTATAGACATAAATAACCTAAAGAACATAGATTCATAGTAAAATAGCTAGGAAAGTGATGATTTTTGAGTATTTGTTATCTGTTTGCAATATAATTTATTGTAAGTTTACATAATTGAATTTTTTAATGATGGCTATGTTTAGCACCAGGATCACAAAATTCCTGGAAATTTGACAGTCATTTCTCATGGGCTGGTCTAAATGAGCTCTAACACACAACTTCACTCATACTCTACATCTTTGTTCCTCACAGTGTGATTTCTTGACCAGCAGCATCTACAACACCTGGCAACTTTCTAGAAATGCAGAAAGAACCCGAGGGCTTACCCCAAACCTATCAGATCATAATCTGCATGTTAGCAAGATCCCTAGATGATCTGAATGCAAGTTCAAGTTTGAGACACAGCGTTTTAGAGTGCCATGTGGCAGTAAAAAAACAATGAGGTTGATTTTTATGTATTATCATAGGAAAAAAGTGCTGAAAAGATTGAGTGGGGAAAAAAAAAGCAATTTCCAGAATAGTACTTACAGGGCAAGAGCATTGGTAAAACTCACATAATGAGCTAAATGTCTGGATTTTATGTATGTATATATGGAAATGCATGGAAACAGGTTTGGAAAGAGAGTGGAATGGTATTGGTTATGAAATAGGAGGGCCAAGGGGGGACCTTAGCTATCCAAAAAATGTTTCTGAGAATCATTCTTGTCCTTAGCCTGCTGAGAAAATCTTCCCCACCAGTCCTTAGCTGATGTTTACAAGGCTACCATCATTCATTTCTGTTTGGCTGAACAACTATTAAAGTGCAAATACTTGTAAGTTACCATAGCAATTGGTGACACATACTTCAGTGTGTGTTCATTTGATATATATGTCCCTTCTGATCCCTCGGTATGTGAGAGAAGCTTCCTAAGTAGTAATTTGTCATGTAGTTGTTAAGAGTGATTTGAGGGGCGCCTGGGTAGCTCAGTCATTAAGCGTCTGCCTTTGGCTCAGGTCATGATCCTGGGGCCCTGAGATTGAGCCCTGCATCAGGCTCCCTGCTCCGTGAGAAGCCTGCTTCTCCCTCTCCCACTCCCCTGCTTGTGTTCCCTCTTTCGCTGTGTCTCTCTCTGTCAAGTAAGTAAATCTTTAAAAAAAAAACAGTGATTTGAGATACCAAAGACCAAAGCAATGGTGTAAGGAAGAGGAGGTGTGTGTGTGTGTGTGCGTGTGGGGGGTGTGTGTACTGGCCCTTCTGCTAAAATGATCTTGATTTCCTGATGGCAAGACAGCCCTGGGTATCTCATTGCTGGTAGATATCTTGGTTGTTTAAATGTATAAATAATTTGCCTCTGGGCATCATGATAGCAGCGTGCATGGATACAGTACAGGTCCTTCTACAGTGTTGTTGGAAGGGCACTTTTGTTTCTAACACATCTTCTGCTCAAGTTCTGTTTTCCATGCAAGACTCAACTGATTAAGAACTACAAATCCCAGGATGCATTGAGGTGAGCAGTTTCGGCAAGATTGTAATTTTCAATGTTATGTTCTAGGAGGGGAGGCTTTAGGGGCACCTGGGTGGCTCAGTCCCTTGAGCACTGGACTCCTGGTTACGGCTCAAGTCATGATCTCGGGGTCCTGAAATAGAGCCCCGTGGGGGGCTCTGCACTCAGCGCAGAATCCGCTTGTCCCTCTCACTTTGCTCCTTCCCCTGGCTCGCTCTCTCTCATTCTCTCATAAATAAATAAAATCTTAAAAAAAAAAAAAAGTACTTTGTATGGGTAAAAAGAATGTGGCACTTTTATAGGTACTGATAGGGAACAATTTCCAAGATATACTAAATGAAAAAACAAGGTACAGAATAGCAGTTATGGTATGCTCCATTTGTGTATAAACACACAGACACACATATATATTCTTATATGCTTAAAAGCGGTCACAAGGAAATAGTAACTGACTCTAGGAAGGAGAAATTTTGACTAAGGGTCTATGGTAAGACAAAAGCTTCTCTTTCCCTATAAATCCTTTTGCACTTTTTGAATTTTTTCCTATATCCATCCACATATTACCTACTTTTAAAACTAAATAGCAAATTTAAAAAGTAACAGGTGGAAAGATGATCTTTAGGTACTTTCTGTGACCAAAATTTTGTTTTCTTGTGTACCCTGATTGAGTTAGTAAGCAATTTGTTGGTTAACTTTTATCCCTAAAACTTTCAGTTTAAAAATGCCCGCATAAAGGGCGCCTGGGTGGCTCAGTCGGTTAAGTATCTGCCTTCGGCTCAGGTCATGATCTCAGGGTTCTAGGACTGAGCCCCACTTCCGGCTCCTTGCTCAGCGGCGTGTCTGCTTCTCCCTCTGCCTGAAGCTCACCCTGCTTGTGCGCTCTCTCCCTTTCTCAAATAAATAAATAGATTAAAACTTAAAAAAAAATGCCCACGTAAAACTGTATTACTTCTGATTTGGAAATTGTGTCTAAGTGTGGAAGGGAAAGTAGATGGAATGTTTCTTTTGATGTTGATATTTAAACAAAAAATAAACTGAGGGTGAGATAGGAAACCCTTCTGAAAAAGGCACCCAACTCTATTAATTCTTCACCTGCACAGAACTATGAACTATTGATCCTGTCTCCCCCGCCCCCCCACCAGGCTCTGCTTCCTTCCCACCCAGCGTGTCATCCACTCAGTTGTCTTAATCATGCCCATGCCTTGCCACTCTGCATTTCCTTACTTGCCTGGCAAAAACCCAACCCTGATTGCAACCAGCTCCTCACCTGCTCCCTGTTTGCACCTGGCACATAGTAGCGATACAATAAATATTTATCCAATGAATGAGATTTAAAAAAAAAAATTCTTTGTGAAAATTTGCCCTCAGGAGAATACTCCCCAGCAATAAAAAGGACCACAGTATTGAAAAGTGCAACAACTTGGATGGATCTCATGGACATTACGCTAAGTGGGAAAAATGACAAAATTACAGAAATGGAGAGCAAATTCGTGGTTGCCACGGGCTAGGGAGGGTGGGGGGGATAGATGTGACTGTGAAGGAGTAGCATAAGGAACATGTTTGTGGTGGCAGAATAGTTCTCTATCTTGATTAGGGTAGTGGTTGCATGACTCCACCCATGTAATAAAATGAGGGTTGCCAGCCAACATGCAGGACACCTGATTAAATTTGCATTTCAGATAAAGAATAATTTCTTAGTATAAGTATGTCCCAAATATTGCATGGGCTATACTTTCACTAAAACAAAACAAAAGTCAAAAAGACAAAATTTAACTGAGCATCCTGTATTCTTATTTGCTAAATCTGGCAATCCTAGATGACAAGGCATAGAAATACCCACACACCTTTTACCAATGTCCCTTGCCGGCTAGTGATATTGTACCGTAGTTATTTAAGATGGGACCATGGAGGGAAAGTGGGTGAAAGGTACACAGGACCTCTCCTTACTATTTTTGCAACCTCCTGTGAATGATAATTATTTCAAAATCAGAAGTTTTTTAAATGGCTCTCAAAAGAAAACCAACTGCCCTGTTGGTGATAAAAACAGAAGTAGAGGAAGCACAGGATATTAACCAGCCAAGAGGTTTTATGGACCATTGTAAACTTTTGGCACTTCACGGCGGTCTTAAGATGTATGTCTTAAGATGTATCTCTTTCCGATGTCAATGATCTCATGTAGGTTACTGATGGTGTAACAAAGTGGTTAGGCGCGGAGTTTGGGATCACACACACCTGGGTTCAAGTGCTGGCTTGAACTTGCTTAGCTGTGAGCCGTGCTTAGCTGTGAGCCGTGCTTAGCTGTGAGCCGTGCTTAGCTGTGAGCCGTGCTTAGCTGTGAGCCGTGCTTAGCTGTGAGCCGTGCTTAGCTGTGAGCCGTGCTTAGCTGTGAGCCTTGTTTGCAATGGGGATGCTGGAGCCTGCCCACACCCCTGCGTCTTTCCAACTCCACATTCAGGGACAGCGGGCTGGTAGCTTGAAACCCGCCTGGGAGGATTTACACTCCCAAGATCAGCAAACACTACAAATCAGGGCTTTTTTTTTTTTTTTTCTTCTTTCAGAGAGCTGATTGTTACACCACAGACTTTGAGCCTCAGTCGACATGTCTGTCAAATGGGGAAAGACTAGTAGTAACTGCATTGACGTTAGGAAGAGTCAATGAGATCCATAATGTTATGAGGATTAAAAAGTGCCTGGAGGGTGCTTGTCGTTAAGTTCCTCAAATCATAAGGGTGCTTGTCGTTAAGTTCCTCAAATCGTAAGAGAGCGATAAATGTTACCATTTATTATTGTTTCTTTCATAGTAAATGGTGTGCAACGTGAGGGCACCAGTTATGCTTTACTTATCAGGATATCTTTAGTGACTGGCTCAGGGCCTAAAACACAGCAAGTGCTAAATAAATGGTCGCTAAATTCAGAAATAAATGGCAGATAATAGTGACTTGAGGTTCTACACCTCCAGGAAATGTGCATTTTATCAGAGTCTTTTTAGGGCGCACCTCTTGATCTTTAAACCTGATTTTCACACCCTGACCTGATTTTCAGGCTGGCAGGGAGGGCGAGGGAGCACCCATACCCCCCAGGATACTGTCTGCTCTTGCAGGCCTGGCCCTGAACCCCAGGGCAGCGATCCTGGCACATGCCCCCAGGTGATGGAGACAGGCCTCCCCTCTCCTTCCTCCCGGAGCCAGGATGGGGCATTTCTGGCTCTGAGCCTGTCTGACTAGAGGTCATTTAATCCTCGCTGGATTTGTCCTGTTTATTTTAGAGAACAGGGCTGTTTACTTTCAGTTTGTGTTTCTAGGGGTGCTTGCTTATTTTGCTTCCTTTTTATTTACTTTTTGCAAGCACTTGGGTTTGAGTAAATATGTCTATAAAGTTCCAGGGACTGGGTTATTCTGTGTCTGGTATTTTAATGGCCTTTAAACAGTGTCTGCTCAGGTAGGCATTTTATAGATGGATCGAAAAGATAGAGAATTCTGTTCTTAGTGGCCTCTGATTCCTTCCAAACTGACAGCCAGGAGCCTATGAATCATGGCTTTTCATCAGTAATAAAAATATCAAAGCCAACACCCATCTCAGACCGAGAAACTGACCCACCCTGGTCAGCCGGACTTGGGAACCGTAGGAGGTATTTAAACACCAGGGCAAAAAACAAACAAACAAACAAACAAACAAACAAACCCTCAAACCAAAAACCAAAAACTGAAAAACACCAGGGCAGTGCTTAGGGTAAGAGTTACCTAGAGTGTTTTTTTTAAAGGCAGATTCATGAGCCCCATACTTGACAATTCTGCTTTGGAAGGTTTGGGCTGAGGCTCAGGAATGTGCATTTTTAACCCATGCTGCAAATTCTGTCCTTAGATCACCCTGAGAAACACAGTCTAGAGTCTCAAAAACACTAGTGCCAATGGCTGAGCCGCCCTTGAGGACAGTGCCTTGTTGTGGGGCAACACAGAGAGAAGCTGGGGGACCAGACAGGGTTGTTTGGAATGAGTCCACCAACAATTAGCACACTGTTCCTCCAAAGTTAGCCGAGAAAGAACGAGGAGTATTGATCTGGTAAGCCTCTAGCGTAGGGTCTGATTAGTCAGCAACTTGAGGGCAGGGGCCGGATCTCCCTCATCTTATCATCCCCCCCAGTGCCTAGGACAAGGCTTGGCTTACAGGTTGGTGCCCTGCTCTGGCTGGGGCACTCCCACCCAAGACAGACCTAGAAGACAGGCCTGGTTACCTCAGGGTAGCCTGGGAGCCAGTTGTTGGGAATGGACGTGGCGGAGAGGCTGAGCGCCATGGTCACCTGCTCACCTCCTCCCGAGCCGGACCAGGTCTGCCAGAGGCTGAATAGACGCCTGGGGGGGCCCTACTGCCTTTTCTGCCCACTCCCCCCACCCCCCGCCTCTACCTCTCTGCTCCAAGGCCCAGGGTCTTCAGTCCCTGTCCCCATAGGGCCCATTGTGACATCATCAATGCAGTTGGAAACAGCAATGCCCTCACAGCGCTGAGCCTCAGGCTGGCCTCTAGGGGTCAATGTCTACACGGTGACCCTGACCTGGGGGTGGGAGGGTCCTGTATCCCAGGAAGCCACAGACAGACTTTCTTCTTCACTTGAAGAATTCCACCCTTGTTCTCTATCTGGGCCCCTTTGTTTCCCTTCCTGGGTCAGGGTGCTCATTGGTTCATTGGCAACGGTTTACTTATTTATCCTGTTTCCTGCCCCCCACCCGCCCCCGAAGGTAAGCTCCGGGAGGGCCTGGCCCACATCTGCTTTTCACTGCTGAATCCCTAGTACCCAGCACAGGGCCTGATACATAGCCAATGCTCCACAAACATTTTTCGGGTGCATGAATATATGAACGAGAGGCTTCACTGGCTCTGGCCAGCCAGTCCTTTAGTCACTCGACAAGCGTGCTTTGTACATCTGCTGTGGGTCTGGCTCTTGTCGACCTGAATAACTCCTTTTCTGCCCCCGGGAGCTCCCGGCCCAGTGGTGGTGGGATGCTGGAGTCACATCCTTTGTGTCACCCACCCCGACCAGGGCTCTATCCCAGGTCTACGGAGATGGGGCTGCAGGCAGGATCGCGCTGTGCCCACAACAGGCTCTTTTTTTTTTTTTTTTTTTTTTTTTTTTAAAGATTTTATTTATTTATTTGAGACAGAGAGAATGAGAGAGAGAGAGAGAGCACATGAGAGGCGTGAGGGTCATAGGGAGAAGCAGGCTCCCCGCTGAGCAGGGAGCCCGACGCGGGACTCGATCCAGGGACTCCAGGATCATGACCCGAGCCGAAGGCAGTCGCTTAACCAACTGAGCCACCCAGGCGCCCCCACGACAGGCTCTTAAGCCGGAGAAATGGGCTGTGGTCTGGCAGGATCTCCCCCGCCTGATTCAGGGAATCCTATCTGCCCCGAGGCCTCTGTCTCTGCCTCTGCTGACCAGTGTGGCTGCTTGTTTCTGCTAATATTGCAGCGGGGTGCATCTCCAGAAACAATCCATAAAACACCATTTACAGCCAGAGCTAAACCACAAAATCAATCCCCAACGCTCACTCCCATCAACAAACATGCTTGGAGGGCCTCCTGAGGGGGGCACACCGCTGTAAGGTGCCACGGGAGAGGCCGGGATGAATGAAATGGGGACTCAGGCCCGGGGAGGGGCTTCTAATCTCCTTTGGGAGCCAAGACGCGTGGGGATGAGACGATTAACCACACATAATAAAAGCGTGTAAGCCAAGTAGTAAACGAAGGCTCTAGAACTGCACTGCTCAGTATGGTAGCCACGGGCCGATGTGGCTACCGAGCACTCAGAGTGTGGCTAAGTCTGAATTGAGAGGTGCCACATGTATAAAATAATATACACATCAGCTTGTGAAAAAATATACATCTCAATTTTAAAAAATATTGATTACACGTTGGAAATGATAAAATTTTGGATACTTTGGCTTAAAATACTCTATTTTTAAAATTAATCTCACCTCGGGGTGGCTGGGTGGTGCAGTTGGTTAAGCATCCGACTCTTGGTTTCGGCTCAGGTCCTGATCCGAGGGTCATGAGATCGAGCCCCACCACTCAGCCCAGAGTCTGCTTGTCCCTCTCCCTCTGCTCCTCCCCTCACTTGCATGTGCGCTCTCTCAAATAAATAATAAAATATTAAAAAATAAAAATTAACCTCACCTGTTTCTTTTACCTTTTAAAAATGTGGCTGCTTGGGGCACCTGGGTGGCTCAGATGGTTAAGCATCTGCCTTTAGCTTGGGTCATGATCTCCAGGTCCTGGGATCAAGCCCCGCATCGGGCTCTCTGCTCAGTGGGGAGCCTGCTTCTCTCTCTCCCTCTGCCTCTCCCCCTGCTTGTGCTCTCTCTCTATCTCTCTCAAATAAATAAATAAAATCTTTAAAAGTAAATAAAAACATAAAAATGTGGCTGCTAGAACATTTAAAGTGACATATATGTGGCTCTCATTACACTTCTGTTAGACGGGTCTAGGAGTGGAGGGGACCAACGATGCACCAGTAGCCTGTGCTAAGGCAGCTGGGAAGAATTCGAAGGAAATGGAACTATTAGGAACAAGCAACGGGGTGGGAAGGGATGGGAAGACACTTGAAAAGTTTGATCATGAAGGGAAGGGAGGAGGATGACAGCTCAGGGAGGCAACAGAGTCCCAGGAACAATGCACACACCACCCACCAGTTCTTCCTCCCCCTCCTGTCATCTTCCCAAAAGATGAACCTTGGGTGCCTCCAGTCGCCCCCTCCCCGCATGCAATGACTCTAGAGTAAGGCTCCTTCCTCTCGATCCTGGACAATGGGGAGTTGGCCAGACGTGGCCAGCGATCTGGGTTTGGATGCTAAGTCTCAGGTAAGTAAAATCCCTATCCAGCCCTCCCTGACCCCCAGCACTAGGCCCTGGGCAAAGGGCAATGGTGGGGGAAGGGAGGGGAGATCAGGGACCCCGAGGCAGGTGGAGCTGGGGGGTTGGTCAATGTTTGAGATGGGGAGGATTTCTCAGAGGAGCAGTGTGGCCCAGGAGGGGGAAGTCAGCCCCCAAACCTGCCCAGACAAAGTTTCCACTCTGGACATATTTCATCAAGGGAAATCAGGCAGCCTGGATCTGATATTCCTGCCTCTGCCCTCCCACTCAGCCACACAGAGAAGCTGTAAACACTCAAATGCAAGGATTAACTCTGCATGTGGTGTCTGGGACATTGTGAACAACTCTTGGCAGCTGTGTGTGTGTCTGTATTGGATTGATCTTTTTAACCCCAGCACCTAGGACGTGAAGCTTGGTACACAGCCAGTGTTCAGTAAATACTGATGGAAAAGGAAGGAAGGAAGGAAGAAAGGGAGGGAGGGAGGGACAGAGGGACAGAGGGAGGGAGGAGTGAGGAAAGGTAAATAAATGACAAATCTGTCAAAGCATAGAAGGAGATACTTGGAATGGGCTATACTTGGTCTGTGCTAGATTTCTGGATGTGGGCAGCAAGAAGGGTATCTCACAGGCCAGGTACCAGTGTCCAGGTCCCAGGAGAACTGATGCCCAGCGCACAGCAGTCCACCATCCTACCTCCCTGCCAGAGAGCTCTGGGCCCACAAGTTTTGAGAAATAGTGTATGTACAGGCTATAGACCTTCCTGGGCTAAAGCTCTGCCCCTGGTCTCTTATCCTATTAAACCCCTTAAGGCCTCTGTAAAAGGAAAGATAATGTGAGGAATTCCAGAAGGGTTGGATAAGCCCGGCTGGGCGGTGGTGGGTGGGGCTGAGTTCCTTCCTGGACAGGCAAAGGATGGGCCCCCGGGCTCCTCAGGAAGCCTGCAGTTTTCCCTTATGGCCACTGGAGGGCACTTCGACCCTGAAATACTAGCTCTCGCCCACCTCTCACGTCTCTGGAGAGAAACGTTTTTAAATCATCACAGTGATGGTTCTCCTGTGAGGAATATCCAATACAGTGCTAACGCCTTGAAATATATATCATTTCATTTAACATTCACTACACTTGTGAGTTATCTTGGCTGTTTAGGAAAAACAGTTTGCTCAGCTAAATACCATTTGGGAGTAAGAACTTGAATCCAAGCCCTGGTGTACCAACCATAATCAAGGAATGCAAGGGGCGCCTGGCTGGCTCAGTGAGTAGAGCATGCGACTCTTGATCTCAGGGTCTTGAGTTCAAGGCCCACTTTGGGCATAGAGGTTACTTGAAAAAAACAAAAACAAAAAACCAACAACGAATGCCCATGGAACTGAAAAGGGGGCTGGCTGAAATAGATGCCACAGATATCATTACTGAGCAATTCACACAGATATGAAGCTGGAAGACAGCTTACAATTTGTACATTTCACATGGTAACCTTTTTTTCCCCCTGAAATGATGTTATTAAATAAATGCAGTGTTTCATAGTTCATGGGTATCTTAACTTGGAGGGAATGGTCATTGTAATATAAGGCAGGAAAAGATAATTTTCATTTAATACTTAAATAGCACTTGCAATCTACCCAGAACTGTTCTAAGCACTTTACTTACATAAAGTAATTCAATTAATCCTCACAGCCGCCCTCTGAGGCATGCACTGTTATGATCCCCATTTACAGATGAGGAAAGAAGAGTTTCAGAGAGGTCGCATGGCTAGTAAGAAACAGAGACAGGTTTAGGGACCCAGGCAGTCTGGTCCCAGAGTCTATAGTCTGGAATTTGGGAAATCGGGCTGGAGCTGGCCTTGAGAGGGGAGGGGTAAGAGTTCCTCGGGAAGAAATGCACTTTGGGGGAGAGGGTGTTCCAGGCACATGGCAGAGCATTAACGAAGGCCCAGAGGTGGGAAAGCGAGGTGAGGAGTCAGGCTAGCGTCCCCATGTGGCTACAGGGAGGCCAGATGGCAGAGGCCCACGCAGGAGGAGCTCCCTGGGGCCTCCTAGGGGTGTGAAGAAGAGAAGCACCACAGGGGTGCCGGGATAGGGTGGGGGTGCTCCAGGGCAGGGAATAGCTGAGGCCACCCTGCCCCGGCCCCTCTCCGGGGACTGGCGTTTGGGAAGTGCAGTGTGTGCTCAGGAAACGGTCGGATTGGATTACAGGGAAGATTAAAGGAGCTAAATTGGGCCTGGGGCTGGGGGAGGTTTCAGAGAAGGGGACTGCAAAGGGCCAGCAGCTGGCCAGCCCGGAGAGGCTGCCAGGAGCTAAGGGTGGGGGCAGGGATCCCACACCAGGCAGGAAGCCCTTCTGACCCCAGCAAGGCCGAAATGTGGGGTCAGCAAGCAAGGGCGTCCCTGCTCAGAGGGAGCTGGGGGAGGGGGAGGGGCGGAGACCATGGGGGAGGTGGAGACAGATTTGAAGGGAGAGGTGTGTGTGGTGGGGAGGGGGTTAGGAGGAATGGCCTGGAGAGGAAGGGAAGGGGGCAGAGACCAGAGAAGGGGAAGAAGTTGGGGATAGAGACAGTCTGAGCCCCATCCTGAGAGGGTATTTGGCACCCCAAGCCTTATCCTGGCTGGGAAGTTGGGGGGGGACATTGTTGCTTGTAGGGTGTTGGTGGAGAGCTCTTTGCACAAAACTGAGGAGCACAAAACTCCCACAGCCCCAGTGGCCCTTTCCTCTCCTCCCAACCCCCTCCCCCTGCCTGATTGGCAGCACCAGCTGGGGCCCTTCCCAGCTCCCAAGGCAGGTGGTCAGTGGGCTATTCTGGTGCCCAGGGTGGCTGGGGAGCCTGGGGAAGGGCAGAAGGAGATCCTGGCCTGTCTCTTTGAGGCTGGTTGGGGAGGGGGCATCAGGGAGGCTCTTTGGGACAGTTGGGGGATAGGGTTCTAACTGTTGTGGGTAGGGAGAAAAACTCCAGTGCTCTGTTTACGACAAATTGTTATCTCTCAGGATCTTTAAATTTGGGAAGGGGGGGCATATCTGGAACATCTCTGGGTGGCTCTGGGGCCTGAGAGTTGGAGCAGCAGGAATCCCCAGCAGCTGACCCTGGACCCCAGGATCCAGCCCAGCCCCTAGTCCCAGTCCTCGAAGCAGCCTCTCTAGGACTGCATTGTGCATGGTGCTGTCTGAGGCCCGTGCCCAGGCCAGCTGGGGGCAGTCTGGGGCCAGGGTGCACTCAGGGGATCCTCTCTGGCTGGCAGGGAAGCCCCGGTGCCCAGCTGGCCTGCTGGTGGCACAAGGCAGAGTGGCCCCCACTGGCCTCTTTATTCCCTAGATGGGAAAACTTCAGCGCCCCCAGGTCCTGTGGGATGGATGCCAGACTCCCTAAAACCTGCCCCCCCTCCAAGCCCAGTCAGATTTCTGAGGAGAGTGGGGTTGGGGAGAGGAGCAGGGTGGAAGGTTGGGCAGGACTTGCCCACTAGACGGGGGACTTTTCCTCAGAGATCCCTGGATAAGGCTGAGTTAAAAAAAGGAAGGACCTAGAACCGAGCCTGCCAAGTCAATCTGTGTCAAGGCTTTAGAGACACAGAGAAATGAGCTGGGTTTCTAGGAGCCATCAACTAGGGTTCAAATCCAGACTTTGTTTTTACTTTCTATACAACCTTAGAGAACTTCCCTAACCTCTCTGAGCCTAGTATCCATAACTGTAAAATGAGGATAGGGGTTATTTCCTAATATTGTGAGGATTAGAGAGACACAGCGATTGCATATGGCAGGTGTCCAGAATAGCACGCCCCACATGACTACCAGTTATGGAGCACCTACTGTATACTAGGCATGGTGTTCTGGACACCTGCCGTATACAATCACTGTGTCTCTCTAATCCTCACAACATGGGGAAGCCATTTTACAGATGAGTAAACTGAGGCTCAGAAAGGTGAAGTAACTCACCCACGAGTGATAGATCCAATTTGAATCCAGGCAGTGGTCCAGCAGCTGCTTCCCAAATCCCCACCCCCACCCCTTACCCATCCCTCTGCCGGGTCAAATGGAATTTTGGCCATTGGCTGGCTATCTGGACAGATGTGAGAAGATAGAAGGATGAAGGACTGGGGCTATAAAAACACTGAGGGTCCGAGAAGGGGTATCTTCTGGAACCCGAGACTCACTTTCATTGTGTACTTGGATGGTTTGAAGTATAAAGCATCCCACTCAGCAGCTAGAACGGCTCCCAGTGCTGTGGTGGGCTGTGGTCTAGACTGGCAGAGAGGGCCCTGGGGTCTGAGTGGACCCCAAGATGACTGTGACTCAGCTGGTTGGAGGAAGAGGAGGATGATCCTATAAGGCTATAGATAGCAACTGTGCATAGTGGCCATGTGAGGTCATTGCCGGCCTGCTCAGTCCCTGTTTAAAGCACTCCACAGCCTCAGAGTGATGTAGGAAACCTGGAAAGAGCCCAGGACATCAGAGATATGGCCAAACTGGAGGGGCTGAAACCAAAAAAGCCTATGAGGAAAGATGAAAGGAATGGGGATGAATCAGGGAAAGAGGCTGAGTGATGGCACCAGGAACCTGACAGACTTTCAGGGAAGAGGGGAAGCTACCTTTCTCTCTCTGGGTCAAGTTCTAAGAAAGAAAGAAGGGGCTTGCATTTCAGCAAAGGGATTAGAGTTAGGCCTTCAGAGGCTATCTAGGGTGTGAATCCATGGGCAGGTGAAGGAGCCTGTGACATCTCCCTGCATGGAGGTGGGAGCAGGGCTGAGTGCGCCCTCTGACCCCATCTCAGGGGCTCCCAGCTCGCCCTGACACCCTCCACCCCGGTTCTCAGACCCCTTCCCCTCTTCCACCCAGATACACCCCAGTCTGGTCAAAGAGCGTTTCTCCTGTTCTGCGAGGGGGTTTCGGCTGGGAGTGGGGGTGCACGTCTGTGTGGGGAAAGGGGGCTCCTCTGCCTTGGGTCTCCGTCTCTTCAGGACATGGGGAAGGGCAGAAGGAGAAGTTCAGAGGTAGCCCCTACAAACTGCTGGGAATTGTGCGGGGTGGCCGGTGTGCTGAGGAGAGGAATGTGCGGGGACAGCTGAGCCCCTGAGAGCTGATGCAGGGCAGGGGGACGTCATTTGTTTTGTTGGGCAGGACACGGGGATGAGGGGAGGGGAGTCCAGGGAGATGGAAGACGGGAGCACCTAGCAGTTGGGAGGAGCGGGTGGGTAGGGAGAACATATGTCTAAGGAGGAAGCTGATCCCATTTCTGCTGGCTAGTGTAGTCATGTCTCATCATGGGATAGGGGCCATCCTGGGGCTGGGCCAGAGATCTGGGTCTCCCTTGATGGTGAGTCTGTGGTGAGCAGAGAGGCTCCCAGCGAGGCTGCCCAGGGAGGCACTGAAGCTTCGATTCAGAAGAAAAAGGCCTCTCTCTCTCCTCTCCTTGCGTCAGAGCAGGGAAGAATGTCCAGGATATTTCACTTTAAGTAAGGAGAAACTGAGCCCCAGAGAAGGGACATGCGCAGTCCCGTCCCACAGCTTATCCAGAGCTGGCCCCGGCCTCTGGCCTCCCAACTCCCAGCCGGATGCTGCTCTATCAGGATGCCTTCCCGGGGACTTCTCCTAATGCTACTGAAGCCCCTTCTCCTTCCCTCTTGACTTCAGTTCCCATCCCTCTGCTCCTCCATCTCCTACTGATGCGAGTAACACCTGAAGCATCCAGGAGGCTGAGAGCCCCCAAGGCACCTTCACCTCCGCCATCTCAGTAGCCCCTCCCCTTGAAGCTCAGCCCTACCCCCACACCCCCCCACACACACCCCCCCCGCACCCCGTCCAGCCTTCAAGGCGTCCTATTTGGTAGAAGTTGGGGGCTGGGAGGAGGTGAGATTGGCCTCAGACTTCTCCTACTTTGGCAGAAAACCCGCAGCATTCCATGTCTGTAAAAGGAGTGTGGGGCAAGCCGGGGTTGGAGCCAGGCTGTGGGCCTTCCCGGGGAAGAAGCTGGGTCAGGGGTGTGGGGACGATGAGGTGGAGGTGGAGGAGGGGTATATGAGAATGGAGTGGGGGCGCCGGTCAGGCTAGGGGCCCAGAAAGAGGTCTGGGGTCACATGGAGAGAGATGGTGGCCTGAAGGTCTTAAACCCATGAGAGGCAGAGGGTGACAGATGAGGGGTGGATGGCCCGCCCAGCCTGGGGAAGGGGGCGAGCAGTGCAGCAGGAGAGAGATGAGTTTCAGGGAGAATGCTGACGCCACTGTCCTGCTGGGCCCCCCAACCCAACCTCCCCCTGGTGATATCAGGAAGAAACAATTGCCTCTGGACATTCCTTCCCTTTTACAGTCACTCTGGGCTGCTCAGCAGCCTGTGGAGGTTATGCAGCCACTAGAGCCGAGAGGAATGGGGGGGCAGTGGGGAAGGGGGCTGTTGGGAGGAGGGCTCTGGGAGCACTGAGGCGCAGAGGCACCCAAGAGCAAAGGGCTCAGCTGAGGACCACTCACTGTTCCCACTCCCTTGGCCCAGAGACTCAGGATGTCAGAAGCTGAGGGGACCTCAGAGGCCACCTGGCCTGATCCCCTTTCACAGGGGATGACAGGGCCCCACAGATGATTTGTGGGTGAACCCCCAGGATGAGCATCCATATCTTAGCCTCACCCCTCACCCACACCCCCCTGCTTGAGCCTCCTACCTCCCTACCAAGTGCTAAAGCTGAGGCAAGAACCAGGGTTTGGGGTTCACACTTGCCACACTGTCCCCATTGCTCTCAGGCAACGGCTGCCTCCTGGCCCAACCCAGATCGGGATAGAAGCACAAGGTGCCTGGCTGGGAAACAGAAAGAGGAGGAGGATGGGCCCTGGAGAACAGGGCAGAGGCCACCCTCGAGGTGGGGGTCAGCGGGTGGAGAGAGGGTGCCCTGTGGGGAGGCATCAGGACTGCCTCACACTGGGGGGATCCTGGGGTTGGCCTGGGGTAGGTGAGGCGCTCCCAGACATGGCAAGGTGGGAGAGTTGCTCCTGGTCCTCTCCTTTGTGACCTCTTTCAGTTTTTCCTCAATCCAAATGCCCCATGCTGGCCAGGTCAGTGTCCCCACCCCAGCCATCCACCAATGCCAGTCACCTGCCCCCCTCCTTCCGAGCCATCTATGGGATCTGGGACGTCCTATGGGTAGCCAGGGCCCTTGTGTTCTAGAGAGCCCTCTGTGAGGTTCAGAGATCTGCCTAGGCATCCATAAGCCCCCCAGACACTGAGCGTAGGGGAAGCCAGGGGACAGCAAATGCAAAAGCCTGGAGGCTGGAAAGAGTTTGGCAGGGTCGTGCAATAGAAAAGAGGGCAGTGTGGCTGAAGTGGGGTGAGCCCAAAGGGGAAGTGAGTGAGCTGAGATTGATCAGGTGGGCAGGGCCGGTCCTATGGAGCCTTGGAGGTCATGATGAGTTTGGGTTTTGCTGGTTCATTAGTTCAGGGAAGGGAGAGAGTGAAAATGGGGAAACAGGCAAAGTGTCCAAGAGGAACGAGTACTGCTCCCAAATATTTGGTCTGTGAAGGTGGGGTTCTCTTTGCTCTGCTTGGCTCCCAAGTTAGAATAAGTGGCTTAGCAGAGACACATCATCTGGGTTCAAATATAAGGAAATGTTTTCTTTTATATATATATATATATTTTTTTTTTAATTTTATTTTTTGAAGTAGGCTCCATGCCCAATATTGGGCTTGAACTCAAGACCCTGAGATCAAGAGCTTCATGCTCTACGGACTGAGCTACCCAGGCACCCTTAAGGAAATGTTTTCTAATACCAGAGCTGTCCACTGTCCCATGACAGAGATGTGCTAGGTACTCAATGACTCTTAGTGGAATGGAATGGGCTGCCTAGAGACACTGAGTTCCCACTGGACCCATGCTTGCTACAGTCACCAGAGAGATTTCAACCTTAACTGAGAAGTAAGGACATCGGACAGGCCGGCCTTGTGATCTTTGAAGTCACCTCTAACCACAAGTTCCCAAGGCTCTCCAAGGTCAGGGTAATCCAGGAAGATTTCAAGCAAAAGTAGGACTGACTTCCTTTTTTTTTTTTTTTTTTTTAGGATTTTATTTATTTATTTGAGAGAGAGAGGTAGTAAGAGAGAGCACAAGCAGGGAGGAGAGGGAGAAGCAGATTCTGCGCTGAGCAGGGAGACCAACCTGGGGCTTGATCCCAGGACCCTGAGATCATGACCTGAGCTGAAGGCAGACACTTAACCAATTGAGTCACCCAGGCACCCCCTGCACTGACTTTCTTCTTTAATTGATTTGACAGAATGTGTTGATAACATCCAGTGTACTGGACACCGTAATGCATACACAAGTTTATAAACTGTCCCCTTTCTTCTGAAAATGCTGAATGAAATGGTCTGTCTTAGTGGAACTTCCCATTTCCCATATCAGTTAGCTCAAGAAAGAGCGTGACCTTAAAATAATGTGACTATTTTTAAAAAATAGCTTGTCAAAATTTATAAATTCAAAACTGTGTCCCCAGGATGTTCATAGCAGCACTGTTTATCATAGCAAAAGAATGGAAACAGTATAAATGTCCATCAATTAACAATTGGCTAAATAAATTATGGCAAATCCATACAGTGAAATACAAATGAGGCTATTAAGAAGAATGACTCAAAATCTCCCAACAAAGAGAAAAGCAGGACCAGATAGCTTCACTGGTGAGATCTACCAAACATTTCAGAATTAACACCAGTCCTTCTCAAACTCTTCCAAAAATTTGAAGAGGAGGGCATACTTCCTAACTCATTCTATGAGGCCAGCATTCCCCTGATACCAAAGCCAGACAAAACCCACAAGAAAATAAATCTACAGACCTATGTCCCTTATGAATATTGATGTAAAAATATTCTCAACAAAACATTAGCAAACCAAATTCAGCAGCATATTAAAAGGATTATACACCATGACCCAGTGGGATTTATTTCTGGAATGCAAGGATGTTCAACATATGAAAATCAATCAGTTTACGATACCATATTTACAGAATGAAGGGAAAACCCCACATGATCAATTTCATTTACAATAGCATCAAAACAAGAAAATACTTGGGAATAAACCTAACCAACGAGGCATAAGACTGGTTCATCGAAAACTATAAAACATTGCTGAGATAAATTTAAGAAGACACAAATAAATGGGAAGACATCCCATATTCATTGATTGTAAGACTTACTGTTGTTAAACTGTCAATACCGCCCAAAGTGACCTACAGAGTCAAAGCAATCTCTATCAAAATCCCACAATGATTTTTTGAAGAAATGGGAAAATCCATCCTAAAATTCACATGGAATCTCAAGGGACCCCGAATAGCCAAACCATACTGAAAAAGAAGAAAGTTGAAAGCTTCACGCTTCCTGATTTCAAAACTTATTACAAAGCTACAGTCATTAAAACAGTGTGGTACTGTCATAAGGACAGATATACAGGCCAATGGAATAGCCCAGAGAGCCCAGAAATAAATCCTCACACATTCGACTAAATGGTTCTCAGCAAGGGTGCTGAGACCATTCCCCAGGGAAAGGACAGTCTTCTATAAATGGTGCTGAGAAAACTGGATATTCACATGTAAAAAATGAAGTTGGACCCTTACCTTACACCACATACAAACATGAACTCAAAATGGATCAAGGACATGAAACTTTACTTTTACTCTTAGAGGAAAACATAGTGGGTAGAATTCATGACACTGAGTTTGGCTGTGATTTCTTGGATATGACACCAAAGTACAGGCAATAAAAGAAAAATATAGGTAAGTTGGACTCATCAAGATGAAAATGTGTTGTGCACCAAAGCATATGATCACCAGAGTGAAAAGCATACGATCCCACAGAATGGCGTCCCTTTGAAATATGTGCCAAGTCCATTATCCATCCAGATAAATTATTAATATTTTTTGTGTGTCCATTTCTAAGTAGTCCCCTGGGGAGGTGAAACCCTGACTCCAGAGATGCTGCCCAGTTCAGAACATGTTTTGGAGCACTCCTCTCTCACCTGCTGTGCGAGCCTTGGAGTGTTGTTTTGCTGCCCTCCATGGTAGCAGATTCTCAGGGTTGGAACTGAAGTTTGGAAATGGCCCCAAGTGGTTCAGAGCCAAGTCTGGTAGATGTTGATTTTGACTAGAGAATAAGTGACATAATTTATTTGTTTTCTGCTTCATCTCACCACGAACTGCGGCCTTGGGCTGGTCCGAAGGGCAATTTCCTTATGTGGTCTGGAGACGGTTCACAGAGAGGACTCCCGAAAGTGTTCTGTCCTCCCTAGTAGTGTGGAAATGGGTGCACCGTCTCCTACAAGAGATTGGTCAGGAATGTTTTGGCTACGAGTGACAGGAGCCAGCACCAAGTGGCTTAAGTGGAAAAAAAAAAAGAAAAGGAAAAGTTTATTGGCCCCAAAGTCAGGAAGGACACGGCGGGGTGGGGGTGAGGGGGTGCGGGGCTCACAAAGTCAAGGGTAGAGCTGCAGACCAGGGCTCCTGGGAAGCTGGAATTGAGGATTTCCTGCCTGGCATTCTCCTCTCCAGGTGTGTCTGCTTCTCATTGTGTGCTGACCTCCCATTCCTCCTAGTGCCGGAATGCCCCACGGGGCAGGAAACGTGGCTGCCACAGGCTTCCGCTGAGTAATCCCTGTTCCATCTATAAATTCCAGGGAAGGTCTCTGATTGGCTCTTCTCAGGTCCAGGTCACCCCTTGAGCCAATCACTGCAGTCCAAGGGATAGAGTTGATAAGACTGGCTGGGAACTGGGTCCTCTGTCCACCCATTGAGTGTTCTCTGTGTGTGAAGCCTTTGTTACCAAAATAAGGGAATGGGAAAGAAAGCTTGCAGGCTACTTGGAACTACAACAAGGACGGTTGTTGCCTGGGATATGCTAAGGATCCACATGGTCTCTAAAATTCTCCAGGAGCCTACAATCTAGTTGGGGAGACGAGACACAAAAATAACCAGAACACAACAGCTTGCACTGACTGGAAGCCTGGATAAGAATATCTGGAACTCCCCACCCACCTCATATGCCTGTCTCTTGGATAAAAATTAGATACTTAGTGTGGAAAGGCTTTGAGAAGACAGCAGTAACAAAGTCCTTTACAGTTCACCTGGCATATTCACATCCGTTCCGGGGGGGGGGGGGGGAGGGGAGGGGGGAGCACAGCTGTGGAGTCAGACTGCCTCAGCTTCCTGAGCTATAAACTGGGAACGATATTAGTTCCTACTTCATAGCTTTGTTGGAGGATTGGGGGTGCTCAGCAGAGTGGCACATGGTGGGTGCTCAGCGTATGTAAGGTATTATTTGCATATTGTTATTATTTTTTTTAGAGTGGAGGGCAGGGAGGCAGAGGGAGAGAGAGAGAATCTTAAGCAAGCTCCATGCCCAGTATGGAGCCTGATGCGGGGCTCGATCTCACAACCCTGGGATCATAACCTGAGCCCAAGTCAAGAGTCAGATGCTTAATGGACTGAGCCACCCAGGTGCCCCTGCGTATTGTTATTCGAGCCTCTTCAAAGCCTGTAGGGTAGATATGGCAAGGCTGACCACTTCCCCTTGATAGTGGAGGACACAGAAAGGTGAAGGACTTGCCTGCTAGTAACTAGGCCTGCTGCTGATGGCAGAGCTGGGGTAGGACCAGCACTCTACTTCAGAGGTTGGCATTCCGAAAGGGTCAGGTCTAAGAGAGGCCTGCAAAGTGCCAGGTGGAGGTGTAGGGAGGCAGCCAGTGCTCATGGAGAAGTGGGGATGTCCTCAGGGGTCAGCCAGGACCTTGTACTGGGGAGGAGGAAGGCTATGAAGGACTGGACAAGCCCTCTGTGGGACTCCATTCTGGCTGGGGGCTTGGGGCATTATGGGGGCGGGAAGTGATTGGGGCTTATCAGCCCAAACCTGCCTGGGCCATCCGACCCCCAGGCCTCCTCAGGTACCCGCCCCCACCCCCCAGAGCGCCTCTCCTGTGGGCCCGCTTCCCAGATTGATGCATTCTCCTCTATAAATACCAGCTCTGGTATGCCGGCTTGGCAGTTGTTGCTGCCAGAGAGATGGCTGGGTTGACACACGGCTCCTGACAAAATACAAACCCCTGGTGTGTGTGGGTGTGGGTGGTGTGAGTAGGGGGATGAATCAGAGAAGGGGCGGGGGTGGGCACAAGGGGCAGAAGCCAGGAGAAGTTGGTGTGTGGGGGTGAGAGTACATAGTAACTGGAAACTGAGAGGGTGCCGGGCCCTTTCTGGAAATCACCCTGTTGTTTATAAACTCGAGGCTCTGCCCTACCCCGAAGAGGGGGAGGAAAAGGGCCTGCACTAGCCCAGAGGGAAACTGAGGCTCAGGGCTTGAGCCCTGGTACCAGGGGGCATATCTGAGCAGGCGGGCTCTGGCCAGGACTGCTCTCTGCCCCCCAGGGTACTCTCCCAGCCTCCCTGCCTGCCTAGAGACCCTTTTCCTCTGGCCTGGCTGGTGGATGCCTGTCTTTCCTGAGTCCTCCCAAACCTTGGCCAGTTCTAGAGAATCTTTGGAGGGGAGTGATTTTGAGTCTTTCTTGGGACTAGGCATTGTTCCTCCAGGAAATGACCCAAAGTCTCTCCTCAGAGCAAAACGGACACCCTCGAACTAAGTGGAAACCTCTCCCCCACTCTCTCCCCTGACTACCCCCCAGGACGAGGCCGGCACCCTAGGGCTGAAAGAGGCCTGCCTAGGGATTCCAGACATGCTCTGTGCCCCGGGTGAGGGGGTTGGCAGGCCTGCCCATCTTCTGCCCTCCTAGGTCCTCCAGCCTGTCCCACACCTCTTACGGGCCCCTTCCCACCGGCGGAGGGGCGCGGGCCTCTTGCGGGGGAACTGGCCTCCCCGCCCCCACGCCAGCGGCCGCCCTTCCTGGCAGGACAGCGGGATCCTGCAGCTGTCAGGGGAGGGGCGGCGGGGGCTGATGTCAGGAGGGATACAAATAGTGCAGACGGCTAAGGGGCCCTGTCTCCCCTCGACGCATCCACTCTCCAGCCGGCCGCCGCCCGCCGCCCCCTCCGTGCCGCCCAGCCTCGCTCGCGCCGCCACCATGAGCCAGGCCTACTCGTCCAGCCAGCGCGTGTCCTCCTACCGCCGCACCTTCGGCGGGGCCGGGGGCTTCCCACACGTCTCCCCGCTGAGCTCGCCCGTGTTCCCGCGCGCGGGCTTCGGCACCAAGGGCTCCTCGAGCTCGGTGACGTCCCGCGTGTACCAGATGTCGCGCACGTCGGGCGGGGCCGGGGGCCTGGGGGCGCTGCGGGCCAGCCGGCTGGGGTCGGCCCGCGCGCCCTCCTCCTACGGCGCGGGCGAGCTGCTGGACTTCTCGCTGGCCGACGCCGTGAACCAGGAGTTCCTGACCACGCGCACCAACGAGAAGGTGGAGCTGCAGGAGCTCAACGACCGCTTCGCCAACTACATCGAGAAGGTGCGCTTCCTGGAGCAGCAGAACGCGGCGCTCGCCGCCGAGGTGAACCGGCTCAAGGGCCGCGAACCGACGCGGGTCGCCGAGATCTACGAGGAGGAGCTGCGCGAGCTGCGGCGCCAGGTGGAGGTGCTCACCAACCAGCGCGCCCGCGTGGACGTCGAGCGTGACAACCTGCTGGACGACCTGCAGCGGCTCAAGGCCAAGTGAGGACCCAGCGCTCCCAGAACCCCCTTTCTGTGGGCTGGGCGCGGGAGGCGAGGCCACGGGGCTGGGGCGCAGCTGTCAGGGCCTGCCTTCCCCCAGGGCGCCAGCGACACTCTCTTACCCGCCGCGGGGAGAGAGTCATCTACCGGTGTCCCCTGAGGGGAGATGGACTCCGGGTCTCTCCCTCATGCTCTCACTCTGCAAGGGAGGAGTTTTCCTGGGGACATCACGGGGTGGAAATGGGAGACCTGGGCCCTGTGGACAGCCCCCTTAAAAGCATCTTAAGATGCCAGGGTGGTGTCGATGGGGGACAGGCAGATGAGCGGAGGGAGGAGGCCCCGGTACAGTCGCGGGGTGGGAGGGAAGGGGGTTGATAGGAGACAAGGAAAATCTGGGGCAAGCTGTGAAGGGCAGGGGGTGGGGAGTCTAAGTGGTAGCTCTCGGCTCCTCTGTGGTCTGCCCTGGGGGAGGTGGGTAGAGAGCAGATCTTGGTCTCTAGGCCAGGCTGAGGCTGTGCCATTCCACAAAGGGAATGGATAAGCTAGAGGAAAGAGGAGGGAGCTAGCCGCAGCCCCCAGAAAGCTTGGAGGGCCTGATGGTGGGCTTCACCAGGCTTCCAGTAGGAAAAGGCAACAAGAATAGAGCAAGTACTCGTGGGTCCTGCTTCTGACAGCCCAAGTGAGCAGAATCATTGTCCTACCACCCGGGTCGCAAACAATAATTGAGCACCTACGTGGGCCAGACTGGGGCTGCGAACAGGAACATAGAGGTGGATAGAATAGACACAGTTCCTAATCCCAGGGAGGTCACAATCTGGTGGGGACATAGACTTCCGGGGTGTGGCTCTGGGGAAGAAATTGGGCCATTTCCTGTCCCCTCCCTGGGTGGGCAGGGCCTCTTGTCTCTACCCTGTAGGCAGGCCTCCTCCTGGTGTCCCGAGCCCTACTCCCTGGGCAGCCCCCACCTGGCCATCCCCACGGCCAGTTTTATCCCCACCAACTGTCTCTTTCCGTCTGTCTGTTCTGGCCAGGCTGCAAGAGGAGATTCAGTTGAAAGAAGAAGCAGAGAACAATTTGGCTGCCTTCCGAGCGGTGAGCCCTCTTTGGTCCCCCAGCACATTTACCCCTCTGACCCTGGGTGGCCCCTGGTCTCCCCCTGCCCTGCCTGGGTTATCAGTGACCCTCTCCCTCTTGCTTGACCACTCTTAGGACGTGGATGCGGCTACTCTAGCTCGAATTGACCTGGAGCGCAGGATTGAATCTCTCAACGAGGAAATTGCATTCCTTAAGAAAGTGCATGAAGAGGTATGCCTTCAGCCTTCCTCCTCAGGGTCCTTAGACCCTGGTGAGAACAGCTGGAAAGGGGGAGGAGCCATGCAAGGCTGTGGGAACCGGGGTGTGAGGGTGCCGTGTGGGTGGGGCCTGGTAGAGTGCTGAGGCCCGGCTGTGCCCTGCAGGAGATCCGAGAGCTACAGGCCCAACTTCAGGAGCAGCAGGTCCAGGTGGAGATGGACATGTCCAAGCCGGACCTCACCGCAGCCCTCAGGGACATCCGGGCTCAGTATGAGACCATTGCGGCTAAGAACATCTCAGAAGCTGAGGAATGGTACAAGTCCAAGGTGGGCAACCTGGCCCAGGGGCCTGGCCCCCCTGTCCCCCTCCATCCCTGTTTGGAGGTGCTTCCTGTGGCTCTCTCCGTGGGGAGGAGGGTGAGCCAGGGTCTGCAGGCTCCCTTGCCATCCCTTACCTGCGTCCTGCAGCCTCCTCATCTCAGTACCCCTCCCTGCCCTCAGGTGTCCGACCTGACCCAGGCAGCCAACAAGAACAACGACGCATTGCGCCAGGCCAAGCAGGAGATGATGGAGTACCGACACCAGATCCAGTCCTACACCTGTGAGATCGACGCCCTCAAGGGCACTGTGAGTGCCTGCCCACTTCGCCCGGCCCACTCCTTCTGGCCCACAGCTCACACTCTCACTCCGTGACCTTGGTTCCCATCACACACCCTCTCTGGGCCTCTGGCTCTTCACATCTCTCACAGGGGTGAAAACAGACAGGTGGATTCTCAGTTGAACTCTCAGGAATCAGGGGTCTCCTAGATGGGGGTGGTGGAGAGAAAAGACATGGATGCTTCCTTTTATCGCTTCTATTCTCTGGGTTTCCAGAGAAGACTTCACTTGAGTTCAGGGTTCCCTAGCTCAGAAGAGCGTGCCCACTCCCGGAACTTACCATCTGGGGTTGCGCCCCAGCCCCAAGGCTGTGTCTCTCCCCACCCTGGGCCCCTCATGCCCACCCCTCCATGCCTCTCCTTGACCTGGGTGTCGCTGTCCTGCAGAACGATTCGCTGATGAGGCAGATGCGCGAGATGGAAGACCGCTTTGCTAGTGAGGCCAGCGGTTATCAGGACAACATTGCACGTCTGGAGGAAGAGATCCGGCACCTCAAGGATGAGATGGCCCGCCACCTGCGCGAGTACCAGGACCTGCTCAATGTCAAGATGGCCCTGGATGTGGAGATTGCCACCTACCGGAAGCTGCTGGAGGGCGAGGAAAGCCGGTGAGGGGCTGGTGGTGGGATTCTGGGGAGTGCCCAGGGGCCCATTCCTGCCCCCAGGGGCGGGAGGGGAGAGGGGTTCAGGATCACGTTAGCAAGATCTGGAAATAATTTTATACAAGAGGCCACCACACCATTAATTGCAGAGAATTAACCAAGGCCACCTGGGTAAAAAGTGATTTAATTAATAGCTTCTATAAAAAGAGAAAAAGAAGTATTCCCTCATCCACTTTCAGAATTAAGAGCAGCGGTATAAAACCATGTTCAGCAACCAGTCATAAAATATTCCTGCCAGTCAAGGGATAGATGAAAGCAGAGTGGGGAATGATGAGGAAGGAAAGGGAGGGGGCAGATAGGGACAAAGAGAGAGCCTTGGACACAGGCTAAGAAGGAGGGGGCAGAGACTCGTGCCCAAGGATGCACACACACCCACACACACACACACACAAGCTCACAGGAAAAGATAGCATGACATGCTCAGAACGACTCACTTCTAGATACTGAAAATGACATATGACTAGAAGACAATGCAAGGGAACTTTTCCGGGGTGTTGGAAATGTTCTGTATCTTGATTTAGACTGGTAGTTACGTTGTTGCAGACACTGATCAAAACTCACTGAATTGCATCCTGAAGATCTGTGCATTTCACTGTAGGTAAACCTAACCTCAGTTTAAAACAGGTCAATTACTCAAAAAAAAAAAAATGATGCTTATTGATACTCATAAAAACAGTAATATCGAAAGTTTAAAATGATCAGCAGGCATGTTTAAATACAGACCTGCACATAAAGAGAGGTCAGATTTCATAGAATTACATGTACATATAATGACCTTTTAAGGCAGCTCGAGATGTGTTGTATTTTCCCTGCACTAGGCATAAATGGGGATGGCGTTTGCCCTGGAACTAGCCCTCCCATGGGTGGGCCAGAGGTTCCCAGCCTGGCTGGAGGGTGGGCATACGTGATGGATGTGGCCTACAGCTGTTATTGATATACCCTGCGGTGCCTGAAGAAGGAGATCCTGGTGAACTAGAGAGGGCAAGGGGGGTCGGGAGTACTGATGTCAGGCCAGCAGGTCAGAGATGGAAGGGGACAGTTCCCAGAAGGGACAGTTCCTGGGATAGCTGGAGTTGCCCTTTGACTCCGTGCCCTTAGCAGCGTGAAAGTGGGGGTGTTAGGGTCAGTGGGACAGGGACAGCTGACAGTGGCATTTAGTGAGGACCAGGGCAGGCTTTGATGGGTGGTCACAGGGAGAGATAGAGGGCCCTAACCTTTCGGGGGCTTGATCTCTCCCCTTTCAGGATCAACCTCCCCATCCAGACCTTCTCTGCTCTCAACTTCCGAGGTGAGTGTGTGTTGGCAGGTGGATGCTGGGGTGGCAGGGGGCAGGAGTCCAGCATGGGCACTGCCCGAGGCCAGCCAGGGAGGGGGGATGGAACCGTGGGGACGGGGCTGGGAACTGGGAAAGAGGAGGTAGGTGGGGAAGTTTAGGTAGGGGCACCTTCTAACAGAGAGAGCTTTTTATTTTATTTCATGGTATTATATTCTATTGACCATGTCCCCTGCACCTTCTGGGATTATTGAACATCGGCAAACAGCTTTTATTCCCAATATACCCAAACTCTGAGGGTACCAGGGGTGTCCTTGGGGGTCTGGCAGCAGAAGCATCTAGAGCCACACATCCTGGGCTACAAGGCACCCACCAGCCATTGTCTGTTTGGCAAATTGCCAAGCACCCCCCACCACCCCCACCCCCCAGCTGCTTGTTGAACAAATCTAGTTTGCTGGAGCAAGATGTTGGATGCACGTTTAAAAAAAAAAAAATGAAGCCAAACCTTAGCAAAGCCAAACAATTAAAAGAACGAGCTCCTAGGGCATTCTGCCATTCTGACATTAATAATATGCAGATCGAGTGGCTTTCCAACCCCAGAGAGCAGAAAAACATGCTATAATGATACATTAGGAAAGCAAGTCGGAGTCCTTGGCAGGGTCGCCTTTCCTAGATCAAACCTTTTTTGTCTTCGATGTTCATTTCCATCGGGAAAAATACACGCTGTGCTCTGCCGAGTTACAACGTTCATCACAGGCTGGTTGCTCGCTGAGGTGATTCATGAACACCAAACTCATAATATTCAGGACCTAAATTTGACCCACCCTATAAAACTCAGAACGTCTTTTTTCAGTAGTTTATGCAGACACCCAAGTGTGAGCCTTGCAATTGAAACCGCTTAATGCTTTTTCAAATCAATGGCTCTGTAGCCCTGGTAGTCCGTTGTTGTTAGGGTTTCACGGTGAAGAAACTGAGGCATAGAGAGGCAAGGGACTGGCCACCAGCACAGTGAATCAGTAACTGACTCCTGTCTGTCTCTCATTAAGACATGGTTTACTCATCTGGACTCTTTTTTTTTTTTTTTTTAAGATTTATTTATTTATTTTAGAGAGAGAGAAAGGGCAGGGGGCAGGGGCGGAGGGAGAGAGTCTTAAGCAGGCTCTGCGTTGAGCATGGAGGCTGATGTGGGGCTCAAGCTCATGACCCTGAGATCACGACCTGAGCCGAAACCAAGAGTTGGATGCTTCACCGACTGTGCCACCCAGGCGCCCCTCATCTGGACTCTTAAAGGGGGCTGGGTACCATGAGGTCCTCCAAAACTGTATCTTGGGACTGGGTTTGGGGTTCTGTCAGGGTACAAATTCATGCAAGGCTGTGTTGGACCCCGGGGGTGGAGAGGGAGTGAAGAAGTGTGTGAGGAATGGGAACGTTGGGTGGCCTGGGGCCTCAGGGGTCCCCCACTCTCCTGAATCAGCTCATAGCTGGAGCACGTCTACTGGCTCCTGAGCCCATCTCAGCCATGGGACTGGCCCCAGTGTCTGTAGAGCCACCTGCTGGGTGCTGGGCTTAAGGGCAGGCTATAAAGTCTTGCTGAAAAAGTAATAGGCCCATCTTGAGGGAGTAGGAGTCTTCTGGGAGATCACCCCATGGGACCAGGGATGGACTCCCAGTCCCTGGAGTGGCCCAGGCTGAGTGTGTGGATGGATCTCTTACAGAAACAAGCCCGGAGCAAAGGGGTTCTGAGGTCCATACCAAGAAGACGGTGATGATCAAGACCATTGAGACCCGGGATGGGGAGGTGAGTCATCTGCCTGGTTCCCTTAGCCTGCTGGGGGCCCTGCGGTATGTCTGTGAGGCTGTCAGCCAGGTGCCTTCCGCCAGCTGTGCTGGTTCAAGGCCCTGCCTGGAGGGAGAGGGGGTCCTGCTACACCGGAGTGGGCGGGGCGGGGGGGACAACCCAGGGCTGGGGCTCCATTCTCCTGCCAGCACTGTTTTGGACTGGGCTTCTCTTCCTTCCCAGGTTGTTAGTGAGGCCACACAGCAGCAACACGAGGTGCTCTAAAGCCAGAGACCCCTCTGCCACCAGAGACCATCCTTGCCCCTGTCCTCACTGCCTCCTGAAGCCAGCCTCCTTCCATCCCAGGGCACCACACCCAGCCACAGTGCTCCCCTCACAGCCTCTGACCCCTGCTCACCGACCACCACGCGTGGCCCCCAGAGGGGCCATGGCCCACCCCTGCCCAGGCACAGGCAGCCCCTCCCATGTGAGTCCTGGATGTTGGAAATGAGTGAACCTGGCTCCTAGCTGCAGAGCGAGCATGGAACCAGGAGAGAGCAGTCCCCTCCCACCTCGGTGACCTCAGGCCCTAGCCTCTGCCTTTGGAGAGGGCCCCAGAGCAGGGTGTTGGGACCCCACAGGATCAGGATGGAACCTATAGACCTCCCCACTCCCTACTCCCTAGCCTGGGTCAGAGAGACAGGGCAGCCTCCCCAGCAAGCAGGGCAGGTGACTGGAAGACTAGCCCCCGTGGGAATGGGGGCTTGAAATGGACCCCATGGCCCCTACCTTCCCCAGGGTGGGCTTAGAAAGCAGGGGCTGCAAGAGGGAACCCCAGAAGGTGCCAGATGTGGGAGCAGGAGATTCAGAAGGAGAGAGGGTGGGCGAGATGCTGGAGAGGAGAGGAGAGGAGAGAGGCAGAGAGTGGTCTCAGGCAGGGGGAGGGGTGCCCCCCTCCGTGCCTGCCCCTCCCCTGCAGCAGGGGCTCTGGACAGAAACAATAAAAAGAGAAGTACTAGCCTAGCACGTCCCTGGATGTGTTGATTGCCTGGTCGCCTCTGGGGGCCCCTTGTGATGGACTATGTGCTGGCTTCCTTCCCACTCAGACCATCCCCCGGGGCCTGTCACCCCTCCTGTTCCCAGAACCTCCCAGCCTCGCTGTGTGTATGTGGCCTATGGTGGGGATGGGTGGGCAGGGGGCTTTTGTTAGGGAGCTTTGAATATCTCCTGTTAGGCCCCAATTCCTGGAATGCCCCCCTGGGGCCCCCTACCCCAGCTTCAGACCATCAGGCCGCAGGGACAGCACCTGCTGTTCTTTCTGACAGACACAGACGGGCTCTGAAGTAGGGCTCTCCTATTCCCTTCCCCAAAGCAGCTCACAGCCCCCTCCCATTAAATCTGCCTGAGCACCTTCTATGGACAAGGGCCGATTCAGGAAAAATAACAATGTTAAGAAAAATAGAAAGTTCTATCTTGTTTTTGGAGAAGAAGACTCAAACACTCTAAAGATATCATTTCATCCTACATTAACCTAGAGTTTCAATGTGATGCAATCTCAAGGAAAATACCAAAGGGAAATTTGGGGAGAATTTGGTAAGTATAGGTGAATGTAGGACATATGAAAAAAAATGAGGAAATCCTGGAACAAAGTATTAACACAGGTATGTTAAAGGTTTCTGTGGGGAACGTTTAATGTATAAGTATAGGCTTGGGGGCCATTGGGTAGCCATGGGGGGGGGCAGGAGTGAAGCCTGTCTCTTTTCAGTCCTTCCAAAAAATAAATTCCAGTTGGGTCCAAGATATAGGAAGCTTGATGGATCCATATAGGCTTCGGCCTTCAAGTTAGTCCTCACAGATTTAAGAGATTACTCTTTAAAGGAGAGAAAAAGAAGGTAGGGATCACAAACATGGTAAATTCAGACAGTCTGTGGGGGAAAAAAAAAAGAATCCAAAACCTAATAGGGCTTTAGTCTTAAGTTCCCTAATCTGACATTCCTAACTGGCTTTTTCCAGAAACTTCCAAAGCCTTTCTGGTGTCTCTTTATCCCTCTCCTTGGATGCTACCCTTGCTCATAAATTGCCCCTTCCCTCTGGGTTAAGCAGCTCCTCCCTATAAGAAAGCCCCCTTCTCTGTGGTATTCTTCAGCTTTCCCTGGGGAGCATCATGGGCACACCCGGGGTCCCCATCGTCTGCCACTGGTGACCCGTGGTCGTTTCTTTCCCCCTAGCGCCCTAGTGGGATGAACGCTGCAAACCTCAGAACTACCCCCAATCAACCCGTAGTGGAATTCCAAGTGAAATTAGAAGTAGCATTTGCAGTGTCTTCACCCTGGGATATAGGAGGAGGGATGGGTGAGGGGCTTACTCCTGAGCCTGGTGGGGGCCCTGGAACCTGAGCTAGTCTCTCTGTGAGAGAAATGCTTGGGTGAGGCTGGGCTCGGGTGGATAAGAGGTGGTGTACGTATCTGTGAGTAATTTCAGGAGCCTCTCAGCAATTTCTTCTTTCCCTTAAATGAGTACGCTCGCTCATCTATCCCATAAAGGATAAAGGGACGCATAGGTCAGGGAAGGTCTTAGAGACATCCCTACCCTCCAAAAAAGCTTAGGTGTAGACTAGTCACTAAAGTGGAAAGAATCTAGAAATCTTAGACTCTCAGAGTCAGATGGCAAGTCCCCCAGGGAGTGACGCCCACAACCCAGAAGTCGCCTCCCCAGGCTCGCCCTAACATTTTGATGAGCAGTCATCAAGCTCTGCTTGAATGTCTCTGGTGTCGGAGAATGCACTACCTCCTGACTCCTTGGAGCTGGGGACAGCTCTGTCAGTCAGAAAGCCCTCCTCCTCAGCATACTTCGGTCTCTTGTGACTACTACCCACTGGTTCGGAGAAGAGAGGAGGCTCAGACCCACCCTGTGTCCCCAGTGGGGAAGCATTCTCTGAGCAGAGCCTTCCTGGGACTAGAAATCCTCTGGTTCTCGGGGTGCCTGGCTGGCTCGGTTGGTAGAGCGTGTCTGCCTCTTGATCTTGGGGTTGTGAGTTCAAGCCTCACGTTGGGTATAGAGATTACTTAAAAATAAAATCTTTCAGAAAACAAAACCGGGGCACCTGGGTGGCTCAGTTGTTAAGCGTCTGCCTTCGGCTCAGGTCGTGATCCCAGGGTCCTGGGATCGAGCCCTGCATAGGGCTCCCTGCTCCGCGGGAAGCCTGTTTCTCCCTCTCCCACTCCCCCTGCTTGTGTTCCCTCTCTCGCTGTCTCTCTCTGTCAAATAAATAAATAAAATCTTTTAAAAAAATAAATAAAAAACAAAACAAAAAAAATCCCTAAGTAGAAGTCCTCTGGTTCTAAGTCCTCTGCTTTGCCTATCTCCTTGGGAGCTGGACAGTGAGGCAGGCACTCTAGGGCAGGGGACATGGTTATGGTGCTCCCAAAGAATGGACAAAATAAGCCAAAAAAGATCTGGGTTCCATGTGGTCGTACACATGCACCCCATCACCTCCCTGGCAAAATCTCTCCCTGTTCCTTGGGACACTCTGGTGTCTTCTCCTCTAAGACTCTGAACATCATGAAGAAAGAAGAGAGCTCACGGAGGGCTGACTCGCTTCTCACTGGACCCAGGGGACCCATTTCTAGACCAACTCAGACCCCACCTGAGGAGTGAGGTAGGAAGGATTGTGGAGGCACATGTGTCCCTAAGCCAGGAAATCAGTCCTGCCCTCTCTGTCCACTCTGACTTCCCTCCTCCCCCTACCCCTGAGACCTTACCACACATCCACTCACCCCTCCCTCTTCCTCCTCTCACCTGCTTGCCCAGGACACTTACGCAAATACGTCAATGACCTCTGGTTCAGGACCCGAATGCCAGCCAACAAAGGGGAAGGTTTTCCTCGTTTTACTCACACTGGTTCCCTGGTGCCCGGGAGAGTGCTTGCTCTGTAGAAGGTGCTCATTAAATATTTAACTACTTGTTGAATGAATACCCACTGAGCACTTTTATTTACTTTTCTCTAAATTAAATATTTACTGGGAAGGCTGATAGCCCCCACTTCATTCACTGATCCAACCAACATTTACTGACCTCTGACCATGTGCCAGGTGCATGGTGCATCATTATGACCCGCAGGAAACTCCCCACAGCCCAGAGAGGTGGGCTGAACTGCCAAGGTCACACAGCATTATCTGTGGTAGAAGAAGACCAGGCCCCAGGCTCCGTGGCCTCTGGAGTCCAGATCTCTTTCCATGACACCACAGGCTTGTGATCGCGAGGCAGGGCAGACTGGCAGCACAAAGCCAGCCCGGCGCCAGGCCGCAGAGCACTATGGGGCCCATTCTGAGGGACAGATGAACGCCTTGCAGCCAGCCAGCTGCTCTGGGTGGCAGGCCTGACCAGAGCCGGATGGCTTCTGAGGGTCACAGCTAGTGCGGGCTCCTCCAGGAGAGGGCGCCAGCGACTCGCACGGCCAGCGCCCTCCCTACCCAGGCCCACACACCGCTGAGCACACACATCATTGGATGTCCCCATTCCGGACACTCGGCCAGGAGATACACAAGCCATGTTCCAGGCCCTGTGCCAGGCCTTTTAAATAGTTAATATTCATTTTAATATTTAATATAATAATTTAAAGCCATCACAACAACCTAAGTCAGATCATGTAATTCCTCTGCTCAAAATCCTCCAAGATGACTTCCCGTTTTCACTAGGAATAAAAGTGCCATGGCCTACACGATGCTAGGCTATCTGGCCTGTGAGACCCATCTGACCTCATGTCTCTACCCTCCCCACCACTCCCGCCAGCCCCACTGGCCCCCTGGTTCTTCTCAGAGCCTACTGGGCACATTCCCCCCTCTGCCTGAAGCAGTCCTGTCCAGACATCTGTACCATTTGCTTCCTCAGTCCTTTAAGATTGGCTCAGTCATTCCCAGTGAGGCTCCAAACCACCCTATTAGAAAGTACAAGCCCCACCATGCTCCCATTTCCCTTGCCCTGCTCCATTTTTCCCACAGGGGCAGGAATCCTTGTCTATTTTGTTCACTGATACATCCCTACTGCCTAGAACAGTGGCGGGCACAGAGGAGGAACTCAAAAATGTTTGTTGAATGAATGAAGAAACCCTGAGTTGAGCTACCCCATTTTATAGATGAAGAGACTGAAGCTTAATGATGTTAAGTGACTTGCTCAAGACCACACAGTTCATGTATTCAACCAACCAACCAACCAACCAAGCTTTATAGACCACCTACTGCATGCATTCTGAGCAAATTGTTGAGGTCCAGTGCTGGATGGCTTTGGGTTATTGTTTTTCAAAATAGTCTCAGGGCACCTGGGTGGCTTAGCCGGTTGGGTGTCGGATTCTTGGTTTGGGCTCAGGTCATGATCTCAGGGTTCTGAGATCGAGCTCTGCCTCAGGTTCCATGCTCAGCAGGGAGTGTGCTTGAAGATTCTCACTTTTTGCCCTCCCCAACTCACGTGTGCACATGCTCTCTCTTTTAAATAAATAAATAAATCTTAAAAAAATTAAAAAACAAAATAGTCTCTTCCTCTGTTCTTGATGTTCCATCTGCTTGCGAAGCCTTCCCCCATATTTTTACCTTTTAGAATTACATTCACGTGTAAAACTTCAATTTATCATCAGTGGTTGCCAGGGGTTGGTGGAGGGGTTGTGGTTGACCACAAAGGGGATGTTCAGGCAAATATTTGGGGTGATGTTCTGTATGGTCCTGAGGTAGAAGATACACGATTCTCTGCATTTGTCAAAACCCGAAGAACTGAACAGCACAAAGAGTAAGTTTGAATGCATGCCAACAACAAAGAAATTTCATTCCTCAAGGCTTTTAATCCCCGTGGACATAATTCAGTGCTTCAGGGGTCTTTTCTGTAGCCTCTGCATTCACACACACAAGCACACTTTGACTCTGGTCTCTGCGAGTGAGGGTGGGGGATGAGGTGACATTGAGAGTATCTTTCTCCATCTCGGGATGACTCAGGGCTCCTCCTTTGGCTCCTCTCTGCCTTCCCAGGCTTCACCCCTCGGGGCTCAAGGTCAGGCTTAGGTCTCTCACCTGAACTTTTGTTTAGCTTTTTATTTTGAGATAAATGTAGATTCACACGGGGTTATAAGAAACAATACAGCTTTCCCCAATGGTTCCATCTTGCATCACTACAGTACAATATCACAACCAGCAAATTGCCATTAGTCCATCCACCTTCTTGAGATTTTACCAGTTTTACACACACTCATTAGTGTGTGTGCGTGTGTGTGTAATTCTATCTGTGCAATTTTATCACATATGTAGATTTGTGTGACCACCACCAGTCAGCGTATGGAAATGCTCCCTCACAAGTCTCACTTGAACTTTTATTTTTATTTTTTTTAAGCAGGCTCCACGCCCAGTGTGGAGCCCAAAGTGGGGCTTTAACTCATGACCCCGGGATCAGAACTTGAGCTGAGATCAAACGTCGGACGCTTAACCGACTGAACCACCTAGGCGCCCCTCACTTGAACTTTTAAAAGCGGTAACGTCTTATCTTGATGTTTGTCAAAGTGCAACCCCTAGAAGCATCAGAGTCACCCGGGGCCACTTACTAAATGTGCAGATTCCTGGACCCTTCCAGCCCTCCCTACACACCTGGGTCTATGGGGGGTGGGGCCTGAGTGTCTGCACTTTGACCAGGCACCATCCTTTGAGAACCACACTGTAACTGGCCTCCAAACTCCAGTTCACCCTCCGCACAGTGGCTGCCAAGAGGGATCCTTCTAAAACACAGCTCTGACCATGTTTGCCTGCTGCTTAACACCCTCCAGCGGTGCCCACTGCCATCAGACCTTAGCGAGCAAAACTACCACCTCCACTCACCCCGACCCCCTGCAGTTCAATCCATCCAAACTCCTCTGACTCTAGAACATGTCATCTACTTTCATCATGCTCTGATTTAGGTCATGCTGTTCCCTCTGCCTGGAATGTCCTTCCCACCTTTCTCTGCCTGTTGCAACCCTTGTTCCACTACCCATTTTTACAGATGAGAACCAGGAGGTTGAGAGAGGTTCGATATCACCCACCAAGTAAGGGCAGGGCCAGCTGGGAGCCCGAATCCACCCAACTCCCTGCTCCTAGGCTCCCAGTTCACCAGGCTGGCCTGGAGGCTGGGGGAGGTCACTGGTCTTTCTTCCTGGCTATCTGCTCGCCTCCACTTGGGCCTGCTTCTCCATCTGCCTCTCAGACATGTCCTCCAGGACCTCCTCTCCCTCTCCCCCAGCTGGGAATCAGAAGCCTGAGGAGAGGGTGGAAGGACAATGGGATTGAGCCCAGGGGTAACCCAACTCCAGACTCCTGAGTGGGCCGGGGGCCGGGGCACCCTAGGGGATGGGATCTGGAATAAGTCTTCAGGGACCCGTTGGAGCAGGGGGTTGGAGATAGGGGCTCCTGGAGAGTGGGAAGGAGCAGACTGGAGTCCAAGTCCCCTCCTCTGCTGCCCCCTCCCTCCACCGCTCACTCGCAACCCGAGCCGGGGGGCCTAAAAATAGCCCCCGAGGCGCAACCGCCGGCCGCCCTGGTGACCTTCTGGGTAACACAGGCCGAAGGCGGGCGGGCAGCAGGAAGGCAGGGCGCCGGGCCCCCCAGGACTCATCTCCCAGGGCATCCCCCCCACCCCCCGGGTGCCCCCGTGGCCGTCCGGTTCCAGAGACCCACCCCCTCCAGCCCAGCTCGCCGAGGCCATGCAGAAAGCCCGGGGCACGCGAGGCGGGGACGCGGGCACGAGGGCACCCCCCAGCCCGGGGGTGCCCCCCAAGCGAGCCAAGGTGGGGGCCGGCGGAGGGGCGCCCGCCTTCCTGCGGCCCCTGAAGGACACGGCGGTGTTGGCGGGCGGCGACGTGCAGCTGCGGGTGGTGGTGAGCGGGACGCCCCAACCCAGCCTCAGCTGGTTCCGGGACGGGCAGCCCCTGCCCCCGCCGGCCCCCGAGCCCAGCTGCCTGTGGCTGCGGAGCTGCGGGGCGCGGGACGCCGGCGTCTACAGCTGCAGGGCCCAGAACGAGCGGGGCCAGGCTTCCTGCGAGGCTGTTCTCACAGTGCTGGAGGTCGGAGGTAATGGGGAGGCGGGGGCGCGCCTGGTGGGGTGGGGTACTCAGAGCCGCAGTAGGGCTGCTGGGGGCGGGGGGCACATGGGAGGTCCGGGTTCATGCAGCCCTCTTCCCAGGTGCTCTGGCTTCTCAGCCGCGCTGACCCAGAGGTGCCAATCAAGAGGGAAGTGTGTGTTTGGGGAGGGGGGGAGGGGTGTCAAAGGAGGGAGGCTCCCCACAGGCAGGTCAGAGGTCAAGGGTCAGCATTTGGTAAGCAAAACCTGAGCCCCACTCAGGCCTCTCTGGGAATTCCACAGTGAAAGGCCTCCTCGTTTCCCTGGAGAGAGAGAGAAAAAATCGTCTGGGGAAAATCGCCTTTATCAGCTCCAATAACTTAGACTTGAGACACCTCACAGGGTTGCACACGTCTGAAAGAGGGGCGAGCTCGCCTGGTCCCACTGCAATATTGAGGGGTGGGTCGGAGCTCCTTGCAGGCCATTGCTGGGCACGTTGGTGTGACCAGCACCAGGCTGGTTGGAGGAAGCCAGTGGGTAGACAAGTATGAATAGGGTACAGAGCATCAGGAGGTGGAGCTAGGGCTGGGGGCTCCCCAGTGTGTATGAGAATCCATATGCAAGCCTGTGTGTGTGTGTGTGTGTGTGTGTGTGTGTGTGTGTGTACCTTCGCGGGCTGGGGAGGGGCCTGATGGTACAAACAGTTGAGGGATGGGGGTTTGTGGAGTTGGTCTGGAAAGCCAATGGGCCATGTCTGCCTGAGATTCAGAAGGCATGGAAGGGGGATGCTCAGGCTGGTGCTTGGGCCCCTGCCCACGTCAGGGCACGGTGCCGGGCTCATGTGTGAAGAGACAAATGATGATCTGAGGTAGATGAGAGGGGACCAAGATTGGGCCTGGCACTCAGGGTCCTGCTGGGCCCGGTATGGGGAGTCGGGCCCAGGCAGACTCTCCTTGGGTCAGTGTATGGGTTTCCTTTTTAATTTTCTCAGCCCCTAAGCCAGCCAGTTGTTCTCTAGGCCTCAGACAGAGCCTTGGGCTCACTGAGTCTTGAGAACCAAAATTCTGGGGAAGTAGGCTGCAGTTGGGGAGGTGGCAAAGAGCTTGGGGATCACTGAGTGTGTCCCAGGCATTTTCAAGAGGGAATTCTCACTCCAGCTGGGTGGTGCTGTATAGGAGTACATCCTTGTGGGCTGCGGAGAAGGCACAGGATGGAGGACCTCAGCAGCTGGAGGGGAAAGGGGGGCGTGGAGGTGCAGCAGAGATGGGGCACGGGCTCAGCCTCCGTCTGTCAGCACCTCCCCTCTCTCCCTTGTCCCACCCTGCTCACCGTCCTACAGTCTTCAGCGCTGGTTCCTTGGACTCCCTGTGGCCAAGCCTGGGGCAGAGTCAAGGCTGGCTTCTCTTGATTGGCTTTGTACTTGGCCAGGTACAGGCCATTGCAGCCTGGAGTCAGGGGAAGGGACCCATCCTGGCAGAGCTCTGAGCCGGGGAAGGATCAGACTCCTTGCGGATCTTAGCTCTGGTCCTCTCAGGGCAAAGGTAACTGAAAACAGAACATAAATCAAATCAAAGGGTATGATGGATTGGTAAGAATACAGTCTGGGGGAGAGAGATTTTATTTTATTTAAAAACAAATTTTATTCTTTTGAAGATTTTATTTATTTATTTGAGAGAGTACGAGCAGTGAGGGGAGGGGCAGAGGGACAAGCAAGGCTCCTCGCTGATCAGGAAGCCCAATGTGGGACTTGATCCCAGGACCCTGGAAATCACGACCTGAGCTGAAGGCAGACACTTAACCACTTCACCAACTGAGCCTTGAGCCGACGGAGCCACCCAGGGGCCCCAGGGAGAGAGATTTTAGGGAAGGATAAGGAAGCCCCGAGGAGTGCCATGTTTGTTTTGAGTTGACATGACCACAGAGAACCGCAGCTCCAAACGCATCCTTTTGCAGGCGAGGACACTGTGGTCCAGGACGGAGGAAGATCTGCCAGAAAACATGTTGCTAGTTATGGCCACCCCAAAATTAAGAACCCACCCCTCCTGGTTTCCACCCTACTCAAGGAATTCTGGAGGGAGGAGAGAGAAAAAGAAAGGGAGGGGAGCTGTCCATTGTATGGAGAGTAGCCCAGGCCTTCTTTCTGGGAGGAGCCCCCTAACCTGCTAGGTTCCCCCAAAGTGGGGAGAGTGACAGGAGACTAGGCCCCCTCCCCCCCAGCAGGGCTGTGTTTCCCCAGTCCCTCTATAAGCTGGTAGCACAGTCAGCAGGGCTGAATGCTGGCTGGGCATAGCTAGACAGAGGCCAGGAGGGCCGTCTCCAGGCTGCTCTGCTGGAACAGCATATTTGAGAGGTGTGGGCTAAGGAAAGGACCCTGGGTGTGGTGAGGACTGGATCTGGGGTCTTTTGACAGTCATGTTAACACAAGAAGAGGATTGCGCTGTGGCAAGTCACATTTGAGAACTTTCTACTGGTGAAATCTTTACCCCAAGACCAGTCTTGTAATTATTATTAATTGGTGACAATTCTTAGTAGTAATTTAAAATGTTATGAATGGCAGGTGATACACCATCACATCTTTTGATATATCATTTAAGTCCCATAGCAACCCTGGGGAAGCTGGTACAAAGGATTAAACGACATTTCTTGTTGTACAGATAGAAGGTGGCTGAGCAGGGATGGAAGGAGGTCTGTCCTGCTGCAGAGAACTATGTGCTTAACTACTACGCCCCTTCCACATGATTTGGGGGAGGGCAGGGCTTTGCTTTGGTGATGGTGGGGGACTGACTGCGTGAGCCTTGTTTCATCCTCCTCTTATTGCCCCTCCCCCCCAGTACTTGCCCAGTTCCGGGTCTTGGTCAGGGGCAGCTGGGCAAGCAGCTTAGCATTGCTCAGACTCACTCATGGAAAACTTTTTCAGTTGGGATCCACAGCAGGAGGGCTTCAGGGTTCTCGAGGAAGCCCAGCCGGGACCTGGCTGCAGAAGGAGGCAGCTTCCTGGCTGGGACTGCTGTCTGGCTCGGCAAGACAGGGTGATGCTAAGGTTCCTGGCACTCTCGAAGCCTCAGATGTTTGCTCAAGGATGGAGGGATATCGGCCTGGCTTGGGGAGGCCGGGGCCTTGAGAAGACAGGTGGGCAGCAGACTGGAGAGTCTGGAGGATGGGACATAGGAGGGTGGGATTTGGGGTACAGAAATGAAGAAAGCATAGGAATACTGAAGACAGCAGACATGCAGGCTCCTTGTAGAATCCTTAACATGGGTATAGCACCCCATTTCATTATTTAATCTTCTAAGCCCAGATTACTGTAGTGATGGTTACACATAGGAGAAAACTGGTTCCAAGAGGGAATTTACCTGAGGTCACATGGCTAATGAGGTGACAGAGCCAGATCTGTAGGGGTTCAGGTCCACGTTGCCTGTCCTTAGAAAGAGAAGCACAAAAAGACTAAGGCCAGGATTTGTCATCATTAACCATCTTTCTCCCGACCACATCCCCAAAGCCATCTTCTGGCCCAGTCTCCTAAGATAGGCGGGCATTCCTCTCTTTCAAAACATCAGGCTCCCACCTGTGTGGGCTGAGGAGCTATGTGCAATTCAAGTGACCAGAACAAGTGCCATCCTCAACGCTTGGGACATGTGTGGCTGAGGGGGGGGTGGGGGCCTAAAGGGCAGGGAGTAAGGAGGAGAGGGCACAGCTGAGAGAAGGGGCAAGCTGATAGTGCTCGCCATGTTAGTTGGACGTTTCATAGCCAGAGTCCGGAAGACTCTGGTTTCAATCCGAAGGGCCAAAGGTCAACAGATAGGCGTGAACCATGCTAGGGACTTCAGGGCATGGAGAGGAGAGGTTAGAGACAGGGAGAGAGGGCTTCAGGCAAGGAAAAGGTGGGGAATGCACCAGAGCCTGTGTTGAGGGATACTCTGCAGTTATTTTTTTCACCAGGAACTTGGAATATCTGGATGAAAAGCCAGGAGGAAACTAGTATGGAGTTGGGGATGGGTAGGGAAAGTGTTGCCGTCCATTCATGCCCAGTTCTCATCAGGGACTGCATGAGAGGGGGATCCCTCAAGTTCCTGTCCTCCTAGAGATCACATCCTAGTGAGGGGAGATAGACAACATGCAATAAACACAATAAGTAAGTAAAAATGTCACCATGTGTCAGAAATGCAGAGCAGGATAAGCAAAAGGGGGGGGGGGAAGGGAGAAATTGGACTTTCCAGGCAGGAAAGAGAGAAGGCAAAGAGGAGGGGAGTGGGTCCATCTGGCTCAGAGGAGGGTCTGTGTGAGAGATCAGGCATGGCATGATGAGATGGGTTTTCTCTGGAAGGGGGGGAAATAGCAGAGGGGCACAGCTGCCAGCCATGGAGGGGGAAAGAGGGCAATCTAGGGCCAGCTGGGGGTGGCCCACCCTGCTAGCATGCCCCAGGCCAGCCCTGTGGGGGTGAGCAGTGCAGACCCAGAGCAGGAACACAGAATCCCACAGGCCTGTTCTCGGCCCAGCTGTCCCGTCACTCACGCCCGCTGCCCATTGGTTATTTTTGCTATGGAATGTGCCAGCCCCTCGGATTCTCCTGGGGAACAGGGGCTCAAGTTACCCCCTCTCCTCACTCAGCTCCCCCATCTGTGAGTGGGTGTATTTGGGGGTGGGCAGGGAAAGGCCTGTGGGTGTCCAGGGTCCTCTGGCCAGGACCGATCTGGACACACACGTGTATGCTCTCAGTGCTCATCCCCATTCATGTGTCCAAATGTGCAACATTTGCCTTTGGGGGTCTGGGAAACAGGACTTCCTGTATGCACCCAGAATGTACAAGACACGACTTTAAACTTAAAAAAAAAAAAGGTCCATAAGCTCACATAACTTCAGAAGCCAGGTAAAAACTGATAGCAGTGAGTGGCACTACTTGTGTATGCTGGGATGGGGATTTGGATCTAGAGGACAGTAGAGACACAGAACCTGTGTGGCTTTGGCTAAGTAATAGGACATCTCTGAGCCTCAGTCACTTGTCAGTTAAATGGAGCCAGTTCAGTGTTCATAAGAGGTTGTTGTGAATGAGGGAACATTTGTAAAGTGCCTGGCACTTAGTAAATGCTCAAGAAACTTAGTTATAATGATTGTTGGAGGGGAGGGAGGGGAGAATTGAGTTTCCCCGTGGCAATGCGTGCACGGTGCAGAATGGGAGGAGGACAAAGAGAGTTTGGTGAGTATGCTCACCTGTGAGTGAGAAGGTGAGTCGTATTTGTGACTAATAGGAGTACCTCTGGGCACCTTAGCTGGTGTGTGTGTGTGTGTGTGTGTGTGCCAGGGGGCAGGGACAGAGGACCCACCATCAAGAAACTCTAGGGCCCTCTTTGGCTCTCCCGAGGAGCCTGGGGGTTTTCATAGTCTCGGTTCCTTTCAGCACGGAGCCCCCACCCACCAGGGCCCTTGCCCAGTGTGTGACCTAGGCGCCCCCACCCGGCGCTGTGGCCCTGCGGCGCGTTCGGGGCCGCGACGAGTTTGGTACTGCCTGGCACAGTGTAGTGTGCGCATGTTTGTGGAGTGAGCAAGTCGAGATGCGGCTGACCTTCCAGAGCGGCCCCGCGGGAGCCGAGTGGGGGTGGCGTGGAGGCCGCGTCTGGCTGCCAATGAGACGCTGGCCCCAACTCCCGTAGGGGCCGCTGCACCCCCTTCTGTGCCTCAGTTTCCCCATGTGCCCAGGGCCCAGGAGGCAGGTGCGGGGTGGGGGTACCCGGAGGCAGGAGAGCGCCGCCCCGGGGGTCGCAGGGGAGCAGGCCAGGGAAGGGGCGCCAGGTGGGGTGCAGGCCGGAGGGGGAGGGGCGGGCTCTGGGCGCCGCCGCCGCCGCCGCCGCTTTCCCCCCGCCCGGGCTCCCGCCGCCCCGCAGCTCCTTCCGCCACCGGCGCCGGCTCCCGCCCGCTCCCCCGCTCGCCCCCGGCCCCGCCTCCGACTCCGCCCCGCCCCCGCCCGTCCCCTCCTCGCCCGGCCGCCGGCGCGGCCCCCTCCCCCGCCATGAAGAAGCTGTGGGTGAAGAAGCGTTTCCAGGTGAGGGCTCCGGGGGCGGGCGGCGCCGGGAGGGGGCGGGAAGGGCTGGGCGCCCCAAGGGAGGGCGGGTCACCGCGGCCGGGCCCCGGGGGAGGGGGCGCCGGGGCCGCGCCCGCCCCACCCCGCCGCGGGGGGCAGCGGCCGGGCGCGCTCCGGGGGGCTCCCCGGCCTGTGGCAGAGCGCGTCGGCCCCTCCCCGCGCCGAGGGGCAGACCGCCCCCCCCGCCCCCCTCCCAGGCCCAGTCGTCCGCAATCCCCCGCGACCCCCCGGGGAGGCCCCCGCCACAGCTTCGGCGCGTGGAGTGCCCACTGGGTTCTTTGCCTCCTGGTCTCCCCTCGTCTCCGTCCAACTCCGGCCTCCCGCCCCGGCTTTCCCCAGCCCCCCAGTCTGGAGCCTTCCATCTTCCCGAGCTCCTGGAAGCCACGCACAGGGATCCGCGCCGAGCTCAATAAATTCCCCAAGCCCTCCCCTGTCCTCGGCGTACCCAGGCCTCCTTCCTGCATTCGTGAGGCTCTGGCCCTTGGGGGACCTTGCCCTTTGCTCCCCCATCATCCTCCCTGCCCGCTTGACACCTATTTAAGGTATCTGTCCTCCCACCCCCCCCCACCCCCAGCAGGAATCTGTGTCCTCGTCCCTCCAGTCATCCAAGCATCCCCCACCCCCATCTCTTCTTTTACGTCAGTCAGCCTCCTATCTTGTCTCCTAGCTTCTATCTCTGGGGAGTCGCTCAGGTCCCCAGTCCTGAGAGCCTCTGTCCCCGGACTCCCAGCATTTGACCCGCAGCTTTGCTGTCCTCTCTCTTCTTCCTCCTCTGCTCCTCCCCAGAGCCTAGCTGGGTAGCCCGGAGCTCCTGCTAGGAGGGCTGAAAGGCAGGGAAGAGTGGAGACATTTCCTCCGGGGGAAGCTGGCAGCTCTTTCCGTGACCCTCCTACCCCTCCCCAAGCCCCTGGAATGAGTTTCTGTTTAATATAGAGGTTTAGATGGGAGGTAAGGGACAGCAGGAGTGAGCTTTCCTCTCAACAACTCATTCTGGCTTTTCTCTTTCAGAAAACCGGCCACTCCCGCCGGGCCTTTGGCCGACTCACCCATGGTGCGTGGACCACAGGCTCCCTGCTCTGGCCCATGCCCACTCCTTCTCTTGGTCCATGTTGCTTCATGCCTCATGCCCAGGCCCTGAAGACAGCCCATGAGATGTGGGATCCCCCAAAACACATCCATACCCACTCAAGGAGGTGCCCTGTACCCTGCAGCTGTGGGGTGAAGGGGTGGGGGGAGAATCTCACTAGCACATCCCACCATGGGCCTCGGCTCAGGGCGCTCCATCTGTGGGGCCAAGTGGGGATGAGCTCACTGTCATGCTTCGGCATCCGGCATATGGCTCCTGCTTGTCATGGCACTCATAGAGAAACTGAGGCACAGAACCAGTTAGAATCTTGGACAGTTAAAAATATGCCCAGGAAACTTGGCTTGTAGCCTAATCACTGGGCACTTTTGAGAACCATTCAGCAGTAGAAGAACAGGATCAGGAAGAGCATACCTGTCACATCCATGATGCAGAACAGGTCGGGTGGGGGGGATTGGTTTGCAAGGAAGGGTCAAAGCACAATGCAAATCTTTTTTAAGAGAGGGTGGGCTTGACCCCTAATGGGGGGCCTGGGTCTGTGAGTGGGCGGAGCACAAGCAGGTGTGTGTGTGTGCGTGTGTGCGCGTGGCCGGTGGCAGCACCAGTAAGAGTGCCGAAGGTAGAGAATCACTGAGGTAGTTGGAATAACCAGTCAAAGCCTGTGCGCCCCCCCAGCTGGGCACAGTGGGAGCCTGCAGGCTGTCAGGATGAGAGATGCTCTGCCCATTCCAGGTGTCTCCCTTCCCCTGCCCATCGCCACAGGGCATTTCTGGGCACTGGGCACCCTCATGCCCCCTCTGTCCTGCCTACCCACCATGCCCTGCCCCACAAAAGCTCTGATAACAGTCTGTCCATGTCTCTCTCCTGCTGCTCCTATGGAAGCGAAGTTTTCCGCTCCTGCAGAAAGCAAAGTTACGGTAGGAAACTGGCTCCTGCCCTAGCCCTCCACTCCCCCTTCCTCCCTGCCCGACCCTGGCCTCTCCTCACCCTGCCTCAGCTGCACCCTGATGTGTTCCGGCTGGTTTGGGGTGGAGGACAGGCTGGCCCTGCGGTTGGTCGAGTGCCCTGACAGTACAACTCTGAGGTGACTCCCCTTTGTTCCTGGGGTATCGGAACCCAAAATTTAGAGCCTTGGAACCTAGGATCTTGTTATTTGGGGGCTGCACAGGAGATATGCTGTCACTGACAGGTGACGATGGGGAGGGCTGAGACCCTGGTAATCCAGCAAGGGGCTGGGAGGGGCGGTGGCAGGTGGCCTCGAGGGCCAAGGAGGCAGGCGTGAGTCGCCAGGGGCTCGGAGGTGAAGCCACAGGACTGGCCTGAGCAGCCCAGCATGGGCGTGGGGACGAGCGGGGTAAGAGAGGGGAGAAGATAGGTGTGGCAGCCCCGCCATGGGTAAGATGGAGCCTGCTGCGGGGGAGGCGGGAGGAGACACAGGGAAGAGTTGGAGTCAGAGGGAGGAGGGCCCTGCCCACACAGACCCCTTCTTCTCTAGACTCCGAGACGGGCGAGGATGACATCAGCGATGTGCAGGGGACCCAGCGCCTGGAGCTTCGGGATGACGGGGACTTCAGCACCCCCACGGGTGAGCTATCTGGGCTGCTCCAAGAGCAGGCAGGCGGGCTTCCCCCAGGAGGTGCCCGGGCTTCACCGTGCTCCTTTCTCTAGGGGGCTCCGACACCCTGGTGGGCACCTCCCTGGACACACCCCCGACCTCCGTGACAGGCACGTCAGAGGAGCAAGTGAGCTGGTGGGGCAGCGGGCAGACGGTCTTGGAGCAGGAAGCGGGCAGCAGGGGTGGCTCCCGCCGCCTCCCGGGCAGCCCAAGGCAAGCACAGGCAACCGGGGCCGGGCCACGGCACCTGGGGGTGGAGCCGCTGGTGCGGGCGTCTCGAGCTAATCTGGTGGGCGCAAGCTGGGGGTCAGAGGATAGCCTTTCGGTGGCGAGTGACCTGTATGGCAGCGCATTCAGTCTGTACAGAGGACGGGCGCTCTCCATCCACGTGTAAGTAATGGCCTCACCCGGGCCCGCGCTCTTCCGCCTCACCATGCCGTCCCGCACTGCCCCTCACCGCTCCGTCAGCCTCTCTCCCCTGCACCATCCGTCCCTCTGTGCACCTCACCGCCCCTGCTGCCACCCTGGCCCTGGCTACCTACTCTGTCCTCCCACACCGCATCCTCCCTCCTTCTGTGCCGTCACCACCCACAGCCTCCTGCTCCCACCTGTGCCATCGCCATGGTCTCGTGGACCCCTCTGTCCCTTCCTCATCCCCTCCAAGATCTCCACTTTCCCAGGGGCCCTCTCCCACCTTGCCCATTCAGGCTGCAGTTGTCCCCAGGATTCCCCGCCCCCCCCCCCCAGGGCCCCCTCCGTGCCTGCTGTCTCAGCAGCTGCTGCCTTTTCTTCTCTCTGCACATTCCTGTTCCCATGTGGGCCTTTTTCTGGGAGGAACGGAACCTTTCTGCAAGGCAGCTCCCGGGAGAGCAGGAGAGCAAGGGAGCATGAGCGTGGCCGGGAGAGAGAAGAGAGTGAGGTGGTCAGGGAGTAGATGGGGCCAGGGGCCTGGGAAAGCAGGAGGATGTGGGCTGTGTGGGAGGCAGGGGCGGGCAGGGAGGGCTGGAGTCAGGGGGCTGGGGTGGAGGCAGAGGGCTGGGACTGGTGCAGGCTCGGAGCACGTGAGGACCTGGTGGGACATGCCTGTGCAGGGGTGGGGCGGGGCGGTGGTGAAGGTTGTCCTGGCAGGGGGTGGCGAGGAGCCTGAGCGGAGCGGAGGTGTTGGAGTGAGGCTTCGGAGCCGTTTTTTGGAGATTTGGGGGCTGGCAGATACAGGAGGGAGTGCTATAGTAGAAGAGGGGAGTGGCTGATGATGGAGGTATTGGGGGGACATTTGGGGAGCTGAGAGGGACCTAACTTGTGATGGGTATGGGTGTGTGTGGGGGGGACCGTCATGGAGGAGAGAGAAGGAGCCTGGTGGGGGAGGCTGTTTTGAAGGTGGTTGGGGTGGCTAGTGGTAGGCAGGGGAGAGGTCTGGGGCAGGGGAGGCTCCCTGGCTTTATGTGGTTGGTATGAACCAGGCGCTCCTGAGCCCTGGACTTGCCTTTTCCTTCCCTGCCTTCCTTTGCCAGGCCTCAGCCTGAGCCTGGAGTTGCTATGGCAACTTCTGAGGAACCCATTTCCTTAGTGATGTCTGTGGTACAGAGGCGGGCCTAGCGCTCAGAACTGCCGGCAAGAGGCCTCCTCTGCTGTCCCCGATTTCTCTCAGATTTCTCTAGGAGCCTTAACCCAGTTCCCAGAAGCCATTCCTCGGGGACTCTGCTGTCCTTCCCACAGGGTAGACTCTGCCTCCCCGCAGGTGGCTGGCTGAGGTTCTGTTCCCTCAGGGCACGGTGGATTGCCATTCCGCACCTCACCCCTCTCCCCCCCCCCGCCCCGAGTCAGAGGTGGGGCCTGTGGGGGGGGGGCTGGCTGCCCCAGGTAGTCCAAAACAGCCTTCCACTCAGGCACCCCTAGAACTTCTGCTGTGGCCAGTACCCTATTTCTCGTCCCTTCCGTGCCCTCAGAATCCTAGACATTTGGAGGGAATAAGGGCTCAGGAGTCAGACTGCCTGGGTTTCAGTCCTGGCACCAGCCATTTCCTAGCCGTGTCACCTTGGTGAGGCACTTTACCTCTTAAGCCTCAGTTTCTTCATCTGTAAATGGAGACAGCTGCTAGCTCAGAGGACTGTTGTGAGGATGACAGGAGTGAATGCATTTTAAGCCTTTAGTACGGGCCTGGCCCCCAGTAAGGATTCAGTGAGCCATTTCCTGAGTTTTTATTAAGCTCTCTCTAATGTGTCAGGTATGATGTTAATATCTCAGATTCCTTTCCTTGCTTGATGTGTCCCCCAAGAGTCCAGAGGGAGGATACTGAGGCCCAGCTCTTGGGCAGCAAAGCTCTGTGGTGAGAGGGGTACTCTGAGCTGACCAGCTCCTTCCCTCTTCCTCTTCTCCCACACCCCTTCTTCAGGCCCACGCAGTAGTTATTTCTGAGCTGAGTTATTCCTGAGCATACCCCTTTGGGGAGCTTCTGTGCTGGGGGGGGTGGGGGTGGGGCAGAGGTGGCAGGGTGGTTTCAAAGGACTCAAGGTAATTTTCCCAGAGGCAGGACAAAGTCAAAGGCCTGTGGTAGGGGCACTTGATCAAAGGGAAGGGGAACCTGACTCTTCTAGTCTCCCACCCCAGGGACCTCAGCTGCCACCTGCTGTGTTCGCTGGTGAGGCACCTCAGGGGCTAGGTGGTCCCTGAGATAGGGCATCGCTCCCAGAAGGCTAGTGCCTATTCTTCTAGGGGCACTCCTGCTGAGGATGGGCAGGGCTGTGGGGGCCAGCTGGGGGCAGGAATGAGTGGGAGGCTGCATTCCTGAGAGGGCCCCGCCCCATCCAACCCTCCTGCCTTTCCTCACCACTTCATCCTTTGGGTCCTAAGCTCATTCTTTTCTCTCTCACCGCTCCGTTCTGTTTCTGCTGTTTCCCAGCTTCCGGGGCTGGGGGGAGGGGGCTGGCCAGAGCCCCAGGGGCTGAGTCTGCACTTGGGCCCAGCCACCAGCCCAGTTTTCTGGTGCCAGGGCTGCCAACCTCTCCCCAGCACCTGCTCTGGCTGTTCCTTCCTTGGGGGGGGGAGAGGGTCTGACCCATGTCACCCCCAAGCCTTCCCAGCATGCCCCACCGTCCAATTCCTATCACGAGCTGAAGGTCTAGGAGGGGAGACCCCTAAATCTTCTACCCCTCTTCGTCTTGGTTCTGCAGCAGTGTCCCTCAGAGCGGCTTGCACAGGGAGGAGCCTGATCTTCAGCCTCAGCCGGCCAGTGAAGCCCCTCGTCGCCCCGCGCTACCGCCTCCCTCCAAATCCGCACTGCTGCCCCCACCGTCCCCTCGGGTGGGTAAGCGGACCCCGCCGGGACTCAGCGCCCAGCCCCCGGTCACCCCCACATCGCCCCACCGGCGCACTCAGGAGCCCGTGCTGCCCGAGGACGCCACCGCCGAAGAGAAGCGAGGGAAAAAGTCCAAGTCGTCGGGGCCCTCGCTGGCGGGCACGGCGGAGTCCCGGCCCCAGACGCCACTGAGCGAGGCCTCGGGCCGCCTGTCGGCACTGGGCCGCTCGCCCAGGCTGGTGCGCGCGGGCTCCCGCATCCTGGACAAGCTGCAGTTTTTCGAGGAGCGACGGCGCAGCCTGGAGCGCAGCGACTCACCGCCGGCGCCCCTGCGGCCATGGGTGCCCCTGCGCAAGGCGCGCTCACTGGAGCAGCCCAAGTCCGAGGGCGGAGCGCCCTGGGGCACACTCGGGGCCTCGCAGGAGGAGCTGCGGGCCCAGGGCAGCGTGGCCGAGCGGCGCCGCCTCTTCCAGCAGAAGGCGGCCTCGCTGGACGAGCGCACGCGGCAGCGCAGCGCGGCCTCCGACCTCGAGCTGCGCTTCGCTCAGGAGCTGGGCCGCATCCGTCGCTCCACGTCGCGGGAGGAGCTGGTGCGCTCGCACGAGTCTCTGCGCACCACGCTGCAGCGCGCCCCGTCCCCTCGAGAGCCTGGCGAGCCCCCGCTCTTCTCCCGGCCCTCCACCCCCAAGACCCCTCCGGCCGAGAGCCCCGCCACCGCCGCCTCGCCGCCCCCTCCGAGCGTCGCGGGGAAGCCCGGGGACGAGCAGGGGAGGCCCAGGAGCCGCGGGCCGGCGGGCAGGACGGAGCTGGGGGAAGGCCCGCAGCAGGAGGTTAGGCGCCGGGACCAGTTCCCGCTGACCCGGGGCAGAGCCATCCAGGAGTGCCGGAGCCCCGTGCCGCCCCCTGCCGCCACCGATCCCCCTGAGGCCAGGACGAGAGCACCCCCGGGTCGGAAGCGGGAGCCCCCAGCGCAGGCCGTGCGCTTCCTGCCCTGGGCCATGCCAGGCCAGGAGAGCGCTGCTGTGCCTCAGACCTTGGAGAAGAACAGGGCGGGGCCTGAGGCTGAGAAGAGGCTGCGCAGAGGGCCGGAGGAGGATGGTCCTTGGGGGGCCTGGGACCGCCGAGGTGCCCGCAGCCAGGGCAGAGGTCGTCGGGCCCGGCCCACCTCGCCTGAGCTGGGTAAGGCCTCGGGGAGGGCCGAGAAGTTGCTGAGAGCTGGGTGGGAGGGTGTTTGGGGAGAGCTGTGGGGCAGTTGCGAGGGTGTGGTTTCACAGGGAAGCTACAGACCCAGGTTCCAGTTGAGTGGAGGATTGTGAAGGTCCTTGTGTTAGAACCTGCCTGCTGGTGAGGCAGCGAGCGAGTGTGTTTTGGTGGAGGCTGAGTGGAGCCGTGAGCAAAGAAAGGTGCCCAGATGCCTGTGTAGGTGCCCTGGGTCCACTGGGCTGCTGGGTCGAGGATCTAACCGTGGTGGAAGGCAGTGGTGGAAACCTAAGGAGCCCCTCCAAACTCCACTGCTCTGTGTGGGAAGAGACGGAAACCCATCTCAGTAAATAATGTCAGGTCCCGGGTAGAGGCGAGCTTTGGTCCAGCTCGGCTTCCATCCTGGGACTATCCCCTGACCCATCCGTAGCCACGAAGATCGGACCCAGTCTTTCAAGCTAGCCTCTCTCCCATCCTTGAGTCCTTGTATGGCTGAGCTGACTGTGGGCACATGCCAGCCTGAGTGTCATCTCCTAGTCCTCCTGTGGATGGTGGCCACCATCCAGAATGCCCGTGCTCCTAGTTCTGCTCACCCTGAACACCAGCCTGGGGTCCACTCCTGGATGGAGGCAGAGGAAGCCATCCTCGGTTTGCTCCCACCCCTTGCTGCTTCCCAGGCCAGATGCCTCTGCTCACTGCACCCAGGACACCTGGTCAGGGTCTCTTTCATTGCGCTTACCACCTTGGATTTTTCATCATCAGAATTACTTTATTTTTCACTTAAGGATTACCATCTTAAAGTTTTTAAAGATAATTAGGTACCTGCCCATCATCCTTTTAGCTCCATACAGGCACTGTGTGTCCCGGGCGCTTAGGGGCGTTATTTTATTTAAATTTGTATGCCAGCTCTGCAAGAGGTTGGGTGTTATTTATCAGCTTCATCTTACAGATAACAAAACAGAGGCACAGAGAGGTTATCTAATTTGTCCAAGGTTATGGAGCTAGAAAACAGCGTAATTGGGATCCTCACTGCTCCTTTGGCTACCTACCAGACTGTACCTTGTCTAGCTTGTAGAAGGTCAGAGTTTGAAAGTACCCAGAGGGATCCACTACTGTGGAGCTTCAGGATATCTTTGTATGCACGAGCTTCCTGTGAGCACTTCTTAGGTCTTGCCATCTCCCTGGTACTCATACAGAGCTTAGCGTGCGGTAGGTGCAGTGCTACTGTTTGGTGGATGGACGGGATCAAAGCTGATTCATGAGGCTCTCAGACGGCTACCGGGACCCACCCGCTGCTCCCTCTTTTGAATCCGGGGGCATCACTAATTTGACAGTTTACCCCATGTTGCCCTGTGACGGCGGTATTATTTCTTAGGGCTTGGGTTGCTGTTTGCTTGTATTGTCTGTTTGGAAGCTGGTAATATCGGTGCTACCGCTAAGAGCACTTGCATGAAACAGGGCCTGATCTACCCTCCGCGGTGACTGATTTGTATAGACACGCACAACACAGTCCGGGCCTTCCTCCAGAAACCACAGTGACTGTGGCTGAAGTTGAGAAGCCAAACTAATGTAGAGTCTTGGCTGCCCTGTCCTGTTTGAGAACGCCCCACCCCCACCCCGTCTTTTCTTCCCTGTCTCAGGACATTCAGGAGAGAGACCCCTTGATCCCCCAACCCCGACCTTCTAGAAGCCCTTCTCCCTGGGTTTGGCTTTCTAAGATCCGAGGATGCCATTATCCACTCTCCCCCTGAGTCATCCCCACAGGGACCGTGTCCCCTTACCCTGTCACCCATGTCTCCGGCAGAGTCTTCGGATGACTCGTATGTGTCCGCTGGAGAAGAGCCCCTCGAGGCCCCTGTGTTCGAGATCCCCCTGCAGAATGTGGTGGCGGCCCCAGGGGCAGATGTGCTGCTCAAGTGTATCATCACTGCCAATCCCCCACCCCAAGGTGAGCTCCAGGGCTGGGCCCAGGCTATGGTTGAGACACAGAGAGGGGGAGGTAGGGGAGGAGGGACATCTGCTCCATGGGGCTGGCCCGACCCCTGTGTGTGCGTTACGGGAGATTTCTCAGAATCCCCCGGGAGAGGGGAGGGCAGACCTGGGCTTCTGTGAATGGGGCAGGCTGGGGCGGGGGCAGGGGAGTCCTCAGGATTCCCTAGGGTGGGGAGCAGAGTGGTTTGGGCTCTGTGTGGCGTGAGGGGAGATTTGCCCCAGTGGACCGCTGTGGGCCATGGCAACCAGTCACACGGCTCCTTCCCCACAGTGTCCTGGCAGAAGGATGGGTCTCCTCTGCGCAGTGATGGCCGCCTTCTCATCCGGGCTGAGGGCGAGCGGCATACCCTGCTGCTCCGGGAGGCCCGGGCGGCTGATGCCGGGAGTTACACAGCCACCGCCACCAACGAGCTGGGTCAGGCCAGCTGTGCCGCTGCGCTGGCCGTGAAACCTGGTAGGGAGCCTGTGGGCCCCGGGTCCCGGGTGGGATGAGCAGTGACCCGTCCCACTCCCGAGCCTAGAGCTCAGGCTCTCGGCCCGCGTGCACCGTCCGTTCTCATGTGTCGGCTGCTCTGCTGGAAGCATTCCAAGTGGCCCGGCCTCGGAGTGGGGGCCAGATTCCCAAAGGCACACCCCAGGCTGGCCAATTCATGAAGTCACTGAAATTTGTCTTCACGCATCCTCTAAATGCCATCCTCCCTTGGCATTTCCCTGAAAATGGTCCTGTGGGGAAGGCAAATTCTCCTTGAGTCTCCGAGAAAAAGAATCTCCCAACTCAAAGAGCTTAAAAGCCATCAGGAGCCTTCTGAGGTCATTTCCTCTAGAAGGGTACCCCTCCCCACACCCAGTAAAAAGGATGCTTTTAAGTTCCACAACCCTTCCCCACTCCCTTGGTCCTTCTGTTGAACCCAAAGCCCTAAAGAGAAGGTAGCTGAGAGCACCTCTCTGGAGATGGCTGTGATTGAGGCTGCCTTGCTTTCTATTTTTACGAGAGCCCTCACTTGGTGTTGGACTACTTCCTTTGGGTGTAAGCCCAGTTTCTTTCAGGTTCAGGGTAGGGCTGGACTGGTGTCAGTGTGCATGGCTAGTTCTGCCCATTCAGGTTGCTGGGCCTGACGGTGTGCTGATCCTGGGCAGTGGGGGCGGGGGAGGTGAGGCTGGGTAGGGGGGTTCTAGAAGGAAAAGACACAGACTCAGCCCGCAAGGATATTAGCTCTGGGTCATCAAGATAGATCAGAGAACCTAAGTTGGAGGACAGTGCAGGGCAGAGGAGCATCAAGCAGTGGGTCAGTGTTATGGGGTGCTGGATTGAGAGGCGTGGGGGCCCTGAAGGACATTGGGATGTAGAGAGGCAGCAGAAGGGGCTGGGTGTGCCTGGACCGGGAGCAGCCCACGCTGTTCCATCCCTTTCTCTCACTGGACAGGATAGGAGGTTACAGAGCCTGTCTTGCTGTGGGCCCAGGACTTCTGTACCTTCACGATAAGGGTGATTTTGGTGGTATCTCCCCTGAGCCCCAGTCCTGCCTTTGATCCTTTTGTTTGTACCCATCTGGCTTTGCAGAACAGCAGGCCTTCATCTTCTGTAGCTTACATACCCCTCCCAGGAGCCTGTGTTTTAGTCTTTCTCCTTTTCCTCGCCCCTCCCACCACGCTGAATCATGCCGTCCCTCCAGACATGCTTCCGTCCTTCCATCACCTCTGGGATCTGGCTTGTGACTCAGCTCCCAGCTTTCCTCAGGGGGCCTGGGGCTGGCTCCAGGACTCTGGTCAATACCTGGCTTGGGCTGAGATTTGGCAAGGAGGATGGGGGGGGTGCCCCGATACTGGCTTGTGGCCATTTGGGAGCCTTTTAAGGTTGGGAAGGAGGCTTGGGGCAAGGCAGTTGTCCGCACTTGACTGGGAGCTCTGTTTGTCGTACCAAACCTCCCTGCCTTTCAGTTTCTTCATTTGTATAATTTATTCTACCATCCTCACGAACAAAAGCAAACGTGTGAATGGGCTTTATGTCAAGCTGTAGACAAATGTTAGCTGTTAGCCTTATTAAGGGGTGCTGTTGTGCCCAGGTTTCCATGAGGCTCCAGAAAGCTGCCTTTTCCTTTTCTGCCCATTCTTCAGACTGTGTCTTAGGGACTCCTCCCCTGCACTTGCCAGGCCTCGGCCCCAGCTCCTCCATATTTCCCAGCCTCTGGGCCCTCAGCCCATCATGGCATGTCTGTGCCTTCCCCCCCAGCCCACCCTGGGGAGCCAGAAAGGCTTCATCGCATTAGTCAGTGGCACTGGGCTTTGCCCCCAGAGAACAGCCCCCATAAGTCATGCTGACTCGGCCCCAGGACTCTCTTGGCGGAAGCAGACTTTCTTCCCCTACAAGGCACTGTTTGGTCCTGAGCGGCTGGACAAGGGCCAGTGGACCTGGAGAGCAGTGGAGTGGGCGGAACCAGGGGGTGGCACAGACATTTGGCAAGGGCGGGGGTCTCGGGCCTGGACTGTGTGCAGAGTTGGGGGGGGCTAAGAAGGGGTGTCAGGCAGTGTGGCTGCAGGCAGGGGGCAGGCAGGAAGGGGGGGCAGCCAGCTGAGGGAGAGAGTGTCTGATAGGAAGAGGCCTCCTGGAACCACCTCCCTTTCTTGTTCCTTTTTTTTTTTTTAAAGATTTTATTTATTTACTTGACAGAGAGAGACACAGCGAGAGAGGGAACACAAGCAGGGGGGAGTGGGAGAGGGAGAAGTAGGCTTCTTGCTGAGCAGGGAGCCCGATGCAGGGCTTGATCCCAGGACCCTGGGATCATGACCTGAGCCGAAGGCAGACGCTTAACAACTGAGCCACCCAGGTATCCCCCCTTTCTTGTTCCTTAATCCCCCACCCTAGAGCCCTGAAAACCAGGGCTGACTGCACAGTGCCCTCTTGGGGTGCCCACCCCCAAAGGGCCTGCTTTGGAGAGCCCACAGATCTCAGTTCCTGGTTGGGAACCATACCCATTACACCATTACTCAGGCGCTGTGGTTTGAGGGCAGGGTCTGGTTCTCATCACCCCCCAGCCCCAGGCCCCTTCCAGCCTGCTCCAGCCAGCCCACTGAGTACTTCCGCTGAGGCCACAGTCGTTCTCCCAAAGGGTGTGTGTGTACTGGGGCAGGTGGTTGGGGAGTATGAGAGGTATGTTTACCTGAAGCTGAGCATTCTTAGCTGCCCGCATCTGTCACACAAGCATTTACTGATACAGCCTGGCTGCCAAGTTCTACATCTCTCCGGAGAGTGTCCTTTCACACCTCTCCTCTTATTTGAGCTACATCACCCCATATCTATCCCTTGGAGAAGGACATGATAGGTGGTAATATTCCCATTTTACAGATAGGAAGACAGAAACATGGAGAATGAAGTGACATGGAACTAGCCCAAGGCCAGCAACCTTTACTGAGCACTTACAATCTGCCTAGGGACGTTGTAAGCAACAGGTGATTTTGGGTGCTGGAAATACTCACTTGTGAAGCAAATAAGCTTAGGTGGATGACGGATGAAAAGAACATGAGTAGTTAGCATCTAGTGAGTACTTCCTACATACCAGGCCCTGTGTTGATTGGGTTACCATATTTACTCTTGCCCTGGGTGGTAAGTTCTGTTATTATGCCCACATTACGCATGAGGGAGCTGAGACCTGGAAAGCTTCAGCGAATTGCTCTAGAGAAATGCTGATCAGTAGAACTTTCTGCCATGAGGGAAATGTTCCATATGTGCCCAGTCCAGTATGGTAGCCACTAGCTACGTGTGGCTGTTGAGCTCCTGAAACGTGGCTAGTGTGACCAAGGAACTGGATTTTTTTTTTTTATTTCCATTTTAATGAATACGCGTGTAAGTAGTCTCAGGTGGCTAGTGCCTACCCTGTTGGGGTGCTCAGCTCTAGGAGCAGAGGGCCAGTTGGGGGCCGATCATGATGTGAAGCCCTGTCCCTGGGTCTCCCAAACCTCCACTCCTTACTATCCCCTTCCCTGCTACTTGGAAGAGTTTCAGGGTTAAGGAAGAATTGTGCTCATGAGCTCACTCTGGGTGGCCGGGGGTGGGGGAGTAGAGGGGGAGGGAGGCAGAGACTGCCGATGCCCTCTGTGGGTGGGTCCTTCCTCTCTGGACTCGCCATCTCCACTGTGGCTGTGATCCTGCTTTGTCTCCCTGCATGACTGGTGGGAGCACATTTGGCTCACCTCCACCTTGGGCCCTGACAGGAGGCCCTTTGGGTGCTGGTCAGGAGGAAGGGGGATATCGGAGCTCCATCCTGCTGCCTTCAGTCCTCCCTCAAGCACAGATCTTGTATATTTGAACCCAAGGTTCTAGCATTTTTCAGCTGAGACCTTGGCCTCTTCACATTTCCTTAGCTGGCCACAGTTTTCTCTGTGAGGTGAGGGTCCGTATACCCCTTGGGCAACTTACTTGGTAAGATTTATGAGGCTCTGTGGGAATGAGGATGTAGCTGAGGACCTTTGGGCCAGAGGATATGGCTTTTCAAACTCATTCTGGTCCCACCATATGACTGACACTGAACAGAGTTTGGTTATGGGGGGCCAGAGAATAAAAGGAAAGGCGCCAGCGTCTGCCCCTGCCGTTTCTCCTGGCCATGGCTGCTGCGGAATTACAGCTTCTCCCCTGTGAAGGCAGGAGCTGCTGATGGATGGGGGGGGTGGATCTTGGAATGCCACATGACCCCATTGCCCATCCTTGAAGGGGGTTTGGACAGCATCTGAAAAAAACAGCGTGGTCCCTTGACCAGACTCAGCCCTTCCTCCCGACTCCTGTCTTCCAGAAGCAGGTTGGCCCCGCGGGGTGTCTCCCAAGGCTGCTCCCTCAGAGTGGGGGTCATCACGCTCAGCCTGTCGAAAGAACAGGCACCTAATCTCCTGTGGGTGCTAGCGCTTTATCTAACGCGGAGCAACCCCACGTAATCGCGCGTGGGGAATTAACTGTCTCTATGGTTAGCTCAGGCCGGCTGGCAAGTTCTCTCTGCTTCCTTGTCCATTTGAAACCAAAACAGAAACCTCTTCTTCTCTGGAGGGTGCCCACGGCAGCACCCATGGGTTCCCAGCTGCAGGCCGGCCTGCGTCTCCCTTTTCCCTCGGCCTCGCTGTCTTCCACGGTGGCACGACCGCAGCAGACGTTTAGAGGAATCGCCTCTGGAGACAGCGCCCGTGGAGCGCGGGTTGGGAATGGCCGGGCCCCGCATGCGAGCTGGTTAACGCCCGCGTGTCACCCCTTCCCTCCCTCCGAAGCCTCGAGGAGCTTCCCTTCGCCTTCAGAGTGAAGGCCCCACTCCTGAAGCTGACCTCCACTGTCCGGACCTGGGGACGACCCGAGGGCGTCTGGAGGCCTCTGAGGCAGTGGGAGGCACCCACTCTAACTCTCAGCTTTACCCAGTTCGGTGGCCAGCATGTTGAGCTACAATGGTCTGCATGTTCTTGCTGTCTCTGAATATTTGCTCCTGCAGCTTCCTCCTCCGGAAAGACTTTTTCCCTTCTTTTTCCCTGCTTCAACCAAACTCTTAATTCCTATACCACCCTTTCCCTCAGTTAGCCTGTCTTCCCTGAGCCCAAAGGAATCTGCTCTCTACACTCTGTGGCCCTCATCTGCCCTTCTCTTGCCTCTTTATTATTCCTGCTCACTGTTCGAGCTGTGTATGCATTGGGGTTGTCATCCCTACCAGCCAAAAGGCTCCTGAAATCATGACTGTGCTTTGGCCACTTCTTAGCCCCTGTAGCCATACCTGGAGGCCTTCCTGGATGGTCCGGGGCTATGTGGACTGCAGGATTGTGTGTGAGGTAGTGGTGTGTGTGTGTGGGGGTAGAGATCTGTGTGACTTTCCCAGCCCCTGGAACAACCTGGGTGTCATGCAGAGGCTGGGCCAGACACGCATCTGCAAGGGGTACTAGTGAAGATCTGCCCAAGAGTGGAGGAGGTTGGGTTAGCCGAGAAGTTCCCGGAGCAGCGGTCTTCCAAGTGCGGTCCCCAGACCAGCAACATCTGCATCACTGTGGGAATATGTTAGAGATGTGCAGTAACATACCCAGAGCATCAGAAACTCTGGGGGTGGGGCACAGCAGTCTGGGGTTTAAGCTCCATCCCGATGCACCGTGAACTTTGAAAATCCCTGCTGTCAAGTCAGGGACCTTGCTCAAGATGGGAGGCCAGGTGGTGCCGTGGGAAGCATGTGGGCTGTGGAGCCAGACCTCTGAGGTTGAGAACCCTGCCCTGAAGTTAGTTTAGTGGCCAGATAAGATGGAACTCACCTCTTAGGGTCGTCCTCTTCCCATGAGGATCATAGGGCTCCCTAAACTTTCATGCACATAAGAATCATCTGGAGTGCTTTTTTTTTTTTTTTAAAGATTTATTTGAGAGAGAGAGAGAGCAGGAGCAAAGGTGCAGAGGGAGAGGGAGAAGCAGGCTTCCCACTGAGCAGGGAGCCTGATGCGGGGCTCGATCCCAGGACCCCGGGATCATGACCTGAGCCAAAGGCAGATGTTTAACCGACTGAGCCACCCAGGTGCCCCACCTGGAGTGCCTTCTAAAAATGTAGTTTCCTGACCTCCGTTTTAGGAAATCTAATTCTTCAGGTCAGAGTAAGTAAAGCCCAGGAATTTATGGTTTAAATAGGCTCCCAGGTGGTCCTGATGTGGGGAAGCCCTGGTGTAGAAGGCCTTTCATGTAGGTGGCTGCGACTCTGTTTACCCTTAAATGTCTCAAGGGATGTTGGGACCGGTATTGAGCTGAATGTGCTGGTCTGGGGAGGGAGAGCGCCCCCCCCAACACACACACACCTTGAGGGCTCCCTCACACCTGTATTTTCATCAAGTGAGGCCGACCTGGAAGCAGTGTTGAAAGGCCACACACGTGCACAGAGTCAGCATGTTCTGGGGGTGGTGGGGTGTATAGGGGCAGCATTCACATGGTGGGCATATGTACATGTTAGGTTTGGGGGGCACCTGCTCCTCCCCACTTCCTGGCTGGTGTAAGGATGTTTCCCACAGTGAGAGCCCGGCTTGTGGGTGGAGCAGGGCTGAGATACAGGGACTGGCTACAAAGATGGTTTTGGTGGCGGGGCTAGTAAAAAGTGGGGTAGCACCAGAGCCTGGTATGGAACCCCAGCGGTTTTGGGAGCTGGAGACAGATCCTCCATCTCTGAGCCGGCCTGAGGACCCTGATTCTGGTGATTGCCCCCAGCGTGCAGTTCCCCCAACGACCACCAGGGGTCTCTGAGGCTCCCTGCAAACCTTGCCAATCTGCTTTAATCTCTGCTCTCCCTCCCTGGGGGTGTGAGTGCCTGCAGCGCCATCCAACCTCGAGGTGACCCTGGAGGTCACCAGGCTCCATGGCAGGGAGGGGGTCCTGCCTCCAGGGGCCATGCCTGTGGTCTCAGCATCAGCTGGTGGCCAAGCCCCGGACAGATGTTCACCAAACGCCATTTGGGCTTGCCTCCCCACCTCCCCCTTAAGACAGCCAACCTGAATGGTGGCCCCCCCTCCTCAGCCAGTCCCCCCTCCTCCTCCACTGGCAGTGCTGGGAAACACAGGTCATAGCTTGGGAATGTGGCCTTGGGTTGCGGGGGGGTGATAAGAGGAGAGAGAGGGGGGACGCCTGGGTAGTTCAGTCGGGCATTCAGCTCTTGATTTCAGCTCGAGTCATGCTCTTGGGGTCACAGTGTCGAGCCCCACGTCGGGCTCTGTGCTTGGTGGGGAATCTGCTTGGGATTCTCTCTCTCTCCCATCTGCCCCTCCCTGTCACGCGTGCACATGCGCGCTGTGTCTCTCAAATAATAGATGAATAGATTTTTTTTAAAAAAGGGGGGAGAGAAGGCCATGTGACCTCTCTTCAACAGCTCCCCTGTTCTGCTGCTGATCTCCAAGCCCCCTCCCCAGCCCAGGTGCAGATGGCTGCTAGTTGTGGGGCGTTACTAGAAGCAGCCCCTGCCTCATGACCCTTGGCCCTGGTGAGGCTGACAGGGTGAGGCGCCATGCCAACAGGTGTCCCGGTAGGAGGAGAGGTGGGTGCAGGCCCAGTGCCCCTGGGTGGTGCTGGGCCAAACCTGCCATGGCAATAGGGGGGAGGCAGAGGTGGGATTTGGGGCCCCCTCAGGTTGAGGGGGGTATTTCTGGGAAGGAGGCTGAAGGTCCTGACAGTTCTCTGATTCTCAGCACCAGAGAAAAGAGAGTATGGCCTGGCTCCAGTATTTGAGGCTTGTCAGCACATTCCCACGTGGGGATCTTGGTGGTTTGGTCAGAACAGGGGGCATCCTAAGGGCCATCTGCCATCAGTGCCTCATGCGGTGGGTATGTGGGAGTGAACGGCTCAGGGCAGGCATCTTGGGTGCTGCGGTGTACGGCCACCCCCGTCTTGCCCCAGGGACTGAGGCCCCGGCACTTTGAGTTGAGGCGCCAGTGAGGGGGCTTTGCTCTTGTCAGGGTCCAGAAACTGTAAAGAGAGAAAAGGCAGATCCTGCTGCTTGGGAATGAGCAGGGTGGCTAAATACAGCGAGGCCGCGCGCTTGCTCTGCCCCTCCCCGCTCCTCCCCCTCCGCTCCAGGGCCCTGGCTGCTTGTGGTCTCAGCAGGCACCACCTTCCCAGCCAGCTGCCTGCCTGCCATCCAGCCTGTCCCTGCCTGGCCAGCCCCCACCTCCTCCTTCCCCTCCTCAGGCTGCTTCCCCTCCCCCAGGCCCTCGGTGGAGAGCTTCAGCAGGGTCAGCGCAGTGAGTGGGGCTGGGCAGGCTGGGCTTCTGCTCCCTGAGGAGCTGGGTGGGGTGGGCAGTGGGCAGGCAGCAGGAGGGCCTGGTGCCAGGGCAGAGCCCTCAGGACAGGCGCAGTCTGGGGTCTGTGTGCAGAGTCTCGGGTGAGTTGGGGTGCAGCCCTGTGGGGGGCCGGGCCACAGGGGCTTGGGGTGGGGGAACCAGGAGGAGGGGCCAGGGGGCTGTGGCGGATTCATGTCTGTATTTGGTAGTCGGATAGGAGCCAGCTCAGTGAGGCTGGGCCCCTGGCCAGTTGCAGGGGAGGGCGTCAGGGCCCTGGGGACACCCCTCCCCGAAAGCGAACATTGGTGCCCCCCTCCCCGTCCCCAGTCTGAGTCGCCCTTCTCTGTGGATGACTCAAACCGCTTTTCCCTCCCCCGAGAATTTGGGGGTCCATGTTCTAGGGCTGGGGCCCACAGGTGCCTCTGGGGTATCTGGGGCAGGAAGCTGAGAAGGGAGGGGGGAAGGGCAGGCTGGACAGTGCCGCCTCACTGGCCCTGGCACTGCCCAGATGGGGCTTGTCTGAGGTGTGTGTTCCTCTGCACCAGGCCCAGCTCACCCAAGAAACGGGTGTCTGGGCTGTACCACTCTGGGGACCATCCGCATTAGGAGCTTGCAGGTCCACACCAGGAATGTGGGTTCCCTGCTCCAGTGGAATTTCAGGTGTCACATTCAGGCCCCTCTGCGGCCTGAATCCCTTGTCCCAGGCTATTTGCTGTGGCTCCCCTACTTGGGAAGTTCAACAGTATCAGTGCCAGGAGGGTCTGGGGCAGAGCAGGATTCAGGGGCTCGGGGACAGGAGACATCTGAGCAAGGTCACACAGCAAGCAAGTAGGAGCCCCATGAAGTAAAGTCAGGGCAGGGCTGGCCTGCTTCCTGGGCTGTGTGGATCATTCCAGACCTTATCAGGGTCCTTGATCTGGAGCTGATCTATCCAGCTCTCTCATTCTCTCTGTCCCCCCCCCTTCCTCCTCTGGCGTCTCTCTTGGTGCCACTGTCTGTCCTCTGTCCCTTTTCCAGGCGGGTCCACATCACCTTTCAGCAGCCCCATCACCTCTGACGAGGAATACCTGAGCCCCCCAGAGGAGTTTCCGGAGCCTGGAGAGACCTGGCCCCGCACCCCCACCATGAAGCTCAGTCCCAGCCAGAACCGCCGCTCCTCCGACACGGGCTCCAAGGCACCCCCCACTTTCAAGGTCAGACCCCTGAGGCCAGCATGCAGCCCCCGGGCACCCCCATTCCTTCATGTGTGCCCTTGTTCTTGGGGCCACACCAGGTTCGCGCAAGACCTAGAGCTTGGCCCCATTAACCCTTCTTATCTGGAGCCAGCCTCAGGCAGCCCGGTGTGGAAGAGGCCTCTGTCCCAGAATCCTCTGGCCCCCAGGAGCCACAGCTGGGCCCTGATTGTCTCCCCTGACATTTTGGGGTCCCCTTCAGGTCTCACTTATGGACCAGTCAGTAAGAGAAGGCCAAGATGTCACCATGAGCATCCGTGTGCAGGGGGAGCCCAAGCCAGTGGTTTCCTGGTGAGTAGCAGCACCCCTGTCAGCTTGCCCTGCTCCAGGCTTGGCCCTGTGAGGCCTGGCTCTGGGGAGAGGGGAGTGGACCCTTTGTGGACTTCCCTGGGATCTGCCCAGGGGTCTTATCCCAGGTCCAGTGGTGCCGCTTCCTGAACATGCCCCTGCTCCTTTGTTCAGGCTCATTCGGGGCTTCTCCTTCTGGGGGGAGTGGTTTGGGTAACAGAAGGTCTCCTGTCTGTTCAGCTGGTGATGAATGGGCAGGAGTCATCTCTTAGAGAAGGCTGCCCTCGCCCACCCCCGTCAGGTGACAGCAGGGTGATTTTTGAGGCCTGCTCTGCGCCCAGCCCTGTGCTAGGCCCGGGCATAACAATTTGTTTCTGAGCGGCCAAAGCCAGGGGTTACAGGGGGGCCTTGGCTACAGTGCTTTATCCCGGGTGCCTGAAACCCTGATTACTGTTTGCTTGGGTTTTTATTAGTTTGGGTCCTAGTTTTCATTTGTAATTAATTGTCTAGTCCCCTATGTGATTTTTTTTTAACATTGTAAGTTATTTCTTACTCATTTTGGGAAGTGGCAAAGCTATCTGTTCATTATAAATAATAGAAATAAGACACAAAGACGTTTCAGAACTATTGAGAGCTGAATAGTTGTAGTTAGGTTCCAAGAAGGGTAAGATCCAAGTAGGCAGAGGTGTTCGGGAAGTTGCTGGGGGAGGGGTGGGATGGCAGAGTCAGGGTGAACACTTGGCCCTATAACCCAGGGGACAGATCTGGGAAGTGGGTGGATGATGTGAGGAGCCTGCAAGGACAGGTCAGGACCTGGGCCCCCAGACTGAGTTCTCGTCCCTCTGACAGGCTGAGAAACCGGCAGCCTGTGCGCCCAGACCAGCGGCGCTTTGCTGAGGAGGCAGAGGGCGGGCTGTGCCGGCTGCGGATCTTGGCCGCCGAGCGGGCCGATGCTGGCTTCTACACTTGCAAAGCGGTTAACGAGTATGGCGCCCGGCAGTGTGAGGCCCGCCTGGAGGTCAGAGGTGAGTGCCTCACACTCTCCGTGAACCACCCCCCACCCCAGCCCCACAGCCCTAGCCCCGGCCTCATCCCTGCTCGGATGCCAACTTTCGGCCTTAGAGATCCCGTAGTTGGTTGCTTATATTGTAGTTGAGTAAACTGAGGCCTAGAGAGGGGAAGTGACTTGTTCAAGGTCACACGGCGAATTGTTCAGTGCTCAGCCTGCTACACAGTACGGCCTTCCCCATGCTCAATCACACCTGTCCCTGATGCTAGCTAGAGAGAGACCCTGCTTCCTGCCACCAGCTGTCCTCTCCCCACACTCTTCCAAGCTTTTGTCACCTTGCCCTTACCAGGCTCCTCCCTCACACCCACCCCGCCTCTCTCCTCTTGCCCCTTTGCCCTCCTACCCATCCCATTGCTGTGTAGAAGCTGTTGTGGTTGGAAGTGGCAGTGGGGAGAGTCTGATAGCTGGACCCGTTCGGAGGGGCCCTTGGGGTGACTTGGGCTTGAAGCATTGCAGGGACCCCAGGGGTGCCAGGGTGAGCAGGACCGTGGAATGTGGAGAGGGCTGGGCCCCCGCGGAGTTGGGGCAGAAGATCAGGGGACCTTTCAGGCAACGGGGATAGCAGGCAGGCCTTAGCCAGGCTGCTCTTGGGGGGCTAGTGGTCTTCCTCCCTAGGGCTGGCCATTAACCTTGCTTTCTACTTCGCCCTTTCCTGTGAGCAGCTCAGGGCTGGGAACCCCTCCTTAGCTCCTGCACTCAGCCATCATCCCTCCCTTCCTGGTAGAGGCCAGCTCGGAAAGCTTCGCAGGATACCCCCAGCCCCTGCTGGAGCTCAGACCCTCATAGTCATGGTCACCTCCACCGGGCCCTGCCTGCCTCAGTTACCTGCCCTGTGCCTCCCGTTCTTGGGGCTGCCACCTCCTTGGTCTCTGAGTCCTTCAGCTCTCCCTGCACCCGAATCCGGCCCCCATTACCTGGCCTGTTCCTTCCCTTCCGGGGTCTGGCTCTGCCCTGCTTCTCTGTGTTAACCCACGTCTCGGTGCTTCTCTCTCTTTGGGATTCCTCCTGACATCCCCTAGGCTTTGGGTGCCCCCAATGCCCGTGAATGCCCTTTCCCGGGTTGCCCACGGCCTCCGCCTGTCCGGGAACCCCAGACACCCGCCCGGCCTCTGGCTGGCTGCTGGTGCCTCCATCTGCACCTGATCTTGGGGGAGCTGAGTGGCAGGGCGCCCTGGCAGTTTCAGAGGCAGCTGTCCATGCAGACGGCCCTAGCCAGGTCTGCGTGGCGTGTGTGCGTGTGTGTGCGTGTGCGTGCGTGTGTGCTGCACTAACCTGCCGCTTGCTGACTGAGGTTTTTGTCTGTACACAGGCGAGTGAGCTCAGGGGGCCGCCTGCGCTCCCCCCCGCTACCCTCCGAGCTGCGCCCCTGTCTCAGGCACCTCTCGGACCTCGCTGTGTTTCACTGCCTCCTGCCCACAGACCCTGCCGGCCCGCCGGCCCGGACCCCTCTCCCAGCCTCCCATTCCATCCCCTCCCCACCTCATGCAGCATCCTGGGATAGCCCATGGGCCCCTATGGACCCTTCCCCCCCAAGCGGACATACGGCTGGGCAGGCTGGGAGCCCCCACATGGACCGAGTGCCAGGAAGGGGCAGCCATGAGGGTATCAAGACACCTGCCCCCACCCCCGGTCTCTCCCTGCAGGGGAGCACCCAGCGAGCGCATGTGTCACCGCTGCTACAGGCCCTGTCTATCTGTTTGTCTGTCTGTGTGTCTGTGACAGTCAGGGAAGGACGCCTCTGAGCGGGTGTGGGGTGAGGCAGAGCGGGAGAGGACAGGGCATGGCACCCACAGGCTGGAGGGGCCTAGGGAGGCAGGAGGCTGCTGACAAGGGGCTCACGAAACGGGACGGGGCACTCACCATTCCAGAAACGGGTTTCAAATGGCACAACACTTTCTATTTCACAAGAGACCAAAAGCCAGAGGCCCTCAGGCCCTACGCTGATGAGGAGGCCTGACCGAGTCCAGCTCTGGGCAGGTTTAGGGCTCATCTGGGGCTCCCCTATTCACTGTCAGGGCCCGGGATGCTCTGTCTGGGAATGAGGGTGTTATCCAGGCTTGGCCAAAGAGTAAGGGCCTGCTGTCGTGGGTGTGGAGATATTTGAACAAAGCTGTTTCTTAGCTCAAATAAAGTCCAGTTTGTACCCAGCTGGTGTGCTGTGTTTTTTTTTTTTTTCCGCCGCCGTCTCTGCCCCTCCGTGGCCCTCTCAGATCCCCTGCCCTCGATTCCCTCCCACTTCCCCTGAGTTCACCCTCCCTGGCCCAGCTTGGGTGGCCCTCCTGAAGCCAGGCCCTGGAGCTCCTTGCTGTCCCGGCCAGGCGGGCGGGCTTTCCCTGTCTCCAAAGGAACAAAATGCATCTCTCTCTCTGTATCTGTCTGTCTCTTTGTGTGTGCGTGTGTGTGTCTCCCTCGCCTCGTTGTGTCTCTATTCCACGCGTGCCCCCCTGTGGCCGCTTTCCCCCCAGCACATCCTGAAAGCCGGTCGTTGGCCGTGCTGGCCCCCCTGCAGGACGTGGACGTGGGGGCCGGGGAGATGGCGCTGTTTGAGTGCCTGGTGGCGGGTCCTGCCGACGTGGAGGTAGACTGGCTCTGTCGAGGCCGCCTGCTGCAGCCTGCACTGCTCAAATGCAAGATGCATTTCGATGGCCGGAAATGCAAGCTGCTGCTCACGTCTGTGCATGAGGACGACAGCGGTGTCTACACCTGCAAGCTCAGCACGGCCAAAGGTAACTGCCCGCTCAGGCCCTGGGGCTGCCGTGGGGGCCCAGGAGCCGGAGGGAGGGGGCTGGAAGTGTAGAGCCGGGTGCAAAAATAAGATCAGGCAGCCCACCTGCCTGGATAAAATCTGCATGTGGAGTGGCACCTGGCACAACGTGCCTTCTGTGTCCATGTGAGCTGGTGTTCCCGTAGGGAGCCAGTCCGCCGCGGTCTAGCCAACCCACCCGGACTTGGGTTCCAATTCCCGCCCTGCCACGGACAGCCACGTGGCTTTGGACAAGTCACTTCATCTCTCTGAGCTTTAGACTATCCATCTGGAAAAAGGGATCATGAGGCAAGCTACCTTGTAGGGGGACCGGTAGGATTAATGAGCTAATGTATATAATGAGCAAAGTACAGCACAAGCCTGGCAAAGGGTGACACCTAATAAATGTCAGTCATTATTATTATGAATGACATCTCTGACCTGGTCCCCGTCCTCCTTTGAAGGGCAGAGATAATGCCTCACCAGCTCGTGGTGATGGGCGCCTAAGGTGACACTGGAAGTCTTTGTAAGCAGGAGAGGATCGGGTCGCCAGAAGGGGTTCTTATTTCCCCCAGAAGATGTTTTGTGGGGTAGTGTCTTAGGGCCAAAGAGCATTGCTCTGGGTTTGGGACGGGTGGGAGGGAGGGTGGGCACCACCCAGGCACAGAGGAAAGTTTCCCCAGGGGCAGGGGAAAGGTGTGGAAGAGGAACCAGGTTTGGCCTGCAGGCCCCTCTCCTAGAGCTGAGCTGAGCATCCTGAGTGGGCAAGGGGCGATGAGGAGGGGCTCCCGTTGTGGTCCCGGCCGCCGTGGCCTCCCTGCCACCCACTCTTGCCAACCTCCACCCTCCTGAGAAGGCCAGATCTTAGGGTCTTGCCCACTGCCTCGCTCCAGTGTCTGGGGACCTCGCTGGATTCTGCTTGATCTACTGCCCTGGGCCCAGTCCCCCTTTCCTGCCCGGTGTGCGGGTGGGCCCTTCGGGATGGGGTGCCTGGGACTCCGTGGCCTTCCCTGCCGCAGTGCTGACCCCTCCCCACTAGATGAGCTGACCTGCAGCGCCCGGCTGACCGTGCGGCCCTCACTGGCGCCCCTGTTCACTTGGCTGCTGGAGGACGTGGAGGTGCTGGAGGGCCGTGCAGCCCACTTCGACTGCAAGATCAGCGGCACCCCGCCCCCTTCGGTCACCTGGACTCATTTTGGTATGGCCTTCCGCCCTGCAGATGTTGGGGGACCCCTAAGGCCCAGAGGGCAGGGCCGCTCACTGAGCGTGCTCTGCATTTCTGCCGCTTCCTCCCCCAGGCCGCCTGGTGGAGGAGAGCGAGAACTTGCGGCTCCGGCAGGAAGGGGGTCTGCACTCTCTGCACATCGCCCACGTGGGCAGTGAGGATGAGGGGCTGTATGCGGTCAGCGCGACCAACACCCACGGCCAGGCCCAGTGCTCGGCCCAGCTCTATGTGGAGGAGCCCCGGACGGCCGCCACCGGCCCCAGGTACGGCAGGGCTCCTGGGGCGGCCGGCGGGGGGGGGGCGCTGCTCTGGGCCTCTGGGCAGCCATGTCGCTCTTGCAGCTCGAAGCTAGAGAAGATGCCGTCTATCCCGGAAGAGCCGGAGCAGGGTGAGCTGGAGCGGCTGTCCATGCCCGACTTCCTGAGGCCACTGCAGGACCTGGACGTGGGCCTGGCCAAGGAGGCCATGCTGGAGTGCCAGGTGACCGGCCTGCCCTACCCCACCATCAGCTGGTTCCACAATGGCCACCGCATCCAGAGCAGCGACGACCGGCGCATGACACAGTGTATGTGTCCGGGGAGGGACCCTGGGGAGTGTCCCCTCCAGCACCCTCTTCGCTTGCAGTGCCTTCACCCTCTCCCTGCCCTTGAGCCTTCCTTTTCTAGCCTGCTCAGGGATGGGGCCCCTGCGGGAGGGGGCGCAGAGGGGCTGTGAGGTCAGGGCCTCCTTCCTGGAGCTGTGCAGCCCCACCCACGGAGTCGCCACTCCGGGCCTGGGTGGCCCCCTTAGCACGTACTAGACAGGCAGGACAACCTGCTGCTGACCAGCGGCAGGACGGTGGGCAAGGTTACGGAACCCCTCGGGGCCTCAGTTTCCCCCTCTGCAATAGGCTCATGATAAGAATTAAATTAGTTAATATGTACGAAGCACTTTGAGTGGGGCCTGGCAAATAGCAAGTGGTCCATAAATGATCATCTTATTATTACTGCTGCTGTTGTTGCCTGTTCATAAAGCAGGGCTGCTCATGCCTTCCTGGAGAAATTTCAGTGAAAAGGCCGGCGTGGGCAGTGTCTGGCCCCAAAAGGCTGCTTGGCCAGGGTCAATAACAACAGCAAAAGTAAAGGAGCCAGGGGAGCAATACAGAGGAACGGATTCGGGACCCTGTGCTTTCCGCCAGGACTGTTTCTCTCGGGAGCGTCTCATTTCCGTCCTCGAAGGGATCTGAGTCTCGTGATGTTCCTCTTACAGCTGCAACGTGACAGAACTCACCTTTCTTAAGCACTTTGTGAGTGCCGGGCCCTGAGCTCAGCCTCCTCATCAAGGGCCTGTAGGGCGGGTACCGGTATCCCTGTTTGCAGACGGGGCAACGGAGACAGCAGAGGGACAGGGACTTAAATGGAGCCTTGACAGAGGGACAGGGACTTGCCCGAAGGCAGGAACAGACCCTCTGACTCTGGTGCCTACCTCCTAAGCAGGCTGCCCTCCGACCCCCGTGCCCCACGCTCCCACCCCATTCTCCAGAGCCACCTCTGTGGCGCTGACCCTTCCCCTGACTCTCATTCTGCTTGAGGCCCTGGGCGGGTGTCTGTCGCAGGAGCTGAGCAGACGTCCCTGTTCCTCTCTGTATCTGGGGTCGGTGGCAGCCTTTGTTCTCTCTTCCTTTATAAATAGTGTCAGCGGAGATAAATGAATGGGTGACTGTTCCGTGTGGAGATAACCACTCGGAGACGGGAGGGGTGTTTGGGGTTGGCCGTGACGTGCAGGAGGACAGGCTGGCCTCTTCCCCTTCACGACCCCCCTGAGATGGCCTCCTTATCATCATCATTCAGGGATCAGAGCATCAAGAAGGAGGTTCAGAATCAGAGGGAAGCAAGTTCAAGGCATGGCTCCATCACTGATTAGCTGTGTCACCTTGGACAAGTCCATTAATGTCTCTGATCTCATTGGTAAAATGAGGATAATTTTGCAGGGTTGTTGAAAGGAGTATGGAAAAAAAACGCATGTCAAGTAGCTGGCGTCGACTGGGCACAGAACAGACGACTCTTATTATCATTTATAATATAACATCCTTGGCAGTGACTACGTGTAAGGCATCGGGGTCCAGGCCTGACAGGACATGTCGGCTCTGTCTTTAAGCAGCCATGGCACGTGCAAGTAGAGAGGAAGGGCCACCCCCCACACAGTGCGGGCCTGGCACTGGAGGTCCTGGGGAGGCAGTCAGGGATGGGGGTGCAGAGGAGGCTTCCCAGGCTGGCACTCGCTTGAACTGTGTCTTGAAGGAAGAGGTCTTGGGTAAGAGAGGAAGGTTCCGGAAGGGAGGAATTTTGTGAGCAAAAACCTGGAGATGGAACTCCTGTGGCTTGTGCAGGGACCTGAAGGCTTGTCAGGGTTGGAGGAATAGCAGGAAGAAGGGCAGGAGACGTGGCTGGATGGGCCCTTGGGCTGAGGGTTCTGGATGCTAGCCCACATGCAAGAGGTGCCTTTAAGGTTTCCAGGTCAAGAGGTAACACGCGGGGCCATTGGTGGAGCATGGACGGCGCCGGTGGAGGGCGGTCATGGGTGCCGTGCTGCCGGTGGGACCAGCAATGGCCGTGCGGACGGAGGGGGAGCTGGGGGAGGGGCCTGCGGAACAAAACCTGGTCAGCACTTTGATGCCGAGGTGTGACCCCCAGAGGTGCGAAGATGAGGGGCGGTCAACGGGATAGGAGCTCAGAGGGGGAATCAGTGTGGGGGGAAGATGAGAAGTCGCCGGAGGGACGGGCAAGAGGGGCCGGGCTGCAGGTGCAGGCTTGGCAGCCTGGATTTCGGCTTTGCTGTGGGGTGGACATGCTTGTTGCCGTCTGCCCTGCTCTTGCCCCCTTGTCTGCTCCTTGCAGCCAGTAGGGGTAAAGGGCCAGGCCCCTGGTGGCATGGGCCCACCCCTCAAAGTATCCTCCTGGCTCAGGCCCAGTGTCGTTGTCTCCCCCCCACCCCCCCAGACAGGGATGTCCATCGCCTGGTGTTCCCTGCTGTGGGACCTCAGCATGCCGGCGTCTACAAGAGTGTCATCGCCAACAAGCTGGGCAAAGCTGCGTGCTATGCCCACCTCTATGTCACAGGTGAGGCAGGTGCCCTCCGGTCTGCTGCATCCACAGCCTAGCCTCTGGCCCTCCACGGGGGCCTGGGTGAGGGAGGGGCCTCCACATTAGCTCCCTTCTCCTTGGACCCTGGGAGCCATCTGGCCTTGCCCCCGGGCCTGTGGCTGTGCCCCCAGCCCACCGTCCTGAGGCTTGGTGATCCTGTGGAGCCATTGGGCCCTGAGGGACACGGCAGACCTCCAACCTGTGGCTTTCAGATGTGGTTCCAGGCCCCCCAGATGGCGCCCCACAGGTGGTTGCTGTGACTGGCAGGATGATCACGCTCACATGGAACCCTCCCAGGAGTCTGGACATGGCCATTGGTGGGTCAGGCCCCACAGGGCTGTGGGGTGGGGATGGAACGTGGGCAGGCTCAGGCAGGGGCACCAAGGGAGCCAGGCTGCGGGGCAAGGCCCAGAGAAGCGTACCGGTGGATGGTAAGAGTGGGTGGAGTGCTGGGAACATGGCCAGGAGCCACTTGGCTGGTCTCCTTTCCAAGGTGGATAAAGCCGTGGCTGCGCGTCAGGAAAGGCCACAAAGGGGCCACCACATTCCCTTTCTCAGAGGGACTGGTGCTTGGATCATGATCCTGGGAATGCCCTCCCCTTCCCTGTGCATGACTTCTCCCTGCTCTGTGCCTCGGTTTCCCCACCTCAGGGGGTAGCAAGGACTTGGGATATGAGTTAAGCTCCCTCCCTCCGTGTCTGTAGCTGGACCCCATGCCTGGCATCTTGCTGGCTCTGAGCGTGGCTGGCTGGGCCAGTGTTTGGAAAGAGCAGATGGGGGCAGGCAGAAGCAACAGGAGAAATTGAGGCCGGTCCTCAGAGCAGACTAATGAGGAGTTTCTAGGTCCTGAGCCAGCTGAATGGGGGGCAAGGGGGGATGTCCCAGCAATGCCCACCTCCAGCAGCTGCTTCCCCACCAGACCCAGACGCCCTGACCTACACTGTGCAGCACCAGGTTCTGGGCTCGGACCAGTGGACAGCGCTGGCCACGGGCTTGCGGGAGCCTGGATGGGCAGCCACTGGGCTGCGTAAGGGGGTCCAGCACACCTTCCGGGTCCTCAGCACCACCATCAAGAGCAGCAGCAAGCCCTCGCCCCCCTCAGAGCCTGCACAGCTCCTGGAGCGTGGTGAGTCTGGGTACTCCTCTGGGGTGGGGTGGAGGCTGCAGGGCCAGGGAACTGGGTCTTCCTGGTGGAGGCTCAAGGGCTGGTCTGGACCTGCTAGCTCTGGTGGGAACAGCATGGCTGGGGGCCACCTCAGCCAGTCTGAGCGCTTCTTCCTCCTGACGGCAGCATGCACGGTGGGCGAGGCTGAGGCTCTGGGATCAGACAAGCCAGGGGGCGCAGTCCCAGCCTTCCTGGCTGCATACCCTAGACAAATTGCTGAACCTCTCTGAACCTCAGCTTCCTCATCTGCAAAAATGGAGCTTCGGTGGTGGTTGGGAGGGTTAAAGGCGTAGAGGGTGCTAAGGACCTGGTATCGAGCCCAACATCAGCCTGTGCTCTCCTCCGGCCAGGCCCACCCCTGGAGGAGGCTCCCACTGTGTTGGACAAGCCGGACATCGTGTATGTGGTGGAGGGACAGCCCACCAGCGTCACAGTCACCTTCAACCATGTGGAGGCCCAGGTCATCTGGAGGAGGTGGGGCCCCGCCTGGCATGCCTCACTCCCCAGCTGTGGCCATCCAGCTCTGGCCGTCCTGGTCTGACCCCCCTGTGGCTGGATCCTGGGTGACCTCCCTGTCGTGTGTCTCCTAGCTGTCGAGGGGCCCTCCTGGAGGCGCGGGCAGGGGTGTATGAGCTGAGCCAGCCCGATGATGACCAGTACTGTCTTCGGATCTGCCGGGTGAGCCGCCGAGATGTGGGGCCCCTCACCTGCACGGCCCGCAACCGCCATGGCACACAGACCTGCTCGGTCACCCTGGAGCTGGCAGGTGGGTGCCCGCGGGCCTTCTTCCCTCTCCGCCCTCTGTGGCCCGCGGCCCTCTCCTCACGCCCCCAGGGCCACACACCCCTGTCTGGCCTGTCCATCGAACAGCTGTAAGAATACCAGTGCTAGTGGAAGTAACAGAGATAGTACTCATAAGATACTTACTGAGCACACCTGGTACGTGCCAGGCTCAGCGCGAAGGCCCTTCCATGTATCACCTCATGAAATATTTACAGTAACCCAGCGAGATGTGGTTGGTTATTATCCTCATTTTACAGATGGGGAAACTGAGGCGCAGAGAGTACGCTAAGTCACAGGCCCAGGGTCCCACAACCTCATAAGTACAGGAGCTGGGATTCAAGCCTAGATGCATGCCCAACTCCAGAGCCAGAGGGTGCTCTTTGCATCCTGTGTTAAACACAACAGGATGTAGGACCTCAAATATAACAAGCATGGGGAGACCACCGTCAATGAGCACAGCTGATCAGCAGACCCCCAGCTCTGGGGACCTTGCACGCCCTTTTGCACAAGCCCTTTTGATAGAGCCTCCCAACCTTTGCGGTGAGGACACTTTGTATAATTTTTCCTTTAAAGATGTAGTCTCTCAACCAGTGGCATGCATTAAGTAGTAATTGTCTTGTTTTCCGGTTTGTTAATTAACTCTAGACATATATAACTGCCACTCAGAACTTCACATCAGCACGAGCTAAACAGTGTTACCTGCTGAGTAGATACAATTCCAACCAAATGCAAAGAAAGTGACATTTTAGTGAGCGCAGGCAATCATATGGTGGATAAATGTACATTTGCTGGTGTTTTTAAAAAATTGTTCAAGTTCACTTGAAACCTAGTTCTGTCACCTTCACGGAGCAGCCCCCCACCACCTCTAGACTGGAAACTAGATCCCTGGGCGGGGGGTGGGGGGGGTGGGAAGGGATCTTTAAAGCAGAAGAGAAGTGGCAGTAGGGTGTGTGAGGGAGAGGTGGGGCAGCCCTGCTGGCCCTGATGGAGATGGGGGGAGGGGGGCGGCACTGATCATCCGGGTCCCCGTCTCCTCCTTGACCCACCTTCCCCCCCACCCACACCCCTTGGCACCTCCTTGAGCCTGCCACTTTGCTCCTTGAGCCTGCCACTTTGCTCCTTGAGCATACCATCTGCAGGACTCCTTTCTCTTCCCAGATATAGGAAGAGCCCTAGGGTTCAGGGAGGCCCCGGCCCCTGAGAGCCCTGTAGCCCAGCCTGGCTGGGTCAGTGACCAAGAGAGAGACGGTGTCCCAGCCGGCCAGGACTAGAACAGGCCTGGGGCTTGGATCTACATGCTCCACTCACTGTGCCCAACAACCCCTCCCCCCAGCCCCCAGGCAGGGCGAATGGAATGGCCTCTTTCTCCCATATCTGCCCCACGGTAGTGTCTTCTTCTCTCCGTTTTATCTGTGTAAAATCAGGTTGGATGCCAGTGATGGGTGGCGGTCCCTGCCCAGCATCCCTGCTCATCCCTCCGGGCCTGCTCTCTCCCACTCCTCTTAAAGCTGAGATCCTCAAACATGCCCAGGAGGGTGGGCACTGGGCAGTCACAGGTTCCTCCACAAAGCACGCTGGAATACGTATTTAATTCCATCCTGAGAATTAGAAGCCACTTTGCCAGGAAATAACATGACCGAATGATATGCTTAGAGAATGAAATCACAGTCACGTGTGGGAGAGCTAAGCTGAGAATCAGTGTCTGTTTGTTCGTCTTGCCATCTCCCGGCTGGTAAAAGCCCCCTTAAACATTTAAATAAGATGCAGAGAGAAAACATCAAGATAGAGGCAATGCCATCGGTGAATTTAATTCAGGGTCACAGCCTGAGCTGCCTGCAGGGCGCAGGACGGTAAAGCCCGAGGTCGGGCTGTGCGGAAGGGCGGTCACCCACAGAGGGCAGCATCGAGCCACTCGGCGCCAGCCCATTAATGAGTGAGGGAAGAGGCTCTCAGGGTGGCCAATCCTGATTTTTCCAGAGAGGCAGGAAATCTAGATTTCTTTTGTGTGTGAAGATCTCCTGGTTTCAAAGCTGGCAAATGAACACTGATGGTCCAACAAAGCAAGGCTGCACCCCGTGGCTTAGGTTTTCTGAGATTTGGAGAACATCACGTGCGGATATACGGGGAGAGAACTTGGTCCAGGCTAGGAACTCTGGTGTTCCCAGGGGCCGAGTTTGAGAGCCTCAAGGGGTGGGGTGCTGGGGCTCTGGGAGGTGTCAGGGAGTGGGGGGGGGTCTGGTGTTCTGCCTGAGTCAGTTGCTGAGGGAGGGCTTGGAGAGGGACTTGAGAAGGCAGGACCTCGTGACCCCAGTGTGGTCACCCTCTCTGCCCCACCCTCACCCCTGTGTTTCAGAGGCCCCTCGGTTTGAGTCCATCATGGAGGACGTGGAGGTGGGGGCTGGGGAAACCGCTCGCTTCGCTGTGGTGGTTGAGGGGAAACCACTGCCAGACATCATGTGGTACAAGGTCAGGGGGTGACAAAGGCCTGGCGGGGGTTCCAGCGTGGGGCTGGCTGGGAGCCTGGAGGTCAGGGAGGAGGGATTTCTGCACAGGAGGAGGCTTGGCCACCTTAGGAGGAGGGGGGCCTGGACAGAGAAGAATAAAGGTGTTTTCAGAGGTGTGGCTAGGAGCAGAGAGTGGGACCCAGGGTTCTGTGTGATGCTGGTGGCTGTTTCAGGACCAGGGGACTAATGGGGGGATGCAGGGCTATTAGTGGGGGATAAAAGTGGAGCTGATTTGGGGTGCTGAAGGGAACAAGGCCCTTGGGACAGAGATAATATTGGGCCCTGGGGTAGAAGGGTTCCTGGCCTGAGTTAGGGATGAAACTGGGTCTCCGGCATGGAGATAAAGGTGGGTCCCAGGTAGCGGTAAAGCCAGGCGTGGGCTGGAGGTGACGGCCACCTCCGCAGGATGAGGTGCTGCTGCCCGAGAGTAGCCACGTGAGCTTCGTGTATGAAGAGAACGAGTGCTCCCTGGTGGTGCTCAGCACGGGGCCCCAGGATGGGGGTGTCTATACCTGCACCGCTCGGAACCCGGCTGGGGAAGTCTCCTGCAAAGCCGAGCTGGCTGTGCGTTCAGGTGCGCTCGCGTGCAAGGGGAGGGGGCAAAGCACTTATTCCTGGGGAAGGTGACGTGAGCCCTGGGCCAGGAGCCACTCACCAGGCCCTTGGCTCCTACACCACCCCTATCTTCCAGCCCTGGCACCCCACCTCGGGCCCCCACCATTCTTGCCCTTGTTTTGTCTCCTCCATCTGCCCTGCCTGGCCCTGTCTGTGCCCTCATTCCTCTGTTGCCCTCCCCACCTAACACCAGGCATGTCTCTCCAGCTCAGACAGCCATGGAGGTAGAGGGGGCTGGGGAAGCCGAGGAACAGCGAGGAAGGAGACTCAGCGACTTCTACGACATCCATCAAGAGATTGGCAGGTGTGGGGCTAGGAGGGGTGCGGTGCCTGGGGGCCAAAGGGGGCCTGGGTCTGAGGCTCGGAGGCCGGGGAGTGCCGGGGCTACCACGAGCCCCTCACCTCCCTGTGTCATCACCCAGGGGTGCCTTCTCCTACCTGCGGCGCGTGGTGGAGCGAAGCTCCGGCCTGGAGTTTGCGGCCAAGTTCATCCCCAGCCAGACCAAGCCAAAGGCATCAGCATGGCGAGAGGCCCGGCTGCTGGCCCGGCTCCAGCATGACTGTGTCCTCTACTTCCATGAGGCCTTTGAGAGGCGTCGGGGACTGGTCATTGTCACCGAGCTGTATCCTGGGATAGGCTGGGTGGGTAGGGCACATGTGGCCAATCAGCAACATGTTTTACACTTTACAAAGTGGTCCCATTGATAGGCGGCGCCGAACGACTTTTGTGAAATGTTCCCATGGACAGTTGGGAGTTCTGAAGGCATCTTGTGGGGACTTTACAGAGTAGAGTCTGGAGACTTCTGCAAAAACCAACAGTTTTTAGCACCCCTCCCTCCATCACCTTTTCTTAGCTTAAACTTACATAGCATTCGGTGTGTGCCTGGCAGCCTCTATGAGTTCGACAACTATTAACCTACTTAATCCTTGTGTATGCCTATCTCATGGAATCTTTTTATGCCCATTTTTTTCAGATTTTTAAATTTATTTTAGAGAGACGGGGGAGGGACAGACGGAGAGGGAGACACTCCCAAGCAGACTCTGTGCTGAGCACAGAGCCTGATGTGGGACTTGATCCCACAACCCTGAGATCATGACCTGAGCCGAAACCAGGAGTCGGGTGCTCAACCGACTGAGCCACCCAGGTGCCCCTTTTATTATCCCCATTTTACAAATGATAAAACTGAGGTAGAGAGAGGTTAAGTAGCTCATCCAAGGTCACACCGCTAACAAAAGGTGTGTGCACGAAATGCAGTACAGTGTATCCGAACATTCGAAGTGACCCCTTTTCAGATGAGCCTCAGCACTATTGTATTTGGGAGGCTGTTTTCACAAAGAATGGATTTTATCCTTTTATGATGGCTCTGGTTAAACAGAGGCACACTGTGCTAAGGATGCTGGGTGGTCAGCTTGTCCCTCCCGTTAGCAGGGTGACCATATCCTTCATACCCGCCTCCCAGTCTGCACTGGGAGAACCCAGACCTCAGCAAAATGCCCTGCTGTTACCTGTCATGGGCTTCTGGGTCGTTCTCAAATAGAGGCAGGAAGGTCCATCCATGGTCAACAAAATTCTGCTCTAACTTGATCTTTTCAAATACCTAACAGGGTGGTTGAGAGGAGATGTCATCCCCATTTTACGCCTGAGGGAACCTAGGCTCAGAGAGGTTGAGTGATTTGCCTCAGATCCTGCAGCAAATGAGAGGTCAAGCAGGGGGGTCCTATCTATGCACCCAGATGATGGCAGGGCTGTGGGGGGACGGGTGGAGACACAACTGGGAACTGGTATTAGATGTGTTTGAAGGGGAAGGAGAACTCTGCAGAGCTGGGATCTGACTTGAGCTCTAGGGGTGGAGGGCACTGCCCAGGGAGGGCCCAGAAGTTGGCACTGGTCACTCTTCTCCTTGATCCGGGACACAGATGCACAGAGGAGCTGCTGGAGCGAATGGCCAGGAAACCCACCGTGTGTGAGTCTGAGGTGAGGGCAGTGGGTGGTAGGGGTCGGGTTGGGCACTGGTGTTTACCCACCTGAGCTCTGAGAACTGAGGGGGGTGGGTCCTGGGCCTGCCATCTGTGCCAGGAGTAGGCCAGGGGAAGTGGTGGCCCCTACTTCTGTTGTTTCCCGGTCTCCTCACATAGACATTCCCCAGACATTTCTCTCAGAAGGAGCCCCACCTAGACTCTATTCAGTCTCACTGCTGTCCTGCCATGTAGGGCTGTATAAATTGTGCACTGCACAGTTCGATTTATTATAATGTAAATGGTTCCCTCCTATAATTGTGCTGTGTGCAACCTGTGCAGCTGTACTTGGAGGCCCTAGATCTCAGAAACCTCAAATCTGTGTTTCACCTGTCTCCACCAGCCATATGAAGGCCACTTCTCAGGCATGGCCTGACCTCTTGCCACTGCTCTGGCAGTGATCAAACATAATACCCTACCCTTTCCCCACGGACCTTGGGCCTCCCGTTTCCACAGATCCGGGCCTACATGCAGCAAGTGCTAGAGGGAATATGCTACCTGCACCAGAACCATGTGCTGCACTTGGATGTCAAGGTGAGGTGCAGGTGGGGATGGGGAGCAGGCGGCCCCTGTGGGAGGCAGGCAGGGGGCCATCCTCCCCCCTTCACTCAGCTCCCCTGCGTTCCCTTGCATTCTGCAGCCTGAGAACCTGTTGGTATGGGATGGTGCAGAGGGTGAAGAGCAGGTGAGGATCTGTGACTTTGGGAATGCCCAGGAGCTGACTCCGGGAGAACCCCAGTACTGCCAATACGGCACACCTGAGTTCGTGGCCCCCGAGATCGTCAATCAGACCCCTGTGTCTGGAGTCACCGACATCTGGTAATAATGCTGGCACACCGGGCTGCCAGGGTGGACCGGGCCAGCTTCTCTCAGTGCCATGCTGGGTGGGGACTTGCTCACTGGCAGAGAGGACCTTCACCAAGTCCAGCTTCCTTCTCTGGCAGTAGGTCCGTGGCATAGCTCACGGGGATCTGTTGCCCATGTTACTACCTGCCCCTCATCAGAATTGACCCAGTCACTCAAGGCCTTAGCCCTGTCCAGCCTTGGCTCCTGATCTCCCCTAGGTGTGGGGCCTTCTCCTCTGTAGCCACCTTGCCTCCCCGCAGTGAGGCACGCACGGCCCCTTGGTTCCCAGACTCCTGTGGGCTTCCTGGGCTGGCCCTGCCATGACCCTTGACTCCTCCAGGGACCTCAGGACCTCTTGGTTGAGAGTCCTCCCGGAGGAGGCAGCCTTGTGCCCATCTGTCCCCATGAGGCCACTCCTCACTAGATTAATGGTAGTAGAAAACTGTTCCCTTCTGGTGCGTGGTGGGCTGTCCACTTACCCATCTATTACTCTCCTTTCCTCACAGGCCTGTGGGCGTTGTTGCCTTCCTCTGGTAAGGACCCCTCTGCACTCAGGACCCCAGTTTCCAATGATCTCCTAGCAGGCCGACCCCTAACATTTGCAGAGCCTGGGACGGGAGAGCAGTTTGGGGATTGCAGCCCACCCCTTCTCTTCCACACCCCTGCTCCTTCCTGCACTGCAAGGGGCCTCATGCATGAATGGGGGGAATGCCCTAGCCTGCGAGTCTAAGCTCTCTCTACCACCATGCTCGTCCGTAAGGGGCAGGCATGCTGGCAGCCTGCTTGGGAGGCTGGACAGAGAGAGGCCAGCACTGGCTTAGTGCCATCTAGGCAGGGCACTAGGAGGCCCTGAGTGGTCAGAACAGGCACTAGAAGGGGGAGGCTCAGGCTCAGGGTGGCATATCCCCTAGGCACAGACTCCTCACCTCAGGAACAGGCCATGACTAGAGGGAAAAAACAGGTCCTCTAAAGCATGGGCCCAGGGCAGGGAGCTGGGTGTCCAGTTCTCAAGACAGTACTGCCTCCTCACCTATTGGGGAGTGGGGGCGGGCAGGACAGGTAAGAGTCTGAAAGACTACCCTCTGCTCAGACTCACTCAACCTCTGCCTTCCCCATAGCCCCGGGGGCCTCCACCTGTCCCCAGCCCCTGGCATCCCTCAGTAGCCTCTGCCTCAGCCCTGGGGTCCTGCCCACCTCTCATGCCAGCCCCCTCTTCCTCTGCAGTCTGACGGGAATCTCCCCGTTTGTTGGGGAAAACGATCGGACAACATTGATGAACATTCGAAACTACAACGTGGCCTTCGAGGAGACCACATTTCTGAGCCTGAGCAGGGAGGCCCGGGGCTTCCTTATCAAAGTGCTGGTGCAGGACCGGCTGTGAGTACCGGGCCCTGAGGAGCCCCCTGAGGGCAGAGTCCCCTCATGCCAGCCCCCACCCCTGCCCCAGCCTCTGCCCTTAGACATTCAGTCTCCCAACTCCTTGCTGGCCCTGTGTTCCCATTTATAGGCTGGCACACTGAATCCTCATTCCTTTACAGGAGGCCGACTGCACAGGAGACCCTAGAACATCCTTGGTTCAAAGTGAGTCTAGTCTTGCAAGGTAGTGGTACAAGAGGTGGGAGGAGAGGGAACATTGTTAACAGCTCCATTTATTGAGTGCCTACTGTGTGCAGTAGTCACGATAGGCAGTTTATATACACGCGGTCAGTTAGCCTCACAAGAGCTCCGTGAAGGAAGACATTATTACTCCTATTTTGCTAATAAGGAAACTGAGGCTCAAGCTGGGGTATCATGGACTCCAAGGCACAGGTCTGGGCGCCCCCCATCCTGGGGGGGATCCTCATCAGGCTTTTACCTGCCTCTCGAGACCAGCCCCGGTCCTCCTCACTCCTGTGCATCCACCTCTGTCTTGCACTGTGGTTGGTGGGTGGCCTGGCTGGCTTGGCCTCTTGGTTTTGAGCTCTGTGAGGCCAGAACTCTCACTCATTCATCTTCAAACTCCAGCAGTGCAGGGGACAATGCCAGGCAGAGGAGTGAGGTCCAGCAGATGACCCAGAAAGAGTGACTGAATAAACCATCCATTGAGTGTTGTGCTGGGTCAACTGAAGGTTGAGGTCATCTGTCTTTTGGAGTATGAGCCTGGGCTCTCGGATCATAAATGAGCTCTGAAAAGGACAGCCTGGGTGGGTGGCTGAGGGAAGCATCCGTGTCGGTCTGGCCCACCAAAGCTCCAGATGTCGGGACGCTGGCTCGCCATGGGGACAGATGGTGAGCTGGGGAGCAGAGCCCAGGCCAGGGGCCTAAGCACATGCTCCCGAGGGCAGCCAATGTACCCAGACGGGGCCTTGAGCCCTGGTGTAATCCCCAAAGCCCACCCCGAGAGCCACTGATGTTCTGCCTCTCCGCATAGGCTCAAGGATTTTGTCCATACACAGGCACCTTGGCTGTGGGAGTTGTGACAGATCTGAAGGGGAGGGGACCCCCAGGAGCCCAGACTCCATGCTGCTCAGTCCACTGTCCCCTCCTGTGGACTTTGTCTCTCCACTGCCAAACTTTGAGGGTCTAGGTTGACCGAGGACTTTTCCTCAGGCCCTCTTTCCTGGGTTTGCAGACACAGGCAAAGGGCGCAGAGGTGAGCACGGATCACCTCAAGCTGTTCCTTTCCCGGCGGAGGTGGCAGGTGAGTCCGCCCGGGGCCCTCCCTCCGTGCCTCCCACCTTCTCACTCTGCAGCTTTTCTGTCTAACCCTGCCGTGTTTCTATCGTGTACCCTTGCTTTCTGCTCATCTATCTTCATCCACTTTCTATTCTCTCAGCCCCCAGCTTCACTCCCGTTCCCTGACCCTCTGCCTACCCTGGGTCTTCTCCACGGGGCCTGAGGTGGGCTTGCGTGGCTCAGTCTGGCGCCAGGGGTCCCTGTCAGGTCTGACCCCAGTACCCTGTCCCCAGCGCTCCCAGATCAGCTACAAGTGCCACCTGGTGCTGCGCCCCATCCCTGAGCTGCTGCGGGCACCCCCAGAGCGGGTGTGGGTAGCCGTACCCAGAAGACCACCCCCCAGCGGGGGGCTCTCATCCTCCTCCGACTCTGAAGAGGAAGAGCTAGAGGAGCTGCCCTCAGTGCCCCGACCACTGCAGCCCGAGTTCTCGGGCTCCCGGGTGTCCCTCACCGACATTCCCACTGAAGATGAGGCCCTGGGGACCCCAGAGGCTGGGGCTGCCACCCCCATGGACTGGCAGGAGCAGGGAAGGGCCCCCTCTCAGGACCAGGAGGCCCCCAGCCCTCAGGCCCTCCCCTCCCCAGGCCGGGAGCCCCAAGCTGGGTCCAGCCCCCAGCGGAGAGAGCTCCGGAGGGGCAGCTCTGCTGAGAGCGCCCTGCCCCGGGCCGGGCCGAGGGAGCCGGGCCGGGGCCTGCACAAGGCAGCCTCCGTGGAGCTGCCGCAGCGCCGAAGCCCCAGCCCGGGGGCCACCCGCCTGACCCGGGGAGGCCTGGGGGAGGGCGAGTATGCCCAGAGGCTGCAGGCCCTGCGCCAACGGCTGTTGCGGGGAGGCCCTGAGGATGGTAAGGTCAGTGGCCTCAGGGGCCCCCTGTTAGAGAGCTTGGGGGGCCGTGCCCGGGATCCCCGGCTGGCCCGGGCTGCGTCCAGCGAGGCAGCACCTCGCCACCAGCCCCCACCCGAGACACGGGGCCTGCAGAAGAGTAGCAGCTTCTCGCAGGGTGAGGCGGAGCCCCGGGGCCGGCACCGCCGTGCTGGGGCACCCCTCGAGATCCCTGTGGCCAGGCTTGGGGCCCGCAGGCTACAGGAGTCTCCCTCCTTGTCTGCCCTCAGCGAGGCCCAGCCACCCAGCCCTGCGAGGCCCAGTGCCTCCAAACCCAGTGTCCCCAAATCCAGTGCCCCCAAGTCTTTGGAACCTCCTGCTGCCACACCCAGTGATGCCCCACAGCCCTTGGCACCCCAGCCTGCCCAAGACAAGGCCCCAAAGTCCACGCTAGAGCCAGTCCCAGCCCCCAAGCCTACACAGCCTGCCCTGGCTCCTCAAACCCCAGCGCCCCCCACCACACCCTATGCCCATATCATGCAGTCGCTCCAGCTGTCAGGCCACACGCAAGGCCCCCTGCACGGCCCCGGGGCACCTCCCTCGGAGCCCAGACCCCACCCGGCGGTGTTCGCCCGGGTGGCCTCCCCACCTCCAGGAGCCTCAGAGAAGCGCGCGCCTACAGCTGGGGCGCACCCCGTGCTAGCCGAGAAAGCTCGGGTCCCCACAGTGCCCCGCCGGCCAGGTAGCAGTCTCAGCAGCAGCATCGAGAACCTGGAGTCAGAGGCCGTGTTCGAGGCCAAGTTCAAGCGCAGCCGTGAGTCGCCCCTGTCGCGGGGGCTGCGACTGCTGAGCCGCTCGCGCTCGGAGGAGCGCGGCCCCTTCCGCGGGGCCCAGGAGGAGGACGGCATGTACCGGCCCAGCCCAGCGGGGACGCCCCTGGAGCTGGTCCGACGGCCCGAGCGCTCCCGCTCCGTGCAGGACCTCAGGGCGGTCGGGGAGCCGGGCCTCGTCCGCCGCCTGTCGCTGTCGCTGTCCCAGCGTCTGCGGCGGACCCCGCCGGCGCAGCGCCACCCGGCCTGGGAGGCCCGCGCGGGGGACGGGGAGAGCTCGGAGGGCGGCAGCTCGGCGCGGGGCTCCCCGGTGCTGGCGGTGCGCCGGCGGCTGAGCTCCACTCTGGAGCGGCTGTCCAGCCGGCTGCAGCGCAGCGGCAGCAGCGAGGAGTCGGGGGGCGCGTCGGGCCGCAGCACGCCGCTGTTCGGACGGCTGCGCAGGGCCACGTCGGAGGGCGAGAGTCTGCGGCGCCTCGGCCTCCCGCACAACCAGCTGGCGGCCCAGGCCGGCGCCAGCACTCCCTCCGCAGAGTCCCTGGGCTCCGAGGCCAGCGCCACGTCCGGCTCCTCAGGTGAGGGAGCGGGGCGGTCCGAGGGGCGTGGCAGGTGAATGTGTGAACACGAGTGGCCGGGGTGAGGGTGCGGAGCCGGGATGACCGGTGCAGAGCGCCGAGGAGCGTGGGCGCGCTGGAGAGGGGCTCTGGGAGAAGGAGCTGGAGGCCCTGAGGATGGACTTGGCGGGGCTTGGGCGCGGGGAGGCTGAGGGGCAGAGGCCAGTGGGGTGGGGGGTGCGGGGGGGGGGGCTACAAGTTCTTGGCTTCTCTGGGCCGCCGGCCGCAGGGAGGGTGGGCAAGTGCTTATGGGTCTGGGTCTTCACAGCTCCTGGGGAAAGCCGAAGCCGGCGGCGCTGGGGCCTCTCTCGGCTGCGAAAGGACAAGGGGTTATCACAGCCAAACCTCTCTGCCGGTGCCCAGGAGGATTTGGGTCACCAGTATGTGCGCAGCGAGTCAGGTAATAGAGGCCAGCTGGGTGAGTAGCCCCCTCCCCGCCCCAGGGGCAGTCGCAGCTGGGAGTAGTCAAAGGGACCTGGAATCAGGAAAACAACAATAATAATCGCATTAACTAATTCCACTAACTGGTGATGCTGAGTGTCCTAGTAAGCGTGTTACAAGCGCCGCCTCATCGAACCCTCACACGTTGTTTGGGAACTATTCTTACCACTGTCCCTATGTCACCGGTGAGGAAGTAGGCTTAGCCATGCTAAGGAGCTCATCCAAGTCACAGAGCTGGTATAGTACATGGAGGGGCCAGAGAGCTGGGCTGTGTGGGTCTCTGCAGCCAGACCCTAAGAGGTGGCTTTGGGACACCTGCCTTTCTTTGGCTAGCGTCCTCCCTCCTGAGAGACCCTGAAAGGTCTCTGTAACTGTGCGTAGTTCCCCTGCCCCCACAGCTCCCCTCCACATGTGTGTATGCTGGAATGGGCACCCAAAGACGTTCTTTGTCTCCCAGCCCAGAGGCCCACAATCTGGACCATGCCCCCAATCCTGCATTCCTCCGTAGCCCTGAATACCCTTGCTATCCTTCCCCCTCCTCCCTGCTGCTACAGAAGGTGCTGTGTGGGGGAGAAGTGGGAAGGGGGGACAGGGACTTGGGGTATGCCCTGCTCTGTTTCTCTGCCCCAGTGTGCAGGGAGAGAGGTATTCTCCACCTGGGGCCACCCAGTCCCCCACCTGAAAAGGGATCATTACTCAGGGAGCACAGGCAAAGGCTTCAGGGGGCCAGGTGTCTCAGACCAGCATGCGAGAGGAGCAGGCCGTCCAAGCCAGGCTGTGTGCAGAATCTTTATCAGCCACCAGTTCCGTTCTTCCCCAGTTTCCTAATAAAACTCCCCAGCACTGTTCCCGCTGTGCCTCAGCTGGGTTTGGGGTGATCGTGTCCAGCAGGGCCTGTAGCGAGGGAAGAGGAGGGGAGGAGGCCAGCCCGTGGGGGCAGGGGTGGAACAGGCGAGGAAAGACAGAGAGAGAAGCCAGCACCGAGGCCTGGGGACAGCTGATTCCTTCCCACTGGGGCTTCTCTCCCAGCTCCATTTTGCTTGTGCAGCTGATTTCCTGCCGAGGCAGTGTCCCCTTACCTCATCCTCTCCCCCCTCCCTGCAGGAAGAAGGCTGTCCCTGTCCACTTTACCAACTAGGGCTGGCCTCTGGGGGAATGGGGGAGGGACTGGTAGGGCTGAACTGGGGTCACCTTTCACCTCTCCTCCTGGCCCCCCTCTCTCTTCCCCCTACCCAGTACCCTCACTTGGTCTGGAGGCGGCCACGGATGAAACTATATTTACTTTGCGTCGTTGGAGCCTCGGTGTGGGACCCCTCCTTGGGGAACACTGGAGTATAGCGTGAAACTGGGGGCGTCACGCTGGCTCTCCTGATACTCACTCTAACTGAGCATTCCTCCCCTGCCCAGCTTATCCCCACCTCCACTCCCTCCCAGTTCCTCAGACAGGCAGTAGCTGGGGCTCCCAGGCGTATGGACCCCTCAGCTCTCTCTGCCCCTCTTACCCCACCCCCCAGTGGCTTGGTCCAGATAGGGATTTTTCTAAAGGGACTTCCCAGGGAGCAGGAAGGCAAATCCTCATAACACCAAGGAGCCACAGGGGGGCGCTGCAGTGGAGGGAAGACCTTGGCCGGTCCACAGCCCAGCCATGGGCGCACTCACCAGCTGGCTGGGAATCCAGCTTTGCTGAAAGAGCCTCTTTCTCTGGGGGGTCTGTCCCTAGCTCCTCACCTGGGCACATCAACGATAAAAGCTAACACTTATGAGCACTTGTCGTATGGTAGACACATGCTCAGCCCTTCACATGCTTCTCAATCCTCACAGCAAGCCTAGGAGCTTCGTGTTACCGTTTTCCTCAATTCACAGACAAAACATGGTCCAGGGTCACTCAGGTACTGTCTCTTGTCCCTGCAGAAGCTCTCACTACTTAGCTGACCTGAAGGAGTATGTATGAGGTCTAAGACCGTGTCCCCAGACCCCAGGTGGGACGAGGGGTCGGGGAGGCTGACACACTTCGGAGCTGTGCCCTGAATTTGCCTTGACTTTAGATCTTTGGAGACTACACATTTTGATTGAACGTGATGTTCAATCCCAGGAGACTCAGCTCAGGTCACTGGCTCCTGTCACTTGCCCTGTGGTGCCTCAGAGGGAGTAGGTATCGCAGAATTTTAATCAGCATAGTGCTTCCATATCTGTTTTTATTTTACTTAACCAGTGCTTATAGAACACTTCCTTAGCGCCAGGCCCCGCTCCGAGTGGTTCACAAACATATGGCGGAGCTCCCAAGCATCTTCCATAGTCAACGAAAGGAAAAGATAGTTCTACACCCCGGGAAAGTGATACTCACCCCAAAGAATATTCTCGAAGGCCTGGTGTGGGGTTCTCCTTCCTACATCTGACTGGGAAGAGACCACCTTTCCCTCTGCTCCCTGCTGGCAGCACGAGCTCTCCCACACAGCCCCCCGTCCCTCCACGGCCCACGAGCCGGGGTTCCCGTTGACCCATGGCTACCTCTGTCCTCCCTCCAGATTTCCCCCCAGTCTTCCACATCAAACTCAAGGACCAGGTGCTGCTGGAGGGAGAGGCAGCCACCCTGCTCTGCCTGCCGGCGGCCTGCCCTACACCCCACATCTCCTGGATGAAAGGTAAGAACACTTCTCTCTCAGAGCGGGGGTAGGCAAGTGGCCCCAAGGCCAGGGGATGCTCAGGGGAGGGGGCAACGTGGGGGGGCCTGGAGGATCACGTATGCTGTCTCACTCAGCAGCCCCCTGTGCTCCTCCCGGCCCCTAGACAAGCAGTCCCTGCGATCAGAGCCGTCGGTGATCATCGTGTCCTGCAAAGATGGACGGCAGCTGCTGAGCATCCCCCGGGCGGGCAAGCGACATGCTGGGCTCTATGAGTGCTCAGCCACCAATGTCCTAGGCAGCATCACCAGCTCCTGTACCGTGGCTGTGGCCCGTGAGCCTGGGGCAGGGACTCAGGGGGGCAGTGATGGCCCATGGTGGGGTAGGGCTTGAAGGGTCCTAAGCTCACTGGGGCTCCCCTCCTCTTGCCAGGCATCCCAGGAAAGTTAGCTCCTCCTGAGGTGCCCCAGACCTACCAGGACACGGCGTTGGTGCTCTGGAAGCCAGGAGACAGCCGGGCACCTTGCACGTACATGCTGGAGCGGCGGGTGGATGGTGAGGGACAGGGCAGGCTGGGGGGTGGGAGGGAGCAGAAGGCGGAAGGCGCACAAGCCCAGGAGACGATCGGCCTCCCTGGGCTCCTCACAGATAGCCCTGGGAGCTTGGGCCACCCCTTGTGTGGCCTCAGCCCCTCCCCCATGCTGCCCACAGGGGAGTCTATCTGGCACCCTGTGAGCTCAGGCATCCCCGACTGTTACTACAACGTGGCCAACCTGCCAGTCGGCGTGCCCGTGAGATTCCGTGTGGCCTGCGCCAACCGTGCTGGGCAAGGGCCTTTCAGCAACCCTTCTGAGAAGGTCATCGTCAGGGGCATGCAAGGTCAGTGGGACGAGGTAGGGGGGTGGCCAGAGAACAGAGGGACCCCTGAGCACCCTGGTTTTGCCCCCGGGGCATCAGAGTGATGATTTTCTCTGTCTTCACTTAGATTCCTCAGTTCTGCAATCTGCTGCTCACCAGGACGCCCCTGTTACCTCAGGGCCAGCCAGGGCCCCGCCTCCTCACTCTCCTACCTCACTGGCCCCATCACTGACCCCCACCCCAGCTCCCGCTCCCGCTCCCCCAGCCCCTCAGCCAGTCGCTCTCAGCCCTTCATCTCCCCCAGCGCCCTCCAGCCAGGCCTTGTCCTCACTCAAGGCTGTGGGTCCACCGCCCCAAACCCCCCCACGAAAGCACAGGGGCCTGCAGCCTGCCCAGCAAGCAGAGCCCACCCCACCCAGTGCCCAGGCCACCCCCAGTGAGCCCAAGTCTTCCGTCCCTGACACTGGGACCCCAACCCCAGCCTCCACCCCTCAAGGGGTGAACCCAGCGTCTTCCTCTACCCCCCTGTATATGGTGACCTCCTTTGTGTCTGCACCCCCGGCCCCCGAGCCCCCAGCCCCCGAGCCTCCTCCTGAGCCCACCAAGGTGACTGTACGAAGCCTCAGCCCGCCCAAGGAGGTGCTCAGCTCCCCTGTGGGTGGTCCCCCCAGCTCTCCTGGGCCGAAGGGCACCACTCTTCGGCAGGGGCCCCCACAGAAACCCTACACCTTCCTGGAGGAGAAGGCCAGGTAAGTGGGTCCAGGAGGGGAAGGCGGACGGAGTGGGGGAGTGAGTGGGATGCAGGGAACACAGGGATGTGGAGAGAAGACCAGACTGCCCTGGACAGGGTTGGGGAGGGGCTGAGATCTGGTGCCTGGCACTACTGAGTTCAAATCTCTTCTGCCAGCACTGTGCTAAGCTCTTTAACCATATGATGTCATTTACTCTTCACAATTCAGAGAGAGAGAGAGAGGTGGCACTATTATCATCACCCGTTTCACGGACGGGAAAACCGAGGTTGGAAAGGTTATGGGATTTGCCTGAGGTACAGAGCCAGTGAGGGGCAGAGCTGAGACTCCAACCCAGGTTCCTAGGATTGGACTTCAGAGGCCACACTAAGAATCACTGCATACTTGCTCCCTGGGGTCCCCGTTTCCCCAGCTCCTTTCCTCTGAGCACGTGGTGTCCACATAGGGGCCGCTTCGGGGTGGTGCGAGCATGCCGGGAGAATGCCACCGGGCGGACGTTCGTGGCTAAGATCGTGCCCTACGCGGCCGAGGGCAAGCGGCGCGTCCTGCAGGAGTATGAGGTGCTGCGGACGTTGCACCACGAGCGGCTCATGGCGCTGCACGAGGCCTACATCACCCCGCGCTATCTCGTGCTCATCGCCGAGAGCTGCGGGAACCGCGAGCTCCTCTGTGGGCTCAGCGACCGGTAAGCGGGGGAACTGGGCGTTCCGGGGGGGAGCTGGGAGTGAGGGTGGGGGGAGCTGAGCTGGGATGTCACCTGCTTCGCCTGGGCCCGCCCCCTCCCCCAGGTTCCGGTACTCGGAGGACGACGTGGCCACCTACGTGGTGCAGCTGCTGCAAGGCCTGGACTACCTCCACGGCCGCCACGTGCTGCACCTGGACATCAAGCCCGACAACCTGCTGCTGGCTCCCGACAACGCCCTGAAGATTGTGGACTTCGGCAGCGCCCAGCCCTACAACCCCCAGGCCTTGCGACCCCTTGGCCACCGCACGGGCACGCTGGAGTTCATGGGTGAGGGCGCCGTGGCGGCCTGGGTCGGGCCTTGGGCTACTCGCGGAGGGGGCAGCAGTTCACTCCCCTCCGCTCACTTACGTGCCGTTTAGTGAGCGCTTGCTGTATGCAAGCAGTGAACTCAGTCCTTTCTGTGCTTTTTTTTTACCCCAATTTATCTTCACAGTAGCCCTGGAGATTGGCATAACATTATCCCCATTTTACAGACAAAATAGAGGTGCAGTGAGGCTAAGTATTTGTCCAATATCAGTTATGAATGCTAGAGCCAGGATTTGATAAAACTGGACAGAGAATCCATTACTAGTATATATACTTAAGGTAAACCGGCTACCATTTAGCTACCTACTAAATACTTGATGTTCATTAGCTCTATGCCTCGGAGTTATTCTACAAGCCACACTTTACAGATGAGGAAATGGGAGAGCCAGAAGGGCTTAGTACTTGCCAGCATGCCATAGCTAGAAGGGACAGGCCTGGGATTGGAGCCAGCCAGACTGATTTCCACGGCTCCTAACCCCGGCATTGGCCATGTTCTCTGTGAATGGGCACTCTACCTCAGAGCTGATTCGGGGGAGCTAGTGACCCTGGTTCCCAGTTCCTCTGCAGTCCTGGGAACCCCACCATTCAGTACCTGGGCTGATTCCTCAGGTGGCCCACGTCTCCCCTGGGGGCCACCCCCACTCCCCTCCTGCCTGCTGGATCCATGGTCTTGTGACCTGGGCCTTGTCCTGCTCCTCAAGCCCCCAGGGGCCTCCCTTGTCTCTCCTGCTCCCCTGCCATCAGGAAGCTGGTTCAGCTTGGCCTCTATTTCCTGTCAGCTCCCGAGATGGTGAAGGGAGAACCCATCGGCTCTGCCACGGACATCTGGGGAGCGGGCGTGCTCACTTACATCATGTGAGTGCCCCTGGGATGCACCTTCCGCCTATACCCTCTCCCCCTCACAGACTCCCCAACACACATGTGCATGTGCCCAGCCCAGAGCACTGAGCCCCTCTGAACCCCCACACTAATGTCCCCCTGGGGCTGTGAGTGGACCTTCTGTCCACATGTGTCAACTGAATTGTCTCCACAACAGGCTCAGTGGACACTCCCCGTTCTATGAGCCAGACCCCCAGGAAACAGAGGCTCGGATTGTGGGGGGCCGCTTTGATGCCTTCCAGCTATACCCCAACACCTCCCAAAGCGCCACACTCTTCTTGCGAAAGGTCCTCTCAGTACATCCCTGGTGAGTAGCCGCACACTTGCCAAGCCCCCAGCATTACCCACCCCCCGCCTCAGACTGCCCTGGCCAAGCCCGGAGCCTGAAGATCCCCCCAATTTCTCCCCGGCCACCGCTAATACACCGCTACCACTACTACTACCCCTAAGTGGTTGTTCTACGCACCACTGATGCTTCTAAGCCCCGTGAGGTAGGCAGAATCACCTTCCCCATTCCAGAGATGGGGAAACTGAGCCCCAGAGTTGGCCAAGATCCCTCACCTAGGGCCGGGAATCCAGGACGGGGACTTGGGTCTGTGGGAGGCCCGAGCCTTGCAGGCTCATGGTCCCTGGCTGGGCCTGGCAGGAGCCGGCCCTCCCTGCAGGACTGCTTGGCCCACCCGTGGCTGCAGGACGCCTACCTGATGAAGCTGCGCCGCCAGACGCTCACCTTCACCACCAACCGGCTCAAGGAGTTTCTGGGTGAGCAGCGGCGCCGCCGGGCCGAGGCTGCCACCCGCCACAAGGTGCTGCTCCGCTCCTACCCAGGCAGCCCCTAGCGGCTCGGACCGCAGCCCGGCCTCGGGCTTCAACTCGGGGTTCCGCTGAGGCTGCGGGACATTCCAGGGCCCATCCTGAGCCGGGTGGGCCCGGGGCTTTGGACACCACCAGCAGCAACATCCAGCCGGGCTATTACCTCATGGACCTGCAGGGACAGAGCCACCCGCCCCCCGCCCCCTGGGCTCTGCTGATGCCACCCCGGCCAGAGCCAGACGGGGAGACCCATGGGCCAGGCTGGGTGGGGGTGGGGGCGCGGGAGCAGAGAAGCAGGAAAAGGGGCAAGAAGGGAATAGGTAAGAGATCAGGAAAAGAAGCCAAGGGATAGGGTGAGGAGACTCGAGGAAGGTTCTGGGGGAGAACCGACTAAGAAAGGTGTGAATAGCTGGAGAGGAGGAAGAGGAAGGAGCCCAGGGTATCAGGGTCGTGGGCTGGGAGTGAGTGTTGGTGAAGCAGGGACAGGACATGGAGACAGTGCTAGGGAGCCAGAACCAGCATGTGAAGGAGGGCAGCGAGGTAGGGGAGGGAGAGGAGAGGACTCGGGTGGGATGGAGTGGGGTGGGGTAGCTGCCAACATCCCCAGAAGGAGAACCTAGAGGGCTGGGGGCTGGGGGCAGTGATTACTGGAACCAGCGCTCTCCTGTCCTCCTCCTATCCCAGTGGAGGCAGCTCTGAGCACTCTGTGCTGGCCCCAGGATGTCCCCACCACCCCTCTGTGGCCTTCGTCCTTCTTCCCATTCATATTTATTTATTTATTGACTTTTATGAAATTTCCCTTCCATCCAATTCCTATTGCCCGTGTTGTCCTGACCATCCCCCCCACCCCAGCCATCCAGCTGTCTGTGCAGCTGTCTGTCTGTCTGTCACAAGGAAAATAAAAATGGCAAGCAGCAGGACCTACGTGTGGTCGATGGGGAGGGATGGCTGGGGGTACAGGGTGCTGGGGGTGGTGGGACAGGGGCATTTCACCCTTCTCTTGGCCAATGAGAGCTGAGCTGTAAGAGCTAGCACCTTCAGACCATGGCTCCTGACCCTGACCCTCCTGGGCCCCACCTCTCCCTTATTCTTAGAGGGAGGAGGGACTTCTGCCTCTCCTGAAGTTTCTGGAGTCCTGGCAGGACTCCACCACTACCATCTAACCAGACTCTGGTGGCCCCCACCTCTTTTCACATATTCTGTCATTGCAACTTGGAGGATGCTGGGCTCTGGAATGCACCAGCCCACACCCCAAGGCTGGCTCAGTCTCCTTCACTCTGCCCTGGAGACAGTCCAGCTCTGGTCCTGGCCCCCGGAGCAGAAGGAGTTTCATCATGATGATTGGCGAGATTGTGATGATGGTGTGAAGTGCCACAGAGGACAGCCTCTCAACTCCATGCTTTTGTGTTAGGGCCGTGGGCCACCAGCTGCATGACGCTCTGGTTGGTGTGTCTGCTGAGATGGGGCCACAGTCGAGAGCCAAGGGACACATCAACCTGAACATTCTTGTCCCCGTGGCATGCTGGGGAGTCTGATGGGTGCTAAGACTCCTTGACTCTAGCTGCTTCCCTGCAGAACCACAGAATGGTCACTGGGTCTACAACTGAGTTGTCCTGCCCAGAGGTGGAGGGGAGGGGGGAGCCAGTTCTTGTGTCCAGGGGAGGCTGTTTCCCACCTCTCCCCACCTCTCCCCACCTTGGAAACTCTGTCCTTGGCAAAGCAAAAGGAATAAAGTCTCCTCCGAACCATGAGCCGAGAGGGTTAGCACTGGTGTGTTGTGATTGAGGTTGAGGGCCCCTTGGCTGTGGCCCAAACAACATTTTGCCCAACCCAGCCCAGCCCAGCCCAGCCTCTCTGGCTTCTCAGGACCCCAGGGAAGAGGCAAGCCCCATCATCATAAAATAACAGAGTGTTCAAGCCAGCTGGAAGGGACTAGAGAGACGTCTTGCCCACCTGTCATTTTAGCGATGAAGATACACAGTTTGCCTGTGAGAATCTTTAATCCCCTACTCACCACAAGTGTTTTCATATAAAAATGAGGTGCCTGAACTCATATCTTGATAAATGGTAAAATTTCTCTCCCATCCCCATTCTGATGTTGAGCTCCCTTCCCATCTCCATTGAAAATGGAATGTGAACTGCTTGTTCCAAACCCGGAGGAGCAAAGGTAATTTATGTCAGCAGAGCTGTGTCAAAATTGCTCTGATCAAAAGGTGACAGTGCTCCACACCTGGGCGGGCAGTTACAAGGCATGGAGGCAAGTGCCCTGGGTTGGCTAGCCTGGACTCCAGGCAAGTCCCAGAGGGGTGAACTGAACCCCTTCTCCCAGGCAGTCTGATGCCCCTATCCACAATTTTTGGGTTTACGACCCAAAAGGGGCTTGGGCAGAGAACTGGGGAGTCAGTGTTAATGCCAATCTCCAGGCACAGTCAGACCCAGCCCAGTCAGACTGTATCATGTCACATGGAGGGAAGTGAGTGGGACTGGGGTGGTAGGAGGGGATGCTGTTCTGAAAAATCTTTACCGTCCCCTCTAGGTTGATCTCAGATTACCGCCAGGGGGCACAGTGCAGAAATGAGAAGCCTAGACTAGACTCCTGGGACTAGGGGAGTAAGTGCTTCCGGATTGGTCCTGACAGCCACACTGCCCTCTCATAATTGGCTGGATGGACAGTGAAGTCCCTCCCCCGCCCCCACTACTCTGGCTTCATTCAGGGGCACCCCCACAAACACTTGCACCCTTTAACGGACAGTGTCCTGGGAATGGCATGTTGTCCAACTGTCTGGGGACTGACCAGGGTGTAAAGCTGCCCCAGTGGGGAGCTGAATCTCTTGCCAGCCTGGGCCCTTGTCTGGTACTACCAGGAGTGGGATGGTTACCCCCTGCTCTGGGAGGGGATGGGGCCGCATCCAGCTGCCCAGCTGTCCGGGTGCTGACATGAAGTGCACCCCAGAGCTGCTCAGGTTTCCCCCTCGGGTCTGCCTCAGCGGCTGAGCCAGCATCCCAAACATCCTCAGGCTAAATAAGGAGCCCGCTTAGGTCATGGGGCGGGGCTGGGGTCCCCGGGGGGGCTTGGGGCAACCAAGCCAAACAAGGCAAGGAGGGGAGCGATGTATAAAACCAGGGCCCTGGGCTGAGCACCTGCCCGTGCCCCTACTGTGCCTTCCAGAAGTGCTCTGTCCCACCTGCAACCCAGCTAGTGGACCCAAGTCCCGAAGTCGACCCGCCCACGGTGAGTCCCAATTCTCAGACCAGCCCCAGACACTCCCATCCCCAGGATGTTCTGAATTGACAGGGGAAAAGCTGAAAGTCAAAGTCTCTGTGTCAGCCTAGACTCCATGTTTGTTTTGCACTCCCCAGATGTCCAAGGCAGCTCCCGCCAAAAAACCAGCCGCTAAGGCCCCGCCTCCGGGATGTACTCTGGATATCAACGACCCCCAGGTCCAGAGAGCGGCCATTCGCATCCAGGCCTCTTACCGGGGCCACAGGTGAGGGGGAGCCCGGAGCCTTCAGGAGGAGGGGAGCGGGAACTGCAGAAAGCGCACTGCTGCGTGGGGGTGGCTGGGAGCTGAGCAGTGTTACGGACCGCTGGGGTCACTGGACTTAGGGGAGAGCGGTTGGCGAGGTGTGGAAAGGTGGCCGACAAAAGCACATCATTTCATCAGGGTAACAATTCAAGAGCAGGCCCCCTCCCAACCCACCCCCACATTTAAAGTTCTAGCGGGCCGAGGGGGCGGGCAGGGGATTTGGTGCGGGCGGTCCAGATTCGCGTGGTGGGAGCTCTGGGCCCTGACCCGGCTCTCGGATAGGTCCCGGAAGGAGCTTCGCGAGAAGGGGCCGCCACGAGTGCTGGAGCCGCTCAAGGACGTGGTGCTGATCGAGGGCAGCGCGGCCAAGCTGACTTGCCGCATTGCCGCTTTCCCGGACCCATTCATCCGCTGGAGCAAAGATGGCAAGGAGCTGCGCGACGGGCCCAAGTATCGCTATGTCTTCGAGGACCCTGACGTAGTCGCCCTGGTGGTGCGCGACGGCGAGCTGGCCGACCTGGGCCAGTACAGCATCAATGTAACCAACCCCTTCGGCCAGTGCTCTGACTCGGCGCGCATCCTCGTGGAAGGTACGCGCGCCCCGGGGGCGGTGCCACCACGGAGAGCAGCACCGCCTCCCGGCGCCGCAGCTGGGTCCAGCCAGCGCGCGCTCACCGCTGGGCCTAGCCGAGTCCCCATGGGGTTGCGGGCACCGGCTGGGGAGCGGCGACGCGCGGGCTGGCTAGCCCTTCCTGCCTCAGGATCCCATCCGGTCCCCCTCCCCGCCAAGACGGAGAAGTCCGCTATGGGCTCCAATCACTCCACTCCAGGGCCCCAAGGTCACAGCGAGCCAGAGGCAGAGCCAGGGTTAGGGCCTGGGCCTCCTGGCTCCGCCCCAGGGCGATGTTCATTCCTCGGAACTGTCTCCATCCAGGGCACCGAGATGTGTAAACGTTCCCGGGCTTTCACTCATAGTATCTCTTTTGATCCTCCACCTCACGGTGGGAAGGAGCAGGGGCAGCTACTAGTCCGGTTTAACAGCTGAGGAAATGAAGCCCCAGAGAGGCTAGACTTGCCCAACGTCACACTACGAGCTTAAATCCATCTCATATTGAGGGCGGGGTATTATCTGGGGAAGTGATGCCCCTGCCCCGCCTCACCCCTAAAGACCCTCACTGGGTCGCACGCCTTTTCCCTTCTTCTAGTCCCTGCGAAGATTCAAAAGGGACCGGATAACACTAAGGCACGCAAAGGCACCACGGTGACGCTGACCGCGGAGATCATGGGCGAGCCTGCGCCCGACGTCGGCTGGACCAAGGACGGGGAGGACATCGAGGAGGATGACAGGCGAGGGCGGGGACCTGCCGCTGGGGCGGAACGGGGCCCAGAGCCCTGGCGAGAGTGGGCCGGGGGCGGGGAACGCGAGCTGAAGACCAGAGCTGGCTAACCAGCCTGGCCCCGGGCGCCCGTAACCTGACCTCGGCCCGCCCTCCCCGCTCCCCCTCTCCCTGCCAGGGTGTTCTTCGAGATCGGCAGTACCACCACGACGCTGACCATTCGCCGGGCCACGCCCGAGGACAGCGGCAAGTACGAGGTGTACGTGGAGAACAGCCTGGGCATGGACCAGAGCTTTGCTCGCGTGGACGTGGCCTGAAAGGAACGCTCGGACCGTTCGCCCTGGCTCCAAGCCCCGGGGTGGGTGGGACCGACGACCCTCCTCCATCTTGCTTAATAAAGCTGCTCTCTCTGACCCTCCGCGTGTTCTGGTCTTTGGGGACGCCGTTTCCTCTCCCCCGCACTCGCACCCACGCTTACTCCAGACCCACACACCAAGGTCACAGAATGTTGGGGTCGGAATGTTTGGAGAGTGCCTGGCTCAGTGCTTTATGTTACGGACTGTAAATCTGAGATAAGTTTTCTCTCACCGTCCGGAGCTCCTTCGCTTCCCAGTGGGACGGCGCAAGGAGCTTATGACTCCGCCTTCTCTTTTTCTGACCTCAGGCCCCAGCCACTCGCCGGGGTTGGCGTCCTCGCCACGCCCATCTCACAGATGGCCACACCCCCTCTCGTCTCTAGGCCCGCCTCTCCCTGTGACCCTGTTCCCACTTCAGCCGCTACCCCTGGGCCCATTCCCAGACGGTTCAAGGTCCTAATCTTAGCTTCCAGCCTCTGCCTCTTAGGCCCCACCCTTCTTCTCTTTAGCCCCGCCTCCTAGATACCTTGGCCACGCCCCTTGTTCTCCCATAAGTCCCATCTCCCTCCTCTCTTGTATTCAGAAGCGCGTGGAGGGGTGTGGGGGGGGGACGGGGGAGGGCTACGGGAAACGACAGGCTCTTAAGAACTGCTATTCCCGGCATACTCCGCGAAGGAGTTCTCGCGAGTCGCGAGAAGACACGTGCGCGGAAGGAGCAAGCAGTAGCGGGCGACAGAGCTGGGATAAAAAGAGCTAGTGGTAAAGGTTGCTGACGGAGGGGTGGCGAAAGGGGTAGAGGGCAGGGGATGGCCCCTACACCGAGGGCTGCTCGGAGGTCCCGGCTGGCCCTTCGGAGGTCCGTTCTTGTTAGTCCCACAACCCCTGGCTACGCGAGCCTAGGGTTTATTAGACGGAGTCAGTTGTGGCGTTCAGAGGGTCAGCAATCAATCCTGCGAATCCAGAGTTTCAGACTTGTCGCCAGTACTGGGACCCTGGGGGGGGGGGGTAGATTCCGTGTTTGAGATGCCGAGGGAATCTGCCTTTTGATTCAGGGTTCATCACTTAGAGGTTAGTTTTAGGATTCAAATTCAGCATATAGAGGGTTTTGCTTGGACTTGGGATTCATCAGATGCGGACCAGTGTTACTTTATTGGGATTCATTCTTAGGATCGCAGTTAAGTATCTGGGGCTCACTCAGGATTTGAGATTCAGTATTCAGGGTTCACTGTTGGCATTCAGGGCTTAACACCTATAGCATAAGAATGTAACAATTGGGAATCAGTGGGTTTGGGGTTTCGGGTTTTTGAGGTTTGGGGTCTAAGATCTGTCGCTGAGTTTCTGAGTTTGCTGAATGTGTCTATAGCCAGAGGGAAGTCTGTTGGATCAAATTGTGGGGTGCGAATTTCAGAATTTAGGAGAAATCGCTGTGGGGTTTTAAGGCCACTTTGGAATCTGGGTTGGGGTTTCAGATGTATGGGATTTGTGAGGTGTTGTGTCAAAGGAGGGACTATATTGAATTTTGGATTTACATCCTGTGAGAGGGCTAAGTGTTGCTCTTTGGAGTTTGGGGTTTGCTTGGGATGTGAGTGGGGTTCTTGGGCTGGGGTGTGAGATCTGAGCCTGATTTCTCTGTTGGGACTTGAGGTTTAGGTAGCAGTTGCCACCATGCTCAAAGCTGTGATCCTGATTGGAGGCCCTCAAAAGGGTGAGGAGCCTAGGGAAAGGGGTAGGGAGGTTGGGCTGGAATGACTGGGGGGTGGAGGCAGAGGGAGGCAGGAAGCTGAAATGTGCTTCTCTCTCCTCTCTCAGGGACCCGCTTCAGACCTTTGTCTTTTGAGGTGCCCAAGCCTCTGTTTCCAGTGGCGGGGGTCCCTATGATCCAGCACCACATTGAGGCCTGTGCCCAGGTAACCCCAGAGGCTCCCCCTCCCACCTCACTTCCTGCTCATCTCCTTCATGCTGTTATTTCCCCCCCTCTCCAACCATGTCCTGTTCACACCAGGTGTAACTCCAGGGACTGCCATTTATAAATGACAGTGTGAATGGTGTACCTTGGAGTTGTGCAGTACAGCTGCCCTGCTGTCTTCGCTAATCTGGTCTCTCATCTGGCCTCTTCTTGTTCAGATTTCACTCCTATTTTTAAAGCATGGAATGCGAGATCAGGCCGGAATCTTAGAGACCATTTAAAGCAACAGCCTGAGGAACCTGAATGATAGCAAAGCACGGAACTCAAACCCTTGCTCACTGTGGAGCTAATTTCTTTATTGCTTTAGGCATTGGGATGGGCAGGGTTTTATCTGGATCCAGTCTCTGCCTGGAGAGTAAATTTACTTGGGTAAATTCCTCGCCCTTTCTGAGCCTTAGTTTTCTTACTGGTCAAATGGGGTGATTAACCCTACTTTGTGGGGCGGCAGGGCTTAGAGATGATGTTGGTAAAGTGCCTAGTGCAATGTAGGCACTTGATAAGTGGTACCCTTATCTCGTGCTGATCTCAAGCTCATATTGACAGATAATAAATATGGGGGAAAATGAATGGATTATCTTTTCATGCAGTTTGGTAGGCAGGATCTTTCCTAGGGTGATCCTCAGATGAGGGGATGGGGTCGGGGGAACAACAGAATCATAAAAGATTGAAAGATCAGGGACAGACTTCCTCTAGCTTCCTCTTTGTCTGGAGGAGAACACAGGCCAGGGTGGTAAAGTGAGAACCCACAGCTGAGACCAAAACTATGGTCTCTGGACTCCTGGGCCAGTACCAGGGGTTCCCCCAACATTCCTTCCTATCAGATACGTTCTTTTTCCTCCCAACCTCTTCCCTTGCTCTCAGGTCCCTGGGATGCAGGAGATTCTGCTCATTGGCTTCTACCAACCTGACGAGCCCCTTACCCGATTTCTAGAGGCTGCCCAGCAGGAGTTTAACCTCCCCATCAGGTGTTTGTGTACATGTGCCGTATGGGGGGGATGGGGTGTGGGGTCAGTGCCCGAGGCCTCAGAGTCCTGGTGAGTGGGTTGAGTCAGCATCTGGCAGACTTCACCCTTATATACCAGGAGGGGTCTTATTTGGGCATCTCTGAATCCCTGAGTATATTGGCCTCAGGCAGGTGTATTTCTGGGAGCAGGAGGGGTCAGATGCCCAGGCTCATGCTATCTGCCTCCTCTCATCTCACTGAGCTGGCCCTGGGGTCCCCCGGTGACAGGTACCTGCAAGAATTTGTGCCCCTGGGCACAGGAGGTGGTCTCTACCATTTCCGGGACCAGATCCTGGCCGGGGGCCCTGAGGCCTTCTTTGTGCTCAACGCTGATGTCTGCTCCGACTTCCCCTTGAGTGCTATGTTGGATGCCTACAGACACCAGCCTCACCCTTTCTTGCTCCTTGGCACCACGGTGAGGGGGCCAGGAGGGCTGGAGGGGGTAAAGGGGGTGATCCAGAGACGTTCGGGGAGGCAGGGGCAGCCGAGAGAGAGTTGGAGTGGGAACGGGCATCAACAAGGGAATGTGCCAGAAGTCCTAGCAAGTAGCGGAGGAGGAGGAGGAGGCGGCGGCGGTAGAGACCCTGATCCCTTTGGCTGCTCAGAAGGAAGGAGGGGGAGGGCAGCTGTCAGTTCACCCCCTGCTGAAGGCCTGTCAGTGCCAGAAATACGTGCCAGGTGCTTTAGGGGAGGGAAAGAAAGAAAGAAAACAGACCTTGCTGCCCTAGAGCAGGCAGGTCATTGTTTTGGTGTGTCTGTCTTTCAGGCTAACAGGACACAGTCCCTCAACTACGGCTGCATTGTAGAGAACCCACAGACACACGAGGTAAGAGCAGAGACGGGGCTGGCTGGGTTCTTACTCTGTATCCTCATGCCCCCGCCCCTCTGCCTCTAGAGAACGCTAGAAGGCAATTGGGTGGGCTCCAGTGCTGTCAACCAGGTGGGGCGTACCCTTGGCTGTTCATCTTCCATCTTTTCTAGAGATTGGCAAAGAGCAAAGGCTAACAGTTAATTTCCATGGGTGCAGTGCCCTGATAGATGTATGCGCTGTGTGCTATGGGAACACGAAAGGAGGCCTACCCCAGCCTTGCCTGGCTGGGGGCAGGAAGAGCTCCCTGGAGGAGGCAAAGTCTGAGTTGAGTTAAATTTGTGGAGATGAAGAAGGAGACAGGAAGGCGTTGCAGGTAGAGGGAACAGGATGTGCAAGGGCACAGAGGCAGGAAACAGTATTATTGTGCCTCTAGAATTCCAGAGGTGGGAGCGGGATCCGTAAGGCAGAGGGTCTCAGTCCTTGTTTGTGAAACTCCCTGCCCCTGAGCCTAACTGACTTTCGCACAGCCCTTTTCTTTGTTCAAGCGTTAGTATTAAAAATACACTTAAACAGGCACACACATATAAATATGTGTGTTGTTTTTTTTTTTAAGTTTTATACTAGGCACTAGCTAGATGTGAAAGAAACAGAGCGAAAGAAATAGAATCCCTCCCTCCCAGGAAACCCCCAGTCAGTGGGAAAGACAGTCAAAAGTCAACCATGGCAAATGACACAGGGGCCCACAGTGAGGTGTGGCCAGACGCCAGGGGAGCCCAGACCTGAGAGGCTCAGTGTAGGGTGGGACAAGCGCAGGCTCCCAGAGGAAGTGGCAAGGTTGACTGGGTTTTGAAAGCTGAGTTTTCCAGATGAATCACTGAGAAAGGGCATTCCAGGCACAGGCGTGCAATGGCAGTGAATGGTGTGCTGGGGGTGCTGGGAGGTGGGGAGGATTGGGAGGGAAAAGGTATGTAGTTGGGACTTACCTTGAAGGTGAAGGGCAGTGACTGTGCATTTTAGGAAGACCACCCTGGCAGCAGGGAGTAGCTGGCAGTCAGAAGGTCTTAGGGGATGGTGGGGGGTGGGGGACCTGGGGGGCAGGGGGCCCCCTCCTCTACTGGACCCAGCCTGCCCTGTCCTCAGGTCCTGCACTATGTGGAGAAACCCAGCACCTTTGTTAGTGATGTCATCAACTGTGGCATCTACCTCTTTTCCCCGGAAGCCCTGAAGCCCCTTCGGGATGTCTTCCAGCGAAACCAGCAGGATGGGCAACTGTGAGGCGGGCCCCATGGCCCTGTAACCCCAAGTTCCCCCCAGTCACAGAGCACCCCCGCCCCCAGGCTCTGCAGGCTCCGTTTCCACCTGCTCACCTTCCTCCTCCTTTTTCCTTTCCACTTGTCATCCCCAGCCAAGCCTTCCCGGTCCCCTCCCCTTCTAACCTCATTCTGTCCCTCTTCCTTAGCCATCCCAGTTCCTCCTCTGTCACTGCCTGCCCACTCCCCTTCTGGTCCATTTCTCTCAAGCCCTGATGAGTGTCCTGGAGATGTCTTTCAGAACAGACGGCAACATGCACACTTGGGCGCACACACGCTTGGGTGCAGAGACATGCAAAGAGAGAGAGAGACACACACCCACACCCACACACACCCACACCCCACACTGTCAGGCTGAGGCTCCCCTCAGAGCATAGCCCGCAGAGCCCTGCTGGCCACAGGCCCCTCCCCAGGTCATCCTTGTAGGCCCCGGACCTGTTCCCCGCCCCCCTCCCCACTGTGGGTCCTGGCCTTCACTCCCTCCTCCCCGCCTGGCTCCCTGTCTCATGCCCCACTCACTCCCATCCATCTCTGCTTCTCTCTCCATCTCTCCGGGCCTCTGTCTGTTTCTGCTGAGCTGGCATCTCTACCATCTCTCTCTCTCTCTCTCTCCCTCTCTTTCTGTGACTGTCTCTGCCCTCACCAGCTGTCTTCCTCTGGGGTGAGTGTCTGTGTTTCATTCCATCCCGTGAGAGGGAGGGTGACCCGAGGTGGGGTTTGGAGGAGTGGATGGGGAGGAGAAGGGGAAAATGGGGGGAAGCTATGTCCGGGCGAACTCCCTGGACCTGGGGCAGAGATGAGGTGTGGGTCCATGCCCGGGGGTCCCCTGGGATTGCACCCCAGCTAGGGATGGGAGGGTGACGTGGGTAAGGGCACTGGCAGAGTTTCCTGGGACATGAGCATCCCTTTGGAGAAGATCTGGCCAGGCCTGGAGAGGGGGTGGGATTCCCTCAGATCCCTATCCCTGAGACACCATGTTGGCCTTCCGGGCGGGCTCAGCTGGGGAGTTGATGTCCGCATCTCCTCTCTGCCAGGGAGGACTCTTCAGGCCTGTGGCCAGGGGCAGGTACCATCCGCCTGGAGCAGGACGTGTTCTCCGCCCTGGCTGGGCAGGGCCAGATCTATGTCCACCTCACTGATGGTATCTGGAGCCAGATCAAGTCTGCGGGGTATGGCTACGTGAGGTGGCTGGGGCACCTGGGAGTTGAGATTTTCAGGGGGTAGGCACCTGCTGGCCCCTGAATCCCCCATTCTGCTCTGTGGCTCCCGCCAGTTCAGCTCTCTATGCCTCCCGCCTCTACCTGGGCCAGTACCAGCTCACTCACCCAGAACGCCTGGCCAAGCACGCTCCCGGGGGTCCACGAATCCGAGGTACAGCCCCCTGCCCCCCTTCCTCATCTTTGCCCCCCACCCCAGCCCCCTGTGCCCTCTGAGCCAGGACTCCTGACCTCAGATTCAGAGGTGAAGCTCCAGTCCCTGCGCCCCCCAACCCCGAACCAGGTATGGTGTGGGGTAGTTGCCCCCAGATCTTCTCTTCTGCTTCTAGGAAATGTTTACATCCACCCCACAGCTAAGGTGGCCCCGTCGGCGGTGGTAAGTGGGGGGCTAGGCCGCCAGGACGGGTGGGATGGCGCCGAGCTCCTGAGCTCAGAGCTCGGGGCTCTGCTTTGTCATCATCCATCGTACAGGCTCAAGCAGGTCCCTTCCCCCCTACCTGTTCTATGAAGGGGGTGGATTCGGGTTTCTCCAAGGCCCTCCAGGGCTTATGGTATCTGTTCCTCTCCACAGCTAGGTCCCAACGTCTCCATTGGGGAGGGGGTGACCGTGGGCGAGGGGGTGCGGCTCCGCGAGAGCATTGTCCTCCATGGGGCCATGCTGCAGGTAGGCACCCCGCGGCTGGCTGGGGGGGGGGGTGGGCCCCGTGGGCTCTGCATCTGGCCCCTTCTCCTCCCTCACTTGACACTGTTGTGTTTGGCAGGAGCACACATGTGTTCTGCACACCATTGTGGGCTGGGGGAGCACTGTGGGGCGCTGGGCCCGTGTGGAGGGTACCCCCAATGACCCCAATCCCAACGACCCCCGAGCGCACATGGACAGTGAGAGCCTCTTCAAGGATGGGAAGCTGCTGCCTGCCATCACCATCCTAGGTACGGCTTCCCAGGGGACTAGGGCTGTGGAAAACCTCCACAGGTGACGGCCTTGCCCTGTGGGGATTGGACGCACGCGTGTGCGTGTGTGCATGCGTGCGTGCTTGCTTGCTTGTGTTTATTCCTTCAGCAAACATTTACAAAGTGCTTGCTCTGTGCCAGGCCCTGTTGTGAGTCACTGGGAGCGTGAGGCCAGGGCACAGATGGGCAGGGAGGGATTCCTCCCCGATGGCAGTGGCCCCAGCTCCTTGCCTCTGGCCTCCCCTCCCCACGGCTTCCTCCTGGTGCCCTCATGTCCCCGTTGCAGGCTGCCGTGTCCGGATCCCTGCTGAGGTGCTCATCCTGAACTCGATTGTTCTGCCACACAAGGAGTTGAGCCGCAGCTTCACCAACCAGATCATCCTCTGAGGGGGACTGCCAGAAGGCACACCCCCCCAACTCCTACCTCCTACCCGCTCCCCTCGAAGCTCCTGCCTGCATGGCCAGCCTCTGTCCAAAAGGACCAGAGGAAGCCAGGCGGGATTTTCACGTGCCAGGAGCAACGTGGGTGGCCGGGGGACTCCTGGCCTCCCTCTTCACTCCTTAATAAACCCCAGTGAACCTTGGAGCCAGCACAGACTCCTGCTTGTGCCTGGGCTGGGGGTGAGGGTGGAAGGGGGGCAGCTGAGTCAGGCCCCCCCACATTAGCATTTAAATTGGAGTCGTTGCTGCGGGCTCATGAATAATGAATCTGGAGCCCTGGTAAATCTCCCCCTCCCACTGCCTTTAGCCTCTTGCGCTGCTCTGCTTGGGAGGAAGGCCCCCAAGGCTCCCAGCCTGTCTGGCCCCTGCCTTCACCCCTACCCCAGCACTGCCGGCTTGCCCGCCTTCCTGTTTCTCTTCAATGGGCCTGGCTCGGGCTCTGAGTGTAAGGATTCTGAAAGGAAGGGTGCAGGATTCTGGTTGGGCTGTGGGGTGCTGGCGGTGGCTCAGGGACTGAGAGCCACAGGCCTGATATTGGATCACCCGGTGGTTGCTTTTCTCAGTTCCTGCCCAGCCCAGCCCCAGCCTGTTTTCCGCTTTGCCAGCTCCATCTGCTCCTAGCCTGGCTTTTGGCGGGGTGGGGGGCTCTCCCCGCCCGAGGCCTGGTTGGTGTCTCTTACTCCCCTGGCAGGCGGGGCAGACCTAAGCTGGTGCCTAGCCCTCCCAAGCACAGTGGGGGCCCCTTGTGCTGGGAGGGGAGGGTCCCTGGCCACCTCCCACCACCCTGACTCGGCCCTTTGGGAGGTCTCTGTCCTCTCCACATTCCTGAAGCCCCAGAGAAACCCAATCATCTATCATGTTTGCCCATGACCCCCACGTGCCCCCTTTTGGTGCCCCCCTTCCCCCAGCTGTGGGTGCGGAGCTTAGTTGCCAGATGAGCTGGTAATGATCGTAATCTGCTAATTGAGAGGAATCTAATTACCCAAAGAGAATGGGGGGCAGGGCGTGGGTGGGAGGGAGGAGGGGGTCCTGGCAGCAGGCGGGGGTGGCAGGCGGCAGGGTGCCGGGACCTTGTTATCAGCACCGGGGTCTGGGACAGAGCCCAGGATTTCACAGCTTCATAGCTGGGCGGTTAGGAAGATGTGCTTCCTCAGGAGCTGGGCTGAGGGTAACGGGGGATTGGGCTGGATGTGCCCTCCCAGCCCCCTCAGGCCCTGCAGGCTGTGTGAGAGCATGTGTGAAAGGAGCTGGGTTTTAGCAGTCCTGACCTACAACCTGCCTTGACTCAGCCTCTTTCCCATTCCCTGTCCCTGCCTCCAGCCCAGACCTCCCATAATCTGCATGGGGTTGGCAGGGGGCAGCCGATGCCTTCTCTGGGCCTGGGGTCAACTCCCTGAGGAAGGAGCCGGGAGAGGGATGGGCTGTGGGGCCAGGGACTGGGTCCCTTCCCTGCCCTCCCCCCAGTCCTGACCCTTCTGTTCCAAGTGGTTGGCAGAGGCCATGGCAGCTCCATCATAAATATGATAATTTAATTATTTTCTCAGCAAAACACCGTGAAATCCAATAAGTCTGTGTCAGGCCCTGGCCCCCGGGAGCCCCCTCCTAGGCCCGGTGGGGGTGGGGAGAGGCACTGGAAGGCGAAAGGGTCAGTGTTTGAAGTGGGGGGGTGGCTAGTGTAGCTGAGATCTTTGTAACCTGCCCCCTCCCACCAGGCTGGTAGAGTCCCTGTTGTGTGGTCCTGTGGAGGTGGGGGGAGTTCTGAGGAGTCATAATGCCCTCCACTCCTCTCCAGCCCTTGTCTGCCCAGGGAAGGACCTAGCGCCCCATCCATCTCTAAGGGCACAGTTTGGGGCCCAGGATGTGGGATCCCACTTCTCCGCCACGTCTAGGTCCTCATTGGCCCTGAAGGGGTAGGAGGGTGCTGGCCCCCAAAGGGTTTGAGGAGGGAGAACCAAGGGAACTGGGGTGGGAAGTGGGGGATGAGCGGGGGAAGGGATGCGGGGGAGGGGTGCGCTCCTGCCATTAGTGCTTTTTTAGGTTTCCATAAAAAGATTATTCTGTAAAATCAGCGAGGGGGAGCAAGCTGGGGGCTGGGGAGGGGGGCAGGTCCCTGGCACCGAGCTGGATGGGGCGATGGGAGGAGGGCTGGGGACGGGGACTGAGCTTGGAGAGAAATTTGGATGGGCTTCAGGAGCCAGCGAGGGGGAGAGGCCGAGCCAAGAACACAGATTGGGGGGAGGTTGGCCGGGGTGGGGTGGAGTGGGGGCAGGGCCCTCACTGCCTCCTGTCCCTTTGGCGGGGCTGACCTGGGCCCCAGCCCCACCCCCATCTCCATGCCCTCCCCCTGGCGCTCAGCGGCCATTACAGGGGGAGCAGATTGCGGCCCCCTCCCCCTCTCCGGGAAGCAGGCACAGCTGGGGCCCCGCCACATCTGCCGCATCAGCACGGAGCACAGCTGGGTGTGCCCAGAGCCGCGCTCCCCAAAACACAGAGGGGAGGGCGGGGGCCAAGGAGAGCCTAGACCCCTGAGACAGACACACTGACACCTCTGCCAACAGACACATACTCCTCGAGGCGAAGCTACACCCACCACCATCACACTCGCTCCCTCCTGTGCAGACAGGAGAACTGACAAACACGCAATTACTCTGCCCCGCCTGCCACCCCCGCGCCCCTCCCCCCGCCCCTTCTTCCTCCTCCCCTTCCTTCCCTCCGGGCTCCCCTCCGCTGCCGTTACCACCTCGGCTCTTCACGAGGGAGCAGGGGCCTCCCCCTTCCCGAGCACACCTTTCTGGGAGGCTTGGAGAACAGGAGGGCAGGAGGTGGTAAGGGGCTGCGGGTCTGAGCCGTGAGCCTGGCCAAGCCACTGCCCTCCCTCCATGCCCATACTGCTCCCCACAAAGAAATCCCCTGTGAAACATTGGTTCCTGCCACCCTGGGTGTGATGGGGTCTCCATCCCAGCGCCGGCTGGCGGAACACCCTTGACTGTGGCTCCCTGTGACGGTGTTCCATCTGCCACCTCAAGGAGGCGCTGCGTGCCCTCAGTTCTCTAGCCGGGAGCTCCCAGGCTCCCCGGGCCGGCCCTGCCATTCCCACTCACCCCATCTGCCGTGCACCCCCTGCTTAGCTCTGCTACCCTTGGCACGCGCAGGGCATGGGGGCTCGCCAGTAGGGGGAAAGTCCCCACCCCCATGAGATGTCAGGAGCCCCTTCTTTCCTCTCTGCCAGGCGATAGCCACCTTCTGGCCCCCCGATTTAATCTTGTCCCCTTCACAGCCCTCGTTTCTCCCGCTCGTCTTGGCCCCGATGTCCTGCCCTCGGCCCTCTCCTTCCTGCCCCCCGCCCCCGTCCGCGCCGCGCCCCCGCCCCTGCCCCTCAGAGCTTTAATCCCTCCCGCGGCTCAGCCGCCTTATCTGCTCCCAGCAGCTTTCACTGCTGCAAAGCCCTCTCCCCCTCCTTCTCTGGATCTTCTCCCCCTCCTTTCCTGGCTCCCTCTTCTCTCTGACCAGCACCCCCACTCCCAGCATGTCTCTGCCTCGCAGGCCCCCAGGATGGCTCCTGGCCGACACCAAATTTGCACCCCAGTGCCCTTTGCCCTCTCTCCAGGCTCCGTTCTGAGGTTGCCGGGTGCCCACCCACTCCCACACTGGTCCCTTCCTCTCCCAACCGCCCCCTGAAGGCCCACAGACTTGGGCAGTTTCTGCCTCGCCAAGATTTTTTCCTCTTTCGTCTTCCTTTTCTGGTCCCCTCCTCAGTTCCTCCAGTCACCTGCCCCTCGATCTTGGACCTGGTGCCCCTCAGCCCCAGTGATCCAGGGCCTCAGCTTGGGCATCCCCAGAAGAGGATGGGGTCAGGCCGGGCTGGCCCGAGGATGGGGTAGGGGGTGCAGAGTGCTGGCTGGCAGTGGGGGCAGGGCCTGGCGGTGGGACACTAACCCTCTTCAGTCGCCTCAGATCACGTCCGGGCCTCCCCACCCCCCCTTCGCTGGAACTCTCATTAACCGCTTCTCCTGCCTCGTCCGCGGCATAAATAACCCAGATAAATCAGCCGCCGTCCGCCCCCCGCCCCTCGGCCCCCGCACAGCCCGTTTGTCACCGCTGCTTGCTCACCAGCCAGGCCTGGCCCAGTCCCGGCCTCCGCCCCCCCATCCTTGTCCCTTCCCGCCCACATCTGTCCCACACTAGCTCATCCCTTGGTCCGCACCAGAGCCAGGGCTGGGACAGGTGTCTGGGCTTGGGAAGGGTGGCCAGGAGGTGTCGTCCTCTGGGAGCAGGGGAGGCTGGGGACTCTCTCTAGAAGAATGCTAAGAGTTTGGGGGTCATGTCATTTATGAGTGGGCCACCCAGGAAGGGAGGTGAGAAGGCGCAAATGCAGACGGTGCACCAGGGGTGGAGGTGGGGGTGCTCTGCTGGGAAAAGAGGCAAAGTCCCAAAAGCCTGGGTGCAGTAAGGACCTTGGAGGCTCCCTTTGGAACCCCCAAGCTGGATCATGGGAGGTCTCTGGGTCTGCCTTTGAGGCATTTTGCCCAAATAAAACCTGCACTTCCTCAGGTGCTCTGGCAGAACCCTCCTGCCCTCCCTGTCTCCTCCTTCACCCTTCTGTCCCCCATTCCCATGCTCTCTGCCTTGTCTGGCTGTACAGATGCCACTCCCATCTCTCTGCCTGCCGGTCCATCCACCACCATCAGGAAGCCTCGTTCACCTCTGGGGCGTGGGGCTGGGTGGAGAATTGGACCAGGAACAAATCTGGGGAATGGGGACAACTGGAGAGCCGCGGAAGCCTGGCCCTGCAGCCCCCTCACCCCTGTGCCTCTCCTGTGCCCCACACCCACTCCCAGCCCGAGTCCCTGACAGACCCTCCCCCCTCTGCTCACACCCAGCTCAGGTCCCGGCCAACCACGCTTGGCCCTGATGCTCACTGCAGGGGGGCAGCTGGTCCCAGGGGAGTAGGTGGGGGAAGCCAGGAGGGGATGGGGGGAGTTTGGGCGCAGGGCTGGGGGTGGGGGTGGGGAAGAAGCTGGGCCGGGCCCCAGGGACCAGCTGGGCAATGAGCCGGGGAAGCAGCCGGGAGGCTAAATGAGGGAGATTATCACCCAACTGCAGCCGGGCAGAGAGGGAGGCAAGCAGGGAAGCGGGGAGAGGGAGGGGGGAAAAGGACGGGGGGCCAGAGGGGAAGGGGGTGTAGGGGGACAGGGGGGCAGAGGAGACAGAAGAGACTGGAGGGTGAGGTGCAGGATGGGTGGAGGGGATGTGGGAGGGGGCTCCCACCAAGCATAACTGGATTCCTAGGGGTCTGGGAGACTGGGTGATGGGGACCTGGGGACAATTGGAGACAGCTGGCTGTGGGGCAGTGGGGGCTGGGGTGAGTGCAGTGAACTCCTGTTCCAGTTCCGAGTGGCCTGGAACTCCCCTCTCCACCCACCCCCCAACTTCATTCCTTCAGAGGCTTCGTACCATGCCCTCTGGAGGAAAGAAGGTGTGATTTGGGCTGATGATGGAGGCCAGTATATTAGGGGAGTATGACCCCGTGATCCCGGTGGATCTCAGGGCAATTTAGGGACATGCGTTGAGTCCAGGGTAGCACCGAGTGCTGGGGAGAGCTCGGGGGGCAGCTCCCCGCTTTCTTGGCAGAGCCCCAGACTGAAGTAACCTTAAAAAAGCAATTAAATCACCTTTAAAAAAAAACCCAGTAAAGAAAAATCAATACTAGGAGAAAGGGGGGTAGGCTGGGGGAGGAGGAGGTGGGGCGGAAGCACTAAAGGGTCTGGGAGTCTAGCAGGGAGGGCAGAGCATGGCAGGGGGCTGCCCCGGTAGGGGGCACTGTCTGTGGTCACTTGGAGGCTCTGAGGGCTAACTCAGCGGCTGCTTCCCGTGCCTTCCCCGCTTTTTCCCTCTGGGACGCTGCTGGCCCTAGCCCTGACCCCAGGGGCCTCCTCTTCCCAGCTGGGGGGAGACTGCTTGTGGGGGAAGCCCAGCCGCAGGGGCACCCCCCAGAAGCTACTTTGAAGAGAGGCTGGGGACCACCCCAGCAGGGTGCCACACGTGGCCGGGGCTTGGGGCTGGTGGGCTCCATGCTGGGGTGACCGGTGACTGATGAGGCCTGACCTGGCCTCGCAGCCAAGGTGGGCAGTGACAGATTCCCTGCTCCCCAGGGTAGCCGCCCCTAGGCCCCTCCTCTGGGTCCAGGCGGGGGCTGTGACTGTTGGGGCAGTCCTGATGCAGGGGAGGGGTGGCCTCTGGGCAGCGGGTGGACCTGGGGCTCTAATCCCCAGCAGCTGCTGTTTCCCTCAGATCGATTCCCTTCTCACTTTTTTTTCAGCTGCTGGTTCCGCGGCTCGGATCGATGGAGCCACCTCCCCCGCCCCTCTGAGCTTCCTCTCCCTGCTGCTCATTAGCGCCCCGATTAATCAGCCCCCCCTTTCATCTGGGGGACAAGTGCTTCCTCCCCCGGGAGGGCTCACGTTCTCACACGGCCCCCCCCACCCCCCCCCCCGCCCAGAACACAAGCTGCTCACTGTGACCACTCCACCCTGGGAGCACCAAGGCATTTCCTCCTGGGCTGCCAACTGGGGACCCACCCCTGCCTGTGAGAACAACCCACGTGCCTGCTTCCCCTCCGTAAGCCAGCAGCCAGGCCAGGGCTCCCCTGCCCTACGGTCTGGCCACCCTCTGCTTCTGCTTCTGCTTCTGCTTCTGCTTCTGCTTCTGCTTCTGCTTCTGGGATAGTACTCCCTCCCATTCAAGCCTGCACATTTCTCCTCCCTCCCAAATCCCCATTTGGGCTCTTCCTCTCCCTCCATTCCATACCCTCTCCCCCACCCATCATACCTGGTGTCTGCTCCCTGGCTTGTTCACCCCACACACTCCCCCCACCCCCAGCCTGGCTTGGCAAGGGATTTGAGAAACGTTTGGATTAGCCAAGCGGCCATAGATGTGCAAGCCAGCCAGGGTGTCCTGTCTCAGACCCACGAATGACTAAGTTTGGGGGGACGGGAGGGGGTGGCCAGCGTCCCAGGGCAGGCGGGGGCATGGTGGGTGTTGAAGTTGGGAGCAAAGCTCCAGCGAAGCCAAGCATCTTGGTGGAGTCACCGTTGTCCCCTTGTCTGTCTTGCCTGCCCTCCTCTGCCCTCCCCTCCCTCATTCAAACAAGTGGCTCTCCCAAGGAGTTTCTGGAAGTCGCTGTGAGTGAGGTAGTGGGGGCAGGTGGTGGCTGGGTGCTGGAGTCAGGAGTCAGGGAGGTGGGGGGTGGAGTTGGCTGACCCTTCCCGGGCGTGGTCCCGAAAAGTGGCGGAACGAGCCGAGGCCTCTGGGTGCAGATGTCTTCTCTGAGTGGCCTGGGAGTGCGGCCATCTGGGGACCCCACGAGTGCCTAGGCTGTAGCAAGAGTTTGGGGGGCAGCCCGACGAGGTCTGGGGCAGGGGCCCGGGGATCCCTGGGCCCCGGGGGGTGGGGTGGGGCTGTGGGGGGGCTGCCCCCCGCCCCTGGCCTGGCTCCTGCTGCCAGAGGCGCCGGTGAAGCGCTGTTGACATGTCCTGAATTATTAAGCACGGGGTGGGCTCCGGAGCACATGCTGAGCGGCGCGGCTGGGGCTGCGCGGCGTGGCGGAGCGGCGCTCACTCCCTCGCTCGCTCGCTCGCAGGGACACACGCAGGGGCTGACAGCTGTGCTGGTGCTGATAAGGAAGCCACAAGGAGCCGATCGAGGAGAGAGACAAGCAGCAGCTGAGGCAGCGGCGGCAGGGCTGCGGAGCTGCTGGGAGTGGGAGTGACTCCCCCACCTCGGGCCCCCACCCTGTCCCTGTCCTCCTCCCGCTTGCCCTGAGTTTCGAAGAGCGGCCGCTGCCACCGCCGCCACTCCGGAGGGCACTGGGGGGGGGGGCCCACTGGCCAGGGAGGGACAGGGGCAGGGAGGCTCCGGCCACAGTCCCAGCAGCCGGGGACAGATGCCGATCGAGATTGTGTGCAAAATCAAATTTGCAGAGGAGGATGCGAAACCCAAGGAGAAGGAGGCAGGGGATGAGCAAAGCCTCCTGGGGGCTGCACAGGGGACAGCAGCCCCCCGGGACCTGGCCACCTTTGCCAGCACCAGCACTCTGCACGGCCTGGGCCGGGCCTGTGGCCCGGGCCCCCACGGACTGCGCAGAACCCTGTGGGCACTGGCCCTACTCACCTCGCTGGCCGCCTTTCTGTACCAGGCTGCCGGCCTGGCCCGGGGCTACCTGACCCGGCCTCACCTGGTGGCAATGGACCCTGCCGCCCCAGCCCCAGTGGCGGGCTTCCCGGCGGTCACCCTCTGCAACATCAACCGCTTCCGGCACTCGGCCCTCAGCGACGCCGACATCTTCCACCTGGCCAACCTGACAGGGCTGCCCCCCAAAGACCGGGACGGGCACCGCGCCGCCGGCCTGCGCTACCCGGAGCCCGACATGGTAGACATCCTCAACCGCACTGGCCACCAGCTTGCCGACATGCTCAAGAGCTGCAACTTCAGTGGGCATCACTGTTCCGCCAGCAACTTCTCCGTGGTGAGTCCTGCCAGCTGGCGCGTCCGGCCTGGGGTGGCCAGAGGCTGGCGGCGGGGGGGGGGGGGGTGGCGAGGGGGGGTGCATAGGGGCATCCTCCATAGGGCTTCCCTTCCTTCCGCCACCAGAGGCTGGCCTCGTGTCTCCCCCGAGCCCGGGTGTTGCCTTCGGGCTTCCCGGCCACGGAGCAGGGGACGCCGCTCCTCGGGGCTTACCCTGCTGCTGCGGCCGCTCCTCTTCTTGGCTCTGCTGCTGGTGCAGTGCCCAGGTCTGGGGCCGGGGGGCCTGGAGTGGGCCCGGGGGGCCCCAGAAGCCGGGCAGCTTGCGGGGAAGGGATGCACGGGGCCAAGGCAGGAGCAACTGACCCCCACTTATCTGTTGTTCCCTTTTCCTTTTGTGGCTACTGGATTCTTCTCCCCACTGGATAAGGGTGATGGGAAGAGGGTGTCTGGGGGGCTCCAGCAAAGAGAGGGACTCAGGGCTGCCTCCTGGGGAGCTGGCCCGACCGGCAGGCTGGAAGAAACGGTCTTGATCTTCGGGTACACTGGGTGCCAGTGTCTCTTCTCTGTCTCCGTGTCTCTCATACACACCCCCTTTCACAGACGCTCTCACACATCCCTCTTTCATGCGGCCCCTCCAGCTTCTCCCGCTCGCCCTCCCTCCGTTTCCTGGGTCTTGCTGTTCCCTTGCCCGGCTCTGGCTCTTACACTGAGAATCACTCATTCACTCTTGTGTGCACGGCTCACCCTCGCTGCGACCCAGCACACGCACGCGCGCACACACACACACACACACACACCCCTGCTGCTGGGGACAGTTTCCTGCACTGCCTCTCGCATACTCAGTGTGCCTGTCACTACGCTCACGAGCACACCCACACACCCACACACCCAGAGCTCCTCATCCCCATGCCCACATCCCAGATCTCACTTAGCTGCTGAGGACAGGGCCACACTGTGGATGCCATCCCCTCTCCTGATGCTCCCCCCACCCTGTCTACCTCAATCCCTGCTCCCCACGTGGGGACTGCTGGTGCCACGTCTCACACGTGTGTGAGCACAGACACACACACTCTCATTGGGATCGGCGTGTCGGCTCGGGCTGCCCTCCCATAGTCAGGTGTGAGTGTGGGGGGCGTGTCTCGTGTGCGGGCTGTCTGTCTGTCGGTGCTCCATTCACCCACAGTCACGGGGTACCTATTACCCCCAGTGCTTGGGATGCCTGTCCCCAGCCCACAGTTGACTCCCAGCATTGTGTACATGTATGTGTTTGCAGCCTTGTCACCACTGCCCAGTGCATGTGCAAATATGTGGCATCAACATGGTGCCCACTCCAGCCAGCCTCCAGTGGCCTGCCCTAGAGATGGGAGCGGGAGTGGGGGGCTTGCCTTCCTCCAGCCCAGCTGCCCCCGGCCCAGGTTCCCATTCACTCACTGCCTCAGCATCGGCAGGAAACATGCCCCTAGTAGGCCTACTATGGCTCCTCTCACCACCACCCATGCCTGCAGCTGCTGGGTCCTCCTGCCACGGGATGCGGGCGCAGTTGGGTAGGAATGGAGGAAGGGACAGGAAGGAGAGATAGTGCTGGTTTGGGGGGCTCTGGGCTTTTGTGTGGCTTACATACCCTCTTCTAGGAAAAAATCATTACTCCCAAACCCAGGACTGCAGGAGTCCCCAAGGAGGAGGTGAGGTGTTGAGAGTGTGCATGTGGCCTTTGGGGTCCCTGGGGCCCCTCTGTCTGACATCCTCACCCCTCAAAGTTGGGGGGGGCAGACAGAGCCCATTCTCAGCAGGTGCTGTGGGGGCAGAAATCAATGGGAGCTTTGTGTCCCTGAGCGGGAGTTTGCATCTCAGGCCCCAGTTGGGGGTAAAAAGGAAAGGGGAAGTGTGTTGAAACCTCAGTGGGAAGGAGGGGCGGAGGGAGGAGGGAGAGATGGGTAAGGTGAGGGAAGCAGGGGTTTCCTGCCTGGCTCTAGGAAAGGAAGAGGTGCTTGGAGGTTATGGGAACAGGGAGTCTCTCAGAATCCTGAGGATGGCTAAAGAGGAGGATGGACATCCCGCAGGCCTTTTCATACTCTGGGGCTGCAGAGAGGAGGCTGAGGAGGGTAGGCGAAGTTTGTGGGTTTCAGCTTTGGGGTTGCGGCATGCCCGAGAAGAGCGGAGGGGCAAAGCAAGCACTGAGGGACAGGAATTCCCCTTTGGATCCTGCTTTCTGTGTCCCCCACCCAGTCTAGATGCCATACCCTTCTGCCCACACCCCATCCCCCATTTGCTGAGTGTAACTCTCCCTTGGACCTGGCCTTCTAGGGTTGAGTCTGCTGCAAATACAACGGGGTCTGGGATTATTGGCTGGGATGGCAATCCATGAACTGTGGCAGTGGACAAGATGGGGGTGTCTTGTGGGGCAAGATTGGAGAAGAGGTAGGAGATGAAGACATGAGGTCTCTACTGAGCACAGGAGGTCCACAACGGCCCTCTGGTAAGAACATGGAGCTCATGCTGGGGATCAGTGGTAGGGAGACGGGTACAGGGACCAGGTGGCGAGGAACCTGCCCGGGCACGGGTGGTAAGATGGTCAGTGACAGTGACAGGCTTTGGGTAAGGGGCTGCGATGTGTTTTCTGTTGCTTTCCCTGTTTCCTCCTTCCCACTCCCCACTCTGCTGTGACCTTTCCTCCAGAATCCAAGTTAATAAATGTCACATTTTCCAGCCTATTTTTACTCCGGGTAATGCGCCCTCCCCCAGTCCCCTAAGCTGCTTCTCCTGCTTCTTTTACCACTGCAGTTGCTTCCCCCCCACGCTCCCTGATACCCCCTCACTGACTCCCAGTCACTCACCCAGTCAACATGGAGCTCGGCGTGCCGGCTCTGTGCCTGCTAGGTGGCGTGGGGGAGAACAAAGGAGGGAAGCCCTAGTCCCCAGTCCCTGTCCTCAAGCAGCCTACACTCTCGCGGTGGAGCAGAGACAGGGATGCTCAGAAGCTTAACCAACCATGCAAGAGTTAACCAGCCATGCAAGCGGTGTCATGAGGTGCCAGGATTAATTGCCAAAAGGGGTACATGAAGAGTAAGAGCCTGAGTTCAGAGAGAGAGAGAGAGAGGCCACTCTGGGATGAAGAGGGCTGGAAAGGTTCAAGGCATGAGGCAGGTCTGGGGAGTCTGGAGAGAAAGGGAGAGATGGGGGAGATGCTCTTGGCCCGACCCATGCTCCCCTCCACCCAGTCCCCTGGGGCCCTTCTCCTCCTCTTCTCCTCCCCTCGCCCTCCTTACTCAGTCTCATCCCCACCCACCCACTCCCACCTCGCCTCCTGCTCTCACCACCTATATGTTCTCTCCCTTCCTCCCGATTCCCACCACCATCTGCTCCCCCCCACCCTGGTGCTCCAAGCCCCATCCATACTTTCCCCATTGCGGCTCGCTCTCAGCTTGCCCACTTACTAGAAGGCAGAAATCACTCTTTCTCCCTAGGCTTCATTTCTTTAGCTATAAAATGCAAGGGTGGCTCTAAAATTCAGCATCTCCTCTCAGCCCGGGAGTGTATGGTGGGGTGGTCAAGTGTGTGGTTTCCGGAGCCAGACCAGCTGGATTTGAACCTCAGCTCTCCCCTTCAAGCTGTGTGGCCTTGGAGAAGTCAAAAAGCTTCCATGAGCCGCGGTTTCTATACTCAGTAAATACAGTAGTAGAACCTAAAAAATTCGGGCAGTTGTAAGGATGAGAAAGATGGCTGCAAAGAACTTAGCGCGCTGCCTGGTGGTGCGTGTGTCTCTGGAAGCGTCTGCTCTCTCACCTGACTGCTGCTGTTTCTGACCCCTGTGTCGGCAGCTTTGCTGCTGGCCATCACCCGGCCTTTCCCCTGTCTCGACCCTCAGGCCCAGACCCTCCCCTACACTATTACAGCATTGCCCTGCGACCCACCCCTCCCAAATATCCATGCACGCATGCATGTGTGCACACACACTCTCCAGATCAGTGCTCTCCCACCAGACATCTCTGGGATGGGGGGAAGGTTCTGGATCTGCGCAGTCCAGTAGGGTAGTCACCGGCCACACTGGCTATCGAGCATCTGACGGGGGATTGGTGTGACAGGGAAAATGAATGGTCAGTTCAAACAGTCGCATGTGGCTAGTGGCAACCGTATTGGACAGTGTAGTTCTTGGTGGTCCGAGGAACGAGGGTCAGACTGCCAGAATGGGCAGGGCTAGGAATTCCAACTGGGGTCCAAGGATGTGAGGTGGTGGCTGTGGGCTCTGGTTGGAAGTGCCGCCATCTCCAATCAGGGCTGAGGTTAGGGTCTGTGTCTGGGGACATCGAGGTGTCTGGAAACACCACATGAGCAAATAGACCTTTTTCCCCAGGTGCAGGACATGACCTTGGTCTTTTCTCTTCCATTCTATTGTCTGGAAAATTGAGGGATGGGGAAAGTGGAGAGTCCTTGAGGAGGCAGGGGTAGGACCTGGCCCCTCTCTGTGGGGTTGTCAGGGGTCCAGGCAGTCCCTGGGCGGGCAGGGGACCAGGGACCCGTGGGCACTTCATGGCTCCATCCCCTCTTGGCTCTCAGACTTCCCTCCCCCTCCCAGCCCTCCTTCCCCACTCGCTGGTGACTGCCGTGACTATTAATCACTCGCCCTGTTCTCTTCCTCTCTACTAATCAGGCACAATTAGACAAGGCCTCTTCCAGCTGGGCAGTCCCCCTCCCTGCCCTCCTCCCTCCTCTCCCAGCCCCACCCCAGCTGCCAGCCAGGACAGCTCTGAGGCAGGGGGAGCAGCAAGCGGGGAGGCCCTCTAGCACTCCCTGGCTCCCCCATGCCAGATCCTCAGCAGTCCCCTGCCTTCCATCCCAGCTGCCTCCTGAGCCTGTCCCCCTCCCTGGTGTGGTCAGGCCAGTACTGATCATCTCTGCCCCGCCTCCTTGGTTGTGGGGGGGCTACCCCGAGAATATGCCAACTCCATACCTTTGCTGCTGGCTCCAGAGGGGCTGAGGGCTGCCCCTTATCCCCTTGACTCAAGAAGGGACGGGCTTCCCATTGAGGTTGGTCCAGGCAGACAAGCTTACCTCTTATCCTCACCCTCTGTCCAGCCCTCTGTCCCCATCTGCTCCTGTCCTCTCCTGAGGCATGAATCTTGAGAACATTTAGTTCACCATCTAGTTCAGGGTTGATCCTGCCTTTAGGAGCCAGGCAGGTCAGGTCGGGGAGGGCACACAGCAGGGAAGGGTGGGGTCTGAGCAAAACTGAAGCTCACTTATCCCTGAGGGGAGCAGCTGCTCCTCAGCCCCAGCTAACTAGGGCCCTATGGTCAGGGATGCCCAGTGGTGTGTGTGTGTGTGTGTGCGCGCGTGCGTGTGTTGGGGGTGTTGTCCAGGGAAGCCCAAGTCTTGATCATTTTAATAAAAATGTTCCTGATTTAAAAAAATACTCCAAGGGCTACCTACGACTCCGGGATTGCAGAACCCGGTGTTTGCGCTCCCCCGCTCCTGCCCAGTGCTGGCTGCTGTCCCTCAGGCCCTCCTGGAGGGGGTGCTCTCAGTCTGGCTGCTTCCCGTTGGCCAGTGGAGTTGGTGGTGGGGGGTGGGGGGGGGTGGATCTGAGTAGTATGGCCAAGCATCCAACGGCAGGGGCTGTTATTGTTACAGAGGACCGGTCTGCAAGGGCAGCGGGGAGGGCCAGGAGGGACGTGCCCCACCCGGCCCCACTCAGCCGCCCTGTGGCCTCTTCATTAATCAGGAATCAGCCCCGAGCTGGGCTCATTATCAGCTCAGCTTCTTGTGGCACTGCCGGAAGATGCTGATTAGCATTTGAAGAAATGGCCCCAGTAACACCCTCTTGTCCTCCCTCTTTCTCCCCGACCCGTGCTCCCTCCGGGATCCCCACCCCTACCCTTCTGCTTCCCGGGAGGAATCTGCTCCCTCTTGTGGCTGGCAGCGGGGCCTCTGCCAGGCCGGCTCGTGGAGGCAGAAAGGATCAGGGATGGGCCGCAGGGAGGCAGGAGCATCCCGGGGAGCACTAGGAGTGCTGAGCTTCAGGGCTGCTCAGGCTGAGGCCCCTGAGTCAGTGGGTCCCACTGGGCGGGAGTAAATGCAGGGTGGGGACAGGGTGGCCGGGAGAGATGGACAGGCACCCTGGGGCAGAGGGGGTGGGGACAGCCGGCACCGAGGACGGAGACCTGAGGGTTAGAGTCTTGGAGCCATCCAGAGGAATGGGGGTGGGAAGGCGGGAGGAGGACAGAGACCCGCAGGCTGGAGACAAGAAGGTTCAGAGTGCTGTGTGTTTCCAGAAAGAGAGTAGGGGTGGGGGGGGGAAGTGTTTGCGCTACTTGTCCTGGCTCCGGAGCCGGAGGCCGGCAGCGCTGGAAATCCAACCTACCCCCCCGCCATGTTCCCCATGCCCTTGGGACACCCGTTTGGGATTGGAGGGGGAGCAGTTCCAGAGACAGGCATGGGCTGCAGCAGGCGAGGCAGCAGCGAGAGAGTTCAGAGAGGAGCCACGGGATGATTAAGGGGAAATGGAGGATTGATTTAGGAGGAAAGATTAAAGGAGCTAAATCCGTGGCGCTTGGCTCAGCGGTGACTAAGCGTGGACAGGATAATAGCTTACAAATGTGTGAAAGGTGTAAATACCAAACGGGGGGAGGGGAGGCGGCTCGGCGGGCCTGGGGAGCGGGGACCGGGGCTGCTCAGGCCCCCAGGGGGTACTGGAGACCCCCTGGGCGACTGCCCGTTAGGGCTGGCCCCTCTCCAGTGGCGGGGCGGGGCGGAGGGTGGGGTGGGGACGGGGTGTTGGGGAGCCCCAGGTTCCAAACAGGGGTTCCGTTTCTGGGGCGCAGCTCCGCGAGCCTGGTGCTGGCCTCCACGTCCCCACTCCCGCCCCGCAGGGGATCTGAGGTCGCGGGTTCAAATCCCATCGGAGTCGGTGTGCGCCCCTCGGCCCCAAGGCCTTTCCCGCCGCTCGCGAGCCCGCCGGCTGCCCCTCGCAGAGCCGCCTCCTCGGGCCCCCACCCCGCCGGCCGGGCTCGCGCCCCCTCGGCCCTCCCCGGACGCGGCGGGCGGCGGGCGGCGGTGTCTCCCTCCGCGGAGGGAGTGCGGAGGTCACTTTGCCGAGGAGCCGGGAGCCGGGGGAATGCAAATGAGGCCAACCCAGGGAGGAGAGCCGCGGCGCCCGGAGGAGACGGGAGGGAGGGCGCTCGGCGCGGTGATGGATGCCTGCCCCGCGGGAGGGAGGAGGGGGCGGCGGGGAGCGCGCGGCGGTGGGTGCGGCCCCCTGGGTGCGTGCGGGTGGGCCGGGCCTGGACGCCGGGGTGCGGTGCTGGGGGTGGGGGGCGCACCCCCACCCACCCGCCGCCGCCGCTGCCGCAGCCGCCACCCTCTGGGTCTCGGCCCCGGAGCTCCCGCCCGGCCGCGGGTGTGTGTTCCGCCGTGCCAACACAACTCTAACGAATAACTTTGCATCGAGGGGCCGCAATGTCAGCGAAGGGCTTCGCTACCAATTAAAAATATTCCCGCCTGGAAAAATGACTTTCTAGGGTTTAAGGCCTAAGTGGTCGCTACCCGGGAACAGGTTTGCCTGTTTACCTGCGTGCCGGGGGCCCCGCGCCTCACCTCTCCCGTGGAAACGCGGCGCACGCCTGGAATAATCGCATTCGGCTACGGGCCCCAAGCTCTCCGGGCTCCCAGCTCGAGCTCAGCCTGGAGTCACGCGGCCTCGGCCGTTGCCTACTTCCCTTCCACCACAGCTCACACATTTACATTTGAACAAACACTGCTCGGATTTGGAGCGGGAGCGCTTCAACCTTGGGGAGGAAGTCGCTCTGCAAAGCCCCTGGGTGGCTGTGGGGGTGTGGTAGGGGAGGAGGCCAGGCCTGCTCGGGAGGTGGGCGTCCTCCTCTGTCTCCGCTGTGTGGCACGATCGCCCCCTTCTCGCGGGGGTGAGTGGGCTTGCTCTGCGAAGATTTCCTCCCCAACCCAACTCCAGCTCTTGTCCCACCGTCAGAGGACTTGTGCTGGTCTCCCCATCACAGCAATAATTACACCTAGTAACGATCTCCCTATACCTGTGGTTGCCGGGTCTGTTTTGTTCCCCACTGCTGTTCACCTGCCTCTTAGTGTAGGCGGCTCAATAAACACGTTTTGAATGAATGAATCCCTCTGCAGTCAGACAGCAAAGGCCCTCAGGGCTGAGACCGTCTGTTTGGTTCTCTGAACCATCCCCAGCGCCATTCACGGTGCCCGACACAGGGCACAGGCTCAAAGAATAGTGCTGGGACATGACTGTTGTGTGAGCACCTGCCATCTCTTTTTTTTTTTTTTTTTAAGATTTTATTTATTTATTTGACAGAGACAGAGATAGCGAGAGCAGGAACAGAAGCAGCTGGAGTGGGAGAGGGAGAAGCAGCCTTTCCCCCTGAGGAGGGAGCCCGATGTGGGACTCGATCCCAGGACCCTGGGATCATGACCTGAGCTGAAGGCAGACGCTTAACGACTGAGCCACCCAGGCGCCCCGCACCTGCCATCTCTTGAGCACCTACTATTGGCCGGCGCTGTGCCCGTGTGTATCATCACACACTAGGTTCAAGCACAGACTCGGGCACCAGACTGCCCAGCACCTGCTGTGCTGTGTGATGTCACCCTGGCAGGCCCCTACCCTCTTTGGGCCTCTATTATCTTGTCTATAAAATGGGGATAAGTCACCCCCTGTATAGGGTTTCTGTGAGGATTAGGGCGTTAATTTATGTAAAGCGCTTAGGTCCATGCTTGGCAGAGAGTAAGCACTAGATAAATGTTAGATGTTGCTATTACTCATGTAGATTATCTCTTTCCTCATGACACCTCTGAAGGGCGCCTATTATTATTATTCCCATTTTACAGGTGAAAAATGGAGGATCAGAGAGGTTAAATGACTGAACCCGAATGCCACAGACAGTGAAGGCGGGGCCCAGATGTGAACCAGGGTGAGCTGCAGGCGTGTTGGCTGGGTGCTGCTTCCTAGCCAGTAGGAGAGCCGTAGCTCAGCGCTGGGGGGTTTTCACGCTGACAGATTGCTGAGAGACGCTTTACCAAGGTGCATGCTGCCCTGAGAATGGGACCAGTGGGAATCCGAGATCAAAATGCTGCACCATGTCAAGTATACGTCAATATGAGAAAGAAAGAGAGAGAGAGAGAGAGAGAAAAGAGCTGCACCATTTGGCAAGAAGCTCCATTCACAAATCCACACCCCACACCACCGCCCGCTGCATTCCTTGAGCACCCTACCACGCATCACTCTGAACTTCTCTCTCATCCTCACGACTAACTTTAGGAGGAGAAATTACCACTTCCCTTTAACAGATGAGCAACCTAGGCTCAGCGAGATTAAGTCTTGCCCACACACCCAAGGTGGTTTGTCCGAGGCTGGTGGCAGAGCCAGAATTTGAACCCTGTTCTGTAGGACTCCGAAATATGTGCCCCTTTCCCCAAGTTAAGAAGCTGTGTTATGTGTATCCATTTCCAGCACCACCTCCAGTGGTCCATCTCTGCCCCAGGTTCTTAGCTGTCTCTACAACACTTCTTGCTAATGTTGAGGCCTCGGGTATATGATTTCACTTTGCAGATGCCTTTTAGCTCCACTCCTTACAATCACCCCGTGAAATAAGTCAGGCAAGAATTTCTATTCCCACTTGACAGATGAGGAAACAGGTCAAGAGAAGTCAATAAATCACTTTATTAGCCAAGGTTACACAGGCTGTCTGTGGTGATGCTGAGGCTGGCACCAGGGTCTATTGACTCCCCGGGGGGTCAGAGGAGAGTGTTGGGCCAGTGGGGGAGAGGGACTGGACTCTAGTTCTGAATTTGCCCCGTCTTCCTCTGTGCCCTTGGATATGTACCTTGCCTCCCCTAGGCTTCTGCTTTGGTCTTTATAGGACCAGCACAGACACCCCAGGTGTCTTGAGTTGGTGCTTTCTTCCTACCCAGGTGAGGATAGAGAAGCAGGAGGCTTTGAACTTGTTGTTCAAGAGTTGTTCAACCTGCTGTGTTAGTCACAGTCCAAGACCAGAGAAGATGCATCCCCATCCACCACCGGCCCCCTGTGGACTCCAAGGCACTTTAGCGTTAAGGGGAGTTCATTCCAGGGGCCTGTGAAAGGCCTGGGGCTGGACCACATCAGGGGAGGGCTAATGGAATATGGGGGGGATGAAGCTACTGTGGAAAAGTGGGGGGGTGGAGGTGCCAGGGCCTTAGCGGAGGCAGGGTGCCCAGAAGGCGGTGAAGATAAAAGCCCAGGCCGCAGATTAGCTCCAGGATTAGCCCAGCCTCTGCTGCTCTGGGCTGCTTCTTATCTCCTGGCAGCCCAGGGCCCTCTCCCCCACAGCTCTGAGCCCTGGCCCTGCTAATTGCCTGTTAACCCCGTGGGCTCCAGTGGGCTCCATGACTGCAGGGAGGATGAGGGGTGGGGAGGGCTGGGGGGTGCATGCAAGCCAGCCAGCCAAGGAGAGCTTTGCAGGGAAATCGGAGCTGTGGATAGATGGAACCCAAGGGGCTGAGAGGAGCCACTGCTCAGAGTAGAGAGCTCTGGACAGATTTCTCCCAAGCTCTGATGTCAGTGGGGGGGGGGCAGGGAGAAGGAGGGAAGCACACCTAGGGAGGGGTTCCTGGTTTGACAGGGGCAGTTTCAGGCCCAGGGAAAAGTCTAGTAGGACAAGAGACAGAGACTGGACACCTAGGCTAAGGATAAACAGGATGCAGATGCTGAGGTCGATGGAACAGAGAGAATGGGGGCAGCCAGGCCAGTGGGAGAGGAAATGGAGGCTAGGGTGACAGACAGGCCGAAAGAAGGTGATGGACAGAGAAACAGAAGCCGGATGGGTAGTTTCTCAGACGCTGAGGACAGCCAGGCCAGGAGAAGAGAGAACGGCCTTGAGACACAGACCAAGATCAGGGGACAGAGACTAGGGAGGCAAACCCAGGCCAGGGTCTGGGCCGAGAAAGTGTAAAGCGCTCTGAGAGGGACAGGTAGGGGGCTGGCCAGAAAAAGGTCATGGAGGGGCACCTGGGTGGCTCAGTCGTTAAGCGTCTGCCTTCGGCTCAGGTCATGATCCTGGGGTCCTGGGATCGAGCCCCGCATCGGACTCCCTGCTCGGTGGGGAGCCTGCTTCTCCCTCTGCCTCTGCTGCTCCCCCTGCTTGTGCTCTCTGTCTCTCTGACAAATAAATAAATAAAAGCTTAAAAAAGAAAGAAAGAAAGAAAGACAAAGGTCAAGGAGGGGGTCCAAGGGTCCGCACGCAGCACAGACAGACTCCCGTCTAGAAGCTGTTCAGCCTGGGAGGCCATGAGCTTAGCCTTGGATCAGGAAGGTGGACCTGGGAGCTGAGGCAGAGAGCAAAGGGGGTGGGGGGCAGACCAAAGGAAGAGGTGGGGGTCTGAGATGGGAACAGGGCCCAAAGGCGTTGATGGTGGGTCATTTGGAGACAGACCCTCAGCCCATGAAGGCACATTGTGGCCCTGCACCTGCCCCTCTCCATTGCTGGGCCCCGGACACACCCTCCTTCGGGGCCTGTCCATGGGGAAGGGAGCAGTGACCAGCCTGGGGGACCTTGAGGCGGAGCTGCCGTGCCGTCTCCATGGAAGAGGCTGGGGGCTGTGCCGCCACCAGACTTCTGCCACTTAGGAGCTGGCAGCTCCCCCCGCCGCTACTGCCTGGCCCGGGGACTGTCTCCGGGGCAACGCTCTGCTCTGCTCAGCAGTCGGGCCTGACCTGGGCCGTGCAGGTGGCCCTGCCAATCTGGCCTGCCTGTTCCCTGCAGGGTACAGCCAGCGGTCCCAGAGCTCCTCCCCCCTCTGTCACTGCTGTTCTGCACCACCGCCTCAAGGTCAGGGGGCCAGGAAGTGCCCCCCTCCCCCCCCCGGCCAAGTCACTGTAGTCAAAACCTTCCTGGTTCCCTCTGCCCTGCACGGGGCTGGGCTCCAGGTCACGCAGCATGTGTCTGTATGAACACGTTGGAAGTATCAGGAAGGGAGGCTGGCCGAGCCCCATCCAGGGCAGGAGCCTACCAGAGTCTTGTAGTCACTGAATGCCTATCGGGTCTTTATAAGCACTAACTCTGCTTTGGTGTTGGGGCTCGGTTGTGTTTGAATCTCTGTCGTCATTTCCTTGCTGTGAGCCCTTAGCCAAGTCACTTTCCCTTTCTGAGCTTCCTCACCATTAAATGGGGGCAACAGTACTTTCCTCATGTGGTTTTCTGGAAGGCTCGAAGGAGAAAATAAATCAAAAGCGCCATAGCACCGGGCCTTTGGAAGGACTTGCCTGCAACTCCTTCCGTCCACCTCATGCCTCCTTCTACAAGTTGTGCTGGGCTCTTTGCCAGCCAAGATGGTAAACTGTGGCTCCCAGCCGCAGGGAGGCCACAGTCCCATGGGTTGGGTTGAGCTGTGGAGAGGCCGTGATGGTTCCTGGTGGTCAGGGAGAGCCGAAGTAGAGCAGCGTGGGGGGGGGGGCGGGAATGGAGGTGGGGGGCAGCTCACTAACTGGGTCCCCCACGGAGCCCATGCCTTGTTTAGCCTCTCAACTAGAGCATACGCTCAACTGGCTGCATTGGTAAGAGCCAATTCCAGCATCTTTTTGGCCGTAAGTAGGAAGAGGGTGGTGCTTTGAGATTTGAGGCAAATACTTGTATTCCCCCCATCTGTCTTTCCTACACCCCTGGGGATCCAAGAATCTTGCACCCACCCCTTTTCCGGGTTCCCCTCCCTCCAGTGACAGGTCAGAGTGCAGGTCTAAAGTGGAGCTGTCTTACTGGACTCTCACCTGTTGTTCATTCAGGGCCTTTCTACTTGAAGTGCGGTCCACGGACCAGCAGGTTGTTAGAAATGCAGAATCTCACACATTACTGAATCAGAATCTGTATTTTAGCAAGGTCCCCAGGTGCTTTTGTGCACACATGAAAGTCTGAGAAGCAGTGATCTCGGAGACCTCGGTAAATCAGTCCACCTCTCTGAGCCTCCATTTCTTCATCTGTGGGATCTAGGGTGGTTGTGAAGATCCCATTGGAAAGAGCACGTGAGGCATTTAGCTTTAGTGCCTGGGCAGGGCAAATGCTCTGGGACTGTGCCGTGCTTCCTCCTGCCCCAGCAGAGTGGGCAGGGTGATCAGGACAGGGCCAAGGATGGGAACCCAGAAGCAGGAGAAGGGGCAGAGCAGGAAGGGAGGGACAGGAGAGGAACTGAGAGGGAGGGGATCTGCAGAACAAAGAGTAAGGAAGGTGTGCAGGAGTGGCGCTCAAGGGAAGGAGGAAGAGGGGAAGGGGGGACAGATGGGTGTGGAGTCACACACCTGTCTCACTTCCGCTGGGCGGGGCTGAGAAGGAGCTGGGGTCTGGCTTGGCGGGTGGGCAGCTCCCAGTAATGGGTTGTAGAAACAGCTCAAGTCTTGCATCCAGACGAATTCCACTTCTCCCACCAACTAGTTGACTGGTTGTGTGACCTTGAGCAAGGCACATCACCTCCCTGAGCGGTCATTTCCTGGTCTATAAAAACTAGGTTAATGAAACCTGTCCATACCAGAGTTGCTGAGTGCATGCAATAGGGCAGGGGTGGATGTAGCCATGTTTTGTAAATTGCACGTGCTTGTTACGCACCCATTTTTGTTTGAGGACCGAGAGGCAGGGTGTTTGGGTGACAGAAGAACGGTGTGATTGGAGAGCATCACTAGGGCATGGGAGACTTAACCCTGCTCCCCAATAAGGGTGTCCCAGGCCCCCAGTTCTTCGACAGCCTCCCTCCCGCTGCCCCCAACCCAGCCCCTCTCTCTTCTACACCGTCTCTCTGAAGCTAGGCATTTAGGATATCTTTTCCCCAACACCGCCCGTGCCTTTTCTCCCAGCTTTTACCAGTGTGAAATGTTCCCAAGGAGAGGGGAGGGGGAGCGCGAGAGTGATTGAGGGCACTGACCCCTTGCCCCCAGGGAAGGTGTTGCCTGTGATGGGTTTGACCCGGGAGCTCGTCTCTGTGGGGTGAGCCTGGCAGCGGGGAACTTGCCTCCGCCTCTCCTTTGACCCCCCGGCCCAGCTGCTCCGCGAAGCCCCGTCGCAGCTAGGGCCGGCGGGGCCTCGGCTTCCATCTCCGGGGCGCCAGCGCCATCTGGTGTCCATGCCGGGGAACTCTCCGTACGGGAAAAGGGGGCTTCGTTGAGCACGGCAGTAACTGCTTATAAGCATCCCTTGTGCTCGGCACTGGGCCAGGGCTGGGGACACCCGACAAGCTCATTGCTCCTCTGCCGCATAAACCTCAGTGGGGGAGAGATGGGCCCTGGACAAGGAGACAAACAGATACACCAGATCATCTCAGGTCTTGATAAGTACTCAGCAAACCAACGAACACCTCGGTGACGTGTGTGTGGTATACGGGCACGCGTATGAAGAGGGGACATTTAAGCAGAGACTTAAAACACAGCTTGCCATGCCAGGGGCAGGATGGGAGGAGGCATTCCAGGTGGAGGAACTGAACGAACAAGGGCCAGAGGAAGGAAGGTGCTCCATAAGTTTGAATTTGTGACTGGCGAGATCCCGGGGCTGGAGTGGCAGGAGAGGTCACACTGCATGGAGATTTTCAGGCCAGGGAAGGAGTTGAGCTTTACTCTCTGGGAAATGTTGGGTTTCAAGCCAGCAAGGGACTTGATCGGATCCATGCACTTTACAACGGGCACTCTGGCTACTGTGTGGGGGAAGGGCCAGGAGCGAGGGGCAAGGATGGATGAAGGCAGACCAGTTAGGAGCCCATCGCCACGGCCAGGTGGGAGATGGTGGTGAAAGGGGGCGGGGCACGAGATGGAAGGAAAGTGGTTGGATTCTAAATAGATTTCAGAAGTCAAATCGCCCGGCGCACATGCTGGATCTAACGCAGGGGTGAAGGAGAGGGAAGTGTCAGGGATTCTGACTTGAGAAACTGGATAGATAGATGGTGGGGCCCTTTAATTAGAGGAGGGGGAGCACAGGTTTTGGGAAGGTAGCAAGAGTTCTGCTATTGATATGTGATGCTGGGGATGCCTTTGAGTCGTCTAAGAGAGGGTGTCACTAGAAAAGATCCTGCTTGGGGAAGAGGCAGGGCTGCAGACCGCTCGCTATTGGACAGTGGTGTCCAGGCAGGTGCGATGGTCCTCCCACAGGACAGGGAACCTTGAGCTTAAGGAATTGTCTTAGCCCCTCCGTTCATCTCCTCTCCTCCTCTCTCTCACCCCGCAGGTCTATACTCGCTATGGGAAGTGTTACACCTTCAACGCAGATCCACAGAGTTCGCTGCCCAGTCGGGCAGGGGGCATGGGCAGTGGCCTGGAGATCATGTTGGACATCCAGCAGGAGGAATACCTGCCCATCTGGAGAGAGACAAGTATGCAGGGAAAGGGACGGGGGGCCAGTTTGGGGGCTCCAGCTTGGGCCCGCTGCCCGGCATGGGTTTCCCAATGTCCCCATGGCCACTGTGCAGACGAGACATCGTTTGAGGCTGGCATCCGAGTGCAGATCCATAGCCAAGAGGAGCCCCCCTACATCCACCAGTTGGGCTTCGGTGTGTCCCCAGGCTTCCAAACCTTCGTGTCCTGCCAGGAACAGCGGGTGAGCACCTCCAGTTGGGTCCTGAATTGGGCATAGGGCAGGGTCTTTGGGCCCAGAGGGGATGCCGACCGGCCCTGCCCTCAAATCTCACCGCCCACCAGCCCTCCCGCCCCCCGCCCATGGACTTTGCTGGAGCTGTGGGCAGTGGAGGGCCCCGGGGGACTCTGAGGCATGACCCCATATGCCCCACCTCCGCAGCTGACCTATCTGCCCCAGCCCTGGGGCAACTGCCGGGCGGAGAGCGGGCTCCGGGAGCCTGAGCTTCAGGGCTACTCAGCCTACAGCGTGTCTGCCTGCCGGCTGCGCTGTGAGAAGGAGGCCGTGCTTCAGCGCTGCCACTGCCGGATGGTGCACATGCCAGGTGGGCGCCCTCCCCTCCCGCTGGCCTCCGCCGCCCTGCCGGGCTCCAGATCCTCCAGGGCGGAAGGCTGCCCCTGTGCAGGTCTAGCCTCCTGTGAGGGCGTGCGTGTGGGCTTGGGGTTTTTAAAAAGGACTTATTTATTTATTTGAGAGAGAGAGAGCGGGGAGGAGGGACAGAGCGAGCGAGAGAGAAGCAGACTCCCTGTTGAGCAGGGAGCTGCCCGGGGCTTGATCTCATGAACCTGAGATCATGACCTGAGCTGAAACTAAGAGTCGGATGCGTAACAGACTGTGCCACCCAGACGCCCCTGTTTGGGATTTTATGTGGTTTCACGTGTGCACCTGGGAATGCACACGTGCATGCTTGTGGCATGTTAATATGTATCTGAGCATACATGTGCTTATGTACATTTCTGCTTGCATGCTTGAGGGGTTTGTGTGCACGGGCTGGAACACATGCATACAGATGTGTGAATACGTGCGCGTGCGAGTGCGCACATGCTTGCAAGCATATATGCTTGTGGACATTTCGGCATGCATGCACAAGCATGTAGAAGCTCGTGCGTGTATAGGGATGTGCAAACATCTATATGTGTGTGCATGTGTGCATGCACGTACGTGTGTGCCCACATTTGGGAATGTGGTGGGGGAGAGGGGGTGGACCCGTAGACCCCAGGAATAATCTTCTCTCCTTTCAGGCAATGAGACCATCTGCCCGCCAAATATCTACATCGAGTGTGCCGACCACACACTGGGTCCGTGCTGCCTTCTCCCTTCCCCTGCCTCTCCATCCTCCTCCTCTTCATCTCTCTGTCCACCGTTCTCCTCACTGCCTTGGTCCCCCTCCTCCTAAGTCTCTCCCTGGATGGTTCTTCCTGGGGTTGAGCCTTATCCCATACTTCCAGGGGTTCTGAGGACTTTGCAGGTGTGGACACTTGGGTAAGTGGAGGCAGCAGGGTGGGGGGGTGTAGAAAACCCAGGACTGGGAGTGAAGGGCTGGGCTTCTGTCCTGGCTCAGCAAATGAGCTCACTCTCTCTGGGAAAGGGAAAGGACTTCTCTTGGGCTGAGGAGAGATGCACTGCTGAGTGTCAGTGTGGGTAAGGCAAGCCCCATCTGTCCATAGGTCTCACTTGGGCTGCGATTCACTCATTCTTTCATCCATCCATCCACTCCTTCTGCAGACGTTGCCAGCCTGGGCTGGTGCCGGAGGTGAGAGTGGGAGCAAGAGGCCGTCCTCATGGAGCTTCCCGGCCCGCAGAGCTGTGGACGGGCACCGTGATGGCATGGAGCTAGTCCTTGCAGAGGGGGAATCTCAGGGGTGCTACAGGGCCCCAGGGAGGGGCGTGCAGCTCCACCGGGGAAGGCGGGAGGATCCTTGGAGGAAGTGATTGATTAGCTGAGACTTGAAGGGTACGGAAGAGCCAGACTGGTGAAAGGCAGGGCCATGATCTAGGTGGTGGGGACAGTTCTGTGCTAGACATCTGTGGCCAGAGAGAGTGTGGGGGTGGGGCACGGAAAGGTCAGCAAGCCTGGAGGGCAGAGAACACAGGAGGGGGCAGCAAGAGTGGAGGAGGCTCTGGGAAGCCCATGGTGGCTCAAGGCAAGGCAAGAACGCCCTCTGATGTTAAACAAGGTGACTCTGAGCCGCTGCAGAGAATGGATGGCGGGAGTAAGAGCAGAAGCAGGGCAAGCGGTCAGGAGGGCATTGCAGTCATCCAGACGGTGGGGCCGTGGGGAGGGAGAGACAGGACCGGCAGTGGAACCACACCGAGACCTTCTCTGTCCCGCATCCCAACCGCATCAGCCAAAGGGGCAAGGATGGTTAATGAAGGGGCAGATGTGAGAGCAGGGACACGGGAACCACAGGGATGGTGAAACTGCACAGAACTAGCAATACCAGGCAGGATCGACTTGTGCGGGCCTGAGGTGGTAAAGGGAAGGAACACGGCTGGGGCCCAGACAGAGACCTGTGGCTGTCCCAGAGGACAGGAGCTATGGCCACAAGAGGGGGGAACAGCCTCAGCCGACCCACAGCCTGGTGGAGAGGAAGCCAAGAAAAGAAATCCCCTGGCATCTGTCCCCTCCTTACCCTCTGCCTCTGCTGGGGTCTCTTCCATTGGCCCAACCCAACCCAAAGCCAGAAGACGAGGGAGTCTAGCTGATGCGTCTGGCAGAGAGCCCCGTCTCCTGGGCACAGAGAAAAGTGGAGGAGAGTGGAGAGTGAATCTGAAGAGGGGAACAGAGAAAATCTAGCATATTTTTTTACTTAAAAAATTTTTTTTCAACATATATATATTTTTAAGATTTTATTTATTTATTTGACAGGGAGAGACACAGCGAGAGAAGGAACACAAGCAGGGGCAGAGGGAGAGGGAGAAGCAGGCCCCCCACCAAGCAGGGAGCCCGATGTGGGGCTCGATCCCAGAACCCTGGGATCATGACCTGAGCCAAGGGCAGACGCTTAACGACTGAGCCACCCAGGCGTCCCTCAACACGTTTTTTTAAAGATTTATTTATTTGAGAGAGAGAGAGAGAGAGAGCACATGTGCGTTCACACAAGTGGGGGGGAGGGGCAGAGGGAAAGAATCTTCAAGCAGACTCCCCGCTGAGCATGGACCCAGGCCCGTGAGATCATGACCTGAGCTGAAACCAAGAGCTGGATGCCTAACTGACTGAGCCATCTAGGCTCCCCGAGAAAATCCAGCATATTAAACATAGCATTTGTCTTTCTGCCCATCTGTCCATCCACCCACCCACTCATCCACTCATCCATCTGCATATGTAAAAACAAGCATATAATCCCATTCATCCAGCATCCTCCAAGCCCCGTGTGTATGTGAGGCCTCGTGTGATTGATTAGCTCCGATGGATGGGCTGTGTCCTCAGTCTGAGCCATGGGGACTTCTCCGCCCCAGGGGTCTGGGACACAGAAGGATAAGCCTATAGGAGGGTGCTGGGGGGCTCTACCTTCACCTGCTTTCTTAGGTAGTCTGAAGCTGGTCCAGGAAGGATCCCCCAGCAGGTCTCCCCTAGGCAGTGCCTGTAGAGGCCCCCCCCACCCCCCCGGGGATGTGCCTTCCTCAGAACAGCCCCTACACCTTCTCCTGGCAGCTAGTGGGCCTCTGGGCCACCCGCCCTCCCCCCTTGCACTGGTGCCTCTGTGTTGCAGACTCCTTGGGTGGGGGCTCCGAGGGCCCGTGTTTCTGCCCTACTCCCTGCAACCTGACTCGCTACGGGAAAGAAATCTCCATGGTCAGGATCCCCAACAGGGGCTCAGCCCGGTACCTGGCAAGGAAGTACAACCGCAATGAGACCTACATCCGGTACGTGTGTGTGTGTGTGTGTGTGTGTGTGTGTGTGTGTGTGTGTGTAGTGGAGGTCACCCTCACCAGGCCTGGTGCATGGCGCAGACTGGGGGTGGGCTGCATCTTTCTTACTAACGAGGTTCCTGCCAGGGATGCCTTTCACAATCCCATTCCTCTAATTAAACCCTACCCATCCTCCATGTCCCGTCCTGTGTCCCCACCTCCAGGGAGGCCCCTCTTTTTTTAAATAAAGATTTTTATTTATTTGAGAGAGAGAGCGTGCGTACACACACAAGCGCGCATGAGTGGGGGGAGGGGCAGACGGAGAGGGAGAAGCAGACTCCCCGCTGAGCACAGAGCCTGACCCGGGGCTCCATCCCAGGACCCTGAGCTCATGACCTGAGCCGAAGGCAGCCACTTAACTGACTGAAGACACTCAGGCACCTCCAGGGAGGCCCTTCATGATCCAAACGTCTTTCCTCTGAGCTCCCACAGCAGCCTCTACCTCTCTCTCTCTCTCATTGCACCCACCTGTTGCTCTCCCGCCCTCTGCTGTGTCTTTCTCCCCCAGCAACCTGGGGGCCATTAAATGCACAATGAGGGAATGCTGTGCTGATGGAGAGAGACCAGGTGGCTGGCCGGCAGGAGAGACCTCACTGAGCCTTGGGTCTGGTCCCCTGCAGCCAATCTACAAATGCTGAGCATCCTGTGGGTGCCAGGGTGCCAGGGTGTGGGTCCTGTGGGGACAGAGATGATTACACCACAAAGCTCCCGCTTTTGAAGCCCTGACCTCTGAGGCCATGGAGCAGAGAGCAGCCTATGGCCTGTCAGTCCTGCTGGGTGAGCCACGGTCCTGACCCGTTTCCATGCGGGTGGATCAGCCTAGCCCGTACCTCTAGCCTGTGTGGGTGAGGCCATATTTGATGGTGTGATACCGACTGTCAGGCCTCCACTGAGATTACTGGGCTGGGAGGATGATGAAGCAGGGGAGGCCAGGCCTCTGAAGCCCCTGGGTGTGTGAGAGGAGGAGACGGGGGGAGGCCTCCCAACTAGAGAACTGTGGGATCATACAGAGACGAGCCTGAGCGGCGGGGAGGCTGTGTGGAGAGAAGGTGCAGATCATGGGCAGTCTTGGAGGCCCGGAAAAAGAATTTGGGGGTGGACTGCTGGGCAATAGGGAGCCACTGAAAGTTCTAGAGAGGTATTGTGGTGATGCGGAGTGAATGTCATTTGCTGCTTTACAGCGGAAGGCAGGAGGGACTCCTTCAGGTCCAGGAGTTTTATTTTGCTCTCCCAGGCCCGTGGGTAACCCTCAAAATATAAAACAGACATGCACCTAGGACTGTCCACCCTCACAGCCTTTGGGAGTCTGAGGGAGGTGGTCACCGGCTTCTTGGGGCAGGGGACCTCAGATCAGGACCTGCTGGACCTGGGATGTCCCCGCCAGCCGCCTCCTCAGGAGGACCGCCCCACAGGGACACTCTGCTTCCTGTCTCCACAGGGAGAACTTCCTGGTCCTCGATGTCTTTTTTGAAGCCCTGACCTCTGAGGCCATGGAGCAGAGAGCAGCCTATGGCCTGTCAGCCCTGCTGGGTGAGCCACGGTCCTGACCCGTTTCCATGCGGGTGGATCAGCCTAGCCCGTACCTCTGACCTGCTCTCGTGCTCCCCAGGAGACCTCGGGGGACAGATGGGTCTATTCATCGGGGCCAGCATCCTCACACTACTGGAGATCCTGGACTACATCTATGAGGCAAGGGATGGGGGCCTGGGGAGGCCCCCCCTGGAGGGGGCATGGAGGGTGGGAGGAGGGGCTGTGGGAAAAGCCGGGCGGGCAGTACAGGCTTCCCGGTGTGGCTGGCCTGGCCGCGAAGCCAAGCTTGGCAGTGGGGGCCGGCGTCTCCTGACCAGCTGGAAGGCATGAGGGCGCTGAGGAGTTAGGAGAAGGGGATGGGTGGGGAGGATTAGGGAGTCCTCTTGGGGGTTTGCTGGGGCAGCGAGTCCTACAAGGTGGGCCCCAGTGAGGCCTAGCCCTTCTCGCCTACCAAGTTTCCTGAGCCCACTGCTGTCCCCCCACCCTGAACCCCAAGGTGTCCTGGGACCGACTGAAGCGGGTGTGGCGTCGTCCCAAGACCCCCCTGCGGACTTCCACTGGGGGCATCTCCACCCTGGGGCTGCAGGAGCTGAAGGAGCAGGTGAGGATGAGCTCTGCAGAGTGCAGTCAGTGCCCTCTGCTAGGACTGAGGGCCTCAGCAGCTTCTGACCCAGCCTGTCAGAGCTCGCCTGGAGCCCCTGCCCCAGGGCACAGGGAAAGCCTGGCTGTGTGGGGCCCGGGGGTCTGACTCGCATTCTTCGTGTCTCACTCCCTCTTCATCTCGCAGAGCCCATGCCCCAGCCGGGGCCGTGCTGAGGGCGGGGGAGCCAGCGGCCTGCTCCCCAACCACCACCACCCTCCTGGCCCCCGAGGAGGCCTCTTTGAAGACTTTGCTTGCTAGGATGGTGCTGTGTCTAAAAAGACCCAGGAGTCTGGGACCCCTCCCAGGATCCCCAATCTCCTCCTGCTCCTGGGACACAAGGCCTGGGGGCAGCCCAAGGGGAGGGGGAGAGGGCGGTGCTCGCTGGGAGGGTGGGGACTCGTTCAGGCTCTCACAGCTCTGGCGCCAGTGGCTTTGCACGAGGGTCCTTCTGGTCCACCCTCCCACCCCCCCCAAGCCCCAGGCTGGTGCCCGGGGAGGGCTGGAGGGGAGGGGAGGAAAGGAGCAAGGGAGGTGGAGGAAGGGGCCCACCCGAGCAGGGGTGGGACCCCCTGTACATTTGTATATATTTAGGGAGGACAGGGTGGGGGTGGGGCTACAGATGTAGAAGGTGGGTGGGGTTATGGGGGTGGGTGATTCAGGGACAGCCAAGGGTCCCAGCCCTAGAATGTCAGCAGGAGAGGGAGAACCCCCAGGACTCAGGAGTGCTGGGCTGGTCCTACTTCCTGTCCCTCTCCAGGCCCAGCTCCCCTTTTGGCAGGGGGACTGGGTGGCCCAGCAGGCCTGGCCCAGCTCCCAATTCCCCCTGCCCCAACCCCACCTTCAGAGTCCCCTCCACAGGGAGCAGGCTGACCCATTAGACCTTGGCTGAGCTTGGGGGTGGGAAGGGAGCCTTCTCCACGGGCCTCTCTGCCTCCGGTCTGGTTTTATAAAGCGCTGACGAAACTGAGAATAAAGAGGCATAAAGAATTCTCTGTGTGCCTGTATGACCAAGCTGGGGCAGGGCGGGGCACAGGCATGGCTTGATCCCAGGGAAAAGGAAACCCGGGCCCCAGCCAGCCAGGACAAGGGAGCCTCCATCCTCCCCGCCAGTCCTCCCCGTCCCCAGGCCACCTTTGAAAACTCAGAATCACGAGTCCACACTCAGTCAGTTTATTAAAGGCAGGGAGCTTCATCCAGGTCCAGAAGGGAGAAGTTGGGAGATACCCTACCTTCTTCTCTCAGCTCCCCTCTTCCCCAACCACTCATCTACAGCCCAGCCCCCAGGAGGCCCTAGGAGATGGGGCTGGCGTCAGGCAGACTGCACTGCATAAATACTCAAGAGGCCACAGCCTGATCAGCAGCGTCAAGGGGGGCGGGGGCAGGGAGACCAGGTTTGGGGCAGGAAGGGGCGGTTCCGGAGGTTCCCCCCCCCCCCGCCGCCCGCCGGGGCCTGTCCTGAGCCCGAGGACCCACAAAGCTAGAGAGAGGGGGCCCGCGGGCGGCCCTGGGGTCCGAGGCTGCGGCCAGCCCTGTCCGGCGAGGCTGGTAGGTGGCTCTGGGCTGCTGGGGAGGAGTTGGTGGGGGGCGCTGCCATGCCGCGGCTCCGGGGTGCGGGGCGGGCTCAGGTGCTGTTGCCCTGCTCCTGCTCGAAGAGCAGCATGGCTAGCTGGGTGCGGGAGCCCAGGCCCTCCAGCTCGCTCTCGCGGCAGCGGTGGTACAGGTCCTCGCCGAGCCGCGCGCTGCACGCCTGGGCCCGGTAGCGCTGCAGCAGTGCGGGCTCCACGGCCCGCAGCACGTGGAGGCCGGAGAAGCGCAGGAAGAGCCCGTACACGTCCAGGCTCTCCAGCAGCTCCTCCTCCTGCTCGGGGGCCGCTGCAAGCCGCCCGCGCGCCGCCACGTAGTCGGAGTTGTAGAAGCAGGCCTCGCTGGCCGCCTGGCGATCAAAGCGGCCCGTGTCTCGGCCCAGCTCCGGGGGCCCGGGGCCCTGGGGGGGGGCCACGGCCGGGTGGAAGGCCTGGAAGTGCATGGGGAAGAAGGCCTGCCAGCCGGAGATGGCGTGCATGCGGCAGCGGTTCAGGAAGTCAGGCGTGAGCACCGTGTCTGGCCCGGCCAGCAGGAACAGCGTGTCCAGCGGGTGCTTCTTGGAGAGCAGATCCAGGAGGCGCAGCGGTGAGGGCGCGGCCGTCTGCACACTGAGCCAGGGCACCCGGGCACCGGGGAAACGCCGCTCCAGTTCGGCCACGCGGGCCTTGACAGGTGCAAAGACGTCCGCATGGGCTGCCCGCTGGGCCTGCCGGGGCTCGTACAGGAGCAGCAGGGTCAAGGCTGCTGCCGCGTCGCCGGGCTCCAGGGCTGCAGCGGCGAAGGCCTCCAGGAAGCCAGGGGCCAGGTCACGCTCGGCCGCAGCCAGAGGCAGTAACACGGTGAGACGCGAGGCCTCCGTGACATAGGGCACAGGCAAGATCTCCACACGGCTCAGCGGCCGTAGCAGCTGCACCCGGCGGGTCAGGGGCCGGCGGCCGCCCTGGGGGGTCAGCACCTCCAGCTGCAAGTCCAGTGTGTACTCCATGCCCCGGGCAGGATCAAAGCGTCGGTAGCCGTTAACCAGCTGCTGCTTCTGGAGCCGCAGGGCTGGGTGGTAGCGACGATTGAGCTCTTCCAGGGCTGCCCCTAGAACGTCAGCCACATCGGCTCGGTCAGCCCCTCGCAGTGGGCATCGGGGCGAACCGTCAGCACAGGAGAAAGCATGCTGCTCTGTGAAATAGTCCCAGCGCAGCACCTCAAAGCGGGAGGCTGGGCGGGATGGTGCTGGAATGCCCACGGGCCAGGCGGCTGCCCGCTCCCCATCAGCTGCCAGATGGCTGGTGTTCTGGATCTCCCACTAGGTTGGAGAAACAGACCATGAGCAAGGCAAAGACCATGGGGGTCAGCACATCGCTGGAGGACAAAGCAGCCATTGGGATGCTACTTTGGATGGGTGCTACTTGGGATGGGTCCCCACTCCCCTGCCAACCTCTGCTATCCCAGGGCCCCCACCTATCCTTTCCCCAGATTGGGGCAGCCTAAGGGTGGAAAGGGAAGTTTCCAGAGGAGCTTCTCAGAAAAGGCAGAAACGAACAGCGACTGGGAAGCTGGTTTGTTCTCGGACTCTAGTGTTAGTGTTTTTTTTTTTAAAGATTTTATTTATTTATTTGACAGAGAGAGAGAGAGAGAGAGCACACAAGCATAAGCACAAGCATAAGCAGAGGGAGCGGCAGGCAGAGGGAGAGGGAGAAGCAGACTCCCCACTGAGCAAGGAGCTGGATGTGGGGCTCGATCCCAGGACCCCAGGATCATGCCCCGAGCCGAAGGCAGACACCCAACCTACTGAGCCACCCAGGTGCCCCTCTAGTGCTAGTTTTTATTTCCCTGGGATCTCTGAGACGTCTCAGGACCTGTCTCCTCTATCCCCGGGGCCCAGACCATACCTGCAGCTCCTGGATCTCCTGGTATGTGCGTTCCAGCTCAGCTCGGGCAAAAGCTTTGTGCAGCTGGTACATATGCACGGGGTCGTGCACAGGGTGTGCTGTCAGGGCACTGCGGAAATGGGGGTCTCCTTCCTGCACATGCTCCCCAGGGCGTAGCTCCAGGTAGCTATAGTGGACTCCCTGGAGAAGGGGAAGGGAAGGGGTCCATAACGGGAAGAGTGATGGGACAGCCTCCCCACCCAGCCCCCAGTGTGTGCCTCATCTTCCCATCCTATGACCTGTTGTGGACTTGGGAGTCAGAATTACTGGGTTTAAGTCTACCTTGACCAGTTGTGAGCTTGTGTGACTTTGGGCAAGCCTCTGCTAGCTCATCTGTGAAATGGGCATATGTATCCTATCTCAGAGCTGTCCAGGGGCTCAAATAAAATAATAGCCAACACTGAACACCCACTATGTGCAAGGTATTTTTTTCCTAATCCTTAGAACAACCCTGAGCAATAGTTATTTTCATTGGTCTGGAGGAGGATACCAAAGTTCAGGAGATGAGTGATTTGCCCCTGTAACCACAGGGATAGAAAGTGACAGCACTGGCATGGAAAACCCAGGGCTATTATTTCCAACTACCCCCTCGCCTCTGAGGGACAAGTGCACAAGCTCAGACCGGAGGAGCCGGCGGGGCGGCTTATCTGCCCACCTCGTGGTCGCCGGTGCAGCCCACCCCCGTGGCATCGAGGATGCAGCGCCCCAGCCACTCGTCCGGGCGTGCGCTGACGATGTCGTTGCGGCAGCTTTCCAGGTGGGGGCGCAGCTGCTGCAGCAGTGTGCGAGACAGCAGCACCCCAAAGCCGCCGTGGCAGTAGCGGCCTGGGGCGGGCTCTCCCCCGATGAAGTCCTGCGGCCGGCCCAGATAGAGGTGGGCGGCGGCTGCCAGGCTAAGACGGCCAGCTAGGCGAGCCAGTCCATGGGCCTCGGTGTAGGTGGCATCAGGCACTATGAAGAACCAGTCAAAGTCGTCACCGTGTTGCTCCAGTAGGTGGCGCAGTGCCAGGTGCAGGTGCCCGATGGGCCGCTCCTCACCCAGTGTCACCACGGCCATGCCCGGTGGTGCCCGGCGGCCCCGAGAGCCGGTCAGGAACACCACGCGCTCTAGCCGGTGCCCCAGCGTGCGGTTCACGGCCACACCCAGTGTGGGCAACGTGGCTTGTGAGGTCAGCACCGCCACAAGCAGCCTCTGCCGGATGCCCAGCTCTGTGCTGATGTATCGGGTCCTGCGGAGGGGGCGCAGAGGGCACAAGGTTATCAAAAAGACAACAGGGCAGGCAGGAGAGCGCATACATAGGCTCTGGCGGGTCACATCCTCTCTGGGCCTGTTTCTTCCCCTATGTATAGGATAAGAATAACAACTCTCTCCCAGGGGTCATGAGGATTTACCTGAAATATTGGCCTTACCTACTCAGTGCTTTGGGGAGATGGCAATATCCATGCCGATATGAGGGATACTTTGTGGGTCTGATTCTGTTTCACCACTTAGCAACTGTGTCCTTCAACAAGTAATTTAACCTACCTGAGCCTCGCTCAGTAGCCTGCTCTGTAAAAAGTGGTTGATTGTATCTAATCAAAGCACTTAGCCACGTGCTCAGCACATAGTTATTCCACACACCGCGTATATACTGATTTCTATATAAATACGCCATTATACCACAAATACATCACACAAATGATGTAAAGGAATCTATGGCATAGGAACGTATTGAGTGTGTTTGGGACAAAGGCAAACTGGGGTTCAGGGGTTCCAGTAACTTACCTTCCATAATGCAGAAGGTAAGTTGCAAAACTGAAATTTGAACTCAGGGTTACTTAGGAGAAAATTATTTCAACTCATGGGCAGAGGCATTAATGGGATGGGTACCTCCCCCCTCCTCCCCAAATCTCATCCTGAGGTGTCCCACCCAGGAACAGGAGAAACAGGTAAATCCTAGTTTTTTCTTTTCTCTTTCCCTCTCTCTACGCACCCACCCTATGTACCAGTCATTTCTGGAAACCCAACAGCCCAACCAGGGAGCTAATAGGATCTATGAGGGACCACGGCATGGGGTCGAGCCAGTTTAGGACAGAGGAGGGCAAGTTCAGTCCAGGCCTGGACGGGGCCCAGAAAGGGCTTCCGATGGGTTCCACAGCTCCCGGGGAAGCAGGGCCATCGGAAGTTATCGGGGCCAAAGACTTCCTGGCCGGCCGGCCCCTTCCTTCCGGAGCCTGACCCAGCGTCCGGCGGCCTCCCCGTTGCGCCCGTCCCGGCGGGTGCCTAGGGGGTGGGACTGGCGGGGCTGATCCCTACCTGACGGCCTTTTTGGCGGCCTGGCCAGGCTGTGCAGGATGGTAGGGCAAGACACGCGGCTCCCAGTTCTCCCCGGCGCCTGCGCCGGTCCCGGGCCTCTCGCGCTCGGCTCCGGGCTGCACCGAGTTGGGCCGGCGCGCCGCGTTGGTGTTGCCGCGCGGCGGCAGCTCAGAATCTCCGGGTTGGGGCGGCCCTGGGCCGCACGGCTCCTCCACCCAGGTGACGCTGAGCAGGCTCAGAGTGAAGCCCAGGGAGATGCCCACGGCCACGGGCCCTGCGGGCCGCAGCACCGACAGCAGCAGCGATGCCCGCATGGCGCCGGGACCGCGGGCCGCCGGCCCCGGAGCAGCCCCACAGCAGCCAGAGGAAGCTCCGAGGGGGCGGGACCAGGGAGGGGGCGGATCCGAGGGCCCGGGCCAAGCGGGCGGTCCCGCTCCCTCCCCACCGACGCGGCCCTCGTCGAACTCCCCTGCGCCGCGCTCCGATCCTCCTCCGTAGGGCGCAGGGTTCTAGCGCTCCGCGCGGGAGCCTGGGCCGCGGCCGCCGCTGTCCGACGTGTCACTGCGAGGTCCCCGCCCCCGGGGTGGGGTCTCGGGCTCCAGCTACCGGAGACGGAGCAGAAGGGGGAGGTTAAAGGGGAAGGACCCCCGGAAGTGCCCCCTCCTCAGTGCGGGTGAGGGAAATGCCGGGGGCGGAGTCCCCTGCCTCCCCGGCGTGGTTGGTGCGTCCCGGGTGACGTCAGAAGCAGCCCGCCCCTGCCTGGATGGTGCGCCCTGAGTGACGTCAGGAGCAGAGGCCGGAGCTGTCCATCAGCACCAAAGGCCGCGGGCGGGCTCAGGGCATGGGGCCGCGGCTCTGGGGCAGCCCGAGCCCCTGCTCCTGCTCCTTTCCCTTTCCCAGGCCCAGCCTGAGTCCCCAGACTCCGCGGGACTGGAGTGCCAGCCGGTGTTGGAGGCGGAGCAGCGACGCCGCCGCACAGAGACCAGTCTCTCCGGCCCAGCAGCCCCCTTCCCCGCACGGCGGACTTTTCCCGGACCCCAGTCAGCTGGGGCCTCTGGCGCTCCACAACCCCGGAACCTCGGGCCCCTGCACGGCCTCTTTCGCTCAGAAGCTCAGGTCGCCTCCAGCCCAGGTAGATCTTGGACAATCCCAGATTTGGCCGCCCACAGAGGAGTCTCCTGGCAGCCTCCTTCTTACCGGCAGCACACTGCCCTCCTCTTCCCTCAATCCAGTGTCCCTTTTAACTTCTTCATCCCAGCCCCTCCTTTAGCCAGGCACTTTGTTTCCCTTTGTCTTTTGCTCCACTTCAGAAATGCTTCCAGAGCTGCATGATCTGGGCACCACTCCTTTGTCCGCTGGTGTCCTTGCCTGGCTCTCCCATTCCCATTCTTGCCCCCATCCTGGTGGAGACCCAGGACTCCTCCTTGACCCCAACTTCCTCTCCGTCAGGCTGACCTGGGAGGGTGACTCCCTTCCATTCCCAGCACTATGCCAGGCACTGTGGCGACACTGCGGTTCCAGCTGCTGCCCCCCGAGCCAGATGATGCCTTCTGGGGTGCACCCTGTGAGCAGCCCCTGGAGCGCAGGTACCAGGCACTGCCGGCCCTCGTCTGCATCATGTGCTGTCTGTTTGGAGTCGTCTACTGCTTCTTCGGTGAGACCCCTATCTCATCCCTCATCTGGGCACCCCACTGTTTCCCCTAATTATTTCTCTAGGCACCCCAAATCTTCTCTAGAACATCACCACCACCACCACCACCACCACCATGAATAGCTATCTCTTTCTTTCATCCCACACATGTTCATGGATCATCTAGACTCTAGATCCTAGAAAACACAGGTTTTTAAATTAGGCATGCTTGAATTTGAAACTGGCTCTGTACCTTACTAATTGTGATACCTTAGCACATTAACCTGTCTGAGCCTCAGTTTTCTCATCTGAACAGTGGGGACAATGATATTTGTCTCACATAGGGTTGTTGTGAAAATAGTAGACACTCAGTAAGTAATAGCTATTGTGGTGAAGATGTGTTTGGGTCACTGTGCTAGGTAGGCACTGAAAATATTTAGCAGGGTGATTGAACATAGTCCTTTACCACAGGGCATATTGTCCAGTAGGGGAGAGACTTCTGGAACATTCACCCCTGTAATACATGTTAGGGTGGGCTAGGTGGTAGTCACATACATGGAGATAGCCTACAAGGCAGGCTCTAGTAATCAGGGCTGCTGTGAACAGTTGTATAGGATGGGCACTGTACAAGGGAGTTCAGTTGAATAGGTAACTGGGGGCTGAAATCCAGCCCATGCTCCACTTGCCAAACTCTAGGCCTTGGCATGGGCTGCTTTGCCTAAAGGAAGACACGACTTTTTCTAATTTGCACAAAGGTGCCAGATGGGCTAGTGGAGTAAGTGCTCAATGACTATAGCAAGAGCTACAGGATTTCAGAGAGGGGAGCAAGCTCGATGGGCTGGGGGCCTCCAGGGGGAGCATTATAGGCAACTGGAAGAAGCACAAAGGAGGCACGGAGGTCTGGATTCTAGGCTGGGCAGAGGTGTCATGAGACTAGTGCTCTGCAGCCTCTATACCTCCCCCTAGAACGGTTGTGTAGTAGGCACGGATGGGAGCCAGATGGTCCCTCCCTTTCCACCCACAAACTTGAGGCTGCACAACTGCAGAATGAGCAAGAGGAAGTGCCCTTCTAAGGGTTCAGGACACATTCTGGGTCTCCAAGGAGTCTGTCACCTCATGCCCTCCACTACCCATACCCATTCCCTCTGCAGTTGCTCAGTGCAACCTGACATTCCCTCTTCTGGGCTTTCCTGCCACCCTACCCTCTTTGGATGCCCTCATTCCCAGGCTCTTGGACTCTGAGCACTTGTGTACGCCCTACTCCTCTTTCTAACCCCAGAACCTCCTGGACTCTGATGCCTCCCCTCAGTCCTAAAACTCCATCTCCTCTTTGTGAACTTTCTCTTTGGAGCTCCCTGACCCCTTGACCTCCATCTCTGACTTCCATCTACCCAACTGTTCATATCTACAAGTTCCTCACCATTCCAGGTACTCTTAATGGGTATAACTTCCATTTTGCCGAAACTCCATGAGCACTGTTTCCCCTTATAATCCTCTTTGACACCTATGACCCTAGTGATCCCCAACCACCTTGCTATCTCATTACCTCCCATCCCTCTGTCTCCCTCTATTACTCCTAACACTTTAATCTCTATGATGCCATTGTGTGCCCCTCTCCCACCATGATCTCCCATTTGTCTGGCCTCAATATTACCCCCTCTCAGAAACCCTTTAATACTCTCAATGATTCCATGTCTGTCAATTCCCCTACTTGCAATGACCTCATCTTCTGGAATCCTTCCCCAATAACCCTGCTTCTCCATTCTCTTTGTCGTTTTCTAATAATGTCGTATCTCTGAAGCCCTGTGACCCCTCAAAGACCTCATCTTTCTGAACCTGTGTGACCCTCATCTCTCAAGTTCTTTCTGACTTCTGAATCCCTCATGTCTCTGAACAGTCCCTCCCAAGGCCACGATGATTCTAATTGCTGATCCCTTGTGACTCCAGTGACCAATCTCTCTGACCCCTATGATTCCAAAGATCCTAATGACCCTATCACTGATTGACTCTTGACTCCAATGATTTATCTGACTCCTCTGACCCTCAAAGATCCAATGCTCATCTCAATCACTCTATCTCTCTGTTTTCCCAGTGACTCCCAGTGACCTATCTCTCTGACCTGCCTTGACCTCAGTGGTCCCATCACTGATACCCTCAGGACCCCAGTGACCCCCCAAGTCTCTGATCTTAGTGTCCTGCTCCTGGTTCCCCTGTGATTCCATATCCATGAAACCTCCAATCTCCTGCCTGGAGCCCGGTGACCTCATTTTGGCCCCTCACTAGCCCTTGTTCCCCTCCAGGTTACCGCTGCTTCAAGGCAGTGCTCTTCCTCACTGGGTTGCTGTTTGGCTCGGTGGTCATCTTCCTGCTGTGCTACCGAGAGCGGGTGCTGGAGACGCAGCTGAGTGCCGGGGCAAGTGCGGGCATCGCACTGGGCATTGGGCTGCTCTGCGGGCTGGTGGCCATGCTGGTGCGCAGCGTGGGCCTCTTCCTGGTTGGGCTGCTGCTCGGTCTGCTGCTCGCTGCTGCCGCCCTGCTGGGCTCCGCGCCCTACTACCAGCCGGGCTCCGTGTGGGGCCCGCTAGGGCTGCTGCTGGGGGGCGGCCTACTCTGTGCCCTGCTCACGCTGCGCTGGCCCCGACCACTCACCACCCTGGCCACCGCCGTGACCGGTGCTGCGCTCATTGCCACGGCCGCCGACTACTTTGCCGAGCTGCTGCTGCTGGGGCGCTATGCGGTGGAGCGCCTGCGCGCCGCCCCAGTACCTCCCCTCTGCTGGCGGAGCTGGGCCCTGCTGGCACTTTGGCCCCTGCTCAGCCTGATGGGCGTTCTGGTGCAGTGGCGGGTGACGGCCGAGGGGGACTCCCACACGGAAGGTGAGAGGGCACAGGCCAGGGTGGGCGAGAGAGAAATGAGCAGCTGGGGATGGGTGGGGGGAAGGACAGAATGGGGTGTGGGGGAAGAAGCTGTGCACACCAGCGGCCAAATAGGGTTGGAGAGCTGACCTGCTCAGGGTCTGGCCAGGCAGGACCTCAGCCCCACCCTTCATTCTGCAATAAGGTATAGGGCTGTGTGGGGTCTGTGGCAAGCCCATTTCAGGCACAGGGGATCCAAGAGAAAAGGTCCCTGCCCTCATGGGATTACATTCAGGTGGAGGGAGACAGACAACAGAATGCAAACACTAGATTATTCCAGCTCTGGAGTCATATGAAAGAGATATGCAGGGCAACGTGAACAAGTGACTTACAGAGGCTATTATAGATAGGGTGGTCAGGGAAGGCCACTTGGAAGAGGTGACATTTAAGTAGAGTGCTGAAAGATAAGAGGCCACATGCAAAGAGCTAGAGAAGAGGGAACGGCAAGGGCAGGCCCCCAGAAAGAAAGAGCTTGGCTTGCTGAGCAAGTGGGCTGGAGTGTGGTGGGTGGAGGCATGCCATTTGTGCGGGCCCTGTGGGCCATGATGAGGACTCTGGATTTTACCAGAAAGGCAATGTGATGCTCCTGCAGGTTTAAAGCAGGGGGCATATAATCTCATTTAGGGTTTGGGATGCTCACTCGCTGCTGGTAGAAAACATCGGGGAGGGCAAGTGTAGAAAGGCAGACCAGTGAGAAGGAGACAGTAGTTATCTGGTTGAGAGAGGATGACGTCTGGTTTAGGTGAGTCACCTGGGGCTCAGGATGGGAAAAGGGATTAACAGCTGGAGAGGGAGTACTTAGAAGTCTAGGAATCTTCCATATGACCGTCGGAAGAAAAAAACAACTGCAAGAAGTCCCATCTGGGAGGTGGGAGACCAGGAAAGGAAGGGGGAGTGGGAGGTCACAGATGAAGGGAATCTGGAAGCCTGGAGCCCTCGGGTAGGGAGGATCGGGGAGGCTTGGGGGAGACAAGGCACGAGGGCCTGTGAGACCCTTCTCTGCCCACCCCCTCACAGTGGTCATCAGCCGGCAGCGGCGACGCGTGCAGCTGATGCGGATTCGGCAACAGGAGGAGCGCAAGGAGAAGCGGAGGAAGAAGAGACCCCCTCGGGCACCCCCCAGAGGCCCCCGGGCTCCTCCAAGACCTGGGCCCCCTGACCCGGCTTATCGGCGCAGGCCGGTGCCCATCAAACGTTTCAATGGAGATGTCCTCTCCCCGGTGAGCACCCTGAGCCTCTCTAGCCCCGAACGGGGAAGAAGGGAATGCGGCAGATTCTGTCCCAGCAGGACTGGGCCTTCCCAAGGGGCTGATCACACTATCTAGAAGGCCTAGCATTTGTCTACCTATTGTGACCCCTGCCCAATGAGCCTGAGGGGTCCAGGTCTAGGATTGGGGGAAAGGTGTCCTGAGTATGAATATTAATGAGGTATGGTGGAGGTAGGGTCTCAGGGCTGTGGACTCCGGGTGTGGTGAGGTCCCGGGCCTAAGGCAGTCTGGGCTGAGTCTCAGGCTGTGGACTGCAGGGACAGGATGTCTGCCTGAGGTGGCCTTCTGGGCAGGGTCTGCAGTACCTCTCTCACACCTGTCTTTTACTCTCCCACAGAGCTACATCCAGAGCTTCCGGGATCGGCAGACAGGGAGCTCACTGAGCTCCTTCATGGCCTCGCCCACAGATGCGGACTATGAGTATGGGTCTCGGGGGCCGCTGACAGCCTGCTCAGGGCCCCCCGTGCGGGTATAGCAGTCCTGCTGCTCCTGCCCACCTAGACTCTTCGGTCACCAGCTCTGCCAGCTTGGGGAGGCCTGCTGGACCACCACCCAGCCCACCTGGCCTTGTGGCCTTTGGCTGTCCCTCTCCCCACGCTGAAGAGGGCTGGCCTGGCTACTGGGAGGGAGAACCTGTCTCAGGCTAGCCCTGGCCTAAGGGGAAAGCCTCCTCCCAAGCTCCAGAGGGGCTCCTGAGGGATGCGGGGTGTGAGCCCCATTGGGGTGTGCTCAGGGTTGTGAGTGTGTCACCTGTGTGTGTGTGTGTGTGTGTGTGTATGGAAAGGTGGGCTTGGAGGGGACACTGGGACCCTTGCCTTAGATTTCTGATTGGTAGGGCTTGTCTAAGGTTGGCCCTGCCCCTCCTCTCCCACCGCTGGGGTCCCACAGGCCACTCTCCTGCATGTCAAAGTGGAGGAGGTCTGCCTTCCTTCCCCATGGCTCCACCTCTCAACCAGACTCATCTAAGGCTTCTTGTCCTTGTCCATGGGGCAAACGGCAGCACCCCTCACCCTGGTCCCCTGTCCTCTGCAAAGCCACCAGCCTGAGGGCAGTGGCAGGGGAGGGGGGTGGGGGGTGCTGCTCTGGGCTGGGGTAGGGAGAGGGGCTGGGGGAGGGGGCTTCAATGCACGGTGCATGTCTGGTGTCTGTCATGCCACCCTGGACACCTCATGCTTCTGTCTCCCCTCACCCCACCCTGTTTTACATATTTTATAAATGTGCCAAACTGTGTGGCTTCTGCCAGGCGTGGTGGTGGTCTTCAGTGGCTGGCACTTTCAGGGGCCATACTGGAAGTGCTGCAGCCTTTGGTGTCCTGTGTCACTTACTGCACAGGGGCCCCAGGCAACTTCCGCCCTCCTACATCACACAGAGAGCCAGGGAAAAGGACTGTACCACTTTATTGTCTCCCAACACCTCTGGTTCCCCTGCGCCCCCGCCCCCCCGCCCACCCCTGCCCAGGGTACGGGCACACGCCTTCCAAGCTGTCCGAGGGCACCTGCCTGGCCTGGTTCGGTCCTCCTAGCTACCTGCAGAGGAATGACTCGGCGTGGGGCTGGGGAGAGAGTGGGTACCACCGTCCTCTCCCCTGGCAGAGCCCGGGCACCCACACAGGGAGAGCTGGGTCCTCACTTTCTGCCCCACCCTTTCCGGGCCTCTGTCTGGGATGTCTGCGGGGGCAGGAAAACAGGTCAGCCCCCAGTTAGGGGTGGGGCAAAGCATGAAATGCAGGAGGGTGGGGCATCTGTATGTGGAAGAGGAAGGAAATGGGACTAGCTCAGGAGCCCTCTGCTCAGACCGATGTGGAGCTCGCTGGGATGGGCAGAAGCCAGCTGGGCAGAGAGCAGAAGCGGGATCAGAGGCAGGTGGGGGCATAGACCAAGGGACCAGTAGGTGGGAAGGAGAGGAATTAGGGTACAAATGGGGCATTCAAGAGAGACAGATGTGGTGCAGAGGCAGGAGGGAGTGAGAAGCCTGAACAGGAAAGGGCATAGAAAGGTGGGAAGAGCTGACCTGAAGCAAATGGTTCCTGTGGAGAACACAGGGCTCCCTCCTCTCCTCAGCCCCTCCCCCACTCCCCCCCTCCAATGCACCCCAGAACCAACTGGCCATCCCAAGTCCTGGAAAACCTCTGGTAGGTGTGTCTCAGCCCCCCAGCTCCCAGGCAACCCCTCCTTCCTGGTCAGCCAGCCTGTCCCTCTGACCTCTGCCCAGTCAGCTTCACTCACCCTCTACCAGCAACCGTGTGTGGGCGCTGTCCTGGCCGGCCTGGCAGCTGTAAGTGCCCTGGTCCTCAGGTCGCACGTCATGGATGACCAGGCTGTGGGTGGGGCCGTGGCTGCGCAGCTCATACTTGTCTCCCGGGCACAGCTCGACCCCCTCCCGCAACCAGCACACGTGGCCCCCCGAGCGGGACACAGTCACCTCCAGCACCGCCCTGCGGCCGACGAGAACCGTCTTTTCTCGAGGGGGGCGGCGGCACATCTGGAGAGGCAGTGCTGGGGGTGAGGACGAGGGCTTAAGTTAACAGGGACACGCAGGGCCCCCAGGAGGAGAGACGCATCTTCCCTCCCCCTGCAGCCTCCACTCCTGGTCTCAGATCTCTGTGGTACCAGCCCGTTCCTCTGTACCCCTACCCCAAAGTCTCCTGCCCAGGAAACGCACTGCCTTCTGTGACCCTCCCCAGAAGAAGAGTCCCTCGAGGAAGGGAGGTGGGGAGGCAGCGTTTCCAGGACCAGCCGCCAGCCTGCCAGTCCCCGGGGGAGATGATGCCCACTCCCTACCGTCCCTCCCCAGTTGCTTACCCTCTACCTCCAGCTGAGCCACGGACTGGGCAGGTCCCGCCTGGAAGCGGACCTCACCGGCGTCCTCCGGGCGCAGCTCGCTCAGCACCAGAATATGTTTCTTCCCTGGGGAGGTGAGGAAGGCGCTAAGCGAGGCAGGAGCCGCCACTGGGGAAGGTTCAGGGAGGAGGGTGGGCTGGAGTAGGTCCCCGGGTCGGTTTGGACGCGGCAAATGTGCGCTGGGCTGGGCGGAATTGGGATGCCGAAGGGAAAGAGGAGCGGTCTAGGACCGAGGGCTCAGAGATGGGGACCCGGCAAAGACCGGGAGACTGCTCTTTGGGCTATGGGGCGGGGCCCATCGAGGTGGAGGCGGGGCTTATCCTAGTAGGGCGGGGTCTGTCTGAGCCAGGCGCGGGGAAGCAAGGGACCAGAGTGGGAGGAAAGTCGGCCAGACCTTCCTGTCGGATGCGGACGTGGCCTCCAGGTCTCAGCGGACGGCCTCCGAGCTCCCAGCTCCCCGTGGTCTCGACCTCCGACACGGTGCACTCGAACGTGGCGCCGTCACCTTCGCGGGCGCGAACCGACCGGAGCTCGGAGAGTACAGACACGTTGCGCTCTGGGGCGGAGCGGGAGGCGTGAGGTGGGGCGGGGCGGAATCCGACCACGCCCCGCCCCGCCCCTCTCTCTGGAGGCACCGGAGTCCGTCCCGGGCCAGTCGGGTCCGCAGCCCCCGCGCCCACAGCAGTGCCCAGCCCCGGCAGCGCCCCCGAACCCACCGCGCACGACCAGGCGGACAGGCCCGGCGCGAGCCGTCCCCACCGCACAGCTGTAGGTCCCGGCGTCCAAGGGGCCGCAGCGCCGCAGCTGGAGAAGGCGACGCGTGCCGAGGGCCTGGAGCCTGAGCCGAGGGCTGGGGGTGAGCGGGCGCCCGTCCTAGGGGCGAGAGTTACAGAGGGTCAGGGTGCAACTCGGCTGGACACAGGCAGCCGCGGCCCTGGGAGGCGGCGGCGCCCTCTGTTGATGTCAAGCGGTTTCGAGGCGCGTTTATGCTTTCCTGGCTCTCAAGCCGGGATCTGGCTGTCCCCAGCCTTCCGGGCCTCGCCAGGAGCCAGGAGCCTCGTTGGGAAGGTGTCCCCCTTGGAGACGTTAGGGCTCTACCCCTTTTGTCTGCCCCTGGGCAATACTTCACCCCACTGAGCCTCAGGCTCCTTAGCGATAACACTGAGATAGCAAAACCTACCTCATAGGGCTCTTGTAAGGATTAGAGGGTTAAGTGTTAAGTAAATGTAAATCTGAGCACAGTGCCAGGCACATCCCTTCAGTGAATATTAGTTGTTTCCTTTTGGGGCATTATTATTACTGTCCTCATGCCGCCAAGGTAGGCTGGGCTCTGACCTTCTCCCAGGTGACATCAGCCAAAGCCTGGGAAAGCTCGCACTCCAATGTAGCTGTGTCTCCCTCGGTCACCTCTAGGTCCTGTGGCCCCCGCACAATGGTCACTGGGGCCTCTGCCAGTGGGAGAAGGAAGACACACTTGAGTACAGGGGTCAGTGGTGGACACATTTAGGAAAGATGATGAGGAGAGGCCACTAGTGAGGGGGGGATGTGCTGGGACAAGTGGTCCAAGTGGGATGCTGGTCAGTGGAGGACACGACAGGGCCACAGGAGTCAATGGGACAGGAGTGGCCAGCTGGGGGTGTCAGTGGGGGACATGCTGGGGCTACAGGGCCGGGGGGGGGCGACCAAAGCAGAGATGCCAGTGGAGTCACCCAGAGGCAAGCATGGTCAGTGGGGACCACACTTGGCTGGAATGGACAGGTGACACTGGCCAGTGGGAGACATGATGGGTTCAGAGGCCAATGGGTGGTGTGGTCAGCAGGGAACACGGTGGGCTGGACAAACGGGGGACACTCAAGCAGAGCTGCTAGTGGGGTCACCCTTAGGCAGTTAGTGGATCACTGGGACTGGAGGGGCCAGAGGGGCCCACTGAGGCAGGCAGTGGGGGTCACGGCAGGCTGGTGTGGTCAGTGGGGTCACACTCAGAGCGGTCGGTGGGGCCACAGTCAGGCAGGCAGACAAAAGGGACCACACTGGCAGAGGCCCACTCGTGGCCGCACGGCCAGTGGTTCGCAGGGACTGCAGGACCAGTGGGGTCATGCTGGCTGATCAGATGGGTCAGAGGAGCCACACTCAAGCAGTAAGGGGGATCAGCAGAGTCACACTCAGGGCAGTCAGTAGGTAGGCAGCGGGTCCAGAATCCGCACCTCTCACAGTGAGTCTGGCTGCACAGCGCAGGGAATCCACAGTGAAGGAGATGCAGCCCGAGTCGGCCAGGCCCAGGCCGCTGAGTACCAGGCGCTGAGTGCGGCTCTCGGCATGCAGGTGGCACTTGGGCCCCGGCTGCAGCCGCACTCCACCCCGGGCCCACTCCCCGGTCACACCCTCCTGGGACAGCTCCAGCTGGAACGTGGCACTGCCCCCCTCAATGATGGTCACATCCTCCAGAGGCCGTAGCACCCTTAGCTGCTTCGCTGATCGGGGAAGACGGGGGGAGAGGGAGAATGAGGGCTCCAGCTCTGGGCAAGGGTTTTGAGGGCTCACACACCCCCTCGGCCCTGCCTGTACCACCCCTAACACCCAACCTGAGCTCCTATGGAAAGAAGCCCAGAACCAGGGTACAGGGAGAAAGGAGCGCAGCAGGCCAACTCGGGGGGAGGGGCTTATTGCTGTTAGGGGAGGGCACACATGAAGGGGATGGGCTGTGGTTAGAGGGTTGAGGAGTCTGGGTGAGGAGGGATGCTGTGACACCGGAAGGAGCACAGAAATTGAAATCAGATACGCTGGGATTGGACCCCAGCTCTGCCACATAGTTTGTGTGCTGTGTGACCTTTCGCAAACTGCTTGACCTCTCTGGGCCTTAGTTTTCCCAATTGTACAAGGTGAATAGCACTGAGACGTGGGTTTATTGTGATTAAATGAATGAAATAAATTAGAAGAGAATATATATCAGCAACAGCAATCATTCACCAAGCTCTGGTGGGCATTTTTCATGTTATCTCCATTCCCAAAGACCCTTGAAGTAGGGATCAGCCCCATTCTTAAGAAGACTTGGCTCAGAAAGGTTAAGTAATTTGCATGAGGCTCACAGATGATAGAAAGCTCCGGCTTGTGGGGTGGGGTTGCTCTTTGCCAAATGGGCCCGTGTATCCTGGGGCATGTGAGCAAGGGATAAACACGGCAGGTCTTTCCGGAGTATAATATTTATGTTTACAGCAAAGCCAACTTGGACATGTGAAATGGAATGCAAAATCCACACGGACTTCTAGGGTACATAGAAAACACTAGAAAAGGCAAGTTTTGCTTTGGGCAGGCTGCTTCAGGTCACACTTCTGTAGGCCAGGCAGGGCTGACTTGCCTCAGTGGTGAGGGGCACTTTGGTGGGGGTCTGAGGGGCCCTGGGCCAGCCAGGAAAGGCTGTGCCAGGGGGCGGGCGATGCATTAGGAGAGGACAGGACACTCACGCCTCACGCTGAGCCTGGCCAGGGTGCGATCGTGGTGGCTCTCACAGCCGTAGGTGCCCTGGTCGGCCAGCACGACGCCGTGGATGAAGAGGCGGTAGACGTGGCCATCCTGGGCCATGGACATGCGAGAGTCCCGGGGTAAAGGCTCCCCACCTCGCATCCAGCGCACGGCCCCCGCTGCACCCACTCGGCCCGTCTCCACTTCCAGGCACACGTCCTGCCCTTCCTCGGCCCGCACGTCCTGCAGGCGCCGCAGGAAGAGCAGCTCCGTTTCTGTGGAGGAAGGGGGAGGGGGTCATGGAGCCTGACACCCTGCTCCCTGGCCGATGATCCCGGGGCAGACGGACAGGTCTGCTAGGGCCAGGGTTGGGCGGACAGGGACAGGAGCCAAGACCACTTCATCCCCATCAGGACCAGACCTCGAACGTGGAGCCGGGCGCTCGTGGCCGTGCCCCCTGCTCGCGCAGTCACGGTCCCCGCGTCGTCAAGCTGGCAGCCTCGGACAGTCAGCGTGCGGCTCGAACCACTCTGGCCTAGCTCTAGCTGGGGCCCCGGAATGACAATGGCCCCGTTGCGTAGCCAAGTGACCTCGGCGTCTGGTGGGGAGACTTCACACCGGAACGTGGCATCATCCCCCTCGTGGACGGTGAGTGGTGTCAGCTCTGAGACCAGCTTTGCCAGTGGTGGTTCTGGGCGGGGGAGGGGGGGTCGGGCAGTGAGGCGGGCTGTGTCTTTCCCTCTCCCTCTTTTTCATCCTCTCCTGGGGGTACATCTCCCAGTTATTGTGAAGATCTTTCCTGAGGACCATAGGGGGGTGTCCCAAAGGACAAGATGCCAGCTCCCTGCCCCTCCTAGCTGCCACCTCTCAATCCTGGTCTGCCTCTGACTCCCTAACAGATCATTTATCATGGACCCTATCTTATTTAACTGTCACCACAGCCCTATAAGACAAGCACCATCCCCCCACTTCAGAGCCGGGGCTCAGAGAGGTGGAGCAACTTGCCAGGGTCACACCCTCCTGGCAAGCAGAACCCAGATCGGACCCGGGGTGGGCTGACTCCAGAGCCCCTGCTTTTAACCACTGGGCTAGGCCTCCTTCTATAGAGATGGTTCTTGAAAGAAGGAGGCCTGAACCCTCGTCTCAGTAATAGCTGTGCACGCATTGGTTGGAGCCAGAGGTAGCAAGGAGGGGATCGGGGGCTGAGGGGGTCCTGGGACGGTGCAGAGGTGTGGTCTTTGGGGTGCCAGGGCCCACAGGGTGTGAGGGGTGCACTGTTACCTTCCACGCTGACGAGGAAGATGCGGCTGTCCTGGGGTGTGTCGCACAGGTACTCCCCAGCATCCCCACTCCGTGCCCCCCGCACCCGCAGCACCTGCCTCGCCCCGGCCTGCTCCAGCTGCACCCGCCCCTGGCTCGCCAGTCGCTCCCCGTCCTTGTACCAGCGCACAGGGCCCCCCGGCCTGGAAAGGTGCACCACCAGCTCCAGGTCCCTGCCTGGGGTGCTGCGAACCCTCGTCTGGGCTGCCTCGGGGGCCACCACCTGCACGGGAGGCTCTGTGGGGTCAGAGCAGGGTGTCACTGGGAGGGAGAGGCCTGAGGGCTATGAGGGGGGCAGTGGGAAGCAAGATGCCGAGAGACGTGGGTGAGGGATGGATGAGGCACGCTAGAGAAGCGGAGGGGGGAGACTCATACTGGTTTGGGGGTGCGGCTCTCTCAGGCCTTCTGCCCAGGCCATACTTACCAGCCACTCGGACGGTGAAGCTGAGGCTGGGGGCCCCCGGGGCTGTCGCGGACTGGCAGGTGTAGAGGCCTGCGTGGGCCAGCTCTGCAGCCCGGATGCAGAGGATGCGGCGGGGGCCCTCGGCATGGAGCTCCAGGCCCTCGCCCTCCTGCACCGGGCTCCCGTTGTGCCTCCAGAAGACCAGGGCGCTAGCCCGGGACAGTTCACAGCTCAGCACCACCGGCTCCCCGGGGGCCACACAGAGTGGGGCAGGGGCTGCCTCTGGGGCGAGGAACTGGACTGGGGGCTCTGGACAGAAAGAGGAGCATGTCGGCTCGGGCTTACTAGCCCCCCGCCCGCACCCAGGCTGGCAGGAAGCACCCACCAGCCAGGCTGACATTGAAGGTGACAGCTTCGTCACAAGTCTCACACACATACTCCCCGGCGTCCTCGGGCTGGGCGTGGGGCAGGGTCAGGGTGCGAGCAGGCCCCTCGGCTCCCAGCTGCAGCGTGTCCGATGCCTCCACCTCCAGCCCATCCTTGTACCAGCGCACCCGGGACCCGGCAGGGGCCACCTCGCAGCGCAGCTCCACGCGCCCCGGGGCCCCGAACTGCAGGTCCAGGGAGCGGGCTGCCGGGTGCACAATCCTCTCTGGCGGGGCTGGCGGACAGACGGAGGGAGCGGTGCTCAGGCTCAGCAGGCAGGCCTCTACCTGACTCACCCCCTGGCTTCTCAGCCCTCTCTCTTCCCAGCGCAGCTCTTGGGACCGGGGTGGCTACCATCCATGCGCACCTACTGTGTGCTAGGTGCCACACTAAGCGTACTGAAGCTCTTGGCACGGTTACTCCTGACGCTCCCTAGGAGGGCACCGATGTTGGCTTCACTTTACGGGTGAGGACTTGAGGCCTCTTTAGAGGAAAGTGATTTGTCCAAGGTCCCAGGGGCAGAAAGAGGTAGACGCAGACCTAGCTGGCCCCAACGCACGCCCCTCCCTAAGTCGCCCCCACTCCATACCCCTCTTCCCTGCTTTCCCTCTGATGTACTTATCATCACCTACTGGTTGTCTGTCCATCCTCACTAGAAGTCGAGCTCCACGAAATCGAATTCTAGTGGAGAATTGGAGGTTTGCTCTTATTGGCTTGCCACTCTGTCAGCATTCAGAACAGCGCTAAGCGCAGAGTAGTTGCTCAATAAATATTTGATGACTGAATGAAATCTCCTAAGGGGGCAGGTTGGGGGGGGGGCCTAAGATGCAGGAAGTGAGAAGGTTGGGTGTCTGTCCCTTAGCCCCCTGCCTCTCTAGCTCCCCAGGGTGCCCAGAGACTGCCCACCTGTGATGGTGACAGTGAAGAAGGCTGAGTCATCTACGGCGTCACACACGAACTCGCCCCCCTGCTCGGGCTGGGCGGCAGGCAGCACCAGGCGGCGGTGCGGCCCGTCACTCGCCAGCACCAGGGCCTCGCTCTCCTCCACCTCCAGCCCGTCTTTGTACCAGCGCACAGGGGCGTCCTCCCGGGACAGCTCGCACATCAGCACCACGCACTCCAAGCTCACGGCGATCAAGGTCACCTCATCCCGGGGGTATATGATGCGCACTGGGGGCTCTGCAGAGTGGGGTGATCACAGGCTGTCACAAACTCACCGTTGGCCTCCCTGGCAGTAAGAAGTTCCTGTCGTTCACAATAATAAGAGTGATAAGGATAATCATAACAAGGAGTAAGAGGTCCAGGGCCTGCTCTCTAAAATCCCTGGGGCCGGAGGTGTGAGAGAATCCAGAATGCTTCAGATCCCAGAAATGGTGCATTTATCAGAGATCACACACCTGCTCCTCCCAGCCCCCTCTGGGGCACCTCCTCCCACCCCATCAACTTCACTAACATTTCTGCAGTGTAACCTAGAGATATACTCACTCTAAGCAGGATAATTAAAGAGTAGAAATCGTTCCACAGCAGTTAAGCTCAGATTTTACTAAATGACTTTGAATATCCAACTTGCAAAGAGACTTTTAACTGTTTTTTTTTAGATCAGAATTGTGAGTAAGAGATCTTAGATCTGTAATAGCAAATACTATTTCCTAACATTCCAGAACAGCCCTAAGCACTTTACACATTGAACCCTCACAGCGATCCGAAGAGGTAGGTATGGTTTTATCCCTGTTTTCCAGACGAAGAACCTGAGGCACAGAGTGATTACCCAACCTCTTTAAGGTCACAGCTGGCTACAACTGTTCTGGGGCGGGGGTAGGGGGGAAGGGTGGGGAGAACAGCCATCTGTGAAAGGGAGGCTCAGACTCTGCGAGCAGTGGTAGAGATTGCAAGCCAAGGCGGGCGGAACTCAGTAATGATTTTTGCATCTGTGCATAAGACTTGCCAACACCTGTCTGAGAATTCCCCAGGGATGCTAAACACTGATTCTGGGAGTTCATTTCCAACTGCTCCAAACCGGTCGCTCCCCCACAGAAAAGGAGTTATGTCAACACTGGAAGTGACTGGTGCACTGAGTCCGAGCCTGCCTGTGCTCCCATGCACCCTGCACGTCTCTCAGAATCTTCTAGGTTCCAGGACACTTTTCGAGCTCCTTTAACATTCAGCCCCCTAGTGGCGAGGCTCAGGAACTGCTAGCTTCCCGGTCCCACTGTTTGCCGAGGCGCGCGTGGGCCGACGTGCTCACCAGCACACACTCAAGTCCTCTGCCTCCACCACCCACCTCCCTAACAGCTTGTTCTAAGAGTCTAGAGGATGCGGGCTGGTTCTCTGGGGCCCCCGCAAGGCTGGCAAATTGCAGAGGAGTGACTGCCTGAGGTGGGGGGGGAGGTGATGGGGGCAGTCGGGTGAAGACAGGGTGCAGTGATGGGGCTGGGGGTCTGCACAGCTGTGGGACCTCAGCTTGGCATCAGACTTGATTCTCCCTGGCCCAAAGCCGAGGTGGTGCTTGTGTCAACTTCCCTGTGAAGAATCTGGTGTTTTGTGGGGAGGCCAAGTGTGGGCTGAAATGTGTGTAGCTGTCATTATGTCTGGCCGGAGCTTGAAGGGCCTCACTACAGGACAGAACGTGTGCAGAAAGGCCTCTTTGGCTTTGTGGCTTGTGTGCGCCAGGCTGCACTATCCGGAATGCAGGGAGTGTGTGTGTGTGTCGGGGGGGGGGGGGCTAAGTAGCTCAGCCTGGACTGAGGCATCACTCCTGGGCCAGGGCAGGGGACAGGGCAACAAGACGGTGCCAGGTGCAGGACGGGCACTCCAGTGAAGCCAGCGGGGTTCTTCTGTGCCCGCCAGAGCTGCCTAGGCCCTGCAACACCCCTCCCCCACCATGCCCCCCCCGCCCCCACACTGGGATCGGCATCATGGGCTGCAGCCCCTAAGTTTCCAGCACTGAATGAACCCCCATCACTTCCATAGTCGTTCTGTGCTTTTCCAATTTTGAACAGTCTCCCCCCTCCCTTCAGTCCACACCTGACCCCGCTTAGCTAACTCAGCCCCTGCCTCAAGTATCCAGTTTGAAAGCACTTCCCGCCTGTGCACAAGGCCAGCTGCCACACGGCCTTGAGCTCCCGCCGCACCCTATCACAACACTGGACAATCCATATTCTAAGACCCTCTAACGTGTCTGGCTTTCCTGCCAGGCTGTGCACTCCCGGAGAGAAGCGAGCACGTCTGCCTGCCTGCCGCTGGGGGGTCCAGACCCAACCCAGGGCTGGCTCATACGGGTGGCATGGTGACTTTCTCCGAAGCCCTCCCTGACTCTCCTGTTCTCCTCTCTTGAGCCCTCTGCTCTCGTCCTTCACAGCACTTGTCACGAGGTGTCCACTGTACATTTATTTGCGCGTTTATTGGTTTAAAACAGGGGTCGCAAACTCCAACGCCCACAGGGGCCAGGTAGGTAAGGTCAGTGGCGGAAGCAGTCTGGGGAGAGGCAAAGAGGCACGGCAGGGAGGTAAGCACCGAGGAATGCGGGCCCCGCAATATGGGGGTAGCTGCTACTCAGCACCAGCTGTTCGTCGCCATGGGGGGAAGCGGGACCAGAGCCGCCGGGTCTTCGGCTTTTTCAAGAGGACGCATAACTCCGGATTGTTATTTGAACTGTCCTGACTTTGGTAAGACTCTGCAGGCCAAACAAAACACATCTGTGGGCTGCATGGGGCCCTACGGACTGCCCGTTTGCGACCCCTGGTTACCAGCGGCCTCCCCAGCTAGACCGGCGGCTCTGGGAGAACGGAGCCCGCGTGCGTCCGCAGCCCCGGACCCAGCGGCCGGCACGCAGGAAGTGCTCGGCCAACGAGCCGATGGAGCACAGCTCTTCCTGGCGCCAGTGCTGGGGAGGAGACGGCTCACCCGAACAGGGGCTGAACAGGGCCCCCCCACGCCCCCCACCCCGAGGTCTTTCGGGCAGGGAGCCTTGGTACAGGCCCCGCGGCCCTACCTCCCTCCTCCCCGGCGAGCTAACTAGGGAGTCCGTGGCCAGCTCCCCCAAGGGCTCAGGACAGTCTTCCGGTGACCCGGGGCAGCTGGGGTGAGCCCACACCTGTGACAGTGACGGTGAACGAGGCCGACTCGTCGTCGATCTCACACAAGTACTCGCCGGAGTCCTCGAGCTGGACAGCGGGCAACACCAGGCGGCGGACCGTGTCCTCCTTCTGCAGGAGCAGCGCGGGACTCTCCACTACCTCCTCGCCGTCCTTGGTCCAGCGCACCTCGGCCCAGGGCCGGCACAGCTCACAGGTCAGCACCACGCGCTCCAGGCGCACGGCTGCCACGTACACCTTGCCGCTGGGGTACACGATCCACGAGGAGACGTCTGGAGGACGGGGACAGTCGTGGCTGGGACCCACGGGCCCTGCTGCCCTCCCTCATCCGTGCCTGTTCCCTCCTCCTGGCGAGTGGACCATGTGTCGAAGGAGAGAGCCTTCCCTCAGGTTAGGTCTCACAGCTGCTCGGACAGCCACGCCCAGCTGGAGACACGACCACGGTCACCAAAGCACATCAGAGGCATGGGGGCACAGTGGGGACGACGGTGGCAGCCTCTGCTAGAGAAACGTGCTACATTCTCGGGGTTGGGACAGGGACAGTATGAAGGGTGGGACCAGGGAGAGGAGGGTTGGGTGCCCAGATGGAGCCAGGGCCTCCCTTAGGCTCTTGAGAGCTTCTGAGCCCTCTAGTGCAGGGGCCCACCTGCCCTGGACCCCACCCCGCCATACAGCTGCCATTCCTAACGCTCCCCTTCGCTGGAAAACGGAGAGAGCAGAGCTTCCCTGGGAATCATACACCCTGGCCAGTGTTAATGACAACACATTTTCTGTGGGTGACTGAACCTCAGGGTGCAGACCAAGGAGGGACCTGGGATCAGCCAGGGAGAGGGGAGCAGGGCCTGGGGACAGTGGCCTGGGGGGTGAGAGCGTGACAGCTGCCCGGGCGGTGTCCCACGGGCCTGCCTGGCCCCCCACCTGTGATGGTGACCGTGAAGTAGGCGCGCTCATCTCCGGCAACGCACTGAAATTCGCCCCCGTCTGGGGGCTGGGCGGCAGGCAGCACCAGGCGGTGGTGGGGCCCTTCCTTCTCCAGGACCACGAAGTCACTCTCCTCCACCTCCTGCCCGTCCTTGTACCAGCGCACGGGCGCGTCCTCTCGGTCCACCTCACAGGTTAGCATGACACACTCTGAGGTTATGGCATGCACGAACACGTGCTCCTGGGGGTCCAGGATATGCACCGGGGGGTCTGGTGGGGAGCAGAGACCGGGTCACACAGACACCCCTCCAACACACACACAGGAGACCGCTTCCTCCCCGAGGGACCCTGGGAGGGTTGAGGCCTCGCTGTGCAGGGGGTCTGGAGCAAGAACGTGGGGTACTGAGTGCGTGGCGGGTGAGGTAATGCAGATCCTGTGGCACCTGAGGGCTCCCTGAGTTGATTCCCCAGAGGGTCAGAGGTGGCTCGGTGGGGACATGGTTGGGGGAGGCACAGACAGCCTTTGTCTCGGCTGAGGGGAGGTCACCATCATGGGCCCCATCGGGGCCATGCCTGCTGCTGGTTTTACAAGGGAGCCCCTGGAGCACTGGCCCCAGGATGGGCAGGGGGTGGGAACGACTTAGCAGTGCCACCGTGAGACAGCTGCTCTCTACAGGTAGTAAGTTCCCCATCACTGGGGGCATGTAGGCAGCAGCTGGACGACCTCCTGGCAATGAGGTTGAAACAGGATTTCCACTCAAAGCGGGAAGATGAGCTGAATCAGGGGTTCCCAAGCTGCCCTCCCAGAGTGGATCCCTAGGCTCTACCCTGGACAGCCTGGCGCTAGAGGTCTGGGGGGCCTGGGCATATGTATTTATAACAAGCTTCCAGGGTGGTTCTGAAGTAGCCAGAACATGGACTGGCTTGAGAACCACCGGACCACTGCACTTAAAGCGTCCCTTTGACCCGGGCCACCTGAGGCAGGCGTGAACCCAGCTACGGTGTTTGCTGGCAGTGTGATAATGGGTAAGTCCCATAACCTCTCTGAGCCTCAGTTTCTTCCTCTGGGAACTGGAGATCTATTCCTTCTCACCCAGTTGTGAAGTTTACACGAAATGGTATGTATGCGAAGCATTTAGTATAACGTTTGGCTCATGGTAGGTACCCAATAAATGTTAGCCCCCGTCTCTCCTTCCCTTAACTGAGTTTTGTTTCCCCACCCACTACCCAGAGCAGGGTACGTGGAGGGCAAGTTTGCTGGAGAGCGTTGGTGGAGGGAGGACTTAGAAGCAAGTATAATAATTTGAATAATTTGAACACATGTCCCCTGGCCCGCTAGGCTCTCCCCGGAAGGGACCCCCCCCCAAGCAGGCAGACCAAGGGACGGGGCTCACGTGGCCCCTAGAGTCAGCCTCAGCTGCAGGAGCCCAGACCACCACAGTTGCTGACCTCGGACAGTGACACTGAAGAAGGCGGAGACCCCCTCCGTCCTGCACTCAAACTCGCCGCTGTCCCGGACCTCGGCGGCCGGCAGGATCAGGCGGTGTTTGCGCCCGTCCATCTTCACCACCAGGGACTCGCTCTCCTCTACCTCCTGCCCATCCTTGTACCAGCACGCTGGGAAGTCCACCCGGGAGAGCTCACAGGTCAGCACCACCCGCTCCGAGGTCGTGAAGGTCAAGGACACCTTGTCCTCGGGGCTCAGGATGTGCACGGGGCTCTCTGTGTGGGGAGAGGTGTGGGCACAGGCAGCACTCTCGTCACGCTCTGCCTGGGGTCAGCACCCCTCCCTGCTGCGGGGGGGGGGGGTGCCTCCGTCAGGCCACACAACTGCTGTCACTGTCAATGCAGTTGTGGGGATTTAAAAATAAATCATCTGCAGCTTACACACCAACTCTCAAGTGCAACGCCTTTAGTGTACAGAATTCCTAGGGAATCTGCTGAAAATGCAGGTTCTTAGGCCCCACGCACGCATGCAAGGGCCAGGGAATCTGTCTTATCAAGCAGCCCTCCAGGCGACCCTGATGTCAGGGATCCCAGTTTGCATTGTGGAAACGCTACTCTGGTTGCTGGTTCTTATTCTGCCCTCCCCTAGGATGCCGGAAGCTGACCACCTCCGGGCCCTGTGCTTGGGCACCGAGGAATTCCTCGATGGGCCTTACAAACTCTGGCAGTGGTGAGATGGCAAGTGCCACATGTCCCTGCACTTTCAGATGCCCACCAAGAACTGTCCACAGGTGGCACAGGGTGAGTCTGGAGCCAGACTGCCTCGCTGCATCACCCAGCACTACCACTCATTAGCTTGGTGATTCTGGGCAAGTCACTTAACCTCGCTGTGACTCAGCTGCCCCATCTGTAGAATGGGGTAAAAGAAGAGCCTACCTTACAGGGCTGTTGAGAGAACTATGTTAATGAATACAATGTATGTGAGACGATTAGGGTTGTGCTCAGCACATAGGAAGTTGCTTTGATAATGTTATCGATTACAGGAAGCAGTCAGGGACTAGGGACCAGGGTCTGTGTCTTGGAGATAACAAATGTGACAGAATTCCGTCAGCCACAAAGCGCTCCAGAGAATGTGGCTATGAAGCTGATGAAGATACTAAGGAGTCCCCTCTACATTGCACGTAGGTTGAAATGGGCCTTCTGGACCACTGAGCCCTCCGTCTGGGCCCACTAAGGACTTCTGTGTCTTGACCCTATCTATCTGTCCACCCTGGTCCCCACGAGCACCGACCTTGGATGGTGAGGGCGGCTGAGTCCTGCACACCGGGGCAGCTGAAGCCAACCAGGGCCCCGCTGTGCTGGTGCTTGACGGCTCGCAGGAGGAGTCTGTGCTGCAGACCTTTCTGCTCGATCCGGTAGCGCAGGGCCCCGGGCTCCACCTGGCCCTCTGGCTCGTGACTCTTGAGTTCTTCCCCATTAAGGAACCAGGTGCCCTGGATGATGGTGGAAAGATCCAGGGAGAAGACTGCATCTTCCCCGTCGTATACCTGGACATCCTCCAGACCAGCCACCAGGCGAGCTGTGGGCACTGCGATGGGGACGGAGTGTGGCCATCAGAACCAGAGGGGCGGCAGAGGGCAAGGGTGTGCAGGCGGAAGGTACAGACCAAAGGCTGGGGGAGGGAGGAGAGAGGATGGGGAGGGCCTGATTGGGGTACGGCCGCCGACAGGCCGGGGCCAACAGCACTGACTCACCGAGGTGAGCGGACCCGTGGAACACAACATGGGGGCTGCGGCCGTGTTCGCTGACCGTGCAGACGCGGAAGCGGTAGTCGCCCTCGGAGGGCACACAGTCTCCCGGGACCTCCACGGCTCCGGCTTTCTCGATGCTGAAGCACTGGATCCAGTCTTCGGAGCCCACCTCCTGCCGCTCCAGCCGATAGATGAAGGGGGTCTCAGGGGCTGGCTCAGGGGGCTTCCAGGTCAGCAGGACTGTGTTCTTATGGCCCTTGAACATCTCTGCCAACACGGGGGGTCCTGGGGGGCTGTGCTTGACACCTGGGACAAAGGCAGGGTGTGCATTCCAGCCCTGCTCCAGGCTCCCTGCAGCCCTCCCACCTTGAGTCCACCTCGCCAGCCCAGGCTCTGGCATCTGGTTGCCCTCCTGCCCTGGCCCTCCTGCCCACGGGCTCTCATGCCCTCACATTTGACTCTGAGCAGAGTGGTGGTACGGGAGTTGCCCAGGCTAAAGGTGACCTCGCCAGCATCTTCTCGGGTGACCCCTGGAAGGACCAGGGCGTGCATGTGGCCAGAGCTGCTCTGGCAGGTGGCCGGCAGGTCCTCCCCATCACGGCTCCAGCGGCCCTCGACCCCAGCTTCTTGTGTCTCCACGAGCAGCACCGCATTCTCTCCCTCTAGGACGTCCAGCTTCCGGGGCAGCCGCTTCAGGATGGGCCCTGAAATACGCACGGGAATCGTTCAGCCTGGGGGCTGGGCACCTGCGTGCCTCAGCCCGGGCATCCTCCCACTGGCCAGCCCACCTTTGACCGTCACGTTGGCCACGGTGCGCACCCGGCCCCGCATCTCGCACAGGTAGACGCCGTCATCATCTGCCTTCAGCCTGTGGATGATGAGGCGCCGGACAGTGCCCTCCTCGATCTGCTCGTACTTGCGGCACGGCAGGAGCCTCTGGTCCTCGCGGAACCAGGCCGTGGGAATGCGAGAGTTGGGCACTTTACACTCCAGCACGGCAATCCCGTGCTCCCGGCCTTCCACATCCTGCAGGGGCCTGGTGAAGCGGAGGCGGGGCTCTGTGCAGAGGGGAGAGACAGGAGAAGGCTCTGGAGGGGGCCTGGCCAGGGGAAGGACTCTTTGCATCATCAACTGCCTAAACCCACAGTAGCTCCTGCCATTTTTCTCCCAGGGCCTGTAGGTATTCTGGAATCACAGAAAAACCACCAGAAGGGAAGTCAGATGGCCTAAATTCTCATCTGACCCTGACACTCATCAACCACATCACCTTGAACAAGGCCATTTTAGTGATCCTGGGCCTCGGTTTCCTGACTTTATTATTTTTAAAAAATACTTATTAAAAAAATATTTATTTATTTTTAGAGAGAGAGAGAGAGAGAATCCTGAAGCAGACTCCTGATGCGGGATGTGGGGCTCGATCCCAGGACCTTGAGATCATGACTGGAGCCAAAATCTAGAGTCAGCCGCTTAAGTTTCCTGACTTTAAAGTGGGGAAAGGGATGGAAGGGCTTGGATTACACCAGTGATTTTCAAGCTGTTCCCTGGGGCCCCTGAGGGCCCTACACAAATTCTGCAAGGGTCTGAGTCGAATTTCATTTTTAAAGTACTTTAGTCGTTTTCACATGGATGGAGCTAGAGAATAGAATGCTGAGTGAAATAAGTCAGTCAGAGAAAGACAAATCCTATATGATCTCACTCGTACGTGGAATTTAAGAAACAAAATAAACGAGCAAAGGGGGAAAAAAAGAGGAGGGGCGCAAACCAAGAAACAGACTCTTGACTATAGAGAACAAACTGCTGGTTACGAGGGGGGGAGGGGGGGAGGGGGGGAAGGGGGATAGGAGATGAGGATCAAAGGGTACAATACAATTATCCTGGTGAAAATAAATACATAAGTAAAATGATTTTAAAAAGTACGATTAAAATATGTATATAAAAAAGTACTTTAGTCATTTTCAAAACTGCATTTTCTAAGAAGAAAGCACGATGACGGAAATGAGCGGTGGGTTCTCAGGCTGCTGGAGTAGCATGTTTGTCCCGCTGCGGGAAGCTCTGCCTCCCCACTGGGCTCCTGTTTCCTGATGGTGTTAGTTAGCGAGGCCCCGCGGGCTTGGGCACACCAGACCTCAGCACAGGGGCCACACGCCTGACTGAGCACCAGGCAGGGCTCCGGAGATTTGCCAACTTTTCTTCCTCTGAGGGAACAAGGTGGGTAATAACTAATGAAGGTATAATCCCTCGAGTTGTGATGAACTCTGATTATGGAGAGCTTTACCTTCCAGTGGGAGTTTGGGGTGGTTTTTTTTATCCCCCCTCTGAATTTTCTGTTTATGAGCACTGTAAGCATTTATGAGATACTGGTGATGACTCAACTTTGAAATAGAAATTTCCTCTCGTTCACCTTCTTCTTCTTTCAAACCTGGAGAGCATTTTCGAAACAGGGCATGTTTCCTCCCTCAAGCCTACCTTTGGTGTGAATCAGGAGTTTGTCAATGTGTCGCCTGCAGCCCCAGACTTTCCCACAGGGCTCACAGATGAGACCCAGTTATGAATGCAGCCTCGTCTTAAAACGTGTATATTCAATAAAATAGCACCCTGGTTCTCACTGATGGGCTTTATAAGTACATGGTATAAATCTGGACCTAGAAATTTACACCCATAAAATGTTCCTTATACCAGTCTTCTTTGTTGGGGCCCCACATGGGATTTCCATTGAGGGAGGGGAGAGTAAAACAAAGAGGCTGAAATCCATAGGACTAGAAGCGCTCCCTCTTGGTTGGTCCATCAGTCACTCCTTAAAGCCGTTTATCAAAGAGTCATTTTCCACCCTCGGCCTCAGAATCACTTAGGGGGTTTGCTAAGCAGTTCCTGGCTACCCTGGAGACCTACTAAATCCGAATCCCTGGGGGGTGGGAGGCGGGCAGGAAAAGGTATGTGATTAGTCCGCCTCCCCTCTCCCCCACCGTCTCCGGGGCAGCGCTGGAGGCCCCTCCCCAGGGTCCGGGGAGCCCCGGGGGCGCCGCAGTACCTTTGACGTGCAGCTGCACGGCACTGAGCGTCTGGCCCGCCGAGTTGCGCGCTGCGCACACGTAGAGCCCGCGGTCCTTGGCCTGGCAGTAGAGCACCTTGAGCACGAAGCCGCCGTCGCGGTCGCGGTACATGAGGCGGCGGCGGTCGGAGAGCAGCGGGCGGCCCTCCCAGTGCCATTCGATCTCGGGCTCGGGCTTGCCCATCACGTAGCAGCGGAACTTGGCGTGCTTGCCCTCGTTCACCCAGAAGGTCTTGGGCGCGCACTTGAGCGGCTCCACCACGGGCTTGGGGGCCTCGTCGGGGTCCTCGGGCGGGTTTTCGGGGGGCTGGTGCACCTGCAGCAGCGCGCCGGCCTGCGCGTGGCCGTGCGCGTTGCGGGCGTGGCACACGTAGACGCCCGAGTCGGGCAGCCGCGCCGCCAGGATGCGCAGCGCTAGGCTCACGCCCTGGCCGCCCTCGGCGCGGCCAGGCTCGAGCGTGAAGTGGCCGCTGTCCCACACTTCGTCCAGGGCCATCCCGTCCTTCTCCCAGTAGAGCGCGGGCGCGGGGAGGCCCCCCACCTGGCACGTCAGCACCACCTGCGCCCCCCGCAGCACCCACTGGGACCGGGGCCCCGCCAGGAACACCGGGGCGCCCTCCCCGGCCCCGGGAGGCGGCAGCAGGCGCTCGGCGGGCTGGGGCTCGGGCTCGGGGGCCGGCGGCTCCAGCACGGTGACGGCGGCCGCCGCGTAGGCCTCCCCGGCCGCGTTGCGGGCGCGGCACACGTAGACCCCCGCGTCGGTGGGCAGCGCGCCGCTCAGCAGCAGGCCGTGCTCGGCGCCGTCCGCGGGGAAGCTCACGCGCTCCGAGGCCGCCAGCTGCTGGCCGCCCTTCTCCCACACGACAGTGGGCGGCGGCTCCCCCAGGACCACGCACTTGAGCTCGGCCTCGGCGCCACTTACCACCCGCACGGGCCGCGGGAAGCGCAGGAAGCACGGGGGGCTCCCCTGATCCCCGGAGCCCGCCTTCATCGTGGCGGTCGCCGCCGGCCCGCAGCGGTGCGGGGGGAAGGGCGGGCGGCGGGCGCGCGGAGGCCCGGGGGCGGCGGCGGGAGCCCGCGAGGCGGGGCGCGGCTGGGGCCGGGGCGCGGGCACCCGCGGAGCTTCCCCCGTTCCCCCGGCCGCCCGCTCCCGGTTCGTCTCCTTACCCTCGGCCCGGAGCTGCGGCTCTGCGGCGGCGGCGATTCCCGGGCCCCGAGCCGAGGAGCTCAGGGGGCAGTCCTTCCTGTTTGCCTTTGCAGCGAGGGGCCCCGCAGCCTCCTCTGCCCGCGGCCTGGCTTCCTGCTCCGGAGAGCCTCTCTTCCCAGCCCCCTCCCACAGCCTGGGCCTCTTTCCCCTCCTCCCTCCCACCTCCAGCCGCCAGGTCCCCAACTGCCGGCCAGGCTTGGGCCTGAGTGGCAGAGGCGCCTGCAGCTGCCAATCCCAAAAATATTCTCTGATGACACAGCTGGAGGGACAAGAGCCCAGACTGGCTCCTCCAGGCTAAGTTTAGAGCAGGCGGGACCACCTGCCTCCCACCCTAGCCCCAGTTCTAGCCCCAGCCTCAGCCCTTCCCCCCCCATGACTGGCCCAGCAGCTGCTTGGTTGAAAGGGGCCCCAGAAGGTCTGAGGGGCTGGCGCATTCTGTTCTCCCTACGAATAACACTTTCAGGAGCTGGCAGACCCCAGCTCCCAGGCTCCTGTCCCACCGGATGTCACCTCTGTGCTGGGTGCTGGGATGTGGCTCTGTGTGTGTGTGTGTGTGTGTGTGTGTGTGTGTGTGTGAGAGAGAGAGAGAGAGAGAGAGAGAGAGAGTGTCTGTGTGTGTGTAGGGGGAAGGGGTGGTATGTGTGGGTCAGGTCACTCAGGGTGAAAACCCTCACCAGCCCCCTCCCCCACATGCTTGGCAGGAGTGGGAGATAAGGCTCAGGGCCACAGACATCTGCGTCAGAGATAGGAGGTCTCAATGCCATGGGCAGGGGCCACTCTGGATTGCAGGGCGTGGGAAGGACTGGGGAGACCAGGATGAGAAGGGTAGAAGAGGACTCGCGGTGGGATGGGGAGGGCAGAGTGGGGAGGCGGGGTGCAGACCCTGACGGAAGGGGCACAGGGCAGGGTGCGGGTTCACCGTTGGCAGGGCTAGGTGAGCTATGCTGTCCCAGCTACCACTCCTGCTCCTCTTGCTGCTGTCCCCAAAGAGTGGGCATGGCTGCCACGGGCCAGAGCTGGACCGGGCACTTGTCCTGGCCAAGGTGAGGGCCCTGTTCTTGGATGCTTTGGGGCCTCCGGCACTGGCCGGGGAAGGTGGGGATCCTGGAGTCAGGCGTCTGCCCCGAAGACATGCCCCGGGGGGCTTCCTGCGCAGGGGCTCTGAGCCCAGGAAGGAGGAGGATGTCTCCCAGGCCATCCTTTTCCCGGCTACAGGTAATGAGCGTGGGGCACCGGCAGGGCGACTTTGAGAAGCAGTGCAGTACATATAGCATGGGCTCGGGAGCCAGGCAGGTCTGGGTTTGAGTCTCTGTCTCGTCACCTGAAAATGGTCAATGACGCCTACCTCTCAGGATTAAGCGAAATGGAGCGAGGCTCACAGGAGTCATTTGGGGGACATTCATTTGGGACACCAAGGGTCTCTAGAAAGAGATATTTGGGCTTGGGCCTCTTTCTGCCACCTTTCCTTCTTCTTCTGCCTCGCTCCCTGCTGCAAACCTTGTTTCTTTAGCCCCAGTTAGCTGAGACTTGAGAAGATACAGAAATGCTGGGGTAAGATTAGTTGGGAAACTTTTCCAGGAAATTAGTCTACTTTCTCTTGAATTCCCTTTTCATCTCCTTATGTGTGTTCCCGTGTTCCACTGACTGAACCAGTAAAGCCCTCTTCCAGGTGGACATTCTTGTAGTCTGGCCCATCTTTCCCTCAGAGAGGAGCCCCTGCCTCCCTGTGCCGCAGTGACTTCGTGTGGCTTTGGGATCGGGCCGAATCCCAGCCTGGCCCCTTAGTAGTTAAATGTCACTTCCCCTTTGTAACCCTGTTTCCTTATCCGCAAAAGAGATCAATCGTGAGGTGAGGGGCGCCTGGGTGGCTCAGTCGTTAAGCCTCTGCCTTCAGCTCAGGTCATGATCCCAAGCTCCTGGGATCGAGCCCCGCATCAGGCTCCCTGCTCAGCGGGAAGCTGCTTCTCCCTCTCCCACTCCCCCTGCTTGTGTTCCCTCTCTCGCTGTCTCTCTCTCTCTGTCAAATAAATAAAAAAAAATTTAAAAAAAGAGATCAATCGTGAAATTTATAATGAGAAAATCCACGCGACAGCATCGTCCCAATCTGCAGTCCTTCCCCTAGTCATGATTGTTTAGTGGAGGGATGCCAACTGCCTTTCTTAGAAAGCACCTGGCTGGCTCAGTCGCAAGAGTGTGTGACTCTTGATCTCGGGATTGTGAGTTTGAGCCCCACTTTGGGTGCAGAGATTACTTAAAAATAAAATCTTTTCTTTTTTTAAAAGATTTTATTTGTTTATTTAACAGAGAGGGACACAACAAGAGAGGGAACACAAGCAGGGGGAGTGGGAGAGGGAGAAGCAGGCTTCCCACGGAGCAGGGAGCGTGATGTGGGGCTCGATCCCAGGATCTGAGCCCAAGGCAGGCGCTTAACGACTGAGCCACCCAGGCGCCCCTTAAAAATAAAATATTAAAAAAAAATTTTTTTTGAAGCAATATGGGGGAATAAAACAAATGCCCGTGTATTCAAGGTACCGTCATCCAAGATCCCATTTCACACTACTGGTGAACAAAAATTTAGGTCTAACGATGCCAAGCGTTGGTGAAGGTAGAGGGTGGGCAGGGCCTGTTACATATATTGCTGATGGGAATATTAATTGGTAAAACCATTTCAGAGAGAAGTTGGCAACATCTGGTATTTTTTAAGTCCGTTAAGGGTGAAATAACAAATGGAGAGCCTCTGTCAGCTCTCTCAGGAGGCTGACAGCGCTCAGGGTGTGGCTGGCTGATGAACTGCCGTCGCATCCCGGCCGCTGAGGAGGAAGAGAGGTCCCAGGCTGTGCCAGTCAGGGCTGCCCTCTCCCTTCCCTGTGTCTCCTGCAGGTGCCGGCTGTGCGGTCGAGTCAGCTGCTAGAGAGCTGACCCAGGAGGCCGAGGACGGCCTCTTCACATATGTGTTCCGGCCGTCCCAGCACACGCGAGGCCGCCAAGTGACTTCAGCCCACCTGTGGTTCCACACGGGCCTGGCCAGGCAGAGCGAAGCGGCCTCCAATAGCTCTGGGCCCCTGCTAAGCCTGCTGGCTCTGTCATCAGGGGTCCCCATGGCCGTGCCCATGTCGTTGGGCCAGGCACCCCCTCGCTGGGCGGTGCTGCATCTGGCCCCCTCTGCACTCCCTCTGCTGACCAGCCCTGTCCTGGTCCTGCAGCTGCGCTGCCCTCTCTGTTCCTGCTCAGCCCGGCCCGAGGCCACACCCTTCCTGGTGGCCCACAGCCGGGCCAGGCCACCCAGCGGAGGCGAGCGAGCCCGACGCTCGACTCCCCCGCTGCCCTGGCCATGGTCTCCGGCCGCGCTGCGTCTGCTCCAGAGGCCTCCGGAGGAACCCGCCGCCCATGCTGACTGTCACAGAGCGGCCCTCAATATCTCCTTCCAGGAGCTGGGCTGGGACCAGTGGATTGTGCACCCTCCCAGTTTCATCTTCCACTATTGTCACGGTAGCTGTGGGCTGCCTGCCCCATCAGACCTGCCCCTGCCGGGGCCCGGGGCTCCTCCTACCCCTGTCCAACCCCTTTCTTTGGTGCCAGGGGCCCAGCCCTGCTGTGCTGCCCTCCCTGGGACCATGAGGCCCCTACGTGTCCGCACCACCTCAGATGGCGGTTACTCTTTCAAGTATGAGACAGTGCCCAACCTTCTCACTCAACACTGTGCTTGTATCTGAGGGAGTCCTGCTGGCGGCCAAGCCTGCACCCGTCAACAGCTGGAAGAAAGGGCAGAGTTCAGAAAATGGATGGTTCCCACTTCCCCCTCCTTCCATCCCTCTCTGCCTGAGGGCTCCCTTCCCCATCCCGCCCCTGTGACATAAACATGTGACAATAAACAACACAGTGCATATGACTGGGCATGCATTCTCTGGCTTCTCTGATATGGTGGGGGGCAGGTCCCAGGAGTGTGGGATTGTAGGATCTCAGGTCACACAGCCTCACTTGACCTCAAAGTCAAGGGGTTCCAGAGCTGTGATTGGATATGTCTCTGGTGGGGAAGCCACAACACTTGGGAGAAGACACAAAGTGTTCTGAGCTCTTGGTGGCCACTCTGGAGACTGCTGGAACCTCATGCTGCTCCCCTGCTATTGTCTGCCCAAGCTGATGGACCCCTAGCTCAAGGTCAGGGGATTTGTAGACTGGCCAGAGATGATGGTTTTCAAGGACCCACTGGAGATAGACGTTCAGAGCAGCTTAGATCTTGGGTTTCTCAGGAACTTGAGTGGGAAATAAGGCAAAGACAGATGAGTTGGCAGGGCCTGAAAATTTACAAGGGCAAGAGAGGGGAGAGAACGAAGACCCGAGGATTTCAACTTGCTGAGGCTCCCGGGACGCCTTTAAATCTACCATTGGTTCCTGACATAGACTCCTTGAGGCCCGGCGTTCTGGAATTCAGGTTCTCAAAGTCTTTGGTTTCCTTAATGTGCCCTGTGTATCTTTACACTGACTCCTTAACTCAGTCCTTAATGTCAGAAGCGTGGAAAAGCAGAGCCTACTATTAGAGAAACAAGTTCTTGTGTCAGTGTATGCACTTTGTGCACATGCTTAGAGTCCAGAGCCCAGTGCAGAGTCTTTTTCTCTTCCCATTGTCTCCTGTCAGTCCATTCCTGCCTGCCTTGTCTGGGCCTTGCTTCCCTGGCTTTCCTCTGTGCTTTGTTCACTCTCCCCTTTCTCCCTCCCTCTGGTTGTCCACCTGCCCTGCCCCAGGGTCCTGGCTCTCAGCCAGTAGCTTCCATCCAGTCTCCTTTTAAAGGGAGGATGTTCAGATCCCTCCGACCGAAAGCTGGAGCACTTTCTGGTATTGACCGCACAACCACAGTGCACATGCATGCTAACAGTGATTCGTCAAAGCCTCCTTCCTATGAACCCCGCTTCACTGGGTGGGTAAGTGCCTGCCCCAGGAAGGGGCTGTGGAGGGGAGAGACTCCCATCCCTTCACCTTCAGGCTAATGTCTTCCCCCTCTTTGAGCTGAGCTGAAGGAGCTATTCTTCCTCAGGGCACAAGAGAGCAGCCCACCTCCTCACTCTGGAGCTGGCCCCAGTCTCTGTTGATGCTGAATCCCCAGCGAGACTGCTCCTGCTGTCTGTTCACAGGCTCCAGTCTCTCCCAGCACCTTCATCTAGACTCAGCACTGCAACTTATCTGTGCTCAGGGCTCCTGGGGTCCCTACTCAGGCAATGGACTGGTGGCGAGAGGGCTGGTTGGGCTCGGGTAGTGGTGGGAAGGGGAAATTTTCCTCAAGTCTCTCCAAGCTTCATGCTCTGGCTGTCTGGCTTCCCTTGCCAGATCCTCCCTGCCTTGAGTGAGGCCTTTCCCTGGGATCTGCAATCCTCCTCCTAGGTCTGGGACCCTGTGTTGTTCAGACTTCCCTGTCCCAGGGATGTGGATGACATCTGAGGGGTGGGGACTCTAACGAGGCGCACAGGATTCTCCACTAGGCAATGCTAGTAAAAAGTTTTCATGTACGCGAGACAGAGAGAGAAACGTGAGTACAACGTGAGTCTTTCACAAAGCCACCAGAGGTGTTCATTTTAAAGGGATATCCTTTATTTGAAAGTTATCCTTTCTCTGTGTGTGTATGTGTGAGAAAGCGAGAGATTAAAAGTATTTCTTTTATGATATTTTATGATATGATATTCTTTTATGATTACTTAACAAAATTAAAACTTGGCAATTTTAGGGGCGCCTGGGTGGCTCAGTCGGTTGGGCATCTGACTCTTGGTTTGGGCTCAGGTCATGATCTCTGGGACAGGCTCCACGGTCAATGGGGAGTCTGCTTGAGATTCTCTTGTTCTCCCTCTCCCTCTGCACCTCCCCATGCCCCCCCTTCCCCTGCTCTCTCTCTCTCTTTAAAAACAAAACAAAACAAAACACTTGGCATTCTAATTTGGACCCTAACATTTGTCTTTGTAATTTTGCTGCTGAATTCTGTGAAATCCCAAAGTCTGGGAGTCACACTGGTCTGGGCCACCCCTTCCAGAATCTCTAAAGCCTTATTGCATTCTGTTAACTTAGCAAATCAGAACGACACATCCTCCCCTCCCTAAGAGGGTCTGACAGTGGCTAAGGACATCTTTTTGTCCTCATTTCTTACCATGAGACTAAGAGCAGTAGATTTCAGAGATGCTCCTTGTTCCCAGGGCTAATCATTAGAAACACTGAATGCTCTTAAGTGAGTCAGTTTGAACAGAAAATGCAACTCAAACTGACTTAAACCAAACTAAATTAATTTTTTTAAAAGATTTTATTTATTTATTTGTCAGTGAGAAAGAGAGAGAGAGAGCACAAGCAGGGAGAGCGGCAGGCAGAGGGAGAGGGAGAAGCAGGTTCCCCGCTGAGCAAGGACCCTAGGATCATGACCCGAGCTGAAGGCAGACACTTAACCAACTGAGCCACCCAGGCGTCCTCAAACCAAATTATATTAAATTTAATTAAAAAATCATTGGCTTGTGAGAAGTCTGTGGCCACAGCTGGCTAAGGTTTGGCTTGATCTGGGGCTCCAAAGATGCTGCCAAGATCCAGCTATAGACTCGCCTTCCCTTGGGCACATGGCGGCTTGAGCAGCTCCAGGTTCCCATCATCTCACACCTGGTCTCAGGAGGGAGTTGGCTTCTGGATGTCCCAGAATGGGTCTTGGTGGGCCTGATTGTCCTGCTTGGGATCATGTGCTCCTCCAGGAAAGGTGGCTGAGGGCACAGAATGTGTTAATGACTTGCATCCTGTGTCCTACCCTGGGAGCCCAGAGCCAAAAGCACAAAGGCTAAAGGTGAAAAAAGGTGATTCCTCAAAGCAGGATACAGTTACCACGAAAACGGGGAGTCGATGCTGAGAGGCAGGTGCTGTGGACGCCTCCTCCTAATTCTCTCTAAAATCAAGCCCTTTCTCCGTCCGGACACAGACGCTCTTGTGTCACTTCTGGGGCAATTCTCGAGGGGCAGGGCGGCAGCCTCCTTAACCAGTCCCCACGCACCCGTTCCCTACCTCTCCGGTCCACTTGCCACCTGGCTGCCCAAGGATACTTCTTTTGTGATCATGCCGCTGAAGCGGCTTAAAAAGTTGTCTCCACAAAGTTCAACCCCCTCTGTGTGCATGGAAGCCCTTTACAACCGGCCCTAAACGCATCCGCACAGCCCGATCTCAGACCTGTCCCTCCCTTCCTCTCCCCGCCCAACCACACACACCAGAACTCTGCTCAGACAAATTCCCATCCTTCCTCAAACACGTCATTTTCTTCTCCAGCTGCCCCTTCGGCAGCAATCTCTTTCCCTCAGGCAACGCCTCCCTGAAGATCCAATTCTGATGTCATCTCTTCTGTGACTTCCCTTCACTCCCAGACGGCAGAGCCTGCTAGTCTTCCTCGCTGCTTCCTGGGCGCTTTGTTCTTTAACGTTGATTTAAAAAAAAAAAAAAGTTTCACAAAGAACACACAGATATGTTCTCATGGTAACGATTCAAATACGGAAATGAATGCTGAGGTTCTCCTTGGCCGTCCCCTCCAGGGAGCTAAGTATCCTGCCAGACACATTTCTATGAGTTTACACACAGACACATACCTTGTAGAAATAGCTTTTTCCCTCACAGATGGTATCATGTCTTATGCATTGTACTGAAACTCTTTTACCTTTATGTTCTGAGGGCTTTCTTTGATTTTTTTTTTTTTTTTTGCCTTTTGATTTTTTTTATTACTCAAAAAACTTCATTTTATAATTAGCTTTCTGACTCTGTGCTTGGGCCTTCAACACTTTCACAACAATTTTCTTCTCCTCAATAAGGAAAGCACGCTTGATCCTGTCACGAACACACTTAGCACACATGGAACCGCCATAGGCCCTGCTGACGTGTTTTTTTGTTTTGGACAACGTCCTAAGGACTTTAGGTCTCGCAGCATGAACTCCTCGAAGTCGGCCTGGGCACACGCCACATGCAGATTTTGGTGCTTTCCCAACCTTCTTGGTATAAAGGTAAGCGATTCGATTACCAGGGGTTCGGGACAGCCTAGTTTTGTTAAAGGCTGTATTGTAGGACAGCCTAAGACGGTAGGTCAAATGCTGGACCATTCTGAATGCCTGATAGACGCCGTCCCTGGAAGAGCGCTTTCTTTGATTTTATTTCCAGTCCTACCGTTAGCTTTTTTTTTCTTAGAAATCACACTCCCCACGCCAAATAATCTTCTTTTGTTAATTTAAGTATTTATATAACAAACAAACACATATATAGAACTTACTATGGGCCGGGCACGTTACAAGTAAAAGCTCATGCAATCCTCATAACCATTCTATGAGACATGCACTGATATCACACCCATTGCACAGATGAGAAAACTGAGGTACAGAGAGATTAAATAATTTACCCAGAGTCACATCCCTAATAAGTGGTAGAGCCAGGATAGGGACTCCAGAAGTCTGGTTCCAGAGTGTGCGCATCCACCGCAATGCTACATGGCCACGTGGACCCTCCTGTCCACTGTTCTTCAAATATGCCCTGCTGAGGAGATGAAACTGTGTCCATTGATAAGGAAGACATTCTAGGGGCACCTGGGTGGCTCAGTTGTTAAGTGTCTGCCTTCGGCTCAGGTCATGATCCCAGGGTTCTGGGATCGAGCCTCGCATCGGGCTCCCTGCTCCGTGGGAAGCCTGCTTCTCCCTCTCCCACTCCCCCTGCTTGTGTTCCCTCTCTCTCTGTGTCTCTCTCTGTCAAATAAATAAATAAAATCTTTTTTTTTTTTTTAAAGGAAGACATTCTAGCCCCAGGACACTTGTGAAGATGGCAATTTCTTTGTTTCTGTCATTTTTAAAAAAAGATTTGATTTATTTATTTGAGAGAGAGAGAGTGCACAAGCAAAAGAGCACAAGCAGAGGGGAGGGGCAGAGACCAGCTGCCTGGCTGGGCTTCTACATTGCTTGGGACAGTGGTGGCTCCTTCGTTCATTCCATTTTCTGCTTTTTGAATGGGAACGTCTCTAACTATTATTCCAGGACTGTCTTACTATTATATCTGGCAGCCGAGAACTTGTTTTGTAGGTTCACAGGTGCCCAGATGGAGAGCAATTGTGCCCCAGGAATCATACCCAAGTCCTCACCCAAACTTTAAATAATTTAAATAACGAGATTTGGGACTTTTGAGATGGTGAGATTCTGATAAAATTTTGGAATTTGAGTTGATGGTGTCATGGGTTGAGGCTTTTGAGCGCCTTTGGATGGGGTGCATTTATATGGGTTGGATGCGAACTTTGGGGGTAAAGGTAGGCTATGGTAGGCAGAATAATGACCCTCCAAAAATGTTCATGTCCTAGCCCCCAAATATGTGAATAGGTTACCTTATATGATAAAAGGGACTTTGCAGATATGATGAAGTCAAGCTTTTTGAGATGAGGAGATTATTCGGGATCATCTAGGTAAGCTACATGTAATCACAAGGAGGGGCACCTGGGTGGCTCAGTTGGTTGAGGGTCAGACTCTTGATTTCCGCTCAGGTCATGATCTCGGGGTTGTGAGATCAAGCTCCACATCAGGCTCCTTGATCAGCGGGGAGTCTCTCTCTCCTTCTGGCCCTCTAACCCTCTCTAAAATAAATAAATAACTATTTAAAAAATGTGATCACAAGGATCCGTGTAAGAGGCAGGCAAAAGAATAAAAACTGTAGAAGATGTAAGGCCAGAAGCAGAGACTGCTGTGATATGGCCTTGAGCCAAGGGGATGCCAGCATCCTTTGCAAATTGGAAGAGACAAAGGACAGGTTTTCTCCTGGAGCTACCAGAAGGAAGCTGCGATGTGTTAATTAACGTGGCAAAGGCCACTCAACTTTGCAGGTATGATTGAGGTTCCTACAGACTTTAAGATGGAAAGATAATCTTGGATTATCCAGTGAGCCAATCTAATCACATGAATCCGTAAAAACAGAGAACCTTCCCTGGCTGTTCCAGAGAGATGGGATTATGGAAGAAGGGCCAGAAAGGTGCAAAAAGGGGGCTATGAGCCAAGAAATGCGGCAGGCTTTTGAAGCTGGAAAGGTAAGGAAGTGATTCTTCCCTAGAGCCTCCTGAAAAAAATGCAGCCCCCCGCTGTCACCTTGATTTGATTTGATTTTTTAAGATTTTATTTATTTATTTGTCAGAGAGAGAGAGAGCATAAGCAGGGGGAGCGGCAGGCAGAGGGAGAAGGAAAAGCAAGCTCCCTGCTGAGCAAGGGTCAGGTCGTGATCTCAGGGTCCTGGAATTGAGATGCCTGTTGGGCTCCCCACTCCATGGGGGGGTCTGCTTGTCTCCCTCTCCCTCTGCCCCTCCCCCTGCTCACGTGCGCGGGCTCTGTCTCTCTCTCTCTAAAATAAATACATCTTTAAAAAAAACAAAAGTAAAAATAAAACCTTAAAACATAAATAAATAAAAATAAAGTAAAGTAAAAATAAAGTATCAATATTTATCACATATCCTCAAGGACTACTGACGTTTACGTCCTTTTATTTCTGGTTTATGATGGTCACAGCTCTATAAAATACAACGCCAAATTGTATTTTTTGATACTAGTAATGGAGCTAAATTGATAAGTAAAAAGGATGCATAAAATCTAAATAGAAGGGGTGCCTGGGTGGCTCAGTTGGTTGAGCGTCTGCCTTCTGCTCAGGTCATGATCTCAGGGTCCTGGGACTAAATCCCCTGTTGGGCTCCCTGCTTAGCGGGGAGTCTGCTTCTCCCTCTGCCTGCAGCTCCCCCTGCTCATGCTCTCTCTCTCTCAATTAAATAATAAATAAAATCTTTTTAAAAAATCTAAATGGGAGAAATAATTATTATATGATCAAACTATTTCAAAATCAGAATACAGATACTTTTTGGTATATATCACAGAAAAACTTTCAACTTAATTTCATTAAAAGATTTCTTACTAGCTACTGATCAATGAAGCACCAAGAAATTTTAGTGCAAATTCTACCAAATGCATTCATCAAAACGGGGGTTTGTTCATTTTTCTGCAAGTAAATGTTGTTACATTAACACTAAGCACGTAATAAATTGGGTTGACTAGATATTTAAAAGCTATCTCCGTGGGGCACCTGGCTAGTTCAGTCAGTAGAACATGAGACTCTTGCTCTTGGGGTCATGAATTTGAGCCCTATGTTGGGTGTAGAGTTTACTTTAAAAAAAAAAAAAAAGGCTATCACCATAAGGCAGCCCTGCAACTAAAAACTCAAACACAGTAATCTCAAGATCCATCCCTAGTCCAATATTATCTATACTCAGGCTGGAAGACAGAATAAGACCAAAATGTTTTTATAAAAGTAATAAAAATAATTTGATTGCTTTAATGCTGGAAGTATTTTATTATATTAATTAATATGGCACATAATCTTTCCTACCCACTACTTCATGGATAAGAGCAATATTATTTTAGCTACTCAAGCATCATAGTATAGTTGATCTTGAACAACATGGGTTTGAACTGTGAGAGTCCATTCATACATAGATTTTTCCTGATAAACATAGTACAGTACTGTAAATGTATTTTCTTTTCCTTATGATTTTCTTAATAACATTTTCTTTTCTTTAGATTTATGAAAAGAATACAGTATATAATCCGTATAGCATACAAAATACATGCTCTTTGACTTTATGTTATCATTAAGGCTCTGGTCAGCAGTAAGTTATTGGTAGTTAAGTTTTGGGAAAGTCAAAGTTATACATGGATTTTCAGTTGTGGGGGGAGGGGTCAGCACCCCTAACCCCTGCAATGTTCAAGGATCATCTGTATTAAGAATATCTGCTTTTTGGCTTTTCATCAGCTCTCTGGAAATGAAGTCATAAGAATAAAGTCTTCTTTAAGTAGCAAATTCAGGACAAGACTGTACAAAAAAGTCCCCAAGATCCAGGAACCTGTGTGCACTATTGAATCTTTGTATCAAATGACTGTCATCTGCTAACAGGGTTTGAAAACATTTTTTAAGTGATCTCTATGCCCAATGTAGGGCTCAAACTCATGATCCTGAGATCAAGAGTCGTATTGTCTACTGACAGAGCCAGCCAGGTGCCCCAGGTTTGAATTTTTGTTGGCCCTGAATCATCAACAAGCACAACTACATTAAGTACTGACTTCTCTTCCTCTTCTGGGAGGAAGGTGTGCTGACTATGTCAGGTGTGAGGATTCCAAGTTTTTGCCTTTTTCCACTAAAAGCCCTGAACCTTATTCTAGGTTTTAGGATGCTTGATCTTGATGATCCTCCATATCCAAATTCACTTGGCCACCATGAGCCAGTCATTGAAGTCGCAGGGGAGTCTCTTGAAATCTTCTGCCAGCAGTAATGTCACATTAAAGGATTTCTAATATAAGTTGTTGGATTTCAGGCATACATGCAGAGTCACCCTTCTCTTAACAGATTCCAGAAATTGAGCATTTGTTGGGTCATTGTATGGTTTCAGCTCCCCATCATCTAAACTGAAGCTGTTGCTGAAACTGTTATAAGCAAAATCTGAACATCCTGTGGCTGATTTTCTCCATAGATGTAGTCAGACTGCTTACGAAAGAAATGCCCCACTCTGTACCCTCCACATGCAAATGACTTTGATTTGTCATCAGTCAAAGCTCTTGTGGTTTCATTCAGAGGGACAGTCCCATGTTCCCTTGCCTCTTTGAAAAGTTCATTCACAATTTTTCCAGTTGAAGGTTGAATTACATGTGATCCCCTGTACTCATGTTCATTTGCATAGAACCTTACAACGGAGTGATGTGGTGGGCAGCACCTCAACCAAGGGAACATATTTCCAATAGCAGGAAAACCTTTGAGGTGGTGTGCATGTGCTTTTAAAGACTGTAACTGTAGGTCTGTCACATTTGGAAAATTTGCATTTCATTTCATTTTTAACTAATTCTGCCAAGGCGAATTTATTTCTTGATACATCATCACTTTGGTTGTTTTTAGGTTTCTTTGCAAGGTCTTCACTTTTTTTTTTTTTTAAGTAGACTCCACACCCAGCATGGAGGTCAATGTGGGGCTTGAACTCACAACAATGAGATGAAGACCTGAGCTGAGATCAAGAGTCGGACGCTTAACCAACTGAGCCACCCAGGGGCCCCAGGTCTTCCCATTCTTATTACATTCTGTAAATTCTGGGACCCTTGCCTGGCTCAGTCGGTAGAACATATGACTCTTGATCTCAGGGTTTTGACTTCAAGCCCTACTTTGGGTGTGGAGCCTACTTAAGAAAAAAAATTTCTGCAAATCCTGTGTGCTCGGGGGCCTTGGCCCTGTAGACCTCCTCTCTTATCCTCCAGCCCTCTCCAGCCAGCTCCCTCACTCTTATCCTTTGTTTCTTTTTTCCCTTCCTCCTTCCTGTGTGTGCCTGTGTGCCTATTTTTTCCTACTTTTTAGTTTGAATGAACTTACTAAAGTCTTCGTTTACCACTGTTGTTTGCCTCCTCACTTCTTCCTCTCGGATTCATTTTTTCTTAGTGCTGATCTAGCCTCCTTTACATTTACTTCAGAGTAAGTCTGTAAGTGTTAAACTTCTGGTTCCTCCCCACCCAACTAAAAAAGTCCTTTTATTTTCACACTTGAATGATGTTTGGGCTGTGTATGTAATTCTAGATTCAAAGAGATTTTTCCTCTTGGGGCGCCTGGCAGGCTCAGTTGTTAGAGCATGCAACTCTTGATCTCGGGGTTGTGAGTTCGAGCCCCACATTGGGTATAGAGCTTCCTTAAAAATATGTAAAAAAATAAAAAATAAAGGCCTTTTTCCATTAAAAAAAGATATTTTCCCCTGAACTTTAAAAATTCTCTCTTTTTCTCTTGCCCCTGCTTTTCAATGGGAGACTTCCTGTCAATACAATGGTCATAACTTTGTAGTTCATCTTTTTTTCCCCCTCATTGGAAATTGTCAGGATTTCCTCCATACTTGGCATCTGCAACTGCGTCACAATAGATCTGCACTTTGGTTTTATAAAAGGATCCTGATTGGCATTTGGTGGACTCTTTCCTACTGAAGGTTCATGGTTTTCTTTCTTCCTGGGACATTTTTCTCTTTTATTTATTTGAATAAAACTTCCTCTCACAATTACAGACCAATATCCCTGATGAACATGAATGCAAAAATTCTCACTAAGATACTAGCCAATAGGATCCAACAGTACATTAAAAGGATTATTCACTATGACTATGTGGGATTTATTCCTGTGCTGCAAGGGTGGTTTAACATCTACAAATCAATCAATGTAATACCCTACGTTAATAAAAGAATGGACAAGAACCATATGATCTTCTCAATAGATGCAGAAAAAGCATTTGACATAGTACAGCATCCTTTCTTGATTAAAACTCTCCATAGTGTAGGGATAGAGGGAACATACCTCAATATCATAAAAGCCACATATGGAAAGCCCACAGCGAATATCATTCTCAACAGGGAAAAACTAAGAGCTTCTCCCCTAAGTTCGGGAACATGACAAGGATGTCTACTCTCACCACTGTTGTTCAACATAGTACTAGATGTCTTAGCCTCAGCAATCGGACAACAAAAAGAAATAAAATGCATCCAAATCAGCAAAGAAGACAAACTCTCACTCTTTGAAGATGACATGATACTCTATGTGGAAAACCCAAGAGACCCCACCCCAAAATTGCTAGAACTCATACAAGAATGCAGCAATGTGGCAAGATATAGAATCAATGCACAGAAATCAGTTGCATTTCTATACACTAACAATGAGACAGAAGAAAGAGCAATTAAGGAATTGATCCTATTAACAATTGCATTCAAAACCATAAGATACCTAGAAATAAACCTAACCAAACACGTAAAGGATCTGTACTCTGAAAACCAAAAAACACTTATGAAAGAAATTGAGGAAGACACAAAGAAATGGAAAAACATTCCATGCTCATGGATTGGAAGAACAAATATTGTTAAAACGTCTATGCTGCCCGGAGCAATCTATACATTCAATGCAATCCCTAGCAAAATACCATCAACATTTTTCACAGAGCTGGAACAAATAATCCTAAAATTTGTATGGAACCAGAAAAGACCCCGAATAGCCAGAGGAATTTTGAAAAAGAAAAGCAAAGCTGGTGGCATCACAATTCCGGACTTCAAGCTCTATTACAAAGCTGTCATCATCAAGACAGTATGGTACTGGCAAAAAAACAGACACATAGATCAATGGAACAGAATAGAGAACCCAGAAATGGACCCTCAACTCTATGGTCAACTCATCTTCAACAAAGCAGGAAAGAATATCCAATGGAAAAAAGACAGTCTCTTCAACAAATGGTGTTGGGAAAATTGGACAGCCACATGCAGAAGAATGAAACTGGACCATTTCCTTACACCACACACAAAACTAGACTCAAAATGGATGAAAGACCTAAACGTGAGACAGGAATCTATCAAAATCCTAGAGAAGAACATAGGCAGCAACCTCTGTGATCTCGGCTGCAGCAACTTCTTGCTAGACACATGTCCAAAGATAAGGGAAACAAAGGCAAAAATGAACTATTGGGACTTCATCAAGATAAAAAGTTTTTGCACAGCAAAGGAAACAGTCAACAAAACCAAGAGACAACTGACAGAATGGGAGAAGATATTTGCAAATGTCTTATCAGATAAAGGGCTAGTATCCAAATCTATAAAGAACTTGTCAAACTCAACACCCAAAGAACAAATAATCCAGTCAAGAAATGGGCAGAAGAAGATGTACAAATGGCCAACAGATACATGATAAAACACTCAACATCGCTTGGCATCGGGGAAATACAAATCAAAACCACAATGAGATACCACCTTACACTAGTCAGAATGACTAAAATTAACAAGACGGGAAACAAGAAATGTTGGCAAGGATGTGGAGAAAGGGGAACCCTCCTACACTGTTGGTGGGAATGCAAGCTGGTGCAGCCACTCTGGAGAACAGTATGGAGGTTCCTCAAAAAGTTGAAAATAGAGCTACCCTACAACTCAACAATTGCACCACTGGGTATTTACCCCAAAGGTACAAATGTAGTGATCTGAAGGGGCACGTGTACCCCAATGTTTATAGCAGCAATGCCCACAATAGCTAAACTATGGAAAGAGCCCAGATGTCCATTGACAGATGAATAGGTAAAGAAAATGTGGTATCTATATACAACGGAATATTACTCAGCCACCAAAAAGAATGAAATCTTGCCATTTGCAATGATGTGGATAGAACTAGAGGGTATTATGCTAAGCGAAATAAGTCAGTCAGAGGAAGACAAATACCATATGATTTCACTCATATGTGGAATTTAAGAAACAAAACAGAGGATCATAGGGGAAGGGAGGGAAAAATAAAACAAGATGAAATCAGAGAGGGAGAGAAACCATAAAAGACTCTTAACTGTAGGAAACAAACAGAGGGGCTCCTGGGTGGCACAGCCGGTTAAGCATCTGCTTTCAGCTCAGGTCCTGATCCCAGGGTCCTAGGATAGAGCCCCAAGTTGGGCTCTCTGCTGAGCTGGAGTCTGCTTCTCCCTCTCCCTCTGTTAGCCGCTGCCCCCCTGCTTGTGCTCGCTTTCTGTGAAATAAATAAATACAATCTTAAAAAAAAAAAAAAAGGAAACAAACTGAGGGTTGATGGAGGAGAGAGGGCTGGGGAGGATAAGGTAACTGGGTGATGGGCATTAAGGAGGGCACATGATGTAATGAGTACTGAGTGTTATATAAAACTGATGAATCACTGAACTTTACCTCTGAAACTAATAATACACTATAATTAATTGAATTTAAATGGAATAAAATAAATTAAAAAAATAAAAACTTCCTCTCACATTCTATTTCCTACTTTAGAACTCTTTTTTTTTTAAAGATTTTATTTATTTGAGAGGGAGAGAGAGTGGGGGGAAGGGCAGAAGGAGAGGGAGAAGCAGACTGCCCGCTGAGCAGGGAGCCCGGTGCGGGGCTCAATCCCAGGACCCTGGGATCATGACCTGAGCTGAAGGCAGACGCTTAACCGACTGAGCCACCCAGGCACCCCTCTACTTGAGAACTCTTATTAGCTGATACTGAAAGTTTTAGATTGGTCCTCCATATATCTTAGATTTTCCTTTCAATAAATACTTCCCATATTTTGTCTTCTACTGTGTGATACAAAAACATATTACCCATTTTGGTTGTTCTGTTGAGGGATTTTTGTTGTTTCATAATCATGTTTAATTTTTCCTATTTTGAATATGAAATACGTACATGAATAATCATGTTTGTATTTTGTCTTGTACTGTGTGGTACAAAAACATATTGCTCATTTTGGTTGTCCCATTGAAGGGTTTTTGTTTCATAATCATGTTCAATTTTTCATATTTTGAATATGAAATAAGTACATGAATAATCATGTTTGCATTTTGTCTTGTACCACGTGATACAAAAACAGTGCCCATTTTGGTGGTTCTATTGAGGCGTTTTTGTTGTCTCATAATCATGTGCAGTTTTTCAGTTTTTTTTTTTTTAACTGCATGTGTTATCTTTTTGCCTCCAAGAATGTTATAATTATTCTGAAGTCCTGTTCTTGCTCTATGAGCGATTTCACTGGGTGAAAGTTCTTCTCTACGCTGGATTTGATAGTTCTTTCAAGATGTTGATTTTCTTCTTATGTTTGATAATTGCTCATTAGAAACTCAGCTTTTATCTGAGATTTCCTGTTAGACTGTTTGCGCTCTCCATTTCTATGCTGTTTAGCAAAAAGGGGGATGAGACAATGGCATGGTGCACGTTGTGATACACTGTCAATAACTGGCTGGAGGCATATACTGATGGGGGAGAATTTTGGCCGCTCATCTTCCGCAAATGTGCTTCCCTTTCCTCCTAGGTGTCACCAGCTATGAGGAACAAGGTCCTTTCTTTCACCTAATGATCTCATATCCACTGCTCTCACCTGGAGGCAGGTAGCTTGCTGGAGTTTCTCGGCCCCAGGAGACAAGAAGGGGGAGTGTGTGGGGGCTGGTTAACATGCTTGGTGCTGCCTATTTTGGCACCCTGAGTCATCAGTGCCTTGTTGGTGACTTCTGAGCCCCAAAGCTCCCAGGATCCACCCTTTGAGCCTTGGAGTGATTTTGGTGCTGTTTTCAACTCCTGTGGCGGTCAGTCGATTGCTCTGCACATTTTGGGCCGTGGTTTTCTTCTCTGACCAGTTCCTACCTGCCATCCAGCTTTTAGGGAATTCTCATGGCTTCTGGTCCACCAGGGGCTCTCCTTGTCGTCCAGGGTGATTATGAATTTATATTACTTTTTTTTTTAAGATTTATTTCTAAGTAATCTCCGCACCCAATGTGGGGCTTGAGTTTACAACCTCGAGATCAAGAGTCGTATGCTCTTCCAACTGAGCCAGCCAAGCGCCTCTATATTACTTATTTTTATATCTTTTGTATGTTTTCATTTCTAACCAGCTGGGATGGAAGGGAGAGGCTACAGCGTGTATTCTGTTTGCAATCTTGGACTGGAACTATCTATACCATAACACTCATCATGTTGATGGTAGGCAGAATAAAAGGCCTCCTCCCTCCCCCCCAAGATGTCTGTGTCCTAATCCCTGGAACCTGTGCAAATGTTATGCTAGATACCAAGGGAGAATTAAGATTGCAGATGCAATTAAAGTTGCCAAACAGCCAACCTTACAATATGGAGATTATCCTGGATTATCTGGGTGGGCTTGATGTAATCACAAGGGGCCTTAAATGTGGAAGAGGGAGGAAGAAGAGTTAGTGTCAGAGGGATTGATGCGATGAAAAACCCAATTGGCCACCGCTGGGGGTGAAGATAGAAGGGGGCCAGGAAAGTGGGCAGCCTCTTTAAGCTGGAAAAGACAAGAAACAGGTTCTGCCCTGGAGCCTCCAGAAAGGAACACCGCCCGCCCACACCTTTATTTTAGCCCAGTGAGATCCATTTTGGACTGCTGACCTTCAGAGCTGTAAGATAACAAATGTGTGCTGTTTTAAGCAACTAAGTTGGGTGTAATTTGTTACAGCAACAACAGGAAGTGAACACAATGTTGAAATGTGATTGTGGGTGTCTGTCCTTCCACCTTACCCCCAGCTTCTAGAGAACAAGAGCCATACTGTTGTCTCCTTTATTTCCTGGGAATCCAGTACAGGATCTGGCACCCAGTCAGGGCTCAGTCAATGTTTGTGGAATGAATGAGAGAATGAAAGGCTGCTCTCACTTTTTTTAAGATTTTATTTATTTATTTCACAGAGAGAGACAGCAAGAGAGGGAACACAAGCAGGGGGAGTGGGAGAGGGAGAAGCAGGCTTCCCGCCAAGCAGGGAGCCCGATGCGGGACTTGATCCCAGGACCCTGGGATCATGACCTGAGCTGAAGGCAGACGCTTAACGACTGAGCCACCCAGGCGCCCCACTGCTCTCACTTTCTGAAGTAAGATTGCAAAGCAGCCACTACCTTTCCCCTTCCCCAGGGCCTGGACACCCGAAGCCCTTTGATCGCAACTTTTCTTGGCTTTCCTTGTCCCCCATTGCGGGTCTTATGCTATTACACTTGCAGCTCCCTCCCCTGCTGTGGACCATGGCCCTCCGCTCTCCAGCCTGTGTGCAGGAAGAATTGGGATGGAAGACACGGGTCACATATGTACCCGACTTTGCCCACAGGCCTTCTTGCTCTCCAGGATCCTGCTGCTTTCCTCTCTTCTCCCAGGGGCCTCCATCCCCATTCCCCAGCCAGCTTCTGTGCTTTCCCAAGCAGCTTGAATGAGGGATGTAGCTTTTGGTTCATCTCTTTTGAACCACAAGGTCCCCATCTTTCTTACAGCACTTCTGAAACCCCTTCCCTTATGATCCCAGAGGTTTCCAGGAGAGACAATGAAAAGAATTAAAGGCACTCTCAGATGACCTTGGGTTTACTATAAAGCCACCCAGGGACTCCCTCAGTTCATTTTCTGCAGAACTGCAAAATTCCCCAGGCTGGGCTTTCCGAGCTGTTGCTGGGTCACTGCGATATTCTTATTTTGTTGCTTCTTTTTCAGGCAGCCATTCTCAGGCCCTGGCTTCTCTAATCCCGAGCTGAGATTGGCTTCTGCTTCTCTGGCTTTCCCTTCGTGTGCCTTGTGTCAGTCTCTCTGGGAACCAGGCTCTGATGGGCTCACTTGGTCACAGTCTAATGCACGTTCTCATGCCAGACCTCCTGTAATGCTGCTGATTTATTCCATATGTTTGATTCTGGTAACCAGGCCAATTCCTGGGCAGTCTTTTGTGGCTAGGTCTGGTAGCAGAGCCAAGAGAATCAATGTGTGGTAACTTATGTGGCAAGAACTGCCTCTGACCACTGGGTCCTGGGGCTGTCCGTGCCAGACACATGGACGCCCCTAGAGCGCAAACTCCTCTAACACAACTCTGTTTTTGCAGGTGATAATTCACACCTCTTCATTCTCTTCCATTTGCCCCCTTTTCCCACTCCATGAAGATACCTAGTTAATGGAACAAGTAGATCATCTAATTTCACCCTCCCGACCCACAACTCAATTTCAAGTGTGAACTTTTCATTTTGGAGGCATCCTTAGGTCTGCATCATCTGGTCTGCTGCAGGAGGCTGGAGCACCTCAGCAGTGAGGTCCGGATCTAAGATGATGGCTCATGTCTTAATAAGGAACTGTTACTTCTGTTCCCCTGTGGGCAACAGTCTAGGGGCCTGCATGCTCCAAAGGTATCAGAAGCAAGCGGGACCAGGACTCTGAGGTTTGTATTCTCTGGTAGATAACTTTTTTTTTTTTTTTTTAAGATTTTATTTATTTATTTGGCAGAGAGAAAGAGAGCACAAGCAGGGGGAGCGGCAGGCAGAGGGAGAGGGAGAAGCAGGCTCCCTGCCAAGCAGAGAGCCTGATGGGAGCCTCTATCCCAGGACCCTGGGATCATAACCTGAGCCGAAGGCAGATGCTTAATCGACAGCCACCCAGGAGCCCATGTCATTTTTTAAAAATTTATTTATTTATTTATTATTTTTTAAAAATATTTTATTTGACAGAGAGAGACACAGCGAGAGAGGGAACACAAGCAGGGTGAGTGGGAGAGGGAGAAGCAGGCTTCCTGCAGAGAAGGGAGCCCGATGTGGGGCTTGATCCCAGGACTCCGGGATCGTGACCTGAGCTGAAGGCAGACACTTAATGACTGAGCCACTCAGGCGCCCATGTCATTTTTTTTTTTTTTAAGATTTTATTCATTTATTTTAGAGAGAGAGGGAGAAGGAGAGAAAGAGCACCAGTGTGTGTGTGTGGGGAATGGAGCAGAAGGAGAGAGAGAGAATCTCAAGCAGACTCCCCACCAAGCATGGAGCCCGAGGAGGGGCTGGATCTCACAAGCCTGAGATCACGACCTGAGCCTAAATCAAGAGTCGGACACTCAACCAACTGAGCCACCCAGGTCCCTCTGACTTTGTCATTCTTGTATGACGACTCTTTCCTCCCTTCTAGAACTCCACCCCTGCTGCCTAACCTGGTAACCAGCTCACCTTTCCTTACCCCTTTGATCACAAGCATTTTGCAGAGGCTACCCCAGGGAGATTAAAGGAGTCAGGGTGCTACCAGTGACAGCTGGTTACATTTCACCGCTCTCCTCACACTTACGAACATGACAGTGAAGCCTGAGGTGGATGAGCTGTACCTCTCTAATACCAGGTCTGTGCTGTGCTGGGAGCTTTTAGTCATATGCTTGGAAGGTGCAGCGGAGCATTTTTTATTTTTGGGCAGCTCATTGTCCTCAAACGATTGAACAACTCATTATTTGTATCATTAAAGTCAATTGATCACATATAGCAAAAAAAAAAAAAAATCCATGTAATCATGGTTATTCCTGTATTGTGCTCTATTGATCTAACCATTTTTGTCTACCTCTTTGTCAGTATCATGCTGCTGTGGTTACTGCTGCTTTCTTTACAGGACATTTTGCTACTGCTAAGGCAAGGCCCCTATTAGTGCCTCTTACTCTTTTTTTCCCTCAAAATGTTTTGGCTGTGCTCATGTGAGTCTTCCAGAGGAATTTCAGAATCAACCTGTTAAGTTCCAAAATCTCCCCATTGGGATTTTGATGGAAATTGCATTAAATTGACATCATCATCATATCAAATCTTCTCATCAGGAACATTTTGACTTTTCATTTATTTAGGTCATTGTTAATGTCCTTAAAGTTCTCGGGTTTTCTTCATATATTTCTCAAAATGTTCCAGGTATATACTCTCTCTTTTTTTCCTGTTTCAGCGAATGGGATAATTTTTTTTTTTCCATTTCAGACTTTAATTTTTAAAAAAGATTTTGTATTAGTCAAGGTTCTTATGGTAGCAATTTACAGAGATACACTCTTAGGCAAAAAAAAAAAAAGTTGGGTGGGAATTCTTTGGAAGGTGGCCAAGGCGTCCTCTGCAGCCTGAGGGCAGAAGGGGGAGTGGGCCTCACAAGGGGGCCTGGAAACAACTGCTTAGTTTCTCTGTGCTGCTTCTCTGAGTAGATGTTTTCCTCTCCCTCTGTAGTTTATAGCTTTCTTTGCTGCTCTCTTTGTCTCACTCTCACATTTCTGGGAAGCAAAGTGATGTAGAACAAATCTGGCTACAGGGTCTATCCATATGAGTGGAGCAATTCTCAGAATCTACAGGCTGGGGAGACACTCCTTAAACAGATTTCAAAGCTCCGTAATGCCAGGAATTTCAAAACAATCTGTCTCCTCTTGCCTAAGAGGGTTAGAGTTGGCAGAAATGGTATGGGAGAACCCTCCCTTCCTAGTTCCAGGTGATTGATAAACAGGGGCCAACAATCATCACTGCTCTGGGATTAATAATTCAACAAAAATATATTGAGCCCCTACTGCTTTGCTGTTCACGATGTGCTTCTACTTACTTCATTTTGGCTCAGATCACATAGTATCCCATAAACGCTAAATTGTGTGGTTTAGGGACATAAATTGCCATTTCAAATATTTTGACTGTAGAAAATAAGATCCTTCAAATTTTGCAACTTAAGATAAAGATAACTATATTCCTACCCTCAACTGGCATAGGATTCATTTTGATTTCCCTCTGTAGAAAAAGCACTTATTAAAAAAAAAAAACAACTCTCCTTGAAAACCAAATTCTGTTAAAAGACATTTTTTTTTTCCGGGGTAGGAGACTTTATTTCACGGGAGGGGTGGGAGGGAGAACCTAGACAGAGGGCAGCAGGCGGTGTGGTAGGGGGTGGACGCTTGGACAGGGACTGGGTTGGGGAAGGGCTGCCCCTAGGCCTGTTGGGAAGGAGAAACTACATTTTTCTTTACGTAATCTAGTTCAGTAGTTGGCCTCCTTTTTTGACTGGGAGCCAGGTGAAAGCTACAACGGGAACTTGGAACCAGGAAACTTTGGCAGTCTTGACGAAGTTGGTTACTAATTGAACGACCTTCGCAGGGAACCTCGCCTCTGGGAACATGCTTTCTCATTTTCAAACCCGGCGTAACAATTTCTGGATTCAGGGGTTATGAAAGGAAACACAAAAAGCAGAACACTGGATACACGTGAGGCATTACCAATCGCAATGTGAATCTGACACTAGCGAAGGAAAAAAGAACAACGAGTTTGGAGGGACATTAAGGAAAAAGTCTCAAGGTAACTCGAGAGGTGGCACCTTGGCAAGCCCCAGCTCCTTCAGCAGATACCAAAAAACTTCATACGGCGAACACGCTTTCCTTTAATTGGAAAACGAGTGTTCGCTTTGGCCGAGTCCTTTCCTCACTGAGAGAAAATCCCATTGCTCCAAACAGTGCTTCCCCGCCCAGTCTGCAAACAACGAGTCAGGTTTTCCTCACAGGCCTGGAGGGGCCCTGCCGAGCCGAGCGGGAGACCCACGCTGAGCGGGGCCCACAAGCCGGGCGGGGGTGGGGGCAGGGATGGAGGGGCCCACCTTCTGGCCCCAGCAGGACCGACTGCCGAGGGACCGCCCCGTCCGCACCAAGCCGTCCCCGCCCCCGTCGGGCACGTAAGCACGACTTAGGTCGTGACTTCCGGCAGCGCAGCCGTGCTTTCCGGTTGTTCCGCCTACCCGCCTTCCTTCCGGGGCGGGACTTCCTGGCCATTATTGATAGGTGCCGGACTGCAGAGCTGGTGGGAGGAGCACACAGGAGGTCAGTCTGGGGGGCCAGGCCTTACGCTCCTCGAAAGGGTACCCGGGAGGATGCTCTTCCTCGCTCTCTTTCTCACTTTTTTCTCCCCGCGAGTCCTCGTTTGCGCGGACGTACTGGGCTTTTGGTACCACCCCCCCACCTGAGGCTCTTCCGCTTCCTCTTTTCCCAGGCTCCGCCCCCAGCGTCCCGTGGCCATGACGACCGCCCAGCGGGACTCCCTGGTGTGGAAGCTCGCGGGGCTGCTGCGGGAGTCGGGTGAGTGGATACGCGGTTGATCTGGGGCTGGGGCAAGGTGCGGGTGCACCTTGCCTTCCAGAGACACTCTCCCCCTTAGGAAACATAGAGTTACAGCTGATTAAGGTTACGAGGGTTCGGGCGTCAATTCATTTTTTTTTTTTACTCCTCTGAAGTTTATTCTCTCTGGTGCCGTTGCTTGCAGGGTCCTTTGTTTTTTGACATTTCACACCTTAGCCATCCTTCGAGACCCAACTCCAGTGCCACTTCCTCAATGCGTTCTCTGAAACTCTCAGAGGAAAGTGATCTTTACTTGGCTGTAAATCTCTGGAGACCCGGGACTGGCATAATCATTGCTCTGTGGCAAGGCACTTAGTATAGTTAAAAGCACGAGATTTGGAGTCAGATGCGCTTGGGTTGGAATCCCAACTCTTCCAAACGTGGCGAAGTTGTTTAAGTTTTCTGAGCTTCAGTTTTCCACAGCAGGAAAATGGCATAATGATTGTACTTAACTCGGAAGGTTGTTGTGGGGATTAATTTTAACCCATGTAAAGCATTTAGGACGATGTTTGCATAATATGTAAGGGCTCAAAATTGGTAGCTATTGTTACTACAGTTTCTTCTCTCCGTGCCTGGGCACAGTGGAGCCACAGTGGTTCAATGTGTGGTTGACATTAGTTGTGGTAGAACAAGCCCTGATTTGAGATCAGACAGAAGTAGCAACTTCCTGTCATCTATGTAAGCTCAATCAGTGTTCTTCTCCAAGCCCCAGTTTCCATCTCTTTAAGGGGTGGTCAGTAGTGCTTCTCTTTAGGAGATTCTGATGAAGTTTAAATGAGGTAACAAAGTTGTCTGCCACATACCACCCGATTAATGTTAGCCGCCTGCCCGCACTCCGTACTCCTTACTCCCATTGGTGGTGTCTGTGGAATCTCTTTTTAGAGCAGTTTTACTTTCTGGCTTGTTTTATTAACTGTGTACGTATTTTATCTCTTCTACACTAAGAGGCTCTTTGAGGGTGGGGAGAGTCTTTGAACCCTGTCCGCATCTATTGTTAGTGTCTAGCACATGGAACAGCTTTCATGTAAGGTTGTAGGATTTATCTGTTTGTTCAGCACAAATCTGACCTGGTGCTCCAGGGGTTAGGGATGATGGTGTGTGTGTGTGTGTGTGTGTGTGTGTTTGTGTGTGACTGTAAGAGGTACCGAGAGATTTTTATGATGATTGGAATAGTTTTGTATCTTGATTGTGATGTTGGTTATAGGAATCCACACCAATGACAAAAAAGTGGCATAGAACTATAGGTACATACCAATGTCAGTTTCCTGACTGATATTTACATAAAATGTAAACATTGGGGGAAACTGGGTGAAGAATATAGGGTACCTATCTGTAATATTTTTGTAACATGTTTCGGCTCTATCATTGTCTTAAAAAATAGTAAAAAAAATATTTCTCCATGCCTACCTCATAGCTGTACGTTTTAGGTGCAGTGGTGGGTACCAGGGTGATCAAAAATGTCCTCAAGGATGATAGTCTCATTAGAAGGAGCAATTTTAACACGGAGATGGAGAATAATACCTCAGTACTATAATGAGTGGTTATTCTTTCTATGACATGCATTTTGGGATGGTTTGAAAATTTCTGTAAGTGTGCATATTACTTTTGCAATCAGAGAAGTAAAGATGAAGTACATGGGGTATCTGGGTGGTTCAGCAATGGAGCACGCGACTCTTGATCTCGGGGGTGTGGGTTTGAGTCCCACGTTGGGCATAGAGTTTACATAAAAAAAAGGTGAAACACCCAACCAACTTGTACGTAAAGTGAGTGATTATAGCATAAAAGGGCAGCAGTGTTACACACTGAGAAGCCTGCCTGGAGGAGGATAGTCTCGAGCTGGGCAGAGTGGAAGGGAATGTATCAGAAAATGAGGAATCTGTGAACTGAGCTGACTGTATTCCCAGCACCGTGAGTAGACCAGACTCTCTTGAGCAGATGGTGAAAGAAAATTCGGAAAAGTTGGTTGGCTGTAGTGAACACAAACTCCTGTCATCAGGCTGAAGAGTTAGGACTTTTTGTGAAGATAGAGGGGAGCTGTGGAAGACTTTTGAGCAGGGAGGAGACAGTATGACCCCAGCAGTGGGAGATCTACCGTATGGATTGGAGTGGGTGTATCCTGGGTTCACAGAGTCTCAGAATAAAGGGGAAGACCCCTTTGTTATGTTCTCCTTCCTGTCTGCCCCTTTCCCTGCAGGTGACGTGGTCCTGTCTGGCTGTAGCACACTGAGCCTGTTGACCGCCACCCTGCAGCAGCTGAACCACGTATTTGAGCTGCACCTGGGGCCATGGGGCCCTGGCCAGACAGGCTTTGTGGCTTTGCCCTCTCACCCTGCCGACTCCCCTGTCATCCTCCAGCTTCAGTTCCTCTTCGATGTGCTGCAGAAAACTCTTTCACTCAAGGTCGCTGCAGTGGGAATGGAGTAGGATGTACGAAGAGCCCAAGAGCTGGGGGGGTGGGGGCATGGGTGCAAGAAGTCAGCAGCGCCCAGATGGAGAGGGTGTGAGAGCTGTGGGTGGCTGTGTGAGTGGGGAGAGGCCAAGGAAAGGGAGGTGTGCTGGCCTCGGTGACATGAGGTTTTTTCTTTTAGCTGGCCCACGTCCCTGGTTCTGGCCTCCCTGGGCCCATCAAGATTTTTCCCTTCAAGTCCCTTCGGCAGCTGGAGGTATGGAGTGTTGGGGGTGCCGGCACACAAAGCCCCGTTTGGGGCAAACTTTTGGGAATGGGGAAAGCGGTGGCCCCCCTTTGGTGGGTGGGCCAGGCCTGAGTGTGTCCACTGCTCTGCAGTAACGTGGCATTCATCTCTTCCGTTTAACGCTTCCCTGAACCATAGTTGGATTTGTCATCTTTTCCCTCCCCATAAAAGAAGGAATTGAGGTGAAGCCTCTGTCTTGTGAAATTCTGTCTCACTCTCTCCCTCCCTCTCTCCCTCCCTCCCTCCCTCCCTCTCAGCTCCGAGGTGTCCCTCTTCATTGCCTCCGTGGCCTCTGTGGCATCTACTCCCAGCTAGAAACGCTGATTTGCAGCAGGAGCATCCAGGCATTAGAGGTAAGGAGGATGGGGGCTGGGCCCAGATCCCTGTTCTGAGGGACATACAGGACCAAGCTCTGCCGTTCCCTTTTCTTTGCAGCCTTCCCTGCTTCCCGCTTCCCTTCAGACAGTGGCCTTGCCCCCTCTGCTGCACTCCCGTAGTGCCGTGTACCTGTCTGTCGTTTATGGTCACACCTGCCATCTTGTATTCAGTATTCTTGTATCCGTCTCCACATTCTTCCCACAACAGACTCCTGGGGGCGGGGCCCTGGGCTTGCCTTCAATCTGTCTCTGCAGACCAAGCTTAGTATATAGAGAACAAATGAATGGCTGGGGGACAATGGCTTGGAGCGGGGAGGAGGGGACAGTGGAGGTAATGGAGCACCCTATCTTAGGAGCTCCTCTCAGCCTGCGGTGGTGACCTCTGCTGTGCCCTGCCCTGGCTGGCTCTGCTCTCTGCCAACTTCAGCTACAATGCACTGACTTCCTTAGACAGCTCCCTGGTGAGTGCCTCAGAGGGAAGGGGGTTTAGGGAAAGACGGGGGGCCCTTAGGGAGGAGGGCCAGCTGGCTGCCTGGAGGTGTCTGATTCTCTGCTGCTTTTCCCATCTCCCCCCGCCCCCCAGCATCTCTTGTCAGCTCTGCGCTTCCTGAATCTGAGCCACAATCAAGTCCAGGACTGCGAGGGCTTCCTGATGGTGAGTGTGAGCAGGCTGGTTGGGGCTGGCCCCACTTGGCTCTCTGGTCATCCCACTCTGACCCTCTCTCCTGGACCTGTCCCCCACCTCCCCCAGGTGGGGCTGTATCCTGGAGGCAGTACTCTTGGGGAACTCTGGCTGTAGCGTAAGAGAAGCCGGTGTTCAAATCTCATCTCCTAAATTGTTGTGTGACTTGGGACAAACTAAGCTCTGAGTTTCTTAATTGGTCAAGCAGAAATCCTAGGAGTACCTGTTTTTATAGTATTAGAGTGGTCATGGAGGTTGTGTGATGTTACTTAGCCTGGTGTCTAGCTCAGAAAAGGTAGCTTGGGGATGATGGGGAAGAATCTTCTCCAAGTCTTATTGTCAGGGACAAACAAAGTTGGATGGTAGTTACTGTGGTGAGAACAGATTTTAGTAACACACTATTGCAGTAGTAATAAGCTATCGTGGTATGTAATCAGTAGTAGAACCATTTTAATTTGTAATAAACTTTAGCATAAACTAAACTCAAATTTGATTTGTGCAGAGATTACTGGATGTTTTAAAGGCATAGTGAGGGAGTGGGCAGGAGAAGGCAGGGACTTGAGCAGATTCTTTCGTTGACCGAACTAGTCAGTTTTAAACCTCTGAAGTCAAGGAAGTGGAAATTTACAAAAAGCAGGAAGGGGGTGTTGGTCCATATGAAATCCGTCTGGGTCTGGGATTGCTAACTGGCACCTGCCAGAGTTAGCCTTCTACCTTCCTACAGAGGCTGGGAGACGGGGGTTCTGTCTTCAGCTGTTGGCTGGAACAAACTAAATTCTTCTGGCAGCCTTGGGTTTTTCTAGGAGGGAAGGTAAAGGGGCTGGAGTTGTCTTCCCAAGGACGTGGCCTTGAGCTATTAGGAACTATGCTAGGATTTGTTCAATTCTGTTAACGTTTGGTGGGGGGGGTGGAGGATGGGATGAACTCATTTGTGCAGAGAGTATGCAGTCTTTATAGGCTAAGGTTGAGGCCTACTTGAAAAGAAGGCTCAGAGAAGCCCGGCTAGAGTCTGGTCAAGGAGAGAATCTTTGTCACCACCCCCTTTCAGGACTTGTCTGAGCTCTGCCATCTGGACATCTCCTATAACCACCTGCGTTTGGTGCCAAGAATGGGACCCTCGGGCGCTGCTCTGGGGACCCTGATACTGCGAGGCAATGAGCTCCGGAGCCTGCAGGGTGAGTGGGGAGTGTGGGGGGCCAGGGAGTAGGAGAGGGTGGGGTGAACATGGAGGGTAGAGGGCCAGTGTGAGACTCAGCCTGGGACCCGCATGCCTCCAGAGCCTCAGGTGGGCCTGCGGGTAGGTGTGAGGTGCCCAGGCTGGTCTTTCTGCTCTTACCAGCCCCCCGCCCCCAATATGCCCTTCCTCCCTGCTCGCCTCCACCCCAGGCCTGGAGCAGCTGAGGAAGCTGCGGCTCCTGGACGTGGCGTACAACCTGCTGGAAGGCCACAGGGAGCTGGCGCCGCTGTGGCTGCTGGCTGAGCTCCGCCAGGTGGGTCCTCAGTGCTTCCGGGACCTGGGGGCCGGCTCTGCGCCTCTCCCTCCCTCCCCCGGCTGATTCGGTGAGTGCCCTTCCTCACACAGGCAGTCCCAAGGCCCATCTCAGTCTCTTCTTCCTGCCCTTCAGCTCTACCTGGAGGGGAACCCTCTGTGGTTCCACCCCGCGCACCGAGCGGCCACTGCCCAGTACTTGTCACCCCGCGCCAGGGACGCTGCAGGCGGTGTGAGCGATCTTCTCCTGTCCGCTCTGCTTTCCCTGTCCTGCCTGTCCCACCCCCTGCCCCGTCATCCGCCCCCCACCCCAGCCCTGGGTGAGGGGCCGCAGCCCTGGCCCCCCTGCTTGTTAGGCTGCCCCCGCCCCGAGCCTGCTGGTCCCTGCAGGGCTAGGAGGGCTCCCCTGGGTGGGTGGGCAGGTACCCCGCCACCGACGCAGCCCCTCCCCTTTTATCTTTGCTCAGTTCCTTCTTGATGGGAAAGTCTTGTCACTGACTGACTTTCAGGTTAGTGTGCGGGGAGCGCTGGGGGTGGGCCATCCAGGAATGATTTGGGAGGACATGACAGGGGTCCCGGGGTGGGGGTCTTTCTGGGCAGCTACAAAGTAGGGCCCATCCCTTGGCTAGGCCGGTAGGGCAGAGGTGCATCTCTGGCTCCAGCCTCGCTCTCCTTCCCGTTGTCACACGCCAGACTTCCACATCCTCAGGGCTTGGCTCCTCGGCCCCACCTCTGCCCTGGTCAGCGGGGAGTACTGCCGAAACCTCAGGCGGCCCTGACTTGAGTGACAGCATCTCCTCAGGGGGCGTTGTAGCCCAGCATCTGCACCGGAAGGTTAAGGTAAACAGTGTCCTAGGCCACCTTCGCCTGGGGTTGGGTCCCTTTCTGGGGGCTCTGGGTTGTGGATGGGCTGGGAAGAGAAAGGCCTCATCCTTGCTTGTGGGTGGGGTTTTCTGGGTTAGGTTGAGTGTGTGGCCACAGACGGCAGGGTGGGAGGCCCCGGCTCTTCTAGAGCATCGGTCCTGTGTCCACCTTCAGAGCCGAGTCCGTGTAAGGCGAGCAAGTATCTCGGAACCCAGCGATACAGACCCAGAGCCCCGGACTCTGGACCCGTCCCCAGCTGGTAAGTCCTCTGTGGCCCCAGCTGCCCTTGCCCTAAGTCCTGTCTTCAGGCTCTGGCCCCAGTCTTCACGGTAGGAGGGATTCTGTCTGAGGTGGAGCAGAGCGTTGTAGAGGGCCTCTTAGGCTTTCCTCTTTTCTAGTTTAAGGAAAAAGGAGACCACCCCTGGGTAGCATTTTCCAAAGTGTTTTTAAAGGAACATGAATTGTGCGGGATGTCGAGAGGTCACTTGCTGAAAGGATCCCATGGGAAAAGCTGGGCTAACCAGAGTTAAGTAGGCGTCCTCCCCCCAGGACATCTCAGGACCTCCAGTTCGCTCCCGTGTATTTCCAATCTCCCCAGCAGCGTATGCTGCGTGGTTCTGACTTGTGTGTGGGCACGGCGTTCCATAGAACGTGCTTTGAGACATGCTGCTGAGGGGAAGCCTTGAGTCTCCCTCTGATCCCCACCCCCCATCACATTACACACCTTTAGACTTCACCCCAGGGAGCAGTTGCAGAAGAGGCTGGGGTCGTTGGGGGTCGTGGTGAGGGCACGGGCTTGCTAAGCGGTGCACCCCTCACCGGCCCAGGGAGGTTTGTGCGGCAGCATCGGGAACTTGAACTCATGAACAGCTTCCGGGAACGGTTTGGCTGTGACTGGCTGCAGTATAGGAATCACCTGGAGACCTCCGGGACCTCTGTTGTGGCTACCTCTGAGACCCCTGCCCTCAGCACACTGCCCCTGAGCCCAGGGTCTATGCCCGGCCCTCCACCCCCAGAGAAGGAGTCACCGCAGGAAATGGCAGAGGAGGTCAGGCTCCTGCCGGAGACCCGGGAGGAAGAGGAGGTGGAGGAACAGGATGAAGTGGAAGGTGAGCACCGAGTGCTCATTCAGCGGCCGCCAGGGAGACCGGGCCAGGTGCTGGTGGTGTATCTGGGCGAGTTGGGAAAACCCAGACTTGGGGCAGCTGACCCCTTCTGGATGGAGGGCCACCCCGTGGGAGGGTGGAGTCGGGGATACCTCTCTCTTCTTACAGGTTGCTCTCCTGGTCTCTCCTCAGTGGAACTGTGTCGCCCCATGTTGGTGTGTCCCCTGGAGGGGCCCGAGGGCGTGCGGGGCAGGGAATGCTTTCTCCGGGTCACTTCCGGCCACCTGTTCGAGGTGGAACTCCAGGCAGCTCGGACCCTGGCACGGCTGGAGCTCCAGAGCCTAGAGGCAGCTGAGGTGGAACCTGAGCCTCAGACCGAGCACGAGGCAGTGCTCGAGGTGAGCGGCGGCATTAGGGGTCCTGGAAGAGGTGCTGGGCCTTTTGCTGGAGCCACTTGGGACAGCACAGCTGTTGGGTACCAGGCACTGGGTCGTGAGTTTTCCCCAGTCTCTCGTTGGTACTTGGAGCAGAGCAGGGGAGCTGTGGGGGGCGAAGGCACGGCCCCAGACAGCTTGGAAGGCTGAGCTGAGGAGTAGGGCTGCTAAGCTAGAGTGTGGATGTCAGCAAGAGCATTTTCATGACATCCAAAGCTACGATTTTCTTCCCTACTGTCAGCATCACCCAGATCTCTCGGATCCCCTCTGTGCGCAGGGCTCAGATCCGCTTCCCGGGGCCCCTGTCCTTGTTCTGCGCTTCTCCTACATTTGCCCTGACCGGCAGCTGCGTCGCTATGTGGTGCTGGAGCCCGATGCCCACGCAGCTCTCCAGGTAACCGGGCCTAGAGCGAGGTCAGGGCACCGGGGGAGGCCTGAAGGGCTGAGGGCCAGGGTCCACTGCTCACAGCTGTGTCTGGCCCACCCTGTTTCAGGAGCTGCTTGCTGTGTTGACCCCAGCAGCCACCACAGCTCAGCATGAGCTTGGGGAAGCGAGAGACCTGCTGCGGGGCAGACTCCAGTGTCTACGTTGTGGCCATGAGTTCAAGCCAGAGGAGCCCAGGTTGGGGTTAGACGGTGAGGAAGGCTGGAGGCCTCTGTTCCAAAAGACAGGTATGCGCCTTGCCCTTGACCTTCTGTCCATGGGACTCCCACCGTTTCAGAGACAATGGCTTTGAGAGAGGGAATACAGAGGGGGCACCCCAGGGAAGGAAGGAGTGGGGACCAACTTTTCTCTCTGGAGGAAAAATAAAACTGTCTGATACATTTGCTAAAAAAAAAAAAAAAATGACAGGAGCAAAAGAAGAAATGAGATCCTTTTCTTTTTTCTCTCTCTAAAAGTTAGGAAATACGATCTCCTTAACTGTTGAAACATACTTATTATTTTTTCATAACTTGAAGGCTTTTTCCACTTTTTTGGCTGATAATTTAGAAACTCCATAAAAGTTCCTTAGCCCTCACTGCAGTATCGGGTGTAGTGCTGTCCTCTGAGCACGTTTGGCTGTTAAGATGCTTTTCGAGTTGGCTGAGGTGGTCCCGCCTTGACTGACCTCGTAAGCTACTTGAGATCAAGTGGTGCCTCATGGCATCTCCTCACACTCTGTTCTTTAAAGTGAGAGATTTTTCCACTGCAGATTAGTCAGAAAGCAATGTCTTTAAAGATCCTAAAGAGAAAAGAAATATTCTCGATATCATTTATGTTGAAATGCATGACTTTTAAAAAAATTATGTATCTGTCTATGTATCTATCTATCTGTTCATCTGTCTATCTATCTGACAGAGAGAGCCAGCGAGCACAAGCAGGGGGAGTGGCAGGCAGAGGGAGAGGGAGAAGCAGGCTCCCCGCTGAGCAAGGAGCCCAACAGGGGGGCTGATCCCCGGGTCCTGGGATCATGATCTGAGCCAAAGGCAGACACTTAACTGACTGAGCCACTCAGGTGCCCCGATTTTTTTTTTTTTTTTAAGATTTTATGTATTTGCGGGGAGCGGGGCTCATGAGCAGGGGAAGGAACAGAGGGAGAGGGACAGGCAGACTCCCCGCTGAGCTTGGAGCCCAGGATCCCGAGATCATGACCTGAGCCAAAGTCAGACACTTAATGGACTGAGCCACCCAGGTGCCCAAATATTTTTTTTAAGATTTTATTTATTTTGAGAGAGTGCAAGAGTGTGTGCGTGTGAGCAAGAGCGGGGCAGAGTGGGAAGGAGAGGGAAAGAATCTCGAGCAGACTCTGCGCTGGCTGTGGAGTCTGACTTGGGGCTGATCCCATGACCCTGAGATCATGACCCAAGCGGAGCAGAAACCAAGAGCTCGGTGCTCAACCAACTGAGCTACCCAGGCGCCCCCCGGGTGTGTCATTTTTTTGATCCTTGCTTTGCTCATTTGCAAATTGGGATCCAGAGTTTTAATTCTATTGTCAGAGGGTCCAGTATATGCCCGTTGTAGCTGCTCAAAGTGTTCCCTCTCTCGCTGCCGATCCCCGACCTGGATTCTTTCTTTACCTGATCCGTTCACCCATCCTGATGACCCTATAGGACAGGCACTGTCATCACTCCTATTACAGAGGAGGAACCAGGCTCAGAGAGCTTAGGTGACTTGTCATAATTGCTTAGGTGACAGCTATTAAGTGACGGAGCCTGGAATTGGACCCGTACCTGGCACCCTGCTGTCCTGACCTGTTGGTTTGGGGCCTTCACACGTGGCTGGTGGAGCTTCAGAGCACATGACAGCCCGAGGCTGTGGGAGGGGCCCAGAGCAGTTTGGTTCTCTCTGAGAAGGCCTGAAATAAGAAGATGGGGTATATTTTGAGGAGGTCGTGGGCCATGGGTCTGGGTTTGCTCCTCCCTCACTGGGATGGAGAGCGGTTGACTAACTGGCCTGCCCAGGAAGTGGGGGGAGGGGGGTGTTGGGAATGGTGGGGAGCATAGGAAGCTGGAGATGTTGGCCAAGGTGAATCTGAGAGGGGGTGGGGAGCATGATGAGCACAGTGGGGGGATTGTGGTGCTGTGTGTCGGGGTTCACAGGGACTGTGCTCATCCTTCCTTCCAGAATCTCCTGCTGTGTGTCCAAACTGTGGTAGTGATCATGTGGTTCTCCTGGCTCGGTCCCTGGGAACCAGCCACGGGGAGCACAGACAGGACGAACAACCGCCAGTTCCCTCGCAGACGGCCAGCGCCGTCCGTGACCCTCCTGACCCCAGTGACCACAGCAGCAGGGCTGACGGGGCCCCATCTCAGGCGCCGGTCTCCCAAGATCGCCACGGTTGGAGCCTCAGTCCCCGTGAGTAGAGGTGAAACGGGACCGAGGTGGTGTTCAGGGAGGCGGGAGAGTGCAGTGGTCGCCCGGGCAGGCTGACGGCCCACGGCTCGCCCCCAGCCCCTGAGCGCCACGGCCTCCGCTCTGTGGACCACCGACTCCGGCTCTTCCTGGATGTCGAGGTGTTTGCTGACGCCCAGGAGGAGTTCCAGTGCTGCCTCAAGGTCTGTGCCGGCCTGGCGCTGCCCTGCGCCCCTCCCTGGCCAGAGTGCCCGCTGTGTCCCCCACAGCAAACCGTGTCAGCGCAGGGGCTCTGGAAGCCCCGGGTCAGGCGCCCGGTTTCAGCTCCCGCGGTCACTCACAGTGTGGCTACGGACACGGTCCTTGATATGGCGAAGCCTGTCGTTGCCGCTCCGCGGCGGGGATAGTGCTTCCTACCTCATGGGGTGTGTCGGTGGGCGCCCATGGCACTCACAGGGGGCCTCCCGTCACCGCTCTAAGTACCCAGTGTTATCGGTCCCTCTGCGGGCACCTAGCATCTGCACGACACTAGGATTTCGAGTAAATCCGTCTCGCCATCTGTCTTGTATTCTGCTGTGAGAAACCCGACGATTGTGAGGTAGGAAAGTGCTGGAATCAGGCTGAGGCATCGGATCCAGCCTGAGTGACGGAGCCTCCCCTTCTTGGGGAGCCGATCTAAGATCTAATCCAGGGCTTGAAAGATGAGTTCTAGAGAAGGTGGGGGATGGTCTGGGGAAAGGAAGCAGCACCTGTGTCGGGGGCCTGAGAGAGGGGCTAGCTAGTGGGGAGAAACTGTTGCTGTCGGGACAGCAGGGGGTGGGCTGGGGAGGGGGCAGGGGCCCTGGGACGAGTCTGAAGAGGCAGGCAGGGGCCAGTTCAGGGGCAGCCTCAAGTGTCTGCCAGGGAGTTTGGACTTGATCCCAAGGGCCGCGGGAGCCCCGGAGGCAGGGGAGTGCCAGTTGGTTTTGTTGTACGGTAGTCCGGCAGAGTGTGGAGGGTGGGTCGGAGGGGGCACGATGCCAGGCAGGGAAACCCGCCGAGCCCGCCTGCGGGTCAGGGTGCAGGGGGGTGGCAGGCGAGGCCGGACGCATGAGCAGTGGGGAGGGTCGGGCCACGGTGACTCTGCTGTCAGCCCGGCAGCCGCCTTCCTTGTCCCCTCTTTCTTTCCTGTTCCCCGTAGGTGCCACTGGTGTTGGCAGGCCACCCTGGGGAGTCTGTGTGTCTCGTGGTGGTGTCCGACCGCAGGCTTTATGTGTTGAAGGTGACAGGGGAGATATGGTGAGCGAGTGGGGCCGTCAGGGACAGGGTGGGGCTCCCTGGGGGTCTCACGCCGCTCACTCTTTGCCACCACTCTGGCCCTCCCTCTCCACAGTGGGCCTCCAGCCAGCTGGCTACAGCCAGCCCTGGCCGTTCCCCTGCACGACCTGAGCGGCATCGAGCTGGGGCTGGCGGGACAGAGCCTGCGGCTGGAGTGGGCGGCCGGGGCAGGCAGCTGTGTCCTGCTGCCCCGAGATGCCAAGCATTGCCGGGCCTTTCTAGACGAGCTCACTGGTGAGAGAGGGAAGAGAGAGGGAAGGGAGGTGCGGGGAGGGGGGGTGGGGGCCGAGGGGTCATAGCTGCCCACGTCTGGCAGCCACGGTGGAGACAGACAGGTAATGGGACACATCCCCTTTAGAGGTTTCTGAAATGTGGAAGTCAGGAAGGTCTTGAGAGGTGGAGAGGTTAGGATAGAGGAGATGGAGTCTCTGAGGTTCCCTGTCCCTGGCTGGCTCTGTCCAGATGTCTTACAGGCTCTGCCCCCCAGCTGGAGGAGCAGCGTCAGTGCCACAGAGGAGGAGGTGACCCCGAAGCACCGCCTCTGGTGAGCGGATAGGAGGTCGAGGCCACGGTTGGTGGCCAGACAGCCGCTCCCGGAGCCCGGGCCATCTCCGCAAGCCCCAGCCATGGTTGGGCCCTGAGCACCTGGGCCGGCCTGTCCTCATGCCCACACCTCCCGCCCTGGTTCCTCCTCCCTGCCCCTCTCAGTATTTCCCACCGCCTGGCTGACCACTCCTTCCCCCCAGGCCATTGCTGGAGAGAGAGACTTCCTCCGAGCCGCCTCTGTTCTTCTACCTTCGGGTGTTCCTGGTGGAAGGTGAGGCTTCTGTCTTCTGTCTTGCCCCAGGCCCCTGGCTAGGTGCCCCCATTGCCTCTCTGTGCCCTTGTAGCATTTCCAGTTTCTGGAATCTGGACTTCTCTCAGGCATACCCCAGTGACAGCCTCGGTCTTCCGGCCTCTCTTAGTGGGGCCAGCAGGTTTCCTGGGTCCTCAGAGACCTTTGCTTTGGGGTGCAGGCTTTCTGTGATGGGGAGCAGATGGGCTGGGTCTGCTCCACCTAATCCGGTCAGAGGAGGCAAGCGGATCTTTCTCATGGGCTGGGTGGGGGGCAGGTTCCCTTTGTCTTGGGCCTCAGAGGTTTTGGAGGCTGGAGATGCCTGGAGTTTGGAAAAGGGAGAGGCCTGGCCCCCTGTGACCACCTTGGCAGGGTGTGATTCACCCCTCTCGAGTGACACCGGGAGGCTGCCCGGGGAGCTGGGCTCCTCTGTGGCTTTCCACTCTGGGCCTCGCCCTGTCTCTTTCCCTCCAGGCCCTGTGACCTGCCCTGTGTCTCTGTTGGTGACGCTGTCCACCCTGTACCTGTTAGAGGAGGACCCTGCAGGCTCCCAGGCAGAGCCCGCTCTTCCTGCAGCACCCGGCGGAGCCTCTGAGACGCGCCTGCCCTCGGGGCTGGGCCCTTCCGTGCGCGTCAGGGAGCAGTGGCCTCTCAGCAGCTTGAGCTCGGTGCTGCTCTATCGCACGGCCCCGGGGGACCTGCGGCTGGTCTTCTACGATGAGGTGTGTGTGTGAGAGAGAGAGAGAGAGAGAGAGGTGGGGCGGCAGTGTGGAATTGCGATGGGCAGTTGTGGTGGAAGGAACACAGAAGTGGGGCGTGAGGAGCTGGGGTGCTCGCTGGGTGTGGAGGAGCAGCAGGGAGAGAGGGTGGCAGTTGTGGGCGGTGGAAGCCCGCGGGCCTGGGGCCAGGCTGGTGTTAGCTGGGAGGCGTTCGCATTTGGATGGGCCCCCGGTGCCAGCCCTCTGCTCTTCCCAGCCGCCTTAGGCCTATTACAGATGGAGAAACTGAGGCTTGGGGGCATTAGCCAGTTTGCCTGGGTCACAAGTGGTCAATCCAGGAATCGAACTCCAACCAGTTCCTTGGAGTTGATTCCAGAACTTACATTCTAGAAAACAGGGTGGATTAAAGAAACAAGATAGTAAACGTGGAAGCCTTCTGTTTGGGGGTGACTTCAGTAAGTGTTGTGCTTCAGAAGCTCAAAGTCTGGGTCTGCTGTGGAGGGGCACAGGCTTGGGGAAGGAAGCAGGCCTTGGGGCAAGGAGGGGTGGCGGGTCCTCCGCGAGTCTCCCCTCACTGCCACTTGCTCTGCCAGGTGTCCCGGCTGGAGAGTTTCTGGGCCCTTCGTGTTGTGTGTCCGGAGCAGCTGACGGCCCTGCTGGCCTGGATCCGGGAGCCCTGGGAGGAGTTGTTTTCCATCGGACTCCGGACTGTGACCCAAGAGACCCTAGATCTCGATCGGTGAGGCCTCCGTGCCGAGCCCGCTCTGGCCTCGGGAGCCATGGCTGCGGAAGCTCTCTCTCCCCGGACTCTGGCTGCGGACTTCTCCGGGAGGCCCAGACGACCCACGGCTCAAGGGCAGGCTGAGAGACATCGCCTGGCCTGGTCTGGCCCAAGGGGACAGGCTCCATGGTCAGTAGGAATGTTTCTCCTGCACTTTTTCTCAGGTATCAATAAAAGTGTTTCCCTTTTGGATGCCATGGGGAGAGTTTCCGTGTGTCACTCAGGCCGCCTGCCATTCCTTCACCTCTTCTAGCAGAAACCGCCCCGCCCATAGCTCTCCCTCAGTGGACAGCCCAGCCTTGTCGGTCCTGTGAGCCCCCATTTCCAGACCCCCTCTGCCCCAGCTGATGGGAGCAAGTGGGACCCCGGGCCCATGGGCACCAGGCCTCAGCCAGCTGTGCCTGTTACGGGGGCCCGATGAGGAAATCGCTGCTGAATAAATGGCTGGACCAGTTCGGTTCTGGGCACTACTGAGGACCTCCGGCCACTGGCGCTCAATGAGGGGGTGTCTGGGGAGAAGGGGTATGGACTTGGGCTGTGGAGGAAGTGGTTGCCTCCTCTCAGCCCTGCCTCACGCAGCCCGACGGCCTGGTCAGGTGGACCCCATGCTTTCACCTCGGTCCCCGCAGCCTCAGTGACCCATTCCGGGGTGCTCACATGGCTCAGTTTGGTTGCTGGAGCACCCAAGAAAGAGGTGCGCTTTCCCCATGAGGGGTGCAGAGAGGGTAAGCCTGGAGCTGCCAGCCACGGCAGGGGAGCTTTCCTGAGAGCGGAGCCGTGCAGAGAGTGGCAGAGTGGGAGCACGCAGGGCTGGGTCCTGGTGGTGTCTTTGGAGTTCCTGGGTCCAGCTGTGCCTGCAGGCAGGTGCCTCTGGGACTTCAGGTTATGTTAACTAAAGGAGACTCCTTCCTGGTTTTTTTTTTTTCTTTTAGCTTAAGCTAATTTGAATCAAACAGTGAGCCATGGAAAGGGTCCTAACTGCATAAATTCCCACCCTGACTTGAGCAAGCCTGACTTGGGATTTGATTTTTGCACCTGAAAATGAACATAGCAGGAGGAGTGGCACCTACAGGTTTGTGTAGAGAGGCCCTGGGAGGAAGGCTTGGGCAAGGAGCCTTGGAGGCTCAAGTCAGGCTGCCTTTGAGTCCAGAAGCTGGGCTCTGGCTGAGTCTGCTGTGTGGTTTTGGGGTGACTCTCATCTACGGAGCATTTACACGCCAGGTGCTGAGCCAAGTGCCTAATGATGGTCTCTGCTGCTCACGGGGGTCCTGGGAAGGGGGTGGCATCTTGTTATAGGAAATAGGCTTAGAGGAGTTAAATGACTTGTTCAAGGTCACATCAGTAAAGGGAGGAGCCCTGATGCATCCAGGCTCATGTGACTTCACAGCCAGGGCAGTCTGCAAACCAGGGAGCCTCACTGCCTCCCCTTCCCTGTCTCTGATGGGCCTCTGAGCCCTGCCCCACTCACGGAGGGAGCCTGGCCCACCCAGCCCTTCATAATCCTCCACTTGTCCAGGATGGGCAAGCCGGATGGACCGTATGTATCTGAAGTAGTGAGATATTAGGTGATGGATTAATTCGTGGGTGATTTTCACTCCTTCCCTCTGAACTGTAGAGAACAAAGATGCCAATCTTAAGGTGTTAAGTTGAAGGACTAAGTGTAGGAAGAGATTTGAAAGGACCATAAAGGGAAATCAAGAGTTCTGCAATGGGGAGGGGGAGAGTTTTTAGAGAAGGGCATTAGGGGCAGTGTAGGAACAATTCCCCTTAACACTGGGGGCTCTCAGGGTGGAGGGTCCCTGGGCCGAGCTCCATGTTTGGAATTAGGGAGGACAGTGACCTGTCAGATGCTCCCTACACCACCAGAGCACATGGAGACAGCCTTTTGGAAGCACTTGGCAGGTTAGTTGCCCAGATTTCTCTTGAATGGAGAAAGGAGGGGGTCCAGAGGATCCTGCGGGTGCCTGGCATGCAAGGAAGTCACCTGAGAGCATGTTAGAGAGCTTGCCAATTGGTCGTTGGAGGAATGCAGCAGGAAGATGGTATAATAAGCCCAGCCCCCAAATGGGGATGTGATCAAGTTAGACTTGAATCGATTGAATTGAAATCATTGATGAGGCTGAGTTGATTTGAACGTTACCAGATTAACTTCTCTGTTGGTTGGAAATGGGGGTTTGTTACAAGGATAAAGTTGAGGGGCGCCTGGGTGGCTCAGTCGTTAAGCGTCTGCCTTTGGCTCAGGTCATGATCCCAGGGTCCTGGGATCGAGCCCCACATCGGGCTCCCTGCTCCGCGGGAAGCCTTCTTCTCCCTCTCCCACTCCCCCTGCTTGTGTTCCTGCTCTCGCTGTGTCTCTCTCTGTCAAAGAAATAAATAAAATCTTTAAAAAAAAAAAAAAAAAAAACAAGGATAAAGTTGAGTTATCAAGAAAAAGGTCATTTTTGCATACCTGAATTTGGAGGACTGCCATGTTTCTGGAATTTCTGTCAATTACCATTGGAAAGGTCAACATAGGGTTTGGAAGGTGTGGACCTAGAGAGCAAGGGGAGTGTGGTTTCTTTATGGTGGTCTGGGGTTACTCCTTTGCCCCCACTAGAAGGCCTTTGACTTAGGGTTCTTGGGGGAGGGTCATGCTCTGGAAACTTGGTCAGGGCTCACTGTAAAGCTATTTTGGAGAAGTCCAAGGTGGGGCCTGGGGTTGGGGTGTTTCCTGGCTAGAGAAGACTGAACTGGGCTCCTGGGGCCCAATTCCACCCTTGACCCAGCCAGCCCTCTGCAAACCCTGGGGCCCCAGAGGATGGAATCGTTTGGGAAATAATCAATGCCCTGGAGGACAGTCACTCAGCCTCCTGCTCTGTAAGAGCAAAAGTACAATAGAGAAACCCCTGGATCCTGAGGAGGGGAAGGAACTGTGGGGCCCTAGGAGGGAGAAGCCTTTGATATTGGTTAGAGCCCGCTCCTTTCCCTAGTTCTGCCTTTTTCTTTTTCTTTTTCTTTCTTTCTTTCTTTCTTTTCTTTCTTTCTTTCTTTTTTTTCTTTCTTCTTTTTTCTTTTCTTTTCTCTTCTTTCTTCCTCCCATCCCCTCCCCTCCGTTCTTTTCTTTCTTTCTTTCTTTCTTGATTTTATTTGAGAGAAAGAGAGTGAGTGCACGACTTGGGGGAGGGGGAGAGGGACAAGCAGACTCCATGCTGAGTGGGGAGCCTGATGTGGGGCTCAGTCCCAGGACCCTGAGATCATGACCTGAGCAGAAGTCAGATGCTTAACTGACCGAGCCACCCAGGCGCCCCAGTGCTGCCTTTTCTGACCCTCATGTGGGTCAGCATTGTTCCTGTCCTGAAACACGATCGTCACATATTCATAAGTATACTGAATGGATGGGTTTATTTATTCCTTCACTTGACAGAGATTAGTAGGACACAGGTCCTACTGCTGAGCCCATTAGAGCGTCTGTCAGGGCAGGAGGGTTTCTCCAGTGGCTCATAAACGACTCTTAAGAAAGCAGATACCTTCTCTGGGCCAGGACCGCTGAGGGGACGGCGGGGCCACCGTTGAGAGCTCCCTGGAAGACTGATAGAGGCACACCTCTAAACAATGAGGAAGGTCATAATCCAACAGCTGTGGCTCAGTGAGCCCTTCCTACGGTCCATGCGTTGTTTAAAAGCATCTCATTTTCCCAAATGTTTCTTATAGTCCTTTGATCACAAGATCTAGAGCCACTTAGCTTAAGGAAAGAGCCCTGTGTATGGAAATGACCCAGCCCGGGAAGGCTGGTGCTGAGGCCCCAGAGACGAGCTTCTCCTGAGGCTTCCCATGTGTGGAGCCAGATGGCCTCTCTCTCTCCCCCCGCGCCCCCACCCCCAGCAGGACCCTGGTCTGGTCCAGCCGGAGAGTGGGGAGGAAGCGGTGTGCACCTTGGAACCAGTCGGGAAATGCTGGCTAGGGTGGGGGGCCCTCGGTGACAGGCCTGAACAAGGGTGGCGGGGCCCAGAAAGATCGGTGCAGAGGTTCGGAAAATAAGTTCACCTACTTCTGTTTGCTCAGAGCTGGCCTGAATTTTTAATTGAAGCAAATTAAAACTTCCCAAAAATATTAGTCCACTTTCTTGGCGGTGCACACACCCCCTTCCCCATCAGCACTTTTGTACTGTCTGCAGACAAGCCAGGACTGGCCCTGAGAGAGCCCTTCCCCAGCCCCTGGCCTGGCGTTCCCTTTCAGAGCGGCCAGGCCCATTTACAAGCGCTTCCCCAGAAGTCCCGTCCGGTCACGGTCCAGATGGGGCACAATCACCCGCAGTCGTTGTAGGATGATTTGCCAAGCGGCGTGAGGCCCGGGCAGTGGAAGAGGAGCTTTCCTCCATTTCTTTGTGCTTAAGTTCTCTGCACGTGGCTTTGTTTTAACAGTGCAGCAAAGTCCTCTGCACCCTTCATCCTGGGGGTGCTCTTTCTCTGGTGACCCACGAGACAGGTAGTGGTATCGGCCACCGAGGAAGCCGTCAAGGGTGAGGCCATCGCCGCCCCTGGAAGTGTCTGGCCTTTAGCTGTGCACCTCACCAGGTGCCAGGATGCACCTGCTCCTGACACCCGCCACACTGAGCGAATGGGACCACTTTGCTTCTGACGCCTGTGCACAGGTGTCCATCCACAAGCACTTGCCTCTCCCACTCTCTGCCCCAGAGATCGACCTGTCCGTTCAGTCTGGCCTTCCCCCCACCCCCCAGCAAGTGCTTATGGATCAGCTGTCCAGCCTTAGGCTTGCTGGCAGTGGAGGGAAAGGATTCACTCCCTAAAACTGTCCATAACAGCACTCTGCCGCATTTTCTGTAGAAATGAGGTAGGATGGGGTATATTCATGTTAGCTTCTGTTTGTATAAATGAATTCTAGAGGGACAAACAAATTGGTGGTGGGGGATGAAGACGAGAACAGGGCAGAAGGGGTCAGGGATGGTATTGAGGCTCTGTTACTTTTTATTTTAAAAATATTTCTAAACTCCCTGAATGTATTTTGATTCAAAAGTAATATTTAAAAATTTAGATGAGGCCCTGGGGGGGGGGTCAGTGGCCAAAACTGAATGATATATTGACTTATTTATTTTTATTTTTATTATTATTCTTTCTTAAGTTTTATTTTATTTTTTTAAGTAAACTCTACCCCCAACATGGGGCTTGAACTCCTGACTCTGAGATCAAGAGTCCCACCCTCCACCCAGCCAGGCGCCCCCTAAACTGAGTGGTATAAACGTTGACTCCTGAGACTTTGGAAGGTGGGGTGTAGGTCAGCTTGAAGGCACTTTCTTTCTCAGTGGGAGAGATAGCCGATGAGTCTTTTCACGTGGAATGAGGGGTGACATCCTTCCTCCTTTGCTGGCATGCCATGGGGGCTTCTGAGCAGAGCCTCCCCAGACTGTTTAGCCGTGGTTGGAAATCCCACCGCAGGGCTGTGCTATGGTCTCTCTCGGTGCCCTCAGGACCATGCATCTGTGCGCTCACCAGTCAGCGTGGTGTGGTGGTCATACGGGAAAAGGCACAGTGGTTTTGAGCACAAAAGGTTCACGTTTATGCCTTAGTTTTGTGGCTCGCTATTTAACCACGGGCAAGTTGCCCTTGCTGATCTGTGGCACCTTCATCTCCAGCGAGGATGGGACTAATCGATAACCAAACTGTGCCGCGCAGCAGTGCACAAGGTGGTCTGTATGAGCCACCAAACATCGAATCCATGCTGGTTTACAAAAACTGCCCGTGAGTTATTACAGCCCACTTGGTTGCCTCGAAATGCCCTTTGTAAGCAGAAGAAGGAAACCTGCATCTTACTGCTCGTCCCTCTATGAGTGGCTATTTCCCCAGTGTGCCTCAGAGGGAACCCCAGACGCTCCCCGGGAGCTGAGCAAGCCGTGGTGTGCTTTTTCTTGGCCCATCCTTTGTCATTTGATCATCTTGGACTCAGTGACTTCTCTGCCTCCGTGAAAACATTCCTCAGTTTATTAGTTACTATAATTACTCATGCACTTGTCTTCAATTCCACGACATTTATTGAGCTCTTAAAATGGGCCAGGCCCTGTTGTGAGAAGGTGGGAGGGTGGAATATAAGGGTGAATCAGACCTGCTCCCGCTTTCAAGAAGCTTACCGTCCAGGGAGGGAGTGGACAGTGGCGCCTCGGAGCTGGCTCACACAGGATGGGTAAGACCACAGTAGGAGAATATTCCACAGTGGCCATTTTGGAGCACCTACTTTGTGCTGCTCTTTGGACTGATCATCCCATGGACACTATTGTGCTCAGTACAACCCTGAGGGAGAAGCATGATCTCTTTTACAGGTGAGGAAGCTGAGGCTCAGGTGAAGGGTCTCACCAAGGGGGTGCAGGATCTCACATTCAGGACCTCTCTCTCTTTCTTAAATGGTATTTATTGCCTCTTAGACCTTCTAGACTGCCTACCCTGGTTCACCTTCAGTCATTTTATTTTATCTCATTTTTTTAAAAAGATTAAAAAAATTTTTTTTAAAGATTTTATTTCTTTCTTTGAGAAAAAGCATGAGTGGTGGGGAGGGGCAGAGGGAAAGGGAGAAGCAGGCTCCCTGCCGACCTGGGAGCCCGACCAGGGAGCCCGACACAGGGCTTGATCTCAGGACCCTGGGATCATGACCTGAGCTGAAGGCAGATGGTTAACCAACTGAGCCACCCAGGCGCCCCTAAAGATTTTATTTTTTTAAAGTAATCTCTATACCCAATGTGAGGCTTGAACCTACAACCCTAAGATCAAGAGTTGCACACTCTACCAACTGAGCTAGCCGGGTGCCCCCATCCTCAGGCAGACCCTCAGTCTGTCCCCTCGTGCCCCCAGGTTCTAGGGATACCACCTCCCACCACAAGAACACCATCTAGATCCTCAGCACCCAAAGCTCCATGCCTGTTCTTTCCTGCCACCCAATGGGTCCCAAGCTCTTCCTTCTGCCTGGAAGCCTCTCCCTTGCCCAGCTTCCCCAGCATACCCTTCATCGCATGGCTGATTCTTTTGTATCCTTCAGGTCTTCGCTCCATTGTCCCCTTTTTACAGAGCACATCCTTAACTATGCCACCTGAATATTCCCTGTAACTGGCACTTGCCATTTTTGTAATTACAAGTTTACGTGTTGCTTGTTTGTTGACTGTAAGGTGCCCAAGGACAGGGACCATGTCAGGTTTTTTCGCTGATGAACACCCCAGAGCTGGTGTAGAGTACAGAGTGAGTGTGTGGGTTTCGGTTCACACACTTGGGTATGCACGAAATACTGCTTTATGACATTTTCGAAACCTTTTATTTCAAGCCCCCATCCCCTGAGGTTGGCAGGACTCACTGACCTCACTCTCCCCACCCCCCACATCTTGGGAGCACCTCGTGCTTTGCTGATGGGGCAAGACAAGGGGTCTGGGGCAGCTTCTGGCCTCTCCCCCACTTCTGGCCAAGATACTGCATGTCTTGCTAACCCTTTCTTTTTCCTCCTCTACAATCTCCCTAGGTTTCCTGAGACTTTGGCTCTGGGTGAACAAAAGACAGACATGCGGGCTTCTGTCCTATCCATTCTCAAAAAAACCCAACAAAATTCAAAGCAGGCTACCTGCTCAGATGGTTGGGGGAGCAGAAAGAAAGGACATAGTTTTATATGTCAAAATGTCAGTCCAGCCACAAAGAATCTGTGCATCCGAGCTGAAAGGTGGGCTCTGCAGGGGTGAGAAAACCTTCTGGGATAGGCAGTGCCCTCCCGAGATTGGATCTGTTTCAAATCTGAGTCCAGGTTTACTGAGGGACACTGGTTCGAATGGGATAAACCACTGCAGGCCAATGGCAAGAGTAAATAAGAATGACATTTGTTGAGCATCTGTTCTGTGCCAAGCACTGAACTGGTATTTTATTTTTATTTTAGCCTCTCTAACTCCAGAGTTTGGGGCTTTTTCTCAAGCCCTGTTATCTCTCTTGTAAAAATAAGGTCTTACTCATGATGAAGGCAGTCAACGGCAAATGGCACTGGGTGCTCAGCTCTGGGGAGCAGGGAGGGGAATACTCTCAGCCAAAAGGGATTCTCAGCCAGTCTGAATGGCAGCTGTGGGCTGAGCCCACACCCTCCCACCTTCCAGAAACTCTTCAATCTGCGGAGTGAGGATTACAAATGCAAAGACTGGTCCACTGGCCAAGGAGGGTCAGAATCTATCCTGGTGGAGGTAAAAGCTGTTCTGGATCTCTCTGTCTTCTCGGAATTCGCACGACTAGTATCTTCAGTTTGGCTGGAAGACTAAATTGTCCTTGTAAGTGTAAGGCAATGTCCACTTCATGTGTGTACATTTTATTATTTTTCATATTCTAAGTTACCTGAAGTCTTTTCAGTACTGTGTCTCTTAAATTCTTTTTTTTTTTTTTTTTAAAGATTTTATTATTTATTTGACAGAGAGAGCAGGGGGAGGGGCAGGCAGAGGGAGAGGGAGAAGCAGGTTCCCCCGTTGAGCCGAGAGCCCGATGCGGGACTCGATTCCAGGACCCTGGGATCATGACCTGAGCCGAAGGCAGACACTTAACCCACTGAGGCCCCCAGCTGTCTGTGTCTCTTAGGTTTCTAATAGTAGGAAGCTAGCGAACATTTATCGAGCCCTTACTATGTGCCAGGCACTGTTTTAAGCACTTTACATGGATGAACTCATTTCATTCTTTCAACAACCCCATTATTATTACCATTTTACAGATGGGGAATCTGAGGCCCAGAGAGGGTAAATAACTTGCTCAAGGTCATGTGGAGCTGGGCTATGAACTCAGGCGACTTGGCTCCGGACGTCTCATGCTTAGCCACTCCTCTGTACGGCTTCTAGTAGCAAAGATGGAATCTCCTTAAAAAATTCACCTGGGAAGTTAGCAGTATATTTCAGTTTGTGCTCATGGCAAGGAAAGTTCAATAGTTGCAGGAAAAGGTACCAGGACATGGTGGTGGGGACTGGGGGGCACTGTAATGTTTGGGGATAAATATTACACATGAAACCAAAACCCCTGGGTTTCATTTAAAAAAAATTTTTTTTTTAATTTTTAAGTAATTTCTACATCCAACATGGGGCTCAAACTTATAACCCCAAGATCAAGAGATGTATGCTCTACTGACTGAGCCAGCCAGGCAGCCCACCCCTGGGTTCAATTCTTGGCCATGCAGAGCCTTGGACCGTGGGCAAATCACTTCAACTTTCTGAGCCTTTTTTTCTCCCTCGCGTGTCAAATGGGATTAAGACACTCTGCCTCAGAGGGTTGCTGTAAACTAATGAGATTATGAATATCAAAGTGGTTTGTAACCTGGACAGCACTACCTACATTTAAGGTAATGAAGTTATCGTTGTGTTGGCATTAAGATTAAGGAACGGAGGGGCTGTTTTTTTTGTTTTTTAAGTTTATTTATTTAAGTAATCTCTGCACCCAACATGGGTGGGGCTCGAACTCAGGACCCCCAGAGATCGAGTCGCATGCTCTTCCGATGGAGCCAGCCAGGCCCCTCAAATAAATAAACTTAAAAAAAAAAAAAAGATTAAGGAATGGAGTTGGTGAGGAGTGACATAGTAGTAAGAGAGGCAGGGACTGCCCAGGCCTGCTAATAAGATGGCCATTCTCCCGGCGCCTGGGTGGCTCAGTGGGTTAAGTGTCTGCCTTCGGCTCAGGTCATGATGCCAGGGTCCTGGGATCGAGTCCCGCATCTGGCTCCCTGCTCAGGGGGAGTCGGCTTCTCTCTCTCCCTCTGCCCCTTCCCCCTGCGTGTGCTCTCTTGAGTGCTCTCTCAAATAAATAAATAAATAAAATCTTAAAAAAAAAAAAAGATGGCCATTCTCTCACGTGCTTGCTACCAGCTCCCTGGTATCGGTACCATTCACGCCTGGTGCCAGCTCAGCCTGTGCCCTGGACTCAGAGCCATTTCCCCGATTCCGTCAGAAGGCTGAGCTGCGGACAACAGCCACTCTAAGCTGGAAAGGAATTTATTCAAGGAACTAGTGAATAGTGGGCGGTGTTCTGGGGAGGAACAGAGAGCTAGGAGTAATGACCAGCCATGTCCGTGGAGCTTCTCTAGTGGAAACACCACAGCTGCCCTCAGAGGACCCGCACGACCCCCGCTCCTGGGCTCGCACAGGTGCACAGCGCTCATTCCCGATTTCAGGTCTTGTGCAGGTGAGTCCGCTGGGTGGAACCCAAGCGGCGTCTGTGCCCTAACTAACTTCGAGGGAGTCCTGCGAGGGGCACGTGGCCTTGACCTTGGAGAGATCGCACCCATGGGACATGACCAAAGGATAGAGGGTTTGCAGAGGTTTGGGTGGCCACAGAGGACGAATATCCTCTACGTCAGTCTCATTCCCAACATGCTTGATCCCAAGACGGCGACTGCAGGGAAGGGCTAGGAGAGGAACCCACTGCAGAGGGCTCCTGGCCCATGAGGACCCCAGAGGACGCTGTGCTTGCGTCTCCACATCCGGGTGGTGTGGTGGGATGGCTCCTGGGCTCTTGGACATCTGGGACGGACCTCGGCGGTGCTGCATGTGTCAGACGAGCGCTCCGGGCCTCAGCATGCAGGGTGGGGACATTCAAGTCAGCCTGGGCCGAGGAAGAGGGTGCGAGCGGGGTCCTCTGAGCTGCTACCTTTGTTGTCGCCTTTCCCGTCCCCTTTGTCTCTCACACACACTGGCCATCCTTTGTGTATGGAAGAAACACTCTTGTCACAGGAATAAAGACTCCATCGGGAACACTGCTGGGGACTGATGATTACAGGTGCCGGAGAACACAGCTGGAAAGGCCTCCAGGAGGCCGGGACATCTGAGTGGGCATGATGGAAGCATTCACTGATGTCTAACAATGGGATGAGTTGGCATGAATCAACTGGTGGCCGCCAGCATCTGCTCCAGCTCCACCCTGGAAGGAGAGATGAACATGAGCATCTAAGGATTCTTTGAGGGCTATCACCCCATCATCCCAGCGACTGCGGGATAAGGGGAGGGACTTCTGAGGCTGGAGACCAAAGCTGCTGACTCTGGGTGGGGTGGGGGAGTCCCCAGCTGGGAAGAGGATGGGAGCCTGAGGCGTCCAGGAAGGTGAGGGCCTGTGCTCAGCACGCTCCCTGGGGAAGGTAGGGGCCTCAGAGGCATGAGTCATGTGGTGCTTTTAGGGCAACGTTGTTCAGGGCCCAGTACACTGGAGGTCCCAGGTTGGCAGGACCCTCCTCAGGCTGTCTTGGTATTCAAGTAGCTGCTGTCCAAGTTTGTAGCCTGGAAGCTGGGGACCGGGGCCATGAGCAGGACCAAGGTGTCAGAGGCAGACCGGGGAGAGTCCTCTGCAGCGTTCCCGACTGGGAAAGGCTCCAAGGCTCTTGAGTATCTCTCAGGAGGTGAGGGCCCTGTGTAAACAATCCTTACGGTAGAGACTTGGAACCAAGTCCCCTGGCTCGGAGCGTAAAGGCTAGGGCTGCTGTAACGAAGTACCACAAACTAAGGGGCTTAAACAACAGAGATTCGTTATCTCACAGTTCTGGAGGCTGCAAGTCTGAGATCAAGGTGTCAGCAGGGCTGTGTTCCCTCTGAAAATGCCAGAGAAGGATGTGTTCCAGGCCTCTCTCCCAGCTTCTGGCAGTTCCTTGGCTTGTGGCAGGCTGACTCCATCTTCCCATGGGGTCCTTCCTGAGTGCGCATCTGTGTCCACATTTCCCCTTTTTATGACCGCACCAGTCATATTGGAAAAGGAGCCCATCCTACCCCAGTATGACCTCACTTGAACGTCTGTAACTATGCCATTTCCATATAAGGTCACAGGATCAGAACTTGGACATGTACATTTGGTGGGGACACAATTCGATCCATCACAGATGGGTCTCGAACCCCGAGTTCCACTTACACACAGCTGACTGTCCCTGGCGTCTTGTCTTGTTTTGTTCTCTCACCGCCCTGCAGGGTGGGGAGGCCATGCACATTTCTTTCAGTGTAAGCGGTCGGGGGTGGGGGAGTGGGGGTGTGGGGGGCAGTTAAATGGCTGTGGCTCTGACCGTCACCTCGTACACACCCCTGATGCCGGATGGGCAGCCTGCTTCCCAGCTGTGACCGTGGCCAGGTAATGAGCCTCTCTGCGTCTCTGTTGCGGGAAGGCTGGTATGGAGACGTCTGGTCTAGCACGCTGCAAAGCCAGTCGGTGTTCACAGACCCCAGCTGCCCTCCCCTCTCCCCTTGTGTGGCTTTGAATGTAGAAAATCTTTGGGGTTGAGCTGAGAGCCAGATGAGGGCAGGCAGGGGTGGGAGAGGATATATTACATGTCCAAGGTCACAGGGTTAAACCTCCTTCCCACGCAGAGCACCATCATGTCCAGCACCCTGTCTGTCCCCCACACCCCTCTCTGCTGGCTGGCTCACCTCCGCCTGCCCATTAGCTCCCTCCCCGGTTCTGCCCCCACATCCTCTTCCTCTGCCCAAGGATTCAGGGACCTGGCTTCACTATGGCTTCAACATATATTACTGGGGGGCTGTAATGGATGTAGCCTTGTGCTAGTGCCCAGTTTCAGCCAGACACCAGAGGATCAAATTGGGATCCAGCAGTTCCTTCCAAAGACCTTTGCCCTTGGAAAAGGAGATGTGACCCCAGGGAGTGGAGGAGGGGAGAGGAGATGTGGAAACTGAGCTACAGAATCTTAGAGCTGGATGGAACCCTGGAACACTCCTACTTCAGGCCCCTTGGGCCACAGAGGGGGAAACCAGGAGGGGAGGTAATGTGCCAAGGTCAAATGTTGGGTGGTGCCCGGTGGCAGAAGCCAGGCATCTGAGCCCATATTGGGACCAAGGGGGCAGGTGGTGGGTGCTTCCCGGTGTCTGTGAGCTCCGTTCCCCAGGTTGGAGGGGCTTGGGTGGTGCAGGGGTCGCCTCCAGGGCTCCCGAGGGGAGGGAGGGGAGGCTAAAAGCAAAGTGGGGGAGCGACCTGGGGATTGTGGGAATGTAGGGCCGTGCACCCGCCCCCGGCCTTGCGTGGGGCGCCGGGAGAAGGGGCTGGTGGGCAGAGGGAGTCCTGCGGGGGCCCGCGCGTGGGGGCCGGGCCGGCCGGGGCGGGGTGAGTCACGGCCCGCCCGCTCCCATTGTGCGGCCCGGCGGCGGCGGCGGCGGCGGCGGCGGCGGAGCTGCGGAGCTGAGCGCGAGGAGGTGGAGCCCCGAGCTGCGGGCTCCGGCGCCTGCGTCCGCCCGGCCGGCCCGGCTCGCCTCGCCGCCGCCGCGGGCGCCCCCCGGCCGTGAGGCCCTGCGCGCCGCCAGGCCCCCGAGCGCGCGCGGGAGGGAGATGGGGCGCGGCGGCCGGCGCAGGCCCCGCACGCTCCGGAGCCCCGAGGTACCGCAGGGCGGGGCGCGGCGGGGCGCGGCGGGCCAGGGCCGGGGCCCCGGGGTGTCGCGGGCGTGGCGGGGCCTCGGCCTGGGCGGGCGGACGATCGGGCTCGCCGAGGGGGAGAGGGCGGCCGTGCGAGGCTCCTGACCCCGCCCTCCTCCCCCAGGGCTCCCCGCTAGGCCCCCGCAGCGCCCCCTTCTTCTCAACCCGGTCACGGGTCCCTCAGTGAGCGAGAGGCTCCCGAGCCGCCTCCCCGGCCATGGCCAACGGAGTGATCCCGCCGCCCGGGGGCGCCTCCCCCCTACCCCAGGTGACTGCCGCGCGCGGGGGTGGGAGAAGAGGAGGGGAGGGAACCCAAGGAGGAGAGGGGAGTCCTCCGGCCGACCTTGGGATCCCCACATCCAGAGATGGAGCTGCGCTGGAGAGGAGGGGGAAAGGGAGGGCCTTTTGGTATTTTTCAGTTCTCTTGCCCCTCTCCTCTCAAGCCCTGGGCTCCTGGGAGGCTGACCCAAGGCTGGGGCGCAGGGAGAGGGGGTCGTTGAAGATGGAGCCCGCTGGTCTTCCCCGCCCCCAGCCAGGGTTTGGAGTTGGGGTGGATGTGGGGCGTTCTTGGGTCAAGGGTCCTTAGGAGAGGCTGTCTGAGCCTGCAGGTCCGGGTGCCCTTGGAGGAGCCCCCTCTGAGTCCAGACCTGGAGGAGGAGGACGATGACTTGGGCAAGACCTTGGCTGTGAGCAGGTTTGGGGACCTCATCAGCAAGCTTCCGGCCTGGGACCCCGAGAAGCCCAGCCGCAGCTACAGCGAGCGGGACTTTGAGTGTGGGTAGCCTGGGGACCCCTAGTGTGGCCGCCCTCACCACCATCACCTTCATTGCCACCATCACCGTGCTCTCCACTGGCTTGGTCACCCAGTGCCATCTTGTGCTGGACGCTGTGCTGGACGCTGTGCTGGGCCACCATGCCATGTTAAGTCATCCTGCCTCACTCACCCATCGCCTGTCCACCTTCCAGGGGAGCCGGGCCCCAGACGCAGGGGGAGGCGTAGGGAGATGGGCCTGAGGCCTCCCTCGGTGACCTTCACTTTCCCCAAGGCTCTGCCATACCTCCGGCCCTGCTCCCTTCTCTCTGCCTCCTCACCTCCCTCAGCTCTTCTGACTCTGCCTTCCCCCCTTGCTGTACGGTGTCTTTCCGTTTCCCCCAGCCCCCCTTTCACAACCTGCCCTCTCCCTGACTCCTGTTCCCCCACTCTACCAGGCCTTACCAATGGCAGGACACGGATACAGGTGTTGGGGGGAGCCTGGCTCTCGAGGAAGGTCTAGGGTGCCCTTGTTTGAGGCCCTGAGCTAGAATAAGGTGTGTGCCCCTAGGGCGGTGAGGGGCCCCCCTTCTGCTGTGGGGACCCCCAACCGGCTCTCCTGCACCCCCAGTTCACCGGCACACATCCCACCACACCCACCACCCGCTCTCGGCGCGCCTGCCTCCACCCCACAAGCTGCGGCGACTGCCCCCCACCTCTGCCCGGCAGACCAGGAGGAAGAGGAAGAAGGAGAAAACCTCGGCTCCCCCCTCGGAGGAGACCCCTCCCATCCAGGAGGAGGGGGGAGCCGGAGTGGAGGAGGAGGAGGAGGAAGAGGAGGAGGAAGAGGAAGGGGAATCTGAGGCAGAACCTGTGGAGCCCCCCCCCTCAGAGTCCCCACAGAAAGCAAAGGTAGGGGTCTGTCCCTGAAGGAGGGCTGACTCCTCAGGGAGGGGTGCGGGGGGGGGAGAGGACACAGCCGAGGGGGCCAGGGCTGCCTGGGGGAGTCGGCGGGGGGGAGGGTGGCGGGTTGGGGGCTGAGCCCGTGCAGGGACCCAGGGCACTCCGGTTTGTCCACAGTTCTCCATCGGAAGTGATGAGGATGACAGTCCTGGCCTCTCTGGGAGGGCTGCCTTCAGCAAGCCCCTGCCCTCCGTGGGCCCTGGCCCTGACAAGAGCCCCCAGCAGTCAGTCAGGTACTGGCCTCCAGCCCAGCCCAGAGCGGTCCCCAGGCTCCCTTCTGACCCTGGGGACTGTCCCAGCTCTGAGCCTGGAGAAGAAGAGGGGAGGAGAGGAGCGGGAACAGAGGAAGCGGGGAGGGGCGCATCCGCTCTCTGTCCGTAGGATAGACAAGGAGGAGAGACAGGTGTCACCAGAGAGGAGGGCAGGGATAAAGGCAGAAGAAAGACGGGGGTGGGGGGTGAGGGTGGGGGTGGGGGGGACAGTGAGACAGGGGCAGGGAGGTGGAGGTGAGCTTCCTTCTCTGCCCAGAAGGAGTCTGAGTCTAGCGCCCAGGGGACTATTCCAGGCCCCACCCCAAGCTGGGGGAGGGCAAACGAACCGCCTAACCTGGCCCATCTCCACCGTGGTTCCCTGTCAAGTCCAAGGCTGCCATGGTGCCTCCTCAGCTCCTCAAGCCCCCGGGCCCGGGTCTCCCGAGTCGCTGGGGAGAAGAGCCGGCCCTGGAGCCCGTCGGCCAGCTATGACCTGCGGGAGCGGCTGTGCCCAGGCAGTGCCCTGGGTACCCCAGGTGGCCCGGAGCAGCAGGTGCCCACTGACGAGGCGGAGGCCCAGATGCTGGGCTCCGCGGACCTGGACGACATGAAGAGTGAGTGACACCCTGTGGCAGCCCCCCTGGCCCACCCCCATGGGCGCTCCGCCTGTGGGGAACCTTGGAGAAGCTCTGTGCTCTCCCCAACCCAGCGCTTAGGCCCCTTTGCAGTATCCCTGTCTGCTGGAATGTGGCCAGGGACGGGGAGCTCACTACCTCACCAAGCCACCTCTCTGGTTGCCAGAGCTGAGATTTTCCTTGGTGACACCTCTGCCCTTCTGTCTTGATTCTGTCCTCTGAGTCACCCCCTGAATAAGGCAACCCCCCTTCCACGTGACCTTTGGAGACATTATGTCCCCCTTCCCCCAAGTCTCCTCTTCTCGGGGCAAACTCTTTTTGTCTTCTTCATGCCGGCCCCCTGAGGGTGAGCCACTCTTCCAGGTCCTGCTTCCCCTACATCGGGGGCCCCCGACTTGTCGCACCACCCTTGGCGGGGCCTGGCTGTGATCGCGGCACATTCCTTCCATCTTATCAGCGCCCTGGTTTCTGTGCCACCTGTCATCACCCACGGGGCTCTGTGCCCAGGCCGGGGGCACCACTGACCCCACCTCCCTCCCCCTTGGAAGCACAGTGTGTGGGCGGGGGTTGGTGGGGAGGGCTCTGGGCTCAGTACGTCATGGAAAGTTGCCAGGGCCCGAGGACAGGGACAGGAACAATCCGATGGCAGCAGTGGGGTGGGGCTGGGGGGTCAGCGGAGGGCGTGTTTACAGACTCAGGGTGGGGGCTGGAAGCAGCAGGGAGCCGGCCTGGGGCGCTGGGGAGTCAGGAGGCTCGGGTTGAACAAAGACCGTTGGTCCAGGCTCCCACCTTTTAGGAGAGCCAGGGCTCCGGGGAGTCCCGAGCGGAGGCTGAGGGCTTGGCCACCGGGAGAAGGATGAGCCTGCTGGAGGAGGTCACAGAGCCCAACAGGGCACCCAGCCCTGGGCCTGGGAACGCAGAGAGCCAGGGCCCTTGGATGGCCCCGGCCCCCAGCCCTCGAGACTCGCTGGCCTCAGAGGACTTAGAAATGTTGGTGCTGGACCTTGAGGACGGTGACCTGTGGGAACCCACCCAGGGCCAGCTGAGCCCCATGGCAGGGGGGCCAGCTTGTGAGTAACCAGGCTGTTGGCCTTTCCGCAGCTGCTGGCCTGGAAGGGGCAAGCAGGGAGGAAGGGCTAGCGCTCTGCTTGAGTCCGCCAGATGTGTATCTGTGGGGGAGACCTGGGAGCCGAGAGAGGGCACAGGGAAAGGATTGAGGGCCTGGTGACTCCATGTAGGTCGTGGTGCTCCAGAGTGAGAGGCGGTGGCCGTGGGGGAGGGTAGGCAGCCAGGGCTGTGGACTGAGTGGGGTTTGCCTTCTTACAGTGGCTTGGCCAGTGGTCCCCTGTGTTACTGTGCGGTAGTCCTTCCCCCTCTCTGGGCCTTCGTGTCTTTGTGACATGGCTGTGCTGGCTTATAGGGTTGTGTGGACGTGGCCCCTGGCAGAGCAGGGGGCTGGAGGGCTTGGCTCTGACCCTGAGGCCCCGAGCTGGACCCCCAGGACGACCAAGCCTGCCTTGCCTGCAGGTCACCGGCTGGAGGACAACCCTGGGATGCGGCGGCACCTTGTGAAGAAGCCGTCTCGGACACAGGCTGGGAGGGGCAGCCCCGGGGGCTTGGCCCCCATCCTGCGCAGGAAGAAGAAGAAGAAGAAGCTGGATCGGAGACCTCATGAGGTACAGGGGACTGAGGGGTGGGCCTGCAGCCTCCCCTCCCTTCTCCTCCCTAGAGCCTCCCTTTCCCACCTCCCCATCCCCCCACCCGCCCCCACCCCGCCTTGCCTGGTTGCCATGCCTCCAAAACCGCCGATCCCACCTGGCGGCCCCCAGACCCTCACCCTTGGCACCTGCCTCAGGTGTTTGTGGAGCTGAACGAGCTGACACTGGACCGTAGCCAGGAACCCCACTGGCGGGAGACGGCGCGCTGGATCAAGTTTGAAGAGGATGTGGAGGAAGAGACAGAGCGCTGGGGGAAGCCCCACGTGGCCTCGCTCTCCTTCCGCAGCCTTCTGGAGCTCAGGAGGACCATCGCCCATGGTAGGGGCCCTGCAGGCCTGGCCCTGGGGTGCGGGCCCTCTTCACCGACCAGGGAGCTCGGCCGGCAGGAGCTGTCCAGCCCTGGGGAACTACTTCCTGGGGGCCTGCGCCCAGGCGAGATCTGGCTGCCACTTGGGAGAGGTAGAGTCCGACCGCCTGCGTAGCCGTAAGCTCGGAGGGGCCGGGCTGTGCCCCTGTAGGCCCCTGTCCCCATGCAGTACACTAACCAGTGGCTCCCCTCCCTGGGTTTGGAGGGGCCGTGCCCTTGCTCCGTGTTCCCTCTGCACATCCCTGTGTCTGGCTCATCTGTGCCACGTGGCACTGACTATCTGCCCGTGGGCATCGGGTGCTGGACTCACCTGGCACGTCCGCCTGCCCTTGGGGAGCAAGGCGGCCGGGGTGGCTTTTCCTCTCTGATGGGACCCTTCCCCTGACTGTACCCCCCAGGAGCTGCCCTCCTGGACCTGGAGCAGACCACTCTGCCGGGGATCGCCCATCTCGTGGTGGAGACCATGATCGTGTCTGACCAGATCCGTCCGGAGGACAGGGCCAGCGTCCTGCGCACCCTCCTGCTGAAACACAGGTGCCGGGGGGGGGGCCTGGGAGGGGGGCCTTCTAGTGCCCGTGCCCTTCCAGGACCACAGACTCTTCTGTGCGGCTTTCTAGCCTCTGCTTGAGTAACCCCAGCGACGGGGAACTCATTATTCATTCATGCTCAGACAGCACCAGTCATTAGAAAGTTATTCCTTACTCTGTTTCTCAGCTCACGAAAGGCCTCTTTTCCTAACCTGCCTTGTCCCCTCTGCCCGTTTCATAGCCATCCCAATGATGACAAGGACAGTGGCTTCTTTCCCCGAAACCCATCCAGCTCCAGCGTGAACTCGGTCCTGGGGAATCATCACCCCACCCCCAGCCACGGTCCTGACGGCGCAGTGCCCACCGTGGCTGATGACGTGGGGGAGCCAGCCCCACTCTGGCCTCATGACCCTGAGGCCAAGGAGGTCAGTCGCCTTGCTCAGACCTGGGCTGGGGGACTGAGGGGCCTTCTGGTTTTGCTGGAGGCCACCGCTGGCTTCCCTGAGCGGGTCGGGAAGTTTGGATGCCTGACATTATACGAGGCATGGGGGGGATCTGTAAGAGACACGCATGAGGGCCCCTGCCCTAAAGAAACAGGAGGTTTAAATGGGCTGACGTGGCAGACCCAGGGGACCCATTTCAACCAGATAAGGCAGAGGTGGTAGCGGGCAGCTGGGAGGAGGGGTCCACAACCGGAGCGGTCTCCTCCCGATGTGGGGCGCATCACTGACAGTCCCTTTCCTGGCTGGGGAGGGAGAAAACAGGGCCCAGGTCCAGGGGTTGGAGGGCAGAGTCCAGGCCTGGAACAAGGGAGGGGAGGGCCTGCCACGGCCTCCGGTCAGGGTCCCAGCCCTATTCCAGTTCTGCGTCCTCAGAAGCCTCTCCACATGCCTGGGGGAGACAGTCACCGGGGAAAAAGTCTGAAGCTGCTGGAGAAGATCCCCGAAGATGCTGAGGCTACTGTTGTGCTCGTGGGTGAGGAGGCAGGGGGTCCTGGGTGTGTGTGCTTCCTCTGTGCTCTGCTCGTCCTGAGCTCCGGCCCGCAGGCTCCTTCTTCCAACCCCGGCCAGACCAGGTCCCCAACGCGTCCCTGCCTTGCCTGACAGCTTGTCTTGCCCCCAGCTCGCTCTTTCTCAGCCCTCTTTCTGCTTCCCGTCCAGTTTTCCGCTGTCTTGGACTGCCGCTAGTCCATAGAGCACTTTTGTGAGAATTAAAGAGAAGCACTCCTTCTCGGAGACTGTTAACGTTTCATCTATTGGTAAATTATAATAAATATACGAGTATATAAACGAATAGGGTTTCTTTAGATCGGGGGTTTCTTTGTGCAGCACGCAACCTGCTCAACTGTACATGATGGCCCCAGGTGTTTTCTCCAGGGCCAGCCTGGACGGCTCCTCTTTGCCCAGTGCCCTGTGCCTTGCTCTTCCCCCAGGCTGTGTGCCTTTCCTGGAGCAGCCTGCAGCAGCTTTTGTGCGCCTGAACGAGGCCGTGCTCTTGGAGTCTGTGCTCGAGGTCCCTGTGCCCGTTCGCTTCCTCTTTGTGATGCTGGGTCCCAGCCACACCAGCACTGACTATCATGAGCTTGGGCGCTCCATTGCCACCCTCATGTCTGATAAGGTGGGTCCTGGGCTGGGTGCTCTAGGCCTGTCCCCCCCCGACCCCGGGGCCCTCCTTTTTCCCTGTTGCTCACTGCCTACATTGGTGGCCCTGGATGCAGGGGTGCAAGAGGCCCTTCTGGGTGGAGGCAGCACTCTGGAGCGATGGTAGAGGGAGAAAAGGGAGCCCTGGGCTGGAGCTGTGGGAAGGGGAGGTGGTTGAAGGGGGAGTAAAAGCCCAGACCCCCAAGTCTTGGATGTGGCATGAGACTGGAAAGGGAGGCCTGGATATGTTGGTCTTTGCTGTGGCCTCTCCTTGGCTGGGACAGGAAGGTCCTCTAGCCAGGGGTGATGTTGGAAATGCTAATTGACCGAACTGTAGCAGGTGAGAACTCTCTGGTCAGGATGGTTCTGGGGCCCCCTGCTATGCCCGGCGTTGCCCCTTTAGTTGTTGCATCGTGGAAAAGTCTGGAAGCTCCTAGGGGAATAGAAGGCACTCGGAGGTTCAGGGCTGTGGCCGATTGCTGGCCAGCAAGGACATAAGTGAATATTTTGACGATTGGCCCGGACCTGTATATGTGGCCAAACACCCATCCTGCCTCCGGCTTGGTGATGGCCCAACACCTCCTCCCTGAAGCCCTCCCAGGGGCTCTCAGCGTGGCTCAGCCCTTGCCTCTCCTGCCCATAGCTGTTTCATGAGGCTGCTTACCAGGCGGACGACCGGCAGGACCTCCTGAGCGCCATCAGTGAGTTCCTGGATGGCAGCATCGTGATCCCTCCATCCGAGGTGGAGGGCCGTGACCTGTTGCGCTCCGTGGCCACCTTCCAGAGGGAGCTGCTGAGGAAGCGGCGGGAGCGTGAACAGACTAAAGTGGAGATGACCACCCAGGGAAGCTATGTGGCCCCCGGGAAAGGTCAGACCCTTTGGGGCCCGTTCCCCCCCTTCCCCCCCTGCAGCTCCTAAGGTTGTGAGGCCAGCCTGTCCTGACTCCCTGACTCCTGGATGCCAGCTTCCAGTCCCTGATGGAAAGGATTGAGCCCAGGGCCCCCCAGCAGGAGGGGGTGGTCTGTGCTCCAGCAGCTCCTTGTTCCCCCAGAGCTGTCGGTGGAGCTGGGGGGCTCCGAGGCGACCCCCGAAGATGACCCCCTGCTGCGGACTGGCTCGGTGTTTGGGGGGCTGGTGCGAGATGTGAAGCGTCGGTACCCACACTACCCCAGTGACCTGCGAGATGCCCTGCACTCCCAGTGCGTGGCAGCCGTGCTCTTCATCTACTTCGCCGCCCTCAGCCCTGCCATCACCTTCGGGGGGCTGCTAGGTGAGCGGGAAGGGAGGCCGGGGCGGAGGACCCAGGGGCACCTGCAAGGTCTGTGGTCAGGGGATCCCAGGCATCACTTTTGCAGGGAGGCTATAAAGTGAGAGGGGGCGGGGGGGTGTAAAGGGTGGGGGAGCCTGTGACTGGGGGGGTGGAGGGGGTAGGGTGGGAGGGTGGGGCTGGTGGTGACGGAGGTGGGAGGGTTGGGGCTGGGGAGCGGGACCTATCTATTGCTCTGTGGGGCTGCTCTGTTCTAGTTGGGTCCCCAGGTCAAGGTAGGCTAGATGAAGAGGAGGGGCCAGGTGGAAGGAGGCAGGCCAGGGCCCTCCCACTGACCCTTGCCTGCACCAGGAGAGAAGACTGAGGGGCTGATGGGCGTGTCCGAGCTGATCGTGTCTACCGCTGTGCTCGGCGTCCTCTTCTCCCTGCTGGGGGCCCAGCCACTGCTTGTGGTTGGCTTCTCAGGGCCATTGCTGGTCTTCGAAGAAGCCTTCTTCAAGGTGACAGCCCTCCCCTGCCCCTCCCCAGGGATCTCATGTCCCATCTCTCGGCCCAGGTGATGGGTCCCTGCAGTCTCTCCCCTCCTCTCCCTTTAGAGCTCACCCCCCGCCCCCACCCCGGCCCATCCCATGGGGCCCGATGTCCAGGGCAGACCGCTGGGGGTAACCACAGCCTCCCTCCTGGCCTCTAGTTCTGCCGAGCCCAGGACCTGGAGTACCTCACCGGCCGGGTGTGGGTTGGCCTCTGGCTGGTGGTCTTTGTCCTTGCCCTGGTGGCCGCTGAAGGCAGCTTCCTGGTCCGCTATATCTCACCTTTCACCCAGGAGATCTTCGCTTTCCTCATCTCGCTTATTTTCATCTACGAGACCTTCCACAAGCTCTACAAGGTGGAGGTCCAGAGAGGTCTTGGGGGGGCATGGGTGGGGGCTGGGCAGCACCCTGGGGAGGGGAGCATGGGAGGGGTTGGCAGGGAGCATTGGGAGCAGAGGGGACGAGGAGGAGGGCTCTGCTGGGTGTGGGCGTGGGGGGTCGGGACACCCTGGGCTAGGTCAGAGCTGCCGGGCAGGGAGTCCTACCCAGAGGGTGCAGGTTAGATCTGTAGCAGGATTCAACCAGTATGTGATGGTGTGGGGCACGGTCAGCGCCGTGGGGCTCCGTGTGTGCGTGTGTGATGTGTGTGTGATGTATCTCGTCGTCCTGTGATACTGTTGCCCGGTCGTCAGGTGTGTGAGGGGTCAGCACTCCCCCTCACAGCCGTATGAAATCAGGGTGATAAAATCAGGGTGACCTGCCCAGGTGACTGCTAGGGCAAACTTGTAACCCACGCAGGTGTTCACGGAGCACCCATTGCTGCCATTCTACCCCCCCGAGGGGGCATTGGAGGCTGGGCTGGAGCTGAACGGGAGTGCTGTGCCCCCCACCGAGGGGCTGCCTGGCCCGAGGAACCAGCCCAACACGGCTCTGCTGTCCCTCATCCTCATGCTTGGGACCTTTCTCATTGCCTTCTTCCTGCGAAAGTTCAGGAACAGCCGCTTCCTGGGAGGCAAGGTGCGTGGCTGAGGAGAGGCGGGCCCCCCTGGGTTTCCCTGGAGTTCCTGCCGTCACGGCCAGTCTCCCCTCCGGAGGGGGCACTCTCCCCTTCTCCCGGTCAACCCATGGACCTAAAGCACATCTGTGCAGTCCCTTCCTGGTCAGAAACTTCAGAGAAGTTTAATCAGGCCAGGAATGCCCTCTTCTTGAGCTGGGCGGCACCCATGGGATTTAGAGGGACAGGTTGGGGGATTTCTGGCTCAGAAAATCAGACCCAAGAGAGCTGGAGCCAGAAATCCCCCATGTTAGTCTCCTGACCCTCACTTCCTTTGCTCCTTTCCCCCATTGGCCCCTCAAGGCTCGCCGCATCATTGGGGATTTTGGCATCCCCATTTCCATTCTGGTGATGGTCCTAGTGGATTACTCGATTACAGACACCTACACGCAGGTGAACAAGCCCCACCTCCCTCCAATGGGGGGTTCTCACCCCAGAGTCTCGGGAGGGAGGCCACAACACGTTCCCGCTGCCGCAGTGGCTACGATCATGGGCAGAATTCAGCTTTTTTAGTGGAGTGGTGACCTGCTGGGACCATGCTGGGGTGGGTGGGCTGGGGGCAGCTGAGTGGTTCAGCGGATGAGGCCAGCCAGGGCTTCTGAGGCTATGTGTGAGCAGATATGGGGCTGGGGGCCAAATGACAGGTGTGCCTGGGGCTCAGGGAGAAAGGATGTCATTCTCTGTCCTCTACCACATCCTTGGAGGGACTCTGGAAGATGGAAAACTAATTTCCCCCAAAGCTGTTCACATCCAGGTTTCCTGGAGCCCTGGTACTGGGAACACAGAGCTTGTTGGGAGCAGCTGCTATGTGGGGTTCTTAGCATGGGGAGGCTGTGTCCCTGAACCCCGTCTTCCTTCCTGCCATGCAGAAGCTGACAGTGCCCACAGGGCTCTCGGTGACGTCCCCCCATAAGCGCACGTGGTTCATCCCGCCCCTGGGCAGTGCCCGTCCTTTCCCGCCCTGGATGATGGTAGCAGCTGCTGTCCCCGCCCTGCTGGTCCTCATCCTGATCTTCATGGAGACACAAATCACTGCGTGAGAGGGCTGGGGGACCTTGGGTGGGGGTGGCTGGGGAGGAGCGGAAGGCAGCGGGATTGGTGGCGGGGGGGGGGGCACATGGCCTGGGGCACAGTTTCCCTCCGGTGCTGTGACAGGGGATCCATCTGTCCCCACCACCATGTGCAGGGTGGCACTTGGCAGTCCTCACAACAGTCTGGCACTATGCTCTCCCACTGATGCTCACATGTGTCTCATTTTGGTTAAACCACAACGTGGTGAGATCTGGCATCTGGCTTTTGTGGCGTCTTAAATATCCACAGTATGAGGTTTTAGCCCAAATTTACTTTGACGTGAGAACATCACTTTGGGAACTTGGCAGAGGAAGCTGGCAGATCCCGGGGAGGGCTCTTCAGTCCGCGCTGGCCCTTCCCCACTGCGCATGCCTGGCCCTGCGGCCCGCCTGCCCTCCCCGCCACTCAGCCCGGCTTCCCGTCCTGCAGGCTCATCGTCAGCCAGAAGGCCCGGAGGCTGCTTAAGGGCTCCGGCTTCCACCTGGACCTGCTGCTGATTGGCTCCCTGGGTGGGCTCTGCGGGCTGTTTGGGTTGCCCTGGCTCACGGCCGCCACTGTCCGCTCGGTCACTCACGTGAACGCCCTGACGGTTATGCGCACTGCCATCGCACCCGGCGACAAGCCCCAGATCCAGGAGGTGCGGGAGCAGCGGGTCACTGGAGTGCTCATCGCCAGCCTCGTGGGTGAGAGCACCCACCTCGCAAGGCCCCAGCCCCCGCTCCACAGACCTGCCTCCTTGGGCCCTGTGGCCTTCAGTCCGCGCTCTATCCCAGGCTTGCCTCAGGTCCCGTCTGGGTCACCAGATGCATCATGTCTAGCACCCGCTCTCACCCCAGCCTGCCTTGAGACACTCTGAGCCTTATTACCCTGGGCCCTTTCCGGGTCCTCCGTCTGGCTCCTCCTCTCGTGTGTAGTGATGAGGCCCAGCCGGTCCCCTCTCCACCAGGCCCGTCCATCCTCATGGGGGCTGTCCGAGGGGTCAGGTAGGTCCGTGTCACCTCCTCCAGGCCTGTCCATCGTCATGGGGGCGGTGCTGCGCCGGATCCCGTTGGCCGTGCTCTTTGGGATTTTCCTGTACATGGGGGTCACGTCACTGTCGGGTATCCAGCTGTCCCAGCGTCTGTTGCTTATCCTCATGCCGGCAAAACACCATCCCGAGCAGCCCTATGTGACCAAGGTAGGGCCGGGCAGCATGGCGGTGGGGAGATGGGGTGATCGGGAGGGGGCGCGAGGGATGCCGGGACGGGAGATGGACAGAGTGACTGTGGAGGGGAAGTCTGGGGACCCGGGGAGCTCCGTCCCCGAAGATGTTGGGGGGGAGAGCAGGCCGGGCGCTGTGCCGTGAGACTTGAGGCCCACTCCCCAGGTGAAGACGTGGCGGATGCACCTGTTCACCTGCATCCAGCTGAGCTGCATCGCCCTGCTCTGGGTGGTCAAGTCCACCGCGGCCTCACTCGCGTTTCCCTTCCTGTTGCTGCTCACGGTGCCCCTGAGGCGCTGCCTGCTGCCCCGGCTCTTCCAGGACAGGGAGCTGCAGGCGGTAAGGGATGCTGCTCGGGGCCGTGTTCGGCCGGAGGGGCCCTGGAACCAGGGAGGCCTGGGTCGCAGTCTCTGCTGTGCCCCCTGCTAGTTTGGCTGGAGGGAAGGGCTTTGGGCCGCAGTCCCTGACGGTCCCCGCAGACAGCGAGGCCTGAGAAGGTCTGGGCTGCGGGGCCGGAGGAGTTGCTGGGGGGACTGTTGGTCAAGTGCCCCCTCCCCGCCCCTCCCGACCGTCTCCTTTCTGCAGCTGGACTCGGAAGATGCTGAGCCTAACTTTGACGAGGACGGCCAGGATGAGTACAACGAGCTGCACATGCCTGTGTGACCCTCCACCGTGGTGCCCCTCAGAGACCCTGACACCTTAGTGACCCACACCTGGGCCCCAGGCAGAGCCCAGCCCCGGGGCCAGTGGGCGCCTCCCAACCCAGAGACGTGCCTGGAGCCACTCACGCCACGGCCAGAGCTGCCCGCTGACTCTGTCCCGGGCACTGACCTGGGCTCACCCAGGCCCTTTCACAGACCAGACCGGCACAGGCTTTGAGCTCATTATAACCACACTCCTTGTCTTGTGTCTGCCTCACTTTCTTGGTTCCACCCCTGGTCTGTCTGGTCATGCTTATCCAACTGGAATTGGAAGAATTCTGTTTTCAGGGCCATCAAAACCAGGGAGAGGTTTGAGGCAAGGACAGAATTCTTGGGGGAAAGGGAGAGAATCAAGACACAGAAGGTCAGAGCTGGACGTTATCATCACCCCCTGGAGCCCTCGCAAGTACAGTTGGGGAGCAGGAGCCTCAAGGTCTGGCTCAAGGTCACATACTGCTAATCTAGCCTTTGCTTTGAAGGGAGATTGTGGGGGAGGAGGGAGGGACGAGGTGGCTTCGCTTTAGCCGTTAGAGAAATCAGAGTGTCCCCAGTGGCTGTGGGGCTATAGAAGGAAATGGAAAACGTTTTCTTGATCCCTGGCATTCTGAGGAGCAGGGTACAGTAGCCCAGTCCCCTAGACGCCGGGGTGGCGCTGGATTTGGGGTCCCTGGACCATTTTAGATTCTCACGGTTTAAGAGTGGCAGTTTGGGGATTCCTGAGGCCACTCCCTCTGCAACAGTCTGTTCTGCCAGAAATAACCTGGGAGGCCTTGAAGAGGGTGCAAACTGGGAGCCCACGGCGTCACAGTTGCTAGGCAACCAGTGGCGAAGTGAAGCCGGTTGTCCCTGTGTTGCCCTCTGGTGGCCACTCTCGCACACTGCAGGCTCTGTCCCCTCCGGGCAGGAGTAGCACTGCCATCTGGTGGACCCACTGGATCTCTTGGTCAGAGACCCCGTTCAAGCAACTTCCGTACCTCCCTGGGAGACGCGGTGTGGGGGGTGGTTACAGAGAGGTTCCACGGAGTTGCACAGCCCTGGGTGGCTCTGAGCATCCAGAGCCGGGATCCCTCAGCCCCACTTTAGCTGGCCCTGCTTCTTATCCATTTCCCAGTTTCTTCCCCGGTGTTCAGGCCAACAGCTAGTGCCCTGAAGCTGGTCAGCAGAGAGGGGACAGACCCCTGCAAGGCTGTTTGTTGTGTTCATAGGGAAGAGATGTGCCTTTCTAGAGGTCCCAGATTGTCATTCAGGTGTGAGCATTTCATTCCTGTCGGCCCCTTTGGTCTCTGGCAACACTTTGGCCTCTAACTTCATCTGGCCTTTGACTGGCTCTCTGGGCCTATGTGAAGACAAAATCCCTTTTCCTTTACATTGGCCAAGTCCAGGTGGAATTTCAGAGGAACCGTGCCAGGAGCAAAGTCAAGGTTAAATGCAAAAACCTAGAACACAGACCAGTGCAGAGCAGATGATAAACGAGATGGCAGGGGCCACGCACTCAGATAGCCTTGGCTGAGAGGCTTTGTACGCAGGACTCTGTTTCTTTCCCGAGCCCTGATCAGGTAGCCTTGGTGGGGGACGGGTTTCCCCATTTGGTCTGGGGGATGCCGGGAGCCCACAGAACAGAGCCAGCTTCTTCCTGAGCCCCTGAGGGGAAGTGATGACCTGGGCCAGGACAGCTTGGCTCTTCATTGGACACAGATTGTGTTAGTCATCTCTGGCAAGTAGCTGAGAATTGGGGGTGTTCCTCAACTGGAAAATGAGAAACCAGAGGGTGCGGGCTTTTCTGAAGGAATGTGTCTTGGTTCTGGCTGGCATGTCAGGGTGGCTTTCAGTAAAACTAGGCACCGAGGCCTCTGAACAGTAGCCTGTGGAGGCTCTGAGAGGCCTGAGGAGGTTGCAGCAACCCGGAAGTTTGCCAGGGAAGGGGCCTTGAGGGAGGCAGAGGAAGGAGTGACAGTGGCGGCCAGGTTAGGTGTGGAAGAGAGAAAGACAAGGGATGATGGAACAGTGGCAAACCCATAGAAAGGCAGCTGGCTTGGCTTGGGGCCTGGATGATTAGGGTTCATTTCACTGGGAGACATTTGAGTTGGTCCTGAATCCTTCACAGCCTCTGTGTTTCCTCTGACTTTCTCTTTACTGACCCTCTAACCTCTTCCTCCGGGGGCATTGGGCAGCTTGACTGAGGACGTCTCCTTCCAGGGGAAGGAGAGGGAACCACAGAGGGGAGCCCCATCTGGCCCCATCTGGTAGCACAGCTCTGGGGGACTCTGATGGGGTGAGAGGTATTTTGAATGACAGGCCCCACTGCTGCCTGCTTTGGACTGGAAGCAGCTTGGCGAGTGGGCACGTGCAAGGTGGGACAGGACCCTTCTAATAAGGAGAGCTGTGGGCCCATTGCCCTGTTACCCTTCCCTTGCAGCTTTCTGCGTGGGATTATGGTCACATCCTGGGTAGCTGCCCAAAGCTTTCATTCTCGGACAAGTTCAAGCCCACGTCAGGTCCAGCGAAGTGCTAACTCATTCTTTTATTTTCTCTGCTCATTCTTCGAGCAGAGAGGGTGGCTGGCATGTCCTAGTTCCGTGCTGAGGATTCAGCTCACCCAAGATGTCTATGCCCTCGTGAAAGCTTCTGGCTGTCAGGGCTCAGAGACCATCTGCTTGAACTGCCCTGAGCCCCTCCTTCAGGGCACAGAACCTGGCAATAATGTGTCCCATTTGGCAGCCTGTGTGACCTCTCTTTTTGTATCAGGTGACTCAAATAATGATCATGCCTGTTGACACTTAGAGCTTCTAAAGGGGATTCTGAGTAGCAATGGAAAGGCAAAGCAGAACTCAAGGACCCTTGTGCTGAGCGCTCCCCATACAGCGAATGACGAAGCTATTGCTGAAAACAATAAAGCAGGTTCTGGGTAAGCACTGAATGGTGGATTGAATCCGGTGTGGCAAACGGGAAGCCCAAAGTGAGGCGTTTGGTTTCCAGATAAATGAATTATATAACTGTCTGAGAGAGAGGACTTGATGGGTCGTGTGGCTCCCCACTTGTGCAAGGAGCAAACGCCAATATTTGTAGGGTTTATGTTTTGGAAGGAAGATTTCATACTTGAGACCTCTGCTGGGATTATTTTTAATCTAGTTAGAAATGTTTCTTTTTACTGAACAATGCTTTGTCAGGTGCTGACCAAGCAGACAGCCTTTGAGATGTTCTCCCGGGGTGGGGGTGGGGGTCCTGCTTGGATCTGGGGGGGGGGCCTGGAGGAGTGGCAGGGAGCTCTTGGGACAGGGCTACCAGGATCGTGGGAGGTGTGGGACAGAGAGGAGGTGGTCCAGTTGGAGAGAGAGCAGGTCTGGAAGCTGCTGGACGACAGTGTTGAGGAGAAGGCATTGAGGAGCATGTCCAAGGAGACTTTCAACTGAGGCTCCCTTGGCGCACTGGCCACGGCACCTCTCCCACTGGACCTCTGTGGCTCGTGTTTGTCTGTCTTCCCTCTGGGCCATAAAATGGGCAGAGACCCAGCCTGAGCCTTTTTTGTGCCCCTCCCAACAACAGCAAATAGTGCCTGGTCACAGGGGTGCAGGGAGGGCTTCGGGTGAGCAGGTGACAGAGAAAGAAGGGCCAAGAGGGCAAGGATTCTGCCCCATTTAGGATCCAGTGAAGGCCAAGGGTGACACCAGGAGAACTGTTAAAAAAAATGCTGACAATATTTTGGTTCTCATGTTTGTTAGTTTCATGTATAGCTGTCACTTTCTTGGTGTCCATTTGTGATGATATCCTCAAGGTCCAAAGAGGCATCGTGGGTTTCTCTCTGAGCCAGCTGGAGGGGGAGATGTTGGGGATCCTGCATACCAGGCTGATGAGCAGACAGTGGCGGGTAGGAAGGTGCCATCAGGGGCCCCAGCGGGTGTAGGAACCAAATGGGGGCTGGACGGGGAGCCCCGGAGAGATGGCCCTGGGGCTCGAGTCAGCAGGAAGCTTCATGTTCCAGCTTAGCCGTCCCTTTCGTGCTCCACCTGTGGTTCTCCAAAATGCTAATGACCGAGGGACCCGAGCATCTTCTTCCTGCTGGTTGTGGAGGGCCCATCGGATACAGGGCTTCTTTGTAAGAGCTTGCACCAATGCCAGGACCCCTGGAGGCTGCCCTCAGGCTCCGTTTTCTCTCCTCCAGCTTCTGCTCTCTGAGGCCCAGCCCTCAGCACCCCCATGCCCATTATAGCTGAAAGTCATTTCTCATTATTGCTTCTCTTTAGCGTGGAAAGACGAATGCATGGTATGTTTATTTATTTTAGAAAGGGCAGGACCATGCCTATTTCTGTGCTGTTTACCAAGCACCTGGAAGGCAGTGTGTAGCGTATTTTAATGTTTGGGCTGATTGGTTGGGGGCTGTGATCTGTGAGGCCCTTCCTGGCTCTCCTGGCCTTGCTATTGTTGGGGGGCATTGGGTTTCCATGGCCAGAGCATGAGGCTGGGAGTCGGGAGTCCTGGGTTCTAGCTCGGCTCAGGCGTTAGGTGATGACTTGGGTTATGTCCCCTCATCCTTCTGGGAGATCAGGGATTTGGCCCCAGTGTCCCTTCTGTGGAGCCGTTCTTCCAACAGACCTTGACTACTGTAGTGGCTGCCTCAGGAGGGGTGGGAAGCAGGAGGCCGTAGGCCATGGTAACCCCCCACACAACCACTGGGCAAAGCGACTAAGCTTAAGAGCATTTTCGTTAGCCTTGCCAGGAAAGTAGATCCTGGGGGAGTCCGCTTTTCCATTCCCAGGGGAATTACAAACTCAGGGAGCACAGGGTGTGAGGTAGGGTAAGGGGCTGGGCTGAATGATGATCTTGGAGAATGACTTTGGGAGTCACGGCCGAATAATCAGACAAAGCTCTGAGAGATAACTGGAATGCAATTAGATGAAAGTTTAATATCCATGAGGATTGTGCAGTCCCAAGGCATAAAAAGCATATGAAAAGAATGGAGGATTCTTTCTTTCTTTCCTTTTTTTTTCTTTTAAAGATTTTATTTTTTAAGTAGTCTCTACACCCACCGTGGGGCTCGAACTTACAACCCTGAGATCAACAGTCGTATGCTCCATTGACTGAGCCAGCCAGGCACTCCTAGAATACAAGATTCTTTAGAGTTGGATGGGAAAATTTATAGTTACATTCTTTAAGGGTCAAATAAATGCAAAATCAGGTGTGGGCCCTGGATGGGGGTTACGGACTGGACTCTGGTTTGAAAACTAGTAATCAGTCACCAGTCTCTAAGGGGGTGGTCTCCTTGGCTGTCCCCATCTTTAAGTTAGGAAGTTAAAGACTGGAAATAGGGCTTGACTGGTCCATAGGGTCACCAGTGAGGATCCAGTCAGCATCTACCCAAAAGTTCTCATTGATGAACAACCTTAGTTAAAAGAAGGAAATTATCTCTGTTATAGATAGACATTTTAGTAGTCCAGGGAAAACACAAAATTCAGCACAGAAATGTTTAAGGGAATGAAAACTGTGGTTATAATATTTTCAAGTGAAAGGAATTTGTGCACATGTTCTTGTCCTAGCCTGTTCGGGCGGCTGTAACAGAATGCCACAGACCGGGTGGCTTATAAACAACAGGAATGTATGACGGTTCTGGAGGCCGAGAAGTCCAAGATCAAGTTGCCACAGATTTGGCATCTGTGAGAGCCCAGGTCCTGGTTCCTAGATAACTGCCTGTCCTCATAGTGTGTCCTCATAGGGCAGAAAGGGTGTGGGAGAGCTCTCTGGGGTCACTTAGAAGGGCACTAATCCCATTTCTAGGGACTCTGCCCTCATGACCTGATCATGTCCCAAAGGCTCCACCTCCTAAATACCTTCACACTGGGGGCTGGGATTTCAATGTATGAATTTTGGGGGACAGTCACATTCAGCCTGCAGCAAGGATACTTCATGTACACGTGATTTTATTTTATTTTTTAAAGATTTATTTATTTTGGAGAGAGAGAGAGAGTGCAAGCGGTGGGAGGAGCTGAGGAAGAGGGAAAGGGAGAATCTTAAGCAGACTCCCCACTGAGTGTGGAGCCCGACGGGGGCCCCATCCCAGGACCCCGAGATCAGGACCTGAGCCGAAATCCAGAGTCGGGACGCCCAACCGACTGAGCCACCCAGGTGCCCCTAAGTTGAAACCTCTCTAAGTTTACATATAGTTTGACAATTTAAGAGAATATAAGCTTGACTGTTTTTGCATGCTTAATTTATTAAATCTTATGAGAGTCACTTTAGTACTTGGGAAGGCTTGTCAGTCAGATAAAGTACTTGAAGAGGAATGGAATATATTAAATTTATAAATGCTGCTTAAAATGTTAAAGAGGTTTAATTAACTAAGTGTATAAATGGGACCAAACATTAATCAAAATCCCTCTCAGAGTGATTGTTAATATTTGTTAGACTTATAAATAGGATAATAAGCTTCCTAAGCTGATTTTAAAAGCTGAAGGAAGGGCAATGCATTTCTGAATCTCTATTTTCAATAAATCAAATACTAATTTTCAAGACCCAAGTAGAGCTATGCATGGTCTTTTCTGTGCACCAGAGCTACCTTCAAGGAATAAAAAACTCCTCTAAGCAGCGAGTGAGTCTTCAGTGATGCCGGAGGGAGCAGGGTGAGTGGAACTGGAGAAAGGGAAATAAGATTTCAGGGTCATCAGGATTGTCTCATTTCCAGGGTCAGGCTAGTTGGTTTATCCCACCCAATGCCAAATTGCTCAGGTCGCAGGGAGACACTAAGTGAGACCTTAAGTAAGTACCGTGTGCAGGGTCAGAGTTGCTGACCAAGGTGTTTGGCAATGAAGCGGGGGAGGTCCGGGTGGCTTTGGGCCCCTCGCCGCCCCCTCAGAAAGCCCTTCTAGAGAGCCCCGCTCTCTTGGGTGTAAGTTATTCCTCAAGTGATTTCCCCTGGGCAGGAGGTGTTCGTGGGAGAGGCCGAGGTTTTTGTCTTCCAGGGGTGTTTGCAGCCCAGGGCCAGTGAATGTGCATCAATCAAAATGCTCGTATGGACCTCAAAGAAGCAAGTTCCAGCCAATTTAAGCAGAAACAGAGCTGTCGAAAAGCCACTCATAGAGCCACTGGGAAGGTAGGAGAACCCAACTCAGATGCAATATTGACCAGAGCCGCTGTCAAGGACACGCCATAGAAAAAGTTGGGTGAGGGGCACCTGGCTGGCTCAGTCCGAAGAGCATGTGACTCCTCTAGGTTTTGAGTTCGAGCCCCACGCTGGGTGTAGAGATTACTTAAAAATAAATGAATAAATAAATAAATAAGCTTAAAAAAAAGTTGGGTGAGAATGCCGTGGCCACGACTGAGCATGAGTTGCCACAGTTTGAGCCCCTGATGGTGGATGCCTTACCTGATATTGCTGCCACAGAGCTGGCCCTGGACTGCCCACCAGAAGGATCCCCCGCTTCCCCACTTCCCTGCATGGCCAGCGCTTGGCCCACGGTCCCGGGTGGCTGCCGCTGACTCTCCAAGCTGACCTCACGTGCCTGTGTCCGCACTGTGGGGAAGGCTTGGAATGAGAAGAGATGGCATTTCAGGCTTCTGTGGTGGGAGATGGGCTCTGATTTCCTCTGAGACTCATGACACCGGTGTATTGAAGCCAGTTTACGGACTCCGTTGTTAAAATTTCAGGGACTTGTGAGCTGGTTGTTAAACACAGCCATTATTAAAAAATAAATTACAGTGGCTGTACTTTCCCCTACCTTTCCTGCAAACGACAACTAAAACCCCTGGTCATTATATATAAAAGAAACAAAAGAAGACTCTGAAAGGGGAGAAGAAGGCGGACCAGCTAGGGACCTTGAGACCTGAACATATCAGTGATTTCCTTGGGATTTCTTTTTGCCTCATATTTCCCAAATAGGGAGCTATAAAGAAGCTGGAAGCCCAGAAATTGCCAATGGGTACATACAAAAAAGCTCCCACAAAAGTCTGCTCTCTCTAGCCAATGGCCAGGAAAGGAGCAACATAGCAAGATAGAAATCTTCTCAACAATAACTGCCAAACACTAGAGAAAACTGTGGCCCTATCCCTACTCATGCCAACGAAGGCTAAGTGGGGAGCCTAGACTTCTAACCTGGAGAGACCTCAACACCCTGCTCAGGTTGTGTCACAGAAGGTCAAGTCAGGGGCCTACACTTCCACCTCCATTTACTAGTAAGGAGGCACATTCTCCCACCCCAAGGGGATGGTGTCAGAGGAGTCCTGGTGGAGAGTCAGAACCATTGCCCGGCAGTAGGAGACAGATTAGAATATTATATAATGATAAAAAGTCAACCCCTAAGAAAACTCCAACAATAGAGCTATGAAATATGCAAAGTAAAAGTTGATTGAATTGAAAGGAGAAACAGACAAATCATAATTATAGCTGGAGACATCAACAGTCCTCTCAACGATCGATAGGACAGTTGATAGAAAATCAGCAAGGAGGTAGAAGAACTCAACAACACCATCGACCAACAGAATCAGATTGACATTTATAGAACAGTGACCCAACAACATTAGAATATATACTCTTTTCAAGTGCTCATGGAACATATCCTGGCCATATCCTGGGCCGTAAAACAAATTGCAGCACGTTTAAAAAAATTGAAACCATCAGAGTTTGTTCTCTGACCATGGTGGAATCAAACTAGAAAATCAATAAAAGAAAAATAAAGGGAAAATTAACAAACATCTGGAAACCAAACAACACACTTAAGAAAGAAGTCAAATAAATGGAGGGACATACTAGGTTCATGAACTGGAAGACTCAGCATCACAAAGATGTCAACTGTCCCTAAGTTGATATACAGCATACAATTTTAATGCAATTTTTACTAAAATCTACGCAAGATTTTTTGGTAGATATATACAAGATTATTCTAAAATTTATATGGAAAGGTGTAAAAACTAATAGCTAAAACAAGTTTGAAAAAGAAGAATAAAATGGGATGAATCAGTCTACCTGATTTCCAGACTTATTACATTGCTAGAGTAATCAAGACTGTGTGGTATTGTTGGAGGGATAGACACATAGATTAATGGAACAGAATGGAGACCTCAGATATAGACCCACACAAATATGTGCAACTGATTTTTGACAAAAAGTGCAAAAGCAATTCAATGGAGGAAAGATAGACTTTTCAACAAATGGTGATGGAGGCGCCTGGGTGGCTCAGATGGTTAAGCGTCTGCTTTCGGCTCAGGTCATGATCCCAGGGTCCTGGGATGGAGTCCCGCATCGGGCTCCCTGCTCTTTGGGGAGCCTGCTTCTCCCTCTGCCTCCCTCTCTCTTTCTCTCTCTCTCTGTCTCTCATGAATAAATAAATAAAATCTTAAAAACAAAACAAAACAAATGGTGATGGAGCAATTGGACATCCATAGGTGAAAATATGAACCCTGACCTAAGTCTCACACCTTGTGTAAAAATTAACTCAAATCACAGACTTAAATGTAAAACTTAAAACTAAAACATTTTAGAAAAAAAGATAGGAGAAAATCTTTAGATTCAGAATTTAGGAATTCTTGGACTTGGCAATAAAAGCATGACCCATAATAGGAAAAATTGATAAATTGGACTTTATCAAAAACTTTAAACTTTCTCTTCAAAAGACCCCAAGAAGAGGGATGCCCGGGAGGCTCAGTCAATTAAGCGTCTGCCTTCAGCTCAGGTCATAATCCCAGGGTCCTGGGATCGAGTCCCTCATCAGGCTCCTTGCTCAGCAGGGAGCCTGCTTCTCCCTCTGCCTGCCACTCACCCTGCTTGTGCTCTCTCTCTCTCTCTCTCTCTGATAAATAAATAAAATCTCTAAAAAAAAAAAAGACCCCAAGAAGATAGAAAGGTAAATTACAGAGTAGGAGAGGATATTTGCAAACCATATATCTGACAAAGGACTGATATCTAGAATATATAAAGAATTTCTAAAACAATAGCAAAAAACAAATAATCCAGTTTGAATAATAGGCAAAACACATGAAGAAACATTTCACTGAAGAGGATATATAGATGGCAAATAAGCACATGAAAGATGTTCAACCTTATTAGCTTTATCATTAAAACTGCAATGAGATATCACTGCACACCTATCAGAATGGCTAAAATAAAAAAAAAAATAGTGTATTTAACACCTAAGTCTAGTGAAGATGTGGAGAAATTGCATCACTCATATACTGCTGGTGGGAAAGTAAAATGGGACAGCCACCCTGGAAAACAGTTTGGCCATTTCTTAAAAACCTATGCCTGCAAGTACTACATGATCCAGCAGTTGCACTCCTGGGCATTTGTCTCAGAGAAATGAAGACTTATGTTCATACAAAAACTTGTACACAAATATTTATAGCAGCTTTATTTGCAATAGCCAACCCAGATGACCTTCAATGAGTGAATGGTTAAACAAATGGGAGTACTAGTCAGCAATGAAAAGAATGAACTTTTGGTACACACAACAACCTGTCTATATCTCTAGATAATAATGTTGAGTGAAAAAAGCCAATCCCCAACGGTTATACACTGTATGATTCTATTTATGTAATATTCTTAAAGTGACAAAATCATAGAACTAGAGAAGAGGTTAGTGCTTTCTGGGTTAAGGAGGGGATATGGGTCGGAGGGAAGTAGGTGGCTATAAAAGGACAGCGTGAGTGGTCATTATTGCGATGGGGATGTCCTGTATCTTGGCTGTGTCAATGTCAATATCCGAGTTGTGATATTGATCTCAGAATAAAGAGCTGAATTTGAAAAACTAGATTTTGTAAACCCAATGAAATACATTACATTAAGAGCAAAGGTATTAAATACTTGAAACTTGTCCCTCCTTAATTATTTTATTACTTTCACTATTATCTGTGTCCTTGAAGTTATTTATGCCTGTTGTACCTGTGTGGTGGAAATATTATGTAATAATGTGCTGCTGTGTCTCTCTCCCCAATTCTGCATTCAGTGGCATCATGTTGATAGCTTGATCAGCCATAGTGGGAGTATCTACACCACAGAAATGAGCAGACAATGCAGACTAGGTCTCCCATCCCTTAACAGCAGACTGATCAATTTATATCAGGACACCACTGCTTATAAGGTAAGGGATTTTCAAAACATAGGAAGTGGGTTTAGATACTCAGGAAACACCCCCTCTGCAATATGTCCATCAAAAAAATGGATAATGATTTGGATCAGTTATGAGAGGAAGAAGGTGGGCACTATTTTTTTTTAAGATTTTATTTTTAAGTAATTTGTACACCCAATGTGGGGCTCAAAGTCACAATCCTGAGATCAAGAGTCAAATGCTCCACCAACTGAGCCAGCCAGGAGCCCCAAAGCTGAGCTCTTCTTAAGGCTATTTCCTCTCTGCTTCATTGCTACCCTCCTTTTCTATGAGGCAGTTGTGGACTGTGGATGACACGGATGCTGGAGGGGAATGGAATCCTGGCTGTTGATAATCTTGTTTGTTGAATATTCAGCAGAGAAATGACAGGATGGTAGAACGACAAAAAAAAAAAAAAAAAAAGGAGCCCTTATGAATGCTCAGATATCTTTTGCACTTTTTTCCAGGCAATATTCTCTCTACGGTTTCTCTCTCCATCAAATTCTGATCCTTTCTTTAGCACCCTTGTCTAGGGACCCCATAGCTATTGGTTTTGCTCTTGTGCAGATATTTCTTTTTCATGCTTCTCCATTGGGCCATAGGTAGGATGGGAGTGGGGGGCGATGGGATTTGATAGGCATCTGATGAACCATCCTGTCCCATGTGGGGATACATGGACTCTGGGTATAAGGAGTTCTCTTCATCCTTGGACTTGCTAAATTGGCCCTGGCACCATCCATGCTCCTTGCCACACAGAGAAGCCTTCTCTGAAGCCAGAGTGTGGCCAACACAGAGCTAGGCAGAGGTGACAGACAGACAGACAGACAGATGGAGTCCGATTTGGGCTGAGTCCCTGGGAGCTCCTGAGGTCCTCTTCCCTGAAGCTTGTTCTTCTTCCCAGCTGAATTCCCTTTTTGGCTGAAGCAAAATCTGGTTGAGTTTTTTGGCACGTGCAGCCAAAAAAATTCCAGATAAACACACACTCGTTGTAGAGCCTCCCCCGGTCTCCATGGCTTCTCTTACTTTCTCTGGCTCTCGATCCCTCTCCCCTCTATTTGGAATATATATATGCTGTCCAAAGCTGCCAGCCACAGCCTAAAACCCTGGGAAACCCCCTTCCACCTAGACGTCTGGTTAAGTTGCGATCTCCAGAGGTCCCCTCCATGTCTGGATGCTGCAACCAGCCACTGAGCTGAGTCAGAGACAGGGTAACAGCACGATTCTGCTGTTTTATAGACTGAAAGAAACATTTGGGCAGGAATACACGTTGTTGTTGTTTTTTTTCAATATAGAAGAAACCTCCCCAAATCAAGCCAGATGTTTCTGAGAAGCATTTTGCGGTGGTAAACTGATTGGGTGCTGAGACACCTCCGTCTCCGGCTCCCGTATTCCCTGATTTATTTTGGCACCGGAACATCTGTAGTGCCACCATCTAGCCACATGTTAAGGTTTTGTCTACGCAAGGGTGTAAACTGCATATGGTTTATTTCAATTAGCTTAATTGTTTTTGGTATTTAATAGCTAATTGTCTTAATTAGCTTCCAAAGCACAACAATGCCGACAATGGTAATGACTACATCTTATCCATATGGTTACAGAAGACGGATGACTCAATTTCCCATCCTCAGGCTGTGCGAGTCCCTGGAGAGGACCCGGCAGATGCGAGAGGAAGAAGATGGAAGTCCTCCGGAGAACTGACCCAGCCTTGAAGGCAAAACCCGAATATTAAGAGTAAATGAGGAGGTGATGGACAGGGAAATAAAACAGGAGAATGAAGGATTTATGTAGGACTCGAGTCATCTATTTTCTTAATGTATATACCATGGAGTGATGCTGAGTGAATAATAACAACACATTTCATGGGGCCAGCAGGCTCTCTTGGTTCTGTTTGAAGATCAAATTGTAGGACACTGAAAGTGAGAAATGCCCCCAAGAGCAATCTGTCTTAGGAAAAGCTGGTACCAGTCAAAACACGGGTGACGTTTCTTTGGCAAATCTGGCTTAGAAGAATTTCATAGCTAGTGCTTGGTGTATATTCAAAGCTCAATATATGTTTTAATCAGCACCTCTCAGGAAATCCTTTGGGCTCAATCTTCAAAATATATCTAGAACCTACTGCTTAGCACATCCTTAACTGCTACAATTCTGCTCTGATCTGCCATCATGTTTGGCCTGCCCGCCTTGCCCAGTCTCCCCACTTGTCCTCCCCCCCCCACCGCATCTACCCTTAGCCTCTACAGTTAATTCTTAACACAACAGCCAGAGGAATCTTTTAAAAAGTAAATCATATCATATCACTGCCCTTCTCCGAACTCTCTAATAGCTCCCACCTCACTTGGAATGAAAGCGGAGTCCTTGAGATGACCAGTCAGGTACCGGAACTGGTCTTACTTTCCTGAGATCATCTGCTCCTCCTTTCCCCCAGTCCCTCCCCTGCACCTGCACTCAATGTCCTTCACATTTTCACACTTTCAGGCTGCACTGCACAGTGCCCTTCCCACTAGCCACGATCGTATTGGACCGTGCACAGATAGAACATTTCCAACATCGCAGAAGGTTCTGCTGGACCGTGATGCCTTAGGGAATTTATATTGGCTGGAAAACTCTTTCCAAAGATGTCCACGTGGCAAACTGCCTCAACTCCTGAGCCTTTGCTCAAATGTCACCTTCTCCAAGAGGCCCACTCTGACCACCCAGCTTAAAATCTCAACCCACAGCCTGGTTCCCCCACCAATCATTCCTGCTCCCCTCACTCTGTTTTTCCTATAGCACCTCACCTTATCGCATATTAAAGAATTCAATTATTTATTATACTCATTGATTATTGTCAGTCTCCACCACCCCCCCCCCCCGTGAAAATGAATAATTTTTGCCACCGCTGTGTCCTTGGCATCTAGTACAGTGCCTAGCACAGCACAGAATAGATACGCATTGAATATTGGTTGAAGGAATTAGTTAATGGATCAACATATTTACTGAGCACCTGCTGTGTTCCAGGCTCTGTGGTAGGCGCTGGGGATACATAGAAAATAGAATAGACATTGTTCCTGCTGTCATAGAGACAAGTAAACAAGCAAATACCTAATACAAATTCTTTTTTTAAAAAAGATTTTACTTATTAATTAGAGAGAGACAGAGATAGCGAGAGAGAACACAAGCAGGGGGATCGGGAGAGGGAGAAGAAGTTCCTTGCTGAGCAGGGAGTCCGATGCAGGGCTTGATCCCAGGACCCTGGGATCATGACCAGAGCCGAAGGCAGATGCTTCACTGACTGAGGCACCCAGGCACTCCCCCTAATACAAATTCTGAAGCGTTCTATGAAAGAGAGAAATGGCAAGAATAGAGAATATCGCGTGCACACGTGCATGTGTGTGTGTATCAGGATGGGGAGACTTTTTGGTGAGGATAAGCTAGCTTTGTAAAGAAGAGCGGAGGGGGGCAGTTGCAGGGAGCGGCTGAAGAGTATTCCAGAGGAAAATGGCTGAGCAGAGGCCCTGATGCACGGAAGGATGAGTTAACAGTGCATGAGACATGACCGAATCATCAGTCATCACAGTTCAGGCATCAAGGGGGCAGCCTTCCTTGGCAGTGCTGGTCTTGCCCCAGCAACATCCGAATCATCTGGGATCCTGTTGGAAATGCAAATTCCTGGGGCCACCCCCAAACTTGGGAATCTGTGCTGTAACGTGCCCGCCAGCTGATCCTGACCCTCCCCGTTCTATAACACTGTTCCCTCTGAAGAGTCTGAGCACTGGTGGGCACCTGATGACTGTTGCTTGGATGAATGAATGAGTGAATGAGGGGATCCGTGTAGTGCTCGTGTGAATGGTGCCTGTTCCTTGGCAAAAGCTTCGGTAATATGTAGCTCAGAATATAAAGCGATGCTTTCTTTCTTTATTGAGCCAGATGGGCAATCATTAAGTGGAAGAACAAAAGAGAAGGGAAGACCCCAGTGTCACAGGAATTCAGGGAGGTGGATTTAGAGAGGAAGGTGGAAGGCATTCCTGTGGGGAAAGCGAAGGCTTGAGGCTAAGGGAGCATGGCTTGGTCCTGGGGGAGAGCAGGAGGCCGGAAGGGCCGTGTGTATGTGAGGAGGGGATGGTGCTGGAGAATGGACAGGTCTCTACTGTCGCTGTAGAAATTGCACAGTAGGACTCCTGGGTGGCTTAGTTGGTGAAGTGTCTGCCTTCGGCTCAGGTCATGATATCAGGATCCTGGGATCGATCCCACGTCGGGCTCCTTGCTCAGCGGGGAGCATGCTTCTCCCTCTCCCTCTGCCTGCAGCTCCCCCTGCTTGTGCTTTCCCTCTCTCTCTGACACATAAATAAAAATCTTAAAAAAAAAAAAATAAAAGAACAGATGGTACCATCACCATCTAGCATTTTCTATATGCCATACACTGTCCTAAGCATTTTACACACATATGGTCATTCAATCGTCATAATCCAATGAGGTAGCTACTCTCTTATTTGACCAATGAGGGACTGTGGCACAGAAAGGTCAAATAACTTGCCTAAGATCACCCAGCTACTAAGTGGTTGAGCCTGATTTGAGCCCAGGCCATCTGGTTCCACTCTACTCTGCTGCTTCTACTACACTCTGAGCACAAAGGACCTTGGGAAGTAGTTCACGGCCTTCTGCCCACCAGTCCCTTCAGAGGCCCTCTTGGGTGCGGTGGTGGTCGGTGCTTTAGAATGTCCCTCTTTTCTGGATCCTTCGTCTTTCCCTCTGACTCTGTCCTCTACCCTCCGGTTTTTGTGGTCAGTGTGTCGGCCAATTTGCATGGGTGGGTGGGACGAATGGTGCAAATAGACGGAGGGGGCTGTGGCCCTCGTCCCAAGTCTGCGCAGGGGGAATAGGGCTTTTTGGGGTGTGAAGTTTACATTATCTTGGGAGGCTTCTTTAAGAAAACGAATACACAAATGCCTTGCTTTTGCAAATTAAAAAAAAAAAAAACATTGACGTTGTGAGTTCTGACAAGTTCCCTCCCCACACCCAGGGCTTGGAAGGGGCCTAATTCGCTTCTCAGAAAACCTGCCTCTGGGTCTGGTCCTGCTTTCTCCGGCCATGCCAGGGTGGAAGGGCTACAAGACGAACATCTTCTTGCTAATATCCATCTCCTCTTAGAGTAAAAGTCAAGCATATGATCCTCCTGGAATCTTTTTCTCAGTTCAGCAAAGCCTTGGGGTGACTTTTTATCCTTCTAGCTTGGGAGAGAGCAAGAAAACGCTATCTTGCCTCATTTAGGAGAATAATGGTGTCTTAAAGAGTAAGGCGGTAGGTGGGGGATTCCACTGCTGTCCGCTGGGACTCGCGTAGCTGGCTTGCCTCCCAAAAGGAGCTGGCTTTCATTTGGCTGGGGTCCCAGGCACAGGCTGCCATGGGCTGCAGTAAATGACCCCCAATCCTTCCCCTTCGCTGGCTTCTTGCCTATTTCAGCCTGCTTCTGCACACTTTTCATAAACATGGTCCGGTCAGGGTGTGACCTGGCTCTAGCCTCAGCGAGGACCTGGCTTTTTCTGTAAGTGATGTAGCAGGTATGAAAGCAAGGGAGGTAGCTTCCGTAGACAAGTCTTTTTCCTGGTGCCCATTTGGGCCGACGGCTATGCCAGAAACGGGTTCTGGTCTGTCCTTAAAACCAGATCAATATGATCAAGGTGGCTTTAGAGGCATAACTGAGAGGTTTCGGCAGGATTCTGGCCAGAGAGGCAGAGAGGAGCCAGGGGTGGGGGAGGCCCCCGAGGGGTGAGCGCTGAAGCGGGGAGTCGCACGGGGATGGAGGTCAAGCTCATACATTTTCCACCATCACAACCCATTAATTCTAATGAGCTGACGCCACTTCAAAGCGGGTGACGCGTGCTCTCAGAGCGTGCGCGTCAACTTCACCATAGTTCTCCCGGGACTAACGTAGGCCATCGAAAGCGCTCACTTGATATTCAAATAGTCCCTCTTTTCATTTTCTTCCCTCTTTTCCCCTCTCCCTGAGGAAATTGACTGGGAATGGCAGCTTCATAGACAGCGCTGAGCTGCACGTTAGAGCCAACCCAGCAGTCCTGGGGTTTACGATCATAACCTTTTGGAATTGAACCATTAACTAATCCAAACACTAGTATATTAAGTCACCAACCCCGGCCTCCAGCAATTACCAAGACACCTCGTCGTCGTCAGTCATTCGAAAATGGTTGGAGCTACTGTTGCCTCTTTAATCAGGTCTCAAGCTTGGGGAGGCTGAGAGTCTCCTTTTTTTCTGCCTCCCTCATGTTTTCCCTGAAAGAATGGAGAGGGAAGTCGTTTTCTCTTTTTTTCGCCCCTCTCATCCCTCCAGGAATCGTGTGATAAGGTTCAAAGCCTGAAGATGGTAAAGCTAAAATTAAGTGCAAAATGTTCAAATATCTTGAAACGTGCCCATTCCTTTTAAGAAGGATTATGTTTCTAGAACAGGAAGCAGAACGACAGGCAGAGTTCACCCAGAAGCTGAAATGACCAGCCAGCTGTAAAAGGAACACTTGTTGAAGGCAACAAGTTAATAAGGCAGACTGACCTTGAGAGCAGGATTTGTTTTTATCAAGGTCACCACCGTGCAGTGAATACTCATCCTGACTCTTAATTTGTGAACGGGGGCTGGCATGTCTCCCTTCTGATTCAGGCTGCTTTTGATCAGTGGTTGCTAAGGGGTGGGGATTTTAGCTGATGAATGCCTAACATTAAGTAACATCATGAGAACAGGGTTCTGTTTGGAGTCACACTGGCTGGGCTGGAATCCTGGCTTCATCACTTACTAGGTAAATGACCTTGAGCAAGCTACATAAACTCTCCATGCCTATTTCCACATTTCTTGAGGGCATAGAATTGATGCCTGCCTTTTGGGGTTGTTGTGAGAACCATCCCTGGCACGTAGTGCTACATAAATGTTTGTTGTTATGATGATAAATTCGTTCTCAGTAATTATGATTAGTTAAAGAGAAGGTCTCAATTTGGTGCTGATCCGTCTCTGACAACCTCTCTGCGCTTGCTAATCTCCCTCCAAGAGAGAACGGGTCTTAGTTACAGAGTTAGCTAGAATACAATCATACTGTTTTTCATTATATTTACTTTTATGGTTACCTCATATTTACGTGGCAAGTGAAACTGGTTTTCTGTTTTTAGCAGTGACATAAAAATTTTTTTTGAAAGACTTATTTATTGGGGTGCCTGGGTGGCTCAGTCGATTAAGTGTCTGCCTTCGGCTCAGGTCATGATCCCAGAGTCCTGGGATCGAGTCGCACATCATGCTCCCCGCTCAGTGGGGAGACTGCTTCTCTCTCTCCTTCTCCCTCTGCCTGATGCTGCCCCTGCTTGTGCTCTCTCTCTCTGTCAAATAAATTAAAAGACTTATTTATTTATTTTAGAGAGAGAGAGTGCAGGGGGAGGGGCAGAGGGAGAGGGAGAGGGAGAGAGAATCTTAAGCAGACTCCACGCTGAGCTCAGAGTTGGACCAGGGCTCGATCCCACAACCCTGAGATCAGGACCTGAGCTAAAACCAAGAGTCAGGCGCTTAACCGACTGAGCCACCCAGGGGCCCCAACAGTGACATAAAAAATTTTAAAGGTAGGTTTATTTAAATAAAATGTGAGTTGCTTAAACAGAAAATATTAAGAAACTGGCAGATATAAGTGGAAAATGAACAAGGCAAAATTATAAAGGTGGGGCATGACTGACAGAGTAGGAGGCCAGGCAATCTTGGTCTAAAAGAACCTTCCAGCACAAAAATCTCGAGAGTGATGACACTCTGGGCATTTTTATATTCAGGTGAAAGTGCTTCAGCAGGAAAGTTTTCTCTGGCTTCCTCGTGGCTTCCTTCTGCCTTTCCATTTGTGAGTGGCCAAAGAGGTGAGTCACTGAGCCGGTGGAGGGACTGCCCCATCCTACGCCCGCCCCCTCTCCATGACCCTGCCCCTCTGCCCACTGGGATGGAGGCTTCCAGGGAAAGCAGGCAGACTGTGACCATCAGCACTGGCTACCGGGGAGAATGCACTGGACAGTGGAATTGTGGAAAACTGATCATTTTGATTAATTGTGAATAACTGATACGGTTTGGCCAAGCCTCAATCCCTGGCTTCCAACACCAGATTTCCCGACGCCGGATCCCTCATTCCTCCTAAATTAGAGAGAGCAGATCTGCCAGGTTTTAGGAGAGCAAAGTGAATGAACACAGTGAAGTCCAGAGAGGGAGAAGACTGGGCACCACTGGATGGAGGCAGAAAGATCTGAAGAACATATGTTTTTGTTTTTATTTTTATTTTTTAAAGATTTTATTTATTTATTTGACAGAGAGAGACACAGCGAGAGAGGGAACACAAGCAGGGGGAGTGGGAAAGGGAGAAGCAGCCTTCCTGCAGAGCAGGGAGCCTGATGTGGGGCTTGATCCCAGGACCCTGGGATCATGAGCTGAGGCGAAGGCAGACGCTTAACGACTGAGCCACCCAGGTGCCCCGAACATATGTTTTTAGATGCCATGGACACATAGATTTAAAAAGTTGGAATTGTGACATTCTAGAAATGACATGATTTAACTGAGTTATTAGAGAGAGGCAGATTTGGGGCCCATCTAAGGAAAATCAGGGTAACATAAGCCTTACATGAGTGGATCATAGGGGTGGTTGAAATAAAGGCCTTTTGTGAAACACACAACTGTGAGAATTTCTGTTTCTAGAACCCCGTACCTTGGACCTCCAGAATCCCCACCTTGGGGCTGCCTTGGGGATCCATGCTAGGACAGTTTGTGCCGGCTCTGGACTAGTTCCGTACAAGGAGAGGTAGGCTACTTACCTCCACCAGGATGTCCTCCTATTACCTCCAAATCCCCTACTTGGAACCGTGATATTCCTGTTCTATAGGCCCCAAGGGCCACAGTTTCATTTTCCTTCTCTTTGATTTCCCACCCAACCAACCATCAGCTCCTCAAATGTTTTCTGTGCCATGACTACAAGCTCAATGTCTTTGTGTCCACCACCATCTTCTTCAGCCAACTCTTCATGCAGTAAACACCAAGTGCTTAATGTGTGCTGGAGCATGATCTGTGTCTGTTATGCCTGAGTCCTTGATCGCAGTGTCGTGCCCATAACTGGTGCTCAGGAGTTATTTATTGAATTGATGTGAAGGTGTCTCGATCTTCTCTCTCCTGCTGGAGAAGTGTTTGTGGCCTGGTGGGGAGACAAAAACTCTCATGAGACCCTGGTTCTGTTGGAATCCCTGGGACTTCCCTGAAACTGACATCCTCCCGGGGTGGAGGTCGGGGGGTCAGGTCCGGGGATCCAGCTCAGCCTTTCTTTGTCCTCCTAACCTGGGAGTATGAAAGGACAACTGGACAGCCATGAGGTTTTAATTCCCTGGGTGCCCAGATGGTCATATAAATGAAGGTATGAATCTGCTGGTGGCTGGAGGTGGAGCTGTGGGTGAATGTCACCAGAAATGCTCTGCCTTAGGACCTTGATCTTTATATTAACCGCCCCCACCCCGGCTTTCACTTGTTAATCAGTTTTTGGAGAATACTTTTCTGGCGGGGGTGGGGGAGTGGGGGAAACCCAAGTTAGCATTTTTATTACTAAAAGTAACCAACAAACCATATGGAAATATTTATATACTCAAACTCAATCCCTGTGTGGAGAAACATCTTGTTGATGTAAGCAGGATGCTTTATTATAGATAGATAGATTTGATTCTTGCTCATTGAATAAATAATCAGATTTTTAGGCAGGGGATGCCCACTGGAGTTAAGAGAAAGACAGCCCTTAACTTTCCATTACACATTTTTTTCAATGGAATTCCCTCGTGGCAAATGTTTTTTATTCCAGAATAATATGCCACAGTATTTACAGAGACATTTCTTATTCAGCAGCAACATGGTTGTGTTATTTTGATTACATTCTTAGTCCCTGGTAATTGTCTCACTTTCCCTTTGTAAAAGGAATTCAGACACCTAACACAATTGTACCTTGACACCAATTCAGGTTGTCATGAAGAATTTTACTGATAGAATTCAGTGAGTTGTGAATACCTTCTTTGCCCACATTTGGTTTTCTCAAATCATCTGTGATTCACAGGTAGCACAGATGTTCCCGGCTGTTGGAAAATGAAGCTTGAAGTTCAACCTGATAAGGAGAAAAATACCTAATTCAAATTCTAAGAATTATTTGACCTAAATCAATTTCAACTTGAGAAAATGGGGTCAACTCTCTGTACCCTAGAAGAACCACCTTGGTGATTAAAAAGTAAATCTTGAAGAATTAAATTATGTTGCTGTTCAGCTTTCCTATGCACACTTAGGAAAAAAAAAAAAACAACAACCCAGAGCATCAAAGGCTGTTGGAATAACTCAATTTAGTGATGGTGGCAAAGCATTGCTGAAAAAGGACTTTCCAGGCAGTGAGCTTTGCTCGGGGGAACAGTTACACACTTCAATTGGTATCTGAGAAAAAAGGAGAAGTATTTCAAATGAATAATTTTATGACTTTGAACCACACACATACTGCTTGAATACCAAATTATTTTAAATGAGAACTTCAAAAAGATCCACTTGTTAAATGAGTAGAAAGCCCTAAACAGCTGCCTGCCAGAACAAAGAGATTTGGATTAAAATGCCAAATAGAGATGGTGCTGGGCAGGACTCTATTCCAGGATTCCCAAGACGAGTGCAGTAGAGTCTACCCTCTGATGGGTAGGATTTTATAGATAATCAAATCCAGCCCTCTTTGGTTTACAGATGAAGACACTGAGGCCAGAACCCAGGAGTCCTGCCAGACCCGGTCCCCACCCCAGTCAGGGTCTGGTCCAGACTAGTCCCAAGTTAGCATTCTCAGAGTGGCACGGAGAACAGTCAGTGATGGATAAACTGCTCTGGCCTGTGGGGTTAACAAAAGACGGTGATTTATATGTCATCTTACCTGGATGATATTTACCTTTTCAAGGAGACCTTCAATAACTTTTACCCTTAGCTCACAGGGATTTTCAGGCAACTGAATCAGGATGGGTGATTCTTCACACCCCCTCCCCGCCCCATCCTTTATATCAAACAAGTGGACAGGTATTTATGAAGTTGTTTATTAAGTGTTGTAGAGGAAAAGCTAACTGCCTTGGTCTGGTAGTTGGAAGACCCAGATTCTCATCCTACATCTGCCATCAAAGAGCCACGTGTAACCCTGGGTCACTGGTTTATGCAAGCTGAGCAGTTTAGGAAACTGCACACATTGGCATTTCGCCTGGGTTTCTTTCTTTTCTTTTCTGTTTTTTTTTTTTTTTAAGATTTTATTTATTTGACGGAGAGAGAGAGAGCATGAGAGGGGGGAGGGTCAGAGGGAGAAGCAGACTAACTAGATTCTGGGACTCCAGGATCATGACCTGATCCAAAGGCAGTCACTTAACCAACTGAGCTCCCCAGGCGCCCTCGCCTGGGTTTCTTTGCTCTCAGTGAAGTCATGAACAAGATACAGGCTCATGAAAGTGAAATACTCCGTGAACTGGGAAGATGTGTTAGAAGGGTGTCTTAATCATGTCTTTTTATTCCGTATTTTTAATGCTTTGATATCTTGGGGCCTTGCTGACCCTGTAGACACTGCCCCTGCCTGGGTTAGCAAATTCCTAGAGATAGCAAACAACTCACTTGCAAACTAACCAATAGAGCCCATACCCTCAACCCAACCGTTTTAGCAACCTCTTAGCCCTACGCCACTGTTCTCTTGTCCTCATTGCCCCAGGGCCTGGTACCAGACAACTAGGGACAGCCCCTGTCTTAGAGACCTCTGAAATTATTCAAACTAACCTGCTCACCCTACCTCACCTGTTTATTCGAGCACAAACCACAAGAAGGGCTCTTGCCCCTGTTTTCTCCTCACTCCCCCTGCCTCTTGATGGGGCCCAGGGCTTCCCTGTGTGGCCCTCCATGGCGTGGCATGCCCTCTTCTCTTGGGATCTGTGAATATCACAGTCTTTTAAAAATTAATTATTTTTTAAATTAAGATTTTATTTTTTTAGAGCAGCTTAGAGTCCACAGCAAAATCGAGGGGAAGGTATACATGCTCCCCGCTCCCACACATTCAGAGCCTCTCCACTATCCCCCACCACAGTGGTACATTTGTTACAACCGATGAACCATCATAATCACCCCAAGTCTGCAGTTTGCACTAGCTTTCACTCTTGGTGTGTTGTACATTCTGTGCTTTTGGACAAATGTATAATGACATGTACCCACTATTATGGTATTGTATAGAGTATTTTCACTGCCCTAAAATTCCTCTCTGCTCCATCTATTCATCCACCGCAAGCCCTGATAACTTTATCATCTTTTCATTGTCTCTGTAGTCTTGCCTTTTCCAGAATGTCACATGGTTGAAATTGGGCTGTATGGAGCTTTCGAAGATTGGTTTCTTTCACTTAGTGACATGACTGTAAGTTTCCTCCATGTCTTTTCATGGCTTGATAGCTCATTTCTTTTTTAGCACTGAGTAATATTCCATTGTCTGGATGTGCCACGGTTTATTTATCCATTCACCTACTGAAAGATATCCTGTTGCTTTCAAGTTTTGGCAGTTATGAATAAAGTTGCTATAAAAATGTGTGCAGGTGTTTGGCTGTAAGTTTTCAACTCCGTTGGGAGTACCAAGGGGCATGATTGCTGGATCGTATGGTAGGAGTTTGCAAGAAACCTCCAAACTGTCTTCCAAAGTGGCTGTTCTATTTTGTATTCCCACCAGCAGTGAATGAGAGTTCCTGTTGCTTCATATCCTTGTCAGCATTTGGTGCTGTCAGCGTTCTGGATTTGGGCCATTCTGATAGGTGTGCAGTGGTGTCTCATTGTAGTTTTAATTTGCATTTTCCTGATGGCTTATTTGCCATCTGTATATTTTCTTTAGGGAGTTGTCAAGGTTTTTGGCCCATTTTAAAATCAGGTTGCTTCTTTTCTTACTGTTGAGTTTTAAGAGCTCTTTGCACATTTTGGATAACAGCCCAATGTGCCCTTTGCCAATAATTTCTCCCAGTCTGTGGCTTGTCTTCTTGTTCTTTTGATATTGTCTTTCCCAGAGCAGAAGTCTTTAATTTTAATGAAGTCCAGCTTACCAATTATTTCTTTCATGGATCGTGCTTTTACTGTTGTATCTAAAAACTTACAGTCATCTAGGTTTTCTCCTGTGTTCTCTTCTGGAAGTTTTAGAGTTTTGTCTTTTACGTTTAGGTCTGTGATACAATTCAAGTTAATTTTTGTGAAGTGCGTAACATCTGCATGTTGTTGTCCAATTGTTTCAGCACCGTTTTTTTTTTTTTAAAGACACAGGCTCTCTTTTCAATGGCGGCTGTCTCCTAATCTGTTGGCCCCCCCCATGTCCGAATAATAATAAAATCTGTATTTGGAAAGAGAGGGCGTGGTTTTCATTTAGCTAGGATGGGATGCCGCCTCGTGCATAGCAATGCCTCTAGCCGCCCAGTGTCCACTTTTGCTGGCCTACTCTGTCCCCAGGTCTGCCCCTAAATCTTGGAGGCCTGGAGTGCAACGTGTCCCCAGTGAGGAAGGGGTGACCGAGAGATGAGTGGTGGGCACGCTGGTCAGCTCCTCCTGGTCATGCCCAGAGCCACAGGTCCCCCAGGAAGGCACTTGCCTCCACACCCCCACTGGCCCACACCTCCACACCCCCCAGGCTCTACCTTTTCACCTCTCTTCCATCTTCTCTTTCATCTGGTCTCTCTGGCTTCTATTCCCCGGCACCTTTCGTGTATTCTCCCAATCTGCCTTATCATCTGCCCAGCTTTTAAAAATTTATGGAAGGCCCTCATTAGAATTTTAAAGTTTGTCTTCATACAGGTTCTGCTCATTCTTTATTAGGTTTAACCTTAGCTTTTTGTTTGTTTTGTTTTGACTTTTTGACTTTTTTTTGGTTGCTGCCTTTTAAATGGGATTTTTCTCTTTCATTATATTTTCAAATTAGTTGTGTGTATGTAGTGGGCTATTGATTTTCATATATAAATTTTTATAGCTAGTCACCTTATTGAATTCTCCTATCGATTTTAGCAGTTCTCTCTCTTTTTCCCCCCCACTTGATTCTCTTTGGTTTCCAGGTATAGAGTTGACACCAGCCAAAAATAACAAATTTTTCTCATATATGTTTATGACTTTATTCTCTCATAGCAATGTGAGAATGGGTATTCTTCTGTTTGCTCAGCTCTTCAGTTTGGTTTCTCATGAGGATTCTGCCTCTCAGATTCCACTTAGGGTCCCGGATACTGAACCCGAATTCTGACCTAGCGTCCTGGGCTCTCATTGTTTTGGGGAGTGGGTTTCAGGGGTGTTAGGGGTCAGGGGGTTCTCAGGGCTTGGAACTCACAAGGCGGATGGACCACTTAACCTTCTGCACATCTGCAATGCATATCCCCGCTCACATCCCAGCTTCTTCTTGGAACCTCCTCCGCCTTGACTTGTGTTCTCTGGGGCTCAGCAAGTAATTGTAGGGGAAAGGAACGACCAAAAAAAAAAAAAAAAAATTAGTCATAATAAACTAACATTATTTCAGTGGACTGGTTATGTCATTAAGCAACCATATTTTGGATGTATTTCTTTCTTTCTTTTTTTATTTAAAGATTTTATTTATTTGTCAGAGAGAGAGAGCACAAGCAGAGAGAGTGGCAGGCAGAGGGAGAAACAGGCTCCCTGCTGAGCAAGGAGCTCAACGTGGGACTCGATCCCCAAGACCCTGGGATTATGACCTGAGATGAAGGCAGATGCTTAACTGACTGAACCACCCAGGTGTCCCTATGGATGTATTTCTAAGGATATTTTGCCCTTTTCCCCCATTTTTTCTTACCCCTCGAGCACTTTTCAGTTGCCAGTGACAAATCAAAATCAAACCAGCTTATATCACAAAAAAATTTCTTGATTCCTAGAACCAAACTGCAGGAAGGCTGGGTTGTTCATTCCTGCCTCCTTGGAGGGCTGAGTTACCACTAAAACAGGTTACCCTGGTGGAGGCAGCTCTGGAGGTGTTGTCTTTACTAACTGACCTACTGAGCTCTTAGTGGGTGTCAGACACTACTTTAAGTGAAAGGCGTATATTCTCACGGAACCCTCTGTCCGACCCTGTGGGGTGGGTGTGGTGAAGGGCGCTGGCGCCTTCGTGGAGAACTGGCCCAAGCTCACAAAGCCAGTAAGGAGGCGGGACTGGGATTCGGAGTTATTCTGATGGAAGTACTTGAGCTCCTACTGAGCTCCTAAGCCCCATAGACTCTCCAGCCTCCCAGCTCCAGAGCGGAGAAAGTGAGCTCCTCCGGGGAAGTCCAGTTGGAAACATCGCTGAGCGCGGGCTCTAATTGGCCTGGCCTCGGGCATTTGCCTATCCCTGGACCAATCACTGATGTCAAAGGGCCCCGTTACTAGGATTAGCATGGACTGGGTCACAGGCCCATTCCAGGGCTGTAGAGAACGAAGGGGGGGGGTAGGGTGGTTCCCACGAAGGTGGGGGTGGCGTTTTGGGCTCCACCCCAGGTAGGCCAGCTGTCTTGATGTTCTGGGAACAAGCATGGCACATTCCTGCCTCCCATCTCTGCATGCCATTCTCTCACTCTGAAATGTCCTTTTCTCCTAAGTTTTGGGTAGCAGGCCCCTTCTTTTTATTTTTATTTTTTTTAAAAGATTTTATTTATTTATTTTTTTAAATCAGCTGTGTTTCTTTCTTTTTTAAAAAAGATTTTATTTATTTATTTGACAGAGAGAGACACAGCGAGAGAGGGAACACAAGCAGGGGGAGTGGGAGAGGGAGAAGCAGGTCTCCCGCGGAGCAGGGAGCCCGATGCGGGGCTCGATCTCAGGACCTGAGCTGAAGGCAGACGCTTAACGACTGAGCCACCCAGGCGCCCCGAGATTTTATTTATTTGTTTGACGGAGCGAGAGAGCGAGCACGAGCAGGGGTGGGGGAGGGGCAGAGGCAGAGGGAGAGAGAGAGGGAGAAGCAGACTCCCCGCTGAGCAGGGAGCTCATTGTGGGGGCGGCGGTGATCCCAGGACCCTGGGATCAGGACCTGAGCAGAAAGCAGATGTTAACTGACTGAGCCACCCAGGCGCCCCAACAGACCCCTTCTCTGTGTAGTACCTTTCTTTATTTAGCATCAAGCTTCCTCCCTTCCTGCTGATTTTGGGGAGAAGTTTGACTGATGAGAAGGCCGTCCTATTTTCTCGGGGGGGGGGGGGGAAGGAAAAGCTTCTTCCACGATCTTGTTGGCCCCTTCGAACTTTCCAGCTGATTTAACTTTGCTGGGAAGCAAAGTAGTTCAAGGTGCCTGTGCCAGGATATTAGCATATACTGCCCTCGGCAAAGACACCACTACGGCGCTCCCTCTGTTTTGCCAAGTTCTCTTACGTAAGTGACAGCTGACGGTATCTTTTAAGAAACGTAGTGTTTGTGAATGATGTGTCTTAATAGAAGAACAGTGAGACACACCAGCATGCAGAACTCCCTTTGTGGGAGCAGGTTTTTCGCCAGAGGGTGATTTGGAGGTTTAAGGATGCGTAAGAGGAATTGCAATCAAGGTGGGGTGGTGCGTTACGGAGATGAGAGGATTCTTTTCATTTGTCAAAGGTTGCTGGCAGCTGAAGCTCCTCTGGGGTGCCTGTCTTGGGGCAGGGTGGACTCACTCTTGAGAGACAATCTTAGGGGTTCTGCTGGGACCACCCACTATCCCCTCTTCTCCCACCCAGATGAGTGACTACCCTGTGTCTGGCCCACTTGTGGCTTTAGGTATTCTCTCTAAGCTCAAGAGCAGTAATGTTAGCTTGGTCAGTGTGGTGCTTGTAAAACGTGACTCCAGAGTTCTTTGGCACTCGTCCTGTCAAGGGGTCCGTGCCCTTCCTGTTGATTATGGGCAGGTTGCGACAGCCTTGGCCGATGGAGTAAAGCAGAAGGGCTAGACAAGGCCATGTGGCTTCCACTTGGTCCTCTCTACTATGCTCACCTTCCAGAGACTCCCTCTGGGGACGCCACCACATTGTGAGAAACTCAACCCACAGGGAGAGGCCACGTGTATGTGCCGTGGCCTGTCCTTCAGCCATCCCCGCTCAGGCGCCAGAACTGTGTGCAGAAGCCAACTTGGAAGCCCCAGACGTCATGAAGAAGTCAAGAGCCACCCCCACGGTGCCTGAATTCCTGACCCCCAGAATCGGTGAGCAAAAGAAAATGGTGGTTGGCTTATGCCGTGCAGCCTTGGGTGTTCATTACAAAACAAAGCAAACTGGAACAGTCAGAGATTCTTCATATCAAGTACAACCGAGGGCACCAGAACTCTCTTCAGCTCCGGGGTGGCAGAGAGTCAGTAGTTGTGTGATGTTCTGGGCAGAGCAGAGTTCTTTGCCAAAACTAGGATCCCTGGCTGTCTGGCATTATTTTATAAGCCTTCTAGTAGGTACCAAAAGGATGCCATCTTGCCCAGGAGTATTTTCCCAGCTTGGAGTCTGCTTTGGTTCCCATGACATTTGGGTACTCTGCCTTACTCTTTCGGCCTTGATGGAAAATTCCAGTGGACCTTTTCCTCCTACAGTTATATTTAGTTTCTAAGAAGCAAGCTCCGACACCCCATCCCCAGGGTTTGCCAATTATGTGAAAGATTTGATCTCAGTAACTTTCCTCTTCCTGTCACGTTGTTCATCTTCCAATCAGTGAATGTGGTACCAGGTTTAGAGCTTGAAGGAGTTCTAACAGCCAGTTGGTCAACAAACTAGAATAACCACTCCTTGTAAGGGCCTGCCGAAAAAATTAAGAACATTATGACTCTCAAGAGCTGGTAATTTATTTGGGGAAATAAGACAAACATGGAAAGTAAAATAGCCCAAAGATGATAATATTTCCAGCATTTAAGTAGCATATTCATTTGTGAGAGGGGGTAGCAGGCACTCTTCTTTGTGAGTCTCTGGAGCCCAAGGTACTCCCCACTCTTAAAAAAGATTTTATTTATTTTATTATTATGTATTTAAATTCAATTAGCTAACATATAGTACATCATTAGTTTCAGATGTAGTGTTCAAGAATCCATCAGTTGTGTATAACACCCAGTGCTCATTACTTCAAGTGCCCTCCTTAATGCCCATCACCCAATTACCCCATCCCCCCACCCACCTCCCCTCCAGCAACACTGTTTGTTTCCTATATTTAAGAGTCTCTCATGGTATTTCTCCCTCTCTGATGATGTCCCGTTCAGTTTATTTACTTATTTTAGAAAGAGAGAGAACGTGAGCAGGGTAGGGACAGGAGCAGAGGGAGAGGGACAAGTAGACTCCATGCTGAGTGCAGAGCCCGACATGGGGCTTAATCCCATGACTCTGAGATCATGACCTGAGTGGAAATCAAGAGTCAGATGCTTAACTGACTGAGCCACCCAGGGGCCCCCAGGGGCCCCTTTTATAGTACATAGGATTACAAAGCAAACCAAACACATTGATATGGCCATCCAAACACTAAAAGCCAAAACCAATTTGTGAATGTAGTTACAGCTAATCTTCTGTATTAACCCATTAAGCAACAAGATCTAACATTGGTCTTCTAACCACCATAATTTTGAAGAAGTGATAAGTATAAACCATCTCCTGGGGCCCAGGAGATACATGCAACAACTGTAACATGGTACAAAACATCTGTGATTTATCTTGGTGACAGAATTCCCATGTACTGTTAATATTTCTGGGGGTGGGGGGTGCCTACATTTGTAGTTGCGGGAAATGCTAAATTTTAGTTAGAGGTTAGTTGCCAGCAAAAAGGGTATATGGCCTGAAACAAATTTAAAAACAATAACAAAATTGAAGTTGGTCTTGCTTTTATTATCACCATGCATCATCAGCTTTAAACAATGTCATTGATAAAGTACATGGCCAAAGAGTCCCACTGCCCCTCAACCCCAGTATGCCACTGAATAAAGGTATCATTTTTTCCCCAGCCAGCTTCACAGACCTCTGAATGCTACCCACGGATCCCTTGGCAGTCTCTGACTCCACGTTACTCCTGCTGTGTGATGTGTCCTGGTTCAGGGTATGGTTTTGGACTCAAATGGGGCTTGGCTTGTGTCTGTTGTCCTATTGATTAGTTATGTGACCTTGACAGAATTGCTTAGACTCTCTCTCTCTTTTTTTTAAAAGATTTATTTATTTATTTTAGAGATATAGAGAGAGCGCACAAGCTGGGGGAGGGGCGGGGGGGGGGGGGAGTCGGCTCCCCATTGAGTGGGGCGCCCAAGGCGGGGCTCAATCTCAGGACCCTGAGATCAGGACCTCAGCTGAAACCAAGAGTCGGAAGCTCAACCGACTGAGCCACCCAGGCGCCCCTGCTTAGACTTTCTGAATATCAGTTTCCTTCTCTGGAAAATAGGGTATGATAACAGCCTTTCCCATCATCAATGGGGGGATTCACTGAGATCAGGAAGTGGGTGAAGTGGTGAACAGAGTGCCTGGTTCGAGGAGGGAGCTCCATCAATGGGAGTAGAGCTGGTGGTCATTGTAATGGTTGATTTTCCCATGGCTCTGGGAGAAAGGTACTGTTACCTTGGCTTATCAGGTGAAAAAACCGGGTCTTTACTTTTGCTGAAGGGGTTCTGATGGGGCAGGAGATGCCTGCTGCCTTGCAATCACCCACCTGCCCAGGACCATCAGCCTTCCTGATTGGGTGTCCCTCCCCACCATCAGCGCTCTCCTGCTCATGGTGGGTACTGGGTCACGGACTCCAGGATGAGCTACCAGCCCTTTTCGGGCTGGAACCGATATGGGATCAGGTGGATTCTCCTGGGGCAGCTGGTACCTATAGCTTCTGCAGCCCAGTGAAGCTCCACTCAGGTCCCTCCTTTTGCACAAAGCCTCTTGACCTTGGGGATCACTCCCTTGTGAGAACTTTTGAAGCCTTCCTGGTCTGGGCCACTCATCTGGCACTGGATACATATGGGGCTGTCCTTTTTCTCATGCTAGCTGCTCTCCTCAGTTAGATCATAAGTGATTAAGGGCAGGGAACTGTGAGAGAATTCCTCTGGATGGAAGGAAACGTTTATCTTCCTCCTTGTCCAGTTGACGCCTTGCACGTAATACCTACTTACTTATTGAATGTTTGCCGAATGAATGGGTGAAGCGACCAGCCACAGGATCACGGCTCTTGGTGCACTTCTCAGCCTTGGACCTTGCTGCCCTAAGCCTGGGTCTGCCCGTGTTGTCATGTATTACACAGAGCCCTTCAGAATTCACAGGGTAGCTCCTCTGCTCATGAGGTTGGCAGGTGGGTTGATCACATCCTGAAGTTAAATAGCTGGTCAAGTGTTGTACCAGAATGCCTGACTCTGGAGGTCTGACCGTAAAGAAGGTTCCTTTCCCACTTCACCTGCAGCGCAGCTGGGAGCTAAAATGCAATGCATCGGATGCATTGACCTCAAACCCAGACATTCAGATCTAATTAGCCTGCGCTGGGGTCCCTAAAATTCCCACCGCCCCTGGCTGAGAACCACGGCTCAACACTAACACAGAGGGAGCCCAGGCAGCATGGGGGCGTTCATGTGTCTGGGTGCAGGATCCTCCGCCGGCTAGCTGTGGGGCACTGGCTAAGTGGCTTAACCTTTTTGAGCCTCCATTCCCTCCTCTGTAAAATGGGGGTAATGCTAGTACTTAAGCCTCTAGGGAGTTCGAGAGGATTGAATGAGACCGGGTGTTGGATGCTCCTAGCATATCTTAAGTGCTCAATCAAGGGTAACTGCCATTATTATTATTAATTATTTTAATGACATGTATGAGTGAAGGTGGAAGAGAGTGTTTGGGCCATAAAGATGTCCCCGTCTTGACTCCCTCCTGCGCTGTGTTTCTGGGTAGACTTGGACGCGCTTGTGCTGCGTGGTGCTGGGGGAAAGGCAGCTTGGCGATCCTAGCCCCTTTATCACGGCGGGGCCACAGGAGTTGGGAACTGTCCCATGCCATTTATTATCCAGGCAGGAGGAATGGGAGGGAGGAGAACGCTGTACTTAAAGCACTTTTACTTTATCAAGAGTCTTTCTAACGTAAAAAATGCTCACACAGTCACTTTCCGCGGCAGCTGCATTACCATTATTTTCAACCCTCTGAGGACAAAATGAGATTAGCTGTGGGGAAGGGGAGAGGCAGGGTGAGCACTCAAGGGCTGGATTTAAATCCAATTCTGCAGGTTGAGCCCGTGTTAATGCAATATTATAGGATTTGGAGGTGAGGGCCTCTGTGGCTTAATCCAAGGTCTCTTCAACATCTGGGTCATTGGCAAAGTCACCGCTTCTTTTATCCTAACTGTATCAAGGGGACAGTCAGAGAGAGCACTAATTCTCAATTCCCACGGGTGCTTGCCTTGAAGGCACCACCTAGACACTCCTGCCAGGGAACCTTTCTTGATCATAGGAGACCTGAAATAGAAACGATTTCACCCATTCTGATGATTAGACAAGGCACAGGGACACACATACTTGGTATCTTTCCACTCGGAATCTCAAACACGATTGCTCAGAGATCAAAGAACGATGCACGGTTAATGACCCCGGTGCAGCCACACATCTGCTCCGCCTGCCAGGAGGCCCCGAGAGCTGGAAGCGGCACACACATCCACCGAACACGTATTTATCAATGTGCTGTGTGCTGGGGCCCGTGAGTGGCACGGAGACTGAGAACTCAGTCCCTTCCCGGAGGAGTTCAAGGTTTAGCATGTGACAAAGTATAATGGAAGATACTACTGTGACGAGGGCCCTCCGATGCAGCAGAGCAGAATTAACACCGTTCTCCTTTCCCTCCTCTGCTCTAGAGACTGGGGGAGTTCTGTTCTCATTTCCTATTCTCTACTGCAGCTAGAAGAGGTTGGTGATGCGGTTTAGGGGCATGAATTGTCACACAGAAGTCTGCTGGTGGGTTTCAGGAAAACTTTTGTTCTCCCTAAGAAAAGAGGCGAAACAGCTGGAAAGCAGATAATGATTTCCCTGGAAGCAGATATGATGTCTGGATGTTCAGCAGCCATCTTGCAAGCATGAGGCAACAAGCCTAAGACAAAGGCCCTGTAGAGATGCTGTCCCTGATGTTGTGAGGCCTTCAGATCTAAGTCTGGAGTTGCCTTTCTTGAGACTCTTCATATGCATATATCTGGCCTCAGTAAGAGCATCATTGCCCTTTCTTGGGCCTTTCCTGATTGATGCAGCACAGAAGAGAATCTAAAAGGAGGGATCTCTGTGCAAGGAGCACCTGAGCAGGGCCCCACCTGGGAAGTCCTGCCACGTGTGACAGCACCAAGGGGACCACAGGGAGTGAGGGACGAGTTCCCCAAGGAATCAGAAGATGGCGGGTAGACAAAATCCACAGTGACCATAGGCCTCAGTATGCGGTTTGTTTGGGTACAAGTAGATTGGGGAGCAGCAGGGCACAGATCTCTTCTTGAGCGTGTGTCTCAGGGCCACCTGATCTGAGGCACCTGCCTTCCCTGCTTGACAGAAATTGTGAAGAATATGGACTAAGGCAGGGCTTGCCATGCTGCGCAGCCAGCAGCCCCTCTAGGGGACACCTCAGAGGCCAGCCTGTGCCAGAACGTTCCCTCACATTTATCTTTTCTCCTTCCTTCATCTGCCTTCCAGTTGGATGCATGACCATTTTCCTACTGTTAAAGACACGGGTTTCTGCCTGTCTGTCTCTCTCTCTCTCAGTGACGCAAAGAAAGTAGCAAGAGAGCTGGGCAAAGCAGCAAATCCCAGGCTGGTGTCATTATTTCTGGTCTGAAATGGAACCAAATGTGGCTCAGGAAGTGTGGCATCCAGCATTCTGTGTGGTCCAGTGTGCTGGGCAGAGGCCCCTGTCATTCCTCGTCTCCCTGGGGTTCTTGAGGAACCCTGCCTGGGGGCCTGGCCTCTAGAATTGCCTGTAGCCCCTCCCTGGACTAAGGCATCACCAGCAGAACCAAACTGCGTGCTATGTGAGCAGATGGAGATCTTTCAGGGCGGAGACCCCGGGCCAAGGTCATCAGGCAAAGGATGGAGCTTTGTGACAGAAACCTGATTTGGATGCTCTAGATTTCTTTGTCTCTGCTCACTTCCTAGAACCCCCTACTCCCACGGCAGTCCTTTGCCTTTAAACGGGTCAAAAAATCTGCCTTCTTCCTGTATGTGGTGGGACATCGCAGGTGGGGTCCTGCTCAGGCCGATCTTTTGGAGAGATCCTGCTTTTCAGATTCTGGGTCTGTGCTGCTTTGAGCAGGAACGACCAAGCGAGGCCCATGGTGTGCTTGCCCAGACCTGATATATACATAGTAAGAGTCCAAACCTCCTTCCCTTTCTCTGGAGGTTTCTATGCTGGGAGAAGGTGATTCTGACCCTGCTGTTGGTCATCTTGTCTGCTACTCAAAGACAGCTCTCCAAGAACAAAGGCAGAAAAGGAGCAAAAAAGACAAGAGACAAACACCCGATGATGTAATTTCTGTTCCTGGATCCAGACAGACCTGGAGGGTGTCTACTCTTGGGCTTCCCAATCACGGAGGTAAGATCTCGTCCTCTGTTGTTCAATCTGGTCTGGGTGTGGTTTCTGCAACTTGCTTCTGCAAGTTGCACTACTCTTCCCAGCTTTTTCCTCCTCCCGCGTCTGCTTCTGCTCACCATCCCCATTTCTACCTATTGAACCGAAAGGCTTTTAGGTCCCAACTCAAAGGCCATCACCCCTCCTCCATGAAGACTTTTCTGTCCCCCTTCTTTGCCAACTCACCTCTCCCACCTTGACAGCCCCCTAACCTGTCATCTGAACTTTTCTGTGTCCCTCTGGATGACATTCAGCTGTGGGGAGTAGAAAACCTGACTTACAGCAGCTTCGATAAATAGGGAGCTCTTTGTTCTCACACAACAAAATGATTCATTCCACAACCATTTACTAGGCTCTCATTATGTCCCAGCTACTTTTCCTGGTTCCATTCCTTGGCCAAGCAGAGACTCCCCCAGAACTTTTGGCCACCAAGTGCAGCAGGCACCCATTTTCCCTGCTTTGGAATGACACTTTTGAGTTTACTGCCCATGTTGTCCCTTCCTCCTGCCTCTGAATCCAGTCTTTTCCTTCTCCCGTTCCTGTTCTTTTCTTCTCCAAGACCTCTGGCTCTCCATTAGCCTTTGGAAAAAAAATTCATTGCTTATGTTTGTTTCTTTTTCTCTTTAATATGTACAAATCTCTTACTCTTGGTGTAGGTTGCTCTTGGCTCTTGGAGGAATACTTGTATTTGGCGGCAGCAAATGTAACAGAAAGAACAGGCAATTCTGGAATGAGAAGAGTTTCAGGTTCAAGCCCTGGAGCCATCACTCACTGTCATGACAGTGGGCAAGTTACTTAAGTTCTCTGAGCCTGTTTCTTCATCGGTACAATGGGTATGATATTAACACCTCTCTCCATAAGTCTTTCCCGGGAATTAAATGAAATGACTTAAAAAAGCACGATGCACGTGTTTCTCGTTCATGTGCTCTGCAGAAGGTCACTTTCATGCTGACTGCAGCAAAGGGATGTTCACAAGCATGGGGGGATCTGTCCTTCAAGCCCAGATCTCAAGAACTGGGAAGGCTCTTCATTTCTAGCGCTTCCCACTCTTGCCCCAGAGGCAGATGTTAGAAGCTGCCTGGGATGTTTTCTGAATTAATTGTGCCAAACATTCGGGGTTTTATGTTGCCCAGTGTCTGAACAGGCTGGAACTTCAGTCTCTCTCCTACCACTCCCAGCCTTATTTTGGAAATGGATTTAAAGTCACATTTTTGAGATTCTGAATGTGTGACACCTCCCCCCATCCCCAGTCGCGCTATTTGGAGCATCCATTTGCTGTTGTTTATAACCCTGGGCTCTGGACTTGGCTTTGCTTGCAGCTTGGAACTCACTGGAAGACCCTAAGGCTGTCTCATGTCTCTGGGATTTCTGGCCTCTGGTTTTGTATGTCATGGTTTCTTTTCTTTTCTTTTTTTTTAATTAACATATAAGGTATTATTTGTTTCAGGGGCACAGGTCTGTGATTCATCAGTCTTATATAATACCCAGTGCTAATTACAACATATACCCTTCCCAGTGTCCATCACCCAGTTACCCCATCCCCCCACCCCCTGTGGTTTCTTGGTTTCTGATTTGGATTTGGCATCTCTCAGATTCCTTGGCCAATGACTGTACATCCCCCGAGTCTTGTCCTGTGTGTCCTTCCACAAGCCTGTCAGTGGCCACTCCACCTTTTGGATGGTCCAAGCTCTTTCTGGAACTTTCTCGTGGGAAGGCTCTCGTAGAGCTAGTCTTCCCTTAACATTAAGCAGGACAATTCTCCTTCTTTTAATTTAAACCTGTGAATTCCAACTGAATTCTCTGTGCTCCAAGGAGACTTCTTTACCTGCGCATAGGATACATTCCTCACTTTCTCCCAAATTGTATATTATATTTGCAATATATTGCTGATTATATTATATTGCTGATTATGTTATATTATATAGAATACACACAATATGGGGTATTGTATGTACAGGCTTTCCTGTGAATCTAACACTTTGGTTTTAAGGATACTTGGAAAGGTGAAAAAAAAAAAAAAAGAGGTAAAATAGTGGGTCATGCTGCCGCCTAGTGGCAGAGCTTGGCAACACACATCTCAGCACAGGGAGAAGTTTTGTATCTTCCTACCAAAACCAAAATCTAGAGACCACACAGATGAACACAGAATTTGCGTTATTTCCCTTATGTTATAGAGTTACCTGTATTTTCACTGCAACTTGTATCCACAGATACCAAGATATTTTTCTTGAGCTCTGTGATTTTAGTCTTTTTAGGGATAATAGACTATCACTGCATATCAAAAATGTATTTTTTTGTTTTTGGAGTCACAATACCGTATGCCATATTTAAATGAAGATATTTTTTCCCCCCTACAATTTGTGTATTTTTTTCAAAAAACTTTCTGTAAAATCGAGATGTGTCTCACACACTGGGGCATTTTACATGTTGACCAGTAATGTATTTCACCGGCTGTGGTGCACAGACAGCCTGCGTGCTCACCAAATGCTGCCATGAAGTCAAGGATCCTGAGCATCTGGTTCCAGATTGTTAGGGGACGTCTACAGGAGTCCGGCAGGTGGTTGGGCAGCCCCGATTGGGGTCGGCTGCGGTGTGTGGTCCTCTTTGCTCCTGCTTGAGCTTCCTTCCTCCCCTTTACCTTCATTCCTTCGAACATCTCCACCTGGTGCTCTCCCCCCCACCCCCCCACCCCCCCCCCCAACTCCAGGGGCACAGGCCCTGGATTCTGGCAGTAGACATAAAGATCCTCCAGCTGCAGACCAGACATTGCCGCACCCTGACGACTGTCCGGAGCCTTGACCACATTGAAAATACGTAACACTCAAAACACACTAGAGCAGGGGTGGCAGATTTTTTCTAAAAAGGGCCAGAAAGTAAATATTTTAGACTCATGGGCCAGATGGTCTCTGTCATGACCACTCAGTTCTGCTGAGATGGTGAGAAAGCAACCACAGGCGATCCAGAAAAGGGTGGGTGTGGCTGTGTTCCAATAAAACTTCCTGCACACAAAAACTGAATTTCACATAATTTCCATGTGTCGTGAAATATTATTTCTCTTTTGATTTTTTTCCAACCATTTTAGCATGTGAAAATCTTTCTTAGCGGATGGTATTGGCCGGCGGGCCATTGTTTGCTGACCCTTGCATTAGGGTGAGTAATCCTTCACCCCTTTCTGGCTGATGGCAATTTTTCTGACAACCATAAACGACTGGATTCAGGACTCTGTTCTCTCCAGTTGTCTGGATAAAATACAATTCGTGGTTAAAGTGGTTAAAATTTTTTGTCAAATCCAAATAGGCACATATTTATGTGGGTGTTTTGAACTGCTTGACCGAGTTCGCTTTTAATTTCCTCCAAAGTAATTGGTTGATCCACCGGAAGTTCTGTTGGAAAAGCAACCTCACGGATGTTTTATAAAAGTCTAATTTAAAACCTTCGGGGCCCTCACTCTGTCACCTCTGGATCCTTCTCTTTCCATGTCCACACTTCCGTTCATCTCCTTCTTTATTCTTCCTAATTAGCCGACTATCTAATTAAATGTTTCCCCATTTAGAGGTTGGGAGCCCTCACTGATATCTAATCTTCCTGTGGTCCTCCTGTGGCCTCTCCTATTTCCTTTCGAGATGAAGTGCCCAGAACCGAATGGCAGTCAAGGTCAAGTTGCCCACATTTGTATTACATATTAGGCACACCATTATCATGGTGTTTGCTCCTCCTTAATACAGACTAATAGCTCATTCTCCTTCTTGACCTTCCGTGAACACTGAGCAGCTGTCTTCAGGATGCTCTTTGTGATAATTTCAAGATCTTTTCCTTAGGAAGTTATAACTAATTCAGGGCCCATCAGCGATCATAAATAGTTTAAATTGCTCTTTCGAGTGTGAACTGCCTCCCATGGGCCACTTAATTTACCAGGTGTCCCCTGGCTGTGCTTGTCCCATGACCAGACACCGTTCCTGCCCTTTTAAACTCACTTTCCACATCTTACCTTGGTCCAGTCAGGACAAGCAGAGAATTTGGGAATTCATTTGGGAATTAGCTGGCGCTCTGCCATTGACCTCCTTATGGCCATGCATTAGTGATGGATTTGATAGGATTGTCAGTGTTTCAAGCCCAAGAAAGTTGTCTCTGGAGGATTTTTGAGAGGCCACACTGATCCTGGAATTGTGCTCAGAGTCGGTTTGCTTCTGTTCAGGAAAAACTCAGGGATGATACTTTACCTAAAACTTTCCAAGCTTTGGGGTCTTCTTGGGTTTTCACAATCTGCCGCTCTGGAGAACTTCTGAGACAAGGTTCGGCCCCGTGGGCTAGACTAAATGTTTAGCCGCTCTCATTTGGTGATGGTTTCAGATGTTTAAATACACAAAGGAAATTGGTAAAATTTGAATATGGATTAATTAGATAATGTGGTAATTAGATTTCCTGAATTTGATAATTGCCACTGTGATTATGGAAGGGAATGTCCTTGTACTTGGGAGTTGCATGCTGGGGGATCTCGTGGTGAAGGGTCATGATGTTGGCACCTTATTTCAAATGGTTCAGAAAATATGTATATATATTTTACATTTGGGAATGTGTATGTATGTATGTATGTGTATATATATATATACATATATATATAATATATATAATGTGTATAATAGGGCCTGCATAAGCACATGCATATATGTAGAAAGATAAAGCAGAAATGGTAAAATGTTAATGATGAGTTAGGTAAATGGAATATGATGTAGGATGAACCTAGGTAAAGAGCTTATGGGAGTTCATTTGTAGTATTTTCGCAACTTTTTTGTTGGTCTGAATTTCTTTGTGAATGAATCGTTTAATTAATTAAGATAGTGGATCAATGGTAATCCTAGCACCTGAGACATGTATAGACTGCCGGCCTGGCCCCGCCTTCCCCACAGTGCTCCCTGGGGTGTCCGCCCTGCCCCCACACATGCTTCTGCTCTTCTGCTCACTGTTCCCCCCCCCCCCCCCCGCCCCGTCTGTCCCATCTCGGCTAGGAATCATCAAACATGGGCTGAGCTCCAGTCTGTGCCAGGGGCCGGCAGGGACAGGGGAGTGGAGAGTAAGCAGATGTGTCCCCATCCTTAAAGAGCTATGGTCTAACAGGGAAGACAGAAACCAAACAGAGAATCGCAACAGGCTGTCACAGGGATGTGCTGGTGGCCGAAGGAAGTGTGTCATAGGATCTAACCCATTTAGAGGCTCAGGGAAGCCTTCCTATTTGAGCCCAAAGCTATAGGATGGTGGGATTAGTTTGGCAAAGAGGGTGACAGAGGGGCCAGCGTGTGTCGGGGGGACTGGAGCAGTGTGTAACAGGTGTTGAGAGAAGCCCAGCCGGGCTGGGGCAGGGGCAGGGGGCGGGGGCAGAGGAGGTGGGAGATGCGGACAGCATCTTGTAGACCACTTTGATAACTTATTTTTCTTTATTCTGAGAGCCACGGGAAGGGAGTAGGCAGTAAAGTCCTGATTAGCTTTGCGTTTTTATTTATTTATTTTATTTTTCTTTGCATTTTTATTTTTATTTTTTATTTTATTTATTTATTTGACAGAGAGAGACACAGCGAGAGAGGGAACACAAGCAGGGGGAGTGGGAGAGGGAGAATCAGGCTTCCTGCGGAGCAGGGAGTCCGATGGGGGGCTTGATCCCAGGAGACTGGGATCATGAGCTGAGCCGAAGGCAGACGCTTAACGACTGAGCCACCCAGGCGCCCCTTTCTTTGCATCTTTAAAAAACAGAAAATCCCTCTAACTGCAGTGTCAACATGAGTTGGAAAAAACAGAAGTGACAGCGGGGCAGGAAGCTAGGAGGCTGTTGCAGTAATCTGGTGAGCAGCGCTGTCTTCCATGGACCGGATGGACACTACTGGGTGGATATTGGATATATGTGGGAGGTGAACTTGGCAGGACTTGGTGGTCAATTGGACTGTCTCATTTGGGTATTCCTTTGTTGAAAAATTTCTCTGTTTTTCCTTTTGGTTTATAGATCTGGTTGGGAAGTGCTGTTTGTTTTTCTTTTTTTCTTTTCAAAAAGCATTTGCAAATATTCCCCCTTACGTGGCATTGACTAATTGCTTTGCTTGTGTAAGCCTGTGATGGATATGCCTTGCCCCAAGATGATGGTTTATCTCATTCAGTAAGATCAGGCTAATTAGGAATTGGGACTTACCTATCTCACACATTCTGGAAACTTAAGGTGTGGGAGACAGAAATTAATGTAGTTTTAGAACAATCTATTGCACTTAGGAAATTGCACATTAGACAATAGGCTTTATATTGGAAGATATTAATTTTGACAGGGGAGAGACCCTGCATGATGCAATCGCAATTCTGACAAATAAATGCCATTGTACTTTTCCATGCCAACGGTGATTTGCAAATATAGTAATACATGGTTCTCTTTGATTTACGGCATCGTGTTAACCATGGAATTACTTAGCAAAATCAGCTTGGCTTGATGTAAGATATTTTCCTTGTCTAGAAAAAATTTTGGCCTGAAGAAAAGATGACATTAATTTAGGAATAGTGGAGTTATCATTGAGTTATCAAAAATAAATCTGAGGACATAAATCAATTCTACTGCACGGAGAATGCTAAATCGATAAGTCCAGAAAGACTTTATTGATTCCATGGCCATCACTCAGGCCTTCTTCATTAGATTCCTCAGCCATATGTTTAATTGAAATGATAATGCAGATAACTTGGGGTAAATCCACAAATCCTGACTTTGATATGGGGTTGTTCAAGGTAATGAAAACAATTTGCGAGACTGGCTTTCTCCTTCAGATTCAGGGGGGTACACGAGGGAAGACTTTACCTGTTCCTGTCTCCTAGAGCTTCTAGTCTAGGCAGATGATGAATCAACAATTTTAAGTCACTCCTTTTAAGTTTAATTAAAAAAAATTATAGTAACAGACTGATCATCATATAAGAGGACATTTAAAAAAATTACTCATAGTTAACACCACCCTAACATATTGACCATTATTATACTGCTTTGTAGTATCTATTTCTGTGACTTGTCTCTCTCACTTAAAAAATGATGAGCAGGGGTGCCTGGGTGGCTCAGTTGGTTGAGTAGCTGATTCTTGGTTTCCGCTCAGGTCACGATCTTGCAGTCGTGGGATCAAGTCCCTTGTCAGGCTCTGCTCTGTGCTCTGCACGGAGTTTGCTTCAGATTCTCTCTCCCTCGGCCTCCAGCTCAAGTGCTCTCTCTCAAATAAATAAATAAAACTTCAAAAAAAAAATGATGAGCAGTTGAGGGCAAGAGTCTTTTATCTTAGTATCCCTACATCTTGTTTAAATGCATGAATATATGGGCAATGGAAGAGGATTGATGTAATGAGCACTGGGTGTTATATGCAACTGATGAATCACTAAACTTTACCTCTGATACTAATAATACACTGTGTGTTAATTAATTGATTTTAAATTAAAAATATAAATGTATGAATGTTTTTAGATAGCTGTAATTAGAACTTTATCAGTTAGCTTTTGTTGTATAACAAATAATCCTAGAATTTTGTAGTTTAAAAAACCAAACATTTTATCTGCTCATGCTTCTGTGGGTCAGATAGGTGGTTCTTCTGTTCTTAGCTGGGACTGGCTCGTCTAGGATGGCTTCACTCACAAGTCTGGCAGTTGATATGACCTTGGGATGATGGTGTCCTGTCTCTCATTATCCAGTAGGCAATTCCCGTGATAGCAGAAGAATTCCCATCAGCCAGAGGGGAAGTAATTCTCAAGAACTTGTGCAAATTCTTATCAAGCATTTGCTTGTGTCCCATTTGCTTAATGGTGGCTTGACCAAAGCCAGTTACATGCGGAGCTTGTATTGAGAAGTGAAGAAATGATCTCTGTATTTTGATGAGAGGAGCTACAAAATATTGTGGCCATTTTTTTCAATATATTGCAGAAATAGAAATAAAATTGTATTTTATGCGTTTTCCACTTAACTATAGATGCTTCCTCTTGTTACATTTTTAAAAAGATTTTATTTATTTATTTGAGAGAGAGAGAGCAGGAGTGTGGGAAGGACAGAAGGAGAGGGACAAGCAGCCTCCCCGCTGAGCAAGGAGCCCAATGCAGGGCTCGATCCCAGGACCCTGAGTTCATAACCTGAGCAGAAGGCATATGTTCTACCGACTGAGCCACCCAAGTGCCCCTTATTACATTTTTAAAAAAGCTAATATATTGGATACTTACTATGTGCTAATTGTTTTAGATTAAAACATTTCAGACAACCTAATCTTCAGACAACCCTAAAAGGTGGGTAAAATTATTATCCCCCTGTTACTAATGAGGAAACGGAGGCTCAGAGATATCAAGCCACTCACCCAAGGTCACACAGCTAGTAAGTGGGAGAGCAGAGATTTTAACCCTAATCTCTCTGGCTCTAGGGCCTTAAGCTTAGCACACTTTTGACGATGATTACTACTTGCCTTTTGTTGGGTGTTTAGACATTGATAGTTTTTTTGAAACTGTAGGACACCAGCTCAGGAGGATTTCCTAAACTGTGTGTGAGACCGGACCTGCTTACCCAACGGGGACTTGGGTCTTATCGAAGAGTCGTGCCATCTCCCAAGCCCACAAATAAGACTGCTTCTGACTTCTATTAATTCTGATATTCATGTTTCTCCTAAACCGTGGAAGCGAAGGGGGTGTAGGTAGATTCTGTCAAACCCTAAATTAAGGGTCTGGGCAGTATTCTGTGACCATACATTGATTATGGATACAAGAATTTGGCAAAAATCTATAAAACATTGTGTGGGGGCGCCTGGCTGGCTCAGTCGGTTAAGTGTCCAACTCTTGACTTCTGCTCAGGTTGTGATCTCAGGGTTGTGAGATCGAGCCCCGCGTTGGGCTCTGCGCTGGGCGTGGAGCCTGCTTGGGATTCTCTCTCTCCCTCTCCTTCTGGTCCTCTCCCACACTCTCTCTAAGAAAAAACATTGTGTGAGTCCATTGGCTATATAGAAGTTATAATAAAGAATATTGTATAATTTTTATTACTGATCACTGAGTGCTATATGTCCTGTGTATCTGTAGAACTTATATTAAACTTACACAGGCACGCATATGACAGAAGCAGTTAAATCCTCACCAGCTTAGGCATAGTCCCACCACTCTCTTACCTGCTACGGATAAGAAGTTGGGGGATTTTCCTCTTCATTATCTGAGTGCTTGAGAATACCAACTTTCCTCTTATCTTTGGCTTGCTCACTCACAGGAAGCCCTGGAAATCATCAAATTCCTCTAGCGGAGGAAGTCCAAAAGGCCAAAAAACGACTTCCCTACAATCTGAGGCCTTTGCTAGGAAGAACTGTAACAGCGAGAGGACACAGTTAGCATTCTTGGGTCTCCTGCAAGTGGGATGCCTTGTCTGTCACATACGAGTGTTTTAGAGTTTTTGTATTTACGTTTGTCAAAGTAACAATAACAACAAGGGTGTATATGCTTTCTCATTTACAAAGCACATCCACATTTATTAGCTTAGTTCCTACTTCTAAACAGTTCTCTGTTTCTAGCAATTCACAGGCAGCTGGAGAGGGGGAATCTTTATCACAGCTTTAGATGCTCGTTAGCTCATTCCCCCCCAGGATGCTGCTGCCTCTCGGACGTGTCATTAAAGGTGTTTACTTGCTATTTCCTACACTCTTTACTATACCTAATCTGCAGTGAATCCAGGGCAGGAAACAAAACCCCTTAAGGGGTTATTAACGGTTCGAGTGGAAAGAGTAATCCCACTTGCCAAAGTAAGTATGATGTGGTTGCCTTTGAATCTGTTTCTGTCCCCGGGGTGGACGGTGGAGGGTGAGGAAGGGTATCGGGAATACGAGGGGAGTACAGAGGCAACAAGCAGCTGCCTCAAGGATTATGGAGAGAGCCCCCGACCACTTGCTAATACTGTACCTGTTTTAGCTTTCATTACGATGGAGGAAAACACCATCCGACCCAATTATTTTCTTTTGTTGATGTGATCAACATCACAGCTTGTAAGTTTTGCTCTGGAAAATTCTGCATAGAGTAAGGTATGAATTAATCCAAAAGCACATGGTGACTCATTTGTAATAGTTCATGCCCGCTAGCAAAAATTAGGTGAGGTCTCTGCCGCACACAGGGCATTGGGAGTGTGGCTATTATTCAGTTAACATGACTTGAGTTTCAGGGCTACACGGGCTCTCTCAGACCTGAAAATGGGCACTTTGGGACTAAAAGAACTGATGTAATGTTCTCTGATGATCAAAGTAAATAAGATTGTTATCAAATCTTAATTCTGCTCTATGCTGCGTGAGCTTGGATGGTCTACAGTAGCATCCTTGGCACGCTTGGGAAAGAAAAAATTCAATTTCAAAAGTAAACACAGAGAACAAAAATAGTTCAGAGGACAGCTTATCCACAGAACAAAGCCCAACTAATTAGGGCCAACAAATACAACGGCAGTTTGCAGAACTGAAGCAAGTATTTTATATAGCCAAAGATTGCCAAATACATTTCTTCACCAAGATTTGCTTTTTTCTCCTTAGCTATTGAGTACCTTTGTGAAGGAGAGAATATTGACATGTGCAGAAAACCGTAACAAGTTGAAATAGTTTTAGATAGAGTATCTTTGGCAGGTCTTCGTGTTCTGATTTAAGTGGGAACCACTGAGGGTTCTGAAATAGCTTCTATAACCAGTTTCATCACAGACCTAATCATCCCAAACATCATTCCCTGTAATTTGACTGAAAAGCAGTGAGACAGCAAAAGCTCCAATTCTTGAAAAGGATTTGGCAGCCAGCCAGCTTATGCTTATTAGAGATGCTCTTACACCATCTCCTCCCCTCTCTCTCCACCCCGACCACGACTAAATAAATCCAGAGGCTTGCATCAAGTATGGAGGTGAGAGGGGCAAGGGAGAAGACCAGAATTGACTCCTGCGGGAAAACAGTTTGGTTAAAAAAATATTAAATAAGGCTTTACTGTCCTATAGAACTTCTGTCAAAATATTGAGAACTTGAAAAGTGAGTCTCCCCCCTCCCCCAAGAGGACAAGCAAGGACACACCCTCAGGCCGGATTATAGTGGCTGGGTGGAGACCTGGCTCCTAAAACCTCTTCTCCACTGTGTGAACTTTGACAACACTCTTAACCTCTCTGAGCCTTGGTCCCTTTATTGAGGCTTTTTTTTTTTTTTCAGCCCTACCCTTTTTTCCCCCATGGTAAAGCTTTCTACTTTTTTTTTTTTTTTAAGATTTTATTTATTTGAGAGAGAGAGAGTGAGCATGAGCAGGGGAAGGGGCAGAGGCAGAGGGAGAAGCAGACTCCCCGCTGAGCAGAGAGTCTGATGCAGGACTTGATCCCAGGACTCTGGGATCATGACCTGAGCTGAAGGCAGATGCTTAACAAACTGAGCCACCCAGATGCCCCAAGATTTCTACTTTTAAGATTAAGAAGTTTCTTTTGAAAACTTTGCTTTACCATTAGGTGGTCTGAATTTTATGTTTTGGATTTTTAGCAAACATTATGGAATTTAGATATTGGGGATATCTGGGAAGGCCAGATGTTTTTGGAATGTATAAACCAAAATGTAAGAAAAGTACCAGCCCTTGTTTCAATTATGTATGCTATAGCATTAAGTTAAAAAAAAAAAGTTACAAAATTAAGTGTATACATGTTACCCAAGTGTCTGCCTTCTTCTTCTGCATGTATTAGAAGTATCTCAGATATAAAACAGAGGTCGCCTTCCTCGACACCTTCTTTTATCTTCCCTGTTCTCCCTTCACCTTCGTGCTTGCTCCTGGGACTGCCACCTCTCACTTACTGGTTGCATCCTCTGCTGGAAACCACCCTTCATCCTTCATTCCTTCAATGTATCGGTGAAAAAGACCAGGTGGAGCAGATCTGCATGATGCGTTTGCAGGTATCAGGGGTGATTATGGTGCAGGGCAGGGGACAAGTTCAGTTCAGACATCACTGTTCTTAGAAATTTGTCACTAATAAATTTACGCCCTGTGGTGGGTATGTGGTAATGCGGAGAAGGATGACTACACGGAACAGCCACCCTTTCTTCCCCTCTCCCTTGTGAGGTCCTGGAATGTTAGAACAGAGATGAAGGAGGGTATTTCAGGACATGAAAAGTGAAGGGAGGGAGCTGCAGAGAGCAGATTGCCTTATTCATGGTTGCCTGGAGCTGGCTCTGTTAGCAATAATCCCCCAACTAGAAGAAGACCTCTAAAAATTCCTTTGGCTTCCAACATCTGGTTAAGCCAACCACACTGCAGCACGAAGTCTGCTTGATGAGCTTGGCCTGAGCCCCACATTTTTCTCTGTTAGTTCTCTTCCCAGTCTGTGTTTGTGAAAGCTCTTTGGGGTGTTGAACCACTTAGTGACAGATGTGGAGATTTAACAACTTTCAGGCCCCTTGATTTTCTTGATGGCATAAAGAGACTCTTCTCCTGTCACTCATCTGATCCAGCGTGTCTTCAGATTATATTGAAATTCCTTTCTGTCACACCCCCCAGATCATAATGCAGAGGCTGATTAGCCTGATTATCAAGGCCCATTGGCTCCATGCTCTTAGTTAAACGATACCCACCACGAACCACAAAGCAGAGCTTTGCAGGGTTAGCTGAGTGTGTTATTACAATGATTTCATTTAATAAACTTCCGTCAGCATCTTAATCCTCAGTCAAGTATAAGCATGAGAATCCTTGTTAGCCATGATTAGGCGACATCGATGGTTAACAACATTTTCTCATTCCACAGGATTCATTTTCATTAAAAGCCTAAATTGATTAAAAAAAAAATCCAGCAAGAGCACCTGATTGACGGTGACTTTATGGGTTTTCATGATGAAGGCCTGTTATAAGTAAACTGTTTCAAATGTTCTGGCTTGATTTTACATTTGGGTTTATGCTGGGATCTCTTTCTTTTATGGTTTCCAATCCTTCAGCTTCCTCTTCTGCCTTACCTGTGCTTGGGTCCTGTCCATCAAACTTGGCTAGGTGTTCTCTGCATGTCTGCCATTCCACTAATGGTGTAGAATATTCCCCCAAAGGGGTGGTATCAGGAATGGTTTTCTGTCTTCCCTCCTGTTAGGTTCTGTGGTAAAGCCTTGCTGAGTTCTTGGCAGTGGTCAGGGTTTTCTGGTCAGGCTGGTGGATTTGGACCTGACTTTGAGCACATTTTACCCACCTTCCCCCTGCTGGGAGCTCTGCCATTGTGGCCCAAACCCCAAACAGTGCCGGGTGCATAGTAAGCATGAAAGAATGAGGGGCTGAGTGTCCCAGGTTCCAAACACACCACAGTTGTCTCTCCTTTCTTGAGAGTTGTGCTTATCTGGGTCCTGGGGGAAGCAGGCTCTGAGACAGGATTAAACATGTGAGGATTTCATGAGGGAAGCGCCTATGTGGGAAGAAATGGAGAGAGAGCTGGGCAGTCTGGGAAGGCAGTGATGCAAGTCTCTCCTGAGTAAAGGAGCGGGAGGGAGAAAGGTGGGTGGTAACGTCCTAGACTGCTGGGCAGACAAAAGAAGTTTCAGCAAGGATGCTGGGGAGTCTTAGAGCCAAGTCAGCCACCATGCTAGGAGGGACCTGCCCTGGCACCCTGGTTGCATTCAGTTATTGGCAGGGAGCAGCCTGTGGGAAGTGTGGCCTTGGTGCAAAGGTGGCAGTATATTTCTGAGCACAGCAGCTTGAGCCTTTGGCGAATTACGCAGCTTGGGTTAGAGGTCTGTGAGGGTCCTTCCCATGGCTGCCACAGAGCCAATGGGCAGAGCTAAGCCAAATGCCACTGACCAATATCTGCCTCTGGGTCTGCCTTCTGTTGGGCTGTGGATGCTTCCTGTCTTGGGGACACTCTTGTAGGCATTTGTGTTTCGCTGCTAGGCCTTGTTGCCCACAAGGCCATTCATTGCTCAGGGCCTGCCGCTGCTGTTGCCTCGGGCCCTCCATGCCTTCCTGCCGTTGAAGGCGCCATGTTAATTCTCTGAGAAAGACAAGAGTCATTCTGCCAGTGAGAGCCTCCTCCTCTCTGGGGAGAGGACTGTGGTGCTGGAGCAGGATTGCAGAGGGCCTTGAGTGCTGTGCTGAGGTCAGACGTCATCCTGAAGGCAGTGGGGAGCCGCTGAAGAGTTTTTAGCATGGAGAGCAATATGGTCAGATTGATGAAGAAGAAAAACAACTCTAGCAGATGGGATGAATTGCCTGGGGAGGAAGGTTGCAGGGAGGAGAAGGAAGCAGAGAGCAGATGGGATGAATTGCCTGGGGAGGAAGGTTGCAGGGAGGAGAAGGAAGCAGAGAGACCACTTAGGAAGATACTGCAATCATTTGGTTAAGCTGAGGGGTGAAAAGGAGCACCTGTATCACCTTCTCCATCTGTAACTTCAGCTACCCCCTGGGGCCTTGTCCTTTTCCTTTCTGCCCAGGACACCACACCTAGGAACGCCTTTCTGGGCAGCCCCACCTAGGACTGGTCAGGACCCTGATAACTATGTTCTCCCTTCTCTTCCCCTGGCACCAGCTAAACTAGTTGGTAGGATAATTTTGTTTAAGATCAACTGTTCGCCTGCAGTTATTTACACACCCAGTGTTGGGGGGAAGAAGATCACGCCTGTAGCTCATGCTGGGGGAGCAGGCCCGGTCAATGTACATGCTCTTTCGTGGTTCCTCACTGGTGGGAAGCTGGTGCTTCATGCCTTGCTTTGATCTTCATTCTCACTGTAGTTATCTTCCATTTGCTCTGCTAACTCTCAATCTTTCTCCTTCCTTTCCTTCTGGAAGTTCTTTGTGGAAGGTGAGATCTCACTTATTCTCAGTGCTTTTAGATGATCCCTTCTTGAGGAGGGAGTGTTTCACATGGCCACATAAATCTTCTATTTCAAGGCCCTATCCCCTGCTGTCTTTTTTTTTTTTTTTCCCTAACTTGTCTCTTAATACATTCACACCCTAAGTTTATCAGAAGACGGCACTCCCTCTGGAGGGAGGAACGGCTGGACTTCCTCGTTCCGACTCTTGTCTCTGGAGGTTTGTCTCCCTCCTGGGGGCTCTCACTGCGTCATCACCCACTAGCCCTTGGGCTCTCTTCCCTGATTACCAAGAGAAGACACAGCTCTCTCTCTAAAGCACAGCTGAGACCAGATTGGTATGAGATTCAGACACTACCATGCATTTGTTGGGTTACACACAGAGAGCTGCTTATGGTGGGTGGCCAGCTGTGGCTGAGGCTGGAGCAGCTCTGTCTCTGGTGCCTCTTTCTGTAGTCCCCAGCTGGTGGCCCTAGTCAAAGACAATTTTCCCATCTCATAGCCAGGAGCCTCCTGAATCTCTACATGACTTAGAATCCAGCCTAAGAGAGCTACATAGGAAGGAAGTCCCTGCCTCTTATTTCAAGCCTATCTACTGAGTTTTAAGATCCTGTTCTGGGACCAGTGGCTTTGTGAAGGGCCTGTCCTTTAAAGGCCACAGCAGCATGGCCTCACACTGTGGTCCCACAAGGGAATCTAATCAATACAATCACACAACGACCTCCTGCAGAGACATTTGCTGGAGGCCCTTTAACCACAGCATTGTGATCCCCTGTTCTGTCCCTCTTGGTGCTCAAACTTCAGCCTGAGATGCCTGTTAAATGTGGATTGCTGGGTTTTGGCTCCAGAAATTCTGATTCAGTAGGTCTCAGATGCTCCAGTAATGAGCCTAATGCCCATTAAACCCACAATTTGGTTTCTCTGAGCTTGTGTGTCTGGCTCTGTGCTGCTATTGAGCAGGAAGGGCTCAACTGTGCACAGGGTTCAGCCTGCAAGGAGAAAAGTAGAGGCCAAGGTCAGGGGTGAAGAACAATTGCAAATTGGAAAATTAGAGTGCAGTGTTTGCAGATCTTGTGTTTACAGCTACTGCTTTGGTATTATATTTGCCATTTGGAATCTCAATCTTAAAATTGACAGCCTGTGAAAGAAGTCTTCAGTAGGGAGAAAAGGGAGATGGTGTGATTTGGGGAGTCAAAAGTGATGTCTAGGTTATAGGGTTTTGCAGTAAATTTGATAATTCTCTGCACTGAAAAGAGCCCTCCTTCTTAGATTAGAGTAAATCTATTTAGTGGAAACCCACATCCTGTAAGTACCAGTATATTTGTGCTTTCAAATACCCCTCATAAAAGACCAATAATGACAAGAATAGCAGTGAACAATCTTGTAAACTCTTTAATGCAATTAATTAATTAGTAAATTGCTACCAGTTCTAAATGAGACATGCATCCATAGCTGGTGTGAATATAAAGCTGCTGAAATAAAAATTTACTGTTTTCAAATTAGCATTTTATAATGAAAAACAAATTGCTTTATGCAGAATGTTTACTTAATTGTATTTGCTCTAATGGGGTTTTATCTGAATTATCTGGCATGTGAAGGAAAGGAACTAGGTTCTAAGTTGAGAAAAAAGAATAATGGGGTTGTTTTCTACAATAATTTTCAAGGATTACATGGAGAAGACTCATCACTTTTATTCTACATCCACTATACAGAGAAAAAAAATACTATAGCAGTATGCTGTACTGGAGATTAAATCTGTATTTTCTCTCTGTTCTAGCAAGAGAGGGTCAGAAAGATACCTTGGTTGTTTTAAGGGGAATAAATCTTGTCCCAAGGAGAATCACTAAAAATACCCCTCCCCCCCACCCCACCTCCATGAGCTCTGGGACAACTGTAGACGTTGAGAAAGGTGATGCGTAGTTCCATTTTCCAGAAAAGAGTTTGACCAGACATTTTGGGGCCAGGGTCTGGGAGGAGAAATGAATAATGTACTGGGAGGAAGCTTGAGGAAGGGAAGGTGCCTGGGGCTCTGGATCTATGAGGCAGTGAAAGCTGAGCCCATCTGGTCTTAATTCTAAGGCTGGCTTTCAGACCAGGAAGTGGGGGAGGATGGAAGTGGAAAGAGAGTCCTGTGATGATGGGCATCCTGCCACGTGGCACTGTGTTCTTGGCTTGTGCCTCCCACTGGCTAGGGCTCTGCTCCCTAGGCTCTCAGGAGTCCTTGTAGGCAGTGATACCCACTAACTCAGTTGGGGGGCGGGGGGCTCAAGTGACCACCATACTTTGAAGAGAAGATGAAGCATGAAAGTGCCCACTGGAAATGTGGATGAGTCAGAAAGGCTGGCCATTTCCTTAACTGAAGGCTTCCTTGCGGCACAGGGTCATTGAGATAAAGACCAGTAGACTTCCCTAGGGGCCTTTGACATAGGAAAGTCTCATCTATTTGGGGTGGATTTTGGGTGGTCCCATTTTGGGTGGGGAATAGGGGACAGGGGATGGGGGAGGAAGAAGAGTCAAGGATACCAAAATAAATTTGCTTCTCACACTGGGATTACTGCCTACTCATCTGCTGGAATCTGGATGGGTCCCATCATTATTCCTGCTTCTCCTGGTTTGCTAGAACTCCCCCAGGGTACATTAAAAAATACAGAAATCAGGTGCATTATCCTTTATGCTTGGTTTCATAAAAATTAATTATGGGAAAAATATATGCTGTGACGTGCTCTTTTTATCCCACTGAGATAGGAATCTTTGTAGTATTTTCTCTTGTGAATAGAACTCAATAATTCTCCTTTGTGTAGTAAAATGGTATTATAGTCATGCTCGATCATGGTGTTGCATGTAATTACAAGCGTGTTGAGTTCTGCATTTAAGCCCAGTTTGGGGGGATGTGGGGCTCAGCTTTTTTCAATCACACAGGATTAAACTTGGTATTCAAGTTTTTGTATAAAGCTGGTGCTAGCTGGTTAACGCACATTCTGACCACCAGTGTGAAGAAAAATTAATTCCATTCAGGGTACTCAGCCAGCATGCACTGGTACTGTTGGACTAGGGATGTGGAAAATGACGGTGTCCTTTCTGTTTCAGGACTCATGCCTGATTGGTTCGTAGTCATGTCATGCCAGCTGTTAAAATATTTCAAATATTGCCTCTGACTTATATCTCTACCTTTTTTCACATACAGTTTGGATTACCAAGATGGGAGCCAAGATATCTTGTCCAGCCTTGAAATTAAGTGTCAGCTGACATGTCTAAAATTTATGGGCAACTGATGAAGTGCAATGGATTTATAAGAATCTACCTCCAGGCTTCATCAGATGAGGCAACTGAATACTGTTGAAATAATTGTTTTCTTTACAGTCCTTTAAATTTCTACGGGCAAACTTCCAAACTGGGGTTGGTAATACCTGGGATCATGGGTCAATAACATCCCTGACATGTGGCCATTTCTCCCTGGGGTCCAGTGTTGTACCTGTGCTCAGCTGGTCCAACCAGACCCTCCTCCTCCATGACTCTGTGATGGGTCAGCTCTTGTGGAACTGGGCACGTGCCTTCATGTAAAGATCACGAAAGTTGATCTCTCGATTCCCCTGGAGTTCTTAGTTCTGAATGTTGCACCCTATGCTGAATTTCTGAGACATATGACTCTGTCCAGAAGGGCCAAGAATTGGGAAGAAGATGGCAAAGGGTAAAAAGCTTTGGGATTCATGTAACAGTCTTGAAGGTGGAGATTGCACTTTTCTGGTCCAATTTTCCCGGGCCAGTGTAAATTCTTCTTGCCTAAGTGAAGTCAGTCATATGTTGCATATGTAGGTCATTCAGACCTGTCCATGACCTAAACATGTCTTTATGAATTCTGTTCATAATGATGGTAAGTAGGATAAAAGCTGTCACTTAGTGGAGCAGCAACCCTGAGCCAGCCCTAGGGCTAATGGTTTCACATACATTATTTCATTTAATTTTTAGAACAATAGCCCTGTAAGTAGGAATTATTTCTCACCTCTTATAAATAAATAACCTGAGGCTCTGAGTGATTTATTAATTTGCCCTAGTTTACTTAGCCTAGCTCTGTCCGGCACCAAAGCCCACATTCTATCCTTGCCGCCATATGACCTCCCAAAGAAACACAATTGTTCCACTTGGCCAATGCATTTTCTGAAATGAGATCTGGGTAAGTGTTTCATGCACTCCCAACTTTGTATGCAAAGTTCATATTTCCTTTAAAATTCCCCTGCTCACTCTCCAGTCAAGGTTATCTTGGACACAGAAAGTTCTTCAAATATTCATACCACCTGTCACCCATGGAATGTTCTGAACCTTGACAGTCTCTGCAGTGTCCTCCCCTTGCATGAAAATAGCTTTATCTGGCTTATAATTGGAAGTGAAATAATTTTAAATGGCTTCCACACTGCTCAGCTTTCAAAGAGAGGTTCTAGTTACATATAACTTCACATAAACAGATAATCAGAGGCCAGAGCTGGAAAGCATAGTTCCTGCCTCCTAATTGGCATGAAGCAAGGACATCTGCTCTGCATGAAGCCTGGGTCAGGCTGTCCCTCTCATCTGTGACCTCTTGCAGTTAGGAGGGACTGGCCCTGGGTTATATAAAGACTTCACAGGGGCATTGAAAAATGGGATGGAATCAACTTGAACACAAAATCTAATTGGTTTGAATCCTTCCTTAACCATCAGTAATCATTTTGGGATTGATAGCCCATCTTATAAAATAAATGTTTGCCTTCCAGAGGTAGAATTTCTTGCCTTGGTTGCAAGTCCAAACAATTTCACTTAAAAGGCTCTGAACCTAATATGATTCTAACTGCTCTTCTTATTTAAGATGAATTTTTCAAATTAGAGAATATGGCACACCACATTTATTTAATAAGTTTCATCTCAACCTTTCCCTCCATCTCCTTGACACACACACAGAGCCTTTATTATTATTATTATTATTATTATTATTATTATTACTAAATTCTAAAACTGGATGGGGGTTTTGGAGGTGGGCAAACTGTGCAAGGTACAGGACCTGGGTCTGAGGTTTCTCTTGAAACTGTCATTGGTTTTCCAGAAACCCAGTTATTCCAAATGTACCTAGAATGTAAAGGTCCTGAGATAGCTTACTTCAGAAATTTTTGAGTTTCTGAGTAAGGCTGCTTAGAGCTGAAGTCCCCTCTCCATGAAGTCTAGGGGCACGATATGTGCTTGTGAGAGAGGCAGACAAAGAATTCTTTTAGAACTTTGACCTAGGGTTCTAGCAACCACTACTCACAGCATTTCTCTCTGTTCTCAGCAAGTCCAAATTCTATCCATTCTTTGTATGTTGGTTTAGAGCCATATCTTCTCCATAGAGTCTTTTTGCCAAACCCAGTCTTCGTTGATTCTGTTAATTAGTTAATGTCATACATTTTTATTTAATGTTGGAATGAGTAGCTACTCATGCAAGGTATTGGTCTAGATATGTTCTGTGGGGCTGCATGATGAATCTGGTTTCAATTCTTCCCTGAAGAGTTTATGATCTACCAAGAGAGAAGTCAGTATAGCAGGGGATGGGCAGGGACACAAATAGGCAGTTATTATATGGTACACTAAAGTAGAAAGTGATACAGTGCAAAGAAAGAAAATATGAGAAATTCCCCCAAAGGACTCCCTCCCTCCTGAAAGCATTCTCTCCTGTTTGAGGGTTCCTTGGGATACATGATGTTCATTTGAGCCAGGAGAAGTCTGCTTTGGATTTATATTTGTATTTATTTCCCAGTTGATAGGAAGAGGGCCTTCAAGGCAGATGTTGGCAGCAAGTTTAAAATGGGGTGGGGATTTTGGTGAACCTTACCCATAGGAATGAAAGGGAAAGGCAGGAGTCCAGTGGCGCTTATGGTATCCAGCTTAAGAAGATGGACGTACCAGTGAGCAGGCAGGGCCAGTCAGAGAGGCTGGTGAGCTTCCATAAGCCTATGACTTATCTCACATTTATTATGTTTGTTACCTCCTCCCCTCAAAGGTTACCTTCTTGGGATTTAGGGATTGAGGGTAAAGCCCTTTAGTGAATGGGCTCACTAGTGTCTTTGTCTCTAGAAGCAGGGAGGAAGGAGGGCCTGAGGAGGCTGGGCCAGGAAAGGGAGAAGTGTGGGAGTCTGCTGGGTAGGAAGAGAACCAAGAGAGAAGGTGAGCAGACAAGGCCTGGCACCAGGTGGGCAGGAACGTGACCCAGTCTCAGCATAGGAAGGCTTCTGGGGTCCCCAACATAAGCAGGAGTGAGTGATAGGAAAGTTGTGGTGTCAGAGAATTACTCCTGGCTTAAGGGATTGAGGCAGGTTGGCCCCATGGAGGAGGTTGAATGTCACTTGATCCCTTAAAGAAAATCCAAGTTGCGCACATAAATTTTAAGGAAGAGAATGAGTAAAGACAAAGGGCAGGGAAGAATGTGGAGTGGATGTGAAATAGGAAGTCACTGGGTTTGGTTGGGCAAGAAGGGAAGGAGGAGAGGTAAGGATGGAAAGGTAGGTGGGGGCCAGATCTTAGTAGCTAAGGAGACTGGGCAATGGAGGAGGTTCACTGAAGGCTCTGGGAGGGTATAGAACTGTGCTTTAGGGAGATTGATCTGGCCGCCATGTGGAAAGAGGGGTTGATGGGGAGAGAAATCAGGAAGCTGTTGCTGTGATCTAGGAGAGACTGAGGTAATGGGGTCTGTATCAGTCTGGGTTGGTTTCTTCTGCTTGTATCAGTAGCTTTCACAAGTTAAAAGCTTATTTCTCTCTCATATAAAAGAAGTGGTGGTAAACAGCCAAGAACTGATGTGTAGGCTCCGTAGTTACCAGGGATCCAGTGTTCTGTAGCTGTTTGTCATCCCTAGAGGGCTGCTATTATCACCAACACCAATCCAGCAGCAAAACAGAGGAAAGGTATACGAGAACATGCCTTTTAAATGAAACTTCCCAGAAGTTCCACACAACACTTTTACTCCTTTCTCATTGGTTAGAACTTGTCACGTGGCCACACCTAATCAGAGAGGAGTCTGGGAAGTGAAGTTTTTAGCTGGGTGGCCCTACGTCTGGCTAACACTGAGGGTGCTTTTATTAAGGAGAGAGGGGGAAGGAGGGTGGGGGAAGACAACTGGTAGACTCTGCCTCAGAACCTGGATTTAAGTAGTGGCAGAGGGAATGGAGAAGAACTGGAGAACGTGTGAGACACTTTGTGACATAATGACTGGGCTTGACAACTAATCAGAAATGGCATGAAAATGGGGTGCCTGGGTGGCTCAGTTGGTTAAGCGACTGCCTTCGGCTCAGGTCATGATCCTGGAGTCCCTGGATCAAGTCCCGCATCGGGCTCCCTGCTCGGCGAGGAGCCTGCTTCTCCCTCTAACCCTCCCCCCTCTCATGTACTCTCTCTCTCTCTCTCTCATTCTCACTCTCTCAAATAAATAAATAAATCTTTAAAAAAAAAACAAAAAAAACAACAAAACAAAACAAAACAAAACAAAAAAAGAAATGGCATGAAAATAAGAGGCATTTGGAGCCTGAGTAAAGAGAAGCAGTGGAAATGATAGTTAAAATGTGCCAGGCACTGTTCTAAGTGCTTTCACATGGATTTCACATTGATTCCTCATAACAACCCAGTGAGATAGGTCCTAGTATTATTTCTATTTTGCAGATGAAGATAATGGGGCAGAGGGAAGGTAAGTTGCTTGCTCAAAGTGATATTGTCGGTAGCAGAACCAGAATTGGAACCCAGGCAGCTGGTTCCAGAACCTGTGCCCTTAACCATTCTGCTTGTGGTGGCAAAGAATAGAGAGAAGAGACACAAGAATACCTAGATTCATATGCTTATAGCGTGTCTTTTCTCCACATTGTTTCCCCTTTCCCTTGAGTATATTTAACTTCTGTGGTGCTCAGTGGCAGATGGTAAAGAAAACGTGTTGAATTAATTTCACCTGTAGGCTTGGAAGAACACTAGAAATGCTGACAGCCTGTCCCTTGTTCTGGTCATTGACAATTTCAAGCCATGTTTTGGTCATTGTTTTGGTCATTGACAATTTCAAGCCTTGGTCAGGGGTGGACACTGAGCGCTGGCCATGTCTTGTGAGGCCTGGGGGTGGTTCTGGGGGCTGCACCCTGGTAGATTTCCCAGTCCATCAGGAATTAGACTGCCCAGAGCCTATGTTACCAGGTTCAAATGGGGCAAGAGGGAAAGGGAAAGCCAAGTGGGGCCCAGAGCCTTGGGTAGCTCATGCCTGGGAAAGCCTGGATGCCGAGTCAGGAAGGTGGGATCTGGACAGATTCAAAACAGGGAGCCTTTAGAATGGGGTCTGGGGGGTGCCGTGGGCAGCTCTGTGCTCCAAGGGTTTCAGGGATATAGCTCTAGAAAAGGCAGAAGGGATTTGTTTTGTGGCCAAATATAACTTGGACACAATATTCTCTGTCTCCCGTTGCTGCTTTGCAGAAAGCATGATTGAGGTCAAGTCTGTGCCAGGGCTATAGACCAAGAATGGAGTAATGTCTGCAGAGAGAAGGGCAATTAGCAAATTCCTTAATTAGAGTTGTGTTCCTATTTCTCTGGTCAATTCTAATCACTTGTTAGATTTTAACTCGGCTCCTTTGGCCTATAGCATGCAGTCATAGAGTTCAGAAAATCAGGGCCCACTGATCTTGGATAAAATAAGTAAGAACTGGTTTCCCCTTCTGTAAAAATATTATCACAAAAAACTTATTTCCTGAGACTATCAGGATCCACAGAATTAATATGTGAAAGTGTTGGCAAGATCTCAAGTTTATTTATTACGTTAGTGATAACGATGTCTTATTAGTCATTAATGCCTGCTCGTAAATGATTCTGTGCTTAAATTTCATGCTTCATTGAATCCCACTGACTTCCATTTCTCACCGAGGTGCTGTTCTGCACCGACACCTGTAATCAAAGCCTGGAGATTTACTTAGGTACCAAAAGATTAATCTTGACAAAATTCATGAAGTTTCTAATTTTTTTTTCCTGTTCACTAGGCATTAGCCATCATCCCTGGGATGTGACATCCTTCTCTTATTCTGATGGGAATTTGTATTTAAATATATGTTTAGGGGCGCCTGGGTGGCTCAGTCGTTAAGCGTCTGCCTTCGGCTCAGGTCATGATCCCAGGGTCCTGGGATCGAGCCCCACATGGGGCTCCCTGCTCAGCGGGAAGCCTGCTTCTCCCTCTCCCACTCCCCCTGCTTGTGTTCCCTCTCTCGCTGTGTCTCTCTGTGTCAAATAAATAAAATCTTTAAAGAAAAATTAAAAAAAATATATGTTTAGAAAATATCTTGTGGAAAAGCTGTGGTATGTTGGCTGTGGAAAAAGTGCTTTCTTCGAACAAGAATTTCACACTGGAATGAACCTCGATGTTTTGATATATGGGGCCTCCATTTTAGGTTGTTACTGAATATTTCCTTCCATCTTTTTTTCCATGTTTCCTTCTTTTCCTGCAACCAAGATCTAATTGCAAGGGATCACACTCAACTGTCATTATTCTGTTCTAAAAATACAGAGGAATAAGATGTAGTTTCTTCCTCAATAAGTTCACCATCTAGGAGAGAAGACACACTCAAAAATAAATAATTGTAATGTGGTGAGACCAATGCCATTAAATAAATATATATGGTGTACAGAGGTGGCATTTCATCAGGAAGAAGCATTTGGCATTTTAATAGGAAGAAAATGTATTTTGGCATTATCCCTATCTAAATATGCAACCCCAGAACTCATTCATCACTCAGTAAAACTGACTCTCCCTGCCTGCGTATAATGTTAATTTAACAATCCTTTTAATTTCAGAGATTGAGAAGTAATTGGATTTTTATTAGTTCAGCCTCTTCCTTCTTTCATCTCATTGTACTTCTTAATCCCTCATTTATGTATTTATAATGCAAAACATATTAGGTCATCCCTGCTGCCCCATTCTCTCCAATGATCTTTGTATACACTGTTTCTATTTTTTCATTATAAATCTTTAATGTGCATAACTGTGTTCATTTCTTTAAAATCCAACCTTGCCCCATCAGATTTGCAAAAACCTGAAAGCTTGAAAATACACTTGTTGGCAAGGCTATGAGGAAATAGCTATTTTCATACATTATTGGTAGGAATGAAAGATGGTACAATTCCTATGGGGGGAAATTTAGTAATAGGTACCAAAACTATATGTGCATTTATCCTTTGCTCCAGCAATCCAACTTCTAGGAATTTGTCCTGATATACTTGTAGCAATATGAAAATACAAATATATAAGTTTATTCACTTACAAATACATGTATTTGTATTTGTAATATTATATTTCTATAATAATATTTCTCTCTATATTTCTATATATACAAAATACAAATATAGTATTTGTAATCATAAGGACATTGGATACCACCTCAATGGCCAAACATAGAGAATTGAAAAAGCTATGGTACTCACACACAGTGGAGTGCTATGTAGCTATAAACAAGAATGAGGAAAGTCTTTATGAATTGATGTAGAGTGATTTCTAGGAGATTTTGTTCATTGAAAAAAGCAAAGTACAAAAGAACATGTATGTAGTATATATATAACATAACATATACACATAACATATATGGTCTGCTGCCTTCTGTGTAAAAAAGAAGGAAAATCAGAAAACATATACATTTGCCTATCTTTACAAAAGAAACCCAGGGAAGAAAAATCAGGAAACATTAAACTTGTTTGCCTACAGGAGGTAGGGGGACAGTGCAGAAGAAAGGTGGAGGGAGTAATACTTCTCTGAGTGTTATCTTTTTGCATAGTTTTGACCTTCAGAAGCATGCTAATGTTCTCTCTTCAAAAGTAAAACTAGTAAGTATGGGAAGGGGAAAAAAATCCCTAAAACTGAAAGCAAACTGAAACAAATCACCTAATTGTATTTCAGATGAATACCATAATCATACTGAAGAGAGAGAGAGAAAAAAGAAATGACTAATCCGAATTACTTATGAACACAATATTTGACTCTATAGCCCGTCTTAGGTAGAGGCATGTGGGGAGAGTGCACACAAATCCTGAATTCTTTTTAGTAGGCTTGTTTTTGTAATTCTGAAACATTTTTGCAATTCTGACAATTATATATGTGTAATGGGATTGAGCCAATGAGTAAATGTATTGTTGTTGAGAGCCAGGTTCTTACTAGGAAAAAAGGGACATAATATGGAATAAGGGAAGGAAAAAGAGCCGTATTGCAATGGGTTGAAATTAAGTCTATTAGTGTGTACCATATTTCTAAAACATATATATGCATGTGTTTATGCATGTATATGCATGTATGAACATATATATGTATATATATTTGTTTTGTTTTTAAAGATTTTATTTACTTATTTGAGAGAGAGAAAGCAAGTGGAGGTGGGGGAGGAGCAGAGGGAGAGGGACAAGGAGACTCTGTGTTGAGTGTGGAGCCTGATGCGGGGCCCAATCCCACAACCCTGAGATCATGGCCAAAATCAAGAGTCGTACACTTAACCAACTGAGCCACTTAGGTGCCCCATGAATGTATATTTGTATGTATAAATGTATATAATGCATATATTACCTAACTTTGTCTGCTGAAGGGGTCAAGAAACAATAACATCTCAATTACATTGAGCATACCAGTGCCCAGATATTGGTCTCTAATACCATTCCCCACTAAAAGGAGCCAGGGCTCCTGGGAGAACGAGCTGATTCCAGGGCTGGGGCAGAATAAGTGCAAAATGAACCTGGAACATTTTGGTATGCTAGAAATTAAGAAAGTGCTCAAAAAGAGATGGAAGCACATCATAAGGACACATGACCCAGCTTGAAAGGACTCCTGCTGGTTAAATCTGGGACAATTGAATACTAAAATAATGAAGTAAAATAATGCATCATAAACCATTAAAAATAGGAATTCATGAATCTACACCAATAACAAATGGATACATTAATAATAAATATATGGGGGAGAAAAGAGGGCTCTTCCTTATAATGAAATGCTGAATGCCAACTGGTAAATTGGGAGAAGGTGCCAAATTTGGAAAGTTAGCATTTTGTAACCATTATGAGAAAGATTGGATCAAGCAAGAATCATTAATGCATGCTAAATTTAGTGGGAAATTTAGATTAGGAGAAGGATATCTGTATGATCTTAAAGTATCTCCCACAGACTGATTTCTAGTTCCACGGGAAAAAATAGCAATTATGCAAGAAATTCAACATCTTGACTGATCAAAATTTCCATCAGCCATGAGAGCAGATGGACATCATGTGTCTTTAAATGTGACGCCCTGAGAAAGGTATAGTACTTATTCAGTATTCTGACCAAGAATGTATGACCTGAATCATGAGGAAACATTAGACAAACTCCACATGAGAAGCAGTCTATTAAAAAAGGGGAACTCTATACTTAAAATGCAATCCCTGACCCTAGACTGGATTCCATACTGGATGGAAAATGTTGCAAGGACATGATTGGATCAGTTGACAAAAATGGGGTATGGGCAGTAGATTAAAGTCTGTTCCAATGTTACATTTTCCGAAGATGATAACCATCCTATAGTTATGTAAGAGAATGTCTCTGTTCATAGGAAATACAATAAATGGCCATGATGTATGTAACTTTCCCTAAAATGATTTAAAGGAAAAAATAAACACACACACACACACACACACACACACACACACACACACACACACATAGAGGCAGGGGATGGAGGAGAGAGTCTGATCCAGGTAAAAGAAAATCAGGTATTCTTTTACTCTTTTCATTCTTGTAACTTTTCTCTAAGTTTAAAGTTATTTCCAAATAAAAAGTTAAAAAAATTCAGTCTTGCATGTTTCGTGCAGGGACATTTATCTCCCTATGATTCCGTTCATTGGTTTTGGTTCTGGGGACCATGTTGATGTCTGACCACTTGTTAGACCACTTGTTAGAATATATAACATCAATAATTAAGGAAAAAACCCACTTTTTTGGGTGGGGGTGGGTAGGGAAGCCCTTTCTATGCAAACGCAATCTTATGTGGAACGTCAGGTCATAGAAGAGATGAAAGAAGGTGCTGTTCTGTCTGATTGAAGCTTGTGTGTACTTGTTGGGGGGAGTTTTAGAGGCCTGTCTTCTTCACCTCCATGGGAGGTGGGCAATCCTGAGGCTCCTCCAGGGAAGGGAGTTTGACAACCACTGCTCTTAAGTAAAACGGGCCTGGTCCAGCTGACCTCAGTAACCACTGAGAATGACTATCCTGTGATTGGGTGAAAACCTCAGGGTTACTTAAGAGCGGTTGACTTGTGCTTTTTGAACATGTCCTAATGTGTGCTTTCAGTGATAAATAACCAATTCTTTTCCTGCTTTTCCATGAGGTTATTCTATCCTTGGCCTGTGATTCATACTTGACAGATAGCGAGCCGCAAGGCCCTCTAGGTCAAGCCCAGTGCGAGATTGTTTCAGAGAATTGAGATGTTTCTGAAGATGTGTGTATGGATAAGACTTGTGTAAATAGCTTCACATTTTCTCACAGCTGCTTCATGGTTGTGTGGAGTTCATTTTCCAATGGCTGGGGTGCCTCACAGATGGGATTTATGTTTATCCAGACATCTTCTTCCTTTCCTTTGCTTTTAGGTAGTTAAAAGTCTTTAACACATTTGGTGGAGAGGAACTTGGCATTTAAAGAAATCTTTGGCAAATCCTCTTGTAAAGTGACTTAGCACCCACCTAAGTTAATTGCTTGGAAAGTTGAAACCTCCATATATTTACATATATTTTAAAACTCAAACCTGAGTCAACCAAAATTTGAGAGCATTATTTATTCAGCAAGCCTTGGAAGATTGTATATAACAAATAAGTTTTAAGAAGACATGGCCATTTTCATGATGTGCCTCAAGTCCCTGGCTTTTTGAATGGCCCAAGACCTGAATTGCTACCTGTCCCATTGTTCTTTTCATGGGAAGACAAGTGTCCCCTACAGTGAACTGGGCAAAACTGAGGACAGAGATTTCATTTCTTGTGACAATTTCTGTTAATTGGTAGTGACTTTCCGGAGTCCTACGTTGAGAGGGATTCTGGGGCAGCATCTGGGTTTGGTGAGAATGAATGCTGCAAACCATTTGTGATGTCTGCTTAGGGTATGGAATGGGTAAGTTATCCAGATGTATGCAATAGATGTGTTGCTCCTGGCCTAAAAGTAATTCCCAGGGGCTCTGTTTGGTCAGAAAGAACATGCTTCCCCATTGGCCACGAGCCCTGCTTTCTTACTAATCCAGGAAACTTGGGTTTAGAGCCCCCGTTTAGAGATGGGAGGAACTGGAGAAACTTCCCTGAAGCTTTGAGGTGTTTCTCCTGCACACCCATGGCACTCAACACCACAAACGAACTCTTTGTGGATGGGATGGTAAAAGGCAGTAATGAAAATCTCCTCTGTCTGTTTGAGTTCAATGGGTTGGCATGTCCCTCTTGAAATTTAGAATCCCAGTCTTTCTTTTTAAGATTTCAGGACCCTGAAATTCTTTGTACAGTGCAAACTCAGCGATGTTTTCTTGTAATTTAAGTGACAAGAAAAGTTGACCCTGGCAAAGCCCAGTCTCTCTTAGATCCTTCCTCAATACTGAGGCATAAGAAGCAGAACAGAATTTAGAGACAATTCCACCGTAAAGCTATACCCTTATCTTCACAGACGGGTAGAGAACTCCCCGCCTTTAATCTCTGAGTGTTTTATGCCTCGTAGTTTAGGTAGGTAGGTAGGTAGATTAGGTAGGTAGTGCTGCTCAGCAGCCTTCCTACTGATGTCCCCCTCATCTGCCCCTCCCCCCATTAGTTGATAAGAACCTTTAATCAGTAAACTTTTTTGAAGACCAATTATTATGTCTTGCTTTTCTTTGTTTTCTCACAGTTCCTGGTAGTTTTGCAAACTAAGACCCCAGTATGTGTTAGCAGAGTGAATTGTTTCAAGAAAATCTGTGTTTGGACTTATTTTTCAAGGTAAGATGTGTATCCAGGCGATTCCGGAAAGAGCTGTGTCTTCTCTACCGAGTGGTGCATTTCCCTCCTCCTCCAGGTATTCGGATTCAGGTTAATTTTGCAATCTTGCAATCCACAAGGACGACTGCCTGAAGCCCAGAGGCTGGAGGTGTTCTTACTGGATGCAGGGAATTAAAGGCAGCACTCAGAAGGATTCAATGTGCGTTTTATTCACAAACAGCCCTGAATAAGGAAGACTTTGTGTGAATGTTGTCATATTTCCCAAGAATACATGTTTGAATTAGCTAGTGCGACCCTCCCTTCCCTGAAGCAGAAAACAGCTCCCCATTTACCTGCTCCTTTCCCGGCAGACCCTGTTTACACTGAAGTTTGCCTGGCTATTTCTAACTCCGGGCCAGACCAATAAACAGGAGCTCAGAGGCAGAAATACCTCCACCGGGAGAAGTCGTGGGTGGAACAGGGTCCTCAGATAGGAGCAGAAATAGGTGTGGGCACACATGCCTGTTTCCCAAATTGTGCAAAATGGCTCTTCCCTGCTTCACTTTCTCTTGCATCCTTCCCCCTTCACTGAAGGAATCTGAAGATCTTTTAATTAAAAAGTTGAAACTAGAAAGAACAAATGACACGGATTGATACGCTTTATTTCTTTAATTAAAAGACATTGAAACACATTAGAATTTGAGTTTCAGAGAATTTTCACGTGATTCTCCTTCAACCTACTGTCCCAATTTTGTTCTAGCCAAGTGGGATGCCTTGACGTGACTGTGGTACTTGCAAGAGTCCAAGAGACTAATTTTATTGTTTATGAGAGGTGTAAACAAAACCCTGGGGTATATAATAATTTTGAGTCCAGATGACTTAACTATAGTAACCAACTGGACCCTGAACTCTGACAGATGCTTTAGAGCTTCTGTACAGAGCTACACACTGTTTCACCCCTGCCTGGCCCCCCAAACTCCCCTCCGTCTCTTTGCTTCCTCCTTCACCAGGCCCCAGGCCCTTTGCCCTTCCCACCTAAGGGTGGCCTCTGAGTACTGTTCCCTCTGGGGGGTGGGGGTGGAGGCTCCCCTCCCAGCCCCTGGAGGCACAGGGCCAGCCCTTCTGCAGGCCCTGTGTGGGCACCCTAACTGAGGACGATCGATAGTATGATTCTTCTTATTCTTCATTTTAGCCTCCTTTAATTTTCCTTCAAAGTGTTCATCGACATTTATCATTATTTTATGTGTTAGTTTACTTGTTTGTGAAATGTAACCTCTTTGAAGGCCGGCCTCTGTCTGTCTGCCTCACCAGTGTTGCCCGCAATACTTGTGGGAGAATGAGCTTGGGAACCACACAGAGTCCCTAAATGAAGGTGGCAGGAACAAAACACACAGGCCCGTTTGTAGCCAGGAACCAACTGGATTCGGGGCGGGGCAGGGGTAGAGAACCTCCAAGAAGGAAAGTTGAGCTCCTTTTGATCCTGGGTGCTCTCTGACATTTCAGTGGTGAGGTCAAGAGAGAGTCAGCTCAGGTGCGGGCTTGAGGTGGTGTCTTTTCTGGCAAAAGGTGAGGATGTGGGTCATAGTTAACTGCTTTCAATATTAGCTACTCCTTTTCAATATTAGGTAATAACCTAATGCGGCTGAGAGTTCTTCCTGGAAAAATATGGCCTTTTAGTAGCAGACATTCAGTAAGCCATGAAGGCACCTTCTTGGCCAGATATGGTGCTGGGGTCGGGAGGCACAGGCATGAAGGGAACAAGTGACTCAGTGTCTGGAGAGGAGGCTGACATGTCAACAATGATAACATGCAGTGACAAGTGCTGTCACAGAGGGAAGTGCAGGTGCTCCTCGGGGAGGGCGAAGGGGAGGGGGGGTATGTGGGGGAGGCTTTCCCGAAAGGTCCACCTTAGCCTGCTGCCTCCTTGCAAGAGGATTTGGTGACCTCTGCTGGGGGATGAGACCTCTGGTCTGAACTAAGCCAATTGGTGCAAGGAGAGGGGAGATTTGCACAGAGCCAGGGAGGGTTTTCTTTTCTTTTCTTTTCTTTCCTTTCTTTTTCTTTTCTCTTTCCTTTCCTTTTCCTTCCTTTTCAAAAAATTTATTTATTTGAGAGAGGGAGAGAGCATGAGAGCAGGGGGAGGGGCAGAGGGAGAGGGAGAGGGAGAGAGAATCTCAAACAGATTCCCTGCCGAGCCCATGGCCCGACGTGGGGCTTGATCTCATGACCCCAAGATCATGACCTGAGCCGAAACCAAGAGTTGGACGCTTAACCGACTGATCCACCCAGGTGCCCCAAGCCAAGAAGGCTTTCTACAGTAATATTGGCTTTAGGAGATACAGCTTGAAGGAGACTTGATAGAAAGTGGAGGGACTTGGACCAATAGCAGGTAGAAAATACTTTATGAAACAGGCCAGGGAGTGGAGACGGCTGGTAGGACAGGGATGCTGAGAGGGGAGAGTAGCCCCCCACCACACCCCATGGGTAAGTGGAAATGGAAGCCTAGCCAAGGGGCTGAACAGTCGGCTGGGGATTTGGATGGAGGAATTCCACTTCTGGGACTTTATTCTCAGGAACTGATCAGATACCCGTACAAGTATATCTACCCCTTCATTGATGGTAAACACCACAGCGGCTAAACACAGGGATCGATTCAATAATTTATGGTATACCCAGAATATGGTAGGACCATTGAAAACGATGTTATTTTATTTTTTTTATATTGGGATGGAAAGACATTCAAGGGATACTGATAAGTAAAAAGACCAGATTACAAAACAACATTACAAACATAGAAAAGACTGGAAGTGAATAAACATGCTCACAGTGGAGGGGATTAAGAACAGTTGTTTATTTTTTACTTTACACTTTTATGTGGGTTTTTTCCCCCACAACGAACAGGCATTAAATTTACAACCAGAAAATCAGTAAAGTTATTTCCATTTTGAAAGGAAAAATCCACAGGGTTTTAAGAGAGATGATTAGAGTTAGAATCCCAATTGAGTAAGTAACTGCTAGAAACTGCTGCTTTCCTCATTCATGATTTTCCAAGGAGATCCTCCTGGTAGGCAGGGGCTTGGGATCTTGTGTTTTTTGACTCAAGGTGGAGAGATGAACTTTTCTCTGGGTTTGCTCCCCAGTATTGACCTAGGGGTGGGGATGTGCTCCCCCTTTTATGCTCTACAAAGAGGAGGCACCTTCCCATGCTCCCTGAGTGATTCTTCACGGCGGCTGCAGGTTAGAATCCTGGGGGACCTGTGCGCAGGCCCCACCCCTCAGACCAATTAAAGCCGAATCTCTGGTGATGAGGCCCAGGTAACAGGCTTCTTCTTCTTTTTTTTAAAGATTTTTTATTTATTTGACAGAGAGAGAGACAATGAGAGCAGGAACACAAGCAGGGTGAGTGGGAGAGGGAAAAGCAGGCTTCCCACTGAGCAGGGAGCCTGATGCAGGGCTCGATCCCAGGACCCTGGGATCATGACCTGAGCCGAAGGCAGACGCGTAACGACTGAGCCACCCATGCGCACCTCAGGTTAACAGGCTTCTGAAGCCAGGGCTGGGTACACCCCGAGTAGAGGATAATGAATGAAAAATAAGCAGCAGCATACATTTGGACCAGTGTTTCTAAGGCATGCCAGCCCTGATATTGATCTGTGGAAAGCAGATTAATTGGTCAAATACTTCTGTCCCTCCTTCTAGGAAAGTCTCAAAGCACATGAGCAAATAAAGGCTCTTGAAAGTGCCAAGATAAAAAAAATCTGTTTGATTTGTTTCACCTGGTGTTTCCAATCATACCCGACCATGGAAACCTTTGTCTGGGTGGGGGGTGACCCTTTATCTTGGGTTACATTGAGCTGGGGTCTTTCTTGCGTCACCCTGTGGGCACACTTCCCCACGATGTCCCTGGAACGCTTAAGACCAAAGCGGACCTTTGGATGTGTTGCTGCATACACAGGTGAATGGGGAGTTCCCATCCTGGAACTTTGGGAGTATGCCTGTTGCCTGCTAGAGCACCTGACCTGGGACCGGGAAGAGGGGATACCCCGGCTACAGAGGCAGGCGTTCGCAGGAGGAAAATGAGGTCCAAAGAGGTTGTTGACTGCCTTGTCTCAAATCACAAAGCTGGGCACGAGCCTGCAAGGGACTACAATTCAGACTTTCTGCTTCGCATTCAGACCCTCCTCCCTTCCCCTCCACCAACTTGAGGGCATTGCCTCAGGCATTTTATGATCTTTGAATAAAGGAGTCCTGTGAAGATGAATGGGAAGTTCCGGTTTTCTTATCCCATTTTGTGTTCCTATCTGCATCTGCCAAGAAGACACCCAAAGCTCTCAATATCACTCAGTTGTAAGGAATGTTTAGAATTGAAGCGCAGGTTTGACACAATTAAAAGCTTCCAGAAGGCTGTTATGGCGCCAATTATTTACTTAGCGATAGCAAGCTATTTAAATTTCATTATGGAGTAGAAAATAGGGAGATAAGAACAAAATATGGTCGGGCTGACCGTGACCTCAAAACCCCTGCTCCTTTGGTTCATGAAAGATAGCAGAAACAGAACATTCTGATTCAAGGATCGTTTTGTTAAACTGTGTATTCTCTTAAATGAAATTGTTTCTTAATCTCTTTGTGGGCTGCTAATGGGCCATTTATCGGTGCATTCCAAGGCAAAGGGAGTCTGGGCCAAATAGGGCTGCTGGTCTGGGGAGGGGTCCCTCTGTATTGCAGGTGGTTGGACAAATGACTCAGTAACTCCCTGCCTTGAGCAGAATGACGTTTATCACTGTAAGCTCGGAAATATCCCCCATCAATAAGGCAAAGAAAGCAATGTTCACTCCTTCATTCTCCTGACTCCTTTTTATATATATCACCTGGATTGTTGAAACTTTCCCTTCTCCCCCTTCCCCCATCCTCTTTCAAGGCCATTCTCCAGGGGGGTGGCGGGGGAGGAACAGAGTGGGGAAAGAATCCCAAGCAGATTCCCTGCTGAGCTTGGAGCCCAATGGGCTCCATCTCACGACCCTGAGACATGACCTGAACCGAAATCAAGAGTCCTGTGCTCAACCAACTGAGCCATCCAGGCGCACCCAGGGAAATTTTAACCGTAACATTTCCCATGGCACAACTTCTCATTGTGTTCTTATGGGATGTTGGTAGGGCTGGAGGGCATGGCAGGGTGGAGGATCTGGTTCAATGGATTGTCAAAAGGGCACTTAACTATAGATACTTGAATATATATTATCTATGTATTATGTATGTTTATATAGCATATATATTTATATATTATATATATTTGAGGAATAATTTGCATACAGCAAGATTCACCATTTTTAGTGTATAATTTTATGAGTTTAACACATGAATACGGTTATATATCAACCACTGAAATCGATATATATAACAGTTCCTTCTCTCCCAAAAGTTTCTTTTTGCCCCTTGTTGTCAGTCCCTTCTCTTTTCGCCTCGGGCTCTTGACAACCACTGAGCAGTTTCTTATCTCTATAGTTCCGCCTCCTCTAACAAGTCATACACAGAATCACATGGTATGTAGTCTTCTGAATCTGGCTTCTTCCACTTGGTGTAATGCATTTGAGATTCACCTGTGTTGTTGCATGTGTTAGTTGTTGCTGAGCATTCCATTAGGGCTGCGTGTTCCTCCATTCACCACTTAGAGGACATTGGGGTTGTTTCCAGTTCTTGCCAATTATGAATAAAGCTGCTATAAACATTTACATATCGGTTTTTGGGTAGATACCTGTTTTCATTTCTTTTGAATAAATACCCGGGAATGGTATTGTTGGATCATCTGATGAGTTTATGTATAACTTTATAAGAATGCTGTTTAATTTTATCAGGACTTTAAATGTTTAAGTTTATAAATAATATTTTTTGATTTTAATTTGTTTTTGATTTAAACAATTACATCAAAATGCCTTGATTTAATTGTTTTTAACTTTCTGAAAGGGTATCATGCTGAGGCAATCTTTTGGGGGATTTTTTTTCACTTAGTTTCATAGTTTTAAGATTTATTCCTATTGTGACATCTGGCTGTGAATGTAATATTCTAGCACATTCTATTGATAGGCATTTGGCTGTTTCCAGATTTTTCTAAAGTTTGGTTTTACTACTGACATTCTTGTGTGTGTCTCTTGTGTTATCTATCGCTGTGTAACAATATTACTCCACACTTAGTGGTTTAGGATAACGCCCATTTGTTACCTTGCAGTTTCTGTGCGCTGAGAGTCTAGGTACGGCTTCTCTTCTGCTTCAAGTCCTCATAAGCCAGCAGTCAAGGAGTTAGGCAGGACCGTGGGCTCGTCTCAGGGCTCGATGGGGAAGGATTTCAAGCACTTTCAAGCTCCTGTGGTTGCTGGTAGGATTCGGGTCCTTGCAGGTGGTCAGACTGAGGGCCTCAGTTTCTGGCTGGCTGTCAGTCAGACGTGACCCTCAACTGCTCCCTAGCACGGTCACTTCATCAAACCCAGCAAGAGGGGAGAGCCCGCTAGCATGACAAACGTTACAGTCTTATGCAACAAGATCACAGAGGTGACATCCCATCACCTTTGCCGTCTTCTGCTGGTTCAAAGCAAGTGTGGGTCCTGCTCATACTGAAAGGGAGGTGATTGGCCGAGGGCAGAAGTGTCAGGAAGCAGGCATGGTGGGGCCACTTCACGGTCTGTTGGCATCTCTCATTCCACAGGGGTGCGCTTTTCCCTTGTGTTTACAGGTGGGAAATGGAATTGCTGTGTCTGAGGGAACTCTTCTATTCCTAATAATGCTCTCTACTTAAAGACTGTATTTTCTGGAATGAATATAGCCAAGTCAGCTTTCTTTTGGTTAATATTTTCCTAATATTCCATTCTTTTTTCTCCAACCTTTGCAAATCCTTATGTTTGAAGCATGTCTCTCTCTTGTAAATAGCACATATCATAATTTAAAAAACAAGGGGCTCCTGGGTGGCTCAGTCGGTTAAGCATCTGCCTTTGGCTCAGGTCATGATCCCAGGGTCCTGGGATCAAGTCCCACATTGGGCTCCCTGACCAGTGGGAAGCCTGCTTCTCCCTCTCCCACTCCCCCTGCTTGCGTTCCCTCTCTTACTGTGTCTCTCTCTGTCAAATAAATAAACAACACCTTTTAAAAAAATATAAGGTGATTCCATGTGCAGCCAGATTTGAGACCCGTCATCATGATGAGATTGTAATTCTGGGAGTTTGAAGCAGAAGGGATATGGAAAATAATTTCCATGGGTCAGTTGGTTCCCCCGTGTTTTTTTTCTTTTGAGCACACCTGCACCAATCTCTAGGTCTCAGCAGGAGGGGTATTTGCACTGTTTGCCACCAAATGATGAGGGGAGGGCTGGGGGAGACAGGAGCGGAATTTCACCAATTGTTCTGTTCTATCTTCTCACAACCCTGCTGGGCTGGGTCCTGCCCCAGACAAAGCCAGCACTCCACAAACACCAATCCAAAACAGCCCCTGTAAACCCAGAAGCTTCTCACAACTTTCTCTCTAGTTTTTTATTCTCGTGGTATGGATAGGGCTGGAGGAGTGGGGGTGAGGAGCCAGCAGTCATTCTAGTTCAGCATCTTGGCCTGAACTGGGGCTACGGAGGTGTGATCAGTGGACCAGAAGGATCAACATCCCCTGGGAGCTTGTTAGGAATGCATGCTCTCAGGCCCCACCCTGGACCTACAGATGCAGAGTCTATATTTGAACAAGATCCCCAAGGAATTCTCATGCACATTAAAGTTTATGTCTTACACAGCATAGATGCTGAATAAATATATTTAAATCGAATCAGGCACCTTTTTGACCAGGTACCTCTGAGTTTGCTTGGTCATGTTGTGCCTGCCAAATGTTGATTTTGGTTCTTTGATTTGAGCTTTCTCTGCCGTAGGCCAGAATTCAACAATGTTGGGTTTGCCCACCATGCAGATAGATTTTTAAAACAGTTTAAGAAAAACAACGCTCTAGTAGCACCATCTACCTCTAGGTTTTAGCACTCATTGCTGTTGTAATTTTATATTTATTGCGTGAAGAGCTGATTCATGTCTGGCTCTTGCATGGTATTGTAAGCTGCAGAAAGACAAAGTCATTGTCTCCTAATGCCCAGCATGGTGTGTAGCATACAGCAGGTGCTTAATAAATATCAGTCCAATGAGAGAAATGACTTGAGCACTTGTAGAGATCTATTTATTGAGTGCTCATATTAATGATTATACTTGCAAAGAGTTCTTCTGTTAAGAAATATATATATTTGGGAATGTTTCTTCTGATATTATGATTTCTCATCATTACTATTAAATCCAGCTACTTGAAGTTCTAAAGTCTTATGTTTATTTTTTAAAGAACTTAAATGCATACTGGCATTTAAATAAATGCTAACATTTAGTATTGACCAATTTCTTTTTTTTTAAGTTTATATATTTTTAGTAATTTCTACACCCAACGCAAGGCTGGAACTCATGACCCCGAGATCAAGAGTCATATGCTCTTCCGCTCTTCCTACTGAGCTGGCCAGGCGCCCCAGTATTTACTAATTTCTTAATTCAGTGACTACATTGTTTTTCTTTTAAAAAATTTTATATTTAGCTGACAGAGAGAGAGACAGCGAGAGCAGGAACACAAGCAGGGGAGTGGGAGAGGGAGAAGCAGGCTTCCCGCTGAGCAGGGAACCTGATGCGGAACTCGATCCCAGGACCCTGGGATCATGACCTGAGCCGAAGGCAGACGCTTAACGACTGAGCCACCCAGGCGCCCCTACATTGCTTTTCATAAGACAAAACAAAAAAATCTCACCTTCAGGGACTTTCACATCTCTTTGGTATTCTTAGACAAGAACACACGCATTAAATGATATAAAAAAGCAAGGGGGACGCGGCGGTCCTGGCATTTGCCGAGAATGAATCCTATTTGGACTGTTTCTACTACTCTTTCTCTCCTTTCCTCCTCCAGCTGAGGTCCAGGACAGCAGCCCAATCATGTAATATTGAGTTTACTCCTCTCCCTTCTTGGTCCTCTCTGCCAGATTTTTAAAGAGGTGCTGATTGTGAAAGAGTCTTGCCTCTTCTCAGGCCAAGAGAAGGGAGAGGGGAGTGTGCACTGGTTTAAGAAAAGCATCTGACAAAAATCCAACTTTTTATCATGTAAGGCACATAAACATGCATTTAAATAAACACTTTACATAATATGAATATTACATTTTATCAGTAAAGATAGAGCATGGGTTCCATTATGCTGGATACTGATGTCTTTGATGGCCACAGTTCCCAAAAGATAGGTGGTTCCCCAAAAAACATAATCCAGTTGACAGAACTCTAAATGGGGGGTCTGCTTTCCTGTGTGTCCTCTTTTTTTTTCTCCCCTCAACAAGCCTGATTACACACACATAATCATTACATGTGCGGTGGCATGAGACAATTAAAAAAATTAGACTTTTAAAAGATCTTGCCCAGCTTTTCTCTGGAAAACTTGAAATGAAGTATTTTGCTTTAAACTTGGCAAAGCTAAAGACCAAAGTGATGTCTGTGATCAGGGAAAGTCTGACTAATAATCGAATACCATTACGGGGCCAGAGCACCACACACGCTTTTTGCTTGTCAAAGGTGATGAAAGATACGCAGAGGGCCCAAATCAAGCAACATAATGAGAGCACCATGGAAATGATTTTGTTTTGAGCATTGCTGAGTTTTAAAGCACGGTAATTTATTTCAAGTTTTTCATTAAACATTGAATTGTCAACTGTGGAGACTCTTTTGAAAGCGCTTCGTTTTTAATTCCTCAAATGTGCATTCGTCTAACAACTGTAAACCTTAATGAGACTTTGGGGTGGGGCTCCACTTTCATTTATTCTAATTAGTCTCTACTTTCAAGATCGGTTGCGAATTCTTCATTTCATGAATGAAATACAAGAAAAAAAAAGAGAGAGAGAAAGAAAATAAAACGAATTATTGAGTTCCGGATGAAGGCATTTATTTTTTTCTGGAGAGTAATTATGAAACACAATACAAACCTCATCGAATCCCATTTCTACACATCATTAAAGAGCTTCTGGGCCAAACAGTGACCTTTTGCTGAAGAGTGTGTAAAACTTACTAGTGTGGAAAAAATGATCATTGGTTCAGGGAGGACACTGTCACTCTCATACCTCCCCCACTCTGTGCTCACTTTTTTCTTTGCAGAGTTGGGAAAATAACCAGATTAAAAAAAACGAAAAACAAAAAACAACCCTCATTTCACCAGCAGAGGTCACCCTTTCTCCTTTAACGTTCCCAGTAAATGGTTTCTCCGCTGTGATTCCTTAGTCCAAGGAAATGCAGGAGCTTTCAGCTGGAAGCACAGCCAGAGGGCTGGTGGAAATACATGCATCATTCACACTGGCTGTATCTTCTTGCGTAAGCACTGTTGAAACATATTATCTACCTGGACTTTTAAATAGATAACTTGCATGCAATACAATAAATATAATCATCCTACTCTTTAGTTCATCCACTTCATCAACTATTATTCTGTGCTTGCCAGTGCCAGCTCAAATTCTTTTTTTTTTTTTTTAAAGATTTTATTTAGTTATTTGACAGAGAGAGACACAGCGAGAGAGGGAACACAAGCGAGGGGGGCGGTGGGAGAGGGAGGAGCAGGCTTCCCGCAGAGCAGGGAGCCCGATGTGGGGCTCGATCCCAGGACCCTGGAATCATGACCTGAGCCGAAGGCAGATGCTTACCCGACTGAGCCACCCAGGTGCCCGCCAGCTCAAATTCTGCCCAGTTCTCTGACTCATGGACCGAAGAGTAGGTTCTCATAACCCCCCGGAGGTGACGAGTCCTCAGAGAGAATCCCCTGGTGAGTTTCTGCAGGGGAAAGAGGAAGAATTAAGTTGGGTGAGGACTGACCAAGCATGGAGCCCAGCACCAGGTTCTGGAAAGTAAGCTAGAGAGGAATAGACCCCAGTCCTGGCTTCTGCTTGTGCTTTTCTTTTGGAAACAAAAGCATATGTTTGTAGTTCATTTGAGGACTAATACTGGACTGCAGAATGAAGTTCTAGGTGGATTATTTATGAGTGTCCTGAGAAGGTGTCAGTCCATAAGTATCATCTACAGAAGGTCAGGGGTAGGTGAGCGATGGAACTGCCTCCATCCTGTTGTCTGGTGCTGAGTGGGGTGGGGGTGGGGGGATAGCACGTGTCTGGCCAAATCAAAAACATGGGAATTCCTTTTCTCTTCCTCCCTTTATGGGGGAAATAATAGGCATTCTCTTGGGGTCCGTGGGAAAACTGGGCTTATTGGTTTTACGGATGGTGAAGATCTTTTCTAGAATTCCCTCCCTCCCTTTCCTTTCTTTTTTCTATCTGTAAATCAAAGTTTTAGTTGGCATTTTAGAAGTTTAAAAATAAGGCGGGTTTTGGGGATTCTCTGTGGCTGCTGCTTTGCCCTTGAGCTCCGGGTAGCACAGCTGCAACAGAACTGTACTTGTCCCTTCCGGGGAGCAGGGCAGCTCTATGACCATGACAGTGGACCTCCATTACTGCATGTGAGGTGATACATCCCAGAGAGGAAAATCTGCCTATGTTCTTGCCAGCATGCTCTGGGGTCCTCCTCTTTCTGCTCACTGGGCCTCTGGCCCTCCCAGCTGGTTCTGCGCAGGGCTTGGCTGCTACCTGCTCGATGTGCTTTGCAGAAGTATACTAGAACCAGCCAGCGCTGTGGCTAAAAAGGCAGGAATTTTGCAAGCTGATTTTTAAATCATTGGTAGCTTGAGATCAGCCTTGGTGGGAATATTTACAACACAGAAATTGGCAAACATTACAAATCAAGCCCTGCCCCCTGCTGGTGTACCCATATGTCACAGCTTACATGCCCTTCCGCGTACTGGTTGAAACATGCTCACGTTTTTTTTTTTAAACAATGACACCATTTAGAATTTTTTGATGCAAATATTTACTAGGAAAAAAAAAAGAGAAAAATAGCCTGACTTCCTTCTCCTCCTTCTTCAAAAGCTTTGAGACAAAGTTGTTTTTTTTTTTTTTATCAAGTACAGATTTCTGCTCTTAATTTTAACCAGAGTTTGTTCAAAAGCAGGCGAGTTGTCCCAGCTTTCAAACACAGTCTGATTCCTTTTCTTTAAGCCCACACTAGCCCAGTTTCCTGTTAAAATGCCCCCATTTTCCTCTTCCTGCCTCCTCTGGCTTCCTGAGGGTAACCGTCCGCTGACATTGTCCCTACCCCAAGGCATCAGACTCTTCACTAGTCCTTTTTGGCTTAAGAAGCCAGTCTAGGTCTGCAGGCCCACCTGGGCTGTCTGCTCTCCTCTGGTTTGTTTGTGAGGAACGATGGCTGTTTCTGATTTCCTCACAGCATCATCCTCTTATTTCTTGACAGGTCAAATCTGGACTCCATGGCGTTGCACCTGGACTCCTGGCACGGCTGAGGCAATATTCGGGAGGGAGAGGAGAGTCGTTCATTCACTGCCTGCCTTGCCCAGACAACGAGCTCTGCTCCTACCCACTCTGGGGAAGGTACGGCTGTGTAGGTCTAGAGGCTGCATGTTTGAAAAAGGCATGTGGATTCTAGAACCTGCGGGCTAGAGGTATTGTGAGGAGGTTGCCCCACCCCTGCTGGGGATGTTGCCATATTTACTGCCATAAACCCAGTGCCTAGAAAAGTAGTTAATCCTCATTTGTTGACCGACCTGTTTTATCTCCTTCCCTCAGGCAGAAACTGTTAACTCAGGCTGACATAACAAGGGGCCACAGACTGGGGGTCTTAAACAATAGACATCTATTGTTCTCACACTTCTGGAGGCTAGGCATCCAAGATCAAGGTTCTGGAAAATTTGGTTTCTGGTGAGGACTCTCTTCCTGGTTTATAGATGGCCACCTTCTCACTGAAACATCTCTGATGTTCCTTCCTCTTCTTATAAAGACACCTTATTAAGATTAGGGCCCCACCCTATGAGCTCATTGAACCTTAATTACTTCCTTACAGGCCCTATCTCCAAATAAGTCACATTGGGGGATAGGGCCTCAACATCTGAACCCTGGGGGAGGGGGACACAATTCCATCCATAATAAATGGGAATCCGTTCTGTTCTAAAAATATTTACAGAAAAAAGAAATGCCCTCACAATCTCCTTGAACTCCCTCTTTCAGATTCGACAACTCTCTTCAGGAAAGTCTCCCATGTGGCTTAAATCCTGCTCCATGCAGGGTGAAGAAGCCATTGTTTCTTCTGGCTTCCATGGGTAGGGCAGAGAGTGAATCTTAATTCAGTATATCTGTGGTTTCTATCTGTGTATCTACACTTATCCCTCAAATTTTATCCACTCAAAATTAATTTTTATTCATTCAAATTTAAATAATAAACATGTGCAGTAATCTAAGAAGAGGCAAACAGAGCCAAGTCAAACAGCGATGGGGCTTTGTGACTCTCCAAAGTGAGAACTTTAATTCCTTAAAACCCCTAATGACACAGTGGGTTTGAAAATCACTATTACATTATCCCTTATCCTTCTCTTCTTCAATTAATTCCTTCTCCAATCCTGTTTCTTCTGCTAGTTGCTGAGGACATAAAATAAATCAGGATGGAAGCCAGACACCATGCCTCTTTACTCCTCATTCGTACTTAGTTTTTCCTTCATATAAATTTGGGTTTCGTGCCTCTCACTTTGTGGGGTAAGTTCTTCCTGTGTTTATCCGATGTTGTTAGGGGGCTGGAGAGTGGCAATGGGAGCTGGTGAATGGGAGCTGGCGGGAGGATGGCATTGGGAAAAGAAGTCCAAGGCCGAGTCCAAGGCTACTCTTCTGTGCACATTTGCATTTAACAGGAAACTTCTGGAATCAAGACTTGAATGCAAAGAAACTGAGTGCCTATGATGAGGGTTTCAGGCAGGTCTGTGAGAGATATTTTGTGGGGGTGGTGGGACTTCCCTCAAATCACACGATGAAGACAAGCATCTGCCTCTAACCCCCTCGCATTAGAGAGTAGCCCGGAGAGCTGGGCTTTGGGGAGGGGGCAGGGCCGAGACTCAGCCAGGGAGAGGAGCTGGAGGATGGCTGTGTTTGTGGGGCGCGCGCACACACGCATTCACTCCCTTGCCTCCGAATGGGTTATTAGCTGGATTTGGGGTTACTCTGCCCACGTGTGTTCCCAGGTGCAACAGGCTTGAAAGGAGCTGGACCTGGGCCACGGCAGGGGTGGGGCTGGTGGTTGGCAGCCCCAGGGTGGGGCCTCCCCTCCCCCGTGGAATCCTGACTCTCAGGACTTAAGAGCTGGGAGGCACCTGAGAAGCTCAGCGAGTGTAAGCCTTTCATTTCACAGATGAAGTCACTGAGGCCCCAGAGGGCTCCACCCTCTTTCTGGGCTTGTCAGAGGCACTTAAGAAATACATGTTGACTTGACACGACCCGCTGTGAAATAGGCATAACAAAACTCCCCGCATGGCAGCCGGATTAGGACGCCTGCAGCTGGGAACGATTCTCCCCCTGTCCGTTAAGCCTAAACGGCGGGGGAGTAGCCGCGGGGCATTGTGGGAAGTCTGAGGGCACACCCGAGTGGAGGCCCAAAGCCTCCCTTCCCAGATAAACTTGACTTTAATAGACCGTCGTTAAGCCCAACCCCACCTCGGGTGACACACGCATACACTGAGGCCCAGCGAAGGGAACCCATTTGGCTGGTGCGCCGCAGGCAGACGCGGGCTTTGAAACCCGCAGGCCGGCTTCCTGACCGATGTTCTACCAGCTCTGCCAGGGAGCCTCTCCGGGAAGGATGTCGCCAGTCTGGCATTGGCTGTATTGTTTGGGTGTAGAGAATACAGGGAACGTGATGGAAGGGAGGCAGGGGGGTAGGGCAGGCAGCAGCGGGAGACGCCGAGCCAGGCGCGGCGAGGCCAGCCCGGCTCTCCTGGGCGCCGCCATTTTGTGACTCAAGATGGAGCGCGAGTTCGTGTCCCACCAGTGAAACAACCGTATAAATTAAATCTGCAACGAACTGTCTGCTGAAGGTGTGAACAAGGCCGGTAAATCCCTGGGAGCTTAGGAAACATCTGCTCCTTACCTCGAAGGCAGAAACTTGACCATAAAGCAGAAAAAGCCAGGGCTGGAATCCTTCACTGTCTCTGATGGGATGAAGATGGGGCCCAACCTTCAGATAAACTCCATGACTGGGGGAGATTTTGTGGACTTGCAGGCTAGATTCCCCCCTTCTCCCCTGTTAGGCTGGGATCTCCCCGCTTCTGCCATGCCTCTCTCAGTTCTTCAGTGACCTTGGGCTGTGGTTATGCGGCCAGGGAAGGGAGTCGAGACTCGGTCAGGGTCCTCGCTGCTGGGCCTCAGTGGGCAGTGGGCGTGTTTGAGCCGGGAGGAGGGATGAGGAAAAGGTGGCAGGCCCCGCAGGAATCAGGAGTAGGGGCAGGTCGCCAGGCCCCGGTCAGAGCCCCTGGCCAGAGGTCCGGGGCTGAGTGTGGGTGTGGGGGCCCGGTGACGGTGGAGGGGCAAAGAGCAACCAAGAGTTGAGGCCAGGAATCCAGGAGATCAGAGCTGGATTGTTAACCTCATAGCTGGAATCTTGGAATCAGAGGAGCGCGAGGAAGCACCATGACTGGGGCCTAAGGTGTGCAATGCTGACTTCCAGCAAGGTCTTAAGCACAAGGATGGCAAATAGCTGATGACACTTGCTTGCTGCTCCCAACTGGATGGTGATGGCCATGTGAAGTGTGGTATTTAGGAGGGTCGGATCCTGGCAGGGTTGAAAGGTGCTGTGTTCATGGATGATGTCTACTATAAATAGGTCAAAGAAGAGACTGCCTGGTGCCACATAGTTCTCATTCCCTCTTTGATGGCCTCTCCTAATATTCCTTATTCCATCCATCACTGATTTGCAGTTTATCCCTTTGTGCCCAGTTCACCCGTCATCTTTCAGAATTCCGAACAGGTGCTATGCTGCTGGTCCACGCCATGGGACTGCCTTAGAGATGAGAAACCTCTTTTCATTTACTCCCTGGAATGGAGTCTAAAGCTTGTTCTCTCGACATACTGTTAGTTTCAGTAGCAAAGTGTATTGCATGTATGAAATCCTTTAGGCAGAAAATAATAGATAGTTTCAAGGCTTAGAGGCTGTGCCTGGATGTAGACCACTGTCATTGTCATGTGGTCCTGGGTCCTATCTCTTATGTTCTTTCAGAGGAGCATGAACAGCCTGGGAATCTAGTGGACGGTGATTAGTGAGGAAGCAAGGTGGTCCAGGCCATGCTCCTTGCCCTACCTGGGGATAAACTCGTACTTTTCCAGATTGATAAGGAGCCGATATGTAGGGACGCCTGGCTGGCTCAGTCAGTTAAGCGTCTGCCTTCAGCTCAGGTCATGATCCCAGGGTCCTGGGACTGAGTCCCGCATCGGGCTCCCCCTGCTCAGCGGGGAGTCTGCTTCTCCCTCTGCCTGCTGCTCCCCCTGCTTGTGCTCTCTCTCTGACAAATAAATAAAATCTTAAAAAAAAAAAAAGGAGTAGATATGTAATAAGCAGCTGGTAAGTGAAATGAACTCTGTTAGGCGCAGCAGACCATCACAAGGCAAGTATGAACCAGTCTCTGCCCTCCAGGCGCTTCTACTCTAGGGAGTTTATGTGGCTAGTGGAATGAGGAAGGATGGGTAGCAAGAATTATTTAGTTAGTAATAACGGAAATGGCTGGTGAGAAGGACCAGTGCCATGGACTACTTAGTGCTTTTGGTCACGGTCATGTGGACACAGATGTGCTTGGTGGGGGTGGGGCCAGGGAGAGAAAAATCCATGTTTCTTCTCCATCATTTCATCTGCACACATGAGATTGATGATCAGAGTTGCAACTTTGAACTTTCAGATTTTTTTTTTTTTTCTGGGGGCAGGTATCAAAATCCACTCATCTAGGAAACTGTGTAGAGGTAAGCACCTGGGATCGGACCTGGGTGTTTCTCTGATTGCTTCATAGCATGACTTTGGGCAAATGACTTGATCTCTTTGAGCTCCAGTTTCTTCTTTTTTAAATCTGTGAGGTGGGGTAATAATGTCTGCCTTGCCATCTAATAGGATTAAAAAGCATTAACATGTATGAAAGTGATTTATAGATTATAAAGCCCTATACAAATGCAAAGGCTTATTATTGTGACCATAAACACGAATAATTGTTAGGTACAGAATGCATACCTCTTGCATTAAACTGTGAAAAATGGGGTCTCTCTTGAACGGTATGTTCACTCCATATTTTATTCAACCAATCTAGAATCCATGGTAGCATTCTCTTCTTCCACTATTTGATGACACCGAGCTCCCAATCAGTAGTGAAAACCTCTGAGCTGTTTTAGCAAAGGTGGAAAATTTTCCCCCTCACCCTCCATGGGCTGGTTGCCCTACGGGAGAGAAGGGGCTTCCATTTTAAGATGGATGACCAAGTGAGGGGTGCAGTTCTTGGATTGAAAACCCGAGCAGAGCTAACCAGCCCACAGAGGCCTTGCTCTCTTGGTTAGTTCTTGTTAACTCACTGGGCCAGCTGGACGAAGGAATGACGACGAGCACTGAGGTTGGTGGTTTGGAGCTTGCTTTATTCCAGCACGTGACTCCCTTCCCTGTAGCACTACCAGGACTCAGTTCTTCTTGCTAGCAGACATTAGGGAGTTTCACTGCAAATTCTGTTTAGCTAATTTGGGCAGAAAAGGGTATTGTCCCGTTTGACTCAAAGGTTCTGCAATTTGGAGCAAATGCACTTTGAGCTTAGATCACGTGCTGTGCCGGCAACTTGTTTTAACTTTTCATTCTTATAGTTAGGAGGACAAAGAAAAGGATTTCAAATGTCATTTGCTGTAATGATTAGCTTTAGTGAGGGATTCTATCTATGGCTATTTGCTTCAAAGCTTTAATTGGCTGAAGCCTGTATATTTGATCATTAACAAAATGGTCTCTTTTCTATCGTGTTAATAATTTTGTTTAATAGAAATGTGGCTTTGATTTCTTTCGGGGCTACGTTGCTATTTTTCTGGCACTGAGAAGTGTTGGTTTAAGATTTTGCCACGTATGAGACATGGCAGAATTCCATCTTGGAAGTCTCCAAGCTTGGGCCTGCTCAAAAGATGGGACTGGAAGGAATATTCTTGGCCCAGCTGCGCGAAGCAGTTTGTTTAGATCAGACCAAAACAAAGAGGTTGGCTTATGTGGAAACTTTATACCTGTCCCACATGTTTTAGACACTTCTGAGAAAACAAACAGCTCCATATTTGCAATTACAAGGTCAAAAAGCCACATGTTGGCCCCAGTGCCAATTGAGCGGCGTCCTCAAGCAGTCAGCGCTGATGTTGTTAAGTAAGAGTATGTTGTGGCCACTTAACCAATCTCCACACCTGGAAAAAGTAAAAAATTCAAGAAAGCCAGCAAAGTGAATTTGAAACCAGAGCGTGCTCTAGTGACCGTGTTCAGACTCTGAGCTCCTGAGCTGTCTCTCCATTCCAGGCTTGGAGGGATATTTGAAAAGCATGCATCATTATGGGCAGAATCTCCTGAATCCGTATCTCAGGGGCAGGATTAACACCGTGCAGCACCCTGTGTGGACCCGGATTCTTCGAACTATATTCTCATGAAAAGGTGTCCTAGTGACCATGTCATCTTTTTCTTCCTTGTCTGTCTTAAACCAGCTGGTTCATCTCCTGACATTCAATATGCTCCCCTCTTTTTTTTTTTCCCCTAGCTATGTCAGTGCTCCAAAGAGGCTCGTGAAGGGGACCAGCTGCCCGGATACCAGCAGGAGCTGCTATAGCTACAGATTTGAGGCGCACACCTGCACGGAGTTGGGTGGCAGGGGATTTGTCAGGGAAGGGCGGATCATGCAACATCAGGGCTCTCAAGCCAGAGGGATGGATGGCTCGGGGGTGGCAAATGGGATATCCCGCTGCTCACCTGGAGGTCATGGGATCACACCTGGCTTGAATTAGTCAAAAGGATTCCAGGATGAGGGTGAGTTGGTCGTTTAGGAATGAGATGATTAGCTGGCTGTAACAGTTCCTAATAAACAGATTGTCCATATCAATGACGACTATTCAATGAGCCACGGGAGTGGCATCCCTGGAGCCCTGACGCGGGAGGGGGCGGGATGGATGGCGTCTCCAAGAATCCTGCGAAGGCTGTGACTGAATGGGATCACCGGGGGATTAGGGCACGTAGAGAAGAGTCCCCGGGGCCCGGCCCTGCGCCCTCAAGTCGGAGGAGGTGGGGAAGATCAGGAGGAGCACTGGAGGGAGAGTGAGAAGGAATGCCCATGCGGCAGGAGGAAAACTGGAAGAGAGTCGTGACCTGGAAACCAAGCGAGCAGCGTGTTCCAAGGAGGAGGAAGGGAGCAGCACGTGCAGTGATATGTAGGAGGCGCCCTGGACATTGACATTAGGTGCATGGATGTCACTGGTAACTTTGACGAGGGCGGTCTTGGTGGGGTGATGGGGGTCACCATCTGATTGGAGGGAACATAAAAGAGAATGAGAGGAGAGGATTTGGTAAAGGAGCACGGGTGATTCTTATGAGGAGTTTTTTTATATAGTGTTATTAGACAAGGAACAGAGAAATGGGGTAGTAGGTAGAGGGCAAATAGAGTGAGAGAAGGTTTTTAAAATTTATTTTTTCAGCTTTATCGAGGTATAATTGAAAGTAACATCGTGGAGGGTTTTTTTTTCCCCTAAAGATAGCAATAACATGCCAATGGGAATAATCCAGTAGAGAAGGAAAATTGTGATGATGTAGGAGAGAGAGAGGGGAGGTCTGTTAAGGCCACATCCTCAAGTGGGATCTAGTGGACAAGTGGAGGGGCTGCCCTTCTCTTTGAGCAAGGATGGCCCATCCATAGTAAGGGGAGGAAGGCAGAGTTTATGGGGCAGATGCTGGTGGGTGCCCAGAAGTGGAGATGGGAAACTGTGGCAGTTCTTTTCTGAACATTTCTATTTTCTCTAAGAGGTAGGAAGTGAGGTTAGCAGCTTAGAGCCTGGAGGGAGAGTAGGTGCTAGGGGTCAGGGAGAGAGGATGGTCATACAGGAGGGGGACAGGTGCATGGATGAGGGAATGAGGTGTGATGGCCAGGCAGCATGAGGTCCCAGGTGAGGTCATGGAAATGAATTACATTAAGACCAGTGGGTGTTGGTTGTATGATTTTCTCCAGCCACATTCAGCTATGGGGTGTAGTACAGAGCAGGGGGAGAGAGTTGGATTTTAGGGGTTGCCAATAGAGTTCTACAAAGCAGGAGAGGGGCACCCAGAAGATTTCTTTTCCATTAAAAAAATACAGACTATAGGCTTATGAAATTGATTTAACGAACTCTTGACGGGTTGTGACTCACAGTTTGGAAACCACTTATTTAAATGATATACTCATTTAAAAAAATATGTTTATTTATTTGAGAGAGAGAGAGAGCACGAGCAGGGGGAGGGGCAGAGGGACAAGCAGACTCCCTGCAGAGCACGGAGCCCGATGTGAGACTGATCCCAGGATCCTGATATCATGACCTGAGCCAAAGTCAGACATTTAACCAACTGAGCCACCCAGGTGCCCCATATATATATAACACTATGTGTATATATATTTGGCTTTTTAACAGAGATATACCCTCAGTAAGGATTTCTCAGAAAATCCATCAGGGATTTGTTGAATACCCATGAGGTGCCTAACTCGTTTTTGGTGCGGGGGGTGGCTGGGGGGAGACAGAAGAGGGATAAGACATAGTTCTTGTCTTCAGGGTGAAGTGTTGGAGAGGATGCAGTCAGCTGTCCCTCCCTCATTCAGCACCTGGGTCAGTTCACTACTCAGAGGTGGCGCCATATTGTAGTGTGCTCCTACCTAAACAGTTGAGTGGATGCTAAAGGGTCAACATCACAGACGTCCACCTTAATGTCAATCTGAGAACACCTGTTCTCCACATGTGGTTGGATCACCCTACCCCAGGATTGTCAACTCCTTTAACCTGAGCAGTAAACTCTATTTTTAAAAAATATTTATTTATTTTTTATTTTAGAGAGAGAGGGAGAGGCAGGGGAAGGGGTGAAGGAGAGAGAGTATCTCAAGCAGACTCCCTGCTGAGCATGGAGCCCGAAGTGGGGCTCAATCCCATGACCTTGAGATCATGACCTGAGTGAAAACCAACAGTCAGATGCTTAACTGACTGAGCCACCCAGGCGCCCTTAAGCAGTAAACTCTGTTAATGCATCCTAAGATAGTATCAACCTTTCAGGCAACCTTGGTAAATTGTTGGCTCACAATGACCTTATGGTCAAATTCCATTCTCTGAAACTTTATTTTATTTTATTTTTTTGAAGATTTTATTTATTTATTTGACAGAGAGAGAGAGAGAGCACAAGCAGGGGAAGCAGCAGGCAGAGGGAGAGGGAGAAGCAGGCTCCCTGAAGAGCAGGGAACCTGATGTGGGACCTGATCCCAGGACCCTGGGATCATGACCTGAGCTGAAGGCAGACGCTTAACCAACTGAGCCACCCAGGCGCCCCCATTCTCTGAAACTTAAAAAAATCTTCGTTCTCATCAAATTTTTTATTATATATTTAATTTTTTACACGGGGCAGTGTGGGCTAAACTATATGCCTTTCTCTTAGAGGTTGGGGACTCTGTGTTTCTGAGCTGCAGATTGCTTAATGGGGATAAAGTCAGGGTGCTAGTTCCTTCAAATTTTGGGTCAGCTCAGAACATATGGCCTTGCAGGAAACAGTTTGCAAGAGTCTTTGATGCAAGGGGAAAAATACTTAATTTCTTCATCTTTTTGTTTTATTTTTGTTCTTTGACTCAAAGGGAAAAAGAATTAGGACAAAAGTGATGTATTCTACCCCATCTTTTAATTATATTTTAATTCTGTATAAGAGGACTTCATTTCTCCCTGCAATATTCAATGTTTATGGTCCCAGACATGGCATTTGCATTCTCTGTTTATGGTTTGGATGTTCTGTGCTAACTTGCCACCAATGCAGTTGCGCTTGCCTTTCCAGGCAACAGTTAAGCCAGCAGGAGACCACTTGTGTGCAATTTGTTGGAATGAAATCTACATTTTGGGATTAGATTACTTAGTAGTGTCATTTTGCGTTGAGGCGACTTTGTGGGTGGTCTGCAATAAAGCCTGCACGTACAGCAAGTGTCAGCTCTGATTATCTCCAAGCAAGCTTGTAATGACTGCACAGCTTGGTATTTACAAGAAAAAAAAAAAAAAAAAACCCAGCTTCCCTTAACGTTTCATTCAGGGAATGCAGGGGCATGGGTGAACCCCCACAAAAGGGTGGCAGAAGGCCCATTGTGGAGCCATTCTTGAAGGGGTGCATCTGAACTTTCTGTTCCTTCTAGAGATCAGGATAATAGCCACAAATGTCACTTGGGGCTTACCAATTAGGACGTTTGTCTTTAACAATGCCCAAAGGAGCTGTCGATCTCAGAATATGTATTCGTTGAGGAGGACAGATTAGTGGCGTGAACCAAATGGTTGACTGAAGCGTGGAAATATATGGTAAATAACCAATGATGTGCTGGGCCCACCCCCATCATTCTGGTGGTAGTAATTCTCCAGGGCAGTGGTTCTTCACCAAGGGTGATTTGGCCTTCAGGGGATATTTGGCAGTGTCTAGAGACATTTTTGTTGTCACAACTTGCTGCATTTAGTGGGTAAAGGCCAGGGATGTTGCTAACTATCCTACATCGCACAGACTGTTCCCCCTCCTCCTCCAAAAAAGAATTATTGTGCCCCAAATGTCAGTGTGTTGAGGTTGGGAGACCTACTCCAAGGAACAGGAGCAGTGGGGGTAATGCACTCTTGCCCTTCCCCATCCTCTTCTTTTCTTCCCTCCATGCCCTCTGGTCCCCTTGGATTCCTTCTGCATCCCGGCTCGCCTGGAACCCTCATGGTACTGGAGGGAAAAGATTACAGAGTCATGTAGTAGAGAGAATGTCTGCTTTGGAGCCGGACAGATCTGGGTTAAATCTCAGTCTGATGCCTTCACTTTGGGTGATTTTGGGGACAAATTACTTAATCTCTCTGAGCCTCAATTTTAAAAAAATCTGAAGCAATGGGGACTGCAGTCCTTACCCCACTGGGTGGTAGGGAGGATGAAATCTATGGAAATGTATTAGGACTTGGTCACTAGGTAGTAGATACTTCATAACAGCTTCATCATTGCACATTTTTCCTAGCTATTACTGAAGTTCAGTTTCCCCACCTTTAAATATTATCCCATCAGTTTCTTTTTATTGTGGAAAATTTACAGAAAAGATAAGCAAGCAGGAAGAAAAAGCCAAATCACCTGTATTCTTATGCCTTACACACAGAGATAATCACTGCTAATGCCATCTGTATATGTATTTCTAGACTTTCTCTCTGTGTGTGTGTGTGTGTTCATGCTGTGTGTACTCTTTAGTGACTTGCTTTTTAGACTTCCTGATGTATTGGGAACATCTCTCCATGTCAATACATATAGATCCACATCATCTACATCATTGTTTAAAAAAGCTGCCTAGTATTTTATTGTATTGATGAACCATGATTTAATCAATCAATCCCTTTATTCTGGGACATTTAGATCATTAAAGTTAGGCTTTAAAGCCCAGAGAATGTCTTGTCTAGGCTGTACGGAGTTCATGGTTTGTAGTTCTAGAAAGGCAGCCGTTTGCGTGCGTACTTGCTACTGCACAGAAATCCCCAGTCAGTCGAGTTCAGGAGGGCAGCAGAGGATACATGTTCTCTGCTTCCACTCTGAGCAGACGGCTCCTGGTGTGTGGGAGATAGTGGAGTTAACGTCCTTTTCTTTTCATGACACAGCCTCATACGGCGGCTCAGAGCTCAGGCCCTGGAGTTAGGTGGCCCAGGTTCAAATCCCAGCTCCCCTGTTTGCGTCCATGACCTCACCTACCCAAGCCTCAGTCTCCACATCTGTAAAATGGTGATGCCAACTGAGCCCACACCACTGAGTTGTTCTGAGAATTGAATGAGATAGGATATGGCAGGCACATCCCGCGAAGTACTCAATGTGTTTTAAGTCGCAATCGGCTGGAAACAAATGCCTGACAAGCTGAGCACTTCCTGGAAGTCTTTCTCCTGTTATTCAGAAGTCCATGTTCTCTGTGTAAATTATCTAACAGTCCCAAGTGTCCCCCCTCCCTCCCCCAGGATTAGCAGCAGCTGGAGTTCAAAGACCTCTACCTCCTCCTTTCTGGGGCTTTGGCTTGTAACTGCTGTGTATCAGTCTCCTACAGCTGCTGTAACAAAATCCCACGAATGCAGTGGCTTAAAACAACACAAATTTATTACCTTACAGTTCTAGAGGTCAGAAGTGCAAAATCAGTCTTGCTGGGCTAAACTCAATATTATAAAAGGGTTGCCTTCCTTCTGAAGGCTCTAGGGGAGAGCCCCTTTCCTTGCCTTCCCCAGCTTCTAGAGGCTGCCTGAATTCCTTGGCCTGTGGCCTCCCATCCCCCTGACTTTTGCTTCCATTGTCATTCATCCTCTGACTCTGACCTTCCTGCTATCAGGACGCTCGGGATTACATTGGGCCCATCAGATAATTTCCCCATTTCAGGGCCTCTAACCTTAATCACATCTGCAAAGTCCCTCTGGCCATGCCAGATGGCATATTCCCAGGTTCTGGTTTGTGCTCTGCTGGTGGTCACAGAATTCTTCCTCCTAGGGCCTGCCAGCTCTCCTGTCCCTTTGGCCAGCCTCCCACAGGCCTGGAGCGAGCCCTCCTCTCTTGTTCCTTTCTTCCCACTGCCTGACTTGGAGCACTCACCGCTCCCCGCCCCCCATCCCCCCCCAGGGTGAATTCCTAGATAGGTTCCTTGAGGCTGCCTTGTTCTCCAAAGTGTAGTTAGAGCCCTGTTCACTGTCACATGTTCCCCTTGCCTCCCTGACCAGAAGTGTCCCCAGCTGTCACTCTTCCTTTACCTTGTCCAGCCTGGGCTCCCCTCTGCCCACCTTTCTGAATGTTCTATATGTTCAGTGTGGCCCAGGGCCCCTGAACAACTGCCTAGCCACTGCCTTGCTAGTCCACAGATCCTAAGACCCTAGGCTGGGGAAGGATACTGCAACACTCTCACCACAGCTGGACTACCGTTGGTGGGCTCTCTGAGAGCAGGTGGATGAGTGTCCCCCAACATGAATTCGGGGTCATCAGCTGGTGAGATCCTCAAGACCCACGGCTGCTGGTGCAGTCCTTCACTTGGCATCTCCTTGCTTCAGACCCTCTCTGACAACCTTCTGAAATGTGACCTGGCATGATTGGGACCCATTCAGGCTCCTTCCTGCTAGTCCTTCTTCCCTGTTCTCAGAGCCTAGTCCTACTTGGTGGAAAGCTTGTTCTCTTCTTATTTTCCTGCCACAATGACCTTCAAGGTCCAATTAGGGAGGATGGAGTGACCCTTTAGATTAGAGCCCCGATCCTTAGTAACATAGAGTCGGCTTTTCCCAGCAGGCCTGGGTGGTTGCTTAGGAGCCCGGTGCTCTGTTTTCCAAGCAGCAAGAAAACAAGTTGCATTTTGATATAAAAAACAGGTTAGCATTTCCTATCCAGACTATTCCTCCTTTCCCACCCTCAGGCAAACGAGAATGATGGCCTATCCTGTCTCACTTCCACACATTCTTAAGTCTGGTTTTTATTTTAGCTTTTCAAAATTTGCTCGGCATTACAGAGCCATTAGCCAATTATAAAGAGAAAAATTCACCCATGATACCACTGTCATCCCTGAGAAATTAAACGATTTTTGCTTTTTCCATGATCCCTTCCAGTTTTTGTCCCCACGAACATATAATTTAAGTAATCGTAATCATAGTGTAGCGATCATTTTGTGTTCTGCATTTTTCCACTTAGCATTAATTATATCATAAGCATTTATTTCCATGTTGTTGCAAAGTCATTGTAATTACCGTTTTTAATGACTGTGTAAGAATTCATCAAGGGGGGAGTAGATCACTTAACCCTTGTTCTGTTGTGGGGTTTTTTGCGACTCCTTCCGTGTTCTACTTCTTCGGGATTGTCCTTGATGTCACGTCCCTCGGCTGTCCTCTGGGTAAGAGAGGCAGGGGAGGGAAGCAGCAGAGCGGGTGGGGAGCAGGGGCAGGAGAGGAACAACTTCAGGAGAAGCAAGAATAGGAAGGAAAATGCTGTATGTACACTCACAGTTAAGACTCCTAACGCCAAGAGCTGGACAGAAGCCTGGCCTTTGCCTGTGAAACCCCTTCACCAATGGCTGTTTTTTTTTTTTTTTTTTTTTAAAGATTTTATTTATTTATTTGAGAGAGAGAATGAGATAGAGAGAGAGAGCATGAGAGGGGGGAGGGTCAGAGGGAGAAGCAGGCTCCCCGCTGAGCAGGGAGCCCGATGTGGGACTCGATCCCAGGACTCCAGGATCATGACCTGAGCCGAAGGCAGTTGCTTAACCAACTGAGCCACCCAGGCGCCCCCCAATGGCTGTTTTTGAGAATGAATTTTTCATTTACATTTTGTGAGTGACTTTCTTTCTTTCTTTCTTTCTTCTTTCTTTCTTCTTTCTTTCTTTCTTTCTTTCTTTCTTTCTTTCTTTCTTTCTTTCTTTCTTTCTTCTTCTTTCTTTTCTTTCTTTCTTTCTTTCTTTCTTTCTTTCTTTCTTTCTTTCTTTCTTTCTTTCTTTCAAGATTTTATTTATTAGAGAGAGAGTGTGAGAGAGAGCACAAGCGGGGGGAGGGGAGGAGGGAGAGGGAGAAGCAGACTCCCTGCTGAGCACGGAGCCCAACACGGCTGGATCCCAGGACCCTGGGATCATGATCTGAGTGGAAGGCAGATGCTTAACCAACTGAGCCACCCAGGCGGCCCTGGGAGTGACTTTTGATGCCTGGAGGAATGGTGGTCTGCAGGAAACTGACTGAGAAAACAAACTTATCAGTGTTAAGGTGTCAAAAATCAACTCTGAATGCTAGTCTGAATTGTAAAAATATAACTTTTTTTTTTTTTTTTAAAGATTTTATTTATTTATTTGACAGAGAGATAGACAGAAGAGCACAAGCAGAGGGAGTGGCAGAGGGAGAGGGAGAAGCAGGCTCTGCACTGAGCAGGGAACCCGATGCGGGACTCGATCCCAGGACCCTGAGATCACGACCTGAGCTGAAGGCAGACGCCCAACCATCTGAGCCACCCAGGCGCCCAAAATATAACTTTTTTTAATCAAATATTTAGTGCTAATTAGAGCTAACGTGATAACTTGAGAAGATCTCAACTATTTCAGTGTTTCTTCGAGTTCCACGAGCTCTAGGCACAAAAGATGCTCTATAACACAGGGGTCCCTTGGTAAAAACTGTTTGAGAAACAGTGATGCTGCATGCTAGATCCCCTTCCTGGGTATTCACAATACCTGTGAATGTGCTCTGAGAAGTGCTGCAGGAAGGAAGTCTGCTGACCTATGGGTGAGCCCATTGACAAGGGGGTCTGGGAAATGTAGTTTGTGTGTCCTACGGCCACGGGGCCCTTTTGTGATATGGCAACTCCACCAGTCAGAGTCTACTCAGGGAACTGAAAATAAGCTAGATAGTCCAGAGAGGATAGACTACCTAGATCTAGTTTATAAAGTGTTGGGAGAGCTGGAAGAGCCAAAAAGGTATTGTGACCTGGAGATTCACAACTGCGGGACATAGCTGCAACCCCAAAGTGTAGATGTGGGTGAGATCACAATGTGGGACACACTTGCTTCTGCAGCCCTGGGGGTAACCCACAGGGTGCTGAGACCAGCAAAGGGGCACAGGGCATGGCGGGAACACTGGGGAGATACTAACCCCTGGTGCTGGGACGATGCAAGTGGCTTGAGCTGTAACAAGTGGATCTGTGGAAGGACCCTGGAACCCACAGCTCTTTCCTGGAGGGTGTTGCCCTCTGTGATCAGCAGAATTCTGGTTCCCAAGATCTCTACCTCTTGGTGTTGAGCCCATGTGTATGTCACGTCATGTGGTGAAAGGGACTTTGCAGATATAACTAAGGTTTTAATCAGCTGACCTATGACAGGGAGCTTATCCTGGATTCCCTGGCATGGACCATGGGTGGTCCCATGAGCCCTTAAAAGTAGAAAGAGGAAGCCCGAATGAGAAGTCACAGAAGGCTGAAGCATGAGAGGATTTAATCTGTCATCACTGCCTTTGAAGATGAAGGGGACCATGAGCCAGGGTGTACAGGCAGCCTCTTGAAGCTGACACCCAGCAAGGAAATCTCAGGGACCTCAGTCCTACAGCCTCAGGAAACTGAACTCTGCTACCGACCTGAATGAGCTTGGAAGTAGAGTCTTCAGCAGAGCCTCCAGAGGAGAGCCCAGGCTAGCCAACACTTTGATCTTGGACTTGTGAGTCCCTAAGCAGAGAACCCAGTGGAGCCCACTGGTTTTTCTGACCTACGGAACCATTTTTTTTAAACCACTGAATTTGTGGTAAATTGTTAAGGCAGCAATAGAAAATTAATACTCCCTCCCATCTTTGAATCACCTGCTGTTCCCTCACATTTGTAGAATCGAACTGGAAGCCCATTGGCAAGGAGTTCTGACAGATGTAGTTTGTGGGTTCCCAGCTTTTCCATAATCCAGCACAGAAGGGCGGGGGTGAAGGCTAAAACCACATGAGTGAGTCTCTGGCACAACATATATTAACATTTGGTGGGATGAATATTAGGAAAACCACTTTGGGGGATTTTGATTATGATAGAGTAGTGTTGGACTTTTGAAATGGGCACTTTGGGGCCTCCCAGAAAATGAATGAAGATGATACACTCATGCCAATCTTGTAAGACTGCCTTATAAGACTTATAAGGGCATGGTAGGGTGTTGTGAAGAAAACCCCACAGGCTGGAAGTCAAGTTGTGACTCTGCGCCTCACTAATGGGTGGCTCTGTGTGGCTCACATGCCAGGGTCTCCACCTCTGCTTGGGTGGAGCAAAGTGAGATGACCGAAGCGCCTGTCAGGTCCTTTCAAGCTCGAAAGTTCTCTGACTTGGAGAATAAAAAGAATATTTTTTAAAGTAATTGTGGATTCTATTTAAAGTATTGTCGTCATATTCATGATTGATTTGATGCTGAATTCTTGATTAGCAACGGAACTCCCAATCATGAGATTGTTGCTAAGGGAAGTTATGATTCAGTTGGCAGTTATTTGCTGTCTGATATGAGAAAAAGGGATAGATTCAATAGTGATCATCTTTGGCTCCAAACGAATTGAAGAGCCTCTAGCGTGGGCATGCGATTTTCATTGCTAGAACAACTGGTGGCCAGGCTGCATCACTTCTGCGCTGGTTGCTATGGGGGAAATTAGAGCCATGAGCCATATAACCCCTAGCTTTGAGGAGCTTCTAAGCTAGTTGAGATAAGATGGACATGAAAAAACGACTGGACAATGGTAGGAATGAATAGGACTGTGTCTTAATTACACTGCAGGTTGATGCCAACGTCTTCTAATGGTGCTGGGCTTTTCGTAAAGGAGACTTTCCATCTTTGCATCCATCTGGGTCACAGAGAGAGGCACAAACTTCTGAGCAGCAGTGATTCAAAGCTGGGTTTTGTTGGCCTCTGCATCCTTACTTGGCTCTCCCCGGGAGCTGTTCCGTGAAGCCACGAGTGTCTTTCCTGACAGTTTTCAAGAGGGTATGAAACATAGCTCACCACCCACCTGGAGCAGGTTGTTTTTTGAGGCATTTGAAAGTAAAACAAAGTACCCTGCCATTAATGGAAACTAGAATTTTCTATCCACTTACACTTCTGACAGGTTGGTGGATGCTGTCGTGGGCTGTGTGCCTTTTCAAAATATGTGTTTTTAACTTGTTATTCCTGGGTGGATTAATTCCCAGTGCTCCTCTTTGATACGCACCCGATGCCATGCTCTTTCTAGAGCCCTATTCTAGGTGTGTTGCCCACAGTGTGGAAGCAGCTGCCTTCCAAGAGCGGGCACGTCTGCACAGGTGGCTGAAATGTTCTTTTGCACCCGGATGTTCGGGGGCCACGGAGATGTAGGTTCTGAGCTTTCAGCCTCTCTAATGTTAGAAACAACTCCGTGTGCTGCATGTTCAGTGTTTCTTCTTCTTTCCCAGGAGACTGTGTGGTTTTGGAAACTTTCAAAATGGGGCACGGAACAAATTTTGCCTTTTCTGTTTTTCTGCGATAGGATGGGATGAGAGTATGGAACTGGGGAGTGCTGCCTGGGATCGAGTTCTGATTCAAAAGCAAAACATTTTTGGGGGGCACGATTTTCTCAGCCTCTCTGAGACTCCGTTTTCTCATATGAGAAATGGGAGGAAAACAACTTGATAGGGCGGCCATGAGGATTAAATCAAATAATACATGTGAAGTGCTTAACACATGCCTGGGAAGTCAATGGCTGCTTAATACCTGTTAGCTAATGTTGTCATCTTTGTCATGAGCACGATCATCATGGCCAGCACCATGATCACCACCATGATCGCCATCACCACCACCCTCAGCAGCAGCAGCAGCACCTTCATCCTGCCTTCCCAGGGACTCTCTCTAGGTCCCTGACATGTAGCAATATCTGGCGGTGAGGCAGATCTTGGGCCCCTGCTCTGCTTTAGGCTTGGCTGGAGCCACTGTACCTCTGAGGAAGAGTGTGAGCCTCACCTTCTCCCAACCATGATGTATGGATTCTTCTTTGTTTTCCTTCCTTGCCCAGTTCTCTACTTGGCTGGAGTCCTGACATTCAGCCTGGCAGTTGCCAGCCCCCTTCCTAGGGAGGCTGGAGCCTCCCATGGTATAGTCACTGGTAAGGATCTAGCTGTCTTCTGAGCCTGTGGCTTCTGTCTGTTGGATTGTGAGAGTTTGCTGCTTCCTAGACTCGTGTCATTGTGGGTTTAGGCCATCACCTGTATTGACTTCATTCCTTGAGATACTGCTTGTGGAGAGTTTGAGGTATAAAATAAAACTCAGGCTTTATTTGGGTGATGCTTTGACAGGTGTGCATGTGGGAGAAGTCCCTCCCAGCATGAGACTGTCCAGAGGCTACATAATGAGAGTCACTGCTCAGAAAGGGAGAGGGACAAGGGAGCTCCAGGGGAGAGGGGGGTTGGGGGAGTGGCTTAGGTGTCTAATAATGTGGCTCAGCAGCCTGGCCTGGGTCAGAGAGCTCTGAAAAGCAGAACCGGTTGGGCGTCTTTATAGCCTCGGGGCTTATCTTATCTATGGCTAGCAGATGTTGGCGATGCAGAGCAGGCAGGCTCTAAATAGCTAAAAATCTGCTTATTTGGGCTAAATAAAATAATTGGATGTGTTAAAATTTGAGTTTAGAACCAGGGGTTTTGGAGCTACCACGAACTGTGTGGCTTAAACAAGACATTTATTTTTCATACTTCTAGTGCCTGGAAGTCCAAGGTCAGGGCGCCAGTGTAGTCTAGCTCTTGATGAGGGCTCTCCTCCTGGCTCACAGATGGCTACTTTCTTGCCATAGCCTCAGACGGAGTAGAGAGAGGGAGAGGGAGAGCAAGCAAGCACTCTGGTCTCTGCTTACAAGGGCAATAATCCCATCATGAGGACTTCACCCTCATGACCTCGTCTAGACCTAATCGCCCCCCAAAGGCCCCACCTCCAAATGCCATCACACTGGGGGTGGAGGCTTCTATATGTGAAGTTTGGGAGGGACCCAAATATTCACTCCATAGCACTTTTAATATAGAACTTTCTTTTCTCTGTCAGAGACAATAAATGGAAACGTATTTTAAAAAGTGAAGAGCATTATACCCATGGAACACATCATCTTTATTACTACTTGAAAGGTTAATGTCTAGCTAATCAGAAATAGTTTCCAATAGTAGGTTTTCTTACAACGCAAATGTAAGAGTTTACTCTGTCTTTATTCCAGTGTTTCCACTGAACAATGTCAGAGAATGCCAGCTTCCACACTAAAGCCCGCACAGTCTGTCCCCTCCCCTTCTGTCTGTCAAGGGGAGGGGTGAAACCACAGTGTGTCGAGCAGGCTGTAAACATTTGAGCTGCTTTCTTTCAACTTTTGGGAGGGCTTCTTGGGGATGACAGGGGGTAAAGGGTTCCAGTGTAAATTACCATGCAAATTGCCATAGTGTTTGAATTTAAGACACCTTTGCCTGCCGCAGCTCAGTGAACTTGAGCTTCTGGGACTCCCACTGAAGGCGAGACTTGCAAGTACCTTTCAAGCCAAGCTGCTGAACCACCTAAACAGCCCCATATGCTTGACTCCAGCAAGCTCCCATAAACACGCTTGAGCGGCTGTTAAAATAGATGACAACCCAAAGAGAGTGAGCCTGAAGGTGTGTCCCTGCTGACCTTTGAGCAAGTTTCCTCTTTAAATGCCAGCAGTAGGATAACTCTGACCAGTGTTGTAGCGTGAGGCTCTGTGTAGGTCTTGAGACACAGGTTTGCCAGCTGAAGCATTGCCGACACGTGGATGCTGGGTCTTTCTTTTCCCATTTCCTCTTTCCCTCCTTCTGTCTCACTCACTGGGTCAGCAAAGAAACCGGCTGCTCGCATGGGAGGTCTCCTTCATCTCTGAGGTTGGCAGGCTTAGTACATTGGGCTGCCCCCAGCCTCTGATGAGAGGCATGACTTCAGGACATTTCCTTGCGAGCAAACATCTCTGACTTTGTTGGCTTCTTGTCTCCGTTCCCAAGACTACATCGACAACCCTGAGGGCTGCAAGCCACATCCAGGGGTGGTGGCTTGTTCAGAGCACTCAACTCACCTTTTATTCACAGGAAATGACTCCCCGAGGGCACAACCCTAATTTAGGACCAATAGGGGACCATGGGAAATGCCCTGAGGGGTTTCCATATCAGGTTCTAAGGAAGTTTCTAAAAAGCCAGTAGAGTTGATCTTGGTCCTTCTCTTCCTTCCACACCTAACTCCATGTCCAGTGTGGCATAATAATCGTAATTCACAGTGGGAAGCATCTTTTCCTCCTGTTAATAAAAGGGCACAACCAGGGTACCTGGGTGGCTCAGTCGGTTAAGCATCTGACTCTTGATTTCAGCTCAGGTCACGATCTCAGGGTCATGAGATCGAGCCCCGCGTTGGGCTCCATGCTCAGCGTGGAGTCTGCTTCTCTCTCTCTCCCTCTCCCTTGGCCCCTCTCCCAACTCGTGCACTCTCTCTCTCTCTCTAAAATAAATAAATGAATCAATCTTTTTTTTTTAAAGGCACAACCACCACAGTTAATGTCTAGTAACCTTTATGTGCTGAGCAATGTGCTGAACATTGTGCATGCTTCCTGTCATTTAAACTGGTTAAGAATGCCACAGAGGTAGGTGTATTAGGCAGGCTCTCCAGAGAAGCAGAACCCATAGGGTGTGTATACACACACATACACACACACGTATTTATATGTGTACATATGCACATCCACATAGATACGTATATAATTTATTTTTGAAGGAACTGGCTTCTGCAGTTGTAGAGTTTAGCAACTCCAAGATCTGTGGGACAGACTGGTGGGCTGGAGACCCAGGGAATAGCCCATGTTGCAGCTAGAATCCAAAGGCAGTCTGGAGACAGAATTCCTTCTTTGTCAGGGGCCATCAATCTTTTTTCTCTTGAGGTTTTTGACCGATTGGATGAATCTCACTCATATTATGGAGGGTAATTTGCCTTACCCAAAGTCTACTGATTGAAATGTTAATGTCCTTGAAAAATACCTTCACAGTGACATTTAGACTGCGTTTGACCACATACTGAGTTGACACATAAAATGAACCATCATAATAGGCATGATTTCCTTTTTACAGGTGAGGACAGTAAATCTCAGAGAAATTAATTTGCTGGTAGTGGGAGGTTAAATAATGCCACCCCTCCCAATATGTCCATGTCCTAGTCTCCAGAACTTGTGAATGTTGCCTTATCTGGCAAAAAGGACTTTGTAGATATGATTAAGATCTTGAGATGCAGAGATCATCCGGGGTTGTCCAGGTGGGCCCAGGGTAATCACCAGGGTTCTTATGAGAGGGAGGGAGGAAGGTCAGAGTCAGAGGACAGTGTCACGACGGAGGAGAGATTGGAATGATGTTCTTTGAAGACGGAGGATGAGACCACAAGCCAAGGACTCCAGGTGGCCACTGGAAGCTGAAAAAGGCAAGGAAATGGGTTTCCCTGGAGGCTTCAGAGGGCACGAGCCCTGCCAACGTCTTGATTTTAGCCAGGGAAGCTGATTTTGGACTTCTGACTTCTAGAACTGTAAGAGCATATGTTTGTGTGGCGTTAGGCCACTGAGTCTGTGGTAATTTTTTATGTTACCAGAGGAAGCTAAGTACACGTGCCAAGGCCACGTAGTTAGGAGATGGTAGAGGTGGGATTTGAAACCATGGCCTCAGGCATTTAACGCTGTTGTCATCATCGGTCCTGTTGGTCTCCCTCCAGCAACAGTTCTTGGGTCCATGCTCCCTCCTGTGGTCTTCATCCAGACTTTAACCACTTCACCCCTGAACTTATAATAACAGGGACTGGGGATAGGAGGCTAAAGGGTCACGAAAACAAGAGACCCTATTTATTCCTACCATATGGCAGGTGCTCTGTAAATATGAGTGTTTTGTTCTTCCAGCCTCCCTGGAAGTCGGGTACCATTGTTTTCCATATATCATAGTTGAGGAACCAGAGACCAAGAGAGGCTGAGTAACCTGCCCAAGGTCACACAGCTTATTAGGTGGCAGAGCTGGGGTTGAAGCCCCAGTCTGTCCGATGCTGATGCTTTTGCACATTCTCTCCTCCACACTTGCTTCTCCAAAATCTCCATCACAGAGCAGCAGTGGGAGAGGAAAATGTTGGTAAAACCTGAAGAGAACTGAAGACTGAGGCTCCCTGTGTTCTTGCTTCCCTTCTCAGAAACCTCTGTCTCAGGCATGCAGCCTTCAGATCCACGGTCAGGGGGCCCTGAGGCGTCCTGACACGCTAAGGTGGGTCACACTCCTCTGGCCATGCTGGCACCTTCTGTTGGCCTTCCTTCCCCTCTGCCTTCTCACCTTCCTTTCCTACCTCCGCTCTTGGGCTGCCCTTGGCTTCTGCCTTGGGCATTTGGGTCACCCCTCCCCCCTTCACATACACACTTCTTTCCCTTTTTCCGTGCCCACTGTGGCCATCTCTCTCTCACTCCGATTTCAGCCACCCACAGAAGGGTTCCAAAAACATGTGAGGGAGGGAGCGGAGGGTGAGCCATACTTTCCAAGGGGGCTAATCAGACTTCTTGGCCCATCGTGGGCTGGTGGACAATCTCAAGGTGATGGCCAGGGCTTGGTCCCATCACCTGGTGAGCTGGCCACCCAGTGACCAAAGATGACTCCAGGCAACCAGGGCTGACCAGAGACACACTGCTGATTCTGAGCTGAGTGTATGACTTGACAGAGCAGGTTATCAGCAACATTGGGCTAAAAATACCATGTTTATTTTTGAAATAAGTTGTTTTGGCAGTTATAAATACTCAATGAAGCCAGCTTAGAGTGTAGTCTAGCAGCTCTCAGACAACTGAAATAATATTTCAGAGGCACATGCAGAATCCAACATGCAAATTTCAGCCAGTTCTTCACTGTCCTGAGTAATGGAGGAGAGACTGGGTGTGGATAGAGCCAGGAGAGAATCAGCTTAGTGCAGGGTTACAGCCTAGGCTTCCAAACTGAGAATCTTACTTCGGAGTAGGTGCTACTGGAAGAAATGCTCAGGAACATTTTCTTTGCCTGCTGGGTACCCCTTTGCCCTTGGGTAGCAGAGAACTGAAGTGGAATATCGTAACTACTTTCTCCCACCTTCCCTCCCTCCCTTTGTCCCTCTTCCTTTCTTCCTTCTACCCCCCCATCCTCTTCCCCCTTCTCCCCCCTCCCTCCCTTCTTTCTTTGTTCATTCACCCACCCTTCAAACAATAATTGAGCACCAACTTTGTGCCTGACACATCGCTGGGTGCTGGGATAGTGATAAAAAAAACCCAACCTGATCTACGTGCTCCTCCTCCTCAACATGAAGTTTACGAACCACTACGGTGGTGGTAATTAACAAGTGGACAAATGAATGAATAATTTAAAAATGTGCCCCCCCCAAGTGATAAGTAGGAGGGAGGGGGAGAGGCTGGGGTGGCATCTCAGCGCAGACAGGATGGCTTCTCTGGGTGGGTGGGGGGGTATTTTAGCTGAGTCTGGAAGGATGAGGAGCCCCTGTGAGGGTGGAGAAGGGGAATGTTCCGAGCCAAGGAACCAATGCATGCAGAAAATGACTGATTTGAGGAACTGGCTTCCTACATTTTTATTTATGGAATGTCTGTAAAGAACTGCTTGCCTGGCACTCTCAAGAGCTTGGCAGTGACTCTTAACTCTCCTCTTCTTTTCTTCTCTTCCCTCTCCTCTCCTTCTCGGGGGGGACTCTCTTCTGCCAAGAAACCCCCTCCCACTGTCACTCCCACACCCCACTGTCACCTCACTGTCTTCAGCTCTGAGCCCATCAGCACCTTGGCTGCTGCTTCCTCCACCTGTCCTGCATCAGGGGTGCCTGGATTCGCTAGTGAGAAAGAGGTTCCTGCGTCTCATCAGCCGCCTTCACCGGGATTCTCATTACCACCAGCCTGGTGGCTTCATCATCAGCACCACGCTTGCTGTCATGGCTACGGTGATGTTCAGTCCCCAGGCCCGCTGCCAACATTCCTGGCCATGCCCCATCTCTCCTGTACCCCTCCTGCCTGTCCTCGTCCTCCCGTAACCTGTCACAGGTGGCCCTTCTCTTCCCTCTCCTCCTACGGACACTACGATGGCATCCCTGCTCTGCTTGGCCCCAGGGGGAGCCCCAAACAGGGAAGAACCTGACCATCCCCAACATGTTATGGCAGAAGGAACAGGGACCTGGGAGTCAGACCCAGATTCACTGAATGGACAAGTCCCTAACCTTTGGACCATTACAGTTGGTCCACGATTATTATGAGGATTATGGAACTAATGGATGGGACCATGACTGGCATCTAGTAGGTGCTTAGTGAAAGGGCAGCTTCTTCTCTCTCTCCACCCACATGGACGTTGTGACTGATAAACAAGAAACAACCCAACACACCATCACCTGCCTGCCCCCACACTAGGCTTGTCCTGCTCTTTGACACCTCCACTGCTGAGGAAGGGTTTTGGAAATGACTCTAGCACTCCCCCAATGCCAGTTAACAGTTTTGGGCTAATGATGCCTACTCTATATTTTTTAATGACACAAGTAGCACATGAATATATTCTTGTAAAAACAGAAACAGCGATGAAAGGGAAAGTTCTCAACCACCCTCTTCAGTCCCAGTTTCTTCTTCAGAAGCAATTACTGTCAACAGTTTAGTCTGGAGTATAAGCTTCTGAACTTTAAAAGACACATTTATATAATATGTGTGGTTTTGCTTTGTGTTTTTATTTTTTAAGTAACTGGTATCATTGTGTATAATTATACTGCAATTTGCTATTTCACTTAATACATTCTTTCCTTGACTATACATATATCACTGTATCTTTTGTTTAGGAGCTTATTTATTGAGTGTGTGTGTGTGTGTGCACGCACATGCATGAGTGAGGGGAGGGACAGAGTGGGAGGGAGAGAGAGAATCTCAAGCAGACTCCCTGCTGAGCGCAGAGCCCAACTTGGGGCTCGATCCCATGACCCCGAGATCATGATCTGAGCTGGAATCAAGAGTTGGTTGCTTAACTGACTGAGCCACCCAGGTGCCCCTTAAGATTTTATTTTATTTTTATTTTTTAAAAATATTTTATTTATTTATTTGAGAGAGAGAGAGAGAAAACACGAGCAGGTGGGGAGGGGCAGAGGAAGAGAGAGAAGCAGACTCCCTGTCAAGCGGGGAGCTCGATCCTAGGACCTGGGCCTAGGACCAGGATCATGACCTGGGCTGAAAGCAGATGCTTAACCTACTGAGCCACGCAGATGCCCCTTAAGATTTTATTTTTAAGTAATCTCTATACCCAATGTGGGGCTTGAACCCATAACCCTGAGATCAAGAGTCACACCTTCCACCCACTGAGCCAGTGAGACGCCCCTTATTATGGAAAAATTTAAATATATTCAAAGGTAGACAGAATAATGTAATGAGCCCTTATGTACCCATCTCCAGCTTCAGCAACTATCACCTCACCCAGTCTGGACCATCTAACCCCACTTCCTTTCTTCTGCTTTACTATTTCAAAGCAAATCCCAGATACAGTATTCCAACCATAAATATTTTATTATGTGTCTCTGAAAGATAAGGGTTATTAAAAAATATAAACACAATACCATTGTCACACGTCAAAATTAACAATTCTTTAATATCAAACTTTATCTAGTTGAAAACATTATTTATTTGAATCCAGATTCTGTTAAGATCCACACATTGCAATTGGTTGATGTATCTTCTAAGTTTTTTTAGCCTGTAGGTTTCCCCTCCCTCTCTCCGTCCCCCTCCCAATCTTCTTCCTTGCAATTTACTTCTTGAAAGCTCTACCTTTTTGCGTGCTGCATAGTATTTCCCAGGAGGGATTCATCATGGTTTACTTTACCATTCCACTGTTGATGTTCCAGTGAACATCTTAGTGTAAGATTTTTGTGCAAATGTGCCAACATTTCTCTAGGATAGCTACAATGAAGTAGATATGCAAAGTTGAAGGGGGTGCACACTGTGTTTGGCTGAAACATAAAATTTTTTATAGGTCCAGGATTGTTGAATATTGGCAGTCTCATCTGGTTTGACCTAATATATTTTAATTGAAATTGCCCAATTGCCTTTAAACATATTGTATCAATTTACCCTCCTCCCTACGGTTTATAATTGTACCCATTTCCCTAAGCATTCACCACAGTTAAAATGATCAGTGTTTCAAGTGTTCTGTGAATCAGATGGGGGAAAGAATGGAATGATTGTGCTTATCAGTGACTTTCAAGAGCCATATGGCTATGCAGTCTGGGGGGACCCTTCTCATCTGGGAGCCAGATCCCCAGGGTATAGACCCCACAAGATGGGCAGCATTGCTGTGGGGCTATGCCCTGATAAAGTGAGTGATCCATCAGATGGATGCCGCAAGCAGAGAGGGGCTTGGCTACGTTTTCAGGCAGATTCTTCTTTCCAATCCCTGCACTGAGTTGTGACCCCTAAGGCAGGCTTATACCTGCTTGAAATATGAAGCCATTCGGCTGAAGCTGGTTGCCTCCTAGCTTGTGACTGCATTGGTAATTTTCACCCTGTTAAGGCACCTGCCTTGGCTGGGGAAGAGATGGTGGGTGAAAGCTTGGAAGGATACCTGGGCATTGCAACAGCTGTGTCCTTGCTCTACCCTTGCTTTGCCCATTCTGGCACCTGCTTCGCGGGTTAAGATATATAGTGGGGGTTATGGGTGTGGCTAAGGGAGGCTTATTATGCACACTGGTGGAAGGAACTCTGGACTAAAAGGTTTGTCCATTTAGACCCTGTTTTGTCCATGAGAGCACTGTGACTGGGCCATTCTCTTCTTCAGTCCATGCCACGGTGGTCCCATCTGGAAAATGGAGACATGAGGGGCTGCCATCCCCAACTCCCACCCCTTGCACTGTTATCATGGTGACATGAAGTCTGTGAAGGCGTTTTGGAAATATCTGTGGGCTCAGCCAAGGCCAAGCTCCGTGTGCAAAATCCACAGACTCTGAGAACTAGAGAAATGCCCCCTTTCCTGGTAATTATTCAGTAATTATTCACATAAGAAGGATTTCATTGTTATGTTTCATATATTCGTCGCACTTGATGGCCTTTTAATAGTGGCATTGAGTTTGTGTACAGAAAGGTTATTCATTTTAAGATTTCTGGGCCTTAATTGTTATTTATTTTGCTTGGTTCCAGTGCACTAGAAATTAGTGATACCACAGAGTGTATTTGTCTTGGCAGCATGGCGCATTGTCTGCAGTGAGCCCTGTTTGGCCTGGCGCTGGCTTGGATTTCCCCATCTGTTTCTGATGTTTACATTGTTAAAGATACGACAGACACATAGGACACGGCCACATGCAGAGAGGGAACTTTTTTCCACTCCAGTGCATCAAACAAGGTCTGAGCCTGTAATAAGCACAGCCCGAAATTACACTTGAGCCTGCTAAAGGCTGGCCCAGTCTTGGTGACGGGGTGGGGGTGGGGGGGGGAGTTGATTGCCAGGGCCCTGAGGTATTCGCACCCAGGAATGCGTCCAGCGGGCTCCACAGCTCAATCTCCAGAAACTCATTTTTGCCTTGTATTTGAAAAGAAAGAACTGCACAGATTGCATTCCAAATGGTCCTCCTGAGTGGGCTCCCGAAAACCAAGTGTGGGAAAGATAAGGTGATCAATCCTCAGAGCATCCTAGTGGCAAGTCCTGGGGGCAAATCTATCCCTGGGGCCAGGGACCCAAGAGGGACTGGTGCTTTTTGTCAGCTTTGTGGAATGGCTGGTCCCACGCCCCCCACACCCCCAAGCAGTTCTCCTACATGGTCACCCCCGATCTGCTAAAGTGGGGGCCCACATCTTTTTGTGAAGAGATCGTAAGTTTTCCCCGTGGGGTGAGAGACCTCAGGAAGGGAAGGAGGGTGGGCAGGGGGAGGGGCATTTGGTGTCTGTTGGGAGCAAAGGCTTTGAGGAGGGAGGGGATGGGGACAATGCCCTCCTTCACCTCCCTAGATGAATGTGTCTGTGTGCTCGTGTGTGTGTAAGGCGGTGAGGAGAGAGAGCAGGTAGGGACTGTATGTAGCAGGGACACTGGTGGTGGAGTGCAGGCAGCCAACAGCCTTCTGGTCAGCTGAGGGCGAGGCTGTGACATTTGCCGTCACATTGTTGTTCTCATCCTGAGAGTCCCTCCTCTGTACCCACTTCAAGTGGTCAGAATAAAACCTGCTGCTCTTGCGAAGTTGGTACCCTTTTCTGGCCCCTCAAGTGAAGGAGCTGAGAGGCTGGTGAGCGAGTCTTCCCCATGTACCACCGGGGCCCGAGGTCTGGGTTTTCAGAACTGGGAGAGGAGGGAGAAAACCCCTTCGTGTTGTCAGCTTCTGTTGGAGCAGAAACCAGTCTACTTTTTCCCTTGCCTTCCGTGTTTACCCTGTTCTAATTTGGTGCCTTATTGGGGTGGATGTTGCTCCCTGGGGAGGGAAAGACGTGGCAGATTACGTAGGATGGTTTGATGTTGCTGGCCTGCTCAAACACCTGCACGCGGCCCACATCAAGATGCTCGAATTCCCTTCCGTCTTGTGCCAGATGCTGTCTCCTAAACAACCTCCTATTCCTCTCCCCAACACTTTCTCCACACTGTAGTCTAGATGAACTTTCTAAAACATTTGGGGAAGGGTAATGTATTGAGATGTCCATTGGTGTTTTGTTCTTGCCATATTTCCCCCCTCACAACGACTCCTAGCCCAGGCCTACCTCTGACGAAGGTCACCAGACTCTGCTCAGCCAGCCCCAGGAGAGGTCTGTGTTTCCTGGGCAGAAAGTGGGAGTTACCTGCAGAAGAGCAAAATGCTCTCCTTAGCTGTGTTGTCCAAAGCTTGAACTTCTTGAGGGGATTATGCGAGGAAGGATGTTGGGGGGTGGGGGAGGAGAAGGAAGGGAGGGACACCAAAGGTCGAGCCTGCCTACAGCCCGTGTATGTTCTGTCCTGCTGTTTCTTCTCCCTGGAAACACTCACCCCCTCCCCCAGCCCCCATCATTCTTCAAAGCTCAGCTCATGTCACCCTAGGAACACATCCCCGACTCTTCCCTTCCTGGGGGTCATCGTAGGGCCTGTGACTTGCTCATCTTTGATCCATGGCACCTGGTAAGGTGCTGGGCATGCAAGTGGCCAGAGCCACGTTTGCTGAGTGACTGCTGGCTGGGGGCTGGCTGGGGGCTTCTCCTTGAGGTAACCTCTGGGCTGTCTCCGCATTCCTGCTCATTTGCTTGGTGACACTGGGCAAGATGTCTTCATGTGCCTGTCAAGTAGGGAAGAGGGGCTGGGTAATCTCCCAAATCCTTTCCAGTGCTAATATCCTCAGGGGTGGAGGACAGAGCACTTTGATCAAGTAGAGATGGCCACACTAACTGCTCCTTTTTATTCCACCGTCTAAAGCCATGATTTCTGCAGGGGTGGCTTGATCAGGGAAGGGCAGGCATGCAGCTATCACCCAAGGATCCAGAAACTTCCCTTTTTAATTGGACCTCATCCAACATTTTTTCTCTCAGTGAATTTCATTACCCTCATCCAGTTCTGCAAGCCAGAAACCCAAGCGCCGTCCATTGATGGCTGGCTTCTCTTCACCACTGTCCCCGTCCAATCTGCTCCTTGGTCCTAGATAGCTTCAGAATATCTCTTGAACCCAACCACTTCCGTCCCTTCCACCTCCACCCCAGCCCGACCATCAGTACTCCGCCAGCGTCCTCCCTCCCTGCTCTGCTTTCATCATCTCGCACCTGGACCCCGGCAAAGTACCCACCTAACACACCTTCTGTCCCTACAGCCACTCTGCCTCCTCTCTCCCATTTAGACTCCACACTGTAGCCAGGGGATCTCAATTCAAATCTGACCCTGCCACTCTCCCTTTAAGAACCCCTTGCTGGCTTCCTGGGGCGCCTGGTGTCTCAGTCAGTTAAGCCTCCAACTCTTAATTTTGGCTCAGGTCATGATTTCAGGGTCGTGAGATCAAACCCTGTGTTGGGCTCCGCACTCAGCAGGGGGTCTGCTGGAGATTCTCTCTCCTTCTGCCCCTCCCTCTGCTTTCGTGCTCTCTCTCTCTCTCTCTCAAATAAATAAATAAATCGTAAAACTGCAGCAACAACAAAAAACCCTTTGCTGACTTCCTCTCGTACTTAGGAAAAAGAGAAAACTCCAGTCGTGGCTATAAACTCCTGCCTGCCTCTTTAACCTCTTTTCACACCAGGTCTCTCCTCAGGTATATTTTTCCAGTCACTCCAGCTTTCTGGTTCTTTGATTTCATGCTCCAGGACACCCTCTGTCCCGGGGCCTTTGCTTATCACCTGTTACAGTTGTGCTTTTATGTTTGTGAGTGTAATTGTCTCATTAATATGTTTCCTTTCTATAGTTAGATCCAGGCTGCAGGACCATCTCTGCTTTTGTTCACTCTTACATCTCTCTACACCTAGCATGGTCCTCGACATGAGATAAACATTTGCTGTATAAATAGATAAAGGATGGAAGGTAAGAGGGACAGCTCACCCTGGTCACCATTTGTATACTTCTGTTACTGGAACAGATCCAGTTTGTCGTACTAACTGGGAACTACTACATTTAATACAAGGAAATTTTACTTGGGCAGCCCTGTACCTTGCGTTTTATTAATCAAGATCTTAATATTCTAAAGAGAACAAAGATTTGCTCCATGGTAAAAGGTTCCATATGGCCTTAAGAATTAGTTCTAATAAAATGATGAATGGCTCTTCACTCCATTAACAAATGATCATTAATTTCAATTCATATGTTTGACATCTGTTCCTGATCTTTGTCCTTTCAAGTGTAATTAAAATAATTGTAAATATGCAACCCATCTCTGGAAGTTACAGGTGATCGAACTATGCCATATTTACTCTCCAGCCCATGAGACTCTATTTCCTTGAGGGTGGGACCCATTCCAGCGGGGTGCTCAATCAGCATGGGGGAAATGAGCAGTGTTGTAAGGGAACAGACATGGGGTTGGTCTGTGTGGGAGGCAACCATTTAAAAGATGGCTCGAAAATAGATTTCTCTCTGATGTGACCATGAACCCATCCTCCGAAGGGCAACTCTGCTTCTGTGGCCTTTTTGCTTTAAGTATCCACCCAGAAAATGGTGAGATTTCAAGGAGCTGGAAAAGTCTTTCTTCTCACTTATTTTTTTTTAAGATTTTACTTATTTATTTGAGAGAGAGAGAGAGAGATAGCGAGAGAGAGCATGAGCAGGGGGCGGGGAGAGGGAGAAGCAGGCTCCCCACTGAGCAGGGAGCCTGATGTGGAGGACCCTGGGATCATGACCTGAGCCGGAGGCAGATGCTTAACTGACTGAGCCACCCAGGCGCCCCTTCCTTCTCAGTTACATTCCCCGAAGAGTAATTGAACATGCCTGAGATTCTTCTAAGAAACAAGATATTCTTTTCACAATTAGAAGGACAATAAATTAAAATGCTTTTAGAAGAGGAGGTATTTGAATTCACACTAAATTGTGAATGACTGACATGAGGTCATTTCCCTGAGAGGAAATTTTGATATGGAAAGCAACCTGAGTGCCTAGAGAGTAAGAAAAAGGGCCCAGAAAGGAGAGGCTTAACAAGATTCTGTTGTCTGGGCATTTCCAGAACTCTTAGGTTTCAGACCTCACTAAGCCTTTGTTAGAATAACAGGGGACCAAGGCCTGGAGCAGGCAGCAAGTGAAAGAGGATAGCTCTGCAGTCAGAACTTTGTGCCAAGCTTGTCCCTAGGCTCAGTTCTAGGATTAATCATGGGAAACTCATGGAGACTGACCTTCTCTGTGTCTGTAGGAGTCCCTGGTCCCTGGCGTGCAGGAGAAAACTGGCCTCCATAAACAGAGTCAGAACCCAAACAGAGTCAGAACCCACTGCAACACCACTCCCTTATTAAACCTCTCATATCTCTTTCTGGGAGAAAACAGGCTTTATTGTGGATGAAATAAAAATTTTAATACACTTGGGAAAAACTATGCAAGTGAAGTGTTTTCCATATACCTGGATCTAAATTGTTACAGGGAAATTTTATTGTAATAGGGCCCATGATCTCAGAAACCAGGTTTTTATCCGGAGGCTATTCTACTTTTATAACCACATCAAATCGGTGGAACATATGAGCTGATGACAATTTTGTTTCTCAGATCTGTCGTGTTTGTGAAACCAATTTCTGCTCTTGACACGGGTTCAGCCATGATGTTGTCTCTGGGAGGGAAGAGTGACTATCGCCCTCCCTCCCTTCTTTCTGGGAATCTGTTCTCTCCTTTGAACCCAGGAGACTGGGTCCCGGTGATGCTGGTCCTGGGAACACAGAGGGGAAAATTCCTGAACTCCCTTCTCCTCTTCCATTCTCCCCATGCTTTTATGGGGCGGTGGTGGGGCGGGAGGGGAAATTGCTCCCTTGGTTACAGCCCACATGTAAGCAGAAGAGGTGGCTGTGGTGTTGTAATGACCCTGGTAGTGGAGATGATTTGAACTGTAAAAGGAGCCATAAGCATCTTTTCTGTTTTCCCCTGGGGGCTCCGTCCCCTGCCAAATACAGGGGAATTTTCCTTGACTTACACTGGCTATTCTTAAGTTAGTGAACTAGTTGGTACATTCTTCCAAGATGTGACTTTTTCCGTCAATTACCTTGCTGATCTTTAATCTAAACGTTTAAAATATCACCTTTGACACGTTCTGCGTGGAGCACTGGGTGTTATGCACAAACAATGAATCATGGAACACTATATCTAAAACTAATGATGTAATGTATGGGGATTAACATAACAATAAAAAAATTAAAAAAAAATATCACCTTTGATCATCTGTAGGCGGGTGGCATTCGACGGAATGGGACAATTATTTCTGGTCTTGAAATCGACTGAATCTGAGCCTGTATTTGAATTCTCCTATGATGCCAACACTTACAATAGACAAAGCACGTCTTTTCGAGTTGGTGGGAAGAAATAAAATTCTGTATGTAGAAAGTTAGATAGCAAGGTGGAAAAATAACTATATTTTTCTTTGTAAAAATGTATTATAGTGTATTTTGCTGTATGTTCTGGAAAAAGGAACTATAGTTTCTCTAAAAGTAAGTAATTACCATGAGAGGTTGAGATGGGGGGAAATGCCACCTTCCAGAACTAACAGCTATTAATATTCTCCCAGACCTTTTTCCTATGCAAGTATCTATATTTTTCAAAAGGCATCTCCTATTAGGCATACTATTATTAGCTGCTTTTTTTCACTTAACAATATTCTGCAACTATGTTTCCATAACAATCTACTGTCTATTTCTTAAATGGCTGCATAGAGCCTAGTTGTATGGGTGCACATTAATTTACTTAACCAGACCTCTGTTGCAGCACTTTGAGGTTGTTTCCTATTTTTTCACTGTTATAAATAACTTGGAGATAAATATCATTTTTACATCTTTTTAAAATTTGGCCAATTATTTTCATAAAATGAATCTTAGTATCGCTGGGTCAAAGATACCCTCTTAGGAACAAGAATATCTCTGCTTTAAAAATGCAGAGAAAATGCTTCTCCAACCCCAGTCCCCCCTCCTCATAGTTATTTACTGTGGCATATTTGCATGTGTTTTGTTAAGCTGTGGCTTCACTAAAGGTTAACGAGACACAGGAAGGTTAACTTCCTATTAAAATAACAAGAGCAGCCAGCAACTCTTATTTGGCATTTTTCTTCTGTTTTCCCCACTCCTTCCCTCTCACTGGCTACTGCCTTCAGCCCCTTTTACCTCCTTTATCAGACCGAGAATATGTCCTCTTCCATTTAGAACCCGGGTGCGAAGCTGTCCTTCAATTCTGTTCTCAGCTTTAGGTGTTCAGAGGGAGCCAAAGAGACCTCATACTCCTACAGACCCATTTAGAGAGAAAGAGGGAGGCAGAGAGAGAGAGAGAGGGAGAGAGAGGAGGAGGTAGAAGGGGAGGGAGGGAGAGAGAAACAATTTGGCCAACAAAGAAACAAAGTGGACACTGAGACCCATTTGTTTATTCCTGAACTTTTGCTATGTTGTTTTACTCTTGTAGCTTTATAGTACATTTTAACACTGGGCAGGGCAAGACTTTTATATTTTATTTTATTTTTATTTTTAAAGATTTATTTATTTTAGAGAGAGAGTATGCGTGCACACGAGCGCATTCACAAGTGGGGGGAGGGGCAGAGGGAGATAATCTCAAGCAGACTCCTAGTGAGTGCAGAGCCCAAAGCAGGGCTCGATCCCACGATGCTGAGATCATGACCTGAGCTGAAACCCAGAGTCGGATGCTTAACCGCCTGAGCCACCCTGGTGCCCCAGGGCAAGACTTTCAGAACTGTTTTTAAGAGGATCAGTGAAACAGATACAGGGCAAAGATATGGAGAAGGGGGAAACAGGGATTTATTGGGGAGGAGGAGAGGATAGGAAACTCCCTTCTGCTTGGTAAAGATTTTGGCGCCCAGGGACTTCTCCCTACTCCCCAGGAGGGAGCATTGCTAGGGTATCCTCAGGTTCCGTCAAAGCTATCTGCTCTAGGGGCGCCTGGGTGGCTCAGTCATTAAGCATCTGCCTTCGGCTCAGGTCATGATCCCAGGGTCCTGGGATCGAGCCCCGCATTGGGCTCCCTGCTCCGCAGGAAGCCTGCTTCTCCCTCTCCCACTTCCCCTGCTTGTGTTCCCTCTCTCACTGTGTCTCTCTCTGCCAAATAAATAAATAAATAAAATCTTTAAAAAAAAAAAAGCTATCTGCTCTGCTCTCACTCCTGCCTGGGTGACAATAGCAACATCCATGTGACTGAAATGAGACGTCCCAGGGACGGAGCAATGCCTTTAGCCAGGGTAATAATTAAATTGCAACATCCTCCGTGTAGTCCACTGATGCAAAGTTGATCATGATGAGAAGAAAATCATCAAATTACTCAGGCCATGGCTAACCTGGTTCCCTTGAATGTAATCTGAGTATGAATGCTCACATTTCTTAAGTAGCTTTTCCTTTTATTTTGATTCCTAACAAGTTCTATTTCCTCTTAAAATTGAAATAAATATTGATTTTTTATTGTTGTTGTTGATGAACAATTTCTGATGTAGAGTCTTCCCATTTTTGAGTTTTAACCTACTACTGTACTTCCTAACCTACATAGAAATTGATTTCGGGAAGTCAAAGCATACAATTCTGTTGAATGGTTTTCATTTTACAGTGATAGCTTAGTAGTAAATGAGGACATTAGAATAAACATCATGAGGTCCTGGCTGTGAGCATCAATAGTGTTTTTTTAATAGCTATTAGAGTTATCGAGTTTTCCATTTTATAATACCATTTGTGATTATGCTGGAGTGAGCAGAAAAGAGGAGGCTGTGGTACTATGGATTATTATCATTATTTTTTTTTTGGATGCATTAAGGAGGCATATTGGAAACAGAATCCAAGATTTTGGTTTTAGATCAAGCCCTACTAACTCTGTTTTCTCAGTGTGCTGTTTCTTTTCTGTGAATCTCAATCATATTGTCTGTGAAATAGGGAAAATAAGACTTGCCTTACCCATAATTTGGGTTGTTGAACAGACTGAAAAAGAGAATGCATGGAAAGCCACTTCGTAAAAGAAAGCGTGACCAATCTTTAGGTACTATTGCTCAGAGATTATTCCCATAAAATGCCACACAATTACCTGGGTACACAAAACAGTGGCCAAATTCCTGCTGAATGGTACTTTGTAAATAACCCCTTGGACCTACTAATTAATTTTTGGACCGGGTTAAAGCCTTCCCAATTCACTCTTTCATTTGTGCTGATGGTCACAGCATGAGCAAATCGAGGTTCTTCTGTGGGTTGGTTTGCTTTTCCTAAGAAGAATCAATTGGCCTTTGGGACCAGGACATGGAGGACTGGATACTACAGTGGTTCCTAAGCTTGGATTTCCATCAGACACACAGGGAACATTTAGAAAGCGCTCATTCCAAGTTCTCACTCCAGACCTATTGGATCAGAATCCTCAGTGGCTGGAGCCTCCAAATCTGTGCTTCTAACCAGCTCCCCAGAGCTTCGGATATACAGTGGACTTTAAGGCTACACCTGGTGTGGGAACCAGGAGGTGAAGGTTCTGTTTTTTGCTCTGTCAGGTACCAGTTGAGTCTCTTTGGACTGCACTTCTGACCTCAGTAAAATGCCTGTGTTTTTAAGCTGTGATCAAAATCCAGGAGCAGAGGATTCTTCAGATGCTTCAGACCTGTAAACAAGGAAGCATTTGAAGCCAATCTGAAGATTTAAACTAGTCTATGGCCATACCACCCTGAATGAGCCTGATCTCGTCTGAAGATTTAAACTATCCCGAGAACCGCTCATTGCTTTTGTTTAATAACTGGGATTCTGGAAGCTTCTACTGGAAATGAGTCCTTTAGCTAAAGAAGTTTGGAACCCACTAAGGATCCATGACCCCGACATGACCTTCTGGCTCTGACAATTTTTGGTTCTATAGCCACAGTTCAAATGCTCTCAGAGAAGGTGGTATAAAACTTTCTTTTGTTTCATGTTCTGGTTATTAAAAGTCAGCACGAATCTTTGCAACATTGAGAGACCAGCTTTGAGGATAATTTGGGTCTTCAAAGAACACTCCTCTGCCTCCTTGAAAAAGTTGTGTTAAAGCAATTAAATGCTATCTGAAGGAAAGAAAAAAATGCAAGCTGACTACTGAATAACGGGAACGGTGTTAACAATCCTTACCCTGGGATCAAAGCCAGAGAGAGGCAGGGAGATGGTGTGCAGGGGCTATGGGGAGAGGGAAGACAGGGAGGTGTCAGGATGGCTCCGGTTCAGTTAGAGATGTGAACGCGCAATTTGGCGATAGTCTCCTGAATTCAGAACGATAGCTGGCAACAGAAACACGAATGGCCTTGTGAGAACTCACGTCGCAAGAGACACTGGATTCTGTGTCTCCGTTCAGACAAGGGGCCAAATAAAGGAACAAAACAAACAAGTGGACATAATTGTTTGCCATTCAAGGGAGCCACAGACCGCTCAGCATATGGTGTGTGGAGATTCCGGAATGCACGGGCGATCTCATTTGGAATGACTATTCTTGTTCCAGAAGCCTGGGAGCCAGATGAGCATGAGGCTGACTGAAAGATGAGGTGGATTGTACTCTCTCCATTTCTGATGCAGAAACATTCTTTCTCAGCTTCAGCGTCCAAGGTATTCACCAGACTTGGCTCCAGTGGACATTTATTGTTTCCAATACTCAGATCCCTCCTGCAAAGGACAAAGAGGTGCCATTACTGAAGAGATTTTGAAAATATGCTATAGACTGAAGAGAATCTCCAGAAAGGAGAGGCAAAAAGTCTTTTGAGTAACAGTGGGAATAAGGGCATGGAGCCCCCACATGTCAATGGGCGTGTGGGATGCTTGTTGCTTTTGTTGCTCAGGGAAGATTGGACTGTGCCCTGAGAGGGCCTGCGAGAGGTAACCCCATCTTAGTTGTGGGACTTCCTGGCTTAGAAGCAAGGATTCACCGAGTACCATGCTCCCCGGGGGCAGGAAGGAGAGGCCGGACATGGATGGTAACAAATCTAACTCTCCAAGCCTGTGTGTACTTAGGGAGTTAGTTCACTGCTTCTGGGCCATGTTACAAGGGGCAGAAGGAGAAATTCTTAGGCCCAATACATCTGGGAAACAGTTGAAGTAAAACAGGATTTTTTTTTTTTTTTATTGCAGGACTTTTCATAACCTTTGGTATTCTAGGAAAGGGATATTGTATGCAGCATTTTCCAAGTGATTTGCTCATGGAAACATTTATTTGCATGGCATCTCTTGGGACTATTGTTCTATGGAACACATATTGCAAAGAAAAGAAACCAGGTCAAAGAATCTTAGGGACCTTAAAGTCTGTTTCCTCGTCTTAGAAATCAGGTTACAGATCCTGAGAGAGAAAACGATTTCCCCAGGATCACACAGATGGTTTTTGGCTCATGCTGGAAGAGAAACTAGGATCTCATGTAGAAAGTAACAGGTCTTAGGAATCTGGGGATACTCTTTCTACTACATCACGTTGTACTTGTCATTGCCCCTTTGTACAGGGATTCGATGCTATTCTATAGTAAAGCTGAGGTCAGGAAGGACAGATAATCAGGGGTAAGATTTTGGAAGGGTTTGAATGCCAGATATTTCTGAATTTTATCCAAGTGTATTAAACTTCCTCTTGGTACTTACTACACCATATCATCATTGTTGCCGGTGGCAGATTATGTTATTTGGCTCATATCTTGCTTCCTTTCCCATCTTTGCTATGACAGGTGGAGTCTACTTCCCTGTCTCATTGATGTTGGGCTTGGCTGTGTGTTATGGGCTGAATTGCGTCCCTCCCAAAATTCATATGTTGAAATCCTAATCCCCAGTACCTCAGAATGTGACTGTATTTGGAGATAAAGTCTTTAACGAGGTGATTAAGTTAAATGAGGTTAGGAAGATGGGCACTAATCCAATATGACTGATGTTCTTATAAATAAATGAGATTAAGACACAGACAGGCACAGAAGGAAGACCAAGTGAAGACACAGGGAGAAGGCGACCATCTACAAGCCAAGGAGGGAAGCCTCAGGACAAACCAACTTTGCCAACACCTTGATCTTGGACCTCTAGCCTCCAGAACTGTAAGACAATAAATTTCTGTTGTTGAAGGCACCCAGTTTGTGGTTCTTTGTCACAGCAGCCCTTGGTAAACTAATAGAATGTCTGAGAAAGTGTTCATGATGGGTAGGTGGCCGTCATCCAAGGAGTCATCAGGAACCCAGGCCTTTCCCATCTTGTGGCTCCGCCATCTTCCAACACATGGTTTCCAGAGTGAGTGTGCTTGTCGACAAGAAGACGGTAGTGGGGGAATGGTTTTATGGGTGATATCTGGGAGCAGTGGTGTATACAACTACCACTCACAGTCCATGGTTAGAACTCTGTTCTAACCATGGGCACAGCTACTGTGAAGGATGCTGGGAACTGTAGTCTCCTATGCACCAGGAAACGGATTTGGGGATTAGCCAGCCAGTCTTGGCCATATCTCTTAACTACCCTGTTGGAATAGGTTGCATGAGAAAACAGCAATGATTTCTCTCAGATCACAGGGTTAGATGGAAAGGGGCATGTACTTTATATCTTATAAAAGAAACTTGTGCTTGTAAAACAAAAACAAAAACAACTGTAGAGAAGTGTGACTATAAAAAGTAACAGCCCCATTTGTTTTTCCTCTCCCAAAGCCAGGCCCCAGAGGAGACCGGAGCCAGCCCCATGGCCTTGTGTGTGGGGTCACCCCATCTGCCAAGGTAACAGTTGTGTGAGGTGAGGCCTCACACTGGTGCTCCAGTAAACAACTGCCTAGCGAGTGTGTCCTTTCCCTAATACAAAAGTCCCTTTCCCTGCCCTGTGGGTGCCCTGATTGCAAAATCTCCCGATTTCCACACACAAGGAAACTAATGACGATTCCATTTCTGACTGGTATTTATTTGGTGGCAACTGACTGAGACTCAGAGACAAGGTCAGGAGGTCAGAAAAGCATTAGATCGTTCTGGCTAAAGTGAATTGATTATTAGCTGGAGGAACAACCCAGAGGCACACTCAGAAACAGTGCTTATTACTATTTGTAATGTTGGTGGTCTTTGCAAAATAAAACACAACTTTGAGAGTGGCTCCAACTTTGATCTAACAGTGGTGTTTGGACTCCCTTGCTCTTCTCCTTATACGAGAAAATGTTGATTCCAACTTAACCCTGTGTAAGTATGGGGCAATTTAAGACAAATTTTCTCATTTTAGGCAAAGAGATGCGTTTAGATGGATTACCGTGGAGTCATTTCTTACAGGGAGCATTTGTTCTAAGCACAGGAATACCCCGCTGGTGTTGCCCTCCCCAACATTTGCAACACTCACCTTTGTTTCTTGCCGTTTGATTCTCCTGGGTGTCTCTTATCTCCCAGGAACACTTGCCTTGTTCAAATGCTGCTGTGTTATTAGAAAATAGGCTTTAAATCTCTTAAGGTGAAACATTTCCCTCATTTGCTTTTTCATTCATTCAACAAACTTTTATCAAATGCCTCTTAGTGCCAGGTCCCCAGAGTACTGAAATGAGTAAGACAGTCGCTGCCCTCCAAACCCCAGTGTCTAGTGGGGTTGGTCCCGTTGTCTCAGAAACTTGTACTGTATTGTGGGAAGCCAGATTATCTTATCCTATGTTCCAGGGAGCAGTTGAATGTAGTGCATGAAAAGACTGAACGTAGGGCGCCTGGGTGGCTCAGTTGGTTGAGCGACTGCCTTCAGCTCAGGTCATGATCCTGGAGTCCCGGGATCGAGTCCCACATCAGGCTCCCTGCTCAGCAGGGAGTCTGCTTCTCCCTCTAACCCTCCCCCCTCTCATGTGCTCTCTCTCTCTCTCTCATTCTCTCTCTCAAATAAATAAATAAAATCTTAAAAAAAAAAAAGACTGAACATAATCTTGATAGTCTTAAAATTTTTAAAGGTGTGGTTCTGGACATACACACAAATGTAAATAATTTCCCTTATTATTGTAAAACGTTGTTGAACAGGAAGTGAGGATGATATTTCTGGAAAATAGTACATTACTCAAAAATGATGTGGAGTGAATCATTGACTTTATTAGATAATTGTTGCCTATTAAATACATTATTGAACCCATTAGGGAAGAGCCTAGTAAGAAATAGTCTATATTCTTCCTTTTCCTTCTGTCTGTCTGTCCTTCCTTCCTTCCCTCCTTCCTCTATCCCTCTCCCTCCCTCTCCACCCACTACTCTCTTCTTTTTTTCTTTTTTAATTTAACATTTATTGAAAACCTGCTGCATTCATGGTGTTCTATATCTAGGGTTTTCCAGTATAGACCCAATTTTATATAATTTTATTCTTTTTTAATAAGATGTTTTATGAAATATTCAACTAAATGTGATTCGGTTTCAATATCCTTGTTAAACTTTTCACATAACAGAACCCACAAAATGGGGAAAAAAAAAAAAAACCCTCACTAGGCTTTTGGGCTTTTCTCTCTGGCTTGAGCAATATGTCTCCTGGGTGTGTTTAAGGTTCTGGAAGAGGCTGGAATGGGTCAGTGTGGGGACATACAGGTGAATACGGCTCAGCCCCGTTATGATCTAACAGGAGAGATAAGGTGAAATTGGAGTCTCTGTCACAAAAGCATGATTTGCTTGAATGCACATCACATCCCTCATTGACTTTCCCCAGCCAATCTTTTGGGAAGCGTGTGGGAAATGAGAAAAGTGAGAAATTACTTCCATTTGATTTTATCCCTGTACATTTATGTTTAAAACAACCCCTCTAGACAATATGTTTCCCAAGAATTGGCTTTTTGTTGATTTGATAAACTCCAAGTCACTCAACTCATTGGGAGAATTTGACTTCCTCTGTTGTAAATTGTGGGGGCCAAGAAACTATGGCCATCTGTTTTTGTAAGGCCTGGGGGCTAAGAATGGATTTTACATTTTTAAATGGTTGAAAGAAAATCAAAAGAAGAATATTTCATTACTTGAGAAAATTATATGAAATTCAAGTTTCCGTGTCCATAAATAAAGTTTTATTGGAACACAGCCATGCTTATTAATTTACATATTGTTCATGGCTGCTTTCGCTACAATGGCAGAGTTGAGTATTTGTGATAGAGGCCATATGGTCCAGAAGTAAAGCTGGAAATATTTATTATCTGGTCCTTTAAAAAGACTTGCTAACTCCCTGATATATTGTTTTATTTCTAGTGGAGAAAAGTTAAAAAAGGCATCGTAACACCTGGGCCCAGATTCTCTTCTAGAAAAGGAATTGTCTTTGTTTAGAAAAATCCTCAGATGGACCATTCGGATGTTAAAGGACAGGCCCCAGGGTAGGTGGGGAGTAGCACCCAGTTGCCATATAAAAATGGAGGACGGATGTCCCTGTCCCTAGGCTTCCTTGTGCGGTTAGAAAGAAGGCGGCTCTTATAGTAAAACCTAGTCAGGTTTGAATCCCACCTCTGTATGACTTTGGGCCAGTCATTTAACTTTTCTGAGCTTCAGGGTCTTTATTTGTCATATGGGAACAATAGTCAAATTTAACTCTCAGGTTTGTCTGAGGATAAAATGAATTAATGTATATAAAGCAGTTAATGTAGAGCCTGGCACATAGTAAGCTTGCAATCTCTCCTAGCTGTGATTTTTGATTATCATTATTATGTTTATAGGATACAGGAAAATTAAATCATATACGTGAAGTGCCTAGAATATTGGCTAGCAAAATCCCTTTTACACTCCAATGGAAGACACTCTTATGTTCAATCCTTCTTGGACCCTGTCTCTGAGCCACGATGATCCATGGGTGTTCAAACGTGAATCTGAAGCCAGAGCTGGTATTGGGGACCTCTGGAGGGTCTGGGATGTGAAGGATGAGTGTGATTAATAATGGGTTTTAGCACAAGCAGTGTCCTTACATAGAGCTGACTTTGTCTCCTCAGAGGGTTGAACAGGAAGAAATGGGTTATCGGTGCAATAGGAGGTACAATATTTAGAAAGAATCTAGGGATAGTGATGGTTGTTTGATTGATTTTCCAAGAAAAGAAGGAATTCCCAGGAAATAGGGATATTTAACTGCACACAACAGCGGCCAGGGGACACAAAGGAATGTGTTTTGATGATGACAAGTCGTTTAGACCTGTATCCTCAGCAAAGGGTTTCCACTGACTACTAATTTAGAACAAACACTGTTGGCCGGCCTAGAAGCTGCCTTTGAACCTTGTGTTAAATGAGTGTACACCCTTCTGTGCATGAGTAGTTGCTCAGAGCTTGGATTCTAGAGGCAGAAGGATGAACCAGATTCAAATCTTGGCTCTGCTATTTACTAACAGTGACCTCAGACAAGTGATTGCACCCATCTGTGCCTCACCTATAAATCAGGAAGAATAGTAACACCTACTTGTGGTAGCCAGCCGGCCCCCAGTGATGCCCACCTACAGGTATTCACACCCTTGTGTATCTCCTCCTACATGTCCCAAGGTCGTCTGGGTGACCAAGAGAATACACTGGACGTGACATGGATCCCTTGGTTATCAGGTTAAAAAGACACTGAGGCTTCAACTTTGTTCCCTATCTTTCTGCTCTTGTCTCTACTGTCTTTCTGCCTCTCCTATTCTCAGGTTACCTGCTCAAGGTGAAGCCAGATGCCACCAAGTGAGGACGCTCAGGTAGTCTGTAGAGAGGCCCATGTGGGGAAGAACTTAGGCCTGTCAGCAGCCACGTGAGTAAACTTGGAAGTGGATCCTCTGGCCCCAGACGACAGAGCTCTGGCCAAAGTTCCATCCTTGTGAGAGACCCCGAGCCAGAACCACCCAGCTAAGCTTCTCCCCAAATCCTGACCCACAGAAACTGTGAGATAATAAGTGTTTTATTTTTGTTTGTTTATTTAAAAAATATTTATTTTATTTATTTGAGAGAGCGAGAATGAGCACGTGGTAGGGAGGGGCAGAGGGAGAGAGTCTCAAGAAGACTGCCCGTTGAGCATGGAGCTGGGCGTGGGGCTCGATCTCATGACTCACGAGATCATGACCTGAGCAGAAACCAAGAGTCAGAGGCCCATCCAACTGAGCCATCCAGATGTCCCAAATGTTTGTTGTCTTAAGTTGATACATTTGGGATAATTTGTTCCATAACTAATACAGTACCTCATAGAGTTGTTAGTATTTGTAAAGCTCTAGAACAATACCCGCCACACAGTTAAACACCATGTAAGGGTTTGTGAAACATAAATTAACACGGAAATACATACCCAACTGGGGGATTAGGGTAAAGGAAATGTCCTTTGGGTTGGTCAAAAATTGACATAATCAAGTCTTGGCTGTTTCAGAATCAAAACTGTCTGCTTTCTTTAGGGCAATCTCACCTGTTTTCATAACAATCTGCAATGAGGAGGAGACCCTGATTTATATTTCCTGCAGAAGAGAAGAGATATTGAAATGGTAAGCACCAAAGAAATTAAAAGTCATTTCGGTTTTTCAATTCATTACTTCTAGAAAAAAATTCGAGCCCAGCTTCATTACTAGTGCTCCGTTTTAGTACTGATGATAATTGCAAAGGCAGTATTTTAAATTAGAATGTATAAGACCACATGTAATTAACCTGTACAGAAGGGCTGAGACTTCATATTAGACTATTAAATCAATCCCAGCAGAAGCACTAATGCTGAGCAATTGATTTGAAAATACTGTACGGGCAGAGTAAAGAAGCTAGATGCTAATTACCATCCACGAGAATTGAGCACACTCCTCCGATGCCGTTAGAGTGGCTGGTTTTTCCTCTGGCCCTTAACCCACTCAAAGCTGAAAATGCAAATTAGTTCAGCCTGAAGACTTAAAACAGCCTGAAGTTTAAGGCAAGAGAGGGTTTTTCTGCCACTCTGTGAGTGTGAGGATCACAAGGGGACTCTCAACCTGTTTGGATGCCATGACTCAGAAGACCAAGCTCGGGAGCTTGTTGTGGGATCCTGGTGAAAAGTCCCAGGAAGACTCTGGTCATAGCATTTCTTTCTTTTCTTTTCTTTTCTTTTTTTTTTTTTTAAGATTTTATTTATTTATTTGTCAGAGAATGAGAGAGAGAGAGCACACAAGCAGGGGGAGTGGCAGGCAGAGGGAGAAGAAGGCTCCCCACTGAGCAGGGAGCCTGATGTGGGACTTGATCCCAGAACCTGGGATCATGACCTGAGCTGAAGGCAGACGCTTAACCGACTGAGCCACCCAGGCACCCCTCGTAGCATTTCTTGAGGCGGTGGGCATGAGCTATTCCCTCTACACTTGCATTATGTGTACCACCCTCCTACACATTCCTCTCTCAACTCACCTCTATTCTCATTTCTTCTTGTTTCCACCCTGCCACATCCATTTACCTGCTTTCTTCTTTCTTTTTTTCACTGAATCATTCAAGGGACTGGCAAATACCTACTGGCTTACCCAACAAAAAGAGCAGTAATGACCTTCGCTTGCATTTATTCTCTGGGGCAGAGAATGCAAGCTGGCTGTCAGAATCCAGTCCCTGCTTCCCCTCGATCAATGCGGTGTAACCAGGCACATGGCCAGATTGAATTTCCCAGACCCCCTTGTGGGGAGGTATGGCCAAGTTCCTCCATGGCACTGTTAGGGGAAGTGATGTGTGTTGTTCCCAGGCAGAGCCATTTCAAAAAATGGATGTGTATCCTCCTGACTCCCTCCCTTTGCCAGCTGGATGTAGATGATGACATGGTCCTAGAACCACAAGATGGAGTGAGTCTGGGCCATTGAATCGCCACGTGGAGTAAGGCCAAAGTGAACCGGGTTCACACTTCTGGGTCTATCATGTGAACAAGAGATCTTTTGTGTTTGAGCCATCGTACATTTTAAGGTCTATTTGTTGTATTCCTTTAGCTTACTCCTATTAACGTTTCCATGCACTATCTCATTTAATCTTGGTAGCCACCCTATTAAGGGCACCATTCTTCTTCTTTTTTTAAAAAATTTTTTATTGTTATGTTGATCACCATACATTACATCATTAGTTTTTGATGTAGTGTTCCATGATTCATTGTTTGCGTATAACACCCAGTGCTCCATGCAGAGCGTGCCCTCTTTAATACCCATCACCAGGCTAACCCATCCTCCCACCCCCCCTCCCCTCTAGAACCCTCAGTTTGTTTTTCAGAGTCCATCGTCTCTCATGTTTCATCTCCCCCTCCGATCTCCCCCCCTTCATTCTTCCTCTCCTGCTATCTTCTTCTTCTTTTTTTTAAACATATATTGTATTATTTGTTTCAGAGGTACAGACCTGTGATTCAACAGTCTTGCACAATTCACAGCGCTCACCATAGCACATACCCTCCCCAATGTCTATCACCCAGCCACCCCATCCCTCCACACCCCCCACTCCAGCAACCCTCAGTTTGTTTCCTGAGATTAAGAATTCCTCATATCAGTGAGGTCATATGATACATGTCTTTCTCTGATTGACTGATTTCGCTCAGCATAACACCCTCCAGTTCCAACCATGTCATTGCAAATGGCAAGATCTCATTCCTTTTGATGGCTGCATAATATTCCATTTTGTGTGTGTGTGTGTGTGTGTGTGTGTGTGTGTGTGTGTGTGTGTGTATACCACTTCTTCTTCATCCATTCATCTGTTGATGGACATCTTGGCTCTTTCCACAGTTTGGCTATTGTGGACATTGCTGCTATAAACATCGGGGTGCATGTACCCCTTCGGATCCCTACATTTGTATCTTTGGGGTAAATACCCAGTAGTGCAATTGCTGGGTCGTATGGTAGCTCTATTTTCAACTTTTTGAGGAACCTCCATACTGTTTTCCAGAGTGGCTGCACAAGGTTGTATTCCCACCAACAGTGTAGGAGGGTTCCCCTTTCTCCGCATCCTCGCCAACATCTGTTGTTTCCTGACTTGTTAATTTTAGCCATTCTGACTGGTGTGAGGTGATATCTCATTGAGGTTTTGATTTGGATTTCCCTGATGCCGAGCAATGTTGAGCACTTTCTCATGTGTCTGTTGGCCATTTGGATGTCTTCTTTGGAAAAATGTCTGTTCATGTCTTCTGCCCATTTCTTGATTGGATCATTTGTTCTTTGGGTGTTGAGCTTATGAAGTTCTTTATAGATTTTGGATACTAGCCCTTTATCTGATATGTCATTTGCAAATATCTTCTCCCATTCTGTCGGTTGTCTTTTTTGGTTTTGTTGACTGTTTCTTTTGCTGTGCAAAAGCTTTTTATCTTGATGAAGTCCCGATAGTTCATTTTTGCCCTTGCTTCCCTTGCCTTTGGCAATGTTTCTAGGAAGAAGTTGCTGCGGCTGAGATCAAAGAGGTTGCTGCCTGTGTTCTCCTTTAGGATTTTGATGGACTCCTGTCTCACATTGAGGTCTTTCAACCATTTGGAGTCTATTTTTGTGTGTGGTGTAAGGAAATGGTCCAGTTTCATTCTTCTGCATGTGGCTGTCCAATTTTCCCAACACCATTTGTTGGAGAGACTGTCTTTTTTCCATTGGACATTCTTTCCTGCTTTGTCAAAGATTAGTTGACCATAGAGTTGAGGGTCCATTTCTGGGCTCTCTATTCTGTTCCATTGATCTATGTGTCTGTTTTTGTGTCAGTACCACACTGTCTTGATGATGACAGCTTTGTAATAGAACTGGAAGTCCGGAATTGTGATGCCACCAGCTTTGGTTTTCTTTTTCAACATTCCTCTGGCTATTCGGGGTCTTTTCTGGTTCCATACAAATTTTAGGATTATTTGTTCCATTTCTTTGAAAAAAGTGGATGGTATTTTGATGGGGATTGCATTGAATGTGTAGATTGCTCTAGGTAGCATTGACATCTTCACAATATTTGTTCCTCCAATCCATGAGCATGGAACATTTTTCCATTTCTTTGTGTCTTCCTCAATTTCTTTCATGAGTATTTTATAGTTTTCTGAGTACAGATCCTTTGCCTCTTTGGTTAGATTTATTCCTAGGTATCTTATGGTTTTAGGTGCAATTGTAAATGGGATGGACTGCTTAATTTCTCTTTCTTCTGTCTTGTTGGTGTATAGGAATGCCACTGACTTCTGTGCATTGATTTTATATCCTGCCACTTTACTGAATTCCTGTATGAGTTCTAGCAGTTTTGGGGTGGAGTCTTTGGGGTTTTCCACATAAAGTATCATATCATCTGCAAAGAGTGAGAGTTTGACTTCTTCTTTGCTGATTTGGATGCCTTTTATTTCTTTTTGTTGTCTGATTGCTGTGGCTAGGACTTCTAATACTGTTGAATAGCAGTGGTGATAGTGGACATCCCTGCTGCATTCCTGACCTTAGCGGGAAAGCTCTCAGTTTTTCCCCATTGAGAATGGTATTTGCTGTGGGTTTTTCATAGATGGATTTTATAATGTTGAGTTATGTACCCTCTATCCCTATACTCTGAAGAGTTTTGATCAAGAAAGGATGCTGTATTTTGTCAAATGCTTTTTCTGCATCTATTGAGAGGATCATATGATTCTTGTTCTTTCTTTTGTTAATGTATTGTATCACGTTGATTGATTTGCGGATGTTGAACCAAGCTTGCAGCCCAGGGATAAATTCCACTTGGTCGTGGTGAATAATCCCTTTAATATACTGTTGGATCCTATTGGCTAGTATTTTGGTGAGAATTTTTGCATCCATGTTCATCAAGGATATTGGTCTGTAATTCTTTTTTTTTTTTTTTAAGAATTTTTATTTATTTATCTTGACAGAGAGACAGAGAGAGAGGGGACACAAGCAGGGGGAGTGGGAGCGGGAGAAGCAGGCTTCCCGTTGAGCAGAGAGCCCGATCTGGGGCCCGATCCCAGGACCCTGGGATCATGACCTGAGCCGAAGGCAGACGCTTAGCAACTGAGCCACCCAGGAGCCCCTGTAATTCTCCTTTTTGATGGGGTCTTTGTCTGGTTTTGGGATCAAGGTAATGGTGGCCTCATAAAATGAGTTTGGAAGTTTTCCTTCCATTTCTATTTTTTGGGACAGTTTCAGAAGAATAGGTATTAATTCTTTAAATGTTTGGTAGAATTCCCCTGGGAAGCCATCTGGCCTTGGGCTTTTATTTGTTGGGAGATTTTTGATGACTGCTTCAATTTCCTTAGTGGTTATAGGTCTGTTCAGGTTTCCTATTTCTTCCTGGCTCAGTTTTGGTGGTTGATACATCTATAGGAATGCATCCATTTCTTCCAGGTTATCTAATTTGCTGGCATATAGTTGCTCATAATATGTTCTTATAATTGTTTGTATTTCTTTGGTGTTGGTTGTGATCTCTCCTCTTTCATTCATGATTTTGTTGATTTGGGTCATTTCTCTTTTCTTTTTGATAAGTCTGGCCAGGGTTTTATCAATCTTGTTAATTCTTTCAAAGAACCAGCTCCTAGTTTTGTTGATCTGTTCTACTGTTCTTTTGGTTTCTATTTCATTGATTTCTGCTCTGATCTTTATTATTTCTCTTCTCCTGCTGGGTTTAGGCTTTATTTGCTCTTCTTTCTCCAGCTCCTTTAGGTTGTGTATTTGAGACCTTTCTTGTTTCTTGAGAAAGGCTTGTACTGCTATATACTTTCCTCTTAGGACTGCCTTTGCTGCATCCCAAAGATTTTCAACAGTTGTGTTTTCATTTTCATTGGTTTCCATAAATTTTTTAAATTCTTCTTTAATTTCCTGGTTGACCCATTCATTCTTTAGTAGGATGCTCTTTAGCCTCCATGTATTTGAGTTCTTTCTGACTTTCCTGTAGTGATTGAGTTCTAGTTTCAAAGCATTGTGGTCTGAAAATGTGCAGGGAATGATCCCAATCTTTTGGTACCAGTTGAGACCTGATTTGCAACCTAGGATGTGATCTATTCTGGAGACTGTTCCATGGGCACTAGAGAAGAATGTGTATTCTGTTGCTTTGGGATGGAATGTTCTGAATATATCTGTGAAGTCCATTTGGTCCACTGTGTCATTTAAAGTCTATTTCCTTGTTGATCTTTTGCTTAGATGATCTGTCCATTTCAGTGAGGGGGGTGTTGAAGTCCCCCACTATTATTGTATTGTTGTCAATGTGTTTCTTTGCTTTTGTTATTAATTGCCTTATATAATTGGCTGCTTCCATGTTAGGGGCATAGATATGTACAATTGTTAGATCTTCTTGTTGGATAGACCCTTTAAGTAGGATATAGTGTCCTTCCTCATCTCTTATTACAGTCTTTGGTTTAAAATCTAATTTGTCTGATATAAGGATTGCCACCCCAGATTTCTTTTGGTGTCCATTAGCATGGTAAATTGTTTTCCACCCCCTCACTTTCAACCTGGGGGTGTCTTAGGGTCTAAAATGAGTCTCTTGCAGACAGCATATCGATGGGTCTTGTTTTTTAATCCAATCTGATAGCCTGTGTCTTTTGATTGGGGCATTTAGCCCATTTACATTCAGGGTAACTATTGAAAGATATGGATTTAGTACCATTGTACTGCCTGTAAGGTGACTGTTACTGTATATTGTCTGTGTTCCTTTCTGATCTATGTTGCTTTTAGGCTCTCTCTTTGCTTAGAGGACCCCTTTCAATATTTCTTGTAGGACTGGTTTCGTGTTTGCAAATTCCTTTAGTTTTTGTTTGTCCTGGAAGCTTTTTATCTCTCCTTGTATTTTCAATGACAGACTAGCTAGATATAGTATTCTTGGCTGCATATTTTTCTCATTTAGTGCTCTGAATATATCATGCCAGTCCTTTCTGGCCTGCCAGGTCTCTGTGGATAGGTCTGTTGCCAATCTAATGTTTCTACCATTGTAGGCTACAGATCTCTTTTCCTGAGCTGCTTTCAGGATTTTCTCTTTGTCTCTGAGACTTGTAAGTTTTACTATTAGATGTTGGGGTGTTGACCTATTTTTATTGATTTTGAGAGGGGTTCTCTGTGCCTCCTGGATTTTGATGCCTGTTTCCTCCCCCAAATTAGGGAAGTTCTCTGCTATAATTTGCTCCAATATACCTTCTGCCCCCCTCTCTCTTTCTTCTTCTGGGATCCCAATTATTCTAATGTTGTTTCATCTTATGGCATTGCTTATCTCTCGAATTCTGCCCTTGTGTTCCAGTAGTTGTTTATCTCTCTTTTTCTCAGCTTCTTTATTTTCCATCATTTGGTTTTCTATATCACTGATTCTCTCTTCCTGCCTCATTTATCCTAGCAGTTAGCGCCCCCATTTTTGATTGCACCTCATTAATAGCCTTTTTGATTTCGACTTGGTTAGATTTTAGTTCTTTTATTTCTCCAGAAAGAGTTTCTCTAATAACTTCCATGCTTTTTTCAAGCCCAGCTAGTATCTTTAAAATCATCATTCTGAACTCTAGGTCCGACATCGTACTAATGTCCGTATTGAGTAGGTCCCTGGCAGTTGGTACTGCCTCTTGTTCTTTGTGTTGAGGTGACTTTTTCCATCTTGTCATTTTGTCCAGAGAATAGATTAATGAGAGAACAAAAGGCTAACAGGGTAACAACATCCCCAGAAAATATACTCTAAACAAATCAGAAAAGACCTGACACCAGGGGAAAAGAAAGGGAAAGAAAGAAAAAAGAAAAAGCAAAAGAAAAAGATAAAAACAAACAAAAAGAGAACAAAACAAAGAAAAAAACAGAATATGATCAAATATGATCAGGCTGGTGCATAGATCAGTGCCACACACTAGATTTTGGGTGTATTTTGGTCTGTTAGAAGAAAGTGCCTCCCAAAATTTTAAAGAAAGAAAAACTTGTATATGTAGAAAAATAAGGGTTAATACGATGAAGGGATGGAATATGACTGCAAAGATGAAAATTATAAAAAATTTTATAAAAGGAATTGATAAGAAGTTTGAAAAAAAGAAAGAAGAGGATTTAAAAAAAAAGAAAAAAAAGGGAGAGAATGTGATCGGGCAAGAGACTAGAACAAAGCCATACACTAGAGATTTAGGTTATATTTTGATCCTTTAGAAGAAACTGTATCTCAAAATTTTATTTTATTTATTTATTTTTTTTATATATATTTTTAATGTTTTATTTATTTATTCATGAGAGTCAGAGAGAGAGAGAGAGGCAGAGGCAGAGAGAGAAGCAGGCTCCCCGCCTAACAGGGAGCCCGATGCGGGACTCGATCCCAGGACTCTGACCTGGGCCGAAGACAGACGCTTAACCATCTGAGCCACTCAGGCGCCCTGTATCTCAAAATTTTAAAGAGAGAACAACTTATATATATATATGCCAAAAATAAGGGTAACTACTTTGAAGGGATAGAATATGACTCTAAAAATGAAAAATAAAAATGTTTTTTTAAAAAAGGGATTGATAAGACGTTGGTTGAAAAAGGGAAAAAGAAAAATTCAAAAAAAAACATTAACTTTGCAGTCAAATGCTCTACCACTGAGCTATACCCCCAAAAACATTAACTTTGAAGGACTAAAGAATCATGGTAAAAAAAGCCATGGATTCTTTTTTTTTTTTTTTTAAGATTTTATTTATTTATTTGACAGAGAGAGAGAGAGAGATCGTGAGACCAGAAACACAAGCAGGGGGAGTGGGAGAGGGAGAAGCAGACTCCCCACGGAGCAGGGAGCCTGATGCGGGGCTCGATCCCAGGACCCTGGGACCATGACCTGAGCCGAGGGCAGACGCTTAACGACTGAGCCACCCAGGCGCCCCAAAAAGCCATGGATTCTGGATTCTATGTGCAGTATTCCCCTAGCGCTGGAGTTCTGCGGTTCTCATTGATCGGTAAACTTGGTCTTGGCTGGCTGTTCTTGCTGATCTTCTGGGGGAGGGGCCTGTTGCCGTGGTTCCCAAATGTCTTTGCCAGAGGCGGGATTGCCCCGCCCTTGCCCGGTCCGGGCTAAGTAATCTGCTCGGGTTTGCTCTCCGGAGCTTTTGTTCCCTGCAAGCTTTCCTTACAGCTTTGGAGGAGGAGAGTGAAAATGGCGGCCTCCCAATCTCCGCCCCGGAGGAGCCGAGAACTCGGGCCCCCACTCCTCAGTGCGCCCCCAGAGAAAAGCCGTCAATCACTCCCGTCTCCCCCGTCTCCGGCTGCACTCCATGCTCACCCGGCCTGTGACCGCGCGTTTCTCTCTCTGGCACACGACCCCGTGTGGAGTCTCCAAACCCAGCAGATCCCTGCGGTGCGCTCCCGCACCTCTCCTCCCAGGGGAAGAAGGTGAGTCTCCCCGGATCTGCCGCTTGTTGGGTCCCTGCTGGAGGAGCAGTGGCCTGACTGTGACGCGGATCACGGTTTATGGCAACCCCGAGCTGAGAGCCCGCGCCTCGGCTCCGTCTCTGCAGCTGGCTTCCCCGCTCCGATACCTGGGAGCTCTGCCGCACTCAGAACCCCTGGTCTTTCTGTGACCCCGAGGGTCCTGAGACCACACTGTCCCACGAGGGTTCCACCCCCCGCTTAGCCACTGGAGCGACGTCCCTCAGCGGAGCAGACTTCTAAAAGTTCTGATTTTGTGCTCCGCGGCTCTATCACTTGCCAGAAGCGGCCGACGGAGGCCCCTCCCCCACCGTCTATCCTCCCGAATATCGCCTTGAATTCACTTCTCCACACGTCCTACCTTCCAGAAAGTGGTCGCTTTTCTGTTCAGAGAGTTGTTGCTATTCTTTTCTTCGATCTCCTGTTGAGTTCGTAGGTGTTCAGAATGGTTTGATCCCTATCCAGCTGAATTCCTGAGACCAGACGAAATCCAGGTCTCTTACTCCTCCGGCATCTTGCTCCGCCCTGCCTCAAGTTGGGCACCATTATTATTCTATTTTATTGAAGAAGAAACAAAGGCTCAGGAGATGAAACAACTTGTTTGAGGACACCCAGATAGTAGATGACAGACCCGGCACTGGGGAAGTGATAAAGATGTTCAAAATGTTATCTTTGGGCAGTAGTAAGCTACGGGTTATGGAGGGCCATCTTTTTTATGGCCAAGAAGAGTTAGAGAACCAAGGTATGCCAATTCTTTACAGCTGCCATCCCTTCTAATTGGCTGGTGCCTGTGCCATGCTGTTGTTAAATATTTTGACTATTACTCCTGCTTAAGGCAAACTGGGGTGACTGATGCCTCTTGTCTGTGGCTGGGAGGTTCTGTGGGGCTCTAGAGTGAAGGGGATACTGATGGTGAGAAGCCATTCTTGTTCTTTTCAACGTGCCATGACGGGAATGGGGCCAACACTTCTGGGCGTTCTGTGCTGCAATGTGGTCAATCTGAGTCTGGCTTTTAAAGTGAAAGAATTTTTTTCTTTTTTTTTATGGGATGGGGGTGGAGGTAGGAGGGATAGTCAGGGGTCAGCCTTTTGTTCTTTGGTGAGAGGTTACTTAGGCCTAATTAGGTTAGAATCAAACCAAGAATGGTCATTGGCATGCCCATCATGTCTCAGATTGGGTTCCTTCACGTGCGTTCATGTGAAGTGACCATTATGATTATGGACGTTCCCCTGGGGGAGCCAAGTAGGGGAGCGGAGGAGCAGGATGGGGAGGAGAGGAAGCTGAGCAGGGTTGAGATTCCAGGTGATGTTCCAACCTGTTGGGTGACCTGAATCTTCAGCAGGCACGCTTTGGCTCCCGCTGTCACTCCCGGGTGCTCCCGGGCCTCCGAGTGTCTGTGGGGGCACAGGGGGACGTCCTTTGCAGCGGCAGCAGGTGTGGAGGCTGGGGAAGGTCACAGGGCACCTGGGAGGGACCTGGGCAGACACAGACAGGAGTTGCTACACCTCAGGAGAGGGTGCTTGTCCACAGAAGCTGGTGGCTTGCCTCACTCCTCTTTCTTGCCTAATTTCCCCTCTTCCCTGTGCTAACCTGGGCACCAGCCAAAGGCACCTCTATTCCATCACTTGGTTATGTCTTCCCTTTTATGCCTTTATACTGTCATTCCTTTTGCCGGGAATGACTCTTCCTCTCTCCTCTAACTCAGATCAGAGGTGTCCCCGGTGTCCATCCAGAGGCTATCTTCACATGGAGCCTTCCTTTACCTCCTCAGCCTGAGGCACCTGCCCATCTGCACTCTGCCAGCATTTTGTACATTCTACTGCCGGCTACAGAGCAGCGGGTATGCGGTCCCTCTCCTTCCTCTTCCCATACACACAGCAGTAAGTGTGACAGGACAGTGAGGAACTAGAGAGTACATGGCAGGGGGAGCCGGAAGTCTCTGACATGGGGATGAGCCCCAGGGCTGCTGGTCCTGACTGCCACTGCATGAGGAGTCCCGAGTGAGACACACACAGTTGATCCCTTCTCCAATTCATGATCGACCAAATCAGGAACCAAAGCCAATGATTGTTGGTGTTGTTTTAGAGTGGGGGGAGGGGTAGGGGGAGAGGGAGAGGGAGCATCTTCATGCTGGGTGTGGAGGCCAATGCGGGGCTTGATCCCACGACCCTGATATCATGACCTGAGCCGAAATCAAGAGTCATACGCTTAACCAACTGAGCCACCCAGGTGCCCCCAAAATGACTGTTTTTAACCACTAAGTCTTGGGGTATTTGTCATGCGGAAGATAAAATCTGAGCCTTGGTTGAAGACTGTAGGGGGGATAGAGAGAATCAGCCTTATGTTGCTTTGATTGGAGGTTAGTTAGGGCTAGTTAGTTTAGGAAAATAGTGCCCCCCGCATCATGGAGTTTAGGGTCAAAACCTCAGTTAATAATAATATGTTACTTCACTTTGTCAAAGGTATTTTGTGTTGAGGTCTGAATGGAGGGAAGATAAATTTCCAGTGAAACTCTTTGGAGTTGTCTCACTGGTCCCTCTGTGTTTGTGCTAGATGTTTTCTTATCTAAATTCTTTGTGACATTTCACATATATATGAAGCCGGAAAGGTTCGTTAATGGGTTAAATTTAGAGGCCATTACTTTCTTGTATTGTTAGTAAGAAAAGGAACTCCATTAATAAGATTTAAAATGCCTTTTGGGGCCCCTGGGTGGCTCAGTCAGTTCAGTGTCTGACTCTTGATTTTGGCTCAGGTCATGTTCTCAGGGTTGTGGGGTCAAGCCCAGCATCAGGCTCTGTGCTCGGCGTGGAGTCTGCTTGGAATTCTCTCCCTCTGTCCCTCCCCCTGCTCATGCTCTCTGTCTCAAATAAGTAAATAAATCTTAAAAAATAAATAAATAAAATGGCTTTTGGTTATTTGCAACTGGCTAGATCTACCCGAGGAAGGTTGCATGCCAATGCCACATTAAAGAAAGAAAAGGAAAGAAAAATCCTTAAAGTCTTTAATAGTGTCTAACATGACTGTTTTTAAAAATTCTTGGCCATGACCTCACTGAGTCGTACTCAATGGAGGTGGTGCTGTATTTAGTTTCTCATCCAGAAAACTTCCATGGAACTTGGAGATTTGGAGGAAGGCAAGTGAGGATCCCACCTGCAGTCTTCAGGGGCCCAAAGTTGCCAAGATGTTTGGGGTTCAAAGCAGAGGAATTTGGTTTTCTTCCTTCACTTGTCTGAGATTGAAAATCAAAAGGGGGATTTAGGGATTCAAAGAGATTATCACCCAAACAGAATTTATGTTTGATTTTGCATAAACAACCACATTTCAGGAAACTAATGAAACCTGTGGAGCTTTAGTATTTGATGGGCCCAAACTTCAGGTGCTTTAAGATTCATCTGGAATCGTTCTCCCCCTGGAGGCGTGGTTATGACTCTGTTCTACCTGCTGCTACCCTAGAGAGCCTCTTCACATTTGGCTGATTTAACACATCTTCCGAGGAATAGAGTCACTGCAGATCTAGTATTTGGACTTAGTTAGGTTCCTGAGTCATGACTTAGGGGTTGTCTCAGATTGATGTGTTAAGCTCTGTTCTTCAATTTCCAGGTTATACTGTGGTTTTACCCATGTTTCAGAGCAGTCTTCTTGCATATTAGTCCAAGGAAGGGACCAAAGGCAAGACACATGACCATGGAGCAGTGAAGTGGGGATGGCAATGCAGAATTCTGTTATTTTGTTGTTCCTTAGCTCCCCAAGGCAGCAGAGGGTACAGGTTCCATCCCAGGCAATAGGCAAATTTGGTCAAGATTGTCTCTGACACTTTCAAGAACCTATTGGTGTCTTTTTCCTTTAATCTTTCCTATCTTCTTCCCTTCTTCCCATGCTCAGTGAAGTCTGGGTTAGTCTAACAGAGGTTTGGCATTAAGAATGGACACTTATAGGGGCACCTGGGGGTGGCTCAGTTGGTCAAGCCTCCAACTCTTGGTTTGGGCTCAGGTCATGATCTTAGGGTTGTGAGATCGAGGCTCATGTTGGGCTCCACACTCAATGCAGAATCTTCTTGAAGATTCTCTCCCTTTGCCCCTCAACCCTCTCTCTGTCTCTCCTGCACACATGCTTTCTCTCTCTCTCAAATAAATAATCTTAAAAAAAAAGAATGGACACTTAAATATAGTTTGTACAAATTACACTTTATAGCCTTGAGCTTAGAGGATAAAAGTCTCCCCAAAAGATATGAGCTGATATCAGGTTGAGCTCCAACATGAGAGAGGCACTCAGGTGATACTTTTGGTTACCATCCTGTTTAGGTGGAGATCTTACAAGTCAGCAGAAGCCCTAAAACTGGCCTTTCCTAGATACCTGGGCTCTCATCCATATTTTCTAGACTTCATAGAATTTCCTCTGAAATTCTAGCCTTATTGTTTGGTTGCAACAACTGTCTTTTTTATTTTATTTTATTTTATTTTTAAGATTTTATTTATTTATTTGACAGAGAGAGACACAGCGAGAGAGGGAACACAAGCAGGGGGAGTGGGAGAAGGAGAAGCAGGCTTCCCGCGGAGCAGGGTGCCTGATGCAGGGCTCGATTCCAGGACCTTGGGATCATGACCTGAGCCAAATGCAGACACTTAATGACTGAGCCACCCAGGCGCCCTGACAACAACTGTCTTTAGCAAACCATGTTACCTGGGATTTGTTATGGCTCTAGGTACAAGGTCACACCATATTAAGAGTGCCATATTTTTGTATTAGCCATAGACTATATTGTTAGTAGGAATCACGTATTTGGTCTGTGGGCATGCTTGGTCATTTACCTGTTGTGGCATAAGGCCAGGAAGACTAAGCCCAGCACCCCTGGCTTGGCAGACCATATGGTCTTACCTCCTTCTACTTACTGATGAATACCTTCTCTGGAGAAGAATCTTTATTGGTTAATGAATGAATGAGTGAAATTCACAGTACTCATAAAGAGCCTGCTATTCCCAGGCACTGCTGGGAATGAGGAATGGGCATAGCTCAGGTGAGCAAGATGGGCATGATCTTCTTCAGGGAGTTTAGAGTTGCTTGGGGGAGATAGATACTTACACCACAGACATAACCCCAGCATGGTGGTGGTGGGGGGGCTGTTCATGAAGGACATGTGCAGGGAGCCATGATCATGATTCCCAGGAGGGTCTAACTCAGGGCAGAGTGGACAGGGAAGTCTTCTCTGAGGGGAAGGCATTTAACTTCCAGCCTGAAGGATAAGAAGGTACCATTATTGAAAAAGGGAGGTCAAGGAGTGGGGGAAGGGAGCGGATGACCTCAGAGAGGAGTGGTTTGTACTTTACAGTGAATGTTTTGAGGGTGATTTATTACTTCTCCCTGGTGTATTCGCTCTCAGCCTTAGCTCTCATGGGGGATTTCTGGGCTCAGTGGACTGAGGGAAGGTATTTGTTTGGGAGCTGAGGGCCCTTACTGACCACACCTGCTCTCACCTTTATAGCCAGGTTTAACTTAAGGGGGTCTCCTGGGAGTTCTTGGATGCAGCCCAGGCCCCACCCCCTGCCTACTCCTACTCCTCACTTGAAGGCTGTTTTTAGCTCCACTGGAGAAAGAAGCCAAGAAGCTCTGGGGCTAATAGGTCTGTACAGGACATTGTTTTGCTAGGCCAAGTGGGAGGGGGTTGGGCCTGGGCTCTTCAGCTGCCCCAGAGCTTGGTGGGATGGGGTGGAGGGCCCCTAAGTGTACAGAGGACACCTGGGGAAATAGAGCTCTTGGATCCCACCGTTGGCTCTGGTCCCGCTGAAATCATCCACTCCTCTTCCTGGAGTCCCGAGCATAAAGGCAGGGCAACCTGAATGATCACCAGAGAAAAGAGGCACAGTCCATGTGTGCGGGCACCCACACATGTACACTCATTAATCTAGAGAGGGCGGGGCAGAGGTACTTTCTACAGACTCTCCAAGCTCATTTAAAGTCTTAAGAAAATTCCTCAAAGGCTCCATTTATCTTTCAGAAGGTCAATTTCTTTCAGAGGTGTTCTACATCAAGGTTATTTACATAGATTTTGCTGGAGGGAAGGGTATTGCTTATCCAACAGAAAGTAAATCCACTTTTCTCGTGTTTTCTTTTTTTTTTTTTTTCTTCTTTTCTTCTCTAGAGCATTGGAGACAACTCAGCATCCATCTTTTTGGAACCTGACTCTGAGCTTCAGTGCCTCCTGTCCCTGATTACGGTGGCCTCTAACCCATGGCTCATCCAGATCCCTCAGTGCTCGGGGTAAGCACGTTTTCACTTGTTAGTCTATCCATTGGGGAGGCACGGGACATCTTATCATAAGTAAAGTCAGATGAGATTTAGGGAGAGTTTCACCAAGTGTAAATCAATGCCTTGAGGCTTTGGGAGTATTCCTTCTTGTCTTTTCTCTTGGAATATGCAGTTTAGACCCCATGGGTATGGCTTAGTGAGATCTCAAACTAGAAACTTATTGAAAGTAATCCCCAACACAACTCCAAACTTTCTTGAACATGTCTGTCAGCAAAAAGAATAAAGTCTGGGTTTTTTTCCCCCTCGCCAATAAATGTACATACCATCCAGGTTTTCCACCCCAATTTGGGAGGGAATGACGTGTTACAACTCTAGGTCAGGGTCATCTCTATTCATCTCTGAAATGTCCTGGGATCCACTAAGCCATCACTGAACTCCACTGGACTTTGTTATGCACCTGCTCTGTGCCAAGCTCTGTGCAATGTGCTGGGGATGTAACATTGCTCAGGATACAGCCTTGCCTTGGAGAAAATAAGATCTGCCCCAGAAGAGACAGGTAGAGAAAGGATGAAATAGGATGAAATAATAAAGATAAAAGGGAGATATTTATATATTTTACATATAAATATATATTACACATATATGTAATACATGTAATTAAATACATGTTATATATATTACACATATATACATATACAACATATATACTATATATGTATATACAATATATATACTATATATGTATATACAATATATATAATATACAATATACTATATATACATATTACAGGAGTGAATAGATGGGAAAGGGAATCTTTCTCCAGTGGGGGGAGGAGACAGTGGGTGATTTGTCCCCTAAGGAATATTTGGCAATGTCTGGAGACATCTTTGATGATCAAAATTGGATGTTGGGGGTACTACTGGCATCTAATGGGTAGAGGGATGCTGCTAACCATCTACGATGCACAGGACAGCGTGTTATAAGGAACAGTTATGTGGCTCCAAATGTCAAGAGTGGCAGGGGTGAGAAACAGTCCTCTAGGGTCTGTCTGAGCTGGGCCTTAAACATGGCTGGAGTCTACCAGGCAGCAACTAGGGAAGGCCATTCTGCTCAGAGCCTTCACTCCACCTCTGGCTTTGGGGATGGTGGGGCGGCCAGACTGAGAAGAGATGAGGCTCTGGGTTTGGGGGGCTCAGCTCACAATGATGGTGTTCCTGGATGGCTTTAGAGCTGGCTCCAGGTAGTTCCTGCGCCCGCCGTGGTGCAAGTCAGGGGTAACTGGGTAGAGAATGGTATTTGCTCCTTTTGATGGTGGCTCAAGAGAGAGAATTGAGGAATTTGTTCTCTTGGTCCTGAAGAGGGTGGGTGTCCAGCATGCCAGGAAAGACAACACTGGAGACAGCAAGAGCAAGAGGATAACCCCCACGATCAGTGACTTAACTTGAGCCTGTGCTTTGCCACACTCATGAGGCAGCCAGACCATTACATACGAGCACTTAGAGCTGGAGACTTAGGTGCCAGCCTGTAAACCTGTTCCACCCCAAGATCTGGAATGGAAGGCTGGAGCTGTACCGTTGACTCTCTGATGTCTTTTTTTTTTTTTTTTAAGCTTTATTTATTTATTTTAGAGAGAGACAGAGAGAGAGAGAGAGCACACAGGTGTGAGCCGGGGTGGGAGCGTGGAGAGGGGAGGGACAGAGGGAGAGAATCTCCAGCAGACTCCAGGCTGAGTGTGGAACCCGACGTGGGGCTGGATCTCACGACCCTGAGATCATGACCTGAACAGAAATCAAGAGTCAGATGCCTAACGGACTGAGCCCCCCAGACACCCCTACTCTCTGATGTCTTTGGACAGATGCCAGAAAGATGTTCTTAAATGAAATGAAACAGCATCATCTGAATGGACCCCCCCCCAATAACCCTGTGAGGTTGTCCCTCAAAAGGTAATAGTACATTGAAGTGTAATAGCACAATGAAGGAAACTGAGACTGAGAGCGATTTGGGTGTTGCTGATGGGGAGGGTGGAGAGGCCAGAGTCCTGGTTTGGCTGGTGGACCACAGCTGAACTGTTTGCTGGAATTGTCCATCATCCTTGACCAGCTCTGTCCTCTAGCCCCATGACCCATGCTGTCATCTGTGTGGGTCTTTGGTGGCTCTGCTTCCCTCCAGCTTTAACACCACCAGAAGAACACTCCAAGGTATAAGGAGAATGAGATCTCCCACAATGCCTCACCCTAAGGTAATTGTTTGGTTTTGCTTCCTGCCATCGTCTGTACAGAGCTATAGTTGCAAAAATAGTATAATTGCCGTGGAGTCCTTGCGCACGTGTGATGTGCTTGTCTGTGTTCTGCACAGACCCCGTGACTCATTTTAACGAGCTCATCAAGGTGGAGTGCTATCACTTACCTACCAATTCCCCTCTTTGGTCATTTCAGAAGCTTCCAGAATTTCAGAATCACAAATATCATTGTAGTGAGCATCTTTGTGTAAATAGATCTTTTGCTTTCTTTCAAAGATCTCTTTAGGAGACATTTCCAGCAGTGGGATTAATGTGTCAAAGGGTATGAATATCTTCACGGTTTCTGATATATGTTGTCAAATTGCTTTCTAGGAGTATAGCAATTTACATACCTGACATGAATAAATGAATGTAGCAGGTGGGCAAAATGTTGCCAGCATTGAATATTATTATTTCATTTTTGAACTTTTTTTTTTTTTTTGCTGGTTTAATATATATAAAAGGGTCCTAATTTAAATATATGGGATATGCCTAGCATGCAGGTTGGCACATGGTAGTTGTTTTTGCTGATGTTTCCCTGTAGGTTATGATCCCTATCCTGCTCCTTGGACCATAGCCTAGACCTTCTGTCTGTCCTGTACAACCCCGACCCCTGGCATGACGTTGGCTGCCATCACTCTCCTGTGAGTGCCCGACCTTGGCTTGGCCCACATTCCCATAAATGTTAGGCATTAATGGTAACACTGAGCATCTAGGCTGAGCCCCTGTGTAGCATGGTGGTTGAAAGACTGCTCATAGTCACCTCATGGTTCCTCAGTTTATCAGCTGTGTGAGCTTGAATAAATTACCTAATTTCTCTAAGCCCAGGCTTAATTGAGGTAATGTATGTTAAGCACCTAACACTGCCTGATACAGAGTAATGCTAGTGTTAATAATAATAAATTTTATTTATTTATTTATTTTTAAAGATTTTTAAAAAATGTATTCATTTGAGACAGAGAGACAGAGAGAGAGAGAGAGAGAGAGGGAGAGAGCATGAGCGGGGAGGGGCAGAGGCAGCGGGAGAAGCAGGCTCCCCGCTTAGCCAGGAGCCCGACTTGGGGCTAGATCCTAGGACTTGGAGATCATGACCTGAGCTGAGGGCAGATGCTTAACCATTTGAGCCACCCAGGCGCCCTGATAGTAATCGATTTTAGTAAATCATGCCAGTCTTTGAGAAAGGCGATGTTCTATCCTCATTTTACAGATGAGGCATTGAGGCTCTGAGGGGTTCAAGCACTTTGTCCAACATGGCGACGGAATGCAGTGGGATCTCTGGCCCTTCCCCTCTGCGGCTCCGGTGAGGGGGCCTCATGGCGGGGAGCAGTATTCATGAAAGCCCTCTCTATACCAGGACAGCCGGCGCTAACCTACCTATACATGGAAATGACTGCGAGCTACAGACACAGGGGTCTCTAAACCCAAACTAAATGAATTCCACACTGCCCCTTGTCTGGATTCCAAAAATGCCAGTAGTCACTCTAGTCCCGCCTAATCTGAGGGGAAGTATGGCTGAGGGAAACTTAGAGTGGAAAGAGATTAATCTTAACCAATTGTGGTTAGAATGTCTTACTTCTGAAAATTTTACAAACACTTGCAACCATGTGCACTATGGCTCCGGGCCTTGAGGGGAGGGGGCTGGCTATGTGAGGGTCCCCGGAGCTGAAGTCCCATTCGTTTCACGGTAAATGGGCCGTGGGCCTGGTCTCTTGACTAGCCATTAACCAGGCATAGCCTGGGCTGGTTGCTTTTGATGGCTTGCCCCTTTTCTCTGAATTAAAACTTTGTCATTAGCATCGTTTCAGTCTGAGAGTTACTGCCAGGGTAGAATTACTCTAATTAAGAGGAAGAGAAAAATATGTTGCTAGTCATTAATTTTTCTTGATTAGAAGGTGACCCAGTTTGAGGTTAAATGAAGAGGATGGAGGTAGTAATTTAGCACTGGGGTCGGGGGGGTTCATAGAGATTTTTGTGAGCTGGAGAAACAACAGCTGGATCCAAGGTTGCCATCTGATTTGGATTCATAGCTACTTGTAAATAGATGTGTAAGAGATCTTTGGGAATGATGTGCTAATTTTTAGAAGGAACAAAAGTGAGGTTGCTTTAGATGCCATATCTGTGTTCGAAGGCTTTTTCTCTTAAATGTAAAAATTTTGTATTTTCATTTTTCCTTGATTCGAGGATCCAGGCCTTGACTGGTCCAATTCTGGGATAGCAAGAAACTTACCTTTAGCAACTGCCCACAGCATTGAACTCATGTTAACAGAGCGGCAATATTTCAGCTCTCTTACTTAACACAGGTCACAACATTTCGAGGTTTCTGTGATGAGAGCAAGGCATCGTTTGGTGCAAAGAGCACAGACTTGGAGCCAGAAGACCTGAGTGTGAGTTCTGCTTCTGCGTTCATGAGCCCTGTGATTTTGGAGTTAATCCTTGGGTTCTGTGAACTTGTTTCCGACATTACAAACCGAGTTTGAGGAATCAAATGAGGTAATTAGATATATGGATTAACAAAGTGACATACAATTGTTTTTATGGTATCATCCAGTTCTCAGATGACTTCTAAATTGGGATTTCAAGCAGCATCTTTGGGAAGGTGAGGTAGGCATCTAAGTTTTCATTCTAAGGGCAAAGCTGCAGGAGTTACAAGATGTTGAGGCATCTCTCCGGCTGAGGGAAAGGCTGCCTGGGCCTCCAGGGGTCACGTGCCTTCCTTTTTCACCTGCTAAGGCTCCTGTGGCCCTGGAGACTATGAACATTTTGGAGAGATGTAACTTCATAATTTTTATTTTTTATTTTTTATGGTCTGTGGCCGAGTTTAAAGAAGAGGTGGTGGCTTGCAAAATTTTTATTTATGACGGGATTTTCAGAATTCAGTGTCCGCAAATACTGGCAGGGTTGAATTTATGGAAGCGGAGGCTATTTGTATACGTTATCCGCGCAGTTTACAAGGTTGCCCCGATGGAGGTGTTAGAATCTGGCTGCAGTGGAGGGCATCCAGAGAGCTGCTTGTCCTCAGCAGGCTCTCTGCCTGAAATTTTATCATGACTTACGTAGAAAGCCTAAATGCCATGAGTTCAACTTGTAACTCATATAGATTTCAATTTGGCTGAAGCAAGTTTTGTTTTCCTGGGTCTATTCTTAATTTGTAATTTGATTCTGGTTTAATTACCATTGTCTGCTGATTGGTTTTGCCTTCTTAGCATTCTTTAACCCATTAACTTTTGAAATTTGAAGTGGCTATCTCAAATGGATAAAGAATAATCATTTTTCTTAAAGACAATTTCTTATGTGGGAAAGATTATAATTGACAGTTACTTGCAGTTGGTGTCAACTGGTGGAGCAGGGGCCAGGGTTGGAGCAGAAGCTGTGAGGGTGGGGGCTGCACCGGCCCTCCCACCCCAGACCCTTGCCTGCTAGTGTAAATACAGGCTGGGACTGGCTCAGTAGACTGAAGTCTTGATCCAGCATGCGAACATAAAAATCTCCCCGGCCCATGTTTCGAACTTGAGCTGCCCTTTGCAAAGGAGGTCTTGCATTTATTTTTTTAAGGGAAAGCCTGAGTATCTATGAGGCATAGAAATGGTGGCTCATTTCAGAGAAACTGTATGTGGCAAAAGAAAAAGACAATGTCATCAATTTCACTTTGGATTTTTAAAGCTTTTCAGAAATACATAGAGAAACCCAGTGATAGAAACAACCAATAGTTCCTAGAACGGGAACCCATGTTCTTTAAAATGGAAAGCATTCAAAAACAGGAACCTAGAAAGAAAATTTACTATCCTGATTATGACTTTCCCAGAATGTGAACCACAGGCTGGCAAAAGTGTTGGAAAAAAAGCAACTCCTAAGTGGAAGGTAACAGGCGGTCCCAGCTGTCCTCCGAGGGGACATTGTTACAGGCCCTTCCTTCGGAAGCAGGGGATGGTGATACCCACTGGTGCCTGGGGCCCACAGAGTGGCTTCCCCAGTGGACATCTATGCTCCGGCAGGCGTTATGATTTAGTGGCGAGCTCAGGTCTGGATTGGAATCTTGACTTCACCACTGATTGACCCTATGACCTTGGACAATTCACTTTCTCTAAATCTGTAAAATGGGGGATAAGGATCATGCAAAGCTCTCTAGCGGAAGATTGTGAAGATTAAATGTGAAGATTAAATGAGATAATGTGTGGTTAGTGCCCCAGGCATGATTCTCTCCTAGCTTCAGCCTCTTGGAGCACAACTAGCCAAACTGTCGTTTAGGAAGAGAAGTGTGGTCATGCTCAAGAGAGGTAGGAGAAATCAGCCTGCCTTGGAGACCCTCATCCTCAACTTGGAGATGTTTGTCCTGAAAGGCCCTTATGTTTTCCCTTTGGCAGAGCATCTTGTGACTCCAAGGAGAGCCTTGGGCTTGGGCCTTGGGTAGCATCTTGGCCCTTAGGTTCATCCTCTGTGTCCAGCAGACAAATAGCCATGTTTCCCTAGGGCCTAGGAGACAAATGGGGAAAGGTGAAACATTCTTCTTTTTTTTTTTTTTTTTAGCACTTGTTAGCATTTAATGAACCATCCCGCCCCCCCACCTGCCAACGTGGCTTCAAGCTTCTAGAACGCAGGCGCCCCCAACACCCTTAATCTTCTCCTCTGCTGTTCTACTGAAGAATTTGGCCTTCACGATGACACGCTGTTTTGGGAGTTTTCCCTTTCCCAAAACTTTGTAGTAGCCCGATCGCACCACATCAATGATAGGAGCAGCTCCAGTCTTGTTTTTGGTGGCATTTACCTGTGTCTGCTCACTGACCAAGGTCCACAGTTTATCAAGGTTGACAGTTGGGCAGAAGCTCTGGTTCCTCTTTAAGTGGTAATGTCTCATACCAACTTTTCCAAAGTAACTTGGGTGATATTTGTCAAAGTTGATCCTGTGGTGATGCATGCCACCAGCATTACCCCGGCCTCCTGGGTGCTTCTTTGCTTGCCGATGCGGCCGTGGCTGTGGCTCACGTGGCCCCGAAGTTTCCGGGTCTTCCTCAGTCTGGATGGCATATCTTGTATGTAGGACGGAAAAGCAAGGTGAAACACTCTGAGGCCAGAAGTACACAGGATGTCATGAGCTCCTGGGCAGCTCTCTATGGTAAGGGTACGATGTGGCTTAATCCGGGTGCTGCTTCTGCCCCAGAGGCAGAGAGAGAACACTCTTGCAAGCCTCACGAGTTGTTCCTCCTATCTCCCCAGTTCTGACTGAGGGATTAGGACCCCGCTTGAAAGGCTCCATAAGTTCTCCCTGGTGGAGGTGTGATCACTCTGTCCTAGACTACTGGTGCTTGAGCATCAATCCCCTTGCGAGGGGGTAATGGAGGCTACATCTTGCTCTGTAGTGAGTGACATGACACTCCAGAGATGAGCTAAAGTGTGGACAGCAAAGAAGTAAAAGAGAGGCAAAATTTAATTTTAGATTAGTAATGGCATAATTTTAAATTATTATTTTATTTAATTAATTAATTTTTTAAAGGTTTTATTTATTTATTTGAGTGAGAGAGAGAGAGAGAGAGAGAGAGCGTGAGCAGGGTGAGGGGCAGAGGAAGAAGCAGACTCCCTGCCGAGCAGGGAGCCAGACGTGGGGCTTGATCCTGGGAGTCCCGGATCATGGCCTGAGTTGAAGGTAGACACCCAAGCGACTGAGCCACCCAGGCACCTCTTAAATTATTTTAAAGGCAAGAAGTAGATGACTATATATATACCATTGTGTTCTGGTTTGATTTTCCTTCTATATTCTTTGCTCTTTTCTCAGTTGAGGCAAACAACTTTTTGGGGCCTTTTCTACTTTCTTTTGATTTCATCTCCCCATGTATTTAGTTTTTTCTTTCTAAAAGCAACTGATGATGGGTCTCAGGTGAGGTATGATCAGACTGTGGGTGTTTGGGGGTTCTATATGTGCCTTTCCTTTCCCACAAAATGGGTGAAGATGGGAGTTCAAACCCAGGTTCCGGGCTTGTAAACACCAAGAAGGGCTCAGTGAAGTCAAGTGCAAGAGCGGTATCACCATTGATCTTCCCCGTCTGCCTTTGCTTCTGTAGGTCCCGATTTCCCAGATGCACTCTGGGGTGCAGGAAACCCAGCTGGCTCATCCATTCCACAAAAGGGAAAGGGCAAATAATAGGTTAGCACAACAAGAGCTGATTGTGAACAATTGGTCGTGGCACTTTACCTACCATATGCCAACTCCTGTGTACCCAGCAGGGTCTTCTTGAGGTCCGGGCAGTGGGGAGCATGGAATGCACGGTGCTTGAAGCCTTTATGTTTGAAAGCTTAGTTTTGTCCTTTGAAAGTGGGAAATAGTTTCCAAGGAAATCACATTTCTGTCAGGATCAGACTGGAGAGCCTACACAACCTTAACAGAACTGTAGAATTTCAGAGGTGAACGGATTTGTCTAATTTTATTTTTCAAGGAAGGAATGGGAGGCCCAGGGAGATTCAGTGTCTTCCTGCCTGTCCCACGGCACCCACCTTATGCTGGGTCTGGCTTTGAGGGAGTGCAGATACAGTGAGGATTCAAAGTATGAGCTGTAAAGAAATAAAAGTAGGCAGACCAAGAAGAGAACAGAGACTCTTTGTTCCTTGTATGAAAGGGAGATTGCTGTTGTTTCATGTACACATCATCTTGTATGTAGGAAGAAGTTTTTAAAAACAAAATTTGATCATATGTTGCTGAATATTCACTACCTTTTTAGTGGAGAAGACCGGTGGAGTCAGATAGAAAGTTCTGCGGCTGGAAGGGGGGTCAGAAGGGGCCAGAAGACCTAGGTCGAGTCCCAGATGTGCAATGAGGCATTCACTCTCTCTTCTTAGTTGCTAAATCTGTCCTCATTTGTACTATGAAGGGTTGGGCTGGATAATTTCTAAATTACATTATCACACTAAAGTTCTGGAAGTTTATGACTGTACAAGCAGTATTAGTTAGGACATAGTTTCTGCTGTGTGCGACAGACATAAATAAAAGTGGTTTAAACCAGGTAGACCTGTATGTATCTCTCATGTAAATGGTCAGCTGATATAGTGGCTCTGCTCTCTGACATCATCGGGGCCCAGGCTCCTTCTATGTTGTTGCTCTGCCAGCATTCCCTGATCTTCACGATCCAAGATATCCAGCTGCCATGCTCGTGTTCTCAGCAGCAGGGTGGAGGAAGAAGGAAGAGGAGAGGGAAAGCCCCTTCTATGAGTGTGGCTTAAAAGTTGCACTTACCACTTTTGCTCAGAACCGATTGGCCAGAACTTAGTGAAATGGTCATACCTAGATGTAAGGGAGGCTAAGAAATGTAATCTTTATTCTGGCTGGCCATCTGCCTAACTACAAGTTCTAATTTTACAGGAGAAGAAGGAATAGATATTGGGGATAACCATGAGTCTTTGTCATGTGAATCATGATTGAGATGATATAGAACACAGGATCATCTGTTGCATCCATCACTGCTCAGTGAGGCATGGGAAGGATGGGGTGGGGGGCCATATCTCTGACAGTCCTGACAAGAGCCCAACTTGAAGGAATAATGGTGAGGCTCAGAGAACATGCTGATGAAACTGTATTATTCAAATAAGGGGGTAACGGTTGAAAACTCCTTTTGGGGAATCTGCCCAGTTCCTGATATTCCCCTTTCTCTGAGCTTTAACTCTTGTTCTCCAATATGGCGAGTGATGACAGCCATGTTTATAGTGAATATCCTTCTACCCATGTGTGGCCACAGACTGAAACAAGTGTGGACACAACTTGTGCTGGGCCATCACATCCTCTCTTGTGGGTTTTCAGAACCATGACCAAAAGAGTCATGTTAATTAGGGACCATTTGCTTATGCTTGAGTGTTATAAACTCAAAAGTGGTGGGTTGCCATTTTCTGTCATGAGCGTGGGGAATCCGAAAAATCTGGTCCTTGGACAGAGAAGGATGAAGCAGGTGTTTAGAGAGCACGGCCCCCCAAAGCAGGGGGGTCTGAGAGAGAAACTGGGAGGGTCTGCTGGTTCCATATGGCTCCACAGACAAGTTTTCAGTTTTGCCTAAGGCTGAGATGCATTCTCTTCTATTAAATTTATTAAAACCCTCTTAAAAATACACCATGTATATATAGAGCTTAAAAAAAAGAACTCCTAATCTGACCAGTTGAGTTTTTCTTTCCTTTTTTCCCCCTAACAAATCTTAAAATCTTGTGTACCATCTTAACAGCTAATGGCTTGCAAATTTCAATTTTTCGCTTGTCACAAAGAGTGACAATTCAGAGGAGACTATATAAATTGATTCACCTAGCCAAACTTATCTAAAGTGGGGAAGCTAAATAGGTCAGTCCATGGAAACCCAAACCACAGTGTCTTTCCCCAAATAAAACAGCAAGAAATCCACCTAGGAAGGGATGAAATGCAATGCAATGCTTTAGAAGGGAGACTGAAAACAGCTCTTTATTTTTAAATATCTTCCTCTAACTTCAATGAACATGTGGTTTTGAAAAAGATCCTAGGTTGGTATTAGAGGATAGAACTCACTATACATTTATACCTTAACTTCAAAGTAAAAAAATAGATAGGCAATTCATCCACTTACTTAAATAAAATTTAAGAGTGGAGATCTGTTGAGAAACAGAGTCCATGCCGTGAAACTTCTCACATAAAGTATGAAATCCACTAAAAGAAATATTAGAGTAAGGCTTCAATTAACTGGAAACTAATTAATCAGAGATTTCAATAATTATTATTTTTAAACCTACTTAAATCAGGGATATAGTAAAATAAATCAAGACTTAGGTGTATCCTAGCTTTAGGTTTAAATTTGTTTTAATTTAATTTTTTTAACTTCTAGTACTTATCTAGAGCCATGGAATTGGCAAAATAATTGGGTTTTAGAGCTAGCAAGACCTTAAGGGCCATCAAGTGCTCCAGTTTTCATCCTTAGCTTCATACCATAATCACCTGGGAAGCTTTAAAAAATCCGGATGCCCAGGCTGCACTCCATACTCATTATATCAGAATCTTGGGGGGGGGGGGCGGAGAATCTGATGATTTTCCAGATGATTCCATCTGGAATCTGGAGTTGACTCCTTGGAATCTGGAAAACCAGGGATCTTCTATCGCTGTCCCAAGTAGTAAAGTGACTGACCCAGATTGCCAGCCGGTCTAGAACCAGGCGGGCCTCTGCCCTGTTAGCCCACGCAGGCTGCCAGCTACACAGGGCCCATGCTCACCACCCCCACCCTGACCACTAAGCGAGGGCTCCTCCAACTCCAGTGTGCTCTCCAGTCAGCCGGAGGGTGTATGAAATGCAGCTTCTGGTGACCGGGTCTGGGGTGGGGCTGAGCATTTGCCTTTCTGACGCGAGCGCAGGTGACTCTACTGGGGCGGCTCTGGGTACCACCTTCGAGAACCACTCTGTAGGCTGTTGTAGAACTCTCCCTTCCCACAAGCGCACCTGCCTTGAACCCATGTGGTAGATTTGAACTCTCCTCCTCCTTCAAGGACACGATTCTGGTCTGTTTCAGAATCTCCTTGTTTTTCCAAAAGCATGTGCAGCTACTCTGTGCACTCAGAACCCAAGAACCATCCACGGGTGGAGTGTCCTTTCATGTTGAGGGATCCCACAGCTGTTGTGCTTTCTTGAACTGCCCCATTTGACCACATCATGCCAGGGCAGGGTTTTTTTTTTTCTTTTCTTCTTTCTTTCTTTTCTTTTTCTTTTTCTTTTTTTTAGCTTATCCCCAAGAGGGTGAAAGATGTGCTTTGTAATATGGGCGACACCGAGGAGGTTAAAGTTCCTTGACAGGGACCCATTGGTGAGGCAGGATGAGTGTCTGAGCTCCGCTTATCAGCCTACACATGTGGCCAGAGATGGAAGAACTGACAGGCAGTGGAATGAAACCTGGGCACCTACGGAAATCCAGGCCTAATCCCTTCCCATAAAACAAAGTGGAAGATAAGTGAAAACGGTTGAAAGCTGAAAGCAGATGGCTGAGTTCCTCCACGCTGGCCTATAAAGGGGGACCTTTGTGACGGAGTATTTATGGGTTTGGGGAAACCTGACAAGGTGTTGCTGTAAATGCCAAGAAATACACAGAACAGTGATTTTGTTATTTGAACACATCTCATGATGACTGCAGCTTAGTGACGATGGGGAAAGATAGCTGGTGTGTGTGTACGTGTGTGCGTGCTCGCACTGCTATGAGCAAGACTAACCTGGTGGGTCAGGGTGGGGGGGTGGTGGACAGGGCTGCCAAAGGAAATCCCTGCAGATGCTTAAGCAGGGACAAGTGGACCATTGGGTCACAGAGGAACTCTGCGGGGTTTGAGGATGGGGGCTGGGGAGTGTGGACTCACAGTTTTAGTTTATTCTCCTTAAAGAGCTGCCCCAAACAAAACTACATCCAAGAAGCCGCTGACTAAAGCAGGTATATCTTTGCCCATCTCTTTTCCAGGCCATTCCACTACTCCATTAGGCCACAGTCTTTTGCATTAGGCATTTTAGCATCAGTACTTAGAGTAACGCTGCCTTCTTTGTAGAGGTATCAAACCATGATTAATATCTTTCACTGGTCAGCCGATTATTCCCAGTCTTTTAAGTTTCTGTCCTTGCTCCTGGCCTGATCCACAGAATACTTTTGATAGATAAAAGACATTCCTTAATATGCAAAGGAGTAGCTAACTGGACCTTTGAAAGCTATTCTTTCTGAAAAAAACAAAACAAAAAAACCCCCCCAAAAAACCAAACCACATGTATTATTTAGAAATCCATTTTTAAAATCCAAAGAGCTCTTTCTAATTGCAGTCCTGAAACAATCCTGCAGAACCGTGTGGTTGGGGGGAGGGGGTGGCCCTTTTGTCTCCAATTCCGAAAAACACGTGCTCTCCTTTTCAGAGTGGAAGCAGGAAGATTTTCAATTGTAGTTTAAACCGAGTGGACCCTTCGGATTTTCCTGGAGCTTGTCAGAATTCTATTTCTGGGAAACTGCATTGTGATAGAGAAAGACAAGGAGGGGGGAGAGAGGAATCAGAATGAGAACATGCAAAGAGAAAACAGATGTCTCAAAGTCACATGCAGGGCCCCTCATTTGTAGTGTTCGGGTAAACAGGGCTGAGTGTGGAGAAGCAGCTTTGGACGTGAACAGTAAACATAAAAGGAAAGGAACCAGGGGCCCTCGAGCCCCACTGGGGGGCTGCTCCACACCTGCCACGCTGGAGACTTCAGGTGGCAACTGTAGGTCGCTCTCCCACTTTGGAGGGGCCTGGCTGTGTCCGCCCCCCACAAAAGGAAAGGAGTGAAGGCCCCCCTCACATCCCATCTGATTTCGCACCGCGTTCTTCCGGCCCCCCAGGATTTGCTGGTGTAGGCTGGTCGTCCAGTGGGAGGGGGCTCACTGCTGGGCGGTGCACCTCCCCCAGGACACCTTTCCTACCTTCCACTGTCAAATGTTACAGCTCCTGTGTCCTGTCCCTTCTCCCATATCTGCTCCCTGCCAAATAACAGAAGCAGGTTCAATGAAATCAGCGGTGTCTCTCAGCGCAGGCCTGTGCTTCTCAGCAAGTGGTCTCCGGACCAGCAGTGGCCGCATCCCCCAGGAGCTTGTAAAAATGAAAATTCCCGGGCGCCACTCCAGATCTATGGAGTTAGAAACTCTGTAGTTGGGGCCCAGCACCTCACAATTCCACAAGCCCTCCAGCAGACTCATGCTGAAGTTGGAGAATCACCCGTACAGACTTGTAGAAGTGACATTTACATTGGAGCGGAGGAACATCTGTGGACAGAGGTGACTCTCCTGGTGGGGATTTGGGGGCACGGTGGAAGTCAGTGGAGGAGGTGAAATTTAGGGGAGCAATTGGGCCCCTTTTTAGGCCTCTAGATGACTCCCTGCTTTGCCGATGTGTGAGACCCGCCCAGTTACCATCTTAAATGACAGGTGGGGATACTCACCACTATACTAACGAGGAAGACCTAGGCCATCTTAAATGAAGTTGGCTTTGGGTAGGTGATATTACTGCTTATAGTAGGGTTATAATATCTTTGAGAAGGTCCCCAAGGAGCAGGTTGTACAGCTCACCCCACTGCCAGCACTCCCTTCCTTCTCCGACATGGTTTGGATGCATCCTCTCTTGGGCTGTCTTCTTTGGAGTGATTCTCACTCCTCCCCCACATGCTCCCCAAAACACACACGCATGCGCGCGTGCACACACACACACACACACACACACACCCGAGTCAAGGACACAGAGGGCATCCCTGCATGCTTTTCCTTTCTTCTCTCCTGGGAAATGAGCCCAAGAGAGGCAGGCAGCAGAGTTTCTTTGATGAAAACTGTAAAATATTGCTCACAGAGCTGCTTTCCACATGTTTTGGCTGTAGAATTTCCAATTGCAGATTAAATAGTGCATGTGTCTGCTTAAATTAACTCCTCCTTGCCCTCAGTCCTGAGTTGACTGTATTGTGTTACTGACCCCCCTTACCCCTCCCGCCTTGCTGCCTGGAGGCTGATGATGATTTAGGACGACATATTTAGTGTGGTCTTTGGCTGGACCCCACTAGCCCACAGTGATCTCTCCCTGGCTTTTGGTTGCAAGAGCCAAACTTCTCTTGGGTCGCCCATGCATTCTGGACCTTCTTATAAGTGTAACTAGAGGAAGCTGACTACGCTCTCTCTGCTCCCCATCCCTTTCCCTGGCAGGAGAACAACAACATTTAATCCTGACCTTTCCAGACTGATCTATTATGGTAACCAAGGGGCAACTGTTAAAAGAGAAGTAGGCTCCTTTCCTCTTGAGTTTGGCTCCCAAGATGGAGCTAAGAAGAAGCCATACTGCATTTCTATTTGGATGACGCTGGGGAAAGATTAAGTTATTAAGCCCTTTAACTGGTCCTCTGCTATGTTATCATTCTCTTTTGGGATTTGTCCTAAGTCTTCAATAAAGAACTTCCTAAATACCTGTACAGCCTGGTATGGAAGTTTCTGGGAGACTGCAGACAGAGTGTAAAGGAGTAGGGGGCTGCTCCACTCCACCTCCTTGATGACTTCCATGGGGAGGGGGCATCCTAACTGTTGAAGGACCTACATTTAACCCCTCAAATGGCAGCCCACTGGGTCCCTGGGAGGAGTTGGAGAAAGATAGCAGGTGAGGAGAATAGCTCCTGGATGGGAAACTCAAGGGATGCAGTCAGGTGGCTAGTGTTATTGATATCTCGGTACTTAAGGGAACAATTGTATGGGAATCCAGACAGTGCCAAAGAGTCAGCCTCAGGAAGAGTGGGGTTGGAGATTCAACCTAAAGCCCCAAACATGGCTTTGGGGAACATACGAGTTTATGAACTTGGCCATGGATGGAAGTATGTCCCATCATTTCAGGGACTCTGCTCCTCCCTGTTTATCTACTCCTTCAGTTTCTTTCTCTACTGACCTTTCCCCCAAATATCCACTTTGAATAGCTATGTCTACCCCTCCAGAACCACCTTTCACTCATCCTGACCCTGTTCTGTGCCCTGGGAGGCTGAACCATGTAAAACAATGACCATTAGAGCTAAAGCAGAAACCGAGTTTGTGAACCTACCAGGCAAATGAACACACACCAGTGAATAAATCCACTGAATTGCTCTCAGAAAAGTCAGGGTGTTTTTTGAAAGACTTAGTAAAAGGGTGTCAGAATGGTCATGCCAGTGAAGGATCAAGACCTGTACTCTCCATAGGTCTGAGCCCAATTTATTCAAACAGGTCCCATGGTTCCTTGGTGAGGAAGGAGCCAGTAGTAAGGTCCACTGAAGGTCTGGACTTCTGGAGTCACCCAAGAGGCTCAGTGGGTGAACAATTCCAGCTCGTCAGGACCAGCCACAACACTACACAAATTCAGTTTTGATATCATTGGAGGCAAAGTATGCTGCAGGGAGGACATTTTCCCTCTACACCTGAATGGATGATCCACTGGCTCAGGTTTGGTTTGGCTAATGGAGGCAGCACAGGATGGGGCAGGAGGGAGTGGAGTTAAGTTGAAGACTTACTCCCTGGCTCCTTTCCTTCTGGGCTGGCCACAACCTCTGCCTAAGGCAGTCTCCTCCTTTGTTCAGCTCCCTTCTCCTGGTCTGACATCAGACCACGACATCAGGCCTCAGTGTGGTTGGCCCTCAGGTACTGCCTTATCCCTTGTTAATTCCCTAAACCCTGCCCCTAGCTTGGAACATAATCTCTTTATCCAACCTTTCTCAAATTACTCAATTTGAGTGTATGGTCCTTTTCCTGCCAGGATCCTGACAGGTGGGTTGACAGATACAACCCACGCTGCCTAATCTTTTTCCCCCTTGCCTTCTCATTCATACTTCTTACAACTTCCCAACTTGACCCGGCACATGGTCCATCTCATTGCTATTCTCTAGGTTATAACTTTTCAGCTTTAGTTCCCACTGCTAAGGAGTTAACATTTGTGAGCAAGTTATCAGATGGGCTCAGAGTCTGTTCTTATATCTGGGCCACATCATATATGCCTGGCAAACCTATAAATTGGCTCCTTTGTTCAACTACTCTTGGTTTCATCTCCCATGGCTACAGGTGGAGGGAATCACATAGTACGAAGCGTGTGGGTGGGGTTGGGGTGGGGGTGTCCCTTAGATGGGGAGTGGCCATTGGCAGACACTGTAATTGACATCCAACTTTTAATCCATTTCTGTCTTTTTTTTTTTTTTTTTTTTTCCTCTCACTTGTAGGCTCGTTGGGGGCCAGGGCATTGTCTTGACTGCCCCTGTGTCCATGCAAGTATCCAGCTCAATTCTTTGCTCAGTGAGTCTGGGTGCTCAAGGGGCTCCTTCCAGAGACACTCCCCTCCTCCAAGGGTCAGCAGACTGTTTAGTTCAGTTACAAGGGAGGAGGAATGGCGTTGAAAACTGTTCACATTACCATTTCAATTTTCGAAATGCCTCAATCATCTTTCCCAGAGTTGGATCCAATTTCTCCCCACTCCGATTCTTTTCCTACTCAGCTCTGCAGCAGTGAGCAGGTGAGCTGACAGGGCCAGCGTGGGCTGGCGAGTTCATCTTCCTTGCTGCCTCCAGGGGAAGTAGCTGATGTTTACTCAGTTACCTACTTAGTTTTAGGTACTTTCCTAGCTCTCATTTAATCTTCTATGAAACCAAACAATGTAGGCATTTTCTCTCCATTTTGCAGATGGGGACACTGAGGCCCAAGTAAATTAAGTTCCTTGCTCAAATTCAGGGGCACAGCCAGGACTTGGACCCTCTTTTTTTTTTTTTTTTTTTTTTTGAGAGAGAGAGAGAGGTGGGAAAGGGCAGAGAGAGAGAGAAAAAATCCCAAGCAGGTTCCACACCCAGCGCAGAGCTGGCTTGATCTCACAACCCTGAGATCATGATCTGAGCTGAAACCAAGAGTTGCATGCTTAACTGACTGAGCCACGCAGGCGCTCCTGGACCCTTATTGCTTGATTCAAAAGCCCTTGTCACTTCCATTCAGCCACGTTTACAAACACCTCTGGTGTGAATGGTGACACCCACTTTCCGGCTGACTCTCGGCTCACCATCTGTTACTAGCTACCTCTTCTTCCCCCAAACGCTGGATGGTTTGGAGCAACCTGAGGGAGGGACCTGCTTTAGGCACTTTTTTTCCTTCTACATACCCTGCGGTGCTTAACACATAGTAGGTTCTCATAAACCCACCGTAAATTAGGTTGCAAAGGGAACAATTAGAAGTAGTTTTGATTAGGTAATTTCTTTTCAAAGGGAGCCAGGGTGGAGGAGAAATGGCTATAGAATAATTTACGTTGGTCCTACTGGCTTGTTTCTCACTTTTCATCTCTGTGTTTGGACCTTATGTGAGTAGACATTTGATGGCCCCCATGAGTTAGAATCCAATCAAAGCGCTGCAAACCTCAGCCTCTGATATCCTCTCTCAGCAGACTGTAATTTTGAGAATTGCTTTCTTGATTGGGTATTGTGGCTAGGTAAGAAGAGGTGGGTGCTCAGGTAGGGTGGCCGAAATGCTTCTGGAATTCCAATGGAGGTCTGCTTTGAATTCCTGGTACTTATTCATGAGAACTCTTGCACAGAATCACACTTCCTGCACAAATGAAAATATTTATATGGTGGTATTCATGCAATTTGGGGGAAAAAATTGCAGACTGTGATGCTTCCCTTTCTTGTGTGCCCCAGCATCTCAGGGTATTTTCTTTCCTCCCCCCAAATTAATGAAAAAGAAATCAAACTTTTGCAGGCTTCACTTAGTTCCTGACTTTCAATCAGATAAATTTGTGACCTGAATATTTCCCTCTCCTTTTTCAGTATTCATGAAGAATCATTTGCGGCTGGGCTGGTGGATTTAAGTGTTTGTCTAGTTCAGGAAAGACAGATTTATTCCTTGGGAGTTGTGTGTAACTTACAACCTACATATTTCTTGCCCCTCCCCTGCTTTCCCCATCCTTTTTTCTGTCTTTAAATTTAGAGGGAATAATTTTTTTTCCCTGGTTTGTTGTTAGCACAAACTTAAGGAGTCTGGGCTTAAAATATTGATCCAGCTTCTCCCGCAGAGACTTCGGTCTCTGAGTTTTGCAGTGTGGTATGCCTGATTGAAAGTGGTCTGGGCTGAATTTGCTTTAATAGGATGTTACACTCCTTTCCTGGGTCAATTTTTACCCACTTTATCAAGTTACTTATTGATTACAGCTCTTGTCACATGCACATTAGTTTGCTGAGAAACTTAAAGATATGTTTTGTTTCTTGCTTAGAGTAGTCTAGGAATGTAGTGGGCTCTAGTTCACTGGGGACCCCAGATGCTCCGATTTTTTAAAACTGACTCCATTCTCTCTTAGGCACTTGGCTCAGAATTCTGAGAATGACGTTGGTTGTCTAGAATAGGAAAACAAAACAGATATGGAGTCCCCCCCAGCCCCATTTAGTACTTTCTTCTCTGGGAATACTTGAAGGCAATCTCATCTTGAATAAAGGGAATATAAAGAAAGTACTGGAATGGGAATTTAAGAGAGGAGGGAAGGGATAGAATGGATGCAAGTCATGGTAATGGGTCAAGTCCGAGAGAGGCTGGGCTGGGTATTTTCATGCCTAAGAAAAAAGTGATTTGGAAAAAGGAAGGAGAATATGCTTTGTGCTTCCATACCTTGGGCCTGGCCAGCTTTTCATGATACTTGTTTCCTTTAATTTGTAATCAGATATAGGAAAGTCCATCATGAAAACAGAACTCTAATGAGCTTGATTCTGAAGATTTGGAACCCCTTGTCATGGATTACCCCAATTACTGGGATTATTGCTGCCAGGGGAACAAAGAACACCTAGGAACACACTCAAAATGGAAATATTTATTTTTCTATCGGATCTCAGCTTTGAATGTACAAATGGTTACGTCTAGGGCTAAGTCCAAGTAGAATTATAAAGTCTTCAAGGCCATCCCACCTCCATTTACTCATGACCTAATTCAAAGTAGTGTATTATGTCACCCAGAGCAGATATAATTTGACACTTATTTATATTAAACTGAGATAACATTATCTTATATGTTGTTAATATTTTCTTCCATCACAGTGCCAACAACCTAGAAGGTAGGCTTTGTGCCTGAGAGTTACTTGTAATGGACCTTAACTGTTATGCACTACCCAGTCTCGTAACACCTTTCCTTGTTTTTGCAAAACCCAAATATGCTAGCCAGCCTTGAAGACAGCCAGCAAGGACCCCTGTCTCCCATCTTCATGCCCTCGTGTCATCCCCTCCCACAGTCTATTAGGGTTGGACTGTGTGGTCAGTAACATACCACGGAAGTGACTGCATATGATTACGAGACTAGGTCATGAAACACATGGTGGATTCTGCTCTGCTCTTTCTTGGATCCCTTGCTCTGGGGGAAGACAGCTGTCATGTTATAAGCACACTCAGACAGCTTGATGGAGAATTTGTGGTGAGGAACTGAAGCCTCCTGCCAATAACTAGTGGGCCATGTAAGCAAACCACTTTGGAAGCACATCCTTTAGCCTCTGTCAGGCTTTCAGACCATAGCCCTGGCTGATATCTTATTTGCAATTTCATGAGAGACTCTGAGCCATAACTACCCAACTGCTTCTAGATTCCTAACTCTCAGAAACTGTGGAAGATAACACATGTTTCTTGTTTTAAGCTGCTAGGTTTTGGGAAGATTTGTTATGCAGCAATAGATAACTAATACACAAAGGGAGGCATGCCCCAGTTGGTTCCCACAATGGAAGCCAGAGTGGGGGTGGAAATTTCCTCTTTCAGATTCCTGGCAGTTAGTGCTTGGGCACGTGGTCTCAACTGAACCAGTTGGATGCTTACGCTTGGGCTTGCAACCTGCACTGGGTCAATCAGATGCTTGTGTTTAAGACCTTGAATCTAAAGAGAGTTATAATAAAGCAGAGTCCAGTGTAGGACTAATTCCTTCAGAAGCAGCAATATCAGCAAATGGTGTCTTTTGTTGACAACAATGAGAATAAGCAGTATGCTTCTGTACTGTGGGCCTGGCCAGCTTGGTGGGCCACATGCAAGGGTGGGTGGAGTCTGTGGCCCGATCTTTGCTGTGGTGTGATTTTGGACGTCATTCTGCCTGTTTGGCGTCGAGTGAGTTCTCCCTGTTTTCAGAGCTTCAATCTCTAGTCTTATTAGCAATTCCTGTAATGTGAGATTCCATTGAAATTCAACAAAATTAGTTTATATTTTATACAACCAGGAACTGTGCCTGGGACAGCACTCAAGTACATTTTCATAATGATGGTGGTGGCTTCTTTTTTTTTTTTTAAAGATTTTTATTATTTATTTATTTGAGAGAGAGAGAGAAAGAGAGAGAGCACATGAGAGGGGAGAGGGTCAGAGGGAGAAGCAGACTCCCTGCCGAGCAGGGAGCCCGATGCGGGACTCGATCCAGGGACTCCAGGATCATGACCTGAGCCGAAGGCAGTCGCTTAACCAACTGAGCCACCCAGGCGCCCATGGTGGCTTCTTTTCAAAAATGTCCATTGCCTTGAGTACTGCCTAGACACAGAGCAAGTGACAAGTAGGTCTGTATGGATTGGAAGGCTAATTAGTGAGCATCTTTTCTCATATGATCCTCTGTTCTATCAGCAGCTTTGTGGAGATGGCAATGTTAGGGATTGTACCTGGCCCAAGGACTCTAGAGACAAACCACCCTACCTCCTGACCCCCTGTAGTGATCTCATCCAGTGATGTAGACAGAAGAGGTCTCTCTTTGGAGGCTGAGCCATGCCACCTGTTGGCTGTGTGATTTAGAGAAAGTTATTCGATATGTCAGAGCCTTGTTCGTCTCACTGACAGTATTACAATCCCTACTCCACTGGGTTGCTGTGAGATTAGATTAGACAGCATGTGTGAAGAGAGCTTAGCCCTCAAGTTCTGGCTCAGGGTTGGGCGGCCCAGCTCCGAGCAGTGAACTGAGGGTTCTTGGCCACTCACCTTTACTTCTGCTCAGTTTCCTCATCTGAAAAATGAGCAGGTTAGATTAGAGCTGTGATTTTCAAACTTTTTTTTTCCCTTCTGGAAATATAAAAAATAAAATCATTTATAGACCTCAGTATAAAATAAATAGTATTTTATTAGCATGGATTTATTTTATAGGTTTGCCTATTATAAATTCAGTTACTGAGAACAATGGGGCTATTCTGATGAATATAAACATTTGAAATCAGGGTTATGGGCGACATTTGCCACCAAGGCTTAAGTATCACATTGAATTCTGCATATTATATTGGATGTGCATCAGTGAGAATGTCAAGTTTCATATGCATAAGTAGTTGCACATGTAATTGTTTTTGGTAGTGTATCTTGCAGTCTCAGAAGATTTTTAGTTGAACTGAGAAGGTTTGGTGTGAGGACTGCATGAACATGAGCTTCTCCAAGCACAAGTTAATGTGCAATGGATTTAAGTGTGGCTTTTGCCACATTTGGGTAAGCCCGTGGAGCCCTAGGGAAAGCAATTTACAAACTCCCAGAGTAGATGATGCTAAGTTTTCTTGCAGTTCACACATTCAGTGGTTCTAAGGATTGACACAGGAGTGATATCTGCATAACACCAGCCATCTTTTTAACTTGCAAAAGTAGTACATGAACATATGCTCAGTGTAAACACTTCCAATAACATGGGAGCATATAGAATGAAAAGTAAGAGTTCCTATTCAACCACCTCCCCTTATGGCCCTGTCCCCCTCCCTTTCCTGTATACACATGTAAGTCATCTCTCTCTCTCTCCCTCTCTCTCTTTCAGCAGACTTTCTTTCTTTCTTCTTCTTTTTTTTTTTTTTAAAGATTTTATTTATTTATTTGTCAGAGAGTGAGAGCATAAGCCAGGAGACAGAGGGAAAGCGAGAAGCAGGCTCTCCGCTGAGCAGGGAGCCCAATGTGGGGCTCGATCCCAGGATCCTGGGATCATGATCTGAGCCAAAGGCAACCACTTAACTGACTGAGCCACTCAGGCACCCTCTCAGCAGACTTTCTATAAATACATAGCTCTACCATATCCTTTTAAACTCTTATTTAATATTTTATAATATAAATATCCATAATTTGTTAACTGTTCCTCTATTTAACAAACATTTAAGATAACCTATGTTTTTCATCATTACAAATAGTGCTGTAGTTATCACCTTTATACATATACCTTTTCTGGCCTTTCAGTAGGATAGGTCCTGAGAATTGGAATTGTCTCATCAAAACAAATATCGATAAATACTGTCCAATTACCCTTTCAAAAGTCTATGCCAATTTGTATTCACCAACGATGAATACAAATATTCTTTTAATTTACACTTCTCTGGTTACTAGTGAGGTTGAGCATCTTTTCATGCTTATTGGCCACTTCTGTTTATATTTTGCTGCATTGGCTGTAACTATCTTTTCCCATTTTTCCATTGGGTCATAATAAATTTTTTTTCCTAACTGGAGTCTTTTAAGTAGTATTTGATATCAAAGTATTCCAGAGTACCAACAAATCCAAATGGATTTCTTGGAACTTGTTGCAAGAGCAATTAATCCATATACGTAAATGTATCTATCCATTTATTCTTCTACTCACCAATCATGCAAGAAGTATTAATGTGTATTAGAAGTACAAAAATACATAAGACCTGCCCCTTACAGTCAAGATGCCCACAGTGTACTTGGGAAGACAGTTACGTCAGCAATCACAGTTCTTGGTGTAAGTGCTCTAACACAGGTATGTCTGGGGAGCTGCAGGAGCAGCAGGTCTACTGGGTCTGGGCTATGCATACAGGTTGTGCTGTCTGGAGCGTCATATCCTATTAACTCTGGAATTGAGTGGTGGAGGTAACCAGACACCACCTGTGCTTTTTAAGGAATACATTTTTAGAGAGCTGGAATTTTAAGAGATGTTTGAAAAGCTGGAGAGAGGGGCTTAGAAGGCTTAGGAAAATAAAAGAAAATGGCATCAGAGAAAGCTTTAAGTCTGTAGTGCAGAAATTACTTGAGTAAGGGAGTGAGTAGGAGAAACTGGGATGAGTGAAAGGAGATGGAGAGTAGGGCTTGGAGTTAAGAATATCTTAATGTAGATATCCATAGAGTTTTGAGGACAAAGAATCATAGTGTCAAACAAGTGAGGAAAGAGAACTTCATAACTTCCACTGAAGATTTACTAATGTGGTTCCTGTGGGAGGAGGATGAGACCCCACAGGGAATTAGATTAACTTTCCTTGGAGGCAGTCAAGAGCTAGGTTAAAGCACTGGGTTTCAGGGTCAGGGAGAAATGCACACACACACACACACACACACACACGCACACACACACACTTACGTATTTATGTATTTTGAGGGGAGAGGGCCACATTTGATGTTAGAGGGTGGTAAGAAAACATTAAAGCTGGGAGTCAAGATAATGGAAGTCTTAGCATAGAGTTCTCTAGAGTTTTCTAGTGGTCTCTAGAAAGCAGAGCCTGAGGCAAGGGTTAAAGTGCCAACATTTTACTTGGGAGGTGCAAGCTTAGGGCTATGAGGGAAAAGCAGAAGTGAGGCAAAGAAGGATGTGAAACACTGGGATGCAATGGATGACACTGGTCAGCACTTCGCAGTGAACCTTAATGAAACAGGGCAGGTCACTCAGCAAGTGTATTTGCTTGGCATGTGGGACTTTGTAGAAGGACTGGAAAGAGAAACTACACTTGAAGAAGAAACCACACCTCATAGTTGTCCCCAGGAGAGATTATGGTTGGGGAGTTTAATGGCTAGCCCCCTTCTTTCTCCCATTTTTTTGTTAGTCAAAGTTCACTTCTTGGGCTGCTGATTGTCCCATACTCCTTTGTGCTTGGAAGAGGAGCTTCTGTTGTTTGCAATGAAGGACCCCAACAGACCCCTGCTATGATGACCTTCATGGGTCCCCATCTTTGTGGCTTGCCTCTCTCCACACTTCAGTGTGTGGTTGCTGTTGTCAGTGGCATTCTTGGAAAATTTACTTAGGTTTCATTGTCAAATCAGTCATTCTTCTAGCTACTTTCCTTCTGACCACAGGCTCTACTTGTAGTAACTTCATTTTTGTCTCTTTTATAATCAGGTCTCCATCCTGTATCCCAGGTCCATAGTTGGTTCTATGCCTTCATCCCTGCATCTCTTCCCTTATAACCTGGGTGGGATTTATAAGGAAGTAGATTTGAAATTAATATAATTGTAATTCAACCCCAAACTGGGCCTCATGTGGGCTAGCCTTGGCAGAGAATTGCACTCTAAGGAACACCATCCAGCAACCAAAAGCAATTAAGTTAAATTAAAACTTTACTGGTATCTCTGGGAAGAATGTCAAGGGAAGTAAATATATTTTTAATGTACAGCAAGACTTGTTAAGCTTTTCCTATCTCTGGTATATTCCATATCTTCCATTCCCTACCCCACCAAAGTCCTCTCTCCTTCACTCTGATTCTAAACTGAGCATTTTCCCATCACTCTGCCTTAGTAGGTCCCGTATTTTCTTCCTCTTCCCCCTTTCCTTCTGCCTTGATTGTTTCCATGCCAACTTCTGATACATATATCCCATTTTTGCATTTCCAGTTTTGTTCTTTTTCTCTCCATCGTCCCAGAAACTGAGATTGCAAAGACAGAATTCTCCTTAAAAAGGATGAAGGAGGGGGACACTCACACATTAATCATTTTTATTTTCATCATTTGAGAAAGAAGTTGCTAATGAGCAGAGCTGCTCAGCAATGAAATGGATTACTCCATTAGGCAGGGATTCTCCTGTCATGGGGATAATTCAGATGAAGTCTGGAGAATCAGTGCTCAGGGAGATTGGGAGAAAGTTCTGATTCTGGGAGATGCTGGGCCAGATGATTTATAAGCTCCCACCATGTCCAAGATCCTAGATTTAGATTTGTGTCCCGTAAACTCTGCCACAGTGTCAGGGTGGACTCCTATCAGTTTTTCCCCTCTTTAGAAATCTCTGCCAGCGATGGGGAACCTTGAACTCTGAGCTTACTCTAACTCTTGTGGCTTTAGTTTCTTTGAGACACGTTGTCTGCATTGTCATTTCAGCATCTCAGCCTTTCCTGCTGGAATCAACGAGCTCGATTATGTGTCTCTCAAATGGCTCAGATTTTCCACTAATGTGTCAACTACGCAGTCTAGCTGTGCCAGGCCCTTGCTGGATGACTGCTCATTTTGCTCTGAGACCACATATTCCAGAGGATAAGTGGGCATGGTGGATGTTGGATTGGTGGGAGGCAGCAGGCCAAAAGCTCAGATTTCCCTAGTGAGGGAATGGGGTCAGGACGCCTGTCTTGCCAGACCTGCCGTGCTCCAGGGGAGTGGTGTGGTGGGGGAGGGAGGGCACACACTTTAGGGTCGGATGGGCCTGGTCTGAATCAGTTGCTCATACACAAAGAATGGTAGTCAAGACTCCTTGGGTTGCATGTGGCAGAATTTGAGCTAGCTTGACAAAACTAAAAAGCGGGTGGTGGTGGTGGTAGTGGTGGGGATGGGGTACTTACTGGCTTCCAAAACTGGAAGTGCAGTCACAGCTGTATGCACGAGCTCAAGGGACTTGTAAAGACTTGCCTCTTGATTTCTTTCTTTGTCTGACCATCCTTACCTCCTCCTGCTTCTACATGGCTTCATTTTCTACCCTAATGGAAAGAAATCCTTTTACTGAATGTTTTGAACCAAATTCTCAGAGTTGAATCTCATTGGCCTGGATGGGGTCTTGTGTTTGCCTCTGAATCAGTCTTGGTGGTGGTGGTAGTGGTGGTGGGTGGGGGGGATAGAGTACACTACTGGCCAGGAGAATGTTTTCCCAGAGGGAAAGTAAGACTTTGTCAGTGAGGAGCAAGAGCATATGGATGTTGAACTAACAGAAACAGCCCACGTCCTACTACAATACAACCTTAGCAATGATGTCATTGCTCTGAGCCTACTTTCTTCAAGTGTAAAATTCCGACTTCATAGCTATTTTGAAGACTGTAAATAATAAATGCATAGCACCTGTCACACGGTGGGCCTTCAGCAATTAGTAACAATTCTGGTTGTTAGGTCCAGAGGACCAGTTGGTGAGAGGAGAATTCTACTCAGTGGGGAGGTGTGTGTGTGTGTGTGTGTGTGTACTCTTGCATGCATGTGCACGCATTCTCGTGCTAGCTTTCAGGGAAGCACAGGCTAATGAGACTTGTTCCCACCATCCAACCTTTCGCTCCTTTTCTTTCCCTCTTTGCTCTTTGACTTACTCTTTAGTTTTCTATCTTTTCTCCTCTCTTCCTGTTCCCTCCTCTGCTTTCCTTTTCCTTTCACTGGCCATATATATATATATATGTTTTATAATATACATATATATACATGTATAAAACATATATATATGTTTTATACATATATACATATATATGTTTTGTAATATACATATATATGTTACAAAAATGTATTTTCTTATATTTATATATATATAAAAACATATGTTTTATAATATACATATATATGTTACAAAAATGTATTTTCTTATTTTTTGTGACAAATTGAATTTATTTATTTAAATATTTTATTTATTTATTTTGAGAAAGAGGGAGAGCGAGTGTTGGGGTCCAGAGGGAGAAGGACAAGCAGACTCCCTGCTTGCCTGCTGTGCACGGAGACCGATGTGGGACTTGGTCCCTTGACTCTGAGGTCATGACCTGAGCTGAAATCAAGAGTGAGATGCTCAACCAACTGAGCCACTCAGGTACCTCTGAGTTGAATTTATTTATGTATTTTTTTGCATCCTGACTTAAAAAAAATTGAGCTGTCTCTCCCAAGTACATGCCACAGAATCATGTAAATCGCTGAAGAAATTGTAATGGAGGGGATTAGTAAAGAGACAATGTCAAATTAGAAAACAAAGCATATACCTCCATATCTTACAGGATTGCTAGAGGCGGGCTCGATTTACTGAAAATAAAGTTTCCCATTCCCTATTCATAATTTTAAAATGGAGCAAGTTGAAAATTTTCTCTTTTCTCCAAAACCAGCTAAGCAATAAAGTCAGCTGAATGTGATTGCTTATGTGTGGTCCTTGATTGCGTCCATGGGGGTGGTGGCTCTTGATAGTAAAAAGGTTCCACCTGTTTATAGGGACCAGTGAGGGTGTTAAAGACAAAATCGGGGAGGTGGGGGGCTGACGCATAGCCGGGCAGACAGGAAAGGGAAACAGCGAATCTCTCCTCTGAGGTCCACAGACCTTTGGAGAAGAAAGAGATCAGTACCACAGAGACACACACATTTGAGGACGAAAGTGTAAGTAAAGATGAAATGGAAAATCTGCCTCATTAAAGCCCAGCTCCTCAAAGTATCAGACTCCCGGGTTTACCTTTGTGCTGGGGCTGTGTGGAGCGACCAGGCTGGCCATTTGCTGATCCTTTTTGGGAACGAGATTGTGACTGAGAAAGGTGGCCCCACCTCAGAGCAGTCAATGGACAGTGGCCTTCTGGACAACTGTGTATCAAACCAACTCACTGCTTCTTTTTTGCCACCTATAAACAGCACGACAAGTCATTTGTTGTTGCAAGGGGCACCAGCAATGCTTAGGGAGGTGGGAAGAGGAGGGGACACAAGGGAGAGATGAGGAGCTCTGCCTTGCTTCATGCATTACGTGGAAAGGGTCAGATCATACTGCCAGGCAAGCTTGTACTTGAGATGTGGGTTGTCCCCTGGGGAGAGGGCATGCGTGGATGGGGGGGTTTGGGGATTGCGGTAAGTTGGCAAGGGATTTGAGCCTGACTCTAGAGGGATTTAAGCCTGACTCTGGAGATTTAAGCCTGACTCTAGGTGCCCGAGCTAACGAGAGCACATGAGGATAGGTGGCATGTACAGGAGACATGACATTATTGGCTTTCATGTCATTGCAGGGGAACGGAAAGGCTCCCCCTGCCCCCTCCTGTCCTGGCTGACGCTGGGGGGACCTTCTGTGGACTTCGCCTTCCTCTCTGTAAGTGGGAACACTAATCCTGGCCTCATGTCCTTCCTGGGCCTGTCCTGGGGATTCTATCATTCAGAAAGAATTTACTGAGCTCCGACCACACATTCAGCGCTGGGCTGGACAGGTCGGGGAGTAGGGAACAAGGTTAATTCTCACTCTTTATCCTTAAAGAACTAACAGATGTGAAAGGCTTTATAGAGCCATTAGGGGTGTTTGTAGATGAGTTCTGTGGCCCGGGGTTGGGGGTAATCTGCCTAGCCAGGCTTGAGGCTTAGTCCTGTTCTGCCCGTCACTGAGTGGGCTGGGGCGCCCCTTCTCTGGGCCTCACCTACAAAACAACGGGGTGGGGGTAGTTGCTCTTGGGGGGTGGTCTCTTCCACTTCTGGCCTATATGAATCTTCTGACTGCTCATATCTGCTTGTGAGGCCAAGTAGGAACCAAAGTGGACAGCCACTTACTTACAGCAAAGCCAAATTGTCTCCCCCGACCCCAAAACGAACAGTTCTGCAAAGTGCCATGACCTTTCAAGTTCGAGAAGCATGAAAGTAGCCCTATTGTCCTTACTACAAGTCAGGTATCAGGAGGGCGCTGGGGCCGTGGGCCTGTCTTGAGAGGGAAGGGGTGTGAGTCAAGCCTGCTGGCTTCTGCTGCCCCAGGACAGGAGAGCTGATTGGTGTTCCTCACCGGCATCCTGGGGAGGGTGTGCCCTGGGGGGTACCTCTGCCCTCTGTGCAGAAACAGCCTCTGTTGTTTTTCTCCTTCAAGGTCTGATCAAAGCAGCTTTAGACTCTCAGAGCCTTTCCATGGTCAAATGTTTTCATTTTTCTCTTGGCTGGATTCCTGGTGCTGTCATTTGGTTGCCGTGAGTAGGCTTGTGTTTCAGGAGTGTCCTGATAACTCTGTGGGTCTTCTCCACAAGACATTTAAGTGGATAGTCAAGGCCGTTTCACGAACTGGAATCCACAGTGCCACTGATCCACAAGCCAGAGGCAAATTCCTGCACCTTGCCTTCTGACAGCTTTTGCAGTCTGGCTAAAATGTAAGATCCCCATGCTTTCCCATTTTAAGACAGTGTAAAGAAAAACAGGTGCCCGCTGGTCTAGTCACATCCCCTATAAAACGGCTGGAGTCTATTTTTTGTGGGAAAACAGCAGAGGGGGGTTGGACTAATTAGTTTCCTCCCAGGAATCTGATTAAGGGAAGGCTGAGCAGTGTGGGAAAGAAAAGTGAACGGCCACCCAGAGCTGTCACCAACGAGAACCAAGCCATTTGACAGGCAGAGTGAGCTTCCGTGGCTTGGACGCATTCAGTCAGAGGCTGGGCAGCCACTCTGGGGAAAAGTACACAAAGGTGACTGATGGACTTGGCTGAGGCTGGAGCAGGGGACCCCAAAGGTTTGCAGTGGCTCTGAAATTGCCCTACAAAGCTGAAATATAGGAGAAGGTAGCATTTTAAGTGCCTCTACTCTTTTTATATTTTTTCAAACGTCTTTTTTTATGTGATAAAATACATGTTAACATAAAATTTGCCATTTTAATCATTTTTACATGTACAGTTTGGTGGTGTTAAATGCATTTGCATTGCTGTACAGCTATCACTACCATCCATCTCCAGAACTTTTTTATCTTTCCAAACTGAAACTCCACACCCTTTAAACAATAACTCCCCATGTCCCCCTCCCCCAGCCCCTGGCAACCACCATTCTCCTTTCTATCTCCGTGCGACTGACTACTGTAGGCACCTCATATAAGCAGAATCATACACTATTCGTCCTTTCATGTCTGGCTTATGTCACTTAGCATTATGTCTTCAAGGTTCATCCATGTTGTGGCATGTGTCAAAATTCCATTCCTTTTTAAGAAATAGACATTGTATGTATAAAGTACATTTTGTTCATCCATTCCTCCACTGACGGACATTTGGGGGGTTGGCAGTTGCGAATAGTGCTGCTAGGAACATGGATGTTCAGGTATCTGTTCGAGTCCCACTTCTGATTATTCTGAGTTTATACATAGAATCAAAATTGCTGGATCATGTGGTAATTCTATGCCTCCACGCCATATAGTTGTACATTTCACATCCCCACCACCAAGGCCTGCGAGTTTGGTGCCTCTCCTCTTAAGAAGCCATTTCTTGGGGCGCCTGGGTGGCTCAGTCGTTAAGCGTCTGCCTTCGGCTCAGGTCATGATTCCAGGTCCTGGGATCGAGCCCCGCATCGGGCTCCCTGCTCAGCGGGAAGCCTGCTTCTCCCTCTCCCACTCCCGCTGCTTGTATTCCCTCTCTCGCTGTGTCTCTCTCTGTCAAATAAATAAATAAAATCTTTTTTTTTTTAAAAAAAAAAGCCATTTCTGGTCTCCAACACCCAGAGGATGTGTGGGCAGGAGATGTGCCAGTGGGCTTGCCCCAGTCTGAACCATCCGAGAAGGAAGGGGGGTTGGATCTGTCTGGTCTCAGATGCCAGGAAGCCGGAAATGTAAATGACCTTGGGGAGGTGTTGATTCTAATCAGTAACTGGACCGAACTAAGCATTTAACAGGAAAGATACAGTCACCATTCCAAAGGTAAAAGAGTGGAGATGTGGGTCTTTGTTCCTGTATTAGAAATCAGGTTGAAGGAGAGTTTGTAGCAATTTAAGGTGAGGTCTGTTGATTTCAGGAGTCTCTTTCAGAGCAGGTACCAGAATCTATGTTTCTCACCTATCTCTCCCAGTCCCCTAACAGCCAAGTGCATCTTTAGGATGAAGCATTTCTGCAGCACTCACTATGTGCCAGGCCTCTAAGGAACTTTTGTTCCTTTGCTCATTAGTCCTCTGGTCCATTAACATCTGGAAGGCTGAGGTCCTGAGACTCACCAAATTCAAAAATACCACTGTAGTTTACCCTGTTCCCCCATAAAGTGCAGTAAAGCATGACCAGAAGTTGGAGTGAGTATTAAGGCCTTTAATGAGCGTGTGGCCATAGGGGGACAGTGAGCTTCCAAGGAGATTTGGAGGCTGAGCCCGGCTCTGTGTGGCCCTGGGCTCTGGGCCTTTCGTTTTGCTGCTTAATGAATCCTCCCTGATTATCTTGCTTCTGCGGTGACTCAAGGTTATGTCAATTAGCCCTTCAGAGCCTGGGTCTTCTGCATAATTGTTGACTTAAATTAAGACAAATAGGTAAGGTGAGAGTTTACTCTGGTCTCTCTCTCGGGCCAGGAAGGGGAGACGGAGCTGCCTTTCGAAGCCCAGAAAGGAGAAGGGTTTCTCTTGGTTTCTGGACAGTCCACCCACACTTGGCACCACATGCCTTAGTGGATGTGGTTCATCTTCTCTCTTACTCTTCAGTCCTGACCTTCACCCTCTCTCTTTGATGGGTCTCCCAAGGGCATCAAAAACCTGGCCTCCTATCATCCTGCCTTGTCCTCTGCCTACAGGCATTGGGGCATCTTGGCCACCCAAGCCTTCAACCTTTCACCTTCAATTGCTTCTTCTTTTGGTCTGTCCCTCTCAGAATGGGCTGGCAGGTCTATCTCTGGGATCTGACCTTCTTGAGCCATTGGCACAGCCAAGCCTCCCTTGGCATGCAGGCTCGGACGGTCTCATATGCTGATTTCTGGAGCAGCCTCCTTCCTAGTGAGCCTTTCCCACCTGCAGCCCCATGCCTCCCGTCACATTCTATACCCAACTGCTAGGCTAATTTTCTCTGAGCACTATTTTGATTTTGTCACTTGTCCATTCAGAAATCAGCAGGAGCTCCCATTTGCTTCCCACCTTTAATCTAAACTTAATGGGTTTTAAGACCTTTGCAAAATCACGTTTAACTGCCCTCATCTCCTGCATCCTCCTGGTTTCTCATCTCTGTGCTGGTCCGACACAACACACATAAATTGCTAGCTTTGGGGCATGACGCTGCTCTTGCCCCTCAGATTCATGTCTGTCCCTACTGACACAACAGAGATGTGTGAGCAGGGCCCCACCAGGCTTGTTTGACATTATAAACCCTACCTCCTATGCAATGCCTGTCACATAGTAGGTGCTCAATCAATATTTGTTGAATGAATGAAAGTTAAAGGTATCTTTCCTTGAATAGCACTACTTGGGTTAACCGGCACAGACAGAAAAGACTTCGTCTAAGTAGGACACGCAACGAGTAAGCTCCTGCTTGAGGAACTCACGGTCTAGTGTAGACCTGTAGAGAAATAATAGGTATTTCCTTGATTCTCTGATTGATTGTAAAGTGCAATGTTAATTTAAAAAACAGATTTTGGGTATAAAAGAACTGCTACCACTTTAGTTATACACAGTGTGTGTTGAGTTTTAATTTTGGAAACTTTGAAATGTGGAAACAATACACATCTTAAAATGGAAAAAATAAAGTATAATATGGAGCTTTAGGTGCTGTAGTAGAGGGGTATACAAAATGCAAGGGAAGGATGCTATTGACTACGTGAGCTAGCTCTTGGCTGGTTTGCCAGGAAGAGTAGGGAGGGAGGGAGGGGAGGTAGGTTTCAGTAGACTTCGAAAACTGGCATCTCTGGACCTTCAAAACTGTGTGGCCTGAGACAAATGACTTACTCTCTTTCAACCAAGTTTCCCCTTCTGTGAATTGCAGATAATAATACAACCTACCTAGTCACCTGTATTTTACTGCCATTTGCTAAGCATTTACTATGCACGCAGCCTGGGTGAAGTGCTTGAAATATGTTATATAATCTTCACTTGTAGGTCTTGTTCATTCAATCCTGGGCACAGAGTAAACACTTAACAAATGGATATCTTTAGTGAATATCAGTTTTGGTGGTTGTTGATGTTGTAGTATCTGCCTGCTTTGGTGTTCCTTCACTTCTTTCTGGTAACAGCACTTGATGAAACTCCTCTCCCTCTGTCAGGTCATATTGGTGTGGCTGCTTCCTCTGCCCCTCCTTGTGGGACCCAGACGGGGGCACATAGCCTAGGCTGGGCCAGGGAGACCAGTGAATCCTGCTGCACAGTGACTCATTCAGAGATGGTGCCTGCTGCCTGACCCGAGCCAGTTGGAACTGTAAAGAGGACCCGTCTCTCTGCTGGACTGCTGGGCTGGTGGGATACGAGCTTGAAGCCATGGATGGGCATCTTGCTGAGGCATCCTGGGCACCTGTCTGAGAGTAGGGCTGGCAGGGAGGAGATGGACCCTATGTGAGCATTTGGATCCAGCTGGACCTGTTTATGCAGAGGCTTTCAGCACGCCCAGACATCTCAGTTACTGGAACCAGTACATTCCCCTTTTTTGATTTTTTTTTTTTGGCTTAAACTGGTTTTGGTTGGAATTCTCTATTTTACAATGAAAAGTCTGCTTTGACCCAGATAGAAATTGTGATGAGAACAATAGGAGGGTGAAAGGCTCAGTGTCACTCGGGTATAGGTGTGTGTGTGTGTGTGTCTGTGTGTGTATGGAACTGAGCCCATGTTTGGCACTTGAATATCTAACTACACAGGACTGAAAACATATGTTAAAAGCATGGGGCATGTGATAGGTGCTGAAGGACTCCAGGGGGAGGGTGGAAGCTTGCTGGGTGGCTGTGTTGAAGGCTGGAGCCTGTAGGAGCCTATGGGGAGACTGTGGAGGAGCCTTTGGGGGACTGTTGGGAGACCGTGGCCAGCAAGGAGGAGGGGGGTGGAGCTGCAGGTGGGTGGTGAGCAATGTGGACAGAGGGCAATGCAAAGTGTGGTCAGGATGAAGGGAGTAGATCAGCCTGACTATTAAGCTTAGGGAAGGAGGACACAGCAGGCAGACTGGTCTGGGAGCTTACATCCCAAGCTTTGGGGTTCCAGACCTGGGAGGTGGGGGTCAGTACCTCTGTCCCCAACAGCCCCATAACTGAAGCACCCTGTTTTACTCTCTGGAGTGGGATTCCTCAGCAGTGGAGGATATGTTTTCTTCAGTCTTCCAATATGCCTTTCACTTTTCTACATGAGAGTGTGAGCCCCTTTCTGGCAGGGAGCACTTCTGCCTCTTGGTTTTCTCTCATTTTAGCCTGGTGGTCCCGCGCTCAACCTGTGGTGATGTGGTCTGCCTGGGTGTGAATCCTGGCCCCACACTTACCATCCATGGCCCCTTGGGCCAGTCACTCACTCTCTTTGTACCTCAGTTTCCTCATCTGTAAAATGGGAATAACAGTGGTATCTACCTCAGAGGGTTGCTGGGAAGTTGAAATGAGTCAGGGAACATTCCAGTGTTGAGAACAGTGCCCGACGCAGAGTAAGTTTATTGAAGTATAAGCGACTTATTATTATTTTTGTTATTATGTGTCCCATTCCACAATGCTTTCTTTAATGTAGACTGTGGCCTGAAGCCGGTGTTCGGTAATCTAATTTTCTAAACGTGGAAGCCCGGGTGCACATGGTTGTGTCTTGCCCGAGGCACAAACTGACCGGGGCAGAAGGAGCACACAGCAGCTGTTGCCTGGAGAACCTCAACATTTCCAGCCAGATCTGGCTTGTGGGTGTGTGTGTGGTTGTCCCTTGGTTATTTTTTCTTGACCACCCCGCCCGCCCCCCACCCAAGCACTCTTTGGGGCAGGGTTCCATCATTGGCCTCATCTCTCCGGGGGCTCCTGACCCCACAGGGGTCCTGATTGGCACGGCCGTGAAATTCCCCACTGCCCAGTCTTGCCTTGACTTTTCTTTGTTACTCAGGCTTCTTTTATTTTGATTCTAGGAGCATCTGCTTGCAGGATTTCCGACACTCCTGGGCCCTCAGAGCTATGGGGTCTCACGAACGTATGGTCCCAGATCCCATCGAAAGACGATTTACCTAACAGATGGGATCTTTTGAATATTTATGTCTGGACACATCTGTTCTGGACTTGAAAGTTTAATAAAGCTTTTCATTTTCTGAAGCGCTGGTGAAGCCTGTCTGTGGTGAGCTGACAGCCCCATGGGTCAGCAACACAGCAGTGACTCTGGGGCATGGGGGTATGGCTTGGAAACCCCATTTGGCAGGCAGCCAGTCTCCCAACCACTCTTCCTTTCTGCTGCAACAGGAGGGAATGGCCAAGGGGCCAGGGGTGGGCAGTAGGCTGCTAACTCAGTGGACCTGTTGAATACATTTACAGAGAGGACAGTGGCAACAATTATTTGCAAAGGGGAACCATGTTTTTTTGCTCTTCTCTGGGGAAGATGGGTATCCTGGTGGGGGTGAAGGATGGGGCAGTCTGGCCTGTGTGGGTCTTTGCCCCCAGGGCACACAAAGTCTCTTGGGGGGAGTCTAGATGGAGGCGTAGGTAGGGGGAGGCTTTACCAATACTCTCAAAGGCGGGCTGTGAGGGTGTTTGTGTTGAGTACCTTCATCTTCTTAGTTCTTGCTGCCCCATTCCCTTTTCTCCTGACCTTGGTGGCATTCTATAATGTCCCTGCCCCCTTGTTGCAGGAATTCTCTGCTTTTAGTGCACGTGGTTCTTGGTCACACTGCTTTGCAGAATGAAGAGGTAGACCAGACGAAGAATGGTGGGCAGCAAAGCATAGTTTATTGAGTAATAGTACATAGCTCCCAGAGAGGGAGGAGGACCCAAGAGGGTTGCCCCTGGAGTTTCTGAGTTTAGGGGTTTTTAATGAGCTCTTTTGTGGAACTATCTTAAGCAGTCAGGGTGTGCTGAGTCGTGCCAATCAGGGCTTTGATCACGTATCTGTCTACCTATTAGGTTAATGTCAATGTGCTGATGGTCTTTTTTTGCTGACATCTGGGGGCTTATGTCTTAACTGCCGTTTGCCTGTGATAATGACAAGTGCTTTGTGGTTAATTGCCTTCTTCTGGGATGTTTTGCTGAAGTCATTTCTGCAAAGGCTGCAAAGCAGAATGTTAGTGCAGTTCTGTCTAAGCTGCAAAATGGGATGTCAGTGCTGTTTTCTCTTAGCTGTCCTGACTCCGTATTTTCTTGTTGGGGACTCTGGCCCTGACTACCTAACTGTCCAACTAACTCCTAACACCCTCAGACTCTGTTGCAGTCTAAACAGACTCCCAAGAAAGAAAAATAATAGCAGGAGTAACAGTAACACACAATGCAAAAATGCACTGAGTCCTTAACGAGCGCCAAGCACCATGCTATGTGCTATCTTTACTATCATGGCTAATTATCCCAACACTGAGGTACAACTCTTATTACCACCATATTACATGGGGATTTACTTGACTTGCCTAAGGCCATATAGTTACTAAGTGTAACTTAGTAAATCCTGGGCAGTCAGGATTCGAACCCAGCCCATCTTACACCAGAGGCCAAACTCAATGCTTTATTGCCTGCTGATTGGAATCTGCCAGCCAGCATTTTCTAAAATATGTTTTCTGGAACCTATGGTGCAATGATCATATAACTCCAAATGCATCTTTCCCTCTCAGGACAATTTATAATACACATCAACTTCTTAAAGGCTCTGAGGAGTCCTGCAGTAAAGAATCTTTGTGTACCTCAGTGTTTTCCAAATTTCTTTAACAAAAAACCCCTCCTTTTCCTTAATACCAACTAACAAGGGTCTCATAGACCTAATATACTGTGAGATGCTTTGGGAAACACCATTGAAAATGAGTGTTGGCTTAAAATATTACCTCTCCCATGGATACTTGCATTCTAACAAAGTTCAAAGTTTTAAGTCTCAGTAAGAAAAGGGCGGTTCTAGGTAGAAGCCATATTGATGGAATTTTAGGTATCATCAGTAGAGAGGGTTTTCTTAAGGGGGAAACTTCAAAAAGCACTGGATTCCTGTATGAATTAAAAAATATATATTTTATTTTGAAACAGATTCAAACTTAAAAAACTATAAAAACAGTACAAAGAAGTCCTGTATACCTTTTACTCTGACCCCACTCAGGTTTTGCTAGTGTCTCAGTAACTTCAGTTTTAGCACTGGCTCCAATCCAGGATCACACATAGTACTTGGTTGTCTTGTCTTTCTTGGCTCTTTCAATCTGGGATTGGATTGATTCCTCCTTTTCCTTTGATTTTCATGACTTTGAAAATTCTGAGGTGTATGGGCCAGTTATTTTGTAGAATGTCCCTTGGTTTCTGTTTGTGCATTGTTTCCTCTCCATTAGACCCAGGCTATGTGTTTTTAGCCAGAATATCATAAATGCTGTACTCTTTTCATGGAAACCTCTCTAGTGGTCGGTGTGTGATGTCTGTTGGTCCTGTAAGTGGTGATGTTAATTTTGATCACTTGCTTAAGATGGTGTCTGCAGGTTTCTCCGCTTAAAGAGATCCTTTCTCCCTTTTCCTATTTAATGAATGTTTTGTGGGAAGGTACTTTGGCACTGTGTAAAATCCATTCTTCACTCTGTCTTCACCCACTGGCTATAGCCTCTCTTGATGCTTCTTGCCTGAATTAATTGTTGCTATGGTGGTTGCCAAATGGTGAATTTCAAATACTGTGACTCCGTCTTCATTTGGTGGTTGCCTTTCTACTGCAAAGAAAAGCTTTTCTTCTTTCCATTTATTTATTCATTACAATTTCATATCTCCGTGGATTTATGTTCCTATTTTATTCAGTGGCTACAATCTGTTACTATCACTGTTTATTCTGATGCCCTAATTTTTCCAGATTTGGCCAGTAGGGACCCATTCAAACTGGCTCCTATATTGTTTTAAAAAATTTCCATCATTTTTAAAGCCCTTTCCTACTTTCTGGCAGCACATCTACTTTCCCTTCCTTTGCCCTAGAATCAGCCATGTCTCCAAGAAACTCTGGCTTTTAGTGAAGAACAGTATTTCCAAACCAAGATTTGGGCCAGAGGTGTGCTCATGGCTAGTGGGATGGTACAGCTCTCAGGCTCCATCCATGAACAGAGCTGGGAAATAACACAGTATATAATACACACATATGTACATTTATATTGAAAACCATGAGTTCCTATCGATGCTTCTAATTACAATCCAACATCACAGGGTATATTCTAGTTTCGCCCTTTCTATATTTGTACCTCCTTTTTGAGAGAAACTGGGCTCCCCTTATTTCAGCTACTCTACATAGTTAACCTCCAGATCCCATGACCCCCACTTTGTGTGTGAACCCTGACACAAGCTTGGGCCTGCCTTCCTGAGGTCTCCTGTCTCATTTGGGCCTGCCTAATGGCATTTTTGTTGAAGGAAGGTAAAAAGGAAGGAGGAAGGGAGGGAAGGTGGGTGGTAGGGATAGAGGAAAGAAGGGAGGAAGCTGATAAATATTTTTTTAAAGCAGAAAGAGGAAGGGAAGGGGAAAGCCATATGGATCTTGCAACTTTTTTTAACGCTCAAAATGAAAAATATTTGTGTTTGTGGTAAACTCAATAGCATTTGACCCTCTCAAGTATTAATTTATTTTATTTTTAGCATTCCAATGAGCAGAACGAAGAGCAATAGGTAGGAAGTATATGGTGGCAGATTTCAGCTCACTATGAGAGACATTTCTGAAAGTCAGAGCTGTTCAACATAGAACGACCTTGGTTGCAAAGGAGTGAGCTCCCTGTCAACAGAGGAGTTCATTTAGAGACTGTAGGACCACCAGTCAGAGTGACAGTGAAGAGATTTCTTGCATTGGGAGAGAAATTGGATTAATGCCTTAGAGATCAGTGCCGACTCGGTGATAGTGGGATAGCAGGATGCCAGAATGGGATCAGGTTACCCAAGGAGCAGGGACACCAAACTCCCTCATGGGTGACTGAGGAGGCAGGCAGGGCTCCAGAAGGAGACTTTTCTCTCTTTCCTGCTGGAGTCAGCAGCAAGATGAGTCTTCTAGAGCCCCGCGAGGGCGCAGCTCAGGGTTTTGCACCAATGTGAAGGAGCTACATGTGTGTTTGCATGACGAATTTGCATCTCGAGATAAAACATAGCTCCAGATTGAGACAGCCTTTAGTTCCACTGCCAACAATGTAATGTTGGCTTCAAAGAAGAAACTAAAAATGTTCTTCTTGGAGCTGGTTCTGGCCCTTGTATTTCTTTTATTGTTCCCAAATGGACCACATACTGGGGAGCTTTTGTGATTGCCCTAACAACAGTAACCTGTCAAGCACAACAAGCAAAATCCAAAAAGAGTTTCTTCTCAGAAGCAAATTCGAGTGTCAGATGTTTCTATATTCTTGTGTCTTCATTTTTACAGGCTTCACTCAACTAATCTACCTACAACTCTACTGTAAAGAAGCTGCAGGATTTAAAAAAAATTTTTTTTAAAGATTTTATTTATTTATTTGAGAGAGAGAGAAAGAACATGAGTGTGGGGAGGGGCAGAGGGAGAGGGAGAAGCTGGCTCCCTGCTGAGCAGAGACCCTGATGCGGGCTCTATCCCAGGACCCTGGGATCATGACCTGAGCCGAAGGCAGACGCTTAACCAACTGAGCCACCCAGGTGTCGCAGAAGCTGCCATTTTAATATCTTTTCAAGTGTTGAATCAAACTTAAGACTTAAAATTCTATATAATACCATCAAAAATGCCTTTAATACCTGGGATGACCAGTAGTTCAACAAACATTAGTTGAATGCCTTCTTTGTATCAGCAATTGTGCCAGTTCTGAATTATACAACTAACCAAGGTGTCCATGGTCCCATTTCACAGGTAAGAAAACTGAGGCAGAGTAGGTAAAAACTTTATTATGAGTAATAACCACCTTCAGTGTCAAGCTATATCATCTCTTCCTGCTTCCCAGAGTGGTTGCCTTGCTACCAAGGAGGAATGATCAGCGTTCATGACTGTGTTTTGTTTTCCTAATGAAGGTGCTGTAAATCAGAACCATTTTAAACCAGGGGTCAAATCCTGATGGGATTCTGCATCTGGACATTTCTTGAGCATTTTCATAAAAACCTGATGTTTGTTAGCTGGTTTGCATTATGTGTAAATATTTTTCAGCAGGATGTATTTGTGCTTTTGTTGTGTCTTTTGTAGGTGGGTACCCAGTTTAGTTACCGTGAATCTTGAAGAACAAGCTCTTCTACCAGGGAATAGTAAGAATAGTGACTATTTAGTGAGCAGATTGCTGCATGCTAGGCCTGTATGGACATTATCTCCTTAAACCTTTCTGACAACAGAGTGCAGATTAATTTATAGATGAAGAAACTGAAGCTCAGAGGTTGTCATGGGTTCCATCCAAAGCCCCATGGCTAGAAAGTGGCAGAATCAGGTTTTAAATTCAGATTTGTCCAACTCAGAAAGGGGGATATCCATCATACTATACTGCCCCTCAGGAGCACTGCCCCCGAAGCCAGGTGGGTGAGCATTGCATGGCAGTTATGATGGGTGGCAAGGGCCACAAGGGGGCCCACAGAAATAGGTTACGTAAGAGTTAAAATAAAATTCTACCAGGGAGGTTTTCATGTTCTTTTCCTGAACTCCGCAGGCCAGAGTTCAGATTTATGATACTGGAATATTCATGAGTCACTGCAGTGTACAGTATTAGGCAGAAAAACTTCTTGCGACAGAATTAACCTTAAGGCAAGGGCTCTTCTGAATTGAGGTTCAGATATTGTAGATGTGATCAATGCGGTCCTACAACCCACCTGGGAGGCTGTGGATTCACATCTTAAAATGGTATTTAATGATATGGAACATGGTAATGTCTATTTCCATCCACCCATCCATCCATCCATCCATCCACCCACCCTTCCATCCATCCATCCATATCCATCCACCCATCCACCCATCCATCCATCCATCCATCCATTACCTGCTATTTGCCTTACCCCCTACAGGGGCCTGTAGAGGTGTATCCAAACCAAACCAAACAAACCCTCCTAAGTGGCTTTCATCCAAGTTGGAGAGAGAGAGAGATGCATGTAAGAAGAGACCTACCATAGGGTAATGAGGTCTCTAAAGTATCAAAATGGGTGGTCCAGATACTGGGTATTTCCAGAGACCTAGAAGAGAGAGGTCTTTCAGGATGTGGTGAGGCTTGTCTGGCCATTTTGGTTGCCTTCAGGGACTGCCGTGGCACCTGTAAGACTGCCGGGAGTCCAATTAGTTCTAGTCTTAATACAGCCTGAGCTGACAAATTGGATATATGGTCTACCTACTGCTGAGATACATTTTGGACCTCTTTAGCTCTCTGTTTGAAAATGAGATGCCACCTTTCGTCTTAAACACCAGTGTGATGGTTCCGCAGGATTGAAAGAAGATGAAACAAGCAGAGATTCATTGGAGGAAGAACTGTTCCTCTTCATTCCCCAGTTTCACTGCTAAAATATAATGAGAGTTTGTTTGTCTGTCCGAAGCCAGAAAAACCAGCTCTCTAACAGCAGCCTCCCCCTGGCTTTTATGACCTCCAGGGCTGCAAGGTTGACAGTAGGGGACCCAGACACCGAGGGGGCCTTGAATGTGAGGTGCAGACATATGTGACATAATTAGGCAGCCTTTATGAGGAAAGCAGAGAGAAGTCATTAGAACTGCTGTTGAACAAAGGGAGACTTCCTGCTCCTACCCTCCTATTAAAGAGCTGCTTTTCAACTGTGTTGCACTTCTTTGATCCCCAAAGGGCCCTGATGTTTCGCTCACATCCTGTCATGAGATTTAATGATGCCTCACATGTGCACCAGGAGCGCGGCCCAACTTAGCATCGTTTGGGGAAAGGCATTGTAACATGACAAGTTTTTGATGTGGTTCCTTGCACGGCAAGGTTAGTGAGGCAGCTCTGCTGCCGCTAGTGAGAGCCCTGATTCTGCTGGCCGTGGAAGCGGTTGAAAGGAATGATCGAGACAGGGAGAGATTGCCAAGTTCCTCGGCAGAAATTTTGTTTATTATGGGGGCTGTAGTATCAGCTGGTGCAATGCTCAGGAGAGGAAAGAAAGAATTTGGTCTTGGACCGTCTTCTTTCAAAAGGCTGGGGAATGTTTCGGAGGGATGGATCTTCTTCCAACCTATGGTTCCCTGTGATCATACACACAAACAGCTGCTAAAAGGAAGATTAATAGGCCCTTAGGGACCACTCAGCCCATACCAGATATATGAATCCTTCTACAAAATTCCTGGTAGGCAGTCTTCCCCATCTGCCTAAACTGCCCTAAAGATGAGGAACTTCCCACAAGGTAGCCCAGCGTAGTATGGCTGCTCTGACAGTTTCGAAGTTCCTCTCCATTCCATTGCTTCTTGCAACTTCTAACACTGGACTCAGCTGGGGGCTTAGTGGCTACATGGAATAACTGGACTCTTTTTTGTGGAAGTGCCCCCCACCCTGAGCCTTCTCATTTCCAGGCCAAGCATCCCATTTCTGCTAGAGTTCCTCTGATACACCCTGGTTTTCCACACCCTCATATTTGATGGTCCTTTTTGGAATGTCCTGGCAGGATAGCACCACCATCCTTGTTCTCTGAATGCTGATTAAGTTTGGCTTGGCTTCCTTAGTAGCTCTTGAGCCCCAGTTTCTGAAATGGAGCAATAATCTCAAAATACAAAGACAATAAATTGAGATTTCTCATGAGATTTCCAAATAGGTCCAAGTTCATAATCCAAGTGTTGACTTGTGTGAACATTTCTTTTCCTCCCTGACTCTCTGGATTACAAGCGTGTCAAGGGCTAATGCTTGGGCCTCTCTCTTTGGTGATTTCACCCAGAGGATTTTCCGAGTACTCTACAAATGAATGCCAGTGGGAGTGAAGGAAACCATTCCTAGCTGCCTCTTGGTGGAGATGCATCTCAATCCATCCACTACTTTCCACCTGCATTGCCACCATGTCATCCAAGCCCCGTCATTTCTGTCCCAGATTACAGCCAGAACCTCCTAATGATCTCCTTACATTTATTCCTATTCCTGTAAACACAAATTGCTAAAAACATTCTAGCAGTTTCCCGTTGCATATTTGACAAACCCAGTCATATTATCATGTCCCTGAAGGCCCTGCGAGATCTGACCACTGCTTCCTTCTCCCAGGTCATCTGATAACTCTCTTCCCCCAACCCTATCCTCCATCCACACTGGCCACCTTTCAGTCCCTTGGACACACTGGCTTCTTTCATGTCGGGCATTTACATGTGGTTCGCTCTGCCTAGAACACTCCCTCTGCCTCACTCTTTGCCTGGTTGGCTCCTTTTCATCTTCAGACCTTAAATATTATAGACTTATGCACTGTACCTATGGAGAGGCCCTCCCATGTCTCAGATCCCCTGTCTGACCCTGAACTCTTTATAGAACTGATAACAATTTGTAATTATGCATTTGTGCACTTGCTTATTTTCTGTCTCCTCTTACTTCCTTCCACCTCCTGGTCCTCCATCAGGCCAGGGTCTTGTCTTCTTTGTTTTCCAATGTATTGTCAGCTTCTGGTGCATGATGAAGGTGCAGTGTGTGCTTGTTGAATGAATAAGTGAATGGATGGATGGATGCAGTGGCGTATTTGTCTCCAGCTAAGCATCAACTTGAATACAAGATTCATTCCTGAGTTGTAATCTGTATGTTTTAGGAGAAACTTTTAAGATAGAACAATCTTGCTGAAATAAACACCCCTTTGCTTTTTTCATTCTTCATGGTTTGTCCATGAATGGGACAACCAAATATGAGGATATCCAGCAGGGTAAGAAAAATCTCTTTCTTGTGTCTTTTTTTCCTAAAGCAAGAAACCGTTCCTAGAAGCTCCCAGAAGACCTTTCCTCAACTTGATTGGCAGATTTGGGTCACATTTGCACCCTAAACCAATCCCTGGTAAGGAAATGTGACTACCACCATTAATTTAGCTAATCACATAGTCTTTGTAGGGGTACAGGTTATTCAAACAAAGTTGGGATTCTGTTCCAATGGAACAGGGGATATATTAGGACAATTTTTGTTTGCAAGTATAAGGACATCCAAATAAAAATGATCTAAACAATAAGAGAAATTTCATTATCTTATGTAACAAGAAGACCAGTAGTAGGTGGTTCCAGAGTTGGTGGATTTGCCAGCTCAGGGATGTTGGTCTTTCCATGATTCTCTTGGCTTTATGGATATGCTTGGTTTCACTATGGCTGTCACAGCTCAAAGCACTGCCACATTCAAATGCAGGAAGAGGGCAAAGTCTCTGGTTTGTGTCCCTTTTTTAGAACACTGGAAACTTCCCCAGTGACCCATGAGAGTGTTGTCCTTATGTCTTATGGGCTAGGGTTACATCCTGTGCTTGGGTCTAAATCTATTACTGGCACGTGAAAAGGATCAACATGATTGGCTTAAACTAATCAACATTTAACCTTTACTCCTGGATGGGAGTGGAGTGTCCTTGGCCAAAGACAAAGGGGAGAAAGGGAGGGTTGCTGAAAACATCTGGAGAATTTGCAGATATCTGCCAGCCAGGAAGGAAGAGGTTGGGAATACTGTTGGGTATCCTGCAACACATGAGTCATTATTTCTCTAGTTGGAAGAATTAAGCTGAGCACCTATATAAATGAGGAGTGTTCCCATCTGACTAAAAGATTTAGGGGCCACAGACTTAGTGAGAAAGATACAGAACATGTAGTCACGGCTACTTCATGAGAGTAGCAGCCAGCGATGCTGTTTTCAGGATTTCTTCTTCTTTGGGCTAGGAGTAGAGAGGAGTGGAAATCCTACAGGATATATGAGTTATTGAGGTGGGCTTCCATGGTGGGACACTGGAGTATAGGGAGGGGAGCAGCACAGACCTCCTCCTCTAGCCCAGCTTCCTGATTTACAGCCAGGAAGGAAGGGAGACTCCTCTCCCAAACCCTGATGCTGCCGGTAAGGGGCCTTTCCTCTCCCATGTCCACCCAGTGGTCCAGAAGTGCCTCTGGGACTTATAGGCCTTATCCCTTCTTCCCTTTTCCAAAAGATGCCACTGAAAAGTAGCCAAGTAAGCAGAGAGGTTGTTGGTAATATCTTTTCATCAGGATGTACAGCTGTGCACTTCTTTTCCTGGGGTCCAAATCTTGAAGATATCCAACTTGATTTGGATCTATCATCTTCTCGTTTCTTACCTTTAGCAGTTTGACCTAACTTGGCTTCCCCAGTTTTGTCACTGGCTGGCTTCCATGCAGAAGGGGAGCAAAGCCTTGTCACTGAGGACCTGTAGGGTCCAGGGTAAATCTTTTCACAATTATGATGACTAGTTCCTTCATCTCTAAAATACGGATAATCATGCTCTCCTTGAAAGAGCAATGCACACCATGCAGTGGACATTTGTGCTGTGCAGTAGTCTCCTCTTTTCCTTCCTCCGAAGCTTTGCTCTCTCTCATTTGTGTTTTATAGTCTGTCTGTTTGGTTGTTCACTTATTTATTTATTTATGGTAGTGAAAGCTGGGCCCCTTTACCTGATGGCTGGGGTTCAAAAACAACTCCTCTGGACTCATCCTTTGTTAATATTCACCCAGTGCCTTGCAAATGGCTCTGGAGGTCTCTCCTTCATGGGCTGCTTTAATGTGGCAGTTATGAAAGCAGCTCAGACCAAGCTCGATTAGCATAATAATGAAGCTTCTGCTGCAGCATTATCATCCTCAAAGGAAATAGCTGGAGTGGTCACAGAGCCTTTAACAAGTACTGCTTTAGGATAAAAAAGGACAGGGTGGGAAATGATAGATGGCAAATGTGGAGTATTGCAGGGGAGATTGGAAGGGGTGGGAACTAGCAGGGGAAGTGGGTGGGGGGGAAGCTTGTTTATTGTCTTCTGCCTTGCTCCCAAGATGTGTCCTCTGTAACTACAGAACTTCCTTTGGTCGTGGCCCTTTAGAAATTCACTGGTATCTGCATTTCCAGAAAAAATTAATAGTAGTGTCTCTTCTGGCTGTAGAAGAAGGAAAAAAAGTCCACAATAGTAGCAAAGTGTTCAATAACCCCTGAAAAACAGGCTGGGTGGACAGTATTGTCTCCCTTTTCACAGATGAATGCCCGTCCATCCGTCCATCCATCTATCCATCCATCCATGGATCCATATTAATTTTGCTCCAGAAATGATTTAAGGTAGTTTCCAGGTGAAGTATCCAAAATGTCAATGCTAGGAAGAGGCAGTGTGCAGATTTGAACTCAGATCTGCCGTCACTCTTCCCCCTCACCAAGATTCTCTGTAATCACTAGAAAATCCAAAGCAAGAACCATTATGTTCTAAGTCTTTTTCATGAATTGTCAAGAAACAGGTTCAGCTGGATTTTTGTGGCTGATGCTCATTTATGCTCCTCCAGCTGTTTTCTCAGCCCAGGGATCTAATAGGAGTATGAATATGCCTCTACAGAACCATTTGATTGACCAGTGGCCCAATTTGGGCCAGTGTAATAACTTTGATTTGCACATTTAAGCTATTGGCTACTTTGCTAGATTTTTTAAAAACAGGGATCAGCTGTTCCTTCATTACACAGACATGAAAAACAGCAGGAAAACTTAAGCACACTCTGGCTTTCTCTAGCCACATAAAATCAAGCACTAAGGGCAAGGCATAGTCTGGGTAATTCAAGAAAATCTCCTTAAGCCCCTCCCTTTCCTTCATCAGTGCATGCACGCAGAGCAGGAAGAAAGAACATCTCTACTGAGAAAAAGAACTGACTGCAGGTGTATACAGTTTGCCATACTAGACTAGTGGCATATTTCACATTTGGGGAGGTGGCTCTTTTGTTTAGCTAAGTACCTTAATGGCCTCTTCGGTGTGAACGATGAAGCCTTACCTCCTCCTCCAGAGGTTGATTTGGAAAGGAATGAGGCAAAGAGAGGTCGGAATGACTATATAATAAAGGGGAGAGAACACAGAAAAGTGAATGGGAGGAGGGAGTGATGCAGAGACAGAAGCCACTGGATGGGGAGGGGGACGCTGCAGAAGACAGTTGTCTGGTGAGGGAGACTCTGGTGGAAATGGCCCAGGAGCTCTGGCTTTTAAGTTGTTTATGGTTCTATGATAGAATTCCTTCTGGAATTCCCTACCTTTACTAAAAAAGTCTATCTGCAATATGCAACAACTTTAGTGTGGGTGGGGCTTTGGAGATTTAACAGGAAAAAAGCTGCACCTCATATTCAGCTTGGAACAGGACAGAAAGAGTGACCACAGAAGGGGATATGTGACAATTTGTGAGATCACCAGGAACAGGAAATCTGAATGAGGGGTGACCATCTAAGACCCCTGGGGATCAATTAAAAATCATTTGATTTGTAGGATGGGGCTTAAGTCAGATTTCCTCCCATATTGTAAAGAAATGGGACCCCAGATGTTTATCTATGCAGAATAGATTTGCTTTCATTTTCTTGAAGTTCTGATAGAAGTCTGAATGATCAATTCAGCAATTATGATGCTTCAAACCTCTGCATCTTTTGCAGAGTTTGCTGTCCAAGATCACTAGCAGAGATGTCATATTCATATGGTTCTTTGCAGTTTATAAGCACTCTGTGTTATTTCACTTAATCTTCATAACCCCTTTGGGAGGGAAGCTGAAAACCGAAATCACCCTGGGAGCATTGATCTATTGCCATTAACTTGTTTGGTCTCATGAAACAGCTTTAACTAGTTGTATGTGCAAACACAATACTCAACTCAATGTCTATATAAGGAAGAACATACCAGCATGGTAAGGCTTTTGGCTGATGGAGGTGGTGAGGGGTAGAGTTTGCAATTATTGAGCAATTTCCCTTCCAGTTGCTTTTTAAGTACAAGCTAAGAAGGATTAGCCCATGCAACCGTATTGAAGCTGTGACCACATGGGATGCACTCTCAAAGTTACAGTCAAAGAAATAGCCCAGGAACCAAAAGGCAATTTTATAATATCTCTGGTTCTTGCAATTTTTCAAACATCATGACTTGGATGCAAAGTCCCCAGTAATAATTTAAAAAATTACCTTTTCTATTTGGTTAATGCTCTCACATTCCCTGGATTTGCCTCTAAACTTTCTGAGAACTCATTCCCCTCAGGTCTAGACTTGATGGTGTGTTTGTTCTTTCTACCCCTTTCTGTCTGTCCCCCTGCCCCCAAGTCTGCACAAAAGCTCCACAGAACAAACCTGGCAATGGCAGAGCCCTTCTCAAAAAGAGAGGAGAAGAAACTGAGTCAGGGAGGTTAGAATATGCTTTTGTGGAATGGGAGAGAAAGACTAAGAATACATTTACATAAATGTTTCAGGGTTGTAATAAATAATGTTAAAAGTTAATCTGGCAATATGCATGATTATTGTTTTGTTGTATATTAATTAGGCAATAAATGGTAATGGTTTGCAAATAATTGTGCTTATTATTTATTTTTAAGAAGAAAGTGTATTTTTATAGTTGTTCTCTTTTGGCTTTGCAAGTTCTTCAGTATTTTAAAAACAATGGTCATACTGTTGGCTCTTTGCCTGACACCATGGATATAGTTTCATTCTCATGGGAGGGACCCAAAATCAAGCATTATTCACTGACACAGACTTGTCAAAAGACAAATACTTAAATCTGATTCCTCAGAAATATTGGTTTCAATCATTCTTCTACTAATCCTTTATGACTCAGGGCTGTAGATTTTCGAGCAAACTTTTTTTTTTTCTTTCAGAATATCTTAAAATAATTAAAGCTGGCTTGCCTTCAAGATCAGCCTTATGGTGACTCACAAGTGTGATATGATTTTGGGGGCAAAAAGAAGGTCCTTCTGTCCCCTGCATTGCCACCCCCCTATTTGCTAAAATTCACTATTTGCTAAAATTATTTCACTCTTCTGAGCATTCCATTTTCTGAGCTCAAGGAGAGATAACACTTTGACTGAAGTCATTCTCACATCTCCAAAGAAAAGCTGAGTGGGGAGGTGTTTTAGGTGCTAAAAGGGCTTAGAGGGGGACTCACGCCTGGCTTTCCAGGAACTGAGAATCTGGGCTTTTGCTGATTCTGAAAAACAGGGACCTGACTGCCACATTGGGTTGTGCAGATGGTTGGATCTAGGTGGTGGGCAGTGAAGGGGAGCAGAATATGTTACCCCAAATATGCCTCTTTAGCATAAGGATGATCTGGAGTTGGTTATTTTTAAGAAACAGCAGGCACAGGAGAAGCTCTGAAAAGGGGAGAAGATACCCTTTTATAAGAGACACTTACATTTGGGCGCCTAGGTGGCTCAGTCGTTAAGCGTCTGCCTTCGGCTCAGGTCATGATCCCAGGGTCCTGGGATCGAGTCCCACATCGGGCTCCCTTCTCGGCAGGAAGCCTGCTTCTCCCTCTCCCACTCCCCCTGCTTGTGTTCCTGCTCTCGCTCTCTCTGTCTGTCAAATAAATAAATAAAATCTTTAAAAAAAAAAAAAAAAAAAAAAAAAAAGAGACACTTACATTTATGAGGGAAATTTATTATAAGACATTTACATTTGGGGCACCTGGCTGGCTCAGTTGGTTGAGTGACCAGCTCTTGGTTTGGCTCAGGTTGTGATCTCATGAGTTGTGGGATTGAGCCCTGCATCAGGCTCTGTGCTCAGTGGGGTCTACTTGAGATTCTCTCCTTTCCCTCTGCTCCTCCCCACTTCTCTAAAATAAATAAATCTTTTTTTTTTTTTTTAAGACATTTACATTTACCATTTCCCTTGCTGTACCTGGAAGAGGAGGATGACCAAATCTCTAAAAACTCTAATCAACGGAAAAGGCAATGAATGACATAAATAACAACCCTACCCTTGTTGACTGTGTTTTGCCTGATAACATCCTATAACTGGCTCCCCAACCTGCCCCCCAACACCCTCTTTTGTTTTTAGCTGGAGATGGTATTTAATGTGGTAGCTTGGGCCATTTCAGGGAGTTATTCAGTTTCCCTGGGTATCAAACTTCTATTTGTTTTTCTCCTATTAATCTGTCTTTCTAATATGGGGTGGGGTTCTCAGCCAAGAACCTAGAATGGTAGAGGGAAATTAGTTTTTCCTCTTCTGCATCAGGTAAGAGGAGGGAATTAGGTGGTGTTTCCTATAGCTTGTAAGAGAGACTTCAGCCAAGGCATTCAGAAGGAGACTGTGGCTGTCTTGAAGGCCTCGGTGACTGTTCTCCTGAACTGTAGTGAGGGGAGCTTGTTGTCCCCTTTCAGGTAGGGGGTGTTATCCATTTATCATGATATTGTGGGACTCTGAGTTCCGTAATTTTCTACTGCCTGAAGACAAAAGAGGAGGAAAAGTTGAAATCTCACCAAGGCCCCATCTGACTGTGGTTTTCTTATTTTCTTTTCTGTCTTTAGCTCTTCTTTATTCTCTGCAGGTAATCTGAGGCTGACTCTTCTCCCCCAACCTCTTCCTCTCCCAGGTTGTTATTTAAAGACCGAGGGCTTCTGGACACCTCCTCTCTGCCTCTGAGCTGCAGGGAGGGCAGGCAGGGATCACAGGGGCAAGTGCTCACTGTCATTCTTCCCAACAAGGTGAGGCAGGTTCTCTCTTCCAGAGCCTCAGAGCTGGGGCTGATAAACAGCCGCGCCAACTGTTTTCTGCAAGAATGGCCCTGGATTCTCCCTGGAGTAAAACACCTGCACCTTGGTGGGCAGCAAGCAGAGGAGGCAGCGGAGGGAAAACTGCTGGAGGTTGCAGTAGTCAATTAATTAACATCATGTAGCCAAGGGGAGGAGGAGTTCTTGAACTTGATATGCAAACTTATGCAAAATCATATGTAGATTATCCTAGGTTCAGAATGAAAAGTTTCAGAGGTCTGGCATTTTTCTTAAAAGGAATTCAGTATTGTAGAATCACATAGAGAACAAGAAGTAGAAATATTCTGAGTTAAACAGTTCAGTTCCTCATAATTTGCTTCCATGATAATAACCACTGTTTACAATTTGGTGAGTGTAGGTAAATCTCACTCAACCTACCTGTTCAGCTCTGTCACTGTTTTCCAGGAATCTTGATCTTGAGGGTTCCAACGGACTTCTCACCTGTGTTAGACCAGTATATACAGTGCGCCCTGGCCATTATGCATTTCCATCTCTGAGTTTTGCTTAAATATTTTCAAGGTATCAAATAGCCATGCAATGTGTTCTGGAAATGTGAGTTTCGGAGTGAGACTTGGGTTTGGATTGGGCTGGGTGACGTTATATAACCTTAGTGAGCCTTACTTTCCTCTTCTGCAAAATGGGGACAAGGATATCAACCCTATCATGGTTAGGGGACTATTAAATGAGCCACTGTATTTGAATCACATAGCATGTACACCTCATAAGCTCTGTTATTATCCAAATCTGATGCAAATTTTAAGGCCCAGCTTGAGTCCTACCTCCTTCATGAAAGTTTTCATTTCCACCACAGCTTGAAGTAATCTCTATGTACTCTTGAGGTATTTATTCGCTGTGCAATTCATATGGAAATTAAAAATGCATTGCTTCATGACTTGTCCTTTGTTGTTGTCTTATTAATTAACCTGTGTTGTTATTTAATTAACTTTCCATATCTTTATTTCTTGCCTTCCCAACTTGACTTTACAGTCTTTGAGGAGGGATACTATGTCTTAGGTTTTACAGCCTCCCCAGATGTCCGGAGGAGTGCTTTGCGACAAATACTTGATCACGTTCCTCTCCATAGATTGAGAACCAGGAACAAAACACACTGTTAAGCAAGCATTCCTAAGTGGTCACCTAGACCATGGAATATGCTTCTTCCACAAGGAGCTTATCCTTTAAAAAGATAACCTTTTTGTCCTTGTATGTTTTCCCTCTTGCATATTCTCTACTTTCATGAGGAACAACAGAGCCCAATGTTAGCCCATGGGTTTTTAACAGAAGTTAATAGCAGTAGGCACCAAACTCATGGAAAAACAGATGAACAGGTGGAAAGTCTCCTTAATTAGACCTTGCTTGTTGAAAAGAGTGGCACTGGGAATGGGACTTCCACACTTTACACCTCTTCCCTTGATCTTATCAAGCCTTGAGGGAACCAGCTGTGACTTCACTCCTCACTGTAGCCTCTGAGCTTAAAATTCTTATTTTCAGGTCCCCAGGTTTCGGGGTTGGAGCACTGCCACTGCAAATTCCTACTTTTCCCTAGACTAAACCAGATCACTTTAGCTGTAGAGATCAGAAAGTCATTTATCCAGTGAATCACCTTGATATCCTGCTTGGAGCTCTGGAGAAATCACAGGGAACAGATCAGAAGGTTTATGTAAAATCATTCAGTTTTTTAAGACACACACACACAAACACACAAATTTTCCCTCTAACCACACACTATGATAAACAGGGTTATCTTGTGGTTAAAGTGATACACTCTACATTTGGGGTCATGTTTATTGGACAGCCCTCTTATTTTCCATACAAGTTTCAGTGTGAGACCAGAAAATGTGAACAATTACATGAGTTTCATATTTCTCCAGGGGTCATTGTGAGGATGAATGAAATCTGCCAGAACCTCGGTTTTATATCCCTGGTTAAAAACTAAAGATGCTGGATGTGAAAACAAGTTCAGAAAACCCTGGGTTTTCCTTTTGAGTGGCACTGTTAATACTAAATACCCCATGTGCATTTGTTATATTGGCAGATAAACATGGGTTGTTTGAGGATCTGGGTGTTCACAAGAATTTAGACCAAATCACAAAGTCATGTTGATGCACCTGGTGTCTTCTGTACCATGTCCTTGGGTGGGTGTGTCCTTATCTCTCTTCCTGGACTGGTGGTTGGCACTGACCCTCAGGCGGCTGCCCAAGGGTTCATCTTCTTTCTTTGCTCTACTCCTTTTTACTTTTTCTCCTCTCTTTCATACTTCATCTCTCTCCCTTCACCTCTCCTAACCCCCTCTTCCCTACCTATTTTTTTTGCCTTTCTTTCCTTGACCTTGACTTTTTTTTTTTTTTTTAAACACCATTAACCTGCCAGGGCCCTTATTACTAAAAAGTACTCTTTGGCTATAAATAAACAGGTTTCAAGCAGAATAGAGTTCTTATAAAGAAAAAAAACAACAACCATGACATCTAGAGACAAGCTGCACACGTATTTCTCCTGCAGTGGAATTATGGAAAGGAGGTTAAAGCCGTGCCAGACTTTCACATAGGGAAGGTAGGGAAGGCACTGATTTATTTTATTCAGCCTAGTGGCTGAACTCAAGGAAGAGCTGCGGAGGGGAGACATTGGGTCTGAGTTCAGGAGGAGACCCCAAAGATCTGTGGGGTCTTACTCCTCATGTAAAAAGGAATTGTTCAGTTTTTCTGATTAATCTTAGTGGGAATGTTGGTCTGGAGTGGCACTCTAATAGGCATACATTATTATTTCAATTATTCCTCACCATTTTGTAAGGAAAGTAGTATTATCTTCCTTTTCCAGGTGGGGACAGTGCTCAGAGGGCTAGTTTAATTGCTAAGATCACTTAATTGGGAAGTGGTGGGGCTGGGAATTGATTGAACCTGGCAGTCTGACTTGAGAGCCCCTTCTTGTTGAAAACATACTGCCTTGTACATGGTGATTAACAAAGTTTACTTGTATTGATTTCACCTGCTTTATTTTACATTTTACTTTCTCCCTTCATCAATACCAGTTTTACTTGTTCTATCCATGATGTCTAAATTATGTATATCCTTCAGGACTAACCCAATGCCAGATAAAGTGTTTAGTTATCAGACTTCTCTCTTTTTCTTTGTTACCTTGTTCTTCCCTCCCTCCTGTCCCCCCTCCCCTCCCTTACCCTCCCCTCCTCTCCCTTTCCTTCCCTCCCTTCATCCCTCCTTCCTTCCTTCCTTCCTTCCTTCCTTCTTCCTTCCTTCCCAGTATTTAGTTGTTTTAATTCTGGAGGTATAAATCATTTATCTTAGTTCTTGGGGTTAGTTTGATCTAAAACAGAATAAACCTCATTTCAAACCTCCATCGGAGGTCCTGCTGGAAGTCTGGCACTCTACCCAGTGGTTCTGCAAATTCCCCGAGGGCTTATAGTCTTGTAGTTGCCTCTCACGCTGATTTCCTGTTCCTGCTGAAATTCTTGCTCTCATGCAAGTCTTGCTTCCTGTATCTCTTTTATCTGCCCTACATCATTTTGAACATAGCATGCAGCCCCCACAAATTTCCTTCAACCCAAAGCTCTTGCATACAGCAGATGTTACCCAATGTTTGGGATCATGTTGCAGAACTACAGACGTGTTATTGAATGTTGTGCACCCCTGCTCCCAAATTTCCTGGCCCTTTCCATCATGGGAATTTCTCTCTAACCTTCCTTCTTAGGCCCCCAGACTTGCTCATGTCAGGTGGCCCCCATCCTTGTGAAACTTTGTTCTCCTTTTTATGTTCCCCAAATCTCTTCCTTAAGTTACTAGTAAGCAGCCACCCACAAACTCCCCAAATCCTGTTATTTATCTAGCTAGAACAGTCTACCTTCTTCTGTCTAGAAGATGACCAGGGGTCCCATCTTCCATAATCAAATATTTTGATATGTTCTTCTAACCAAAAGAAAAGGTTTTTCTCAAGGAGAAATTCTGTCTTCCTCCTCAGTTTCCTGGCTCAAAATGCATTATGCTTATAAAAATAACAGTTTTCTTCTTTCCTGTTACATCATCTATACGAGACCCATATCTGTGCTATATTTTTATTTTATTTTCTGTTAGCCTCTGGAAATCAGGTGACTTGATGGTATAAACTTCTCATTTTATTCATTTGGTATTTAACCCTTATTTGGACATTACTGTGTTTTTCTTTTAAAAATCAAACGAACTGTTCTATCTTTAACAGGACAAAGGCATACAATCACTTTTCTGTTAATATTAGATTGGAAATCACACTGTTCACTTTTTTTTAAAGTTTACTTATTTAAGTAATCTCTACACCCAATGTGGAGTTTGAACTCACTACCCCGAGATCAAGAGTCACGTGCTCTTCTGACTGAGCCAGCCAGGCACCGTGAAATCATGCTCTTCACCTTAAAGATAACTCCAAGATGAAATCATGAATAGAGACAGTCAGGTTTCATAGCCCTTTTTGTTCGTTTGCAGCCCTCTATTATGCTCCCCCAAGTGTGGAAGAGATTGCAGAGGGAAATAAGATAATGCTACCTGATTATGAACCCATGTGGGGTCCAAACACGGGGGACAGTATCTCTTTGCTTTCACCATCAACTGGGTTTTCAGATCAATGGATTGACCTTGGCTGAGCATGGTTTGGAGTCGCTCCTCTCTCTGGTCTCCCTGTCTTGCTTCCCTGTTTCCTTCATGCATACTTCGAGGTTCACTCCTACCAAGGGTCTTGGTGTCATCCTGGTTTACAAGACGAATTTGAGGCCTTTGGGGTGTTGTTCCTGGCTCCATCCTGGTGGCTAGGGCTCCTCGAGTCTACCTGGCTGTGGAGGGGAAAGAACACCATCTCTAGGCACACACGCATTCACTAAAGATGTGGGTTCATAGGTGGATTGTGGTGGGCTCAGGGAAGAGGTGATAAGAAAGCCAAGATCTGGTTTCTAGGGGCTTTGTCCACAGGAGGAGCTCGGAGTCTGGTTTGTATTGAGAACATTTTTTTTGTGGAGCTGTGTGGAGTAGTGATCCCATGCATTTGTTGGGCCGTTTGCATTTACCAAACTTTCTAATTTTTTTTGAAACATTCTAACAAATCTCCTCTCTCTGCTGGTAAAGACAGCATAGGGTCCTAATTTTGCTTGGTGTCCAGACCTGCTTCTCCCCCTGGGCAGTGTCTATGTTTGCTGTAATTGGATGATGCCACACAACCCACTGCCTTTGCCAGATTTCATTATGAGTTGGCGTCTTCTGTATTAATTTCCCCACTCTAGGGCTCTTTCGAAGCAAGTGAGGCCAATTTCCTTTTCAATAGCACAAATCTGGAGGCCCATTTTGAGCTGTGAGCTAAGTGGGTGCATTTGTGCAGCTCTGATTGACTGACAGTGCACTCTTTGTTTGATTTGATTTTTTTTTTTTAAATGATAGCTTGATCCTGAGAGGCAGCTGGCATTCACTAGAAGCCAGAGGACCCATCCTTGAAAAGCCAAAGAATACATTTGGGCAGCTGGTTTTATCCAGAATGATTTTTTGTTGGGGAGTGAGACACAGGCCTGCAGTTCTCAGAGTCAGTGCTGCTCTTCTGCAGGCCCTCCCTCGCTGACTTGGGAGACTTCACGGTCTGGTCACTGGAGGAATTTGGAGTGAGAAGGACGTAGGGGGATATGAATAGATTGGCCAGAGGAAATACAAGAAGCCCAGTTAAATTTGAATTTCAAATTAACAATGAATAATTTCTAGCGTAAGTATATCTCTTGCAATTTCCGGGAAATGTTGCATGGGGTGTACTTATACTAAAACATCCTTCATTGTTTATCTGAAATTCGAATTTAACTAGATGTCCTGTATTTTTATTTGCTAAATCTGGCAACCGTTGAAATATGTGAAAAGGTGAGTGTACTTGTGGTCACTGTAAAGAGCCAAAAAGATGAAGGAACCAAATCCAAGGACAAAGAGGAAGGAAGGATCATGTGAAAAATAGGACATTGCCAATGGAAAACTTGTTTAATTGGCACAAAAATAAAAATTAAAAATATATCTCATGGGAACCAAATGTGCTATTTTAGGCTCCTTAGCAACAGGAAAACGGGGAGAGTTAGTTTCTTAAAGACTCATATCCCCCATTAGACATTAGTGATAGTATGAATTCAAACCAGATTAAGCATTTCTGATTTCGCAGTATGTGGACAGTGGTTTTCAAACTCATGAGACTCACCTGGAGGGCTTGTTAAAACACAAATTACTGGTCTGTGCCCGAAGTTTCTGACTCAGTAGTTCTGGTCTGGGCCTGAAATTTTGCATTTCTACCAAGTTGCCAGGTGATGCTGATGCTGCTGGTCTGGGGACCACACTTGGGGAATCAATAATTTAAACTTGTGCTAACTAATATGGTGGCCACTCAGGCTTGAACTATGGCTAGTCTGAATTGAGATGTGTTTTAAATATAAATATACACCAGAATTTGTAGACATAGTATGAAAAAGGAATGTATAATATCTCATTAGGAATTTTAAAATATTGATTACATGTTGAAATGATGGTATTTTGCATATATTGGGCTAAATACAATATGTTATTAAAATTAATTTCACCTACTTCCCCTTTTGCAAAACTATGTTTACTAGAAGATGTAAAATTACACCTGTGACTCATGTTTGTGGGCTGTATTATATTTCCATTGGATAGCACTGTTTTAAGCCATCTTTTGGGTCTGAATTTGGGCATCCATGAATTAGTGAGGGAGAATTAGTGAGATAGGCAAAAATGCCTTAGATTTTGTGACCTGTTCTTGAGTTTAGTTTCTATTCTAAGATTTACTAAATTCTCTTACCTTGGTGTGCCTTTTGGAACTTTAAAAATGTTCCAGTGTCCTGGTGCTTGATACAAGTAGGCTCCAGGGCATGCCCTCATGGTGGTAGGGCAGACTGTGACAGCAAGAGCTTCTACTGGGGAGCTATAAGAAATGACCAGGCTGTCATTTCTGGTCAGGAGGCCTTCTGTTCCACCTGTAAAGGGGAGGCCATCACAATCACAAAGGTGACCGCTTCAATTCCTCCAGTTGTCCCCTTGCCCCATTTCAGCTGTTTGTTGGATTGGAAAACACCCGATGATGTGGAATCTATAAATAACCATGGGATGTGTGGACCCTAAGAGGCCCATTTCTTCCTTATTTTCTCCGCAAAGCTCAGCAAGAAGCCTGGCTCCAGGTCTGGGTTCTACAGCTAATAAGGCCATGCAGAGCTTGGACGAGGTTAGAAAGAAACCCCCAGAGAAGGTTAAAGCATGAAAATTGAATTTCTGACAAAAGGCCAACCTAACTTGGACTATTTCCTCTGGAGAAGAAAAGGCTTCAAGTATGTGAAAGACCACTCCACAGAAGGTTGGGGATAATTGTTTTGTCTCCAGTAAGAAGAAAACTGGTGGAAAAACATTTAACTACTACATGGGGGATTTGATTTTCTGGGAAAGAAGAATTTCCTGACATTGAACAGAGTTTCTCTTTAAAAGAGTTTCTATTAATGTTTGCCCAGCCCTTTCCTCCAAATTTCTTGCTCAGACTGAAATGACAGTCCTGAGTGATCTCCACTGCTTAGTTGAAGGATCAAGAATTATCACCTGAGCCACCGGGGAAGGCTTTGTGCCATTTTGGTTGGAGTAGAGAGCCTGGAGGCATACCTAGGATGGCAGACTGTTGGTCTTTGCCCAAACCCCCATTCCCAACCTGTGAACCTTCCCTCGTGTCATTGATTTTAGTTGCTCAGGTTTTTAGTTGAAAACATTAAAATTAGCTTAAGCGTAAAAGGAATTTTTTAAGAGATCTTAAGCTGTGGTGAGATGGACCCAGCTCGTAATGGTTCCTGCGAGCCAGTTAAGTTTTGTGAGCTGGTTGATGTCACATTGGTAGCATGAAATCAGACATGGTAGGAGTATTTACACCATGGAAATTGGCACCAGGGAAATTGGCAAACAATACAGTCCAGAGCCACCTGCCCCATCTTTCTGCTGGAGAGCCAGTTTTTAAACATTTACCAGCATCTGGCTGGATGCTGATTAGGTAGCATAGCAAATTCTTCCTGGGCTCATGTCTCATCTCCTTGGTCTACTTCTGATTTCAGTTATAGCTATGTCGGTCAGTTGCACTGCGCACAGAGTGCATCCCACCTCAAGTATCCTTTGTCTTTATCCTCTTTTCTGGTTCAGGGCTTCCCCTGAAGCTCTGAAATTTGCCCAGCTCTTACACAGGGCAGCCTGGTTATATGGGGGAGTCAGTGCTTCCAGGTGCAAACTCAACAAATGGGGGCTGGAAGCCAGAGAATAGATGCCTCAGACATTCATCCTTTGGAGAGAGAGACAATTCTGCAGTGCATTCTGCATGATTCCTCAGTGGGTCCCCAGTAGGACTGAGCCCCGGTTACTCATACTTATTGACTTTTCCTCCTTCTCTTACTCTCTCCTCTCATTCACTCCTGATTCTGGGATCATCTCCCCAATAAGCTACTTGCACCCATGTCTTTGCCTTAGGCTCTGCTTTTGAGAGAACTCAAACCAAACAGGAAGCTCAGGGAGTCCCTAGGAGAGCCAGAAAACCAGGCTGGGAGACTAAATAGCTAGAAATGATGCCTCAAGTCATCCTTCATTGGGCCACAGACAAGTCGCTATTGATCTTGGCACTGGACATTACCGCTAGAAGTTCTGCCATTGTCCGTTGGAAGCCAGACATTGTTACCTCTACTCTTGACAGAATGCTTCTTCAAGCCACTAACTCCTGATCAAAGCCTGGGGTGAGTGTGTGTCTCTCATTGGTGGACCCTAGATTCCATGTTTTCCTTCTAGCTATAAGGAATGTTGGAAAGTAAGTGTTTCAGTTATTTTTGTTGTGTAACCAACTACCTCAAAACTTAGTAGCTTAAAACAGCTATTTTATTTGCTTATGATTACATAACTAGCAGATTGGGCTGTGTTTAGCTAGACGGCTTTTTTTTTTTTTTTTTACTGTGGTCACTCCTGTGGCTGTTCCATCTGTCTGCTCACTGGGCCTCAATGGTCTACAATGGCCTCACATTACTAGCCGTTATTGTTGCTGGATGAGTGCTGCTTTCTTCTGCTCGGTCATTCATCTTCAGGGAGACTAGCCTAGGATTCTTCACAGGACAGCATGAGCTCAAGAGGGTGACAATGGAAGTCACAAGTTCTCTTGAGACATAGGTTCCAAAGTGCCAAAATATCACTTATGCCCAGGCTCAAGTGGTGCAGAAATAGATACTGTTTCCTGACGAAAGGAGCAGCAATATCACAAGGCAAAGAGAAGGGCAAACGGACATATGAGGATTATCGTGGCCGTTTTGTTAATAATCTGACTCAGGAAGTACTTGACTTCTACAATGGGAGATGAGAATTCATAAGGTGGGGAGTTCTTCAGATACTGAAGAGGTGTTCAAAGGTGCTGGATGGCTCAGAGCGACAAATTGTCCACTCCAATTGGCTTGTTCCTGAGAAGGGTGATTACATTTCCCATTCTTATTCCCAGGCCCCTCCCGGCCACTGACTCCAGGAGGACTCCTTCCTGGTTCCAGTCTCATAGGTGTATGGCCAGAAGGGGACTGAGCCTTCTCAGGGACCAATGTAACCCTAAGTGGAGGCACCAGAGATGCTAGGCAGGAGTGAGTCTGATGTTGGATGTAATTACCGAATAATTAAAATGAGAGCTCTTATCAAGGCATTGTTTAGAAGAAATGTGTTGATTTGTATAAACATGAACTATCTATCGATGGTCATTAATTCAACAAAATTTCGAGTACTCTGTATTTTTAGAATGTGACGAAGATGAAAGTGACAGTGATAACTCTTGCTTGATTATTGCTTTTCCTCAAAGGATAGTATGAGGATTAGACAGGAAGAGGAAAGGAAATGAGGGAAAGTGAAGCCAAGGCTTATTGAGGGCCCATGTCGTATGGGGCATTAGACCACTTGAGCATGTTTGCACCTGCTCCCTCCTTGCCTCAGACTTTGAGATGGGGAAACTGAGGCTCAGAAAGTTAATACAACTAATGAAGACAGAGTGAATCCAGATTCCGATTTTACTCCAAGACCTATGATTTCTGCACCTACTGTGCTTTCTGTGGAGATATGAGCTGTTAGGATCTGCCTGTTTCTCTAAAGAGGTGATATTGCATTGTTTGGTATGCTTGCTATTCAAGGACTTGTGCTCTGCAGTCAGAACAGACCTGGATTTTTGAATCTTGATTCTGCTTCTTAGGAGCTCTGATCATAAATGAAGTCACCTAACTTCTTAGGTTCTCAGTTTCCTCATCTATAAAATGGGGATAATAATAGTAACTCTCTGTAATGTCATTTAAGCACTTAGCATGATGCCTGGTAGCCAGTAAATTAAGTACCAATGCCAACTGTTATTGTTCATAACCATTAGCAATTGGTTTTTATTACAGAACATGTTTTATGCTCTGTCTTTATTATTTAGTCAAACTGAAATAATATTGTAGATTTACTTTTATGGGGTAATTGTAAGTGCTGACTATGGTACAATGAAATCACTGCATAGACAATCTGATTTGGTTATTAGGTGCTTAGATTCTTGTTGAAATAAATTGTGAAAAAAAAACCCAACCCTGAAAGCACTGTTTCAGCTGTTTAATGATATGTTTAGTAGAGATGTGATAATGACTGAATTGGATTAATTATGGGGTCTTTCTGTGGATTGTTTAGTAGTAAATTTGCAGATATCTTTTCAGATAAGTCTGTGTGTTAGATGGATGGTTAGAATTTCAAGTTCACCTGTAAGTAGCATGAGGGATGGGACAGGTCATTTCTGAAGAGGGGCTTATAAAAACAAGTATCTCTGGTCTTCCAGGGTGTGAAAGTTTATATCATTAAAACTGCAAAGAAAGGAGAAGGGAGGGTTGGTGCATCACTGATTTACATTTATTTCTGTGTTTGCAAAACTCAAACACGGCCTGTTTGAAACTGTTCTGCATAATCATAATCGCCAACATATATTTAATACTTGCTGGTTTCTAGGCACCATGCTAAGTACTTTACATGTATTTTATTATTTATTCCTTACATTAAACCTATACCAGTAGATACTGTTAACCCATTTCTGCACATAAGGATACTGAGGCTCAGAGAGGCTCAGTAACTTTTCAAGGACACACAGCTAGAAAAGTGATAGGGATATAAACCCAGCAGATTGACTACAGAGCCCTCACTCTTAGCCTAACCAAAACTTGTGAATGAAAGCCTTTGTTGGCAGTGAGATTCCTGTGGGCTCTGGAGTAGGGAAAGGTATTCAATGTGTACTGATGTCCATGCTTAAAAGTGACCCCTTATTTCCTTGCTCTTAAGAAAGACGGACCGAAAGCCAGACTCTCTTGCTGGATACGAGGCATGCAGCCTGATTACTTTTGGCAGCTTTCCGACAAAGTGGAGGCCAATGCTATGAATAGCAGAATGGAGACATGGGAAGTTCCTGGGTCTTTGATGACATCACTGGCTTGACCCAGAAGCCTGCTGTGCTTCTGGACTTTGGCTAATGTAACTGATTTCCTGATTGACTGTTGCAAAAACATCTTGTTGCCTCTCCAATGTCCTTCTTTCCTTTTTCCTTACTAACCAAACCCCAGTCTTGTTTGGGGTGGCCATGGCCAGTTACACACCTGTATTTCTCAGTGTCCCTTGTGTGGGGTGGCTATGCAACATGGCTCTAGCCAATGAGATAGAAACAGAGATCCCTGCGGGGGGAGTTCTAGAAAAATTTTGCTTTTTTTTTTTTTATTATGTTATGTTAGTCACCAAACAGTACATCATTAGTTTTTGATGTAGTGTTCCATGATTCATTGTAAGTTTTGCTTTTCTAATAAAGGCACCATCCCTTCCTTCCTAATGCCTGGAATGCTGGTAGCTGGAGCCAGAACAGACATCCTGGTTGCATGAGGGAAAGAACAGAGATTTGCAGAGACCTGGGCTCTGAACTGCCAAAGTGATGCTGGGAGGCTGTACCCGCTTGTTCTATTAGAGAAAATAAAGCCCTAATATGCTTAAAGCAGTGTTTCCTAGTCTTTGTTATTTGCATACAAATGCAACTCCTAACTCTGAAAATTGAAATCTTTCATTGACATGGATTCTTTCTTGGCATTCTGGTTATCTATTGCTGCATAACAAACCATCTCAAAACTTGGTGACTTACAACAACCTCTGTTTTCTTATTTTCCATGTGTCTCAGGGGCAGAAATTTGGATGGGGCACAGCAGGGACAGCTCATCTCTGCTCCAGGATGTCTAGGGCCTCAGATGGGATGACTTGAATGGATGGAGCTGAGATATCCAAGGTGGTTTCTTGACTCACCTATCTGGCACATTAGTGATGTCCCCATATGACCCCTCTCTCCTCAGCAGCATAACCTGGTCTTTTTTTTTTTTTTTTTAAAGATTTTATTTATTTTATTTGAGAGAGAGAATGAGAGAGAGAGAGAGAGAGAGAGAGCACATGAGAGAGGAGGGTCAGAGGGAGAAGCAGACTCCCTGCCGAGCAGGGAGCCCGATGCGGGACTCGATCCCGGGACTCCAGGATCATGACCTGAGCCGAAGGCAGTCGCTTAACCAACTGAACCACCCAGGCGCCCCAGTAACCTGGTCTTTTTAAACAGTGGCTTGGGGCTCTGAGATGGGGAATGCAAAAACTGTCAGTCCTTTGAAAGACTATGTCTAGGACTGGTGAGGTGTCACTTCTACCTTATTCAATTGGTCAGAGCTGCCCAGACTGAGAGGAGTAGAGGTATAGACTTCACTTCCTGACTGGGAGGGGAGAGGGGAGAGGGGAGAGAAATTGATGATGGTCATCTTTAGAGGCAAGTGATCACACTCGGTAAGTTGGGAAGGATTTGTGGATTTGTAGGCAACCCCTCTTCTTTAGGTATAAGGATAGTCTTTGAATTTATCTTGTATCTGAAAAGTGTTCAGTACTTAAATGTGGGTTGTATTCTGCTGTGTTAGCTTTTTATGTTTTTCACCCTCTGGTGCTTGAAAAATTGCCTTTTTGCCATGGTACCTTTGTAAGGTCGGAGGAGAAGACTACCATGGGGGAAGGTGGGAGAATGCCAGTGGTGTGTATTGATTAGGGGATAAGCATGGAGGGTGAGTGAAAGCAGCTTTTCACTGAGAAGAAGAGAGATCATTTAGGATTGAGACTGTTGGAGTAAATTAATGAAGGAAGAACTTACTAGTTGGTACTGAGCTCAGAACTAATGGGGACTTGATTGCCATCTGAGAGATGTTGAATCAGGAATATTTACTGATCACCTGCTACCAGCCAGGTACTATGCTTCTGCGAACATGGCAGATACAGCTCTGTTAAAAAAAAAGGGCTCTTTAGAAGATCAAGAGGTCAGGGTTATTTCCAGTTATGGGGATTATGACCTATTGGAAAATGAAGTAAAGTCAAGACAGAGTTAGAAAAATTATAGTACATTTCAGTGTTTGCATTTAACAAATAAATACTTTTTAACCTCAAACGCCTGAACAAATAAACCCAAACCAAACTAAGCAAGTAACTGTGTGCAACACCTCATGTGGAGGAAGGACCAAAGTTCCTATCTGAGGACCCTCTGATAGACCTTGCATATTCTAGAGGTGGATCTCTTATGCCAGAGGCAAAGGGATGATGGACCTCTTTAAAAGTTGATTCTGAGACCCCAGAGGTTGTTGTGGTAGTAGAGAAGACATTGCAGGGGAATAGGGTTGACATGGATTAGGACCTGACCCACAGGGACCAGGGAGCAGCCGTCCTGGTGAACTCCCCTTTTGGAGAGGGACCAGAACCAGGGCTTGGTTGAGATTGATGCATTGTCACAGCCTGACCATGGAAGACCCTCAGATGATCCTGTAACAGCACCTGGAGATTACCCTGGTGGTTGGAATTAAGCTCTTAAAAAGCCACCATCAGGAACCTGGGTGGCTTAGTCAGTTAAGCATGTGACTCTTGGTTTTGGCTCAGGTCATGATCTCATGGGCATGGGCTTGAGCCCCAGGTGGGGCTCCACTCTCAGCAGGGAGTCTGCTGGAGATTCTCTCCTTTTGCCCCTCCCCCTGTTCATGTATGCACGTGTTCTTTCTCAAATAAATAAATAAATCTTAAAAAAAAAAAAAAAGCCACCATTCTTTGAGTTCCTATTTGGGTTAACTGGCCATGTTTATTTAATTTCTGCTACCAGGCATTGGGCCGGAGTCTTTCCTGCCCATAGTTCAGTGAAGACAGTAGGGGTACAGAGCCTCCCTTAGACTCTTTGCTGTGAATCAACTCTAAAAGGAGAGGTTTGTTTGCTTGTTTGTTTGCTTATTGGGGGATCTACTTATGGCATAACCAATTCTTTAGGGTTAAGCTAGAAATTGTAGGCTCATCCACAAAATAATTTAAAAATTATTTTTACCATCTTAAAGGGAGCAAATAGGGAAATTAAGTAATGGCAAGATGCATGGATAGGTATAGTTTGATGTCCTCCTGATTGGAAGAAGATGCTAGAATGAGGGAATGGGCAGATAAGTTGGCTTTAGAGCTGCCCTGCTAGTCATTGTGCTACAAGGGGCAGTCTATGCTTTTTTTTTTTTTTAATTTTATTTATTTGACATAGAGACAGAGAGAGAGGGAACACAAGCAGGGGGAGTAGGAGAGGGAGAAGCAGGCTTCCAGCTGAGCAGGGAGCCCGATGCGGGGCTCGATCCCAGGACGCTGGGATCATGACCTGAGCTGAAGGCAGATGCTTAACCGTCTGAGCCACCTAGGTGCCCCGCAGTCTATGCTTCTAAGAGAGGAGTCCTGCCCCCAGCTCTCCAGTCCTTTAGCTGATTGTGTGTTCTGGTCATGTTGAGGCATGAGGCAGACAGATAGCTTCAGACCAATACAGGGGAGATGGCTGCTGATGTTTGTGTCGTGAGGAGATGGTCTTGAGGCAGTCTCTGCCAGCCTCTGTCTTGGTGCCAGGCCACAGAAGTTCAGGGAAAGTCTAGGGGAGGGCTCCTCTCTTCTCATGCATGAAGAAGAACAACTCATTGCTTACTTCTGAGCTTGAAAGAGGGAAATAGATATACAGTTTTAGAAATATAGTCTAGGACCAGGGTTTGCCCAGAGGCCACATCACTGCAGGAGGTAGAGAGGAATGGACAGGGTAAATCTTCTTTCCAAAAGTATTAGCCCAGCTGCCTATCTTTCCACCATTAGACATGCATTCCTTCAACTCCCCCAGCTTTCCCAGCTTCAAGAGACTTCCACTGAAATTCAGCTACTTTCCAAAGGGTTGATATTTTAAATCTGTTTCTGTCCAATTGCCATGTGTGGTGATACCAACAGAAATGGAGAAGCCAGGGGTGCCTGGGTGGCTCAGTCCATTAAGTGTCTGACTCTTGATTTCAGCTCAGGTCATGATCTCAGGGTTGAGAGATTGAGCCCTGCGTAGGGCTCCACCCTGGGTGTTGAGCCTGCTTAAGAGTCTCTCTCTCTCTCTCTCCCTTGCCCCCTGACCCCTCTGCCCGGTCTCTCTCTCTCTTTCTCAAAAAAAAAAAAAAAAAAAAGAATGAAAGAAATGGAGAAGCCCACTGTGCAGAACCTGCCCCAGAAACCTGGTAAGAAATGCACAATATTCCTTTCATATTAAAATTAACCCAGATGTAGTAGGACATGGCACCTAAAATGTGCATGAGTGCCTAGGATCCATCTTGGAGGAACTCAGGTCATGAGGGATCAGGGTCAGCCTCCACTGCAGTGAAGCGTATGCATTGTGAGACATATGCCATTAGGAGCCATTATGTCTTAAATTAGTCCTCTACTGAGAGCAGGGCTTCGTGGAACCTTCCACAGACCCCAGTGGAGTGGGGGTGTCAGGCTGGGTTGCCTAAGTGGGAGGAGGCAAGGGAATGATTCTTCCTTTTCCTTTCTTTTGCCATCTGTGGTAAATTTCCAGGCTTTCTTCGGGCTAGTCCAGATTAGGAACACGTGTTGGTTTTCAAAAAACCCAGTTACCTAGTGTTAACCATTTGAACACATACACGGACAATTTGCCTTTTTGGGTGGCTCATTACCTTGCTTTCTGTCTTCCCCCTTTAGAGTTTCAGAATCTCTTCTCTGACCACAGGCCTCCCTCACGAGTCCCTTTTTGTGTGCTTGGACTAGGTGGCCACTACCTGGGTGGCTGATCTGGGCTCATTAATTCTGATATTTTGACACCTCATTGATGCTGATTATGCTAATTGTAGGGACTGCTACAGCCTTGGTTCTGTTTGTTCCATTTTGCTTTTTTAGCCGAAACCTCAGGGGGACTGATTTTGTCATGTGGCTCATTTCCATTTTTCATTGCTTTTCATTATTTCTGTGGTAGACACGGTGGTAGGCTGAAAAAACATGTATTACTATTTTTAACACAATCTAGAAAAATCCACAAGAGAAGAAGTAAGTGTAATTTTTTCTGAAACCTGTATCATTCTTCACTTTCCCCTGTGGCATTTACTTCTTCTTCTTCTTCTTCTTATTGTTATTATTATTATTATTTTAAAACAAAGCCTCTGGAGAGTCTTAAGAAATATCAAAACAAAACAGAAGCGCCACAGCTGCTCAAATATTCTTGAGCAAATGGTGCGAAAACAAAGTGAAGCAGTCACTTGCTCTAACAGATTTCTGTACCTACCTAGATACCATAACCACTTGGCCACAGATACGACTATAGGCGGGGAGCAGGGACTTGGAAGACTGGGATTGAAAAACAGCAACAATCAATACACTTAAACAACTTGAGTGGTTGGTGAGATGGAAGCTAGAAGATTCTAGAACGGAAGTTGGGGGATATGATGAAATAGGGCAGAGCCATAATGGGCAGAGGCTCCCAGCTTTCATGAGTTTTCAAGTTACTCTTCTGTTTTGTTAAGTAACGTGAAGGGGCTACTTAACGTGGGCTGCTGACACCCACAGTGGTGATTAGAGGTGTCAGTGGGAGGCTGCTGTGGCGGAACCAGCAGGTGGAGTGCAGAAGTACTGAGTGTTTTGTGGGTGGGGTGTCGTGTCTTTTGGGGTGAATGGACATGATGGAAAATGATACTGGAAGGGAAGGTTGGGGGTCAGATAAAGGAAGGCCCTGAATGCCACACCAACTTCACAGTGGCCCCTACATTCTGGTGACACTTGTATCAGTTGAGGTCCCAGCATACTCATGGTAGGATTAATTTGAAGAGAGTTTAATAAAAGGATTATTTATGGAGGGGTGAGCAGAGTGTAGAGAAAGCATTAAGGGTTAGTGCAGTCCCCCTGGGCTTAGTAAGAGAGGCTTGGTCATCATCTGCAGGCCTGACCATGCAAGGGAGGGTGTGGTTACTTTCCCCAGAGGTGGCCAGGGCTGTGTGGTGAGAGTGCCTGTCAGGAGTGAAGACCTTTGTGGTGATTCCAGAGGGGAGGAGCTGGGAATAGATACTTGCTCCCTTTCCTGCATCTGATTTTCTACCATGGCTGCCTATATTGGTCAGGGTTCTCTAGAGAAATGGAACCAACAGATATGCAGACACACACACACATGTGCACACACACACACACACACAATGATTTAAGGGATTGGCTCATAAGATTTGGCAAGCCCCAAATCCTGATGGGGTAGGCCAGCATGCTAGAGGTACAGGGAAGAGTTGCAGTTCGCGGGGCGCCTGGGTGGCTCAGTTGTTAAGCGTCTGCCTTTGGCTCAGGTCATGATCCCAGGGTCCTGGGATCGAGCCCCAATCGGGCTCCCTGCTCGGCGGGAAGTCTGCTTCTCCCTCTCCCTCTCCCTCTGCTTGTGTTCCCTCTCTCACTGTGTCTCTCTCTCTGTGTCAAATAAATAAATAAAAAATCTTAAAAAAAAAAAAAGAGTTGCAGTTCGAGTCCAAAGGTTGTCTGCTGATAGAATTTCTTCCCTCTGTGGGGACGGGAGTCTCTGTCCTAGTTAGGCCTCCAACTGATTGAATGAGGCCCACCCATCCTCTGTAGGGTAAACTGCTTTACTCAAAGTCCACTGATTTAAATGCTAATCTCATCCAAAAGAATATCTCATTCACAGAAATATCTAGAATACTGTTTGGCTAAATATCTAGTTACCATGGCCAGCCAAGTTGACGCATAAAGTTAACTACCACATTGCCCATTGGTCAATCTCAATCAGAGGATGTGGGAACCCCTTGATGCTGTGCAGGTGGATTGGCCTCCCAGGCGGAGAGTCTGGTAGAGGCTGGGCCTGGAGGGGGCAAACCATTCACCCCAATGTGATGTAGAAGAAAATAAGGTCAGCATTTTGCTTTTACACCCTCCCTGCTCTGCTTGGGATTGAGGTTGTAGGTCTTTCTGAACTTTAAGTATTTCCAGAGACCCTGTATAATATAATACCTCCTCCTGGCTCCCAGAAAATGGATACAAGCATCAAGAAGAAGTGAAATCTCTTAAAATGCTGCTGGCTTTCCTTGATGCTTTTACTTACTTTTTCCCCTTAAACTACAAGAATAGCAGTATAAGCCATGTGCAATTTCAAAAAGCAAGCACCTGGACAGTCTGAAGAATCAGAAAACTTTAATATCAAGGTCTGTGTACCTATTTCACTATCCTACCATGCCTGCCCCCTCTACCCCGCACACCGGCTGTTCTGTATTTTCTGAGGATGGCACAGAAGGACTTAAGCTAGCTCCAGAGAGATTTAAGTGAGTTTCAATACGGGAGCTTCATTACTGAGGCTGTGAAATCCCCGGAGGGGTTTCTCTGTTGGGTTGTTTTGAATTTTGGACTTATTGAAAAGTAAATACACTAGGGTCAAATTTACATCAAAACAACACATGTGAAATGGAGACCTGATGAGGTATCTAGCTACTTGAGTCAGAAATGAATTTAAGAAACCTGCTAATTGCCTTAGTTCTTCGTTTCACTTTGTATGATATAATGTGTCTGTTGAGTTCTGAAATAGTGTTCTGCAGAAAGTGACAAGAATCTGGAAAGTGTTGTCACCAACAAACAGAAGACAAAGTGTTGTCCTGGAGATACCATAAAGGTCTACATTCAGGCAACCCAAGGGGTGACTTCCAGAAGCAGAAAAGCCATGGCCACAGGTACTGCCTGGTCGGGGGATGCAGACCAGCCTCAGTCCTGGTGAGCGGGAAAGTAACTGTTCCCTTTACTAGGGCAAGTCTCTTTCCCTTTCTGGGATCTTCCTCCCTGAAATGGGAGACCAGCCATATCTCAGTACTGGAGTGGCACATGTAAGCAAACATCACCTCTGTCAGATAACAGAACTCAGACCACCTCTTTCTTACATCTCATGTATGGCTCAGGACATGGGGCTAAGAGAAACCAACTTTTATTCTGGCTACAGCTGATTGGATGGGCAGACATGCTGAAGCCACAGACAGCCATGTCTGCGTTTGGCACAAGGGACATCAGATGATTCTGAGGTTCCTGGTGGAGAGTCTTCGTAGCCAAGGTGCTCAGTTGATGGCTGGAAATCTGGCCAAATCAAGTTGTCTTTTCTTCAAAGTGAATGTCAAGAAACCTGACAGGTCACTTGAGCTTGGCTCCATCCAAAGATGTTGAGTTGGATCTGAGTCTCCATGAGGTTGATGTATATCTCTGAACTGGGATGCAAAGTTAATGATGCAACTTCCTATGGCACCCCATTTTCCCATGTAGCCTTGCAATAATCCCCATCATCCAAGGTAGTCTGAGTGCCTTTCCTTGTCTGCTTAACTAGTTTGACTGACCTAACCAGTACAATCTCATTTAGCTCTAACTGTGTTGCATTCTAATCCTACTGTGATGCCATATATTGATTGCCAGGGAGACAGGATAGTGCAGGAGCTAGGTGAATGGGCTCTGGGGTCAGATGGCTGGATTCAGTTTGAGCTTTGCCACTGTTAGGTAGGGTATGGTTTCAGTTCCCATAACACAGAGATGAAATAACAGCACCTTCAACAAGTAAGATGGAAGTTTATTTCAAATAGTTCAGGGCTGGTAAGGCAGCCCTGTGATTTGAGGGATCTGGACTCCTCATTATTTTGCTCCACCATCTTCAGGGAGTTGCTCTCATCCTCATGCTTTAAGAAGGCTCACCACAACATCTATACTCCAGCCAGAAAGGAGAAGGAAAGGAAGAGGGCACAGGGCACTGAAGGGAAATTGCTCATACTACTTCAGCTATTGGCCAGAACTTAGTCACATGGCAACACTCAGCTGCAAAGGGGTTTGGGAAATGTAGTCTGTATTCTTGTTCTATTGCTGTGTAATAAATTATCACAAATGTAGTGGCTTAAACACATTTATGACCTCACAGTTTCTGTGGGTCAGGGGTGCTGGCATGGGTTAGCTGAGTCCTTTGGTCAGGGTCTCATTGGGCTGAACTCAAAGTGTCAGCCAGGGCTGTGATCTCAGATGAGGCTCAGGGTGCTTTGCCAAGCTCACTGGTTCCTTGTGGTTATAGGACTGAGGTCCCACTTTCTGGCTGATTGTCAGCCGGGGTCCATTCTCAACTCCTAGAAGCTACCTGCTATTCCCTACCATGTGGCCTGTTCCACAACATGGCTTCTCCAAGACCAACAGGAGCATCTTTTTTACTTTGAATCTCTTGCTTCAGCAAAGGCCCTGTTCCTTTAAAGCACTCATCAGATTAGGAAAGTCCCACTCAAGGTAAACTCTTTTTTCATTGACTCAAAGTCAACTGATTTAGAACCTTAATTACATCATAAAATCCCTTTGTTATTGTCACACAAGGTAACCTAATCGAGGGAGCCACTATTCCATCATAGGTCCCACCTATACTTGAGAGGATTGTATAGGGCGTGTCTATCGGGAGTGGGGACCCTGGGGGCCATCCTGGAGTTTTGATTACCACATCATCTTTATTTGGGTGGTCATATAGTCAGCCAATAGAAATCAATCCATCTCTGATTTCTACAGTGCTATGACTAGAGAAGAATGAGAAAAAAGATATGGGGATTTACATAGCAGTGTTTGCCATAGTAACTTACTAACTATGCTATCTTGGTAAGTTACTTAATTTCTCTGTGCTTCAGCTTCTTTTATAAAACAGGGATAATAATAGTACCTTGCTCCTTGGGTTGGTTGTTATAAGGCTTAAATTAGATTGCATGTGGAACAGGGACTGGCACATATTAAAGAACTCATTAATAGTTAGCAATTCTTTTTCTTTCTTCTTCTTCAAAATCAGGGATGAAACACAGAAATAAAACATGGGAAAAATTCAAGATCTTTCCAAAAATGTAGCCGCATCTTTAATGACTAATGAGTACAAAAAGGACTTGTTGAAGTCTTTCCAGTTTTGAGCCTTTTTAGGCAGCTACTAGGACAAAGAGAAACCTGCGAAATATTCGCAGCACCTCAAGCTCACCATTGCACAAGAAATGACATCATGGAGCAGAGGTGCACCTAGATTATGTCACATTCTATGAGGAGGAGCTGCTATGGGTAAACCTTGGCACCTGATGTACGTTCTTCCAGGGAAAGCAGAGTTGCATGACTTCTATGAACTTGAAAGTCAGTTGTGCCCAGAATGGATATGAAATATGTGTGTGGCATGCCCGTGTGTGAAATTAGCTACGTATTGATTAAACTTCCCTATGTGTTGAAGGGATGGGAAGTTTTGGAAAGCCATTGGAGGAAACAAAACAATGAACTTATCATGTTGCTTGACTCAACAAGCTCTGGGATCTAGAAACCAAATCTGAGCCATTAGTGTGTGGCTTTACTTTTTTAATAGGAAAATGTTCCCCGTAGGTCAGGCAATGTTCATGTTAGGGTTGTTTAACACTTTCGTATGCTTCTGAGATAACGAACACAGAGTGTTCCTTGAATAACACAAAATACAAAAAATTATTTCAGACATTTCAGAAATGAAGTGCTACCAGCTTCATTGTGCTCCTCTGCTCTGGTGAGTAATGAAAGACATACTCTTAATGGGAAACAAAAGAGGACTGTGAATCTTAAAAAAGCAGGCCAGCCAGCTAGAGTTAAACCATTGGGATAAGATATTAACTTAAACCACATGTGAAGTGCAGCTGTTTCTGTTGAAGCTTTCATCAGGCTCAAGTGGAAAGATTGGTGGGTTTTAATATGTGGTTTCCAGCCAAGCCAATAGGAATCTGGGGAAAATATGTGTGAAATCAGGGCTCTGCCAGGGGGGTCTGGGGCTCTGGGCTGGCTTTTCTTTCTGTTAACACAAACAGGGTAACCCAATGCTGAGGGCAGGCCTGCTCCATCCAGAGGTTTAGCTGCCAGGCTCTGGGGTGACCAGCCAACTATAGGGTTTTGGGATTCTTCATACTCCCTTTCAAGAGAAATGCGTAGGTCTCGTGGGTGTTAGGGGCAGGGATGAAGGAGGACTCTTCTTGTATCTGTTCTCTGCTACTTCCTCTCAGAAACATATAGACTTCATGCAGCCTCTAATAACTTAGAGTACCAAAGGGTGCCAACTCTATGCAAGCTAAACTTGCTAAGCAAAGTGGTGATATGTGCAGTGAGGTGTAGATTTGTCATGTGAACGTGAAAATGTTAGAAATTAATAAAAGACTATCAAAGACATGAGATGAGTACAAAACTAAGGATTAATTGTACGCTATTTCTTTTACAAGGACTGAATTAATTAACTGGCTTAAAGGTAGGCTAGGATGCTGCCCATTTTGTCCAGCCTGCTCTAGATTATTGCAGCGATCTGACATTATTACTTCTGGACTGACTGCTGGGTGACGTTGGCCTTCCACCATGTGCGTCCAGCATCACAACACTGCTTTCTGCTTCAGAGGCTTGTAACAGAAATAACCTTTATGGGCCCACAAATTCAGGAGTTGAGGGAGGAAAATGAAAATATCCAAATTGTACTCAGTGATCTTGGTTGAAATCCTACCAATTTATATGCACCGATTCATGTGTTCACCTAACATTTATTAGGCAGCTACAAGATTCAAGGGACTTTGCAAAGTGGCTCTAGGGGATACAGAGATATGTAAGGAGGGATAGATTTGACATTTATTGAGCATGTATTATGTACTAGGCATCATGTAGGCCCTTTAATTACATTTTCTCATTTAATTCCCAAAACTTTGAAATTATAAGACCTAATTGTTTAAGCCTTTAGAGAGCCTTTAAGAGCCTAGAGCCTTTAAGACTGGGATTAACTAGTAGATAAAAGATAGATCCAAATGCTCATGAAATAAGGTAATTATAATCAGATGCCAAAAGAGAGGTTTCAATGGGAGCTGAGAGACTGGAGTGATTACTTGGGGAATGAAAGAAAGTTTATTGGAGGGGACCACATTTGAATTGAACATTGAAGGTTGGGTAGGATTTGGATGCACAGAGAGGGAGGACAGGGGATGATCCAGGTGAAGAAGAGGATGAGCAGGGGAGAGAAGAGGGGAAGCAATACCCAAGAGTCATATACAACCCAGGGGTTAAGCGAAAATCACTTACAGTCAAATTTTCTCTTATTGCCTCTTGGGTCCAGCACTGGTATGGTAGGTGTCTTGATTTTACAACGTGGCATTGCTTGAAAAATGCCTATCTTTAGACACAAGATACATATTCAGTGTGTTGAGATGCTTGAACCATCAGAGGCTGCTCAAATTAAGACCTGCTGAGGGGAGTGCAAGTTCTCCTTTCCAACCTTATGACCACGTGCACAGAGTGGGGTGGCTGACAAAGTGGCCAGGACTGTTTCACTTGTCAACTCTGTCTAGTTATGCTGGGGCTGGGCTGTTGAATCTCAGAGTTAATTTTACATAGTATTTGACTCTGAAGATTGAGAGGGATAACAACACAGAATCAAGTCCAATTTAATTATGCCATAGGTGAGTTGAGTGTGTGTGTGTGTGTGTGTGTGTGTGTGTGTAGTGGTGGTGGTAGTGGTTATGAAAAGTAAGGCAGGTAGGGCTAGGCAGGGTCAGAGGGGCAGGGGCAGAAATTTGGATGGCATTTGGTGTAGGGTTTGGTGACAGTAAGGTATAAGGAAAGAGTATAGGTAAGCTTGTTTCAATAAGTTGGAGCTTTTGGGGCACTTGGGTGGCTCAGTCAGTTAAACGTCCGACTCTTGATTTTGGCTCAGGTCATGATCACAAGGTTGTGAGATTGAACCCTGCACTGGGCTCCACACTGCACATGGAACCTGCTTAAGATTCTCTCTCTCCCTCTCTTTCTGCCCCTTCCCCCACTTGCTTGTGTGCGCACTCTCTATCTCTCTCTCAAAAACATGAAAAAAATAAGTTGGATCTTTTGAATTGCAGCTGGAAAGCAGGGTTGTATTGTCTGAAAAATAGTCACCCAAATTCCACTTTGTCACTTCGCTAGAACTTGAGTCTGAGTAGAAAGCAAGTGCCCTTTCTAATGCAGCCCCTGTTTCTGATGGGATATTGACAGTCACCATGCTTGAGGTTAAATCAATCAGACCCGTAGGAAGAGGCACTAGAGAGACTACCTCAGTTCCTATCCTCAGGCAGTTTACAGGCCTATGATACGCTCATGACAAGGTGACCAGTAGTACATGGTGAGCCAGGTGTGTAGAAGCCGAAGGAATGGTCTGAGATGCTGTGATAGTTACCTAGGACTGATATAACAAAGTACTGCACAGGGTGGCTAAAAACAACAGAAATTTATTCTCCCACAGTTCAGGAGGCTGGAAGTCCAAAATCAAGGTGTCGGCAGAGCCATGCTTCTACCCGCTGAAGGCTCTAGGGAAGAATCCTTCCTTGCCTTTTCTAGCTTCTGGTAGTTGCCAGATCCTTGGAATTCCTTGGCTTGTGACTGTGTAACTCAGTCTCTGCCTCTGTTCTCACATGGCCTTCTTCCCTGTATCTCCTCTGTGTATTCACATCTCTGCATATAAGGACACCCGTCATCAGATCTAAGGCCCACCCTCATCCAGTAAGTTCTCATCTTAACTTGATTATATCTGCAGAGTCCTTATTCCCAAATAAAGCCATATTCACAGGTATCAGGGGTTAAGACTTCAGCATATCTTTTTGGGAGACATGATTCAACCCATAAGAGATATCAGTGGGTGAGATGACTGGAGAAAGGAGAGAAAAAACTGTGGATTGGGGCAATCACATCTCCGCTGTGGTGGGACTTGAGCAGTTTCTCAAGGACATATGGCATTTGGGTGGAGAAGTGGAGGGAGATAGGAAAGAATGATATGGCTGGAGTCACAGAGGTTGGCGTGTGTGAAGTATATCAGAGGATGGTGGGGACACTAGCTGGCAGGAAGAGAGGAGTTCCCTGGACAGTGGCGGAGATTGAGGTTGGAGAGAGAAACTGGGGCCAAATTGTGGAGCTGCCCAAGCATGATTAGAAGAACTGTCAGCTGGGGGGCACCTGGGTGGCACAGTCGGTCAGGTGGCTGACTTGGTTTTGACTCAGGTTGTGGTGTCAGGTTATGGGATCGAGCCCTACATCGGGCTTTGTGTTGAGTGCAGAATCTGCTTGGTACTCTCTCTTCCTCTGCCCCCCCCCCCAACTCTCTCTCTGTCTTTCTCTCTCAAAAATAGGTAGATAAATCTTTTTTAAAAAAAGAACTATCAGCTTGGTTTGGACTGTAGTTCCCATATTCTGGAAAACTCTGCTCAACAGCCCCAAATACATTCAGAAGACAGAGGCAGGCATGCAAGGAGGAATCTTATGTCCAAATCTGCTTCCGAGGTGTACCCCATTTGAGAAAAGCTTATGGTCCACCCAATGAAGTAGCCTGAAGAAGATCTGCCATCTCTGGCAAGGGCACCATGAACTTAAGTCAGTATGTCATCAGCAAGGTAGAACAGCAAGCAAAAGGTCGATTCTTGACCCTTCTTTTTGGGCTGCAGCTTTCCCATCTGTAAAGCAATGGCATGGGCTGTGACACACTACAGTTCCTTGACTCTTTATAATACAGTGGTCTAGCTTACATTTGAATAGATGTAAGCCAAGTTCATCTGTAAATTTTGCTTCCTTTGATACGGCATCTCCATAAGGTGGATACAGCAGAGGCATTTTTACCCTATTTGGAGAGATGGAGATGTAGACTCAGAGGAAGTTCATTGACTTCTGGAGACACTCAGCTGGTTAATGTCAGAACCAGAACTTGAACACAGGTCTTCAGATTCCTCGTTCAGTGTTTTCTGTTCTACATAAAAAATTCCTGTAGAATCAGAATCTCTTTGTTTGTTCATTCATTTATTCATCTAATCAATCAAGAAGCATGTATGTATTGAGGGTCCACTGCATGTCAGTTCCTTGCTAGTTCCTGGAGATAGGTGGATAATTTCAGGAGGATTCCTGCCCTCAGGACGCCCACAGTCTGCTGGCCTAGCTTGAGGTTTTTCGTAATGGTGGGGCAGAGACTAGAATCCAAGTTGTGTGTCCTCCTTCCACCAAGCCACACTCACTGTGAGATCAAGGATCTACTGAGCAATGCTCTGAGGCCAACTTTTTTTTTTTTTTTTCTGTTTATAAACATGAGGCTTGCTACTGAAGGCACATCTAACTTCTTGTATGGTTTAGTGGGTATTTATTATCAGCAACACTTAATGTTAAATAGAGAGAAGATTATCAAAAGGGAAGCTCTGAAACTGAGTCAGTTACACTACTAAAATAGTAGCTACTGCAAGAGAGAGAGAGAGAGAGAGAGAGAACCTCTCAGGCCAGGTCCCTTATATTTGCATTTCATTTCTCCCTTGACAAAAAACCCTTTCATATGTGATTGCATCTTTGCTAGGTATCACAATCTGAGGCAAAACCTACTTTAGGATCAGGCAGACCTTAGACCCTACCACCTCCAAGTGAGTGACCTTTATAATTGCTCTGCACAGCTCAACCTCTCTTGCTCATTTGCAAAATAAGGAGGGGTGATAATGGTACCACTTTGTAGGGTTTCTGTGTGAGATGTGTATAACTGCTTGGGGCTCAGCAGGACCGCAGGAAATATGAGCTCCTTCCCTCACATCTCAGTGAAGTAGCCCAGCTCCCTTTGCTGGTATGTTCTTCTTTGCATTTATTTTAGACTCTATACTGGCCTTTGGGAGAAGACATGGTTTTCCTGTCTCTTCCAAGATTTTTACATGGTCGTCTATACAGTTACCAGTAAGATAGATCAGCGAGGTGTAACTAGGGAGACCTCTCAAGGATTCTTCTATTTTTAGTTGCTTTTAATTTGGTGAAATTAGTGTTTGAATGCATACAATGATATACCTAAATGCACAATCGCTGATCCCATGCCTCCCAGATCCTGAGTTCCTCCTATTAAGCAACCATTCCAAGATATAGGCCTCAGAAGTGGGGATATCCTCAATGCTTTTGAGAAAGGAGATTGCTGGGGACTCAGACTCAGGTGCTACCTTTTCTCAAACATCAGCCTGGGGGTGTGCAATGAAACACATGGCTTTATTTTATAGCTAATATTTTAACTTAATTTGTTCTGTTCAGCTTGTCTGAATTTCAGGCTGGTAATGAATAAGGATGATTGCTCACGTGCTGGTCCCATCTACCAGTGATAAAAGTGATCCAGAAATATGTGGAAACCCTGGGAGCATTTAGATAGATTCCTTAAAATATGATTCTCCCCCAAATTGCCTTGCTGGGGTTGAAGTGTCATGAGCATAAAAATAAAATTTAGGGTGATGAATAGTTAAAGTCTAAGATATTGTAAGCATACAAGCAAGGAATTATTCATTTGTCCTGATCCTGGCATAGTGTCCAGTGTCTGCTCACACCATCTCATAGATCTCTTTGTAGAAAAAAAAACAACAACTAGAATTTGCCATAGGGACACAGGCATTCTTTCCTTCATTGGAGCCAATGGAGCTGTTGGAAACACTCTATAAATCTCGTCTCCGGTACTGTGACCTTTGGCCCTTTGGGGACAGCATTCACTTTATGTTCATCCTGCAAACCACTGTAGATGAGACTTGTAACAAGACCCAGGGGCTCTGGTATCCAGCATCTTTGCCAGGTGAACAAAGGAAAAGATGCTGCCGGTTTTCCCAGCCAGAAATCAAGTTCCCGTTCTAGCCGCCAGAGATAAGCTCTAATGAGGTCACCATGCTCTGAAGAGGGAACAATTATGTGCCTTCCCTCCCACACTTACTACTCTCAGTATTTAAGAGGGAGGCCCATAGTAGCATCCCTTGTCTGCCCTGTTCAGATGCTTTGTCCACCATGACACAAACTGGGGGCAGAAAGAGGCTGAGTTTGGTAGAGGGAGCCTCACATTTTATTGGCTATAAGGTAGAGAGCTTTTGATTTTGTTTTTCAATTTAATGCAAGGGGTGTCTTGAGAAATGCTTATATTAATTTGAAACAGGAATAAAACAGTGGCAGGCCTTGGTGTGGCAAGGCCTGATCTGTCTGACTACTGAGGGCACCTGGTTCTAAATCCATGCTAGGACTTAGACAACCCCCCCACCCCCGCCCACCCTCAGCTGGCTCCCTGGGTGAGAGGAGCCAGGGTGATGCAGGACCGGTATGCCTTGCTCCCCTGCCCAGCAGCGTCTGAGATGGAATCTGGGACCAAAGGTATGAAGGGCGATGTCGCAAAGAGATTTGTAGCAGAAACAACAGTTGCCTTGTCATCGGATGAGGAGCAGTGTTGAAGGAGCTCAGAGGAGGCTCTATTTAAAATTCTGAGCTGCAGTATACCCTCCTGGGCACGGCTCAGACCCCGTGTTCATGACACCTTCGCAGCGGTCACTGTGGGGCTTCTCCTTGTCTCAGAACCCTTGACATGCTCGGGGTCGCCCGGCACTCATTTTGGCACTGCGTGATTTTCAGCTCTTGCCTGCAAGTTTTATTGTTTCCTCAGTGAGCCTGCAGATTCCTTGAGGGCCCCTTGGAAGGTTCTTGTTCATCCCTGACTTTAAGCAGATCCAGACAGGAGAAGTAGGTCCATGCTCCCATTCCCTTGCCTCTCTCCTCCACAGCTCTCGATCCTGGCCCTTTGCAAATGACTCTGCATTCTCAAGGCTAAGGGGACACCACCGGAGAGTGCTCTCCAAGGCACAGAGGAGTCAGCACATCTTTTCTGCACATCAGGCCCTCTAGCAGGAGGGCAGAATGGCTCAAACAGGAAAGCTTTGTGCCTCTGACTTGGCAAGGACCTAGCCGGGCTCCCTGGAGAGAGTGTGCCAGAAGCGGCTGCCCGTGTGTCCCAATGGGTGTCTTTACAAGGCTTCCAGCTCTACCCCTGCCTGCCAGGGGTTACCTGTCTGCCTGCAATGAGACACCATTGTCAGGAGAGACTCAGGCTATAATATTAGCAGCAAACCTGCTCTATGACCTTGTGCTTGACCCCCGGGCTTATCTGAGCAAGTCAAGTAATATCTCCTCACCTTCAAGCCTCTCCTGGTTGATAAGAGGATCAGGAGAGAGGAAGGTGTGTGGGGCGGTTGGTGTGTTGCACCTATGGGGGGTAGTATCCCATTATGGTTAGTGCACTACATGCACAGGATCTGGCCACAGTCAGGAATCCTGATTCTACCATTGGATGCGTGGTAGATGCATGACCCCAGCAAGCGATTACAGTCGCTGGGCCTCATTTTTCTGATCCATCAAAAGAGCTTAATAGTGGTGCCTTCCTTGTAGGGTTGTGTGGGAAGGAAGCGATGCATGTCCAGAAGCACTTGATGAGCTGTGAGCACACAAATGTTAGGTCCTTCCCAAGGAAGGTGCTAGGGTCCTGGGATGGATCTTTAGCTCCTCTTCCTCGAGTAACTGTATAGCACACACCACATTTTTTCAAAGCCCCCTGACTACTTCACTCTTCCCTTGCTAAGCTCTAACTCCCTCCAGGGAAGAAACCGCGTCTTAATCATCTTTGTGTCCTGCGAATTGTGTCTGGTGTAAAGAAGATACTCAATGTGGATATCTATGGTGAGAGTCTGCAGATAAAGCTTTGGCAGAATGGAAGCCACGTTTGTATCCTAGTTAGTGAGAACATGGACTCTGGAGACAGACTGCCTGACTCTGTTCCCCTTTGACACTGTCTGTGTGACCTTGAGCCAGTTACTCGGCTGCTTTCCCCTCCACATCCTTCTCAGTAAAGAATGGAATCTAACACATGCAGCTACTCTAAGGATTAAATGAGATGATATATATACATAAAGCCCTCAGTGTGTAGCTTTGGCTTGTTGTAAGCTCTCAATAAATGTTAACGATTAATATGGCTACTATGACAAGTTCTGTGCTAAGTATAATGTCTTTTAACTCATCTAATTCTTTTTTTTTAAAGATTTTATTTATTTATTTGACAGAGAGAGACACAGTGAGAGAGGGAACACAAACAGGGGGAGAGGGAGAAGCAGGCTTCCCACTGAGCAGGGAGACTGATGCAGGGCTCGATCCCAGGACCCTGGGATCATGACCTGAGCTGAAGGCAGACGCTTAATGACTGAGCCACCCAAGCACCCCATTAACTCATCTAATTCTTATGATAGCCTCAGTGGTAGATATTGTTACCCTGCTTCACAGATGAAGAAGTCAAGGGGGGATGGAATAAAGCTGCACGTCCAGTATGTGGCTGAGCAAGGACCCAGTGCCACATCTGCTGGGTTGGGGCCTTGGTTCTCCCACTGCTCTCAGCTGTGAGGGTCTGAGTGTGCAGCTTCTAGTGTCTGCCCCTGGTGGGGGTGCAGAGCAGGGCTGTCAGGGGACACCCCTGAAACCAGCTATAGATCCATCCACACGCTGGCTTGTCCAGGCTGTCTCAGTTCCAGCTCGTTGGTGAGTAGCCACTGTGAGGCAGGACAGAAGCCGGCACAAGTGAGGACAGATGGGACAGATCTCAAGGCTTACTTCTTCTCCGTGTCCAGCTGCCAGGCCCTGTCCTGGCCTCTGAGGAGCCTCAGTTAGGTTTCCAGAAGCCTTCACTGGGGACTGTGCTAGTTTATGATGATGATGTGGTCTGAACATCTGCAAATCATTCGAGTGAAGGTTTTCCCAGCGTTTTCCTAGGTGTAGGAAGCAGGCTTACTTCCCTGCAATTTGCATGGTTAACAAAACAAAAAAAGCACCAAACTCAAAACCAAAGCCAGGCCCTGTGCTGACTGTTTCTCACGTTGGCCTTCATCACTATCACGGTCCTGGTTCTTGAGAACCATTGGCTCTTTCAGTGTTCTGGAAGCTTCTAGAACATCATAGGGTACAATTTTGGCAGATGCGGTATATCTGTCTAGCCTCTATTCCAATTTGATTGTCCTCTTCCCTTAATCCTGTTATCTGTCATGATTTCTAATTTAATGTTTTGGGGTCGAATAGGTGTACCAGGGAACAGTGAGTTTGCATAAAAGCAATATTAGGAGATCTGTCTCTGAGGTCACCTGATAGTTGCTTTCTCTCAAATAGATAAAAGCAACAATTTTGCTTAGTTTCCCCTTTCTGATGTTTGGTGGGAGTATGGTAGAAAGGATAGATTTTAGAGTCAGTAAGATTTGGGTTCGAATCCCTCCTCTGCCACTTAAAGGCTACTGAATTTTGGACAAGTTCTTCGTGGCCTGAGCCTACCTGTGTCATTCTGAGATGAATGTGGCAGTGACATCCTCATGTGGTTGCAGTAAGGATCAATCCCTTCAGAGACATGCAATAAATTTGAGTTTCCCTGCCTTTAATGTTTGAGCAAAGTGAATCCAGACTTCCTTCATAGCTCTTATAAACTTACCAACATATCATTACCATTTTTCAGAATGTAGCATTCACTTTCTATGGGTTTTCTAATAACGAGCTTCTGTAAGAGAAGGAAGGGACTTTTCATGACAAAGGAGGGCTGTAGGACATCATGAATAGCCCTTAAGCTCGCTGGGTGCTCATTGTGCTAAGGAGAATAAAAGATTGGTTATGTATTATTATTAGTCTTATTTTTCTGCTGATTCAGACAGAAAAGTAATAAAATACCATCCAGTACTTATTAGGTGCTAGAAACTATTCACTCCTTTGATCCTTTCAAGGACCCTATGAAGGAGGTATTATTATCTTCATTTTACAGACAAGGCTATTAGGCTCAGAGAAGTTAAGTAATCTTGCCCAAGGTGACCCAGTCCATAAATGGTGAAGCCAAGATTTGAATCCTGGTGGATTTATTTCTTATTTCAGGAGTGTTTCCTTTGGGCTTTTCCACTGTTTCAACTCTTGTGATATTAACTTCTACTTTCATCTGTGGATAGAAAAGTGTTAACAGTGGAGGGTTGAATACCCACTGATTAGAAAAAAATTAAAGCAAAGAAATGGAAACTCGCCACCCCTCTCTACCCCCCAAGAAAAGTAGCACAAGGTGGATGTTCCTGGAATGGGTCTCAGCTGTGACAGGAGGGGCGGGGAGAACAAAGTTGGAGGATCAAAGACTGTTTCCTGTGGCTGCCCATGGAGTTTCATCCTAAGTATTACAAAGAAATAAGGGCTCTTCTGAGTTCTTAGGACTTTGGCTTTGTGGGAGATAAATTTGAATTCTCTCTTTGTCATTCATCTTGGAGACCAGCTCAGACTTGGTTGAGTTCCTTCAGTTACTGATACAGAAAAATGGAAACAAACTGGCTCCCTGTTCAATTGCTGGATAATAAGCACCCAAAAACCATGTTCCCAAGTCATGGCAACAGTACCATGTGAACATAAATGGGGACTTTGTATATGGAGCTTCTTTGTAAATGAATAAGCAAATATAAAGGCTTATTATTACAAATGTAGTGGGTGTTGGAGGTTGGAGTGTTGGAGGTTTTAAAATGAAGGGGAGCTGTTTGTGTTCTCCGTTAGAAAGAAATATTAGGTAACTGGGTAGAAATCATTTTAAGTAAGCAATGTTTAGAGGCGTTGCTCCAAATTCGAAGTTGTGCACCTATGAGACCACTCTGAGTGGGTCTGATGCTCGGGAAAGACACAAGGGCTTGAATTATCAGAGGAATGTAGGAAAGAGAGGGTAGAAAAGCACCTGAGCATTGTGTTAAAATAAAAATACAGTGAGGAAGCATGGGGCAAGATCAAGGAGAAGAGAGCTCTTGGCAGAGACTGCTTCTGTAATTTATCCCAGACCCCTTAATTCCTGACCATGACCCTGGGGAGGAGATTATCACCTTCCCCAGCCAGCACAATTGGCTGGTATGGAGGTTGTTAACTTGAGAAAATCACTAGAGATAGTACTGGACAACTTCAAAAGTCCACTGTCTTTTTCAATGAGCTTGTTGTAAAGGGGCTTAAACAGAACACTAATAACTGCTAAAGATCTAGCTGCAGGTGGCTGTCCAATTCCAATCAAAATAATTTCCCCCCAGTCTTAGTGGATAAAGGAGGGCAGAATTAAAAAGGGAACCGAGAGTGATTTTTGGCACGGGCACCAAGTCTGTTGTGGAGGAAGACTATTGGTGTTGGCAGTGTGCAGTTAGGTTTTTCCCCAGCAACAAATTTCCCTCTCCCCTCCATGGCTTGGAAAACCTGTACAAATGCCTTTGTGTCGGTTGTCCACAGCTGCACACACCATGGGGTATTTGCTTTAGTCAACGGTACAGTGGAGGGAGGGCAGGTTGTTGGTTTTCGAAAAATCAGAGTTATTATACACACACATATCGCCCCCTTTTCTGGAAGTTTCTATGCTGAATTGAAAATATTCTATTCGAGGATTACAGACGTCTTTGTGGTGGTTTATGTTTAACTAGTGTTCTATCAGAGTTTCTAAAACTGTGTTCCTTGATCATGAATATCAGTCGAATAAAAGTTTCACTCATCGAGATCGCCAAATGCCAGGTTAAACAAAATTGGACAAGTATCTTTACTGCAGGACTTTCCAGAGCCTTGAATATACAAATTCGTTTGGAATTACCTGGAAAGGGATCCATTTTTTCTTAACCCCCAAATTATGTGGCCCTTTGTTTCACTGATGCATTCTGGGAAATACTGCTTTCTTTAAATGGGCAGGAATGGCTCCCCTAAGAAGCAGGTTGAGCAGGCGTTTCTCTAGCTGTCCCTGGAGAGGGGAGGCCTGAGTCAGGTGTCATACACAGCACACGGTGGCACATGGCCTTGGGGTGTGTGTGTGTGTGTGTGTGTGTGTGTGTGTGCGCATGCACAGATCTGGGCTCGTAGTTGGAAAGGGAAAGGTAGAAGAGTCCAACTCTGCCCTCTCCCCTTGGGGACATCCAGGCTTACAGATTTCCTCAAGAACTCTTTCTTCCTAGGCCTCAAGGGTCAAAGCCTAGTTCTAGGTAGAATTGTTGTAAACACTATTCCCAAGTGGCTCAGTATTTATAGCTTGTCATTGACGTAAGCAGATCTCCACAGCTGAAAATAGTTGACATCGAGTCATTTGGGCCAATTTGTGAATTTTCCTCGGGGACGTGTGTTCAGGGAAATAATTTTATGGCAAGAAGAAAGTTGCTGGAAATGGTTGTTTTCCTGAGCAGTTCTGTCCTCTTATTTACCCTTAAAAAGGAGACAGGACTTGTCCACTGGCTCTTGTCCAGGCACCTTGTACAGTCGGCAAACCGCCTTCCCTGGCTTCGCGAGTTCTCCTGGGGTTGCTTACGGTGCCAGTCTTCTTTCACTACTGTCTAAAAGGGTTGGAACTCTGGAGGTTTTGGGGTGTGTGAAGGCTTCCCGATTTTCCACGTAAGTCATCTTTGGCTCACCGGACTTGAGGGGAGAGCCATCCTGCGAGGCCTCTCCTTTCCTCCCAGACCACATGAGCAAACCCAGAGATGATCAAGCCTGGCAGAGCCAGAGCGGCCAGACAGATACACATCTTGAAAAACAGTCTGGAAATAGTTTCCAGAGGTTTTTTCTAAGCCCTGGCCATACCAACTGGATTCTCTTTTAGTCATTTAGTAATTAAAGAAGGAAACCTACCCCCAAGAACTGAAGTCAGCAGCTCTATCAGGTCAAAGGACCTTGGGAAGGGACCAGGGCTGTTGATTAATCTTCCAGTATCTCTTGAGTCTGTGAAACCCCTTTCGTCTGTCTTGTGCATGATACCATTGCTTTCAAACCGGGTCTGTTGGTTATTTATTTCTTTAAGATGTTAGGCCTGTTTGGAAATTAAACACTTTCTTGGGTTTCATCTCTTGGACCAATGGCAGACCTGCTGGGGTGATCCTAAGAGGACACATTGATAAAAGCCTTAATGGGACAGCATAACGGGAAAAAGCCAAAATGAATTAGCTTGCTGTGACATGGCTAACTTCACTGCGTTTATATATGTTTCATTAAGTGGGGGCTTGACAGCTTTATGAAGAAACAGTGGGGTTTGCAATGCAGGAAGGCCCTGTCACCCTGCCAAAGCTGATGGCGGCCTGTGCCATGCGTGCTCTTTAATAGAATAATATTTGCGCAGTGAAAATGTCATTTTAAATGACTGGTTTGATAATCCCTTAAGCTTTTAAATGATCTGCAAAGTCTGGAAACTCTACCCCAGTGTTTAAAATTGACAGGAACATTAATGAACACAAACATTAAAGGATAGTCCCTAGCTTTGTTTCCCGAGCCCGACATTGCTTACTGGGGTTTCTTTCCTTTTGTCTCGTGTGCCCTTTCTTCCACACAAGTGTGTGGAGTGTGTTCGTGGAGCAGCTGCAGCAGATCTTCGCTGCAGGAATGCTTTTGGGGAGGAGAGCTTGGCCTGCAGTGGGACCTGGATTTACCAGCGTTTGCTGCTAGCACAAAGTTCCGTCATGCAGGGTAGACAAGGCCCCCCCTCTGGGAGGGAGCTTGCAGGAAGGGTCCCCTCTGGGCAGAGCAATTAGCAAAGGGCTTGCTTCTCTCCAACTGGTGCATCCTGAGCCAGGGTCTTAGCTCAGTGAGCAGTAAGTAGGAGGGATTTAAGCCCCTTACAGCCTCCTCAGGGCATGTCCTGCATAACCAGATGCAGCATCCCTGGTGAGGTCTACCTTGTTCTGTTCAAAACCCCTTTGGGGTAGGCTAAAAGCCTCTCTTTCCCCAGACAAATATCCTGTGCTATATGAGATTCTGGGAGGGGCTTTCCCTGGGGGAAAAAAGCCCCACTCACTCCTTCCTCTCTTCAATGACTGGAGTAGGATAGGAAGGCTGATGTAGTAGAGATTGCCTTCTTAAAGATTGAGCATTATGATGTGAGGCTTGGCAAACTACAGCTTGGGGGCCATTTCTGGCCCTTTGCCTGTTTTTATAAATAAAGTTTTATTAGAACATAGTCATGCCAATTTATTTATTGTCTATGATGGCTTTTCTGCTACAATGGCAGACATGAAGAATCATGATGGAGGCTGACTGGTTCACAAAGCTTAAAGTATTTGCCATCTGACCCTTTAGAGAAAAGTCTGTGGACCCTTGCCCTTGAACACTGGGCAAAATGAGGTAGAATCCCTGGCCTGAATTCTGGCTCTGTCAATTCCTGGTTTGTCAATTCCTTCAATTCCTTCATATCTCTGTTCCTCAGGTTCCTCATAAGTAAAATGGGGATAATAGTTCTGCCCTGCCCCACTGTGTGCAGCTGTTATGAGGATTAAGTGAATGAACAAAGGGAAAGTGCAGTCCATGTGTGGGTTATTATCCATCTCAGGTCTGGTGTGGTCTAGCTATGAGACCTTGGGGACCTCTTTAGAGCTGTTTCCTCATCTGTAAAGCAAGAAGGGTGCTCTAGATCAGCACTCCTCCAACTTTAACATGTGTATGGTCACCTTGGGAGTTTGGTAAATGGCACATTCTGATTTGGTAGGTCTGGGGTGGGGGCTAAGATTCTGCATTTTTTAAAAAAGATTTTAATTAATTAATTAGAGTTCAAGCCAGAGGAGGGGGCAGAGGAAGAGGGAGAGAATCTCAAGCATACTCCCCACTGAGCACGGAGCCAGATGAGGGGCTTGATCTCACCACCCATGAGATCATGACCTGAGCCAAATCGCAAGTCTGACGCTTGACCAACTGAGCCACGCAGGTGCCCCCGAGATTCTGCATTTCTAACCAGCTCCCAGGTGGTGGTGGTGCTGCTGCTGCTGCACTGGGGACCACACATTGAGTAGCAAGGGGCTAGATGATTTTGCTCACCTTCCCTGGTGGTGTGATCAATGAGCTGTCTTGCAAAGGCTGTTGTACCCATAGGAGGGACAGTCACTTTCCCAGCCACCCCTCTCCCACCATCCACATTGATGGCGGGGTCCTGACTTGTTTCAGCTTGTAGCCTACCTCTGTTGTAGGGCACTGGTGAGATGAGATGGGGATTTTTCCACTTTTTGAGGGTTCTGGTCAAACCTTTGTTCTGGCAGCTAGGTGGCTTGACAGAAGCAGTTGGTGGCAGACCAGACACTCCCTGGCTAGCCTCAAGATGGCCTGAGCACAGCAGAGGGAGCTAGGCATATGCATGTGGGGAGGTGGGTGGTAGAAAAATGCATAAGGGGGGTTGTTCATGACAGCAGGCATCAGGTCAGGGTCCTTGGTTAGTCCTAGATACACTGGGGGCAGGACGGGGTTATGATGTAAAAGCACTGGTTTTTAGATTTGGATAAACTTGGGTTCAAATCTCAACTTCACCTTTTTCCACTGGTGCTTGTGCAAGATCCTGAACCTCTCTGAACTTCAGGCTTCTCAGAGACTTGTGAGAATTAAATGAAGTTATATATGTTTCCCTGTTTTGAATCCTCTGGGACTCGGAGTCCTTCTGACTGCATCTTGGATCCTACTTAGCTCAGTCGCTGGTACTAATCGAAATTCAACAAAATTTCAGTCAACAAAATCGGACCATGGACACTCTACATGCAATATGTTTTTACAGAGGAAAATAAGGGCTAAAACATTCGTTAGATTGATCCTCAACATTTTAGTCCTTCTGCTCATAAGATGTGGCACCTCTGGCATGGTCCTTAACTTCTTGGTATCTCGGTTTCTTCATCTGTGATGGCAGGATAACAGTTGGGCTGGTTTGGTGGGGTTGTTGGGGGATGAGATGAGATAAGATAGCCTAAGTTTTAGTGCAGCTCTGGCACACAGTAAACACTCACTAGCTTTAGCGCATCTTGCGGTTATTATTTCAAGATCCCGAGGCATACTCGCTTGTGGTTAGAAGATGCTGCAGAGCAGTGGTTGTGGGATCCCTGCACAATAATGGCCCTTAAGGTGCTTTAAAAACTAGTTCAGGATGAATGCTCATTCCCTGGTTGGGAATGCTCTCCCTGGTTGGGAGGGATCTTCCCAGTTGGGAGTGGTCTCTCTGGTTGGAATGCTTTCCTTGGTTGGGAATGCTCTCCCTGATTGGGAGTGGTCTCCTTGGTTGGGAGTGGTCTCCCTTGTTGGGAATGCTCTCCTTGGTTGGGAGAAAAAGGCTCCAGGCAGACCTGATCCGTGTTGTTCAACTCTAATGGGTTCTGGATGTTTCTTTTTAACCCTTGTTGTCTAGCACACTCTCCACAGTGGTAATCCTAGGCTTCATCACTTGTATCTTGAAGTCATCTTTGATACTCTGTTCTTTGCTCCAAGTACTAGCCTCTCATCGGGACCTAGATTCTTCCTCCACCATGGTGTCAGGTCCAGCTACTCCTCCCTGTTCCCATCCACCCCAGCTTGCCTCAGCCTCCCCATACTCCATCTGGCCTGCTGCAAAGCTTGAGGCCAGCAGCTTTCAAACCTGACCCCACCAAAGTCACCTGGCGAGGCTTTAAAAAGAAAACACAATCCTAATGCCCTAAGCCCCAAGATTTGGGTTCAGCTAGTCAGGGATGGAACCTCAGACATCTGTGTTTTAAAATCTCCCCAGATGATTCCAATTTGCAGTTCGGGTTAAGAACCTCTGTTAGAGGCTTTCCTGCATTCAGCTGCAAAATCAGGAGCCCAACAGCTTTTATAACTTCACTCCTCACCTGCAGAGAGGAGCCAGTGCAGTTGGATCAGATGCTTAACTCCAGCTCCAATGCCTCCCTGACCATTACCAACCAACCGACAAACAACAATTTCCTTCTATGATCATATGTTGCCTTCCATTATATTTATTTGAGCACATACCTTATATCCTTTACTGGATGGGAAGCTTCTTGGGAAAGGATCAACAGCTTGTTTAACTTTGTACCTCCCACAATATTTAGCAGGGCTTCTCACATAATAAATATTCAATATGTAATCACCGGGTTGATTTATAGTTGTGTGCCCCACAGGGTCTAGAACAGTTCTGAGAGCATAGTAAACACTCAGTAAATATTTCTTGATTGATTGATTGATGTATCCACTCAAAACCTACAGAAGAAAGGGAGGACAGAGAAATAATTCCTAGCCCTAGAGAAGTAGGTAAGGTAGGGTAAGTGCTGCAGGTAAGAATTTAACTATGAGTGCCCTTGGTGCTGGTGTGGGGTGCATGCAAGAGCCCATAAAACACACACACACACACACACACACACACCAGTTCTTGGAAATGCAGGAACTGCTCATCTACTTAGATGATCCTTATCACTGTCATTCAGTGAGACCCGAAATGTTAAATGAGAACAATGTCAGGTTTAGTTTTGTCGTGCTCAACATAAAATAATTTCACATAATAGTACTTTGAAAACCACCACCCACATGCAGGTTAGTACAAATGGGTTGTACTGGGTTGAGGGAGGATGCCTGGCTCCTAGTCTCAGGGCTGCCACTCACCTGTCAGGCAACCTTGGTGATGTCCCTTAACCTCCCTGACCCTTGGTTTCCTCTTCTGAAAAACCAGGCTTTGAATTAAATCAGCAATTTCTCCTTCCTGAAGTACATTCCAAAGAACGTTCATTTCTCAGAATATGAAAGATACTAACAGGTGTTCAAAACAAAGCAACCAACAAACAAAAGTTTTGAGGAACAAATAAAAGTTGTTTGGGAAATTCTGGTCAAGCCAAAGGAAATAGCTCAGGACTTCTTCAAGCCTTTTTGTTTGTTTGTTTACTATGACCCTCCAAAAGGATGGGGACAGGTTCCCCCCAGACCATTTGGCTCTGAAACACATTCTTTTTCTCCCATGGAATATTTACTAGTGATCTGAGGAATTTGCCAACTGGTCCTCAGTGGTGGTGGCTGAGTGCACCCTGGTGTTTTACCAGGACAACCATTCCATGGGTTGCCTTCAGGCACTGATTCACTGTGAAGAAAATCTCCTTGCCTGTGATACTTGTCTTTTGGTTCCCAACTAAGTCTTACCTATGGTTCATTAACTCACTTCTTTCTGGAGCACTTCCCGCCTCACTCCACCCCATGGTGATATACCTGGGCTTTGAGTCTATTAAAGCAACAGAGTAAGAAATGGAAGCACTTTGCTGTCACAGGGTAGGGTCTGAATCCTCATTCCATCAGTTGTGTGGGCACCTGGCCAAGTAATGTAGCCTTACTAAGTCTCATTGTGCTGATCTGAAAACTGTGGAAAATACCCTGTGGACATTTGTGGTCTGTCCTGACCAGCATCCATTTGTCCTGACCAGCATCCATTTGTCCTTCACGCAGTAAAGCATTAAATGGAATTTCCCTCTGGAGTTCACACCAGCCACACTCTCAGCCCAGTGTTGGGTCGGTGTCCAGAACCAAGGCAGTCAGGACATCACATTTCCCTGGATTCCCAGGACATCCACATTTCCATGGGCATGTGATCCAATCAAGATCAATGGGACACAAGCATAATTTTGCTGATATTTCTAGAGGAGAGGCTCTTGCTCTTTTCCACTGGACTTGGAGCTTAGGGAAGATAAGACCTGAGTATGTTGCAGCCATCTTACAACTGTGAAAGGAGAACTTTTCTGAGAACAGAATCAACGAAGCAGAATATAGACTTAATGGTTGAAATTTCAGCAGCCATTTGGACCACGAGGTGACTTTGGGGACAAAAACTGTAGAAGATGCCCAGGTCCCTATTGTCATGGAGTTCCATTCCAGTTTTGGGCTATTTCTAATCTTTTTGAAAGTGAGAAATAAACTTCTATTACATTTAAGCCACTGTGATATTTTCCTGTTATTTATAACTGAAAATTATATCCTTAATCCTAATCCATTGTTTGAGTCCAGTTTTCTGTTTTCTTTGCTTGTTGGTTTGTTTTTAAATGGAAAGAGTCCTATCTGACGTATCTGCTCACCTCTATGGCAGGATTATGTTATGGGCTGAATCGTACCCCCACCCCCTCAAAAATTCCTAGTTTAAATCCTAATCCCAGTACGTCGGACTCTAACTGTATTTGGAGGCAAGGGCTTTAAAGAGGTAATTAAGTTAAAATGAGGTCTTCAGAGTGGACCCTAATCCAGTGTGACTGGTGTCCTCATAGGAATAGGAAATCTGGACACAGATATGAGTGAGCAATGAAGAAAGACCTTGTGAAAACAGGGAAGAAAAAGGTCACCTATGAGTCAAGGAGAGAAACCGCAGAGTAAAACTAACTCTGCCAACACCTTGCTCTTGAACTTCTAGCCTCCAGAGCTGCGAGGAAATACATTTCTGTTGCTTAAGCCACAGTCCATGGTACTTTCATATAGCAGCCGCTGCAAATTAATGCAGATGAACTGAAATAATCATGTATATAGAGCATCCAGCACAGCGTTTGTGCCCAGGAGGCCCTCAACACATGTTACATCCTTTTCCCCATGTACTAACTCATACTGTCAGGAAACCTTCTAGGATGCAATGTGCTCCATTTTCCTAACTAGATCCTTGAAGGCTCCACAGCACCTGACTCAGGACTATTACGCACACTGGAACACTCAATAAATGCTTATTGATTAATTAGGACTCCCTAGGCCATGCTAGGCAGGCAGAGATGGATTAAGTTGTTTAATAAAGTCTGTCCTAATCCTTTGGCAGTCTTCTGCTTTAAAGGGAGAAAAGAGGGAGAAGGCAGATTTTACAGCTGGTTGAAATACAGTGGAAGAAGCTGTCAGGGGAAATCGTCCTGGAGATGAAATTGACAGAGTGATGGCCAGGCAGCCCTTTGCTATTAGTTTCAAGCTACCAGTTATGTCTGTTTTAATCCGGAGGATGCTTTGCTAATGAAGTGAGTGAGTGTGTGAATCTCAATAATGCAAAGTTAATGTTGTTAGCATTTATGGCCATCAGTGCTTCTCTTTGGTCCAACAGGGAGCATTTTTTTTTCTTTTTTGTTTTTAATCCTTCTTCTGAGCTGTAATAGGATGGAAATATTCTTGCTCACTGTTATTTTTGAGAACTGTAAGTGAATGTTGGCCCTTCTGCCCCTTAAATCCATAGCAACAAACCTATTCCTTTTAAAACCTAATTTCAAAACGGTGGCTAGACCTAGAAATCTATCCTTTTAAGCTCAAATGTGGCATGGCAGAGGTTATATCTTCACTCCTGTAATTTTCCTCTGGGGGGCAACTAGACCTTCGCTAACAAAGTATTGGTTAAATTTCACCCACTGGGAAAAAGAAAATTGACAAAAATGTGTCACATTGCCCAGGTACAGGGCTGCAGAGTATTTTTTCACCAGTAGCCGGTAAAGATAGGAAGATGTTCCTTGATCCTTTGCCTTTTCCCAAGTAAAGGGCCGGATAATGTATTTACCTGTATAATTAAATGAATGTGAAAAAACAAAAGCAAAAATAAACCAAACCCATGTTTGTCTGAGCTCTCTGAAGCTTTTCTTGAGATATGATGAAGGAGGAAAGGTGAGATGGAATTATTCAGATAATTGCCTAATTCTCTTGTCCACTTTGTGCAGGGGGATGGTCTCAACCCCAGATGCCTAGCTTTTCTTTGGGGTTGGCTCTTTTCACACTATTATCAGAATAAGCTTTTTGAGAGTATCACCTGTAAAACCATGCAGTATTTTTCCAACGGGTGCCATGGAGGGTCCATTAGATGAATGAGTCCTTGTAGGTACATTATAAGAATAATCTTGCATCACTGGGGCTGCTGGCTGACCTGATACTTCTTACTTTTTTAATATCCTTGCATCTGATTCTGCCAAAAGAAATATATATATTTTTAAAATGCTGATTATTGAACATCCCATTGTTTTGTGGCTGAGTGATTTTTCGTACCAGTTAGCATTAGATGACATGAGATATAAAGGTCTTATTGCAAGATAAAGTTTTGGAAAAAGTTTACCATTATTTCTATATTTCAATCTTGGAATAAAGTGAGAAGGATCTCACAGTTAAGTATTAGTTTTCAGATGTTCGGCTTACTTTTTTTTTTGGTCTAAAGTTTACAAAAAGTCTGCATACAGATGTGTGTGTGTGTGTGTGTGTGTCTAAAAAGAGAAGAGGAAAAGTCCATTTTTGACTCTTAGAGATACCTGCAATGCTCTTAGTTTACCTGTGGTCAGCAAACCCTGATGGTCAGAGAGAGGGAAAGATTCCCATCTTTTCTCCCTGTAAATACAGGGCATTCTTGGGGCTGATGTGCATATGTGTTGCTTTGCCAACTGTCAGGCTCAGGGTCTGTCCAAGTGCCTTCTTCAGGAAGCATTCTCCTCTCTCCCCAGCATCACCCAGTGGCTGAAAATCAGATTGGAAGTGGGAGTGGTGAAGGGGTTAGGGTGGAGGCAGCAACCAGGGGTGGGTGGTGGAAGGTCTCTTCCAAGGGAGATGACAAACACTTAGCATACTGAGTGGATAGGTATGTGTTATAGAAGTGGGCCAAAGACAGCCTCTGGATATTGGCCCTTAGGTTGTTTATTTCTTCACTGCAGACTGAGAGCCAATAGCTCAAAATCCTACTTGTGCCAAGCTCAAATTTTTATATATTCAATTATTTAAAAAATAGCCCAGGGGCACCTGGGTGGCTCAGTCAGTTAAGCGTCCAACTCTTGATTTCTGCTCAGGTTGTGATCTCGGCTCAGGTTGTGATCTCGGGTGGTGGGATCGAGCCCTGCTCAGTGTGGAGTCGGCTTGGGATTTTCTCTGTCCCTCTCCCTTTGCCCTTCCCCTTGCTCATGTGTGCACTGTCTCTCTCAAAATAAATAAATAAAATCCTAAGAAAAAATAGTCCAAACAAGCATAATTTTAGCCATTTAGGGCCATTGATAAGGTAGAGCCTTGTGGTTTTAAACCCCAAGCTGTGAGGGCCCTTTGGAGAGAGACTCCCTGCCATCCTGCTGACCCTAGACATCATGGAGACATATAAGCTCCTCTCTGGTTCCCTCTCTCCCAGGACTTCCTGTGCCTGCCTCCCCTTTTGGATAGCAGCCTCCTTCGGACAGTCTCATGCTGTGAGGCTCATGCAGCCCTGCCCAAATGCTTCCCAACACACTTTGTTGTGTGTACTGCTTCTCATGGTCATACCTTTGTCCTTCATCGGACCCCCAAATCCTCAAACCCTCTGCAGTGTGTTAGGATTAAGACCCTGTAGCACGTGGCTGTCAGTCCGTACTTCGTCTCCGGACCAAAGGGCTGCCAACAGAAAGCACATGTCTGACTGCACCGTTTTATTGTTTTCAACTCTTCTCAAATTAAAAGAATGCTCAGTCTTGCCAAGCTTGTCCATTCTGAACCACCCCCAGAAACAAATGATCTCACCTGCTAAGAGGCAACCTTTGGGAATGCTGGTATTGCTTAAATAGAATGGAGAGTACATAGATGCTTATTTTATTGTTCTATAAATCATAGTTATATTTCAGCCTTTGTATGATGCATATAGTAATGAAATGTAAAAGATAAAGAATCAAGTTTTTTTTTGTTTTTGGTAGTAGAAGATACAAGGGAAAGAGTGGGGTTTGTGGTGAAGAAAAACATGAGAAGTAGAAATAAAATGCTTGATTGTTTTGTAGCTTTTGCCGGGTCTTATTTCTATAACTACATGACAGACTTTCTGTGAGCATGGAAATATGTCTGTGTCCTAGTAAAATATTGGATTAATATTTGTTCTCAATGAATATTGATGAATGAGAAGCTAGGGAAGAGGAAGATGACTGGGGAGAGAAGAGATAGAAGGAAAAGTATAAAAGGAAGCTGAGCCATGTAACCTTAGGCAAGTCTTTGAGCTTCAAATTCCTAACGTGTGGAAGGCGATTAAGAGGCAGCTCTGCCTGGCGGTGGGGAGTTCCATGGAAACGGAAGGTCTTTATTGGAGCAGAGGTACCTTTATGTATTTTACCTTCTCCTCTGCCAAAAAACCATGAAGGTAGCCTTCAGAAGAGTGGGTGGTACCTGGGCACCTGGAGTCACTTGGAAAGTCTTAGGGGGTTAGGAGGAAGGTCCCTGCAACCCGCTTTAGAAGACAGAAGAGCAGCCTCTTTGTTTGGGGGTGACACCATCAAGTTATATTACTTGTATTTTTACAGTTCAGAAGGCAAAGTCCAGACTTCTGGGCATGAATCCTAGGGGAAGAAAGGGGCCCTGGGACTCTGTGTTAGCAGATCCTGGCCCCCACCTTCACTTGCTTTCTGGGCCCAAGCAGTAGCCAGATGTGGCTGCAAAGCACTGAGAGCTAAATCTTGGGGCCCAATGTGGATGCTGCTTCAGAGGAGCTGAACACTGAGAAGCTAGGTGATGCTCCTGGGGAGAACTGTGATCACCTGCTTAGGAATCTCCATCTTGGAGGAATGTTCTCAGCCAGCTGGGATTATCAAAGGGTAAGAGGAATCTCAGAAGAGAATTAGACTCCTTGCTAATAAGGCATGTGGAGATTTGAGACAATGGCTTTCCCCTTGATATATGCAGAGCAATTCTGACCAGTTATCTTATGATTAAACATGCTGCATGCTTCCCACGGGTGATGAACCAAATATGTATTCCAGGGCAAGACAAGAACAACTATAAAAAGATTTAGAAAGATGCCAAGGTTATTGATTGGAACCATCTATTGTTCTGAATTATGTGGCATTGCTTGGGCTTTTTCCCTGGTGGAATCACGTTAGAGACTATCACTTTCATACTGATTTCTGCAGCATGTGGGCAAAACCAGAGGGTTGCAAAAGCCTTTATAGTTGCAAATCATGGATGGAACCCCATTGAAACTGGTTTCAAAAAGTCAGAAAAAAATAGAGAACTTAAAAGCTTCTCACAACTGTTTTAGGTTTCAGTGCCCCCTAGGATTGATAGCCCATTTTTTTGGCTGCTCATTGGAAAAGCAGGCAGTTTCTGGAAGGTTGTGGGGACTCTTCCAAGGTAACTATGTCATCTTGGCCTGAATGGGAAGTACAATCTCCTTATAGAGAGACCTTCTTTAGCAGTCTTTAATTAATCAGGTAACCCTTTACCCCAGGCACCAACATACATTGTTTCTTTTTCTAAGTCCCTTCTCTTAAAACAAACAAACAAACAAAAACCTCTTCTAATATTGGTATGAGAAACCTGGACTATTTTTTGAAAAATTTAAACAAGATTTTGCCCCCTCCACCCCATTACAGAAATTGAAAAAAGTGGTAAAAAGTAGAAAGAATCAAAAAGTCTTCCATTATCCTACCATTCTGAGACAATCAAGCTACATTTTGGCATACACACATACAAACACACACATATATATGTAAATGCATATACAATATATCTAGTTGTTAATTGTGGACATAACTGAGATCATATGGAACTAAACAAATGAATACTTTTGTGCTTTTTGGCTTAATATTTGACGTAAGCATTTCCCCATATTACCAAAAACTCTTTATAAACATTTTAAATAAGTGAATAACATTTTCTTTTGAATGCACCATAATTTGCTTATCCAATCTCCCAATCTGAAGCATTTCAGTTGTTTCCAACTTCTTTGTTATTATAAATAGTACTGCATTTAGCATCTTTGTGCATGATTCTGTTTTTCCTGTTCTTAGGCTGAATGGCTCAGCTGATATGAATATTTTTTGAGCTCTTCATGTGTCCTGCCAAAACACTTTTCAAAAAGATTATACCACTTACAGTCCACCAGAACTGCGCTTTCTTTTCACTCTACCTCATCATCACCGGGTAATCCTATTTTTAAGAAAATGACTAATTTTAGAGCTAAAAAGCTGCATCTTATTACTTGAACTGTTGCCTGTTTTTCTTTGTTTGCTTGCCATTCTATTTTTGCTTGTGACTTTTCCATGCACTTTGTCCACTTATCTGTTCATCTATTTACCAAAGCCCATATATATATATGATACTTATAATTTTTGTGTGGTATTTACTGTAAATATTTTGTTTTTTGTCCTGTTTATTTTTAAATGCATAAATTGTAGATTTTTTGATTGTTTCCTTTTTAAAATTTCCTTTTAGACATTTAGAGATTAGATACTATTCACTTACATGTTCTTATAGTTTTGTTTTAATCATTGTAACTTCTTCTATTTACCTTTTAAATTTCTCTAGAATTTACTTGGAAATATTTCTGAGATTTTTAGAAAAGATTTTATTTATTTATTTATTTATCTATTTATTTATTTATTTGAGAGAGAGAGAGAGAGACAGCACACGCACATGCAGGCAGAGGGGCAGAAGGTGGGGAGAGGTAGAGAATCTCAAGCAGACCCCATGCTGAGTGTGGAGCCCCATGTAGGGCTCAATCTCATGATCCTGAGATCATGACCTGAGCTGAAACCAAGGAGTCAGATGCTTAACTGACTGAGCTACCCAGGTGCCCCCGAGATGTTTTTAAATGGACTTTTCTTCCCAAATGGCTGATAGTTACAGCTTTATGGGCTGAAAAGATCTTCATTTTTCCACTGATTTGTGATGACTCTATTATTAAGTACTGAAATTTTACATATATTAGTGTTGGGCTGAAGGCTAAATATGTATGTGGTTTTATTGTTTTAAAATATGGCAGAGGTAGTACCCTCTCATTTCTTTTGTTTTTAAGAAATGTTCTTGATTATTCTCAGATATTTATCCTGAAAGATGAGCTTTAGAATTATTTTGCCAAGGTTAAACAAAAGTCTTGTTGGAATTTTCACCAGTATTATTACAGAAACCAAGAGCAACCAAATGAGAACAAAGGCTATTTATTTAGAGTTTTCTGTAGCAAGGAAATTAGCCACCATCACTTGTGTTTTGGCAGAGACTCAAAGGCAGACAGAGGAGTGGGAAAACTTTATAGTGGAGAGAAGGGAGGGTCTCAGGTGTGCCTGATGGGAGGCTATTGGCATAGAGAGGCTGGAGGTAGGTGGATTGGAAGGCGGGGTATCTTATGTGATTGGTTAAGGTACATATTTGGCTTTCTCTGGTTGGTCCTAAGTTGTCAGAGGGGAAATTAGGTGACAGTGACAAAAATTAGGGAAGCTGTCAGTTATATTAATCAAGTCCTGGTCATTTTGGGCTAATAGTTACAGAAGTTATTGTTTAACTTCCTGGATTGTTACTAGAGTTAATAGACTCTAGTAGAAACTTCCTACAAGTCTGACTTCATGGGCTGTTTATTTTAGATAAGGGGTGGGTTTCCTGGACCAGTAGCTGTAGTTGTGGGTCAGAGTTCTGCTTTTATACAATGCTTGGCTCTTGTCCATTTGTATATTCAGTCTCTCATATTTCTCTCATATTAAAACTACCAGTTAACTCAAGAATTGGTAGCCTGATACTATTCAGTATTCTCATCCAAGAAGTAACTCTTGATTTTTACCTTTACTTAGGAGAGTTTACTTCTTATGGATCACTCATGTTGCTTTTTAAAAGTTATTTCTAGACTGTAGGTTTTGTAGTCTTTGTGCATGGGCTATTTTATTGTTCTGTATTAATTTTTTTTTTTTTTTTTTAATTTTAAGTAATCTCTACTCCCAATGTGGGGCTTGAACTCACAACCTCAAGATCAAGAGTCGCATGTTCTACTGACTGAGCCAGCCAGGTGCTCCTATTGTTCTATATTTTTAATCACTGTTAAATGGTACAAGGTAAAGCTAGTTACCTCTTAAAATACTTTTCTGGTGTTCAGATAATTTGCAAAACATGAATTTTCTAGGCACGTAAGTATCTCCTCCTACTGAAAATACTAATGCCTCTCACTTTTGTTTCAGATTTTACTGCATCATGAAGAGTTTCCATACAGTGTTAATTGTAGCGGTTATGGTGGGAATTCTTATTTTGGTCTCAATTTTAAATGAGGATGGCTTTAGGGGCTATATCTTACTATTTAGTGTGATGATGGTAAAGATTTGAGCATGATCTTCATCAGATTCAGGAGAAAGGAAACGCTAAGTATCCTATTTTTAGTTTTAAGTAATTTTTGGATTTAATATAAAATTTTAGTGAATATTTTTTCAACCCTCTTTTGGTAAGATAATACACTTTAAAATTTACTGCCCCTATCTGAGCTACTGTATCACTAGATTTTGTCTTTCTGTTAATAGGTTTTTAACACTTAATATTACTAAACTCAAACTTATGATTTTTATGTTTATTAGCACCTTAGTTAAAACTTTAATATCTATGCATAAAGGCTATTGCCTATTGTGTTGACCATCCCTAGGCTTGTTAATTCACAAGAAGGACACACAAAACTCAGCATGTAGATAGTCATACTCATGCGATGATTTAGTACAGTAAAAGAATATGGAAAATCAGTAAAGGGAAAATCAGGCACAAGCTTCCAGGAGTCCTTTTCTGGTGGAGTTACACTAGAGGCACATAATTCCTCTAGCAACGAATGTCACGCTCATGTGAAATGATGTCTACCAAGGAAGCAGCTCGTTACAGACCCAGTGTCCAGGGTTTTTACTGGACGCTGATCACACAGGCAGCCTGTGCTAGGCAGATACCAAAATTTCAGGCTGCCAGAGGGAAAGCTGGTGTTCAACATAAAACATTCCATTTGCACAAACAGTTTAGGTGCAGTGAGCCACTCTTATCAATTAGGGGGATTGGAACCCTCCTGAATTCCAAGTTCCCAGATGCCAGCCAAGGGTCAGTCTTGTAAGTAGATCTTGTAAGTAGATCTGTAAGTAGAAAGATTAGCAGTCAAGCTTGTTAACTGTTTTCTGTACACCTATGTTTGTGTGTATGTGTATGTGTGTACATGTGCCATTTTGGCAGAGTTTGGTATCATGGTGAAGATAACTTTATGAAATAAAGTGGGCAGAGTCCTTTTTCTGGTGTGTGTGTGTGTGTGTGTGTGTGTAATGGGACAGCTTACACAGACTGAGAATTTTCTGCTCTTTGAGGATTTATATGAACTTACCTATAAAATTACATGGCTCCAGAATTTTTGTGGGGAGGGTGTAATTAAAAAGTAACTTATTCTTCTTGAGTCAATTTGTTGTTCTTTACCCACCCCCGCCCTGCCAAAAGTTATCCATTTCACTGAGATTTGCTAATCTATTTACACACCTGGTGAATTTTTCACTTGTAATTTTAAAATCTTCTGTGTACCCATTCATCTATCATCTTTCATTCCTAAATGTATTTATTTATGATTTTACTTTCTGTTTTTATTGATTAGCTTATCCAGGGATTTGTTTGTTTTATTAAATTTTGAAAGAACCAGTTCTTACTATCATCTATCAATTTTGTTTTTCTATTTTTTAAAATTCATTTATGTATTTATTTATCTTCATTATCTTCTTTCCTTGCTTGAGATATAGTTTGTCATTTTTTCTTTAGTTTCTTGAGTTGAAAAAACTTCATTATCTTATTTTTTAAAAAAATAATACCAAATATTCAAGGCTACATATTACAAAAAGTATAGCTTTAGCCATATTCTGTAAATGTATATGTGTATAATTATCTGCTGTTGTGCTCTTCATTTTTACCTTAACCTTATCATTATTTAGCATATAAACTTTTCTTTTTAATTCCCAAGGGTTTAGAAAGGTTTCTTTTTGGTTTTATTTAAATATTTTTTTATTAACTTCTAGTTTTATTGCATTGTATTCAGAGAATGTGGCTGAAGGGATTACCTAGAAGCAGAGCCTGAGACAAGGACTTGAGTACAAATAGATTATTTGGGAGGTGATGGAAATACTGGTAAAGGAGTAAAAAAAAAATGAATCAGAGAAGGGAAGACAGCAATATTTAGTAAAAATAGGTCCCTATAGCACTTGCTATTTATTTATTCCCCCCTTTTAAAATTGGGGAGTAATATATATACAATGAAAACCATTGATCTTAAGTATATAGTTTGATGAATTTTTCTAAATATATACATCCATGTAACTTGTGCCCCTATTAAGGTATAGAGTATTTCTATCACCCCAGAAAACCCCTTTCAGTCAACTCCCCCTCCTCCACAGGCAATCATTGTTCTGACTATCTCCATAGACTAGTTTTACTCATTCTATAACTTTATATAAAAGGAATCCTACAAGTATACTCTTTTGTGTCCAACCTCTTTCCGTCAGCATAACATCAGTGAGATTTTGCACATATCAACAGTTCCTTTTGTTGTTGAGTCGTATTCTACTGCATGAATATACTACAGTTTATTTGTCCGTCCTTCTGTTGATGGTCATTTGAGTTATTTCCTGGAGAATATATGAGTAAAGCTACTCATTCTTTTACACGTTTTTTTTGGACATATGTCTTTTTTGTCTTGGGTAAATATCTAGGGATGGAACTGCTGGGTCATAGGGCAGAGGTATGTTTCACTTTATGAGAAACTGCCAAATAGCTTTCCAAAATGGCTGGACTATGTTCCACTCCTATCAGCAATGTGTGAAAGTTCTAGTTGCTCCACATTCCTGCCAACATTTGATGGTGTTAGTGTTTTTAATTCTGGCTATTTGAGTGCATGTGAAATGATATCTTATTGTGGTTTTTAATTTGCATTTTCCTGATGACTTATGAAATTGAGCACTGTTCATGTGCTAATTGGCCATTTTTATAACTTCCTTTGTAGAATATTCATTCAGGTCTTGGGTTATAATACCTTTTTATTATTAATTTGTAATAGTTCTTTATATATTACACATACAAAATAGCTTTGGAATTGCCAGCAATCTTGTTAAAATATATATTCCTGGGCTGCACCTCGGACCTCCCATACAAGCTTCTTGGTCAGGGTGGGCTCTGGGAATTGGCATTTATGCCAGTCCTCCTGATGATTCTGATGCACAGTCAGGTTAAGAAACCCCTGGAGTGGAAGAAACACCAGATTGGGCATTGAATGACCCAGGGATGACCCCAGTGCATTCACTGATTCAGCTCTTCCCTCTGGTCCCTAGTGTTGTCATCTGTGCAAGGAGGGAGTCTACTAGTTGATAGCTGAAGCCCCTTCTGGATTTGAGGTATTTGGTATTATCAGCTGCACTAGGATTCTCCAACTTGGCAAGCTGAGGACTGGTTGGCATGTATGGCTCCAGCCAAGCCACACATACTTCCCTAAACATGTCTGACAATCAAGTTGAGGCAAGAGAACTGAAAACAGACACTGTGGCTCCAGCATGGGAACAATCTTCGAAGGACCCAATGAAACAGCCGTTGGCTGGAAGCTGTTGAGCAGCAGCTGGTTGAGTCTATGAGCTTCTTGCAGCTGTTTGTGATATGTCAAATGAATTTTTGTTTTTATGTGTTAATGTACTCTGAGCGATTTTACAGTGTGTTTGACATTTTACAGTATAGTAAAGTGTGTACATGCCTAATTAAAACAGATGTGCATTTGATAAAATAATTACGGGATATGCTGAAGAAAAATGGCTAATTATATATAAAGCATAAACACCTAAACACACGCTATAAATATATACTTGAAAAGTACTGGAAAGTAGGTATAATTGGCTAAATTCTCTTTTTGTGCCCAGACTTAGAGTCATTCCTTAGATTTTCCTGGCTTTGGGATCCACTGGCATTAGAATTTTCTGTGTAATTTTTTATGAATCTCCCCCCTCCCCCCCAACTACTCTTATCTCATCCTTTCCTCTCCTGGAATAAAGTTGAGGAGAATTCTCTCTACTGGAGTTAATAAAACAAAAACATCAAGAATGACAGTTAACTTGTACTACTATGTGCTAGGCACTGTGCTAGACACTTACAATGTATTATCTTATTTAATCTTCACACTGGTTTTGTGAGATAGCTGGTTATACCACTGGGGAAATTGAGACTCAGAGCTTAACGACTTGCTGAAGATCTCTGAGTGTGGAAAGGCAAGACAAAGACTCAAGCTGAGGCCTGAGGACAGAGCCCACTCTCTTTAACCACGACCCCCATACTACCTCTATCAGAGTGTCTTTCCATCTGGCCACTTCTGTGCTCCCAGATGGGGAATATGGCTGGTATGGGGAACTCATTTCAAATGCCTCCGCTACCACTTTATACCATTTCAGAATATCCCAGACCAGACTTCTTCAAGAGCAAATCTTTATGCCCTCTTTCTCTAGGTGCATGGACTGAAGTTGATATGTGAGTAAAAGTGCTCCAGGATCCTCATGGACCCTGGGGGTTGCTGGCACATGGGGGCCAGGCTCTGGGATGCTATCAGATGGGCGAATGTTTTGGTGTTAGGCTTTCAAAGGCAGGTTGGATACTCATGCCTACTACAGGTGGTAGGGTAAAAAGTGTTTGGCAAGTAATGTTAATGTATGCAGAAAATATTGAGATGTCCTTTAAATACCAAACAAGGATTGGTTTTCTAGAGGTTATGTCAGATGGACTTGGCCTTTCTGTAGACAAACCAGCTTGCTTGGAGTACAGAGAATACCAAAACAGTCAGTCTGTCCTACTAATGGGAAGGCAGCTATAATCTGTTTTCTGATATTTTGGAGAAATGGGTTATCCTGGTTCTCTATGACCAAATATGATCTATGCAAATACTGAGAGTAATTTATGTAGTGATGATTCAGGAAGTGCTTAGGGTCACAACAGGAGTATTGAATTTCAGTGAGTATAGAATGTATGGCTAAGGGCATGGGCTCTTTCATCTAGTTGCTGTGTGACCTCTAGCCAGTGGCTGAAACATGTTTCAGTTTCTTCATCTCTGTCATGGGGATAATAAGAGTATGTGCCTCTAGTCTCGTTGTAAGGTTTAAATGAAATAATCTGTGAAAGGCATTCAACACAGTGCCTGGCAACAGTAAGCATATAACACATGTCATCGTCACCATCATGATCGTCATCATCATCATCATCATTATTGTTGGTTTGGTAACTCATAGTTCTTTATCTTAGAAGGTAAAAGGAGGAGGGTACATTAAATAGATTTTAGATTACCAGATTATAATCTTGAGTAAATTACACCTACCCTCTCTTGGCCCTAGTGTTTTTATCTGTAAAACAAAATGGTTGGATTAAAGGACCTTTTGGGTCACTCTGGCTCTAAGAATCTATGACTTGAGATTACATATTCCATGACCTTCTGTATTCTTACTTCATTTCTAAACTGTGGGAACCATGTGCATTTAGAAGGAGCCCAAGTAGAGGGACGGACTCCTATACGATGCAACAATAAATGTCGCAGAGGGCTGCAATGGAGCAGTCTTACTAGAAATGTTCTTTTCTGAGCTGTTTTTCTTTCTCTCCTTTAAACTATTTCTCCTTCATGGTCACACTTGGCAGTCAGGGAGAGTGGAAGTGGGCAACCCCAGAAATCTTTTCTCCTGGCTCTGAGGTGAGCAAAACCTGGCCATGCAGGAGAAAGCTTGAGCTTTGTGAGCCCCCAGAGTCTGGAAGGTTTTGCTGTTTTAATCAACAGTCCCAGCAGCAAGTATTTATTGGCAGCAAATTGGTGTAAGAGCTGCTCCCAAGTGGCATGGTCTCAGCCCTGTTCTAGTGGTAGGGGGAGACGGTGAGGAGGAAGGAAGCTGTTGGCACCTGTGGGCTAGAGAATTCTAAGGCACTCATTCACCCCTAGAGTGCCCCAGCTTGTGGCCTTTCCTGGATTCTGCATCTGCATCTCCCTAGGGTGGCATGAGCCTTGGTGCATGGAGAATGGTGGAGAGGAGTTTGTCCCCTCTCCATATCCTATACCCACAGGTGGATTTATAAGGGAATAACAATGTTTTGGACCTATTTAAAACAAAAACAATATTGGAAAAACATCATTAATGACATGGTTTAAATAATTACCATGTGTGGTGAATTTTTTAAAAAAGGTGGTATTAATGCCCTACTTAAGATGGTGCTAGGAACTGCAGGAATGCTGTTTTCAGATTCCCTTATTCCTTCTGCAGCTCATTGCATTGTGAAGTGGCTTCAAGCAGACTGAGCCTTTCATTCATCACAGGGTCCATCTACAGAAGTGGATTGGACTGTTTTTCTTCTGCTGACTGCAGAAATGAAGGGAGTAAAGGTTGGCTCACAAATGGTGTGGGGGCTGGGGTCTTGGGGTGGCACTGGGAGCAACTATTCAGAGTTAAATGATCTTGAGGCTCGATATAGAGATGGATGATGGCAAAGGACTTCCATGAGAAAATGGAGGAGGGGGCAAAGCCATAACTGTGTTTATCAATCATTCTGAGTTTTGCAGCTGATTAGATAACTTTGGTTTCCACAAAAGGACTGATTGATGGATGTCAAGTAACACATCTTTGGGGATCAATCCTAGTTGGAGTAATTAACACATAAGTGTGTGAAATACCACGATGTTCTCATTTGATACTCAATCTGTTTCTTGGCCGAATCTCAGGCATTTAAATTTATATTTGGATTTAAAGTAGCATATCTTACATTGGAAAATATGCTTGTCAAAGAAATAAGTCAAGTATTGAGTATTTATGAAAATGGAGTAGTCTCCATATCCTAAAGATGGGAACAAAAATCTAGTTGGATGCTGATATAATTGCCGTCCACCATGGTTTATAAAAGAGGATGGGTCTATCTAGTGTCCCTGAAAGAAAAACTCATTCATTTCATCATGGCCATATGTCTGTACCTGCAAGGTCAAAATGTGGGCCGGCCAACTCAATTCCCGATCTCCAACCAGATACAAGTACAGGTTAAATTTACAGAAGGAAGGGCAATGCAGATGAACGAATCTCAGCTGTAAATAGATTATTGCTTCGTGTCTTTTATCTTTGGCTCCCCTTTTCTGATGACAAAAATTAAGTTATTATATAAATTACTTCTGAAGAGACTTTCTGCTTTTGAAAAAAAGTCCAATTTATTGAGCTTGATTCTTCAAGGCTGGAGAGCAGATGTCTGAGGATACAATTGGAACAAAGATCGAAACTTGGGAGAAGAGACTCCCAGGGTTGATGCCAGTTTCTAGTAGAGAATTTGGAAGAATTATACAGATATGTTCCCTAAGACTTTTTTTAAAGACTGTTAGTGATGGAGAGGATAATTGTGTAGACTGATTTTATTCTTTTCCTAAGTAAAGGGGTGACATTTTTTGATGTCCCGAATATGAGTAATTTACTGTACTTTAAGTAGATGGAAAGTTACATCTCATATGAAGAAAAAAAAACAAAACTTGACAAATGATTAGGAGTTGAACACATTTTCTACCAAAACAACGTTCTCTTTCTCTAAAAAAATATATCCCTGGTGGGTGTTTTGAATCCCACCTAAAAAGAACAAGATGAAGAGAAAATTGAATGCTGCAAGAGACAAACGACATGTGTGGCGTAGTTTAACATTTGGTTCTTTTGAGAGGCAAATTTAGTGTTCTGAAGCCTTCAGATCTCATATGGCCATCTGATAGCTAGTGATATACTATGTGGGGGTGTCTGTTAGAGAAGAAACTGCTGTATCATTTCCAGATCTTTCCATTTGTGAGATGATTGTTTTTCTTATTTTTTTCCCTCCCTCCCCTAAGGAAGAAACGGCAGACAATTAATTTGGCCGTTAGCTATTCAGCTTTAGCTTTGAAAGATTTTTCTAAAGTGTGGATTTTTTAAGGTATGTTATCTTTTCTAGGTGTGGTCTTATCTTGAGCCAGTCATTCCAGAATCTGCATACCTCTGGATTTATGACTCTGGACTATGTCCAGAGAGAAAATATTTGCTCCTTCTGATTCTGTTATTAGGAATATACCATCCAAAACCTAGTGATCAGGATTGATCTGTCAAACACATGAACAGGTGCTCAATGACATTAGCCACTAAAGAAATACAAATTAAAACCACACAATGAGATACACTATATACTCACGAGAGTGGCGGAAATTAAAAAACTATACTGAGTATTGATGAGGATGTGGAACACTGGAATTCTTATACACTGGGAATGCCTCTTTTTGTGTGTGGGTGGGGGTGGTGGGGGAATGCCTCTTTGGAAGAAAGTTTGGCAATTTCTTGTAAAGTAAAACTTACTGTATGACCTGGCAATTCCACTCCTAAGAATTTGGCCAGGAGAACAGAAAACATGTCCATACAAAGACTTATGCTTGCAGATCCATTGCTCCTTTATTCATACTGCTCCAAACTGAAAACAACCCAAAATGCTCATCAATTGTGGTACTTCCATACAATGGGATATTACTGAAAAATAAGAATTAAACGACTATTGATACACACAACAACATGGATAAAACTCAAGTACATTATGATAAATGAAAGATGCCAGATAGAAAAGACTACCTACTATATGATTCAATTTATATGTGGTTCTAGAAAAGGTAAAACAGTAGTGATAGACAGTGGTTTCTTGGGGGCCAGGGAGTAGGGAGATAGAATTGACTGCAAGGAGCAGGAAAAAACTTTTTGGATGACGGCAATTTTCTTGATCATAATTGTAGGGGTGGTTACAATAATTGTAAACATTTTTTAGAACTCATTTAATTTTACTCTTAAAATTGGTGAATTTTACTTTATGTAAATTACAGCCCCATAAAGCTGATTTAATTTTAAAAAGTGGCTCAATGTGCCACTTTTGTTAGGTATAATGGAGTGAAGGCTGGATCCTTGTCGGAAAAGAAGCAGCTTGTGGTCTTATTAAGGGAAAAAGACCTTCCCTCATGTTCCATTAGAAAACAAGACCATTTCTTAAAACATAACTTCACGCATTCATAAATTCATTTATCCAAAACATATATTGAGACTAAAGCCAAGCATGAATCAAAACATAAAGTGATTGCTGAAGATATTAATTGGCGCTCAAAAAATATCGAATTGAATTGAAAATTTGGGTATTTCATGGAAATAATATGCAAGAATCTATAAAGTAGATCCTTCTTGAATTCAATGGCTATTTTGGGCTCAAATCACTGGGTTTTTGGTATTTGTGATAATGTGGGAGCACTGGCACTGACTGAACCCTTGATTCAAGTTTGAGTCTTGAGCCAGAGAAATGGAATTCTCCCCATACTGCATTTCTCTCTCTGGACTTCAGAGGCTGTGGGCCTTCCTGCAGGAGAGCTACTCTGATCTGTAAGAGGATGAGGTGGAGGTGTTTTCATTCCGCATATATTCTTAGAACTTTATGGTTGGTTTTCAGTGTGATTATATAATCTCCATGCAAATGCCATCTGCCATGTTTGGCACTTACGATAAAATATTTGAGATATTTTATTCATTTTGCTTGAAAAACAGATTTTGAGAAATCAGATCTTTCCCTTCCTGAGAATACAACTCTATAGAGGCTGTGTATGAGTTCTTCTGTGCATGACTCTGTTCTATTTTTATCCATGGCTGGAGCTATAAACTTGGTTTAAAATTTTTGTTGAAGCTTTTGTTTGCCATTTTGAAATCATACATTTTAAAAATCAACTTTAAGGTTTCTCTGCTTTTTTGTTTTCTATTTGGTATGAATTTATACTGTTCTTTTCAAAGGCAGTTTCCACTTTTAGAAGGATGCAAGGAAGACTAACTTCCAGATTCAGGTGATCAAAAATCCCTAAAAAGGACCAAAACCTATTATTATCTGGGTCAAGTAAAGAACAGCCTGGTTTTCTCGAACACAGTGGGTCTCTGATTCATAAAAACTCAACTTAAATATATATATAATTGGTCCAGTTAGTTAAGTAATTGCTGCCTATCCCTACCTGTGTCCTACTTTCTCTCTTCCATTCCTAGATTCTCCTAAAGAAGAAAAACAATAAACAATAACAACAAACCTTAAATATTCTGGAGAACCCATAGGTTCACAAGTACAGGAAAAAATAAACAAGCTTAACATGGTAGGGAAAGGGATCCAGGAGAGCTACCAGGCCAGGGTGACCCCTCCATGTGGTAGATTCTTTAAATAAAAACTTCGGTTTCTTCTGCATTTTCTGGAAATTTTTACTTTACCCGTCCCCCACAACTTAATCTAATTTTAACTATCACAACGATTACGAATTCTAATGACAAACAGGCGTTTTATTTAAAACTTTCAAATAACTTTGGGAGGGTTGGGAGGTTCTTAGCCAATCAGATATTACTGTAAAAATAATTTAGTTACTTTGCCTTTTACCTAATTCCTACCTTTGGCTAACAGGAGTCTTTCTTTTTTTTTTTTTAAATTTCAACATTTTATCATAAACATTTCCAAATGTGCAATAAAGTTGAAAGAATTGTGCAGTGAACAGCCACATATCTATGTATGAGTCTCCTGTTGCTGCTCTAACAAATGACCACAAACTTAGTGGCTTAAAAGAACGTCAGTGTATTATTTTACAGTTCTGGTGGTCTGAGGTCTGCAATGAGTCTTTTTTTTTTTTTTTAAGTATTTTTATTTATTTTTGTGTGAGAGAGAGAGAAAACATGAGCTGGGGGGGGGGGGTAGGAGGGGCAGAGAGAGAAGCAGGCTCCCTGATGAGCAGGGAGTCTGATATGGGACTCGATCCCAGGACCCTGGGATCATGACCTGAGCCAAAGGCAGATGCTTCACCTACTGAGTCACCCAGGCGCCCCGAAATGAGTCTTATAAGGCTAAAACCAAGTTGTTAGCAGGGTTGAGTTCTAGAGGAGGATTTATTCCTTGCTTTTTCCGGCTTCTAGGGGATGTGTATATTGCTTGGCTATGGCCACATTGCCATGACCTCTGCTTGTGTGGTCATATCACCTTTTCTGCCTTTGGCCTTCCTGCTTCCTTCTTTAAGGACTCTGTAATTACAGTGGGCCCGCCTGGATAATCCAGGATAATCTTCCCATCTCAAGATTCTTATTTATTTTTTTTTTAAAGATTTTATTTATTTATTTTGAGGGACAGAGAGAGAGTACAAGCAGGGGGAGGGGCAGAGGTAGAGGGAGAGAGAGAATGTTAAGCAGGCTCCATACTGAGCACAGAGCCTGACGTGGGGCTCGATCTCAGGACCCTGAGATCATGACTGGAGCTGAAATCAAGAGTCAGATGCTTAACTGGCTGAGCCACCCAAGCGCCCCCCCACCTCAAGATTCTTAATCACATCTGCAAAGTCCCCTTTGTCAGGTACCGTAACATATTCACAGCTTTGAGGGATTAGAATGTGCACATGTTTTTTTGGGGGGGGGCACTATTTAGCCTACCATAAACTACTACCTATGTTCAGAAATTAGCATTTTGCTTTATCACACATTTATCCATCTATTCATCCCTCTAGACAATAGTCATCCATCAATTCATCTCTCTCTCTCTCTCTTTTTTTCTTTGGATGCATTCAAGATAAGTTGAAGACACCAGTATACCTCCTACTACATACTTCAACGTGCATGTCATTAACTAGAGTTCAATATTTGTTTATGGTACAATTTATTTTTTGAGGTAAATTTATGTAGTGTGAAACACGCAAATCTTAAGATGCCATCATTGTTTTTTGACAAATGCATACATCTGCTCTGGAGATACATAACATTACCATCTCCCCAGAAAGTTCCTTCATTCTCTTTCTCAGTCAAACCTTGTCCTATCCTAGTGTTTCATTTTCTCCCATATAGTTAAATTTAGTCTGTTCTAGAACTTCACTCAGATAATGTTTTTGAGATGCATACATGCTGCATGTCTCAGTTCTCTTCTGTTCTTGCTCAGTAGTGTTGAATGTATCCGTTGTCTGAACACATCACAGGTTGCTTAGCTATTGCTTCATGAATGTATACCTGGACTATTTCCAAGTTTTGGCTCTTATGAATGAAGCTGCTGTGAACAGTTTTGTGGCACTCCTTCTGTGGACTTATGCTTTTATTTTATTTTTTTGAATAAGAATGGATACCATTTTGCACTTTGTGTGTGTGTGTGTGTGTGTGTGTGTGTGTGTGTGTGTGTGTGTGGGTGTGGGTGTTTGTGTCTGTGCTAGGGATTACAATATATATCCTTAATTTTTCATGGCCTATTTATATGGAGTTAAAATTGTTCCATTTTGAGAAAAAAAAAGTAAGAACCTTGAAGGTTTTTGTCCTTTTACCCTCCCTCTCTAGTATTTATGCTGTAGTTGTCATATGTATTGCATGTATATTTTCTAAAACCCATGTTAAATAGGATGCTATAATTTTTGCCTTAGTCATGTATCTTAAACAGATTAAGAGGAAACTATATATATTTTTGCCCATATATTTACCACTTAGGGTACTATTAATTCCTTCCTGAAGATTCAAGTTGCAATTTGGCATCATTTCTTTTCAGTCTGAATAATTTCCTTTAACATTCTTGTAGTGCGACCTGATATCAATGGATTTCCTTAGTTTTCATATATCTGAAAACATCTTTATTTTTCCTTCATTTTTGCAGAATATTTCTGTTGTATAGATTCTGAATAGACATATTTTTCTCTTTCTGCTCTTTATTTCATTTCATTAGAGCATGTGTGTGAGTGCAGGGGCGGAGGGAGGAGAACAGGGGCAGAAGGAGAAGGAGAGAGAAAGAATCTCAAGCAGGCTCCACACCCAGCATGGAGCCTGACTCGGGGCTTGATCTCATGGCCCTGAGATCATGACCTGAGTCGAAATCAAGAGACGGATGCTTAACTGTCTGAGCCACCTAGGCACCTCTTTTCTGTTCTTTAAAGATGTTGTGCCATCTTTTGGCATCCATTTTTTTCTGATCAGAAATCAAGAATAATTCATATTATTGTTGCCCTGTAGGTAAGCTGTTGTTTTTCTCTGCCTGACTCAAGATATTTTCTTTATATTTGACATCAGCACTTTGACTGTAATGTGCCTAAGTGCATTTTTCTTTGTATTTATTTCACTGGGTTTCTTGAATCTGCAAGTTGATGTCTTTCTCCAAATCTGTGAATTTTTTGGTCATTATTGTTTCAAAAAGTTTTTTCCCCCCCACATTTTCCTTTCTCCTTTCCTTTTAGAACTCCAATTACATGTATGTTAGATTTTTTTGATATTGGCCCCCTTTTTTTTTTTTTTTAAGATTTTATTTATTTATTTGACATAGACACAGCGAGAGAGGGAACACAAGCAGGGGGAGTGGGAGAGGGAAAAGCAGGCTTCCCACAGAGCAGGAAGCCCAATGTGAGGCTCGATCCCAGGACCCTGGGATCATGACCTGAGCCAAATGCAGATGCTTAATGACTGAGCCCCCACCCAGGCACCCCGATATTGGCCCTTTTTTTCCCCTAATCACTTTTTCCCCCTCTGTTCTTCAGATTGGATTATTTGGATTATTTCTATTCATTTATCTTCAAGTTCACTGGCTCTTTATCCTGTTCTCTCCCATCTTCTGTTAAACCCATCCAGTGAATTTTTTATTTCAGATGTTGTATTTTTCAGTACTAGAATTTCTATTTTTCTAAAAAAAATAGTTTTGAAATTACCTTCTTGTTCATTTATTATAAACCATTTTCCTTGCCATCATTGAGCATAGTTATAAAAGCTGCTTTAAAATCCTTATCTACTAATTCTAATAGTTGGGTCATCTTGGGGTTCATCACTATTGCTTGCCTTTTCTATTCAGTATAGGTCACATTTTCCTATATCATGATATAACTAGTAATTATGGATTGTGTTCTGGATACATTTTCTAAGTAATAGGCTATAGAGGTTCTGAATTCTGTTATGTTCCTTTGAAGAGTATTGATTTTTTTGTGTTAGCAGCATTCAGTGGACTCAAACTCCAAACTCTTTCCTCTGAGATAGGCAGGAGCTGGAATATCTATTCAGTTCTTCTAGCCTTAGCTGGGCTCCTTGGAACCTTCCCTGCACACATGCAATTCAGTAATTAGCCAGAGATTTGGGTAGATGGACAAAATTCAGGGCTGCTTCTCTTTGGCTCCCTCCTTTCCAGGATTTCCCCCTCACTGTCCAGCTGCTGTGATCACTCCAAACTGTCTACTCATTCTTCAAGCTGGTAGACTGCCAATTTTCAATCCCAGTTTTAGCTGCCTGGCTTAGCTGTGACTGGGTCCTGAGGCAGAAAACTATCAAAGCACTCAAGGCTCTTCTAAGTGAGACTCCCCCCACCCTCCTCCTTTTCCTCCCTGCTTTGGTTGCTCTCTAGGGCCTTATGGTTAGTTTATATATTTTGTCAAAAGCCTATAGTTTTTATCTATGGAAGAGTTAGTCTGGTATGAACTTCTCTCTTCCCAATGGAACTCTGATTTAAGCAGATCAAGGTGAGATTTTAGCTCTTGGTGGGGAGGAGGGTAGGTCTGAGTGGTAGCTTGGGGAAAAATTAGGAATGCAGGTCAGAAACTAAGGTAGAGAAATACCAAACATACTAGTTTATTATTGCAGAATTTTAGTTCAGGCCGACATATCTCTTTCCATCTGAACCTCCTAAACCTTCACTATGTCTACCTTCTTCACTTCCTCCTTCTGCCCCAGAATCACATGTCACCTTCCTCATCCTAGGACCCAGAACTTAGAAAAGCTAGATCTGTGCTCCTCTTCAAGGGCATTAAGGATTAAGTAAACACTTGTAGGTTGTCTGGGGAAATGTAACCACCACCTGTAAAATTATGAGTTCTGAACATTTATAAGTCAGCCTCTGAATGAAGACTGCCCATACTTTAAAATGCAACTTCTAAGTTTTAGCCCAGTGGCAGGGGCTGATTCTGTATTCCATCCCCTTCTTTTACCAGGAGCTCCTGAGAGGTTATCTTTGTTAGGGCCTGAGGTTATAACAGCTCTAGTTGGTTGCTAACTTGTAGAATAAATTACTGTTCAGTTCTCTTTTTAAAGGAACATTCTGTTCCAAAGTTCTGTGCCTCTGCCGATTTCTCTGCCTATGGTAAAACCAACTAGACCATTTTTAGTTCTATTTAAGTTTTCTTGTGATATTAACAGTAGGGCACAGAACAATCAGTTGAGTTTGGGATCATCTTTGCTCTTATTTTAGCCTATCAAATCACTCCAGCCTCTCAGCAGACAGATAGCCCATCTGCCACGATGACAGAAAATTGATTCTAGAAAGACCATTTAGGTAGGATGGAGAGATCAATTCTATTCAATTCAGACATTCCTTTGAGAGGAAGGCATGACAAATTTTGCAACTGGAAAACTGGGAGAAGAAAGAAACAAGATTTCTTTAGCATTATTGGGTAACTCAGTCGGTTAGCGTCTAACTCTTCGTTTCGGCTCATGTCATGATCTCATGGTTTGTGAAACCGAGCCGCATGTGGGGCTCCCCGCTCAGTGGGGAGTCTGCTTGAGATTCTATCCCTGTACCCCCCCTTTCTCTCTTTCTCTCTCAAATAAATAAATCTTAAAAAAAAAAGACTTTTTTAGCATTACTATTATTATTTTGGAGGGCAGAATTTGGAAGCTTATTGCTTCTACCCAGAACACTCACTTTCTTAAACATTCTCTGATTTACACACATACTCTTTGGAATATGCTTTGGAAACAGATTCAGTATCCTGTAAGAAAACCAGCTCTGCAGTTGTAACACCTAACTCACAAAACAGCTACATTAAGAGCTTAGTGTTCATAGTACTAAAGGGTTATTTGTTTTACAAAAAGGTTCTCTGAAGTGTTCCCTACAAATACCAAATTCCCTTAGTGCCTTTAAAATGAGAAGCACATTACAAAAATCCTATTTAACAGAACATTCTGGGAACATACAAGGTGTGATTGTAAAAAATTATGGCTGATTTTAAGAAAAATTCCAGAACTTACTTAATTCAAAGGAGTGGTGTTCCCTTCAAAGTATTCACTGTGTGGGTCTTCACGCTTACCTCATCTGGACTGGGATGGCAGTGTCTCCCTCAGTGTGCCTGGGAAGAGTAAATGAGATAGTTAAGGAAAGCACACAGGTGCCATGAATGCTCAAGAAATAGTCATTTTTGTCTCCAATTCCAAAGAGGCTACAGTTACTCAAATCATTCATCACTAAACTCTAGTGTGAGCACTGTTCTCTAGGTCTCTCACTGATGGTTTATCTTCGGTTTATGGGGTGAATCTGGAGTCAATCATGGAGGGAAACATGATGATGGAGTGTGTACATGCACTGTGAATTTTTTACTTATTTTATGAGCCCCTTAAATTACTAATCTCACAGAACTCGTATATATACATGTTTATGTTTTTATATGTATGTATGCAGTATACATATGCATATATAACATATAATAATATATGTATTATTTATGTATTTAATTTGGCAAAGTGGAGGGTTTGTAAAGATAAAGCAAGTGCTGTGTTTCTATGGGGATATGAACTCAAATGTCTGTAACAGTGGTTCTTAATCTTTGCTGTAGAGTCAACCACTTAAAGAACTTTAAAAAATCCTAATATTCAGTCATATCCCACAACAATGAAGTCAGAACCTCCAGGAGGAGACATCAGTAGTTTCTAAGGCCCCCTCAGATGATACCAATGTGTGGTCAAGCCTGAGAACCAGAACTCTGGGCTGGTGGTGCTGAGGAGTTCTGGATGCACATTAGAATCGCATGGGAAGCTCTTAAAAATGACCAGTGCATTGGCCTTACCTTTCAGAGATTCTGATTCAGTTATCTGGGATGGAGCTTGGGGATGGGGTATTTTTTGAAAGTTCTCCATTTGATTCCCATGTGTAGCCCAGTCTGGGAACCAGCGGCCTCAGGAGCCCAGCTGGTAAGATAGATGGGTGCAGAGGGAGAGGAAGTGGCCACATAAGACAGGAGTGTCTATTCAGTCTGACGGGAGCAGCTGCTGCTCAGAATGTGGGCCCAGCATTGCTAGATCTTCTATTTTTCAAAAGACACTGGGAGTCTGGATATTTATATGGAAACTTCTATTTTTTTTTTTTTTTTTACTGTGGTAAAATACATGTAAGATAAAATTTACCATCTTAACCATTTTTAAGTGTATGGTGCGGTGACATAAAGTACATTCACACTGCGGTGCAACCATCACCACCATCCATCCACAGAGCTCTTTTCATCTTTCCAAACTGAAACTCCACACCCGTCAAACACTAACTCCCCATTTCCCTCCCACCCCTGCCCCTGGTAACCACCATTCTACTTTTTGTCTCTATAAATTTGACTACCCTTAGGTCCTCATGTAAGTGGCATCATACACTAGTCGTCCTTTTGTAATTGACTTATTTCACTTAGCATAACGTCTTCAAGGTTTATCCATGTTGTAGCATGTATCAGAGATTTCTTTATTTTTAAGGCAGAATAATGTTCCATTGTATGTATAGGGCACATTTTGTTTATTTATTCATCTATTGAGGGACACTTGGGTTGCTTCTACCTTTGAGCTATTGTGAATAATGGTCCTATAAAGAGGGGTGTATGCGTATCTGAGTGACATGCTCTCAATTCATTTGGGTATCATCTAGGAAAACTCACTACTGTTTTCCTTTACTCTCACCCTACTACCACATGTACATTACTTCACTTCACCTCTGATATCAGTTGTCTGGGTTCTTTTCCCTGACACCAAGCAACTCTCTGTGACACCGGCTGGGTGTCCCACAATTCAGTGAAAATTTCTGAAGTCACCTGGAGTTAGCACAGACCCTCAGTCTCTCAAGACTGCCCCACCCCCTGCCCCCAGACAGTTGAAAATTCCACATTGTCACCTGTACTTCTGATGAAGCAGCTATAAATTAGAGATTCCCGTGAACCCCTCCCAGGTTTGATCATTTGCTAGAAAAACTTGCAAACATTTGCTAGGGAAACACTTATGTTTACTGGTTTCTTATAAAGGGTAGGAAACATGATATAGATGAATAGCCAAATGAAGAGATACATAGTGTGAGGTCCAGAGGGATCCTGAGCACAGGGGCTTCTGTCCCCATGGATTTGGGGTGGCATGTGGATGTGCTTGTCAACCTGGAAGCTCTCTAAATCCCATAGTTTTGGGAATCTTGGAGGCTTCATCAAGTAGTCTTGAATGATCATTAACTCAATCTCCAGCCCCTCTCCCCTTCCTAGAGGATGTAGGGGTTGTGGAGCTGAAAGTTCCAAGCTTCTAATCATGGTCTTTCTGGTGACCAGCTCCCAACCTGAAGCTATCCAGGAGCCCACTAAGAGTTGCCTCATTAGAACCAAAGACATTCCTATCACCCAGGAAGTTCCAGGGGATTTAGGAGCTCTGTGTCAGGACCTGAGTCAAAGACCACATATTAGAACAAAAGATGCTCCTAGTGTTCTTATCACTTAGGAAATTACAATGGTTTTAAGAGCTCTGTGCCAGGAACCAGGGACAGAGAGCAATACATATATTTTCTATTTCACATGTATATGCCCAGAAGTGGAATTACTGGGCCATATGGTAATTCTATGTTTAAGAACCATGAAACTGAACCTCTTAATTTTATTGTTTTAAAGATTTATTTATTTATTTTAGTGAGAGAGAGCATGGAGAGAGGGGCAGAGGAAGAGGGAGAGAGAGAATCTCCAGCAGACTCCCCACTGAGCGAGGAGCGGAATGCGGGGCTTGATCTCATGATCCTGTGATCATGACCTGAGCAGAAACCAAGAGTCGGATGCTCAACTGACTGAGCCACCCAGGAGCCCCCGAACCTCCTAATTTTTAAATATTTGCAACTAATTCCAACTACAACAGACACCAGAGCACTTCTGCTGGGTTGGCACCTTGTGGGCTCAAGATATTGATATAAAGCAACCCCTTTCCTTGAATGGTTTATAAGGCCACAAGCCACTTCCCTCTGGGCCTCAGTTTTCTCCTCAAAATGAGGAGATTGAGCCGAATCATCCCTGGTTTTGTTTTGTTCAAACAGTCCAGTATGTTGGAGTCAGTAAGATTCTAATTTGATTGTGGTTCTTTTTCTTGCTTGTGGTTCTTGAACCTCAAGACCAGTGTTCGGCATCCTTGTGCTCAAATCACAAAACCCATATGATCCAGCTGTCTAGATAAGATAGGGGGAGTCAGAGTAGACACGTTGTTTGGGTCCAACCCGACGCAAGTAGAGTTTAAATCAGCCGAGATAAAACCTGTTTGCGCTAGCCACAAAGCAGTCGGTTTGCCCTTTTAAGGAAAGAATAATCTATTTTCCAGCCCCAACAAATTTCAACCACATTTGAACAGAAAAGATCACATTTCCAGGCTGTAGGTAAAAGACTCCTGTGGTAGTAACATGATTCTTTGTATGTTTGTGACAATTTCTTAGCAGGAGCTCCTTGTTGGCTTTTTGGAGGAAGATCTAGGTCCAACCTTTTGAAAGTTTGTTTACTTATTTTTATGAGCCTCTTTTTTTTTTTTTTAAAGATTTTATTTTTATTTATTTGACAGAGAGAGAGAGAGACAGCTAGAGAGGGAACACAAGCAGGGGGAGTGGGAGAGGGAGAAGCAGGCTCCTGGCCGAGCAGGGAGCCCGATGCGGGGCTTGATCCCAGGACCCTGGGATCATGACCTGAGCCGAAGGCAGACGCTTAACGACTGAGTCACCCAGGTTGCCCCTTTTATGAGCCTCTTAAATGACTAATCTCACAGAATGAAGGCACATAGCAGGCAAGCACTCCCAGAATCCTTTGGGTTTTCTCAAAGCACCTCTCCTTGTTTGTGTCCCTAAAGGACTTCAGTTTGTGCCTTAATAGGATTTAAACAGGCATACAGCATCTCCAAACTCCTTTTTTTTTTCCTTCTCCCAACCTACTTTTAACTCGATTCTGATTTTTTCATAAAATTCTCACCAAGAGGAAACAGATTTTACACCTTCCAAAAATGCATCAACAACTTATTTCGTCATTTCATGGTCTCCTGCCATTCAGGATTCATGCTGGCAAATGTGTTTGGTTTCTTTTGGTTAGGGAGGAGGCGATCCCAGGGTGGGGAAAGCATGGGATGTGGGGCCAGGCTGGTGTAGGTACCTACGCCAGCCAGCTTTGCCATTTCCTTGCATTGTGACTTCAGGCAGATGGGCCCTTTGGTTAGGCATTTATAAAATGGGGACTATCTATCTTCTAGGGTTGTAACAAAGATTAAATTAACAATGTATGCATAGTACTAGGCCAGGGGGACATGACACACAGCAAGTCCTCAATAAATGGAAGTCATTATTAATCAACTTAATCCCTTTTGAGGCACTGTGAAGGAATACAGAGGGTTGGGCACTGGGAGACTTGGATTGATTTTGTTACTAATCACCAGTGTGATCTTGGGCAAGTGACAAACTCCCTGGGCATCAAATTCTACATCATTTATTTAATAAACACATATTAGTTGCCGACCAGTAGGTAGGTCTGCAGCAGGAGGTGAGAATGGAACGATGAATGGGATATGCCCAACTCCTAGGAGTTCACCAGCTAGTTGAAGAAGACACATACCCCAAGGTTGTGGATGTGCGTTGGAAGGGCTTTGTGAAACTTTAGGTGGCAGCTTCATTATCACTTGCCTCTAGTTATGACAGTTTTAGGTAGAGGCTGTTAAGGGGCTCTGATGAGCTTTAAAAGGTTTGTTTCCTTTTCCTAATTGGCATCACCTTCTGTGTGTAAGGAACGCTCTACTAACCCCTGTAGTGAGGCAGAGGTTCCCCTCCCTGCACATCGAGGTGGAAAATAAGGTTTTGTACAAACCATTGTATATAAACTTGTTGGCTGGCTCTGATAAGAAAACCATAGTCAGTCCTGGTGCTTTGTTATTTGCTTTGCAGCAACTTTGCCACCCAGAGTGACCAGCAGGGTGTCTGTGTTTCATTTCTACTTCTAGTTGAAAGAAAATCATTCTTTGTTAATCGTTGTATTGTAATTGTGAAACACCATGTTCAGGAAGAGTTTCAAGGCAGAAATGGCCTTGAGGTCTAGTTCTTTTGTTTTCTAATTTGGAAGGAAGGAAATTCTCTCACCTGAATTCCCCTATAGCCCACAGGCATTGGCATTCTAAACAGCCTGCACACAAGAAAACAGATCATATTTAAAAAGGGTCTTCTCTTTCTCACTCCATTTACCTCTGTACCATTCAAGGGAATGTGAAAAAATGGGAATCTTCTGTTTTTTAAAAAATGTTTCTTAAAAAACTCAAAACATCAGTCTTTGCCTGGGGAATTGGCACTTGTCTTCAATGCTCAAAGAATGTTCTCTTCCTGTTGCTTTGCCTTGCTAATGAGCTTCATTCTTGGAAGACCTAGCCGCCCAGCCCAGGGATGGCACCCTCACCCTTTGGTTTCCTGCAGCCCAAAGGGATTACAGTAATTCACTGAGTCCAGAATAGCTGCTTGATAGGATGCTTGGGGCTGCAAAGCCATGGCTCTGGCTCTCTGGTCTGCCCTGTGGTCAGGTAGTGGACCTGTTGGGCAGCCTCCAGTCTTTCTTTGTCTACATCTCTAGGTCCTGCTTTCATATTACTTCCTTTAATATTCCTCCCCGCCCCTGAGTCCTAGCAACTGTCATGTCTACATATTAACTTAAGAAAAATGTTGAAAAGGCCCCACTCTCTGGAGGCAGCCTTCCAGCTCCCCTGCTTCCTCCCAGCTCTGCTTCTGCTTCCTCTGCCTTATGTTACAGTCATTAGTTGCTTGTCCCAAGTCCCCACCTCAGCTGCTTCTTGGTGTGCCCCCGAGCGCATCTTTACCTATTACATGTACATGGGCTGTGGTCCTGTCCCTCTCCCCCACTAGACTGTAAGCATCTCGAGCAAAGGGGCTGTGCCTTTATAGCTATGTGGTCTTGGCAACACAGTGAAGTGCACCTAGTAGGCATTCAGTAAAAGCCTGCTGCACCGGGTTGCACATATGGTTCACATTTTCTAGGAATGTCTGTTTGTTCTGATTATCTGCCAGCCAAGTGTACTCTTGGGTAGCGGAAGGGAAGTGGACTAAAAGATGTGGTTCAAGGAGTAGTCAATAGCCTGCTCATAATTACTAGTGGGACTGGAATAAGCATAAACTTTCTTGCATAACTAATCAATATCTTAATATATCTCCATTAGTGAGGGTGTATTTTATGTTATTGATATTAAATATCTACCTATTGTGTCAGAAAGGTTTCAGGGTAATTGTTATTGATGGTTAAAATCTTGTCGGCTGCTGAATATAGATTTTTTTTTTAAATGGATGATGATTGGCCGAGATTTATTTTTCCTGTATTGCTATAAGCCAGATTCTCCTTTAAGCTATAAAATATTATGATACACTTGAAGCAATGTAATGTGATCCAAACACACAGTTATAACTCATTTCATTATTAGTCACATGTGCCAAGACATTAGCATAGCAGTTAACTAGTACTGGGGTGAGCGTGGTGCTCAGGAATATTTTTTTAACAATGCAATTGCATTAGGGCCATTATAGTTCAATTGGCCAATGGTTATAATCACACGCTTAGTGATAATTGGGCAACGGAATCACTGCTGACATGGATTTTTAAGACAGAATCTCTGTTTTAGTTCTAAATGCAAAAATCCAGTCTAGAGAATAGTGTGATAGCTGCCATTTTTGGTACATTTCAGTTTGCCCTGTGGTTGGTGGGACCTGAGTTATAGCCATTTAGAGATGGATTTCCTGGCAGTCAAAATCTTCTGTGCTGTTCTGTATTTCCCGGAAGTGTCTCAGAGGTATGGAGCCACAGCACCCAGGCTACTGTTCATTACCAAATGTAGTTCAGAAATCCAGTCCGTCGGATCCAACTGTCTGTCCAGATTTTCACTTTAGGCACTTATCACTTCTTCTATGGAATACTGCTGTGTTAGATTGTATGAACTGCCCCAATTCTTCACACTCTCAATGGCCACATCCTTTACGATGTGACTTTGCAGGTCCTGCCACCAAAGATGAGTGATGTTTCTCTGCCCCTGACTTTGGGTTTGGACATGTGACTTGCTTTGGTCATCGAGACTTTAGAAGGTGTCAAATGACTGCCCTTCACTTCCCTGAACTTCCCTATTTCTTGTTGCCGCTGTGCTTAATTCTGTGTTCTCAGAGTGCATCATGCAATCGTGCATGACATATTCCTTGGTTTTAAAATATTCTCTCTCGCATACACACCCCCACCACATCCCTAGGGCTCTTCTTTCCTTCTGAGCCATACTGACTCATTCTTCAATCCACACTGAGTCAAGATATATCTCCAAGATATATCCCCTCACCTCCCATGTTGCCCACTGTCCTTCAGGACAACCCTCTATTGCTACACTTGTTGCCTTGTCTTCGAGTTACTGGTTTCTTTTCCCATGAGTTCCTGGAGGATAAGGACATATTCCTCTCTGTATTCCCAGTGTCCAGCACAGTTCTTGGCATAAAAGAGGCAAGCCAACCAGTTTCATGCTTTGTCTTTTTGCCTGTCACCTGCCTCATTCCAAAATAGGATTTGAGTCATGCTAAAGAAATTGAGAAACACAGGATCAAAATTAAGTAGGTGAAGAAAATGGGAGAGAGAGGATATAAGGGGGAAAACGGATGATGAAACCAAGATTGAGTTAGAACCCCCAAAATGTCAGGATATTTTGTACAGTTGTTATATTTTGGCCTCTCCTTGAGCTCTAAGCTTCCAAGTAGCCAAAGCAAATTGAAAAACAGGACTAGTTGTTAATGTTTGACAGATCTAGATATTTCACAAAAGAAAATGCAAAATGGCTAATAAGCATATTGAAAGATGCTCCACATCATCAGTCACCAGGGAAATGCAAATGAAAACCACAATAAGATATCAAGTTATACTCACTAGATTGGTTTAAATTAAAAAGTGCTAGTAGGGATATAATAAAACGGGAACTCTGATATATTGCTGGGAAGAGAGTCAAAAAGTTTGGCAGTTTTTGATGAGGTTAAACATACACGTATCTTACAACCCACTAATATCACTGTTCAGCTAAAAGACTTGTACCTGACTTGCACGCAAACAACTTGTACATGAATGGTAGCAACTTTATTCATGAACACTCAGAACTGGTGTCAGTGGGTGAATAGGTAAACCAAGTGTGGTAGATGCACACAACGAAATACTACACAGCAATAAAAATGAACAAACTGCAGATGATTGCCACATGGCTATGTTTTACAGACTTTGTATTTAGGGATAAAAGCCAGACAAAAAGAAAAAAAATATTTCATATGATTTCATTTGTCTGAAGTCCTAGAACAGGTAAATTTAATCTATAGTGATAGAAATCAGATCAGTTGTTGCCCAGAATGAGTAGATAGAGTGTGGAGAATGTACTGCACGGGGGCATGACAGAATTTTCTGGTGTGACAGTAATGTTCTACATCAGGGGTCAGCAAACTTTTTCTGCTAAGGATCAGATAGTAAATATTTTAGGCTTTTCCCATCATCTGGTCTGGGTTACAACTATTCAGCTCTGGTAGCACAGAAGCAGCCATAGACAATATGTAAATGAACGAGCATGGCTGTGTTCCAATAAAATTTTATTTGTGGACACTGAAATTTGAATTTCATATGTATTTTACATGTCAAGAAATATGCTTTCAAAATTTTTTTTTCAATCACATGAAAATATAAAAACCATTCTTAGCTTGTTGGCCATTCAAAAATAGGCACCAAGCCAGATGTGGCCCACAGGCCAGAGTTTGCCAACTCCTAGTCTGAATCCCACTTGGGGTGGTGGTTACGTGGGGATAGCCATCCGTAAAACTCATCAAACTGTACTTTTTAAATATTTGCATTTATTTTATACTTAATCTTAGTTATCACATAAATTATATTTAAGAAAAGATTCCATTTCCTTAAGATAAAAATATGTTTCTATCAATCGGCTGAAACCTAGCTTTTCGGAATGGAAGTTTCTCCTCTGGGTTCTAAATAAGGTGACTTAGGTGGTTACTACATGGCTGCTGGTGGGCTGGCTCTTGTCTGCAGACCGGTTTTGCTTGGCCCACAGAGTGTTAAAAATACATATTCAACTTTGACTAGCCCTTGCCAGGCAATACTGGTCCAGTTCCACAGACCCCATCATTCCCTATAGTGTTTCTTCATTGGGACTCTTGTTCCTTCTTTTGTGTTCAATCTTTTACTATTCTTGTATTTAAGTTGTTTCCCTATAAGCAGTGTATATTTGGCTCTCTTACTCATTTTTGTTTATTTGTACTGTATTATATTTTTTAGCATCTTTAAATGATATGTAGAATAAACTCTGAGGGAAAACCTTGTCTGTTTTGCTTGCCACTGTTTGCCCAGAGTCTGGATAGTGTCTGTACATAGTAGGAACTGAGTGAACTTCCATAAATATATGAGTAAGTCCAAAGAGAAATAAGTGCTCATTCCTTACAAAGGAGTTCTGATAAGAATTGAGAAGGAATGAGTCTGAGATTATATTGTCTGGCAAGAAATTAGAGAGATAAAGTAAATAGTTGTACCCTTCCTAGCTGTGGATGATGGAAAGCACAGCCAATAACATGTGCGCTAGACCTGTCCTGTCCAATATGGTTCACATGTGGCTCTTTAAGTTTAAATTAATTAAAATAAAGTAGAATTTGAAAAATAAAATTCCTCATTTGCACCAGCCACATTTCAACACCACATGTGACTAGTGATTACTGTATGAAATGACTTAGAGAACATTTCCATCATCACAGAACCTTCTACTGGACAGTACTGGTCTAGAATCGTTTGTCCTAAACAATTACAAAAAACAGAAAAATAATGAGCTTAAATAATTTCTAAATCTTCCATGTCAGATATTGCTGTGTCATAGGGATTGGGAAACTATAGACCCAAATCCAGCCTGTTTTTGTAAATAAAGTTTTATTGGGACATAGTCATGCTGCTTTTGCAGTACAATGTCACAGTTGAATTGTTGTGACAGAGGTGGTATGGCCTGCAAAGCCTCTACTATCTACTATTTGGTCCTTTACAGAAAAAAAATTGCTGACCCCTGATGTAGCATGAGCTTGATTTATATTTATGGTGTTTATATTTAAGTGTCTTTTGGTATAAACTCTATGCATATATGGAAAAGCAAATGGAAGAAAATAAAAATCTTATTATTGACTCAGAGATAATCACTGTTAACCTGATGGTGTGTAACTTTTTGGTCCTTTTTTTTAATGCCTGCCTTTTTTTTATGCTCCAAAATAAATAATGTATAAAATATTATGTTTTCAAAATTGGGATCACAGGGCACAAGCTTGCTGAAATTTATCCTCTACTTCCAATATTTCTGCGTTTTTCTCCAAGACAAAATATTTTATAATGTGACTTTTAGTGGCTACATTTTATTCCCTTCTATAGTTCTATAGTAATAATTTACTTAACAGCCAATGGATAAGTATTTTGATTGCTTTCAGTTATTGCTGCATGCTAAGTGCATTATTTTATCTCTTCCAGGTACGTATCCTCTTTCACTTTCTTTTTTTTTTTAAGATTTTATTTATTTATTTGACTGAGAGAGAGAGAAAGAGAGAGCACAAGCAGGGGGAGTGGGAGAAGGAGAAGCAGGCCCCCTGCTGAGCAGGGAGCCCGATGATGCAGGGCTCAATCCCAGGACCCTAGGATCATGAATTGAACCGGAGGCAGATGCTTAACCAACTGAGCCACACAGGCACCTCCCCCCCCACCTTCACTTTCGATTAGTGAGTTGATTTTAAGTTCTTCAGAAATATTTTTTCACCCATATTTCTCTAATTGTAAAAATCCAGCCAAACCAGTATCTTTGAATTACTCCTAAATAAGATTTGAAAGTTAGCACAATTTCACATTCTCTTCCCTCTCTTCTCCAACTTTGTTTATATGGTCTGTGTTTTAAATCCCAGTAATTATAATGCATTTTTAAACATTAGATAATTTTGCATTCAAGAATAAATTTTGACATTTGTATTTGGCTTTTAGCCAGATTTACAGTAATTTTAGATTTATCTCTACAGTTAACTTGTTTTAGTGTGTATCATCAGTTCTTTTATATCTTGACCTCTTCATTCCTAAAATCTTAATTTTGTTTAATCTCTTGGTTGATTGAATTACATAGTGACTTTTTAAAAGGAAAGTTTGATGCATTATATATAGATTTAGATTTTGCATATATCTGAGAATAATTTTATGTTATATTTATACATAAAAGACAAATGGGTTTTTTCCCCTTAGAACTCTGCAGATCCCACTTAATTATTTTTGGCAATTAGTGTTACAGAAGAGAAGTCTGAGACTGACTCAGTTATTTTTTCTTTCAGAGTTAACTTATTGTTTCCTATCTGAATGTTTGAAAGATGTTTTCTTTATTCATACACTTTAAAAAAATTGCACAAATTGGGGCACCTGGGTGGCTCAGTTGTTAAGCATCTGCCTTCGGTTCAGGTCATGATCCCAGGGTCCTGGGACTGAGCCCTGCATCGGGCTCCCTGCTCCGCGGGAAGCCTGCTTCTCCCTCTCCCACTCCCCCTGCTTGTGTTCCCTCTCTCGCTGTGTCTCTCTCTGTCAAATAAATAAATAAAATCTTTAAAAAAATTGCACAAATTAGGTGGAGGTTTTTCACTGATTTTTTTTTTCCTCGTTCATGATGAATCCTTTCAAAGGGAATACAGCATATTTATATTTCTTCAGCCTAAAACAGTTTCTCTTTATCTTTTTTTTTTTTTTTTTTTTAGTGCAAAAATGTTTTATTAAAGAACGGGGACAGGACCCGGGGGTAGAAAGTCCCTTTATCTTTTATTATTGCTTTTGTTTTACTTCAGCATTTTCTTCAGAAACACCAGCCCTATTTTTACTTTTCATTCTTTATTTTTCCTTTTCTATTTTTTCTTTTATATTAACTCATTGTTTTCATCTCTGTCCACTGCATTCTGGGAAAGCATCTCAAGTTAACCCCATGATTCACCAACTTGGCTTCATTTATTTTATTCTTTCTGCTCTTAATCACTGTCACTGTGAATATATTATTGTCTTTGGTTTCCTGCCATTTTTCTTGCCTTTCTCTTCATACCATCCTGCTGTCTTCTTTCATGTTGTCTTTCTAATAGAGGCTTTGTCTTGTACCTTTTGAATTTCATTTTTTTCTTTTCTTCTATCTCCCTGGGCAAAATATTTTCAGAAGTACATTCTATCTCTTAGTCTTCAAGACGTTATCCCTTTCTCTTGTCTGGCTGTATTTCCCCATAGACCCTATGATATTTATTGCCTTTCCTCCTGGAATGAGGCAAGATCTATATCAGCTCAGTTTGCCAAATGATAGTGTTAGTTGATTTACCTGCTTTTGGCCCTTTTCTCTGTTCATCTGGCAGATGGTTAACGCTCTTCACTTCTTCAGAGTAGAGGCAAGCTGAAGAGCACAACTCTGGAGAGCGAATCCATCCAGCAGGGAACTCAGCTCCAGAGATTCTCTGAGTTCACTCTCAGGTTCACTGGTACTTTTAAACAATGGAGAGCACAAAGAAAACTACAATTCCCAGAATGCTCCACACAGGTTCCTCTTGTCTCTGCCCTGCCCTCCCACAAAGCACTGTGTTACCTGTGGAGACTACATTTCCCAGGATGCAAAGCTCCACGGATACCTCTTAGGTGTTAATATGAGGATGAGAAAGTAGCTATTTTTCAAGGGGAAATAGAAAGTCAATGTTTTTGAAGAGAATATAGAAAGTTGGGAAGGCCACAATGTGACTCCGTGACGGAGCAGCACCTACACGGTTTTCTGGTTGATACACACCCTTGATTTCCAGAATCAGGGTAAAGTAGGAAGTATAATCCTGTATGTTTTCAGGCAGACCCTTTAATCTCTGAAGACTCTTGTTTCATGGAGATGAATCCTGCTTATGGGACAAAGAGAAATCTGGGTTTCTAGTTTAGTCTAGTTTAATACATACTGGAGCTTCTTTCTGGATTCCGGGATTAGATTGGCCTTTAGGTTAGTTGTGGCTGCTGGGAATTTTGGCGTTTCCCAGTGTCATTAGAGTCTTTCAGTGGGAAGTTAGAAGAGGCTGCACCAGGTGGGTGATTACTGGCTCAGTAGTATTTTCAGCTGAATGCTTGACTTATTTTTTCTAAATGAGGATTTCTCAGGCAGTTACTTGTTTATCACTAGATCACTCCTCCTTCCAAAGCCAGCAATAGTATTGCTGAGATGTTCCATGATTTCAGCTTTCCTTTTAATGGGCTTCTGCCTAGGCTTGCCTCTAAAGGGGGCCACCCTTTTCTCTTCTCTTGGAACAATTCAAACCACATTTGAAAGGAACATTTAAAAACAGGGTTATACAGTGATTTCCTCAAATCTGCAGTGCTTGGTGAAGAAGCATAAAAGAAACCTCTGATAGTAAGTAAAAAAGTGAATCCTTTCCTTGTATGCTTGGGCTTGACAAAGGGATTACAAAGCTATTGTTCGCCCTGTGAGCAACTCAAAACTAAGAATTTTCTGTTTGTCCTGTTGCAATTTTGAAGGACTTTCTGAATCAAAAAGGTCACTTTTGCATCAAGGCCTTGCTATTTATTTCAGAATTTAATTACACAGTGTAGTGATGTCTTGGCTTCAGGAGATCTGGGTGGGTATAACCAATTTTGAACAAAGTGGGCGATCAGTGAAGGAGGAAAAAATAATGTGAAAGCTGAATTTAAGCTGCAGCAGCCTCTAATTCATCACTTACTAGGAAATAATTTTTTTATTGAAGAATTAATGGTGGGAGATTTTAACTTATGAATGTCAATAGAGGGATTCCAGTGAGGTTTGGTATTTATGGAAACATACTATTAATGAGAAATTTGAAGTTATTCACAGATACGCACACACACCACCACTTACTGAAAAGCCCGAATGGTGACATGATACTTTACTTCAAAGCTGGCAACGTAGGTCTAATCAGTGGATGTGTTCTCTGTGTTCACTTTACCCATGTGTTCTCTGTGTTCACTTTATTTTGTGGTTATGACAGGAACAGTGAAGGCTTAAGTTTGAGTCTAAATCCAACTCACATCATCTTTCTGAACCTTCTTTCCCCACCTGTAGAAAAAATATGTCTCGAGGGCTCCTTCCAGCCGACATTGTCTGATTCCTTGTTAAATGCACTTTGTACACACAAAGTGGCTTTTTCATGAGGTGACAAGGTTTGCTGTTGTGTGGTCAGTCCACATTAACTAGCCCACGAGCAGCAGGGATCTAGAATTATTTGTTGTGCTTGTTCTCTAGGGCATCCTAATGAGCTATGGCAAATTGGAGTTGTTGAATCTTTCAGGCAAGTCCTGTTCCCCCAGTGATATGTTCTGAGATAGCACATTACAGAAATGAAGATGTGTTTTCATGGACTCTATGCTATAAAATATTTATGCCCTGCCTTTGGTTATATAAAGTATTTTGCAGTGTAGGTCATCTTCTCGGTAAAATGTTCCACTACGAGAACAGCTTCCTAAAGCCCCTGTGAATCCTTAGGGCAGGTGCGTAAGATGGCCCAACAGAACAAGACGCTGTCAGGGCTAATGCCTGAATATAAATGGATCATGCATGACTTAACCCTAAAAGAAGATTTGGCGTGAATAGAATTTCCAAGATGTATAATTAACTCTTTTATATTAATGAGAAATATAACCTCCAAAGATGTTAGCTGTCTCAGGATGTAGTCTACTAAAATTTAACTCTTTCCTCCCTCCATATGGAGGAATATTCTACTGTTCAAATCTGTAGGTACACAGAGGAAGAAAACGGTTAGACCTGCTGCTCCCTTTGTCTTGTCCTCCCCCACCCTCCTCAATGTTTTTCTTTTGGGACAGTGTGATGTCATAACTATTTATTGGGTTTCTATGCTCCACTCACCAAGGTTCTGGCCACTCTGTGGGAGGCATGCAGAAATTTATAACATGATTTCTGCCCACAAAAGACCGATCATTTAGTTGGAGAGTTAAGACATTGTCCTAAAGAAAGAAACAGGTTACAACAGCATACATGGGACATAATGTGTTATGTGCAATGTAGCTGGGTTCTAATATATATGATATTGATACTGAGGACAATAATGATTGTAAAGAGTAAGGATTAATGTCAGCCGGAGGAGTTAAGGAAAGCTCTTTGGGTAGGTGAGATTTTAGCTGGCCTGTGAAAGATGGCAGGGTTTTGGGCAAGTAGGAAAAGGAAAGAACTTGTGTGGTTCACTGGGTGAGGAAATTTACCAGCTGCTAGAAGTAGAGGAAAAGTCCTTAACAGCTATGCCGGGCTGGCTGGATAGACAAGGTTATGCTGAAGTAACAAATAAGCCCAAATCTTAGTGGCTTAAATGAGTCAAAGCTTACTTTTCACTTGAGTTATAAGTTCATTGCAGATTGGCTGAGGACTCTGTTCCACATTGTCCTTTCTCACAGAGGCTGACAGAGACATCTCCACCTAAAATGTCTGTGGTCACCTTGGTGGGGAGAGTGGAGGGCAAATCACACACTAGCTCTTTCAGGCTTCCAACTGGAAATGACATATGTCACTTCTTATATTTCATTGGCCAAAGCAAATCCCACATGCACATTTAACTTCAAGGGGAAGTGCATTTCTCCTGTGTGCTTGGAGGGAAGAGAGGAGGAAATATCAATGAGTAGCTGTAAGAACACCAACCGCATGTTGAGAATGAGAGAGACTGTGTGAAGTAGTGGACAGCCCAAGGACATTGCAGACAGATGTGCCTAGACTTGAAAGTTCTGTCACTTACTGGCAGGGTGACCTTTGGCAAGAGGCTGCATCTATAGAATGAGATTAATTATTCTGCTCTAGCAAGGTTGTTGTGAGGCCTACGTGTGCCAGTAAATATTGATTTATTTAGTTATTGCCTCTCTCCTCTGACAGCTTTCTGTTTTTTGTTCTAATCCCACATAATAGCTACTGTACCTCTTGCTCTTGGGTCACAAGATATATATCTATAACCTTGCAATAAATATCCCTTTCTTGATTAAGCTAACCCAAGTAGATTTCAGCCAAGGTCTCTGCTGGTCCATGAGGTGTCTTTGCAAAGTAGAAAAAGGCACCCCCTGTTAAGTGGGTCTGCACAGGTTTGTGGGCATACAGTCCCTTTGTGTGAATTAAGAAAATGTTCCCTCCCCCTTCTGATAACCCTGTGCCAGGATGTGTGGTTTAGTAGCAGAGCATGGGCCAGACTTCAGCCCCACTTCCCTCTTTGGTGGATACCCTTGTGCAGTGAACAACCTGTACAATCATATATATGGTGGTTCTGGCTTTAGATCCTTTTAAGAGATTCCTAAGAAAGACAGTTGTCTGGTTATTGTCCATCTTCCCTTTGCAAGAGAAGAGAGAACTTTTAAATGATGTGCCATCTATTCTTGGGGAAAATATGCTACACATAGATTCCCAATACATGAATTCCCAAGAAAATAACTAAGAAGCATTATGCTCTCATACTCTTAGAATATCCTCACTTATCTGCTATGTTTCAAATCAATAGTATAGTTATTTATAAGCAATTCCCACTGATCTTAATGAGTTTAATGAATAAAGAATGGGCATAATAAGTGAGCTTTACTTCACCAAGAAATAATTTCTTGTACAAAAGAAGTTTGATATTAAACTACCACCAAATATAATATAATTAAATCACATTAATTCTCTTAGGTATAATGCAATTGTCTGTGCTATGCATAGATAAGAAGCTGAAAGCAAGTCTCTGGTATGCCTTTGAGAAAAATTTGTATAACTTTAAAAATAACTCAGAGGAAAACAGGGCCAGTATTAAGAGGGTTTTCTAAGATATAGGAGTTATTTTCATTTACATTACTTACTGGGGCAGTGTCTCATTTAATGATCATGATTCATAGAATGAAGTTAGAGGAGAGAAGTTGAAAAAATATTGACCCTGGCTTTCTCCTTGTTCTGTGGGGGAAGGAGGGAAGGGAAATTGCACTGTTTGTGTGGACACAAGGTCTATGTGCTAAGTGGTGGCACCTTCTCTTTTTATGAACTGATGCCGGGAAGCCTGAATAAGATTGTGGTAGAATGAATAGGAGCCCTCCAAGATGTCTACATCCTGATTCCAAGAACCTGTGAATATGTTACCTTGCATGGCAAAAGGGACTTTGCCAATGTGATTATGTATGGATTTTGAGATGGAGAGATGATCTTGGATTATCCAGTGGGCCCAATGTGATTGCAAGGGTCTTTATAAGAGGGAGGCAGGAGGATCAGTCAGAGAAAGATACGTAAAGTGGAAGCAAAAATTGGAATGATGTGGCCACAAATGCCAACAGCCTCTGAAGGTTGGAAGAAGCAAGGAAAGGATTTTCACCCAGATCTGCCAGAAGTAACCATACCGGCTGACACCTTGATTTTTAGCCTCCTATGACTTCTGACTGCCAGAACTTTAAGAGGACAAATTTGTGTTGTTTTAAGTCACTTTGCCACAGCAGCCATAGGAAAACTATTAGAGGGAGCAAAGATGGGGGCTTTTTGAGGATTCAACTAGGGACGGTGAGTGTGCAGTCAGTCACAGCATCCTTGGGTCAGTTCTCTAGCACGGGGGTCAGCCAACCATTGCCCGTGGGTCAAATCCAGCCTGCCACCTGTTTCTGTACAGCCCATGAGCTAAGAATGGTTTTTACATTTTTTATTGGTTAGAAAATTAAAAGAAGGATAATATTTTGTGACATGTGAAAATATTAAATTCAAAATTTAGTGTCTGTAGTCAGAGTCTTATTGGAACACAGCCATGTTCATTCATGTACTTACTGTCTGTGACTGCCTTCACTCTACAGTGGCAGTTGGGTAATTGTGACAGAGCCCGGATAGCCTATAAAGCTTAACATATTTATTATCTGGCCTTTTACAGAAAAGGCTTGCTGATCCCTGCACTAGAGTCAGGACATCAGCTTTGAGCTTGAGGTCCTAATGTTTTGCTGGGTCTTTCATGAGACTGAGTTTATCCTCACTTCACACTGCCCACCATCTTCACTTGATCAAATCTTACATGGCACTTAATTAAGCTTCTTTGACTCAAACAATGCCTTCACTATGTTTGCCATGTTGAGAGCTTACCATGCTCCATATACTGTGCTAAATGTCGAAGATACAACAATGAGTAAGATATGGCTTATCCCCTCAAGGACTATACACACACCCCCCCAAAACAATAAAAACAACAACAACCACAAATCCTATTATATATTAAGTGCATTCAATCACTATTAATACTCCTGACGGTCATCTGAGGTAAGTAAATATTACTAGATCAGTTTTCCAGATGACAAAACTGAGGTTCAGAGATGCTAAATAACTTACCCATAGTTACTTAAACAATTCTATTTAATGACTAAGCCCACTCTCTACAACATCACATTGTGTTCTCAGAGTCACCTGGTCCTGCCTCCATGACCTCTGCCCTAAATAACCATAGCTCAAAATCTGTACCTCTTTATGGAAGTTAGAGTTTTCAGGCATCTAGTAGAGTTTGGGAAGCCTCCCCCAGAGTTTTGTTATCAAAATGTCATAAGAGCCAACAAATTAGGATGTTGAAAGAAAATCCTGGATTGAAACTTCAAGCAAAATTGTAGGCATGGTGGCTTTAAAACCCTACTGGGTGAAGCAGTGAGCAATGGGGCAGATTCATGTTAGCCAATGTGTCTTGAGTCCTGTCAGGCCGAGATGTGCCTACAATGTTGACTTTCTTCTTATACCTCCTTTGGTGCTAGCCACTTGAATGATCATCTGTGTATTTACTGTAGAGAGGACAGTGAACTATATATCAGTCATTTTGGTTCCATCTCCAGACATAGGTGGTAACAACACATGCTTGCCACCTTCCAGTGCCCAAGGATGGAGCCAGAGGTATTAGAAAGAATGAAGGACTAAGGGTCAGTTTAGGTGCCATGAAAGAGAATCCGTTTTTTGACTTATTTTTGACTCAAGTGTTTTGTCTGTCCTTCCTCATAGGATTGTGGTGAGCATCTAATGAAAGCATGCATGTAAAATATTTTATGTCAGAAGGTGCTATACCAGTATAAGACTTGGTATTAGATTATACCAAATAGGGTATGTTCTTATTTTCAGCAACATTTTTTTTGGGTACCATCCATGTTTGCAGCTTTGTCGTGTGGATTCCTAGAGAACTATTAAGAAGCATTGGCAGGTACTACAAATTCTTTCTTACTAGTGTTTTCTTGTGTGGCCAGGAAATCATATTTTATGTCACTTTGACCTGACTTCACTGCTGCTGACTGCGGTTCATACATTTCTGAAGTGTAATCTAGTAAAGGGAAAAGTAGACATTTTTCTTCCTGGAAAGTCCTGTAGGTTTGCCACATTGCTCTGAGTAAAGTGGTTGAATTTCCAAATTCCTATCAATGAGGGAGCAACATATTCTTGGTGAGAGGAGGGGAACTAGGGGGAAGAAGTCTCTGTCAAGAATACGTAAGAAAAGAGACTGAAAAAGAATCCAAATCTGGAGGTCTTTCACTACAACCCTGCTAATTATTGCCTGAGTGGAGTATTAGAAGGATTGTGTTTATGGAGATTGCTTTAGTAACCCAGCTTTGAATCCCAACAAAAAGATTATCCACCCAAAGCAGCAGCATCTGGCTTGACCCAGGAATTGAGGCATATAAAAATAGTTATGGGGAAGTTTTAAAGAAGAAAACAGATGTAGTTTTAAAATTGGGATGGGATCTATTTGGTCAATGACTGTTTATATGGGTGTGGTCAAATCAGACATGCTTGAAAGATTTGCTTTTTATAATTCACCACAACTTATTACAAATGGCAGGGTTGCACTAGTATGGGTATGGCTTGCTTTAAGAAAATCCAGTATTTATAACCCCACAAATTTATAAACAGATGAACTAAGGGATGAATATCTCCATTGTAAAAAGATTCATTTATGGGGTTTCTTCCAGAATATTTGAAAGATAACTTGATTTACAAATATGGTTTGCTCATGAGTTTTCAGAAACACATCTGAGAGAAATATAAATGTACGCACGTATGCTCAACTGGGTTTAGATTCTTCATTAAGGTAGGTAGGACCTACAGTATGTCTCAGGATGACTACATCTGCTATAGACTTGTTCTTACTACAAATAGCCAGCTCATGTCTCACTTAACAATCAAGAACTCCTTATTGTTGAGAGAGGCAATCCGCCATGGGCTCTGTACTTTTTTGGTGGACATGCCAAGAATGCAAACTTTGACTGCTCTTCACCTGGACTGCTTCTCAGGGTTATGTTTACTATGAACAGAATTGAGGGGTACAGTAATGTCTCTCTTTGGGATAAAAAACAGGTTTGCTTACTGCTTACCAGAAAACAGCATAGGCCCTAAGCTCAGTGTTCCTTATCTGTGTTACAAACCCGTTGTGTGCACAGCATCCATCTGGGCTAACAGCATTACTCCAGTGAGACTTTGGGGCAAAGGGATCTGGCACACATGCAGATGCTCATGCTTCTTTCTGTGCCATAAATAATAAAGTCTTCTGACCTAGGAGTCTTATATCTTCTGCCAGTACCCATGAAATAGTAACCAGCTAACTTACTGGCCTGTGTATAGGGTAAAATCAAATCCCAGACCTGAAAATGATTTCAATTTGATTGTGTTGGGTCTCATTCTGTGGATTTGGGGTTATCTGGGCACTTTGTTGACTTGACATCAAAGGCATCTATGACTTTATTTTCCCATCTTTTATTTGTCTAGGACTGCATGCTAAAATAGTTACTATTTTATTGTCATAGGTCTAAGCTACAGTAGCTGGTGTTTGGCTAGATTTTTGTTATCGTTGTTTTCTCTTACATTTAGAAAGGGAAATTCTTTGGTACTACTGAATTGACATTTTATTCTCCAAATGCAACTCCACATTATACACGGAAGGGAGAAACTAATATTATTAAGGAATCTGTGCATTGGGAACAGAGGTTGTATGTATGATTTATGAATTGACAGTATATATAGAATGTATATTTTAAAGGTATCTTAAAAATTCTCCATGTGTGGTTACCTGTGTATGGAGTGCATTACTAGGAAGTATCTACCTGGACCACAGGATAGATTTGCTTTGTGTTCTGAGAACTAGAATTCTGGGTCCAGGAATAGGTTTCTCTTTTGCTCTCTGAGTTGGGGTCAAGTGCCTTATCTCTTAGTTGAATTTCAGAACATTTGGGAAACAAAAGATACTACCTTTGGGATAGAATTTATGCGTGGGCATTTGTATAGGTGACTTTGTAGATTTGATTTGTTGCATGTTTGTGAGTGGACATGGCATGACCTGGATTTCTGTTGAGGGAACATAGAGAAATGATCCAAATGAATGCCATGTTCTTCAAATTATCACATTGTGAATCTATATGTTATTCCTAAGCTATCGCCAATATTATGACTTAAACTTTCCTATAATTCCTTTTATGGGTGGGAGGTGTTCGGAGTTGGAGGTCCAGTGGTGACCAACCTTTGTGCTTTTTTCCCAATTGCCAAAAATCATTTAGAGGCAATTCAAAGGTTAAAGTGGATGATCAAATGGTATAAAAACACTAAGACATATAATGTAACAAAATTGATTTGCAGATGGAACCCAAAGGCTATTGCCAAGTGAACTTCCAGAAATTCTTTAGATGATGTCAATTTCTCAGAACTGAGTGATGGCTTCCCACGGTGTCAAGTACAAAGGGTCTAATAAATACATCTGTATTAGTCAGCTTGGGCTTCTAAAACAAAATGTCATGTACTGGATGGCTTAAACAAGAGACATTCTTGAAGTTCTGGACATTGGAAAGTATAAGATCAGAGGTGCTAACTGATTTGATTCCTAGCAAGAGTCCTCTTCCTGACTTGCAGATGTCATCTTGTCATCTTGTGTCATCACATGACAGAGAGACAGGAGGCTCTGGTGTCTCTTCCTCATCTTACAGGATACCACTTCCATCACTGGGGCTTTATTCTTGTGACCTCATCTAAACCTCATTACCTTCTAAATGCCCTATCTCCTATTACCATCACATTGAGAGCTAGGGCTTCAACATATGAATTTTAGGGGGACACAAGCATTCAGTTCACAACAGTATTCACCCTGTTACATTTAGGTTCATGGCTGAACCATATGGGCATGTCAACACCACTCTCAATCTGTGTGGCATGGTGGAGGAGTATGTGCTTCATGACCAAGTGTACAACCTATTAGAATTGGTCCCAACCAGTTCATCTTTATTCAATTCATTGCTGCAAGCTCTGTGAAAAGCCAAGTTCTTCAATAGCAGTGAGGCTTTTTAATGATTGGTGACATGCTGGTCTCAAAATTCTGCCATGTTTCTGGAGACATAGCCTTTTCCCCTACTCTTATGATTATAGAACAGGTGCAGGGAACTTGGACATCATCTGGTCCACTGTTTCCCAAATTTTAGCCATTTTGTGTCATCATTTTGTAATACATATGTATCAACTGTGTCATTATAAACTTATTTTCTTGAAAGTAATTCACTTGGAAAAACCATAAATTTATTTTAAAAAGGAGACTCTGTATTACCACTATAATTGAAAACCCATGTGACATAAATACAAGATAACCATAAAATAAATACACTGAAAGTGAAATAATGTTATTAAATTCTAACTAGATACTGATTCTCTGAACCCGAGTTCTAGTTTTTGTTTGTTAACAAGAGAGATTAGCAAGTCCTGAAGAGATATTAAAAACATATTAAGCCTATGAAGCGTTATTGTACCTGAATTTGTTTGTGCCTTGTATCTACACCCTTGGATAGTCCCCTCCCACACTGAGTCTGGTTTTGGCCATGTCATTTGCTTTGGCCATCAGACAATAGCAAATATCATGCTATCAGTGACTTGGAAAGTACTTGCGCATTGGGGCTTTCCCTCTCTTAAAATTATTCTTGGAAACTTTGACCAGCACATGAACAAGCGCAGGCTAGCATGATGGATGATGAGAGTCACATGACCCAGTCACCCCATCACTGCAGCCAATCGCCAACTAATGCCCGGGCTAATGACCGGGTGTGATCAGCTAACCCCAGTCAATCTGCTGGCTCCAACTGCAGTGGTGGGCTCAGCCTGGGTCAGCTGCTCCTGGCCCAGATCAGCAGAACCAGTAGACCCATAGGTCTGAGAACGCTAATAAATGATTGTTGTCTTGTGCCACTCAAACATTTCAGGGTGGCTTGTTATTGAGCAAAAATGAACTTAGATCCCAAAGTAAGATTTGGGCCATGCAACTGATAGCACAAAATTTTCTAGTACGGTTTTTTTTCAGTGTTGAATTTGAGTTCAGCCATCTGGTCTTACAACTAATAATGCATATCCCACACTTCAAGAAACTCTGATTCAGTCTAAGTTTCACCTTTTAGGTTTAATGGCTTAAGGCCCAGAGAGGTGACATGACTATACCCAGACTTCATAGTTAGCTAGTGACAGAGATGATACTAGAGTTCAGGTTTCATGTGTGCTATTTCCAGAGCAATTTGCTGCCTTCTTCAAGGTTGGTGTGTTTAATCATAAAACAAACAAACAAACAAACAAACGATGAGTAAGGTATTAGGGAGACATTGTGTCATCAGCTTATTTTGTCTGTATCCTCTCATGAAAGTAGCAGAATTCAAGTTAACCCACAGAATTGAAAAAAGTCATCAAAAATTTTTTTTGGATTATCTGTGTTCTGGATTGAATTGTACCCCCTTCAGCCCCAAAGATATATTGAAATCCTAACTCCCAGTACTAATGAATGTGATGTCATCTGGCAACAGTCTTTGCAGATGTAGTCAGGTTAAGATGAGGCCATATTAGGTTAGAGTAGGCCCTAAATCCAATGAATAGTGTCCTTGTAGGAGAGAGATTTTCACACAGAGGCACCAAGAGGGAAGATAGCCATATGATGATAGAGGCAGAGATTAGGATTATGCTGCCACAAATCAAGGAATGCCAAGGATTACTGGGAACCACCAGAAACTAGGAAGAGGCAAGAAAGGATTCTTCCCTTGAGCTTCAAAGAGAATATGGCCCAGCATTGATTGCCAACTTCTAGCCTTTGCAACTGTGAAAGAATAAGTTTCTATTGTTTCAAGCCACCCAGTTTGTGGGACTTTGTTATGGTAGCCCTGGGAAACCAAGGCATCTTGCTTGTTCACTTCTGTTGGCAATAATATTCCACCTACATTATACCTAAATAAGATGCAAAGTAGAGAAACTGATAGAATAAGAAGGCCAGGGATTCAAAAACAACCTCATCCATCCCCTAAAAATAAGCCACTGAAGAGAAACACCCGCATGGCTAACCGGGAGCTAAGTATGTGTAAATGACAGTCCTACAGCCTGGTCTCATGTTTCTTTCCATCAACAAAGGAGGCACCAAGGCTGCTTGTTCCCTTCGGGTTGCTCTGGTTCAGACCTGAGGCAGCAGAGCGGGTCTACCAGGCAGGATCTTCTTCAGGGTTGGTAAAAATGTAGAAATTCGGTCTTTGTGGGGAAGTCAACATTCACCAAAGAATTCTCTGTAAGTTCATTTTATTTGGGGTGTGACAAACATCTCTATCTTGTCAGTGAAACCATCTTCTAGGAGTGAAGACGGATACCCTCAGAGTTGGCATTCACTCCTTTCTTCTAATTCTATTGTGATCCAAATGCTGGTTTTCCTGCACAGGAGAAAGTGATGTTGGCGCCCAGGGAATCACTACCTTCTGCTCCTTCAGGGCTCAGAGTAGCACTTCCTTTTCTTGGTTGCGTTAGTCATTATCCATTTATAGCCATTTACATTTTGAAATCCTTATCCTGCTGCATCAAAGTATTAATGGGGGGTGCAGGGCAGCTGCACCAAGGCAATTTACTTGGCTTCTGAAAACCTCCTCCAGATAATCCAGAAAAATCTGTCACATGGGGACCCCAATTTGTCTGATTACCTTTTTCTGACAGATGCTAGGGTCATATGCTTAGACTTTTATTTTTGTTGCTTTCATTTGGTTAATTCTATTAGTGGCTTACTCCGGACATGAAAGTCATTTGCTATTAAAAACAAATGTCATCTCAAAAGGAAAATCCCAAGGCTGCCTTTCCTTCTGATCTCCCCATCAACAGCAGAGTCTGGATGTTCAAATCAAAAGTGTTGCTTTGCATTCATTGTCTTCTATCCACCCTACCTCTTTAGTATTGGGGGGAATAATGCCTCTGAGTAAAGAAGGAAAAACAGGTCCTGATTATTAGGTGAATTTGAAGCTATTCCTCAGACTGGATCTGGATGGCACAATCAAGTTTGCTGTCAACCCTGAAAATTCTGCTGGTGAGTTTGTCAGCGACTCCCAGCTGCCTCAGAATAACTTTTCACCCCCTCTTCCTCAAGTGCTAATTTGTTGGGGCCCCCAATGTACTCATCTACAAAGCCAGATTTCCCAGTTTCCCTGCAGCAAAGTGGCCATGTGACGCAGTTCTGGCTAGTGACATGTAAGGAGAAGTCTCGGGGGATTTCTGGGAAATTTTGCTTTTCTTAATATAGGCATTGTTCCTCCCTCCTTCTGGCCCCATTCTCTTCCTTCCTGCCCATGAAATGTCTCAAGCTGGAGTAGCCATCTTGTTACCATGTGGGAGAAGCCAAGAGAATTGCAGAGACTTTGCCCCTGATGCACTTAGCTACCAAATCAATGCCAGGAAATGTCTCCTTCTTGACTTCTTTCATGAGGAAAAATAATCCCCATTTTATCCGAATCACCATTAAGTGGGTTTTCTGTTATGTGCAGCCACACTTGATCCTTGGGTGATACAGTGGATATGTCTTAGGTTGAAGAGTTATCTGGAGCTGGAAGGAAATAGGAGCCAGGGAGGGAAGCCCGGCAGAGCAGAGCCCTGGCATTCCCTGTGTGTATGTCAGACTGAGCCTCTTATATTCTCAGTTCACACTATGGCTTAGGGCTTTATTGGTGTTCTGGATAACTTGTCAGAGGGATTCTCTGGGTTTCCAGGCCCTTTTGGGGAATTGCATTTAATGAACAACTGCTTTGTTCATTTCCTCACTAATTTTCCATTCTTGAGAGAAAAAGGAAGCTCTGACTGAGATAATGATATCCTAGTGCCCATTAAGAGAGAACGGTGCACTTCTAAGTGAATTGGGGAGGGGAAAGGATATATTTTTATGAATTGAAAATGTCATTTTGTATACAAGAAGTCATTCTGAGTGAGGACAAAAATACTCACAAAACCCAGAAATGCAGCTAGATTGGATCATCTCTTTTCCTGACATACCTTTAAAAAATTTGTTTCAGAATGTTCCAGTCATTCTTTACCACTGCAATCTGAAGACTGGGAGTCTACTGGAGTCTCTTGAAATTATTCTGCTGGATGTGGGGGTCAGAGTGTCAGCTGGGGGGTCTAGTTGTATTACTACCATGGTGGGGAGATCTGTGCTTGCTCCAGGCTTTGGGGGCCTCTGAGGGGAATCCCCTCATGGCATGGGCCCTGACCCAGAGAAAGACAGCTATTGTGGGCAGCACTCCTGGGCTGCAGAGGGACAAACCTCCTCATGAGGAGATCAGGGCAGACCCCTCTGGATTTGCTGGCTCTCAATATCTAAGTAGGCCCTGAGACTTCTTGTTTACTTTTCATTGCTCTGGCTGTTCTCTTCATATAGCTTGACACAAAATGCACCTCCTCAGATAGCGAGTAGGAGCCAGGACAGTAAGCTAATCTAGAACCTGGTCTCAGTTCATCTGAAAGATCTGGGTTCTGCCCTAGTTCTGCCATTTATATGCTGGCTGACCTCAGGTAAGTTACTTAGCTTCTCTGAGCCTTGGCTTCCCCATCTATAAAATTAATTATTCAGGGTATCTATTATTGCTGCCTAGGAAATGACCACAAAAATCTCAGTGGCAGCCAACAATAATTTCTCACTCACATATGGCTGGTCAACTAGGGCAGTGTTTTTCCAGATTGCTGAAGAGTGAGCCTCCAACCCAGGTTGTAATCTGCTTCATGCAGGTTATTCTGGAGCCCAGGCTGGCAGACTGTGTCTACCAGGAGCATATTCTTCTCATGGTGGAGTTTGGAATTTTCTAGGCTGGTGAGTGGAAACCTGTGATCCTCCTTAGGCTTGTAACTCATGCACTGTCACTTTTGCTGTCATTCCATTGGTCAAAGCAAATTAGATGGCCAAGCCCCACATCCACAGATTGGGAAATATACTCCAGCTATGGAGGAGGTGGGAAGTAAATATTTACTGAACAATATTCTAATGACTATTCCCAGCTGAAAGAGATGTTTTGGAGACGTAATGAGGATGATGAGAGGCATTCAGCATGGAGCCATACACATAGTAAGTACTCATTAAATGTTAGCTACTCTTTCTGATGCTGTCACTGCTGTGTCTATGATACTCTACTCCCAGGCTTAGCAGGGATGGGGGCTCTGGCGAGGAATGCATCGAACAGGCTGTGCACTATACAACACCTTGCTGGCATGAGAATCACAGCTTCTTCTCCTCCACCCCAGCAAGCAGTGTTCTCCCCTTTGACCTCAAATGGGCCCATGGAAACTTCTGAGAACTTCGGATCATTGTGATGCTCAGTTTCTTAAGTACATTCTTGTACCTTTATAGCATGTGTATGCCGGCTCTCATTTGACTCTCTCCATTATCCTGTGAAGTAAACTGAGAAGACATTGTCATTATCATTTTATGGAGAAGAGAACAGGGTGGGTTGATCCCAGGTGACATCTCTCCCTTTGGCCTTAGAGTCTAAAGCTTGCATGGCAAGCTGTCATGTTCATGACAAAGGCATTAGTTGAGGTGTAGGAATTAACCATAAAGATTTGGAACTTCAATATTTCTTTCTTCGTTCTTTTGTTCTTCATTTACTCATTTAACAAGCAGACATTTATGGAGCCCCTGTTATGTGCTCCATAAGCACTGTGGGGACAGCCTATAAGGAGTGGAGGGCTCAGCAGACTCTGGGGTAATTCCAGGCCCCTCTGGGGTTCAGAGCTTGGCAGGGAGTTGGTGGTGAGGGCCAGAGTCAGGAAGCCTGAGCTTGCTCATCACCCCTGTGTCCTTCGTGAGCCATATGCAGTCTCCTCCCACATCTCCGTAGAGCACCCATTAGGTCCAACTAGACTACTCTTTCAGGTTGCACTGGAAGAGTTCAGGGTCCCCAGAGGGCCACACATTGACCTAGTTTGGGACGTACATAGTCCATCACTTGAGTAAGCTCCCTGTGATGATGGGGCCGCAAGATCCAATTCTAGAGTTGGGGGTCAGGGGCTTGGGTTGCTGCATTGATTCCACAGCCAAATGGAGGCTGGGGAGGCCATGTAATGATACCCCCCTTCCCACTTCCTTTCTGTTTTCCTGTCTCTGAGATGGGACCTGTGATGCACTGGACCGAGAAGGTCTTGATTAATTAATTCCTTATTCTCAAGCCTGAGCTAAACTCACAATTTAAACCTATGAGGCCAATAGAGATTATGTATCCCCATTTTACAGATGAAGAAACAGGCTCAGAGGGGTAAGTGACTTGTCAACTGTTTTGCTAGAATCCCAGCTGACCTCACAGATGCTTTCTGGTCTTCAGATTCCATAATACTTACCCATTCACAAGCACTCAGTGTTGTGTTGTTCCTTGCAGTGCCCTGAGCTTGCCAATACTTACCTATCGGTGTTGTGAGGAGGCCTGAGGTAGGAGGGGCAAACAAGGAATGAGAATCTTCCCTTCTCCCTCCCATCCCAGGGAATCCTTTTATTCCCCCTTCCCCCCAACCCTGGATTTTGCAGGAGAAGGAAGAACCAATCCAGGACCTAAGCCCATTGGAGCCAATCATGTCCTGGGTTGACCTTGATTCAACAGGGCATGGCCACTCTGTGCTGGGTGGGCACCCTTATCTCTCCACCAGTCCTGGTCTTTGCTCATCTTTGGCCTCAGCCTGCTGTGGACCTAAGGTCTCTTGGTTGCTTTATCAGTTTCCCTCCTACACTTTTGTTGAAGGTCTTGACTTCAGAGCTTTAGGATGTTTCACAAAGAACAAAGGTATCTAGGCTGCCTGGAGTGTGGGCACTAGGCCAAAAATTTACTAAGTGCCTTATATCTGCTCTTTACTCTGAATGAATTTAATCCTGACTCCTGTGATATGGGTGGTGCTCTCTTCATTTTATAGATAAGGAAACTATGAAGCTCAGATAGGTTATTTATCTTTCTCAGGATTACACAGCTGGTAAACAAAGCTTACTTTTTCCATCACTGTAATTCTTTCTTGTCAATAATAGTTGCTGATATGGGTCAAAGGTTTCTTATATGTTATCTGCAATCCTCATCGCAACTCTGCCTTCTTTACCCTTTATTGCACAGAGGGGTTAAGTAACTTGCCTTAGGTCACCCAGCTCATGTTATAGTTAGGAAGTTCAAGCCTGGGGCTGTCAAGACTCCCACACCCTTCTTATTCTTTTTCTCACTGAGAAAGACCTCTTGGGCTTCCCTATAATCTCACTGAGCCGCTTGCAGACTTCCATGTATGGTAGAAGACTAATTAAAAGAACAGCAAGAAAACATTCTTCATTTAAAGGGCAGCCCGTGTGTTTGGTGTGCAGAGGGAGATGGTGGGAAGTGAAACCTTATTCCCAGTCTTGGCAGTTGGTGGACTGATTGTTAGACCCTCACACTTCTTTTTGAGCATCATTTGCTGGCACCACACCTTTTCTAGCATTTGACCTCCTGAGTCTTTGGTCAACAGCCGTGGCTCTAAGGACTGTCTGTCATCTGGCTGGGCCCTTCTGACCTATAACCCCCATCCCCCCAAACCATTTGAGGTCCGCCTTAATGAGGTAAGCCAGGCACAGCCCATAAGAGAATAGCCTCAGTACAGGCAGCTTCTACCACCAGGAAGTGAACCAGGATCTTGCTTGGACTCCAGCCCAAGCTCAGAATATGCAGCCTACAGGAGGTCACTGGGAAAGGGTATTAGCTCATTGCAACCTTTAGCATCATTGCTGTGGTTCCTCTCCTGCCTTGGAAAAAATTGCCTCTTTTTCCTGACTACTCCCTAGCACCCCTACATAAGCCCAGATGCTGAGGGCCAAAATGGACCAAGGCAGAACACACCCAACTCACCCTGTGCTGTGAGAATGGCTAGACTTTGTGCATTTTCTAATCTGATTACATTTCCAGTCCAAACCTTCTTTACTTCTCACCTCCTAATTGGTTTCCCTGCTTCCACCCCTACAATTTATTCTTTACGCAGCCACCACTCTGATCTTTTAAATTGGAAGTCTGATCATGTCACTCTTCTGCTCAAAGTCCCCTAATGGCTTGTCATGCTCCTCAGAGAAAAGCCAAAGTCCTTACAGTGGCCTCTTATGATCAAGGGCAGGGGCCAGCATGCTTCTTCTGCAAAGGGACAGATAATAAATAGTTTTGGCTTTGTGGGCCATTGGTCTCTGTGGCCGTTACTCAACTGTGTGAGCATGAAAGCAACCACTGACAATATGTAAATGAATGCATGTGAACAATATGTCCCAACAAAACTTTGTTCCCAGAAACAGGCAATAGGTCGGCCTGTGGTTTGGTGACTTCTGCTCCAGGTGACTGGCCTCTGCTACCTCCTGGCTCTTACGATCTTATCTTGTCCTCTGCTTTAGCCCCACTGATATCTACAAACACTCCAAGCCTTCGTTTGGGGCCTTGCCCTGGCTATTCTACCCAGAACATTCTTCCCTTGTGTATTTGAGTGCCTCCTTTTCTCATTTCCTTCAGGTTTCTGCTTCAACGTCATTGCCAGAGAGCCCTCTCTGGCCGCTCAGCCTGAAATAACAACCTTCTCATTTTCTTAGCACATCACACTCTTTACTCTGCTTTATTTTCCTCAATAGCCCTTGCTACCACCTGTATATTTATTTATTGAACAAATAAATGATTTCTTTGGCAAATCTTACTGAGTGCCTCCTTAATGCCAGGCAACAGCTAGGTGCTGGAAGTCTGTAAAGAACGAAACAGACAAAAGCCTTCTGTCACTGGACTTTAAGTCTAGCTGGGGAAGACAGACAGTGAGTGTAGTGAAAATAAATATAAATGTGGCAGGTAGAGATAAGTGCCCTGCAGGAAATTAGGCTGGGCAAGGGGGCAGGTTGAGGGGGATGTGCCTCTGTTTCTCTCTCAGTACTCGTCCTCTGCCTGGCATCACTGCTGAGGTCTCTCGAGTTACGGCAACGGTGCCATTAACTCCCTTTGCTCAGCGTAGAGCCTGATGCTGCAAAGCTGTGGCGTCTCACAAAATCCCGGGGCCAACAGGGGGCGCCACAGACTGTGCAGAACTGGCTGTGCAGTGAGGTGTGATCCAGACAGGGGCAGCCAAGCTTCTGAACGGGCTGGAAAGGGAGGCGAAGGCTGCAGCGGAGGGATGGGGAAGTTGGCAGTTGTGGGATGTAACAGGATCTGAACACAACTGCGCGCACCGCGAGTGTTTTTCATGGAGCGCTGCCTAAAGTACCAGGCATTACAGGACAATGCACTTCTAAGTCGGATGCTTAATAAATCAGCCAGGCATGCATTATTATGCCGCCACGGAGCCCTTGTTGTGTCTTAACGCTCAATTATACAGCACGGAATCTGGGTCAGGCTTTCTATCATCTTGGATGTGTGGCAGAAACGGCCTAGCTCTAATTGCTCTACATGGGAATGGGTTCATTTGAGTTTGGCAGGTGACTCACGCTGATTGACAATTAGATTGAAGGGGCCTCACTGAGGATCACAGGCTCAGACAGCTCTAGACCTTGAAAGAGATCTTAGAAGTGACCCTAGTCCAATCTGCTCCTGCTGCAGATGGGAGAGTCAAGGCTCGCAGAGAGGAAGTGACTTGCTCGAGGTCATCAGATAAATAGCCATGGAGTCAGGCTACTGAGTCTGAGTCAAATGCTCGCTGTACCACCCCAGGCAGATTCTCAGGACGGCCACTGCTGCCCTTCCTATGCCGGCAGCAAACGCCATGGACGGTGACATTTGACTCTGAAGCTGAAGACCAACCAGAAGAAGCTGTGCCTCATTTACGTGAATAAAAATGGACAACCAGTTAACAAAAGAACAGACTTCCATATTTTATGGATCCCTAGGGACCCAGTGAACTCATGCTCCCAGATGAAAGGAAAGAGGAAAACCATGCCCTCCTTGCTGAACCATGCTGCCTGCTGGTTCCCCAGTGCCCCAGCGGTCTCTGGGATGGAGATCGTCATGTATGACAGCTGGAGAGCATTATCGCTTGAAGGTTTGCATTCTGGCTTTTATATTTGATTTACATAGATCTGCATACTGCATGCTCTGGGCATTGTTTTGTTTCATTCCATCTTCACAGCCTCTCTTCTCCAAGCTCAGTGGGTATTTTGGCTTCCTCAGCTCCTCTGGGTGAGACAGGCACTTGGCTAGAGTTTGATCTGGAGGAACATCTGGAATTTCCACGTCGAGGAGAGGCTCTGGGGCAGAGGGGCTGCTGGGCCAGTGATGTGTTGGAGTCGTGTGGCTGTCATTTCTCTTAAGCTTCCATGGTAGAGGCCAGTCCTTATTTATCTCCTGTCTCCCGGGCCGTCTCTGTGTATAAATGCCTGGAGGGGTAGCTTTGAATTTCTGTGTCTGGGGCAAAGTAGCACCTTTAAGATGCCATGGAGAGATGACCACATTTTGGGCACCTAGATCAGTCCAGATGAGAAATAATACTAGATGAGAAATGCAAATTAAAACCACAGTGAGATACTGCTGCCCACTAGTAGTTGGCTAAAATGAACAAGACTGATAATACCAAGGGTCGACAAGGGTGTGAGTCGAGTAGAACTCTCATACGTAACTGAGAGAAGTGTGAACTGGTACAGTCACTTTAGAAAATCCCTTGACAAACTTTCCAGAGGTAAACATGCCTCTCCTATGACCCAGCAGTTCCATTCCCAGATCTTTCACCAAGGGAAGTGAGTGCATATGTCCACCAAAACACATGTACAAGAATGTCCATAGCAGCTTCATTCATAACAGCGAAATATTGGAAACTACCCAAATGGATAAGTCAATATACTTGTACAGTGGAATAGGGTATGGCAACATAAAAGAATAAACTGCTTATATGTAACACGAACGAATGAATCTCACAAATGTAATGTGCAACAAAAGAAAACAGGCACAAAGAATCCATACCATAAGATGCCATTTATATGAAGTTCAAGAACAGCAAAGCTGGGCTATGGTGATAGACTTCAGAACTGTGGTTACCTCTGGGAAGGGAGAGGACCAGGAAGAGGCATGGGGGAGGCTTCTGGGGTGATGGGAATGTTACATATGTAAAAATTCGCTCATTCACTTAAAATGTGTGTACTTTATTGTGTGTCTGTTATACCTCAATGAAACCGAAGAAGAAGATAAAAGGACTCAGGTGAGAAAGCCTCCAGTCCCATTCTGGTAATGTCCCGTGTCTCTGACTTGCAGGACTTGGACTTTATTTCCAGACTCCTGATACCAGGTTGCTTTCTGGATTGTGTGCTTCAGCATTTCCTACCTGCCTACAACAGGTTGATGTTCAAACATGCCCTAAGCCTGCTACCCGCCTCTGTCTTAGTACAATGTATGCACGCATTCAGGTTTGCCCAACTTCAAGTTGAGTTGATGGTGTCAAAGTTTGCCTGCAGCAAAGAAAGCTCTTCCAGGGTCCGCCTTCCTCCCTCTTCAGCCCACTTAGTCCAACCCTTAGTAGTCAAGATGAGATGGGCCAAGAATCCTCCCATACTACATCCTCCATCAGATCCCCACTGCCTCCACAATTTCCAAGGGGCGTCTGTAGAGGGGATATTCCTTTACTAGCTGGATAATAAACTCTGGGTAGTCTCAATGAGCTGGATTGCACAGATCTATCGAGACTCCTTGGGGCTAAGCTAATGGCTAACTGAAGGCTTGGAATAAAAACAGACCCCCCTCTCCTTGGGCCCTGTCCTCTAGGATAGGGATGGCAAATACTTCATACATGGGCCAATCCATCCTCTCCTGGATCCTTCCTACCCCATGCCAGACATTAATCCTTGATTATAGCACTTTTCTAATAAGCTTGGATGGAAAAGCTCTCCAAGGAAACACAAGAGACCAAGTGTATACTCAAGTCTCTGGAGATGGGCTTCCCTCTTAAGGCCTAGCCCGGGGAGCATTTCCTCCCAAACAAAAGGTAACCCTGGGCCTGTCTTGCTATACCAGCTGCCAAAGGAATAAGAGAGATGGAAGTTCTGGGTCTGGTTCTTAGAAATAGATGTTGAGAGAAGGATTTGCCTACAAGGGACAGAGGAAGTGCTCCCAGTTTATGGAAGGGGATGAAGGGGTAAGCAAGGGTAGTCTCAGGTGAAAGGTCCCCAGAGGTGGCCTCGCTCAGATTGGTAGGAGTGTTCTGGAGTATAAGTTACTCTAGGCATTGTCCAAGGGAGCTGGGCTTACATACCTTTGTACCTCTCCATCATTGGTCAAGGGCCTCCTGGGAGAGGTAAATTCCCAGGCACTCCTGGCTGTCTGTGTGTGGGGAGTGCACCAGTGGCTTGAGGGCAGTCCTCCAAAGATGAACTGTAGGTGTGGGTGTGGAAAGTAAAGATGCACCCAAACTGGGGCACGCGGAAACAGTAAAATACAAATACTCTCCACTACTAAAGGCAATTCAAAGAGACAAAACGCACCAGATAGACTGTGCCGAGCAGCAGTGTGGTCTTGAATCCTTCCCTACTATGGGGAGGAGTGCAAGGGAAGGAAGGGGGTGATTGTGTGCCTCATGATCAATCCCAACCTGACCCCCACCATAGCTGTCCCTCCTGGCTGGACAAGGGAGGAAGGGGCGCAGTACTGCCGCTAGACGCAACCACTACAAAGGCACAAAGGGAATCTCCCTAGAAGGGGCTGCCAGCTCCTAAACCTGCAAAATCCACTGTCATCTTGATCACTTCTGGTTTCACGGCACCGGACGATTTCGGAGTGCTTTCCGGTGCCTGACTTTATTTTCATGCCTGTGAGGTGGGCGGGGACTTTTGTTTCCGGCAGTCACGTAATACGAAGGGCCGATGCGCTTTCCGGAGACTTCTTTGTGCTGCTTCCCCAATTAGTTTGTATTTTTGTGTGGAGCTGACCCTGATTGTCTCTCTCCACAGCCGAACCGGCAGGGTTAAGGAGCCATGTCAATTCCCCACCTTTAAACAGTCCTCGCCTCGCCCTAAGTAACAGAATGATTTTTTTTTTTTCTTTTGTGCAAAAAAGATTGGGACCCTGGACACCTGGCCCCCGGTGTTGGCTCGGCCCACCTGCTAGCTGTTAAAATTCTTTAACCTCTCTGGGCCTCCGTTTTCTCATTTGCAGTATAAAAAGGTTGGCCTAGATGACAAGTCCAGCCCTTGCTCTGAAATTGTGTGCACACATGGCCCCGGGTTATGGGAATTGTGTTTCTTTGTTCATTAGGAACAAAGAGCAGGACTCAGATTTTAAAGTTGCTGCTATATTTTGATTCCAATACCTTACTTTTTAGGTAACGTTTTTCTTTAAGAGGTGGGAGCTGGCTGGTGTAAGGGGACCTGTTTTTTTCTTTTCTTTTCTTTTTTTTTTTTTCAACATTAAAGCCCCTGTCTTCAGGGAAGAAGAGGCTGTTGGATGTGTTTTGAATGTTTCAAATCAAAGCCTTCCAAGGGAAGGAGAGCTATAGGTTTCAATAAGCACCTTCTTTCAGCAATTTTAAGAATTTCACTTATGAGGATAATGAAATCTTCAGAAACCGTAGGAGACATACCAGGAAAAAAAAATACGATTCATCAGTGGAATTTCTTTAGATACTCTCTGTCCCTACTCCATTTGTCCATCAGGAGGGTCTTCTCTGAAGTCTTCTGCACCCTCCCTGGATCTTTGGGAGCTTGAGCGACGGGTGTCCCCGCTCGCTGTTGACCACCCCAGCTCCTGGGGCCTGAGCTGCCGCCTTGTGCAGGTGTTTCCACTGGCAGCCCAGGCCTTCCAGAACCAATGCTCACTTTGCATCCTGCTTCTCACAGTGTTGCTCTGGTAAAAACAAAGACGTGGATGTCCCGTGTCTGCGACAAGATGCGTTGACTTGTTGTGGATGTGGAATCTGCGCCCACCCTGGGGTTTAGGCGCCTCAGTTGGGTGCTAACCGCTCAGAGGTCCGTCTGGGTGTGCAGGCCCTGACAGAGAGAGCATGCCCTGCTTCCAGTTTGGAGAGAAGTGGGAGAAGCTGCCTTCTTTCCTTTTATAGGTTTCCTTGAGATTTTGCCAAAATTCATTCCCAGCTATTTAAAGATTAAGAAAAGGAATACATTTTTCGAGAGCTTAATTTGATGTAATTTCAGGAAAAAAAAAAACGTACATTTAGGAAAGGCGACGTAAAATCCTCAAAGACTCCCTTGAAAGGACGAGCTAATGTTTAATGAAAAGCAGTGGGCGTGGGTGGATTCTGTACATTTTCGAGGATCAAGTTACCTGCAAAGAAAGAAAAATTGTAGGATGGGTATAATATAAACAAAAAGCAGAGTTCAAATGAGGACTTTAAGAAATCAAAGTCAAAAGGACCTCTTCAAAAAAAGTGTCCATCTTGGGTATTAACCTCCCAACATGGAAATGAAAACAATTTTAAAAGGCTCTAAATAAAAAGGCAACCCACATTTGGGCATACTTCAGATCTTTTGGCCTCTAGCTTTCTGTGGGAAGCTATGGTTTCCCCTCATTTGCTTGCTGGGTGTAGCCTCCGTTTTCTGCGATGGTGCATCTAGGATTTCTTACCGGCTCTCCAAAGCTGTGCTGGCTTGAAAAAGGAGGGCGTTTTGTGGCTCTCGTATGTGAGGCCCTCTCAGTGTGTGAATCCAGTGTAATGGTGGAAAAACACAGACCAGTAAGCAGGAGACTTAGCTTTTTTGGTTCCGTTTCTGTTTCTCACACCCTGAGTCACTCAGGGGAAATTACTCTCTGAGACTCCATTCTCAGAAACCCAGAAACTCAGAAACTCAGAAAGGGTTTTCTAGGTTGATGGAAATATTCTCTTTCTGCACCATGCAATGTGGCAGCCGCTAGGTGTATGTGGCTCTGGAGCCCTAGGAGAGGTACTAGTGTGGCTGTGGAGTACATTTTAATTTTATTTAATTTCAATTGCCATACGTAGCTGGTAGCTAACACATTGGACAGAGCAGCTTTATTAAATTTTTTTTTTTTTTTTTTTTAAATAAGTAAGCTCTATACCCAGCATGGGGCTTGAAATCACAACCCTGAGATCAAGAATTAAATGGTCTACCAACGGAGCCAGCCAGGTGGCCCTGGACAGAGCAGTTTTAGATGGTAGCTGAAATCCCTCTGGTTATAAAATTCCATGATTCCATACTCTGGTGCTCAGGCTTGCATTGCTAATCATTCACAAACATTCATCAAATCATTATTTGGGGCCTTGCCTGATCCAGGTGCACTTTTAATTCCTAGGGAAATAAAGATGAGTAAGGCAGAGTCCTTGTTCCTTAAGGGCTCACAGCCTCGTGGGAAAGAATCATGAACTTCTAGAAACTGTAGGCTGTTGAGGGCTTGAGACTCCTGGGAAAACGAAGAAGAGAGACAGCCTTCGTCAATATTCGTTACACATGAGTCTTTAACATTTGCTGAGCAAGGAGTTACGGGCAGGCAGTTTGTTCCAGCTAGGTCTGGCCCACTTTTCCTCCCTAACCTTAGCAGCTAAAAGTAATCTGGACATTCGCCAGCTGCTGAGTCAAAACCTGGTTATTTTTAGCCTTGGGAACCTTGAAACCTAGTTAGGGTAAATAACCTAAAAGAATGGGACTGAGAGTTTCACCCTTTCATTCAGCAAATAAGGACTGCGTGTTTGTTGCATGTCAGATGTTGGGCTAGACATTGGGATGTGGCCACGCTGAGCAGGGAGCCTGACTCGGGGCTCAATCCCAGGACCCTGGGATCATGACCTGAGCCGGAGGCAGACACTTAACCGACTGAGCCACCCCGGTGCCCCGATATAATAATAATTTAAAAAATCATTTATGACAACCTAACCAAATCTGCTGGTCTCCAGCTTGTGTCCTGAAGTTAAAACAACAACAACAACAACAACCAACAACAAAAACAAAAAACTGAAAAAAGTTTCCAGGCCTGGCTGTGCTGCTCACTTTGCCGTGAACTTGGGGAACCTCAAGCTTGTTCTCGGGATGCGATAATGTAATGTGGGTGAAAGGGCCTGCATAATCAGTTAAGCACTCTGTAATGGTAAGGTTCCATTATTATTGCTTAGGCTCCAGAATCTCTTGGTGGATAGTAATTGACTAGTTGAGGGCCTCTGTTTCAGCACCTGGGAAGGGGAGACCCAGGAGAGGGACCAAGAATATTGTGAGGAACATCTGAGGGGTGCTGTGGGTCAGGTGTCTTGGAACAGTGTTCTCTGTAGCCCTTGGCTTCCACTGAGAGGTTGGCTCAGTGGGTCTGACCCTACTTTAGCTAGAAATGCCTGATCTTAACTATTCCATATGTTGCATGTATGTGTTAAGTGTTGATAAAAGTATCTTTTGGATAAAAAAAAATGATTTTGGAAACTGGCTGGGTGGATGCTGAGAATGGCTGGGGTCACCAAGGCTGGCGGGGTGCTGAAGGAGCGTGGGCCAATTCCCCTCCTCAACATTGTGAGGTTTGGTTCCTTTTAGGACCAAAAGGCTGTGAGCCGTGTGATCAGTAGGAAGCTGGGAGAATCCTTGAGGCAGGATGAGAAAGGAGCAATGGTTTCACGAGGCACCTGAGTCTTATTTGCAAAGCATCTGCAGTCCCCACCCTCTTGTCCACGTCATGCAGTTGATGGTGTATCCAAGAACAGGTAACTAGGGACACGCAGTAAGCTATTACTGTCTACTGAGTGTGTGTTCTAGGCTCTGTACCACACCGCCTCATGGAATTCCTGGTGCTCAGTAGCTTCCGTTTGCCCCTGGCAGTTCACTCTGCACTCTTCCCCACCCTGCTCAGGGCCCCAGGCAGAATGCATTCTGGGGGCTCCCTTGCCCTCTTGTCTCTTTTGGTTTCAGCCAATGGGAAGAATGGAGGCCCCGAGAGGGGGAGGAGAGTGAGGTCAGTGCATTTATTCATGCGTCTCCTTTGCTGCACTGAAGGTCATAACTCACCACGCACGCCTCTTCCCAGAGCTCCCGCTTTTTTTGGGTGTAGATCGCCATGTGTGACCAGCGCCCCTTCAGGTCTAGGCGTGATAATGAAACCCACTGTTGTTAGCCTTGGGGAACTGCACCCTCTCTTGTGGTTTTGCTACACCCTCCATACTCCTTTGTAACCAGTTCTTTTACTAAACCCTCCTTGGATTATCCAAATTTGAGTGAACTTTCCCTCCTGGTATTCTGATGGGATGCGCAGCCCAACGAGCCCACGAAGTGTGGACAGTACCTACTGCTATTTTGAAGAGGAGGAAATTGGGAAACAGAAAGGTTAGGATTTGTGTCCAAGGTCACACTGCTAAGGAGCGAGCCTAGGGGATTAAAGGCCAGGCGATCTGATTCCAGAAGCTGGGTCCCTGAGCAATGCATTATAGTGCCTCTCAGAGCAGGGGAGGTCAGGAGGGGGTGCAGGATGAGGGGAATGGTCCGGAGCTTGACTTTCATCACAAAGTCTAAAGTCCCTTTGAGATCCGTTGCTTCCTCATTAGCTCCTCCTGCCTGTCAGCCGGGCCATTAAGTGCCTGGCAGGCAGCCTGGAAGAGGCGACCATGTGGTGAGGTCCACAGAGGAGTGGACAACAAAGTTTGTCTCTGTGGTTGGCAACAACACAACAAAACAACACAGGACAACCCCTCATTAATTAAACGAGCAGAAAATCGTCTCCTGGATGTGGCAGGGGCTGACAGCTTCCCCTCAATGATTTCATTCAGTGGTGATGGTTTTGTCAATATGACATGCTGCCCGGAACCACACACAGTGTCTTATTCTGTCTGAGAAGATTTTTCTTTTCTTTTCCCTTCTGAGTTGCACAGGCTCTGGCTGGGAGTGACAGAAGCCAGCCTGTAGCTTCGCTGACCTACTTCCCGGCTGGCTCTGCAGCCAGCCGCCCACGCATCATCCATTTTAACCAGCTTTTCAAGGTCACGACTTTTCAATGCGGAGGCTGGCTTTTGCTTGACACAAAGCCAGGTACCATCAATTGTCCTGTTTACGAAATTTTCAGTGTTCCCCTTCTTTAGCTGAGTAAAAAGTATGGGTTGGGCTCCTGTTTAGGACAGATAACAAATGCAGTTGCTTTGAGCCTAAATTGGCCACTTGGTCTATACTTCAGGTGCTTAAAAAGCAGGTTTTCCACTATTATGGAGCACCTGGGCCAGACCAAATGCAAACAGTGAAGGATTTAGGTTGTCCCGGTAGACGGTCTTACTACTTTTTTTGTTGTTGTGACACAAATGTATGCTCCACATAAACACAATGTCTTATTTTTCACTCTTATGAAAGGACCATATGAAACCAGCTCTTCACAGATAAAAAGCAACTGCTTTGTGTATCTATTACTGTACCTTTCATCTCCCAAGGCTTTGTGAGAAACTTCCAGCTGGAGCTACATTCTTTTCTGGTTTGATAAAGATAAATTGTATTCAGTGAGAGAGAAAGGGGAAACATTTTCTTGATTATTCTCTAAATAAAAAGTCAGGGGAAATGGGATTTTTTTCCCCCCAGTACTCGAAGTAGTTAATTTCCCTTCAAAGTGACCCCAAATTTTCTGTGCTGCTCAGCATTCTAAAACTGTTTGATCTTAAGAAGCTTGTTATCTGTTGGGTCCTGAGAGCTCATTAGAGAATAAAGAGGGCACATAGCTTTCTCTGCTAATATCTGCTAATCATCAACAGCTAGCTTTAGGCAATATGGTGCAGTGTTTACGGCATAGGCTTCGGAGTTGGAATCTTGGCTTTTCCCCTTGCTGATTGTGTACATTTCGGTAAGTTAAGTTGCCCGTGCCTCAGGTCCCTCATTTCGGGTATTAGAGATAATAATAGCACTGGCATAAAATGTTGCACGAGGTAGATGAAATAGACATGGAAGGTGTTTAAAATCGTGCTTGCCACATAGTTAGCTTTTAATGAATGTTAACAATTATAAGCTACCACAGGAAGGATGGAAAGGCAGAAAGAAACCTAGTTGTCTGTATGTGTGGGTGCGCGAGCACACGTGTGTGTGTGTGTGTGTGTGTGTGCGTGCGCGGGTGTGTGCATATCTAAGTGTGGAATTGAGTTGCCTGGCAAAGGAGCCTGGAGAAATGGAGCAACGGCAGAGGGGGGGCGTGGCGGGTTTTCTTAAAAGGGCTAAGTGCGATCCAAGAATTTTCAGGCCTGATTCTCTTTCTCCGTTGGCTGTCAACACAAGCAAGAAAAGAGGAGACCAACTGCCTCTGAGGTTGCTGTTACTACTTGGGCAAGGGCCATCTAGAGCTCTGAGCAAAGGGTTTTGCTTCTAGCAGCTGCACCTGGGCTTGCAATGTCCTGAGGCCAGTCGGAAGGGGGCGTGGTGGGGTTGACTTCAAATTTTTCGTATCTGCATTGACCTTTCATTCTCCAAGGGGTCCTCTTTCACCGTGCCTGGAACCAGTCAGAGTCCATGGAGCTGCTCGAATGGACCAAGCAGGCTGCAGGTGCCCGTGGTCTCATGATTTTGGGGTCCAAAATATTTTGACCTTGCTATCTTACATTGTGAACAAAAGAATTTTAATAGGATCAGACCAATACGATTTGCTTTTTGTTGAACATATATTTTTCTCAAGCAATTCCATTAATTCAGTTTGGTTTCTTACATAACCTTCTAGCTCACACAGTAAGTACTTTGTGATATTTTTCTGCTTTTAATGAAATGATTTTCATTAGGATCAGATTCAAAAAGAGAGAAAGGAGGACAAGGAAAAAAAAAGATTAGGAAAGGGAGACCAAGTGAAAGGCAGAGAGAGAGGAAGCAGAGAAACAGAGAGGAATATATACAGGAACACATAGATACAAGGACAGAAAAATATAAAATGTAGACTTAGAGAAATTGGGGGATTTGCAGAGGCAGTCACACAAAGAGAGAGGGAGACAGGGACACACACACAGAGAAAGACACCACAAACAGATGAAGACAGAGAGCAAACGTAGAGAAAATGTCCAGATATGCGCACACACACACACACGCAATCACAGAGCAAGAGAATCAGAAGACACCCTCTCCACCCACCATGACCAAGGAGACTATAGCTGTTCTGGTATATTGGTTGCCAAATTTTGGATACAGCAGGATCAAAATACAGTTTGGGTCAAACAATGGGGTTGAACTATTTTCGTGATCAAAATGGCAGAATCAAGATCAGGTATATAACATTTTTCACAGTTCTTAATAAACAGAAGTTACAAATTTTAATAGAATCTTAAATTTTTTTTTTTTTAGCTCAGGTACTTGCAGAAGAATCCCCTTTCCTGGTTTAGGACCATTTTTATGTGACCTCATAGATATTTTTCCTTTCTGGAGTGGGAGCATCCTGGCTTCAAAACTTCCTCATCCATTGACATATCCCCACTCCCTTCTGTTTTGCTCCTGAGATTCATGGTGGGGAGATAAGATATAGCTGTGGGGTTCCCTTCTGTCTAGGAAGCTGGTCAACCACGCAAGGACTAGAGGCCTGGGTGATGGAATTTGGTAGGAGAACTGACCAAAATAAAACGTCGGTGCCTGGGGGCACCAAATACTGTGAGGCTCATACTAAACACTGTTTTATATGGGTGTTTCAAGATTTCGAAATTCTTATGGTTTCTTAAAGCCCAAGGAAACGGGCCCAAAGACACAGAATGTAAACTAGATCTTTGGAATTCCCTCTAGAAACTTATTTCTGCAGAAGTGCCTTCTGATTGACAAAAGCTCACTTTTATATTCATAATCTCACCCTGTCAAGGTCTAGTCTAAAATCACCCTCAGAGAATATTGTGCAGGAACTTCTAAAAAGCCCCAAAGCCTCTCGATTTATGCATTTAATTTATTGTTTTTCTCTTTCAGAGCTTTCCTTCGTACATAACCAAATCCTGATTTTGAGTGCCTTTCACACACGGCTAAGCCATGATGTTGGAAAGCCGTGTTTGGATTTAGAGCTTGAAGTTCTTAGTTTACTATCAAGTCCATTGTCCTTTGGAAATTTGTATAAAATTTCTCACACCTCCTAACCTTCTACTTTTTGCTCCCTTTGGAAGCAGTTAATTAATTTCATGTCTCAAAGATACTTTGTTTCCTTAAGTAGTTCAGTCTGGCTCGTCTTCCACTGGGTATCACTTTTCGGCAGCGCCTGACACAGACTCACTCGGAAATAGCTCGTTGTGGGCCAGTTGTCTGGGTTTGATGGGACAATTGCTTATGAGGTCAAGGTCTTTATGCATCACTCAGTCATTCAACAACTGTTCATGAATCCCCGGTAGGGGCCATGCACTGAAGATATAAAAGGACTGATCTTTGTGAACCCTTGCCCCCACTCCATAAAGGCCCCTGTGACTGAGCTGGTTGGGGTCCCCATAAGCACTCTGGGGGATTTTATACTGAAAGTAGGAAACACAGGAACTGGTGAGCAAGACCAAGACAGTGCCTTTGACAGGGAGGTGAGAGAGCAGGAGAATACACACATCTGTCAAGCCAACAGGACTATAAATGGGAGATAGAACCAAGAGCCAGCAACCAGACAAACAGCAGATTAGAAAGGGATTAGGGTGAATAGGTTATAGGATGACTGCCGTGAGCTCTGTTGGGGTGTTGACAGCTCAGATTTATGGTCCTGAGGTGTATAGCGTGTGGGTGTTTCTGGCTGGATTAAAGGTACAGGGTCTGGATGGAATCTGTCCCCCATCCACCGTCCCTCAGGCCTTCCATGCAATATGGGCTGGAACAGGGCAGTCCTCATGTCATTCAGTGAAAGAACAGAGGGATACTCTGGGTTATTCACACTACAGCCCTGATTACTTCGATTTCTCTTCTGGGTCATCTCCTTGGCATGGTTGTAGGTATTGGAGCTGGAAAAGATGTCTGTGATAATCCGTATTTCTTTAATTACCATCTCGGGCTTCTTGGCTTGGGCTAGAGGCCAGGGAGAGGAGGAGCAGGGGAGAGCACAGGTGCAGGCAGGTTGGGAGAGCAGGGAGTGGTGGTAGATAAGGTGAATGTGCCCAGATGGCATGGCTTGTGGCAAAAGTCAACATGGTTGTTTGCATGACTCATGGTGAGGCTAAGCAGTGCCTGTGAGGTTTGGGGAGGGGCAGATGGTACAGACTGAGCAGACTGATGTAAGCAGCAGAGGGCCAGGGCAGGAGAAGTTTATCATTTTGGTGAGTGCACCTACCATTATCAGAATTACATGGGGTCTCAGGAGGGTAGCAGCTGCATTATAAAATCTAAAATTCTAAATTTCAAGGTGTATTCAGGACTGAGAGTGAGGGAGCTTATCCCTAGGTGGTGTTACATTAGTGAAAATTAGTTCCTGGACTCAACATTGTACGTGGGCCTCAGGGAGCTGTCTGCTTTTGCTCACTGGCCCCCTCCCCTGCCACTTGTAAGCCCTGTTGTGTCAGCCTTCCCCCACGGCACATGGGGCCAGATGTTTGAGTAGAACTGGGTCTTTGGGGAGAAGAGACCCACCTACACTCAGTCTTCTAGCAGGGGATGCCCAGAATGTCTCAAGCCATGCCAGATGTGATTGAGAATAGGCAACCTCTGTCCTTCCCCCTATATTACCTTAATTAATTTTACCCGTGGCTGGATGGAGGCACCATTTTCTGGGCAGAGAAGTCCTTGGAGCAGGAGGTTTTGCGGCCGCCCTGTAGGATGGGAAATCTGCTTAGCAGTTTGACTGTGAAGCATTAAAAATTACTCCATCTCATTCGAAGGTCCAGAAGTAAGAAAGTTGACATTCTGACATAGGCCTACACTGGGCACAGATGACATGGTTATAGACGGCAGATGAAGGATGAGGGGCTTTACCAGTAGAATGTGACAGAAATGACCGTGCTGGGCCTAAGCTTTAAAAAGGCAAGGTAGTTTCCCTCTTTGTACTTTGGGGAGTCCTGAGTTTCTATGTAATGGGGAGAGGAGAGGCACAGAAGCTAAGACTTAGATCTTCGCATGGTCCAGCTGAGTCTAGCTTTCTGGTCAATGCTGCCAGTGTGCCAGACAGGTGGGTGAATAATCTGGAATGTTCCAGCCCAGTTAGTACTCCTGACATCTGCAGATGCAGCCAACATCACATGGAGCAGAAGAATCATCCATCTGAGCCCAATCAGTGCACAGAATCATGAGAGATAACAAAATAATTGTTGTTTTGAGCCACTAAGAATTGGGGTGGTATGTTGTATGGCCACACATAACCAAAACGAGAGGCATAGCCTTTATAATTCTATTTATTACAGAAGCTGGCAGATTATGACTCATAGACCAAATCTGACCCCACTACCTACCTTTCTTTTTTAACTGTTTTCTCCTCACCCCCATCTTCCACCTCTTATAACCACTCTGTTTCCTGTATCTGTGAGATTTTTTTTTGATACCACATGTAAGAGAGATCATATAGTATTTGTCTTTCTCTGTCTGACTTATTTCACTCAGCACAGTGCCCTTGAGATCCATCCATGTTGTCACAGATGGCAACATTTCATTCTTTTTCCATGGCTTTTTGTATGATACATGTATTTCTTTATCCTTTGATTGACACTTAGGTTGTTACCCTATCTTGGCTATTGTAAATAATGCTGCAATGAACATGGGGTGCAGATATCTTTTCAAATTTGTGTTTTCGTCTTCTTTGGATAAATACCCAGAAATGGAATGGTTAGATCATAGGGTGGTTCCATTTTTAATTTTTTGGGGAACCTCCATACTGTTTTCCATAGCAGCTGCACCAGTTTGCCTTCCCACCGACATTCCCTTTTCTCCACATTCTTGCCAACACCTGTTATTTCTTGTCTTTTTGATAATAGCCACTCTAACAGGTGCGAGGTGTTACGTCTTTGTGGTTTTGATTTGCATTTCCTTGATGATTAATGCTGTTGAGCATCTTTTCATGTATCTGTTGGTCATCCATATGTTTTCTTTGGAGAAATTCAAATCATCTGCCCATTTTTTAATCAGATTGTTTTTTAGCTCATGAGTCTTATGAGTTCTTTGTGTATTTTCAATATTAGCTCCTTATCAGATACATGATTTATAATTATTTTCTCTCATTCAGTAGATTCCTTTTTCATTTTGTTGATGATTTCCTTTGCCATGCAGAAGCTTTGTAGTTGGTGTAGTCCCACTTGTTTATTTTTGCTTTTGTTGCTTTTGCTTCTGGTATCAGATTTAAAAAATCATTGCCAAGATCCATGTCAAGAAGCATGTCCCTTATGCTTTCTTCTAGGAGTTTTATGGTTTCTGTCTTATGTTTAAGTCTTTAATCTATTTTGAGTTAATTTTTGTGTATGTTGTGGTCCAGTTTCATTCTTTTGCATGTGGCTGTCCAATTTCCCCAACACCATTTATTGAAGAGATTACCCTTTCCTCATTGTATATTCTGGCTCCTTTGTCATGAATCAATTGACCATATAAGTGTAGGTTTATTTCTGGGCTCTCTGTTCTGTCCCATTGATTTATATGTCTGTTTCTATGCCATTACCGTACTGTTTTAATTTTTAAAACTATAGCTTTGTAATATAGTTTGATGTTAGGGAGTGTGGTGCTTCCCTAATTTAAAAAATGTAAAGCTTTGTTCTTAAGATTGCTTTGGCTATTTGAGGTCCTTTGTGCTTCCTTAAAAATTTTAGGATTGTTCTATTTCTATGAGAAATGCCATTAGGATTTTGATAGGGATTGCATTGAATCTGTAGATTGCTTTGGGTAGTATTAACAATATTAATTCTTCCAGTCCATGAGCATGGGATATCTTTCCATTTATTTGTGTCTTTTTCAGTTTCTTTCTTTAATGTCTTGTAGTTTTCAATAACAGATCTTTCACTTCCTTGGTTGAACTTATTCTAGGAACTTTATTCCTTTTTATGCAATTATAAATAGAATTGTTTTCTAAATTTCTCTTTCTGATAGTTTATTATTAGTGTAAAGAAATGCCACAGATTTTTTTTTTTTTCTGATTCTTGGGGGATTGCTTTATTTATTTCTTTAATTTTGTCTTATAATGATGTGAAATACTTACACGGTTCCAAGATTAAATCTACAAAACAAGTGATAGTCAAAGGAGTCCAGCTTCCATTCTTGTCCTTTACCCACTTCTTTTCCCTCCTCTACAGGTAATCATTTTTTTTTCCTAACAGATTTTTGTGTATTGATTTAGAATCTGGCATCTTTACTGAATTTGTTCATTAGTTCTAACAGTTTTCTGATGGAGTCTTTAGGGTTTTCAATTTATAATATCATGTCATCTGCAAAGAGTAACATTTTTATTTGTGAGTAAGTTTTTATTGGAACATAGCTATGTCCATTTGTTTAAGTATTGTTGGTGGTTGCTTTTGCACTACCGTGGCTAGACTGAGTAGTTGTAACAGAGACCAGATAGCCTGCAAAGTCAAAAATATTTATTCTCAGATCCTTGATAGACAGTGTTTAGTTTGCTTAACTCTGGTCTATTACACTAACCTACAAAAAGGTGAAAGATAAGCAGACTGATCTCTTTTAAAACAGTATGCAGAATCTAGTGTGCAGAAACCAGTGGTGTATGGGAACTGACTTGTCTCCATATGAAAATAGTTTCTAACATTCCCTGAGCTGTAATAGTGGTGTGATTTCTCTACAGTGTATCATCCTAATACTGCAGAGTGCGGTAGAGTAAATCTGTGTCAGGCTCTGTTACTGTTTAGCAAAAAGTCACTCTCCCTTTCTCACCTCTGTGGGAGGAGGACACTTCCCTACCCCTCTGATGTCCTTGGTTGTGAGGTTTGCTTTGTTCAATAGAAGACGAGTGGATGTGACATGATCAGAGGTTTTAAATTCACTTGTATGTTTTGGCTTAAGTTCTTGAGCCCGTGCTGTCTGCCATGAGAAAAATGTGCTTTAGGTCGCTAGAGCTGATTTTCCTGGGGTCTCAGAATGAGGGACACATAGAGCAGAACTAAACCTGACCTGCGGTCTTGATGGTAAACTGGTGCAAATCCAGCTGAGTCCAGCAGAGCACAACAAATATTTCAGACCCATGAAAAGTAAATAATTGTTTTCTTCTTTTTTTTTTTTCTCTGTGATCTACAATAGCAGCCCTGTTGTTGTCAGTCACTGAAATTTTTTGAGTTGCTTGTTACATGGCGTCTTTGCAGCTGTGACTAATACAAAACCCAAGAAGTATAGAAAGAAAGGGAATTTTCTTTATATTGGGATGCTACTAGCACACTATCTTTGTGAAAATTAGCGAAAGGTGGCCCTCTGTCAAGGCATTTTATTTTCCATCTATCAGAAAATTGCCATATAATGATTATGCTATAACAAGACACTTGATTGCTAACATCAGGTATTGTTATACCAGATAAATGAAACTATGGGGTCCACGATGTGGTCACCCAATCAGATGCGTCTCCCGTGTGCAACACACAACACACACAACTCAAAGTGACGATTCTAGAACGCGAGAGAACTCAGTGAATTGGGTCCTCCTGAATTAACCCTTGTGATGTTAGAGGCAGATGGATGGGTATCATTAAAAACATTAGCTTGATGCATAATAGTATTTCTCAATGACTGAAGTTGTAACTTATTTTGCATTTGCTTTTGCATCCCTTCATGGATAAATTCTAATCTCCCTCCTTGCAGATGGTTGTAAAGGTGGACCAGGGCAAAAGTGGTGTACTCAGGAAGGAAGAAAAGCCCATTAAGAATGTTAAAATTTTACCATGATTACACATGCCAGTCCTTCTGTCTGGGCAAATGCAAGAGTGTAGGTCCTGTATCCTTGCCACCAGTTAGGGCAGGCTATGGTGCAATTCATGCTTGATTTATGCTATGGAGCTCCCCGTGGAATGAGGCAGAGCGAGGTTAGAGTTTTTCCATTCCCAACCTGCTATCTCACTCCTTACAAGTTCTTGTGAGCGCTTCTGTCACAAACCAGTTTTACAAGAGTCACCATCACAGGCTCTGCTTTCTGTCCTTTGTCCTCTTTCTCTCCTTTATTCCTCTTGAGGGCCAGGAGGGACAGGTTGACCCCAGTTTACTGGTGAGTCAGGACTGAATGGGGTGTGATTGGATTCGCTTTACCGAGTGATTTATCTAAATTAGTTCAGGCTAAAGTGTGTAACTTTCCCAACTGCTTCTGTTACCTAACTTAAATCTGTGCATCCCAAAGCTCTGGAGGCACCCCACAGATGGCGATGGAAAAACTTGAGGTTGTGTGGTTAAAAAAAAGATGTGCTTTGAATTCTGGCCCCTCAATTTATTAGTGACCGGAGTTTCAGTTTTCTCATTTAGAGAATGGTGAAACTAATTCCTGCTACAAAGGGTTGGTATGAAGGTTAAGAGTGATAACGGGTGAGAATCAGCTAGAAAGGGCGCTACGTGGTAGGCATTTGCTGTTTGTATTTTCTCCATGCTCTTTAGGCCAAAAGAAAGAAATGCAAAGTCAAAAACATGTCTCTTTGGTGTCTCCTCATCTGTCTCCTGTTCACCAGTTTTCGCTCTCTCCATGTCATGAGTGTCCAGGGTTATGTAAAGTCGTACGTAGAAGCAAGCTCATGATTGTGTCGTGGGTGCTCTTGCTTCGTTGGATCCGGGCATGTCTATATCTCTTACTAGATGATAAACTCCCAGAAGCCAAAGGCCTGTGAATCTTATTCACACTGCATGGTGCACAGGGTCCAGCCAGCGCCAAGCACCTTAGTAAGCAAGCACTGATGCTTACAGAAGTCAAATTGCAGGGCTTAAGTCATTCACCGCTGTTCCTCTCATCACTTAGGCATTTTATCATCTCACATTGTCACGGCAAGAGGGGTGAGTGTAGTATGATATTTTGAGAGAGAGACGACATGCACATAACTTTTATTACAGTATGTTATTATAATTATTCTATTGTATTATTAGTTATTGTTGTTAATCTCTTACTGTGCCTAATTTGTAAATCAAACTTTATCATAGGGAGGTGGGTATAGGAAATAACATAGGATATACAGGGTTCAGTACTATCTGCAGTTTCAGGCATCTGCTGGGGTCTTGGATGGAATGGGCCCCCCCATCCCATGCTTTGTCAGAGGAGGATTATCTGCCTCTGGACCAAAGGGGGGACCACACTGTAATGTTGGGACACGTAGGTCCTGCCTCCTTGCCACAAGTTAGAACAGGCTATGGTACAATTTATGCTTGATTTATGCTACAGAGCTCCCTATGGGATTAGGCGGAGTGAGGTTAGACTTCCATTCCCGTCCTGCTACTCCTTATAGGTTCTTGTGAGCACGTCCATAACAAACCAGTTTTACAACAATCTCCATCACAGGCTCTGCTTCTGGGGAACCCAACCTAAGATATAATAAGCTTTCAGCTCAGGAATGTGGAAAAGGTATTCCCTCAAAACTAAACCAAAATAAAAATATAAGCAAATAATATAAGGAGAGTGGAAATTAGTGAAAAGGGAAAAAAGTGAACTTGATAAATTGAACCAAGGACTTGAACTTTTGAGTACTTCTGCCATAGACCTCTTAAATGACCTAGATTCTCTGACGCGCTGGATTAATCACAGCTCTCTCCATTAGTTTTACAAATCATTTGCTTTATATGAAAAACAAAGTAATTTGGAACTTCAAATAGTTGATGTATGCTCAAAAAAAGGGGCCTTGTCCGCACACCAGAAGTTGTAAAGGTATTCCTGTGTGTGTGTATTGTTAGAATAAAATTTAAAAAATTGCATTGTGCAGTAAATGAAAGTGTAACTATATATCAGTGTGAAAATGCTTTATCTGGTCATTCAATGAGTATTTATTTCTTATTCACTGTGTGTCTGAATTTTATGGCTCTGAGTAGAACTGATGACATTGTTGAAGATTTTACTTGGAAAGCAAATGCTTCCTAGCACTTCTCTTCAAGCTTCTGGGTCAGTGTAAGCTAGCCTGGAAAAAAGTTAAATGAAATATAAAGAGTATGCCAGTGATGCTTTGAGACTGGACCTAACCTCTAAGAACTTGCTATTTTAAAATTTTGTGTTACTCCAAACTAACTTATCTTATTGATTGAATTTCCAATCAGTAAATGTTATGTAAATTTGAATTTATAAGGTGCAGTATTAACAATATTAGGCTTGTGTCTGTTTTGTATGTATGTTGGGGGTCCTGAGAAGATTTAGTTTGAGGGGACAACATAGCTGCTGAGAAATCTACTCTAGAGAAGGGGTCAGCAAACTTTTTCTGCAAAGGACCAGATAGTAAATATTTTTGGTTTTGTAGGCCGTGTGGTCTCTGTTGGAATTACTCAGCTAGGCTGTTGGAGCATGAAAGCAGCTACAGAAAATATGTAAAGGGTTGGACATGGCTGTGTTCCAATAAAACTTTATTTATAAAAGCAGGCAGGGGGTAGGGTTTGGCACCTGGGCTGTAGGTTGCCAAACTCTGGTCTGGAGAGCGGATGGGCTTTGTAATCCATAGACCTGGGTGGGTGGATTACTTTATTCTCTCATAGCTTCAGTGTTCTCATCTGAAAAGAGGGCTAGTCAAATCTACCTCCCAGGGGGTTGAGGAGGTTAAATAAGATAGTATATATAAAAACACCTAGCATCGCCATAGTTTTCTTTCTTGATATTCTTTCCCAAATAGTCAAAGCTGCAATTCATTCCTCCCTTTTTTATGGCCCTGGTCAGAACAGTTGAATTTCTTTGATTAAGCTACTTGAACTAGTACTTGTTATGATTTCATACTCACAAAAAAAGAGAAATAACACTTAACACTCCCAGGGGAGTTTGTTACCAGTTTAACTGGCCCTCCGGGGAGAAGATTCTGGAACCCTGGCCCTCTCTCCAGTCTCCCTTAATATCCTTCTTTTGGACATGATTATTTCTTCACCTTTGATCACTATCTGCTCACCCTACTCCAATTAGTTTTCCCGGACGTGGACTCAGATTTGCTTTGTGCCTGGTAGGGTCCAACAGTACTCAACCACTCTTGTCTACAGAGCAGGAGATTTTGCAACACAGGGACTAGGTGGGTATAATTCTGGTGCTCAACTTGAATTGATACAAGGAGAGTTTTGGAAGTAGACAGTCCTGTGATTGAATTCTGACTCCTGCCCTAATAAGTGATGTGATCCTGGGCAATAGAAATAACTTCTCTGAGGCTTCATTTCTTCATATAATAGAAGTGATAATAATACCTACCTAACAGGGTTGTTGAAGTGAACTATATAAAATGTGTAAACAAAGCTGAGACTAAGGGCTGGCATAGGGAGACCCTGTGTTTCTATCACTGCCTATCCCCCAAAGCTAGAATTGTGCCTGAGACATAAATATGGTTGAATAAATAAATGATAATCATTATCATTGTTACTGCTTTTATCATGACACATATGTAGCTGGGATATTAATTTCTATTATCTATTATCTATTTACTGTTTTTTTCGATCTTCTTTTTTATATTGTTACCATCACTAGAACAAGTTGTACATAATTAAAAAAAATGCATTGCCATTTTGGAGCCCAATTACAAATGTCAGGATTTTCAGACTGTTTGAAGCTGTGGGACTTGGGAGTCACTGAGCCCTGGGTTTAAATGCCTCCCCCTTTTGCTTACGAACAGTGTGGACTCTTAGAGTCTGAGTGAAATGAAGTTGGTACAAATGAACCTCCAGGGCAGGTGGGAGGATTAAGTCCATAGTAGTGGCTTAATAAATGTTAAATAAATAAATAAGTAAGTATCAGCTTTGTAAAAAATGAGCATTCATTCTCCTTCTCATTGTCTTTGAGGCAAAATATAGAAAATTAGCTAGGTCTATGATTAGTGCTCCCAGAAACTCTCCCTCACCTTCCAAACTGTGTCTGCTTCAGGTCATTGGATCATCAGAATGTCACTCCCATTGTTCATACACACCAGGTGTGAAGGGCTGTTGACAACTTGGAGTGTGGTTGCTCTAGGATGGGAAAATAGGGTAAATGGGGTGGCGATGGTGATTATAACATGTTTAGGCCATTATTATAGACTTAGGTGGCTATAGGGACCAGGCAGGAACCTTAAACTAGAGATGGGTGCTCACTTCCAATTTCTTAAAACATGTCACCCTCTGAGAGCATCTTTTATTTTTCTGTTTTTGATACAGAAATGGACACAGAGAAGTATTTCTCTACTATAGCAGTTCTCAGATGTGATCCGTGCACCCCTGGGGGTGCCTGAGATCTTTTTCAGGAGGTCCATGAGATCAAAACTATTTTCATAAAATACAAGGCATTACTTGCTTTTTTAACTGTATTGATATTTGCTCTGATGGTGCAAAAGTAATGGTGACTCCATGTGAATCAACACAGTGGCACCAAACCATTCTACTAGTTATTGTACTCTTCACTACCATACAAGCACCTTTAAAAAAAAACTAGTTTCACTTAAAAATGCCCATGATGAAACATTAATTTTATTAAAACCATCAATTATTTTATTAAATTAAAATTATTAATTATTTTATAAATGATTAATTTTATGAATTATTAATTATTATTTTAATTAAATTTCAACTCTTGTTGAGTAATATAAAATTATTAATTTTATTAGACCTTAACTCTTGCTAAGTACACATCTTTTTTAATATTCTGTATGATAAGATTAGAAGTACACATCAAGCCCTTCTGCACAATGAAGTATGGTGGCTTTCTTAAGGAAAAGCACTTGAGCAATTGTATTTTGAGTTGCAAGCTGAACTAGCCACTTTTTTTGTTTTCATGGAACCCCATTTTTTTTCAAACTATAGTTATTCAAACTTGGGTATCTGGCAGACATTTTCTCAAAAACAAATGAAGTTAGCCTGTCACTTCAGGGAAAAACAACTGTCAGAATTTGTTGTCAGTGATAAAGTTAGAGCTTTCAGGCTATATTAGAATTTAGGAAAACTCGTATCCACCATTGTGAGTTTGATAGCATCCCAATGTTTTAAAGATTTTTTCTGATGAGGTCACATTGAAAACAATGTTGATTTTCTTTTTCTTTTTCTTTTTTTAATGTTATACAGTGAAATGTGTCAACATTTGGAAGATCTCCATAACTCAGTGAACCAATATTTTCTAAATGACCAATGCATGATGTTATAAAATCCTGTATGGATAGAAAATACATTCAAAGTGTAAGATAGACCAGTGGATTTTAATGTAATAGAGTAGGAGTTCTTTGATGTGGTTTCAGGTTCCACATTGCAACTAACCTTAAAGAAGTTACCACTTGCTGAGTTTTAGTGTAGTATCAAAGAAGAATAACTGCAATTGTACGAAAAGGCTGTGAAGACACTTCTCCGTTTTCCAACTACTTATACAACTATGTGAGGCTGAATTTTCTTCATTTGCTTTAACCAAAACAAAATATCACAATAGATTAAATGCATAACAGGTAGGAGAATCCAGCTGATTCTATTAAGCCAGACATTAAAGAGATTTTCAAAAATATAAAACAATGCCATTTTTTCATAATTTTGTTTTGTTTTGGAAAAAATAGTAGTTTTTCATAAAAACATGTTATTGATGCTAACATGAAATGTCTTTATTCTCATTTTAATTTTTAATATAATATTTATAGCTGTAATACACAGAAACAGAACCTCTTTGAGTGCTTAATGATTTTCAAGAGTGTGAAAGTGTTCTAAGACCAAATACTCAAAAACCACTACTCCACTAAACGAAGTACAAGAGCTGAAGAATGATGGTAAGTGGTAGCTAGAGCTTGGCTTTGCTGAGGGAGTGGTACAGTCTGGGTGCCCGCAGAATGCCTGCTCTGTCTAAGCGGGGCGGCTGTCCCTCAGTGCCTGCTGATTGTTGCTATGGGGAAAGGCAGGTCCAGAGTTGCCAGATGTTCTGTTTTTTAAAGAAAATCTAGAATTCCAGACTTTATGTGAAACCTCTCCATTTTGATATTGGCAGTACATTCGAGAGATTTTTATTTTTTTATTATTTTATTTTGAGCGAGAGAGTGCATGTGAGTGGGGGTGGGGCAGGGAGGCAGGGGGAGAGAGAGAATCTTAAGCATATCCGCTGAGTGGGGAGCCCAACACTGGGCTCAATCTCATGACCTGATATCATGACCCTGAGATCATGACCTGAGCCGAAATCAAGAGTTGGATGCTTAACCAATTGAGCAACCCAGGTACCCCCCATTCAAGAGATTTTTAACACCCTATGTGGGCTGAAGGAAATCTGCCTAGGGACATGATGTTTTCCAAGGGACATTCAGTGCAGCCTCTGGCCCAGGCTTGTAGGTTTGTAAAGCTCTGTACTGTAGGGAAGCAGTATATGACTATGATGAAAATATAATAAAGATTTAATAGTGGTAAGACTTTAAAGAATTATTATTTTTTATCTCTCTGCAGTCTGGTTCCCAACATTGCAATTGTCATGTCACTTCTCAAATCAAACCTCTTTAGTAATTTCCATCCTGGAATAAAAGTCAACATTCTTACAGTGATCTGCTGGAGTCTACCTACTCTGGCCTTACACCAGCCTCTCCACCTTTATCTCCTACCATTTTTCCTCTTGCAACCCCGTCCTCATCTCTTTGCAGTTCAAGTACTTCAGGAATGGCCCCCAACTGAAGGCCTTTGGCCTTGCCATTCTTTCTACCTAGAGTGCTCTTCTTCAACATTTGCCATAGTTTACCATAGAATTATTGAGGATTTAAGAGTTCTGTGTAGATAATAAAAAAATTCTTTAAAAAATCACAAAAAGCACAGATTGCTAGCAACTTACCAGACAATTGTGTTGTACATGGCACACATTGTGCTCAAACCATCGGGAGGCATGGATGAAGAAGTGAGGGTTTTTCCTTTCTTTCTCTCAATTCCTTTTCTGCGAATGAATGCTGTTTGTCTCTACCCCCTCACTGTAAAGAAAACCAACTCCCGATCAACATAATGGCTCTTTGTTTTTTTATAGTGTAGTTGCATTTTTCTGTTCTCAACAGTTTCCCTCATTATAAATTGGCAAAAAGAAAAAAAAAAAAAAAAAAAGAAACGACGTGATGCTGGATTCCTTAAAGTTCAGCAGCTTGTAGCTCCATTTGTAACAAAAATGAAAAAAAAAAAAAAGCCCTCAAAAGCAGTAGGATTGGGAAATTTGTCCGGATTGTCTGAATAAAAATGCTTTTAATTTAATGTAACAGACTAATTTCAAGAGCAAATCAATTCACATAAAATGTGCTTTTATGCCCCTAAATCAAATGATTCTGGATTTGTAAAGAGTATGAAATTACAAGTATTATATATGTGTAAATTTTCAATATTTTTGATTTTCTGTTTACTTAAAACAAATGAAAAAGCTCTTTCACAATCCAAGCATCAATTTTTAGCCTTGACATAATCCATCTTTTTCATTTGTGTTTCAGGATCACAAAATCCATTTTTTTTTTTTTTTTTTTTTAGTTTTGGGGGGTATAATGGAAAGAAGTGGGGTAGAGTCAACTATTCGTGGGTTTGAATTTTCCCTCTATCATTCATCCTAGTTATGTGATAAGATTTTGAGCACATTTGGAAGCTCTGTGAAACTCATTTTGTCCTTTCCCACATGGCAATTATAAGGCTGGCTGAGAACTAAGGGAGGTTCTGGTAATCCAGACACAGCCTGGCAGATGGGATCAACAACCACAAGGATAGAAGAAGAGCTGACCTTTCTTGAGCTTATCACCATGTCCTAGGTATTGATCTAAACACTTTACGTGAATCAACTGATTGAATACAATGGCTTCCTGCGAGAGGCGCTATCCTTATTCCCGGAGGTTGAGAAACTTATCCACAATTACACAGCCTAGGAAATGGAGGATCCTGGATTTGGACCCTGGCAGTTGCAGCTTCAGAAATTCCTTCTCCCTTTCTTCTGCCCCTCTGCTTTAGACAGTTCCCCTGTGAGGCTACTGGGTCTGTGATGCACATGAGTCACAAAAAAAAGAACGGTGAGCGGGAGGTGGAGTGTGTCTATGATGGGCCTGCCAGGAGCACTGCAGGTTAGCTGGTGCAGAGCCCTGCATCCACGTATATGAGACTCAAATGCCATTATGACTGTCGCTCTGAGTTTCATACATTTTTTGGAAGTCAATTTTTCAGGGACTCACTTTAAGAAAAGGGTGCAAAATCTGCTCAGAGCTGAAGTTATTTAGAACGAAGGAAGAAATCATCTATCTTTAAAAAGCCGATAAATATCACAAGCACTTCAAAATCCAGAAAAAAAGAATATATGTTTTCATAGGACGATGATTTTATCATATCATTTTTCATAATGAGGATATTAAGATAATTTGGTTTGTTGGCCTTTAAAAAAAATTATACATAGTTTAGAAAAGTTCCTTTGGATGTCATAGTTTGTTCTGGGTAATGCCATTTACCTTCAGGTTGGCTGTCATATTTGAGAAAACCACTAGTGAGTTTCATTTGTAATTGAGCTGTTACAGATGATGTACTGAGTTTGTGGTACTGCTTTGGGTTTTCCTCAATAGCGCCAGGAATTTTGATAAATTTATTTCACATGTTTCCCATCAAAAAGAAAAAAATCAATAGTGCATTTATAATTGCCTATGCTGCATTATTGAGTATATTTCCTCAATAAGAAGGAACTTCTGTTCTTATTAGGCATTAATGAGAACCAAATCTTCTACTTACAATTTTAAATCTCTGATGATTGGAAGAATTTTCCACAGACCAGCTTCTGGTTCCACACATTTCAAATTAGGTTTCTCCTCCACTACCCACACGCTTCTATGCCGGGTGCCACAGGACCTGTGCGTGTCTTGATATGACCTCTGGCGCTGATCCTGGTGCCAGGTGAGTTGGTACCTTGGGTGGTAGGGGTGTTCCGAAAAGCTGTTCCTACCCTGGGACAGCTAACAATAACTTCACTGTGCCACAGAAGTAAGCCACTGTGAGCCACTGAAATATGAAATACATCCACCGAGTCCATACTAAATACATCCCCACTCAACTTTCCCTCAGCCGGGGCTCCAAAATGCCTGTGGCCACTCCAAAACACCTGGCACAAGGGTAAAGCCTAATGGAGAATAAGAACTGAAAGGTATAGTGGTCTTAACACACTGCGGTTAAAATATCTTACTTTTGCAAATTTTGCAAATTTGGTTGACCATACAAACCATTGCTAGGAATCCTCAGCTGAGCTTTGTGGTAAACTCACCAGGTAACTGGAGAAAGACCATATCACTGACTGGTAGAGAACAGCTTGAAATGCCTTTGATTAATGCTAAGTAATCACCTAACTCAATAGGTTAAAAAAAAAAGGCAAAAATTTTCATACAATTTAGTAATTGATCCTGACGTTATGACCTCATGATTATAGGCATTGGATATCACTATAAACCTGGCCTTTTAAAGTCCATTTAAAAAAGCAATAAAGGGGTGGATGGGTGGTGCAGTTGGTTAAGCATCTGACTCTTGGTTTTGGCTCAGGTCATGATCTCAGGGTCATGAGATCGAGCTCTGCATTGGGCTCCGCACTCAGTGTGGAGTCTGCTTGAGATTCTCTCTCCCTCTCCCTCTGCCCCTTCTGCTTGTGCTCTCTCTCCTTCTCTCTCTAAATTAAATACATAAATCTTTAAAAAAAGTCAATAGAAGTTACATTATAGGAATTGTGATAAATGAAAAAAAAAAAACAACAAAACACACCAACCCCAAACTCATCTTCTGTTATGAGACTGGGTACTCGTGTATTAGGATGAAATTTCCAGTGCAAAACTGGACAGTCTAATTTCTTACACAACTTGGATGAAAACAAAGATGGTGTGCTCTGGAAAATTGTGTCACACAAAGACACCGCGGTGTCAGTTATGAAGGTTTAATCCAATTGTTTCAAGAACTGTGAGAATGGAAAAAACCCTGTGTTCATGTGTTATGTTGTATAAGTCTTGAAGGATATGCATAACTAAATTAATAAATTAACTATAACTAGATCTGATGATTTCAACTGTGTCCCTGTATCATAAGCAGCCATAAATTCTCAGTGGGATAAACAGCAAGCAGATATTTATCACTCCCGTGTGTGCAGGCCACCCGGGGCTGAGCTGAGCTAGCCTGAGCTCTCTGGCCTGAGCTCTGGGCTGCAGGCTTTGTTGGAGTTGGTGCCCAGAGCTTTCATTCTTCTGTGACCAGCAGGCTCCCCAGGGAATGTGCTTCCGTGGCAGTAGCAGAAGCACAAGAAGACAAACCCAACCACACAGGCACATCTCCAGTCTCTGCTTGCAGCACATCCACTAACATGCCATCGGCCAGCGCACGTCATGGGGCTCAGCCCAAGGCCGAAGAGCAGAAACGCATGCTCCATTCACCTTGGGGTGACAACAAATGTCATGGCCATGCACTGCATCAGTGGGCAGGGATGTATTCCCTTCTCGCTGAAGTAAAGGGGAGGAAGGGAATAGGTACTGTGTTCACTTCCTGTGGCTGCTTGTAACAAATTACGACAAAGTTGATGGCTGCAAACAAAGAAATTGATACTCTCACAGTTCAAAATCAGTATTGCTGATAGGTGCTGGTAAGGCTGTGCTCTCTGCAGATGCTCTAGAGGAGAATCCATCCCTTTCCTCTTCCGGCTTCTGGTGGCTGCTGGCATTCCTTGGTTTGTGACCACATTACTCCAGTTTTCAAGACCAGCATCTTCGGATCTCTCTCTGCTCCGTCATCATGTTGCCTTCCCCTCTGCATGTGTGTCAGATCTCCCTCTGTCTCTGTCATCAGAACACTTGTGAGGGCATTTAAGGCAATAATAATCCAATAATCTGATAATCCAGATAACCACCCCCTTGTCAAAATCCTTAACTTCATCACATCTGCAAAATCTTCACCATATAAAGTTCTAGTTGCAGTTTTTAGGGATTAGGACCTGAAATCTTGGGTGGCCCCTATTCGGCCTGCTACAACCACAATTCCTACAAAGGTATATATTCAGGTTGACTAAGAACTAAAAAAAATATCTTTTCTTGGGAAATAGTGGATTGCTGTATATTTTGAGTGACTTTACATTTAGTAATTTAATTGGTTAGGTGGGACTAAAAGATTGGGGATTAGGGCTTACATTTTCATTTAGGTGGTCACGTCTAAAATCCACAGCCTTTACCACTTCACCTGTAGGCTTAGTCAGCTCTGGCTGCTAGAACAAAATACCACAGACAGGGTGGCTTAAACAACAGAACTTAATTTCTCATGGTTTTGGAGGCTGGGAAGTCCAAGATGCTAGCTGATTCAGTGCCTGGTAAGAGCCCTTTTCCTGGTTTCAGATGGCCACCTTCTTGCTGGGTCTTCACACGGGACAAAGAGAGAGAACTCTGGTCTTTTCGTGTTCTTTTAAGGGCACTAATCTCATCATGGGGCTCTTCCTTCCTGACCTCATCTAAACCTAAGTACCTGCCAAAGGCCCCACCTCCAAATACTACTACATTGGGGGTTAGGGCTTCAACATATGAATTTTCGGGGGAAAAACATGCAGTCCATAACACCTGAACAGCCTCACTAAACCCCCCCCACCTGCCTTTGAGTTGCTCTTGAACTTTGACATTCCCTTTCTGGTAAGATATACAAAAAAGAACAATGAGAGATTGATTTCAGGATGATCACTTGGGGCTACTAGGTGTAGACAAAGAGGCAGTGTATCTCATTGGTGTTCAGGCCAGAATTCTGCTAGGGCATCTCTGCCTGTGGGGAGGAAGCTGAGTAATACACTAGGAATGATTAGCAGATGGTGGCTTTCAGGGAGACCCTGGAGCTACAGAATCCAGATACCACATCTCTTTGATGATGTCTAAATGAAGAAAGCATGAAAACATGTTCCCAAAGGTGAGAGGCTCTTGAGGATGATTTCATAAAGACTTTTGGAGGCCAGCTATGGAGAAAAGGAAACTGTGAAGCTTAGAGTTTTCAAGCATGTGGCATCTGAAGGAGGTACTGGCTAAGAGGGTGAACCTGTGTTTTTATTAAATATAAAGTAATTTTAGGGGTAGAACAAATAGGATAAGTATAGTCCAGTTGCTTAACTTTATAAATGAAATAACTGGAGCCCCATTTGATTAAGCTTTGCCAAGGTCATATAATTAGCACCAGAGCAGGGATTACACCCCAGCTCTTCTGAGGCCAGTCTCAGTGGTCTCCCCATTGCAATGACTCAATAGATGTGCTTTGGTTGGTTTTCTGGGCTTATAAAGATTTCTGTTTCTCTGGGGCCATGGGATACATGGGATTGTCCCTCTGGGCCATGATCGTATAGCATGGTCCTTCCTCTCTGATGGTAGCGGGTGGTGGGGGGTGGTGAGGGGTGGTGGGGAGTCTTCTTCCCATGAATGTGAAATCTGAAACAGTGATGCAGGGAGAATGGCAGCCGAGCAGTTGATGGAGCTGAGTTATCTTGTGGTCGTGCTTTAGAAAAAAGGCAGCATGCAAGAGTAGCATGGAGTCTTGGCTTTACCACTCATTCGTTCTGTGACTTTGGGCAAGTTACTTAACTTCCCTTTCCCTAGGTTCTTCACCTTTAAAACGGAGAGATAATACCTACCTCATGATATTGTTTTGAGGCTTAAGTGAGAATACACATTTAAAATATGTAGAACAGTGCCAAATGCAAGTAAATATTCAACATATATCAGTTATTTATCTCCTGCTGAGGGTCAGGAGTTGCTCTGGCTCCTTTGCTTTCTGAATTTATCCAATATTCCCTTTCATTCTGGGTAGTAACCTGGGATCCTTTCAAAAACTGTCTTTTCTCCCTTCCTTTACTTAAGCAAACTAGAGTCAGCTTCTGTTTCTTGAAAAAAAAAAAAAAACTTAAAAAATATTGATGTTCATGCCTATCAGCTCCTACATTATTAGGGAGATGATATGTAATGTGATGGCTCTTAGCTAGATGTGTGTGTGTGTATGTGTCTCTGTGTGTGTGTGTGTGTCTGTGTGTATCCTGGTAGCACAAAATGAGAGCACGCATTCTGTTTGACAAAAAAATTAAAAATCAATATTTGAGGGAAGCAGTACTAAAAAGTAATGTGTACTGATGGTACTTTACATCTGTGAATGGAAGTTGAGCCAGTTAGATCTATATAAAGAAGGGATAGACAAATTGATCCAGATCATGATGTGTAGTGAAATGGATCATCATTAATATATTCAAGAGCCGGTTATCGATGCTTAAATTACCAAAATATTGACTTAAGTAACTTTATCTGCCAATACTAGTAGAGAAAATTGCTGCATCCTACCATATTTATTGGCTTACATAGCTCTTAATATATATAATATGCAACTATAAATAAAGTTCAGCTATTACATTTAGGAGAGAAAGATCATTTTGATAGCCTATATTCCATAACATTAGAGGGAGTGATTCCTAATATTATGCACCAAATACACTTTTGTTTAACAACTTGCTGTCTTTGTGTTTTACATAAATTAGATATATAGCAGCAGGTTCAATTAACTCTACAGAATAAAAATAGCAATTTCTAAAAGCAACTTCAGGACATTTCTGTGTAATTCTGTAAGATGCCTTCATGCCATTCAATGAATGTAATAAAGATGCTGGTAAAAATAGCATTTGCATTGAATTTGGAGTGGAAAATAGAATCAGTGGGGATATTAATAAATACTAAATCTCCAAATGAATCTCCAAGTCTATTATGAGTTTTAATGCTGCATTTGAAGCTTAAAACTCCAGGCAATTCCCTGTCTAACTTAGCTTTGGCAAATGTTTATTTTGAGAAATGCTCAGTCATCTGTTTTACAAGCTGATTCTTTTTACACCTGAAACTTTCCATAAGAAAGCTGTCGGCCTAAAAATCGACTCCATTTTTAGGAAGGGTTGAACCCACCTGCTTTAGAGTTGAGGATATACATGCAAAGAATATTGACTATTTGAACTGGAAAGAGTCTGAGAGGATATCATATGTAGTCTTTCACTTATAGATTGTAAATGCAGGCCCAAAATGGTGAGGTATTTGTGCAAGGTCACACAGGAGTTTGGCAGAGCCAGAATCATACCCGGTCCTAGTACAAGGTTTTCTACCACATCCACATTAACTCTCATTTTACACCTGAAGAGGCCAAACCTTGAGGATGTTACATGACTCACAAGGAAGATTACATGACTTAATTACTTACTAAGATGATTAATGGCTGATGGTGACCAATAGGCCTCTTGATGCTTATCTAGTGGTTTTGATCTAAGTCTCTAAGGATAGGATCCCATGGGCCCTGAAAAATGTCCTGTGATCTAAAGATTACTTCTCCTATGTCCACCCAGGTATTCAAAGTTTATCAGTGAGAAAGAAACTCCTTTCATTCATAATTAGACATCAGGCTGAAAAGGAAAGTATTCTTGAGAAAGGTATTGGCTCAGATTTGTGCCAGAGTACTCTGGATTTGTCCAGACTTCATCAGTCAGTGGGTATAAACAAGATTCCAATAACATTAGGATCTGTGTTTTTTTGGCTTATGTCCCCCACTGGGCCTCCAGTGGACAAAATTCTAGTTAGAACACTTGGTATGAAAGTGAAGTGACACTATGCAGGGATACACATGGACTTATGGCCTTGCTGCTTGTGTCAGAAACTTGGAAGGAGAAAGATTGGGAGATCAGGGACAATGTGGTCTAGATGGATCTAGGGCAATGGGTATGAATTTTGTATTGCATGTACATGATCACAAGAGAATATCTATTAAAAAGGAGACACAAAACAACAAAGTAGTAGAATGACTCAGGCAGGTGACATCAACCCATCTCTGTCACGGACCATCTCAGTGCTGGCATGATGGATGAAAGAAGAATAGCTGTGGTGTCAGAATCAGGGTGATGCAGCCCAAGAGCATGGGCTCCCACTCACTAAAGCTGATCTAACTACTTCCACTGCTCAATGTGCAACTGGCTAGAAGCAGAGACCAAAGCTGAGCCCTTAATATGGCAGCATCTGTTGAGGAGACCAACTAGCCACTTGGTGGCAAGTTGAATACATTGGACAATTACCTTGAAAGAAGCAAACATTCATCTTGACTGGAATTGACACATATTCCAGTTATGAGTTTGCCTTTTGGGCTTTTAGGCCCTTAGCAAGTACTACTACCTGATAACTTAGAGAATGTTCAATCTACTGATATAGACCCTATATATCATTGCCTTGGACCAAGGGAGTCATTTTATAGCAAAAGTAGATATAGCAGTGGGCCCATGGCCATGGGATACCTTGGTCTTATCATTTATTGCACTACCCAGAAGCCATAGGAATGATAGAGTGATGAAATGGTTTATTAAAGAGGCCTTTTAGGTGCCAGCTTGAAGATGATATACTATAGGGATGGGGCACCACCCTCCATTTAAGATACGTACCTTAAATCAATGACCACTCTATGGTCTTCTTTAATAGGTAGAATACATGGGTTTGGAAACCAGGGAGATAAAAGTAAGAGTGACCCACTTGGGGAATTACCACTTTTTTTCCCCCACAACTTGGGGTTCTGTGAGTCTAAAGATCCTGGTTTCCAGAGGAAAAATACTTCCACAATGTGGCACAGTAAGTGTCCCATTGAACTATGACTGCCTGCCACCTGGTCACTTTGGGTTTCTTGTGCCAAGAGACCAGCAGTCAAGGAGAGGAGTTGCATGTTGTTAAGAATAATTGACCCCCATATTAGGAAAACATAAGGCTACTGATCTACAAAGACAACAGGGAAGAAGATGTTTGACTCCTAGGTGATCCACTGGGTCACTGGAACACTGGGACACCTGGAAGAAAATGTTTGACTCCTAGGTGATCCACTGGATCACTGGGACTCCTGACCCAGTTTTAATGGAAAATAGGGAAGTGCAACAGTCATTGCCCAAGACTGACATGGGAACCAAGACCTCAGAGCCCTCAGAAATGAAGGTCTGGGTCATCCCACCAGATATGCCATTTAGACCAGCAGAGGTTCTAGCCAAAGAGTGAAGGGAATCTAGAATAAATGTAGTGGAAGAGGAGAATGATGATTATCAGATTCAGCCTTGAGATCAGTTGTAGCAGCAAGAATTAGTCTTTGTACAAGTCTTTGTTTCTTCTGGAAACAAGGTCAACCAGAATAGTAGAAAAACTGTTCCTTTGATGGAGTGGACTTACTATAAAAAACACGTGCATAAAGGATGGGGTATAGTGAATACCGTTGTGCTCCATCCAGATCTCTCTTCAGAACTGTGGCAACCATCCCTAGCTCCTAGGAATCTTGGCTTTTAATGGCTCACAACTTGGTCCTTCAATAGGAATTGCTCTCAGCCACAGAGAACTGCCTCACAGGAATTATGCATTCCCTCCTAGAGGACAATGTAAGGCCTATAAGCGGGTCCTAAAAGGACTAAAAAGCCTGGCCTCTTCTCTCAATTTGGGGCAACTCTTATAGGCCATCCCAGGTTTAGAGCTTCCCACCGGATTGCCTGAAGTCTTTGTTGCAACTACATTGTGGGTCAGTTTTTCCCACTGTCCAGTCCTGCTTTCTTTACCTTCCTATATCCTGAGAGCACTCCCCAGTATATCTTTAGCAGGCAACTTCTCATCTTAAAGTCTGTTTCCAAGGTTCCCAATTTAAGACACCACAGAAGTGGAAACATAAGCCAATTCTTTGATACTTGTACATGTAGCAAAGGCCTAGAACCTTGATTGGATGGAATGTATCTGTCCTCTTGGGAAAAGAGTATAAAACTATTTTAACCATTTTGCCCTGAGCTATTTGCATCTGGAACACAGGCCTCTGTTGGGGGTTTAAATTCTTCAGCAATCATTATTATATGCCTAAGGGAAAATGTGTTGGTTTGAGAACAGGGGAGGTAGAGAGAGAGCTTGGACTTCTTAGAAAGGGAGGTACAGTTTGTAACATGGGGGCCATGGTGTGAGGAATTCAGAGTAAAGGAGAGGGAGGAAGAGGAAGAGGAATTCCCCATCAAAGATATCCTGGACTGACTTTATTTTATGTTTTATTTTTAACAAGAGTTTCACCCTGTATATGCAGGTAGCTGAATAGTTGTTGAAGAAATACATCTGGGGGCAAGGACCCCTTCTTGAATCTCATAAATCATGCATGCCTTTCCTTCTGAACTGTAAGGTATGGCTGCTCTACTTTCTGCCAGCTCTGGTGGGAGGGCAACCTTTCTCACCTCATTCACCAGACTCTCCTGACTGCGGTCACACTGGATAAACAAAGGCTGCTGGGGGTGGGAAGCATGGGAGAATATTCAGGGCAACTTTATTAAGCTCACTTGTAAGCTCTTGGTGGAGGAAGGCTTGTGGGTGCGGAGGGGCCTTGGTGTTGGCTCTATTTCCTGGTGGGCTCTGGGTGGCCAGATGCCATGGCCCGGGGCTGGAACTGCAGCTGGGCACTCTCACGTGCTTCATTCCAGTCCTTCTGGGTGGTACTCTGCCCCAGAGGCCATGGGGACTGGCCCAGCTTGTGCAAAAATGGGTTCCCTGCGAAAGTCTGTGGATGGATTGCCAGGCAGAGCAATGTGGTCTACAGCCCGCCCTGCCAGCTGCAGCTTGTCGGTTGGGGGCGGGGTGGAGGGAGGTCTGCTGGATAGGCAGGGGGGTTGTCATTTTTAGACCATGACTAATAAGAAATCTGGATTTTCTCAGTTGTAAAAACTCTTCCCACTCTTCCCTTTCCCTCTCCATAAAGTAATTGCAAAAGTCTAGAGCTCTGGAGTTATTTTATGTTCTCTTTTGATGGCCCAAAATGAATTAGAAGCTGGAAAACATTGTACATGGGAAACACTATATGTGTATTGTGTATTACATCTTAGGCTAAATGTTATATGAGAACAAATGGTTTAAGGGAGTTTGAGCACACAAAAGAGGTTGGCAGTCATTTTAAATCCAACATTTGGCCCAAATTAGCAATTTTCAAATATTCATGTTTGTATTTGAATACAAAGATTTCTTATTTCAAACCAATTGCTGCTGATCAGTAGCATAACTTCAGATTTGTTACAGCTTACAGGAATGCGGAGGGGGGCAGAGTAAAATGGAAATTTTGAACTTGAAGTTAAAAGACCTCTGTGCTCTTCCATTTACTAGCTGTATGACCTTGGGCAACTTACTTAAGTTCTCTTCTCCTCAGTTTATACATTAATAAAATGAATGTAATAATTTTTATCCGATAGGGATATGGGGAGGATCAAGAGAGATTATGAAAGTGAAGGTGTTTAGAAAACCATAAATTCTACACAAATGCTAATTATAATTAGTGGGAATGTATATGGAGTTGGTGCCAGGGCCTAGGAGGATTCAGGTGGGCTTTGTGGAAAGGGTCAGAGATGAGTGACAAAACAGGAATATATAAAGCTCTAGGAAACATGGCTGTAACTGAATCCAATTCCTAGTTCTAATGAGTATTTTTCCATGAGTCTTACATCCCAACAAAATGACATTCTTTCCCCCCACATTCTGTGATTTTTATGTAGTTATTCACCTCTAATGTACTGGCATTGAACAAGAGATACTTTTGCTCCATGGTCTACTTCCCTTGGAAATCATTATTGTAGCTTCTAGGTTTATCTCTTAGGATTTTTTAAGCCTCTGGGACTTCAAGCTATGCCAATGTGCTTAACACACACACACACACACACACACACACACACACACACCAACAAACCCAAAATTCACTTCCAATTCTACAACAGACTAGTTATAGAGAATACCCTACTAAAGCCATCAAACACTGAGTTTAGTTGCAATGTTAAGAATTTAATGCAAACTAAACACTTCTACCTGTATATCTCCCATGAGACTGCAGATGATGCTGACAGAAATCTGTGTGTTAGGACAAGTGAAAGAAAGAGTCACATGGCCAAGTTAAATCCATGATCTAAAACCTTATGTATTTCCTAAACTTTTCTATTTGCTATAGGAATCTTGTATCTATTAGGATGTTTTGAGCCACAAGTAACAGAAGAATCCCCATTTAATCTGGACTGACCATAAGAAAATTTAATATATCAAGTAGTAAGAGGCTAGAAGGGAGTCTCCAAGTTTAGTTTACCAGGGCCTAGGCTTGACTTCTCCATGATTTTTTTTTTTTTTACTCTGCCCTCCTCTTTGTTGATTCCATCCCCATGTTGTTAATAAGATGGCAGTAGCAGCTCCAGGTTTCAAAATAGGGCATGGAAATCTCCCAAGGGAGAAAAGAGACCACTTCTTCCAGTGTCTCCTGTGAAGTGAGAAGACATTTCTTTGAAGCCCCAAGTAGACTTCGTCTCATGTCACATTGGCCAGAATTGGGTACCTGCCCATTTGTAGACCAATTCTTGGCAAGGAAAATAGAATCACTGTGTTGGATAAGGACAAATCAGGATCTACGCCTGGAGCTGGGGGTGGGATCAGTCTCCTTTCTCTGAGTCATGCAGACACCTGAGTGAATTTGGGTTCTGATAGGATGGAAAAGAAGGAGAAATGGGTTAGGGAGGCAACCCAGTATATCCACACTTGGTCTCTTGCAGAACAGATCATAATGTGTAGCTTAGAAAGTGGAAGACTGCTAACCCATTGCTGAGAGAAGTACTACTGTATGCAGAATACCGTAAATAAGAACTCAGAGAGAAAAGAAACCAACATGGGCGAGGAAGGAGTGAGAATGAAGGTAAGATGAGGTGAGAGAGTGGTCTTCCCACCCCCTTTTTAAGAGCATAACTGGAAAACACATCCTTCAGATGGAAATATCCCCATGAAAGTTTGGTAGAAATTTTTGATGTAACTTTCTTGTTTCCTTTTCATGGACAGAAGAAAAATAGAACTCTGAGAAAACATGGCCAAAAGTTGTGAGAAGTTATTTCAAAATTAAGTTGTAAAAGAGAAGAATCACAATTTCCTAGGCTGAAATTACCACAGCTGGCAGTTGGGAAAAGCAATATACGTTTTTGATTCTACCTCGGCTTAAAGTCCAAATCAACCCCAAGGAGGCTTTGGCTTGGAAGTAATTACAATTCTGGGTGATTTGGAAAGAATTCTAAACAAATCCTGAGCATAAGGCTAAAAAAAAGAGCTGTGTTTGATAAAATAGATATTATTTACTCTTTTTATATGTACTTAAATGTGGCTTATATAAAAACTTGATCCATAAAAATCACTGACTTTATTTGTTGCTATTGTTCAGTTGGAGAATTCACGTTATACTCTTATGAAGAACAGTTTGATAGAAGGATCCCAATTGCAATGCCATCCAGGAGAAAAAACACCTTTCCATCTGGTACTGCCACACAGTCCCACAGTTGGGAGATGAGGCAGGGATCATAGGGGTGGGTGACACCATAGACTTCTCTCTTTCTGTAAGTGTTCCTGCCCCTTGATTTGGGGGTGTGATACCTCTGCAGCACAGGTGGTCTGCTTCTGCTTAACATGGTCACCTCTCCATTACTCCCTGCCCCCTGCCTTGATTTCTGTCCACTTATTGCTAAATATGCCTCATTGAAGATGACATCAATGGAACTTTGAAGCATCTCTTCTTACCTCCAATCAGAGTCACTCCATAAACTGTCCTTTTATTAACTTAACAGGAAAGGCCCTGAGATGCCTCTACTTTGCACAGGTCTTTCTATGCAAGGTTGTTTTCCCACTTAGCCCCGTTTTGTTTCTGTCTGTAAGACAGATCTCTTTCCAGGACTTATTGTTGGTGAGCTAATCTTGACATACCTTGTCATCAGACTGCTCATGATACTTCTCAAGAAGACAAATGGGACATTCAGATCCAGCCAAGGGCTGGCCATTCATATGGCATATTCTGAAGGTTGCCAAGGGACTTTGTGCCCCAGCAAGCATCAGGTGGTACTCAGATTTCAGTGTTGCTGGAATAAGTGTAGATAAACTCTAGCAGTCCCTAAGCAGGGTCCCAGTGAAATTGTTAGGTATGCATGCTTGTATTCTAAGTCCTATTCCTAGCCAGTTGTTGACTAAAATAAAGTCCCCTGGCAACATTACAGACTATGGAGTGGGGAGAGCCAGGGAAAGGGTTAGAGTCCAGGCACCATTTTGGGGATTCACCGCCAAACTTGGGTCAGCCAGATGAAGATGCCACACATTAGGGAGTGGAAGAGCCAGATGAGTTTTAATAAAGTAGTATTAAAGAGGAACTTGGCTGAATTTAAGTTTTGCTAGTGAGGAGCAGCAAGGCTATGGTCTTGTCATGGGTGTTTAGACACAGGCTCTATAGGTATTCAGAGAGGCGTGTCAATGGAAGCTGCATGTTTTTTGTCTGTCTCCTAATGATGATACAGGAATTTGTAGATTAGTTCATTTTTTCATTCTCAGTGAGGACTCTGTTGGGAAGATTTCACATCTGTTTAATGTGAGGTTTCCTTATGGAGGTTGTTTGTACCACAACCCAGCTCTTCCATAATTTCTAAACATCATCATTCTCTTAGATGAGTATTCTTTTGCTTTTGATAATATTTAATAATAATAATAATGATCATAGCATCACTTATTGATTTTCTAGTTTGTGCTAAGTATACCTTATATATCCATATTTATTTACATCTTTTTAACTCTCACAAAACCCCTACAAGATATTATTATTCCCATTTTATGAGTGAGGAAGTTGAGGCTGAAGGATTTGCCTGAGATCCTACAGTGAATGGTAGAGGTGGGAAGTGGACACAGGTGTGTGATCCTCCAGAGCCCCGATCTACCCAGTGTGCCTTGCCAGCCCCCCTGACCCATGAGGTAAAATGAGCATTGAGTCCTTGCAACCCCCCTCCAAAGTGATGTAAAGGAAAGTGGATGATGGTTATGTCAAAGGGTCTTTCACAATTCAAGGATTCCCACATAACCTCCCAACTGGCTCATAATTTGATTTCTTTTTGTGGAAGATGATAATAATTCTACCACTTTAAAACATCAATGTTTCTGTGTGAGAAATATTGTTTCACTCCAACCCTTGTGGCTGAGGAAAAGTCAAATCAACATAACCTAAATTCTATTTTAAAGTAGTGATTAGATCCGATCCTGTACAGAACAAAAGGGAAGTGAATTTAAAGCTGGGATTGATGGCTACCATATGGCCTGAAAAAGTAAAAAAAAAAATAGTAACTTGTAGCTGGAGAAGGTTAAGCTTGACTGTCATCCAAAGTTGTACAAACCAAAATTTTCATCTTGACCACTGCTCTCATGCAGATTCCTCTCTTCCTCTTCTCCTGTAATTAATTAGTGTTTGGGCCAAGAGAATGGGGGTGGGGAGGTGGGAAATATCAATGGAGAAAAACAGATGAGAGATTGAGTGGAGGCCTCGTTGAGGTTTGAGTGAAATTTTGGCCCCAGGTTTCTTTACATTATTTGTGTTTTGTTTCAGACTTCATGGTCCTGGAATTAAAAAATATGTATGTGTGTGGTGTTAATGTATTTAACAGCATGATTGATTTAACAGGTACTCAGTAAGACTGACCAGAGGACCACTCTCTCAGTAGCACCATGTCCAAGTTGAGGGGTGCATTTCGTTTCTAGTAGCCAGTGTGTGAGTAGAACAACAAGCTCCACGGCCTTGCTCCTGCCCCCCACCCCGCCCCCCTGGATTGCTGATGAGCTGCATGTGATGCCTGGCAAGGGCACCATTACAAGAAAAGGTAGCTAGGGAACAGGCAGCACCATTACCCATATTACTCTAAATTGAAGTATTGGAAATATAAATAAAAGATTGTCATGGCTTTCTTGGTTTTGGAAGAAAAAAGCTTTTCAACAGCAATGTTATTCAGTTCAGCTCCTGCTTTCTTTGCCAGCAGCTCATTGAGGAGAATGGGTCTTGAAAAGGGGTGGGGTGGAAGTGGGGTAGCCAGTGGAGTCTCATTAGTCAGCAACTGGAATCATCTGGGGTCAATATGCGGTGTCCCCACACCATGTCTCCATTGCAACAGGAGTACTTGGGGCCCCCAAACACATCCTGAACTCTCAGATAAATGCAGAGGAATGACTTGAAAAGCCGATTTCATTGCACAGAGAAAGCCTTTACTCTCCTTTTGTGCATAGATGATGTTTTGGTGGGTCAGGAGGAGCCCTGGGCATTGCTCCCCACTTTGGAAGTGAGATCATCAGAATCATTCAGCTAAATCTCCTGAAATCTAAAATATATTTCTTTCGGCAGAGGCTGGGAGGAATAATCCTATAGTGCACTCAACCTGCACTTGGCTTCTGCATGGGTTGGGAGTGTCCTGGGCAGTGTGGTGGGGAGCTGCGCGGGCACAGAGTGCTCAGCACTGGATGGGATGTGGCAGGAAGAGCTGATGGGTCCCAGTGGCCAGAGCCAGTATCGCATTACCGACTGGCAGGGAACCCGGGATCATTATCCATGCTACGGGCAGAGCTGTGCCATTGTAAAAGCTAGAAAGGATTTTGGAGATTATTTGAGAATATTCTTTTCATTTTATAGGCAGGGAAGCAGGTCCACAGAAGATGAATGACCAGTCTAAGACCACAGGGCCCTGGGGGCAGAAGCAGGGAGTGGCCTCCACCCTCCTGGCCTCCATGTCTTGGCTTGGCCCACCACACCGCTCCTTCGGGGCCTCCTGAGGTGCTTACTGCACAGGTCCCTGGGATTTGCCGAGTCCTGGTTGCGCCACGGCAGAGACTGGCTGAGGGCAGAGAGTCCTCGGGAAGGAGATGCCTTAGAGGGACACCTCTGAGCAGCAAACAAACTTGTTTAGCACCTTCCAGAAGGTAAAAGAGCATGGAACGAATTACATGTCCAGAATATTGGACCCTTTTCCCACCCCCCCCCCCCACTTGATTCTCTGGTCTCCCATGGTGTATGAGTTGCTTGTTAAATTAATGTTTGCCTGTCTGGAGTGCCAGAGGAATAGACATTATAGGCCAATTAGAGATAAAAATCAAACCAACCAGAGTTGTCCTTTTAAAAATTAAAAGTCCTTTTTATGTGCTGTGGAGGTGTCGGCATTATCATAAAGACTAATTAGGACATTTTACAACATCCTGGTAACGGGAGGAAACAATATTGTTGGTAACTTTAAAGATTATTAAGCATCTTTAGCACTTCAGGTCAGATATTTAAGACGCTTTCTGCGCTCACCTGCTGTTGCCTGTAGGAAGTATTTTATTGTCTCATAAGAAGAAATGAGCATTTTGAAGGCATAAATGCCTGGCTGTAATGGACGGTCCTTCACTTTGCAAAGCCCTAAAACAAGGTCTCCAGGAATTGCTGGCTGTGACTCGAGATGAGATTTGTCACACAGGATTCATCAGTCTGCACTGAAGGCACTTTCTGTCTTGGCCACCTGGAGAAAAGAAATCTCGAAGGCAGAGATCACGAGGAGGGGTTGTGCTGGTGTTGGCAGCAGGAACAAGCGAACCAGACAGTGTGTGTTCCTATTAAAAATGCTGCTTTTCACGTACAGGCAGATGCTTCTCTTACATTCTAGCAGACAGGTTCAAAAGCACTGAAGGAAGGAAAGATGGGGGCATGGGGGGTCCATGGAGTGTTTTTGGGGGGAGAGCTTGTCTGTGATTCGCCAGTTCCTCATAGAAACCACTGTGAATTGGAACAAATTCTTTGGAACTTGATTGAAGACAAAAGGCTTGTGGCAGATGCGAATTGGTTGCTTAAATTGCATGCCATTGTCATTTAAAGAATTGCATATTGTCTTGAAATTCAAATGTCCTTTAACAAATAAGGAAATTGTGTCAAGGTCAGACAAAGCAGAAGGGTGAATTTAAGTGTCACAAAAGTATCTAAAGCTCTTAAGATCTATGTACAAGATCTATGTTCCAGAACGCTAAGGAAATCTTAAAGTTCCCAATGGAGGGCTGTGCATTCAAGTGTTAGTTATCTGTGAGACTGTTTAGAAAGGCTTTCACATTTTCAGCCATTTTAATTGAGACTAAAACCACACAATTAGGCTTCACTTAGTTATCAGTGAGAACAGTAGCTATTTACTTTATAGTCTTAATGATATAACAAGTGTAAAGAAAACACAGGGCAGAGTTAAAATTTAATTCTCGGCTTTGTGTGCTGGGATTTTGCCACATGAACCATTCACATTAATCGGAGCTTTTACAGTAAGATTTCAGAATACGGTTCTGAAACTTTACCATTTCCTGCTGACTGGTGTGCCACACTCCAGTTTTCAAACAACGATCTCTCTTTTTAAAAGGCCATTTTTTTTTATTGTAAATATAAGGCAATCTTATAAACACAACCTGAAAAAAAGTCACCAGCATATACCACCCACACAAACATTGTTAATGTCTTTGTGTATTTCTCCTCACCTTTTCCCCCTTATGAATCATTTTATTTAAGATTTACGTAATTGTAACCACAATATTTACACAATTTTATATCCTGCCTTTTTCACCTAATATATTGTAACCTTTATCCATGTTAGTTTATGGTATTTGTAAACATAATATTTAATGGCCTCATAATCTGTTATTAAGTGAATATGTTATAGTTTGCTTAACTAGTCCTCTCTTTTAGACCTGTAGGCTGTTTCCAGTTTTTTGGAGAGGTTACATACCTACTAAGAGGAGAAATTTGGTCTGAAACCCTTCCCTAGATTTGTGTTTTTCTGCCATTCCAGACTGTGCTTAAGCTTTATTTAGCCTTTATGAATCCTGCTTCATCTTGAAAACCCTTGGCTAATTTGATAGATCACAATGGTATTTTGGATTAACTTGCATTTCTTTTTATTATAACTCAGACTCTTTTTTTCTGTATTTTGTCAACTAGCTCTGTATTTCTTTAACTATGCAGACTTCTCGGTTTATCTCTTTATTTCAGTTATTTTATCTTAGTATATATGCAGGCCTAAGATTTTTATGCTGTTAAATCTGGGTAGCTTCTCTGTGGCTTTTTCTAAGCCTTTAAACTTAGAAATTCCTCTTCACTCCAGAGGTTTGGTAAATATTCAGTTCAATTGCCTTTTAGTTTCTTTCTGTGGCTTCTTTTATGTTCTACTCTTTAGTGCATCTGGTATTTATTTTGGTGTGTGGTGTGAGATACGGATATAAATTGTTCTTGCTTCCATATTGCAAACCTATTTTGTTGATTGAATCCCTCTTCTTTTTGATTTGTGATGTATTCTTTTTCATATATCAATTTTTTTACTTGTAGGTTTTAGATACTTTTCATAAGAAATATACCAAAAGCCATTGGGATTATTCACTTTTATTCATGTATATATTTTTGCATCATGGCAGGTTATTCAGACTAGGTAATTATGTGACTTGCTTCGGAGTAAAAGAAATGGGATAATTGTGCACAACAGATCATGTTAGGTAGGGAGCCCCCTCAAGTTCTAGGAAGAAAAGAATTTAGATCACTCTTTCTAAATGAGGGGTGCTTATTAGAGTCACTTATGGAATCTTAAAAGATTCCTTGGGAGCCACCTTGGGAGCCACCACCAGAAACTGTCATTCTGTAGGTTTGAGCATCTCTGTTTTTAAAAAGTTGCACAGAGGATTCTAATGTGTACCCATCTGAGAACTATGGTCCAGGGCAGGGGTCAGCACACTATGGTCCACATGTCAAATCCAGCCTGCAACCTGTTTTTATGTGGTCCGTGACCCAAGAATGGTTTTTTTTTTTTTACATTTTTAAATGGTTGAAAAAAATAGAAAAAATAATATGAAAATAATAAAGAAAAAATACTTTATGATACATGAAAATAATATGAAATTCAAATTCCAGTGTCCAAAAATAAGGTTTCATTGGACTACACCTGTGCTCATGTGTTTATGTATTGCCTTTGGCCATTTTACCGCTATAATGGCAGAAAATTGAGCAGTTGTGACAGAAACTATATGGCCTGCAAAACCAGAAATATATACCATCTGTCATATTATAAGGAAATGTGTGATCTTGGCCTAGAGTCACGAAATGAGAATCAGAGTTCCTTGGTTCTAGGGTATGGACTACTGAGGTGCGGTCCCAGAATGGTCAGTTGTTCATTTTAGAAGCAAAATTACTAGAGTTATACAAGGTTCTCAGGGCAAGAGACAACGTTGAAAGAGATTTTAAATTGCAAGTCTTCCATTTCTTGCAATAATGTGAATCTAACATCTTGAAATCTTGTTACAAAGTAGCCAAACATTCTGCATGAAATAGAATAAACCATTCTAAATGCATGGCTGAACTGGAAGGAAAGGGTAATTTTCAGAGGCTTCAAACAAGGTAGAAAAGTAAAGCCAGATAGCCGAGAGTATATGGAGGCTGGCCCTTGCCCTAAGGGAGTCTTCTGATCCCTGGTGATCACTTGGGAGAACAGGACACAAAGCCTTGGGCAAGTGCAAAGTAAAGAGTTGAATTGTGCACCCCTCTCCCCCACTGCCAACACTGGGACTCTTGGACGACAACATCCTTACTAAGAGGGTGACCTAGAACAAAAAGGGACACAAAAGCAGAAAACAAAGAAACTTGCTGCCTTGGTCTTTGGTTCAGAGTAAGGAAAAAGTTCTCCCCTGAGAATTCATAGCAAATATAGCTCTTATGTGTATTTGGGGCCTAGGCTCATGCAATGTGCAAGGTGTGAAGACACCAGGAATTTAGTTTCAAGCAGTTTCAAGTTGGTGGTACCTCACAGCATCGAATCTATATCCCCTCTGGAAGAATAAACCACTCAGCACATGCCTCATGTAATCCCCACATACGAAGTTCTAATGGACATGAACTCACACAACAATAGATAGACAAATAACAAAATGCACGAGGAACTAAGGCACCGTGAGTGAGAGTCAGAACAAACAACCAGTAGCGGAAGTTGTCCTGTAAAGACTTCAGATAAAGAAATTACTGGATACAGAATATAGAGTTGTCATGTTCTACCAGTTTAAAGAAATAAAGGAGTAAATCAAAAGTATGAGTAAGGAGCAAAAGACCATTCAAAATGACCAACAGATTGGAAGAAGAATGAAATAGAAATAAATGTTCTAGAAATAAAAAAAACATAATTATTAAAATAGTATACACTGTCAATTTAATCCAGTGTCTACTTTCAGGAGAACAAATTGACCACCCTAAATGGGTGGTGGAGGTAGAGATAAGAAAGTTTTGGAATGAACAGTAGAGAGCTCTGAAAGACATCTTAAAGAGTTTGGAACTTCAGTGTACCATGAAGAACCACTGACATCTCTTGAGGAGGACTGGTGCTGGTGGTCATGTGGGGATTCAGTTCCATCATATTTAACCCCTAGCCTACCATCCTTCAGAGCACATAGATAGGTACCTTCTTAAGACACACAGGAACTTTAAATGCAGCAACAAAGTTTCAGGGTAAAAATAGGGGGCAAGTAGCAAGTTCAGCCCATCACCAAAGGGAAAAAGCAACAAACTAATGTATGTGTTATTGTTGCAAAAATGGCCACTGAGAGGCAGGGAAAGGAAGAGCAAAAGCCCAAGAGAGAGTGACACAATGGGCTAAGATAGTAGAGATGTTTCATAGGAAAATGGGGATTGCAGCAGGTGGAATAGGGAGGTAAGTTACTAATGGATGAAGGTGAAGGTGGAAGGAAAAATATTTAAGAGTGAATACATAAAAAGGTTACTGATCAAACCTGAGGACACAGAGCATCAGCACCAGGGAGTTACCAGTAACTCCAACGTTTTATGGATCCTGGAACATCAGCGGCTGGGAGGAAAAGAATTTTTTCTCTTCATTCTGAAAATTGAAGCCTTGATTTTATGATCCTTTCTAAACTCCTTTGTTATTATTATTTCTCTAACATTGCATAACTTTCAGAGTCCCTCATGAGCCCTTTATTGGGATATTCATTGCTCTAACTGATGTTTTACTATTTTGACATTGCATCTCTCCTGCACCCAACACTCTGTTCACACCTTCTGAAGCCTAATTTTTGGAAAATCGGCCCTGGCAGCTCCAAGGAGATTCTCTGATGCTGCTTACATCCTATGTTTTCTTCCCGATCTTCATAGGTTAATTTCATTGTGAGACAGCATGCAATTAATAAGACTTATTATGTTAATGAACACACAAGTTATTATTTAATAATTATGTTAGTGATGAAAGCAGTTATGGGTTAATTATTAAAATTACTATTAAAATAACAAGTGGAAGGTTGAATTTATGCTGGTAGTTCAATTAAAAAGAAATTTAAAGACAGAACGGGGAGCAAAAGACTGGTGTGTAGGAGACAAAGTATGTGTTCATACATGTAGAAAGTTCACAACTATCAACCTCACCAGTAAATGTGTTATAAGAAGGATTTTGACACAAAGAGGCTTTGTGCAGAATAATTTTAGGCATCTTTTCAGAAACACAAAACTGTGAGAAAAACACCCAAGTTTAGAAGGAAACCAACGGATAAGATTTTGGGACCTTATAATAGATGCTAATGTTAAGGTCAAGAAACTATCAACATAGAACAAAAACCATAATCAGAGCAGGTGACTTGCTTTCTTGGTCACTAAATAGCCATTGACTTTTTTTTTTTTAAGATTTTTTTTTTATTTAAATGAATCTTTATTCCCAAAAAACTTCCTGATCTCAGCCCTTTTTTTTTTTAAATTTTTAAAATTTTATTATGTTATGTTAGTCACCATACAATACATCATTAGTTTTTGATGTGGTGATCCATGATCCATTGTTTTCGTATAACACCCAGTGCTCCGTGCAGTATGTGCCCTCCTTAATACCCATCAGCGAGCTAACCAATCCCCCCTCCCCCATCCCCTCTAAAACCCTGTTTGTTTCTCAGAGTCCATAGTCTCTCATGGTTCCTCTCTCCCTCCGATTCCCACCCCCTTCATTTTTCCCTTCCTTCTCCTAATGTCCTCCATGCTATTCCTTATGTTCCACAAATAAGTGAAACCATATGATAATTGACTTTCTCTGCTTGACTTATTTCACTTAGCATAATCTCCTCCAGTCCCATCCACATTGATGTAAAAGTTGGGTATTCATCCTTTCTGATGGCTGAGTAATATTCCATTATATATATGGACCACATCTTCTTTATCCATTCATCTGTTGAAGGGCATCTCGGCTCTTTCCACAGTTTGGCTATTGCAGACATTGGTGCTATGAACATTGGGGTGCATATGGCCCTTCTTTTCACTACATCTGTGTTTTTGGGGTAAATACCCAGGAGTGCAATTGCTGCGTCATAGGGTAGCTCTATTTTTAAATTTTTGAGGAACCTCCACACTATTTTCCAAAGTGGCTGCACCAGCTTGCATTCCCACCAACAGTGTAAGAGGGTTCCCCTTTCTCCACAACCTCTCCAACATTTGTTGTTTCTTTCCCTGTCCATTTTTGCCATTCTAACTGGTGTAAGGTGGTAGCTCAATGTGGTTTTGATTTGAATTTCCCTGATGGCTAATGATGATGAACATTTTTTCGTGTGTCTGTTAGCCATTTGTAGGTCTTCTTCAGAGAAGTGTCTTTTCATGTCTTCTGCCCATTTTTTGACTTGATTATTTTTTTTTAAGATTTTATTTATTTATTTGACAGAGAGAGAGACATAGCGGGAGAGGGAACACAAGCAGGGGGAGTGGGGGAGGAAGAAGCAGGCTTCCCATGGAGCAGGGAGACCAATGCGGGGCTCAATCCCAGGACCCTGGGATTGTGATCTGAGCCGAAGGCAGACACCTAACGACTGAGCCACCCAGGAGCCCCTAGCCATTGACTTTTTTTTTTTTTAAGATTTTATTTATTTCCTTGACAGAGAGAGACACAGCGAGAGAGGGAACACAAGCAGGGGGAGTGGGAGAGGGAGAAGCAGGCTTCCCGCCAAGCAGGGAGCCCGGTGTGAGGCTCGATCCCAGGACCCTGAGATCATGACCTGAGCCGAAGGCAGACGCTTAACAACTGAGCCACCCAGGCGCCCCTAGCCATTGACTTTTGACCATTCATTTTACCCTCTTAGAATCTCAATTTCCTCATCTATAAAGAGGCTTTAAAATTCTGTGGAAATGAACATATATGGAGGAATTGACTTGCACACATCCAAGCAATCAAGGCTATTCATCTTCACTAGAGTTGGCCTCCAAGTATCAGTGAATCGTGTGTGTGTGTGTGTGTGTGTGTGCATGCATGTGTATGTTTGTGAGTGCTTGCATGTGGACCCATGCAGACCTGAGACTATAGGCAAAACTCTATAATTTGTCTATATGCAATGAGAAATCTTCGTCTGTAAATGGTTTGTCTTAAAATCTCCTTATTAAGACAATACATTGCAAAAATGATTCACTGTTAATGGCAGAACGGTCTATGAGGGCATGTCTGAGTTGGGGGAAGGAATGTCATGATCAGTAAACCGTGTCTGTCTTGGTCAGACCTTTACAATCACTACTGACTTTTTTCATTTTCTTTATTAGTATTAAATTTAATTTTTATCTTTTATAAAAAACAATATCCATTGTACTTGTTTGATTTTCTTCTTTTTGTTTGGCTTGGACTCATAGACTGTTGAAAGGGGAGAGAGTCTAAAACTCATCTAGTCCAACCCTCTTATTTTACAGATGAGAAAACTGAGGACCAGAAAGGGATCATTATTTGTCCAAACTTAGAGAGTCAATATGTAGCAAATTTGGAACTAAAATTCCAGCCTTTGACTTTTTGTTGGTTGCTTTCTCTGCTCTATGCTTTTCAGGACTCGCTATAAGATATATCATAAATATCATTTTATATTTCTAAAGCACTTTACAATTTTCAAAACACTGTCATATATATCATCCCACTGGGGCCTTATAACACCCAATAAGATAAACTCAGACATTTTTGTCTGTATTTTAGCAAGAGGACAATCCTGAAATTCACTTGTCCGAGGTCACATGATTAGAAAGTGTTAGAAGTGTCAGGAGAAGCTGCTCTTTTTGGTTCCAGTTTATTGCTCTGGTGTTGCTCCAGGATGTGGCAACATAGTGGATGAGATAATAATGATTTATTTCAAAACCCCAAAAGCAACTTTACATTTTCCTTGTAAATACTTTTTTTCAAACTATCAATTCATCACATCTGAAGAATTTCCCTTTGGCATATTTTGCACTGACCCTACACAATCCATGTGACCAGTGAGGAGAAGCAGACGAACACTTGAGGTGTGAACAGCACACCTCTGTAAAAACTGTTTTGTGCACTGTGAAGGGATCAGAAATCTCAGCCCCGTGATGCTAAGCAGTGCCGCTAATGAAGCCCTGAGCCCTAAGGCCTAGAGAGGTATGAAAAGAAGAGTGTGAAAAACATTGAGTATTTAGAAGACTAAGAATGGAGAAAGGAACCCAGGAGACAGAGGTCAAAGAAGAGGAACCAAGATGGGAATGCGTTTTGTGCCATCAGACATTGCCTGAAGGGCTCATGGGGAGTGGGAGATAAGTGTGTCAGAGGCTCAGTGTTGGCTTTTAGAATGACCCCTTTTTCCACCTTATTGTTTGATCTATGCCCTTCTCCATTTGGGATGGCCCACGGTCATAGCCCCAAATGAGGGACCCTTCATTCAGGTTCTTCCAGGTCCTGGTAGACATGGCCAAAATTAATAAAAACAGCTAATAGTTACTAAGATTAGCTCATAATGACAAAGCTGACATTTATTGAGAGTTTACCAAGTTCCAGGGGCTTGTTCTAAATACTCGACGGGTATTAACACAGCGAATTCTCACAAGTCTATGAAGTAGTTCCTTTTACAGATGGAAAAATTGATGTGCAAAGGCGTGAAGTATTTTGTTCAGGGTCACACAGCTAGTCATTGGCGGGGTTGGGATTCAAACCAGAGTCCTTGCGATTAATCACCAGGCTACACGGGTAAATGTCGAGTAAATATTAAATGATACTCGAAAGGATTGATTACTTGGCCCCTGTAATGACATCATAGCTTGCTAGGCAGGCTGCTGTGTTCATTGCTTGAGGTGCAAACTATGCGCCCAAAACTGGCCATTCCACACCCAGTGTGTCAGGTTTCTGTGTTGCTGTGAAAAGCACCTAGCTGAGGGCTATGCAAACCACAGCCTCAGCAGCGAGCTGGTCTCCACATGAATGAAACCATGCCAGTCTCAATGGAAGTGTGCTGTAGAGTGTGGGTGTGGCCTTTCCAAGCCCTTCACCACCGGGTTCCAGGGATGTGCGGTGTTATGCCCTTCAAAGGTAGAGGTAGAATCGGTCCTGTATGTGTTAGAATCAGGCCAGGGTTATTGGCAGCTTTCTGTGAAGGAGGAAAAAGGGATTAGGAACAAGAGTAATTCTCTGTCCTCATTGATTTCAGAGGCTGTTTACTTGCAAGCATTTCTGCGACTTTTCTTCCCCTTTTAGACAAATTTACAGTGGAGGGGAGAGATATTTGCTCCATGGTGACTCCAAGAGAGTCCTACAGAACGTTGAGCTGCCAAGGTCAGGATATAGAAAACGTGTTGTTCTTCAAGGCAGCTTCTTCTTCTTCTTTTTTTTTTTTGCCTCATCAGATCAGTGGTCATGCATGGAAAAGGGCCATGGACAGGTCCAGAGGCAAGTTTAGTGGTGGGAAATAGTCACAGCCTCCAACACGTTGTAGCTTATGATCAGAGCAGCTTGAAATAGTCTGTTTCATTAAAACAGGGGCTGGGCATGGAGAGTTGGCTTGTGAGTGCTTGGCTTGAGGAAGGTCAAGGAGAATTTATGCCATTGCTTCTGCTGCAGCTGTTATAAGTCATTATAGGAATCATGGAGCCAATTAAAGCTGAACAATAGGACCAAAAACAAGTGGAAATCATCTACTTTCAGGGTTAGAATATGCAAGGTTCTCTTTGTTCTTCCAGGATGATTTGCCATTTTATAGATTACAGGTCTGTGATGATGCTGAATACTGTTTGAACCTATCTAGCTGCCTGGCTCTTTTAGGAGACAATTGAGGAGGAAATACTCTTCAATTCATCCCTATGAAGACGTTTCCAATTAAAAATCAGCCAAACAAGCAAACAACCCAATAAACCAACATCTAAAGAATCTGAATGTCTCTAACAGCAAAATCCCAATTTGTGGAAACATGCATTTGGAAATTTGTGTTTTCCAAATCTAAGGGAGTGGAAGGTATGAATGTTATTTGGCAAATCCAGTGCATTGTTATTAGCTATAAATATTAAAAACATTGAATAAATTTACTTTCCCTTTTGAGTACAGCTAGGCATAAAGGGGCAGAAAACTGCTCCCTCACTCCAGAATCCTGTTTATAAGTGACTTCAACAAGAGAGGTGCTCCTTGCTCTGCCCAAAGCTTGAGAGGCTGCTCTGCTGCTTTTAAGTCAGCACGACATAACAGAGCTGGTTGGTGGCTCGCTTGGGGCAGGGTCTCCACTCACGCATGGCCCCTGGCTCTTCTTTTGATGTGCCCACTTCAGGAAGTACTAATAGGTGCTATTAAAACCACTGGGGTGTGGGTGGAGGCTGAGGGGGATGTGACAAGCTAAGCAGCTATGTGGCAGCTGGGTCCTTAAAAAAAAGCAGAAGGGTAACTGACCTTGGACAAGGACCAGTGGTTGTTGCTGACCGTTGGAACTCTGGCATTAGATATGTTTCTGTTTGAATGACATTCTCTGCCCCACACTAAAATAGGTAGATGGCACCATTAGGGGCAGGGAAGAGCCAGCAGATTCACAAGCCAGATTGCTTGTAATATATCCAGTGCAAGGGTGTGTTTCTCCAGAAGATGTGTGGGACCGAATGTCTCAGGGTTTTTACTATTTGGAGAGTGTCCATGTGGAGAGGTTGGCTTCCTATCACACTGGATGTTGGCATATTATTTGGGAACACTTGGGTACTCAAATGGCTTTGTCTGCTCTGACAAGGGTAAGGTGTAAGACTTTGGATGCTGAATTTTGTCTAGAACCCGGGAATACCTGAGGTTCCTTGGTGTTCCTAAAATGGAAGCTCACACAGATTGTTCTGTCTTGGTGATGTATGCTTGAGCATAGATGGACAGGAACTAGGGGTCTCTTCCAATTCTAGCAGAGGGAGAAGCTGGGGCAGAGTCTCTGCACCTGTTCCTGGGCCAGGAAGCCTCCTTGTTGGCTCCTCTGGATCCCTGGCTATATTGCAGAGAGATCTATAACTATGCAGAAGGGGGCCTCTTCTTACCATTTCTCATGCTGCAAATAATTTCTCCTTTTTAGCTCTGTTTATTTTAATATCTGGGGGAAAAAGGCTTAAATTAAATCACATTTATAGCAAGTAAGTCTACCAATTTTCTGAAAATTGAATTCAACCAAGGTGTTATATAATGGCTAAGCTATAAATGAACCACATTAAAAAAAATCTAATGAATTAATTTGAGTTAGAACTAAGGCAGTGCTGTTTTTAACTTTTTATTTTGACATAATTGCATACTTCGAGTAAAGTTGCAAGAATAGTACAAAAGTCTGCCCAGGTCCCTTTCATCCTGAGTCCCCAGATGGGAACATTTTACCATTTGTGTTTTCTATCTTCTGCTTTCTCTCTCCATCTTTCCCTCCCTGTCTCCCCCTCTTGACTGTTTAAGAAAAAGTTGCAGCCCTGATGCCTCTTTAGTTCTTCAGTGTGTGTTTCCTAAAAGTAAGGATGTTCTCTTACATAACCATAGTACAGTCATCAAAAGCAGAAAATTAATATTAACACCATACCATCATTTGATCTATAAACCATACTCCTATTTTGCCAATTGTCTTAGTGATGTTCTTTATAGCAAAATAAAATTTCTAATCATGCCTGGTATGTAGCTATCATGTCTTCTTAGCCCTTTTTATTTGGGGATAGTTTCCTAGTCTTTCTTCAAAGCAACCCATATTTAAAAGCATCTAGCGTAGATTAAAGGAAAGAATCAGATATGGTGGCGACTACCAGTTTTCCTTTAATCTTTATAATAGAATTGCATAGTAATAGAATTTTTAGTTGGATACATGATCACCTCCCTAAAGACTACATTTCCCAGTTGACCTCTAGAAGGTGACCATGTGACTAAAATCCAGGGCAATGGGAAATGAGTGGAAGTAATGTGTGCAATGTGGGATAGAGATGTGCTGGTGGTGGTGGAAGTCCTTTCTTGGACCAGGAGCCTGATCAAGAAAGATATCCCTGATAGTTGCAAAGCAACCATACTAGCCCCTGGCGATCTACTACATTACCCCCTCTCCTCATCTCCTTATTCCTCTCAGAAATTTAAGGACTTAAAAAAAAAAAAAAAACCCACCATACTGTTAATCGGACCTCAGAAAATTGGTAATAATTCTTAATATTATCAAGTACCCATATCCTGGTACTTTGCATGAGCAAACTAAAATTCCACTAAATGTTATTATTTTGGGTCTTACTATTTTGGGTCTCTTTCTTATAGCATTTGTACTACTAACCTGACCAATGCAGTTGTCTAAACCACTATTCAAGGAATTGTTCAAATTTCCTGGAAATATTTCTGCCAAAGGAGGAAAAAAGCACAAGAATTAATTTGGTAACAATATAGCAAAGTGAACTTGTACAGATTTTTTTTGTTGGTAATTTTATCAAGACTGGAATATTTTGCCCCCTTTTATACTTTTACTTAGTTTTTTTAGTCATTACATTTTCTCATTTGCATTTGTGTCAATCAAAGCGATATTCTCTGAAATTACAAAGCTGGCTTTGTTCTCCAAGTTTAAAGTTTGGAGAAATTTTGGGGTGAGAGATCTGCCCCTGCAATTTCCACATGTCAGCATCAGGTGGCGGTAGAGTTATGTATGTTCTGAGCAGCCTGGTTAACAGGAGTTTCACTGGTGACCTCAGTATGAGTTTCTGAGCTAAAACATTGGACAAAAATATGATATATTGATTTTAGAAAAGGCAGTACAAACTGAAGAGAATTAACTTCATAGAAACTACAGGACTCTCATGTGCATTTTTCATGTGTACTTTAGCATAACTAAGCTAAAATCATGGTCTTGATGTAAACTTGCAAAGACTTTATTTCTTGTTTTCTATTTCTCACAGGACTACTCCTAATATTCCCCTCTCTTAATTGCTTTCTTCAAGTAAGAGAGTTCTCTCCTTCTCATAGTCTAGACAAAAGTGTAGCCTTTCTGGTCAACTAAAATGACCTAAAATTAAACTTCTCTCTTTAGCTTCTTGCTAAAATTCCTTTCTTACTCCTAATATTTAGGAAGAGGGAAGAAATTGTAAACAGTATCTTTTAAACCTGTTCCAATCTTGTGTTCATGGGTTAAACTACATGTGGTATTTTGTCACTTAGAATTCTTTCCAAATTTCCTCCTCCCAAAATAACACAGCTTGGGAACATAACTGACCTATTCTGCATACAATAGTTTTATACCTAATTAACGGTCTTGTTTAGTATCTGGGTTCTCGAAGATGACACCAAGAAGGAAGCCAGAAAATTGAACCAAAGCAAATGAGACTTGGGTTAGTTTTTGTTACTTGTATAAAAAGAAGTGATCTCACTCATTGTCCTCTTTCCCGCCAACAGGGACTACAGACAGAATGACAAAGGGGTTTTCTACATCTTTAAGTGAAGATGTGAAGAAGCCAGGAGGGTCTTGGTTATAAGGGAGGATACGTCCGGTGTAGTGATGTTGCTTGATCTCTGTCCTGTGGGCATTGTGTTGTTGTAGATGCCATTAGGGCTGTTTGCTCCCTGATGCATTTTGTTTGGAATTACCAGTGTCAGTGGGAATAGAAATAGTTATCAATGTTCATAAGTTTGGGTTTTGAAATCATTGCAGGAAATAAGAAAATAAAATGTGCAGTTCTTTGTCCCACCCAGGAGCAAAATTGTCCCTGGAAAGCTGCTTCTGGTTATAGGTAAATTTGGGCCTACAGCTCTATCCACAACCTCCATTATGGTCCCTTTTGAGCCATTTGTTCTCTTTCTATACAGACTTCAATAAAATGAAGAGGCATTGCACACACACACACACACACACAAGGACTATCCTTGTGTGTGTGCATCAGTGTAATTCATAGCTTTATTTACATCAAGGAAATATATAAAAGATGTGACCCAAAATAAAATGAGCTATTCATTTATGAAACATTTATTGAGCACCTACTGTGTGTCTGATACTGTACCAGGTGATGTGCCATTAAAGATAAAAAGATATGGTTTCTACCACAGATTCATGGTCTCCTCCATGCAATACCTATTTTATTTTTTTATTTTTTAGAGAGAGAGAGAGAGAGAGAGAGCAAGCGAGTGAGCACATGCTTGGGGCTGGGAGGGGCAGAGGGAGATGGAAATAGAATCTTAAGCAGGCTCCATGCCCGGCTCGGAGCCAGACATGGGTCTCCATGCGGGGCTCGATCTCACCACCCTGAGAACACGAACTGAGCCAAAACCAAGAGTTGGACTCTCAACAGACTGAGCCACCCAGGCGCCCCCATGTAATATGCATTTTAAACTGTTGAGAGTAGCCAAATGAGAGACTCAAAATATTATTGAGGCTGTTGGTTTTCCTTTAATTCTCGATTTTTAGATGTATGAATCATTGAGCCATGTAACAACTGCTTAGTCTTTACTAGAATTTCTCTTTAATACAGAAAAGAGAAAAACTCTTAAAACATGGGACTGAAACTCACCTGCTGTGTGGCTCATACCCCAGAACGGGCAACTTTCTGGAAATGGCAAATCCACTTATAACGGGAAACAGTTTTCTTAGGACATTTTTTGCCCCTGGATAGGACAAATCTGGCAGAATTTCCTCACTTTGGGTTTTTTTCCCTCCTAAATTCTTTTCCATATAGTAGTACATTTAGTAAACCTCCACAACAGTGCTAGGAAGTATTATTTCTACCCTCATTTTATAGATGAGAAAACTGGTGCACAGTGTGGATTAGTAACTCGTCCCATGGTTGCACAGCTAGTATGTGCCAGCCAGGATCCAAACACAGACAGTGGGGCTCCAGGATCTGCATTTTTAACCACTTCTCTCTATATTTATGGTCTTTTTTTTCTTTTGAGAGAGCAAGAGAGCGAGAAAGCATGAGTGGGGGTGGGGAGGGGCAGAGGGAAAGAGAATTTTTTTTAAAGATTTTCTTTTATTTATTTTAGAGAGAGAGAGCATGAGCAGGGGGAGGAGGGGGTAGAGTGAGAGAGAGAATCTTTTCTTTTTAAAGATTTTATTTTAGAGAGAGGGAGAGGGAGGGGGAGAAGGAGTGGGAGAGGGAGAGAGAATCATCTCAGACTCTGTGCTGACTGTAGAGTCCAATGCAGGGCTCCATCTCAGGACCCTGAGATCACAACCTGAGCCAAAATCAAGAGTCGGAGGCTTAACCAACTGAGCTGCCCAGGTACTCCTATCTTTATGGTCTTAAGTGAGGAGTGAGGGTGCTCATGATAAGAAACACATCCCTTATTTTGGAATCTCACTTCAATTCTACTGATTAACTCAGAGATCAGCATACCTAGGTAGTGGGTTAGGCACCAGGGACTCAGAATTCTCATGAACTTACTATGGAGTAGGGGAGATGGACATACCCGGAGATAGCTATACTGAAAGGCAGACAACCAGTGCTGGACAAAGCTGTGAGTATGCTCTGTCAGCAAAAGGAGGAAGCAAGAACGATTTTGTCCTGATTTTAGGGTTGGAAGATCTCACTTGGAGATAACTGTTGGGTCTAACCGTGTTTAATAGAATTTTTGTTGCCTCTGTTATTTGGAATAGGCAATATTCAGTCTATCTTGGGATAGACTATCCTTATTGGATATTCTCTCCCCCCCCATTATTGTCTAATAATAGAGGGGCTAATGTCTATCAACAATCAGCAAATTCATTGATTTGTACTTGGGTTGGCATTTCAATTTTCAACCTAATGGCTACCACTTTATTCTACCATCTTCATTTGACCCAAAGAGTTTCAGGATCTCATCATCTCCTTGTTGGGTGCCTGTGAACTGGCTTATATGACTTACCCATAGAGCTTGAGCTCTTTTTGGGCAGAGGGAGAGCCTTTTGGCTGGAAGCCACAGACCTAGCCTGGGACCAGGCACTCACATAGTAGGTACTCAAAAGCAAATGTTTATGAAATGAATAAGATGCAAACAATTAACCCTGTCAATGAGGAAAAAAAATCTCATCACCTGTTTGTCATATTGCCCAGTCCAATATACTTTTGACATCCTACCCTCTTAATGAGGACAGAAACTGTTCATTAAATAAATTAACCATTAAGTTGAGAACACAAATGTCAATATAGACACAGGCTGTTAATTTGCCAGTCACTGATGCGTCCAGTGCCCGAAGGACCTCAGACCCTGCACGTGTGTTAAACAGCAGGCAATTGAAACATGGCTAGGAGGGACTAAACCAACACGGGGCTCACACAATTTGATAGAATTGTCCAAAATGAGATACTCTTCCCTGTTGAAAGATGGATGCTCCTTGGCATCAAAATTTGCAGCTACCTAAGTGATTAGGCCTATCTCTTCCCTTTTGACTGTTTTATTTCCATTTTCAAATAGATTGTACTATTTCTTGTAATTTGGGCTAATGTTGCCTTGAAATAAGAAGGTGATAAAGAAAGGGGGAAGAAATCTTTGATCATTCGTCATACTGTGGAAAATCTGACAGTGGCTTTTATTAACAGATGGGACCCCGGAGAATTTTCTCTGCCTGATCTTCCCCCAATGCTCTGTCTAATTGAGTAGAGGAAAACAGCTTAGCGGGGACCTGGACAGCTGCCGAATTAAGCCATTGGCATTTCAGTGAGGCTAAAATCTCTGCCACGCTCTGAGGCTGTTGTGTTTTTTCTTTTTTGCATGCTGCTCCTGCAGGGTGTGGAAGCATACATAGTGGTTGAAGGATGATGGTATTCGTGAGATGTGGTGGCAAAGGCACGGGCATGTGACCCGGGAGACCTGAGGTCCAGCTGGTTCTGCTGCAACCAGCCTTGAGAATTTGGAGGGAGTTCTTCCCTTCTCTGGGCCTCAGCTTCCATGTTTGTAACATGCATGGATCAGAGTAGATAATCTCCTGGGTCTTACTTAATTCTGACATTTATTTTTTTATTTAAAAAAAATTTTTTTTTTAATTTATTTATCTGAGAGAGAGAATGGGAGACAGAGAGCATGAGAGGGGGAAGATCAGAGGGAGAAGCAGACTCCCCGCTGAGCAGGGAGTCCGATGCGGGACTCGATCCCGGGACTCCAGGATCATGACCTGAGCCGAAGGCAGTTGCTTAACCAACTGAGCCACCCAGGCGCCCCTAATTCTGACATTTAGTAAGTCCTTCTTGCCATGGAGAAAAGAGAAAAGGAGCTTAAAAGGATAGGTCTGAAAAATTCTTGCTTGGGAGCATATACAACTGTTATCCTAGAAATGGAATTTTTCCAAGTGTGTTTGGCCAATATGAAGGCGGGGGAGGCCCATGAGGAGGATGGAATATGAGGATGTCTTTGGAAATGCATTTGGGAAACTGTTCATCTTCCTCCCCCTTCCCATACCCACCCGTTCCCCACACAAATGCTAAAGGAATCTACTTAAAACACTAATTCATTAATGCATTTTTTTTTCCTTTGGAACTGTAAGTGCAGTCAGGGCAGGGACCACATTTGTCTTGTTCAGACATGTATCACTAGAACTACAGCACAATGCTTTGCCCAGGACAGAAGCTCCATTAAAACTTGTTGAATGAAAGCATGCATGCATGTTGAAAAATTTTCAGTGGTTAACTATAGATATCAGTTTCCAAGTTAAAACTTAATACTTTCATCCATAAATTCCTTCATGATTTTGTCCCAGTTACCTCTTTAGCTTCATCTTACACAACCCACCTGAATATATTCTTCCCTCCAAGTACACTACATCATCTATATTATATTATACTATTTTCTCCCAGTCTACCACAATATTGATCATTTCTGTGCCTCTCTGCATGTTACATTTGCCATGGATGCTTTTCTGTGAGTGTTCTTCTAGCTAACTGGTTCATCAAAACTCACATCAAATCCTGTTTACTCCAGAAAGCCTTTTCTGATCTCTCTCCCCCATTACGATTTAAATGCGTTTTCACCAGGTTTCTATGGTATTTAGCATTTTCACCAGGTTTCTATGGTATTCAATGCGTACCTCTATCTACTTACCATGATATTGCTCAGTTACTACCACTCCTGACACACTGTCTGGAATATACTAGATGCTCATTTAATGTTGGTTTAATGAATGATTCAATGAGGTAAGCTCTCCACTATTTCAGGCTCATATTGTGTCCACATTTTCCCTTTTCCTTTCATGCATGAGGTCCCAGAGCCTCAGCTTTTTCTTTGTCCTAGGGTTCTTCCAGCCCTCAAAACTTGGCTATAGAGTAGAAGTCCATTTTCTCCACTCATTCCTTTTTGTTGGCTCAGTGAAAAGTCCACAGGCCCTTTTTGTGTTATGTATTGACCACTTCATGGAAATAGAAGGTAAAACTAACAAGCTGATTCTAGAAACTCACAGTGGCTTTCTCCCACTGTCCTCTTCATCCCTTTCTGTGATGATAACTAGAATCTCAGCTAGACTTTTACCCTCTGATTTATGCTCAGAATTGGAGTTCCCCAATCCTTTTTATGCCTTTGACCTCACCTTTAGATGTCTTATGAACCCCAGTCTTTGTGGTTGGTGCCTCTTGGGGCTGAGGATATGGTTAAGGCTATCTATTGCTGCATAGCAAATGAACCCAGAACTTAGCAGCTTAAGATAACAAACATTTATTATCTTGCAAAGTTTCTGAGGGTTATGAATCCAGAAGTGGCTTGGTTGTATGGTTTTGGCTCATGGTGTCTTATGAGCTGTCCAGCTATTGGCTGGGGATACAGCCTCAGCTGAAGGGTCCTCTTCAAGCTCATTCACACAGTTGTTGGCAGGCCTCGGTTCTTTGCAGACTCCTGAACTGGGATCCTCATTTCCTCACTGGCTGTTGGCTAGAGACCTCCCTCAGTCCCTTGCCATGTGGACCTCTCCATAAGGCAGCTCACAACATGGCAGCCAGCTTCCTTCGAAGTGACAAATAATCACTTCTGCCGTATGTTATTGGTCATACAGACTCAGCCCTGGTACAGTGTTGGAGGGGACTACACAAGAGTGTGACTACCCGGAGGTGGGGGTCATTGGGAGCCATCCTGGAGGCTGGCTGCCATAGGCAGAATTGAGGCATTTTGTCTCAGTGGAAAGTAGCATTTTTGAGAATTTCCCAGCTGGATGGTTCTCAGTTCAGATGGCCTCTGGTGTATTTGGGAATGATTTTTCCCTATGCATTTCTTTACTGATGTTTTGGAGTTTAAATCCAAACTCTTTTTACAATTTTAGATACATCATTTCAGCTGATGCAGCTTTTGACTATTTGGAAGAAAAATGAGCATCCCATACAATTAGGAGTGTAAAATGCAATCTTGGCCTTAAGCCATCATATTTCCTAGACTCTAAATGGCAAATTAGAATTAAAGTTTCTAATTTTTGCTTTATAAGCAAGGCATTATTTCCTGCACACTGAAGGTGGGTGTCAGGAGGGCAGAGAAGTGCCTAAGACATGCTGAAATGATAGATTTTTAAAAAAAATAAAATCACCTGCTTTGTGGTTACTAATATTGCTTATAAACTATAGTTATGTATTATTCACATAAGTGATTTTCTAATTAGTTATCATAGAAATCATCAAGGAAAGACAGTCACTGCTGCTGTTCTTCTGAACCTAGTAGATACATTGACATGACAGGAACATTTCCAAGAGAATATATTTTGGGGTCAAAGAGTCAGAATGTGTGGTTGGATCAGTGTACAAGCATGAACATGTGAGGTCTCTTGGTCCATGCAGCTCTGCCCTCTTCACGGCTCAGCTACTGGACGGTGGTTTTCAAGGTAACACTCTTAGAATCCAAGGGGGAGGGAGTGGAGAGAGGGGTGATGATGGCTAAGGCTGGTTCTGCACGGGGAAGTTCCCAGCCTCCACTTTCTACCCTCTCTGCAAGCAGAGTACCTTTACATTTTTTTTTTTTTTAATATTAGATTCCTGATAACTACAATATCATTTTGAGAAAAGATTTAGCAGCTTCAAAAAGAAAGGCATCTGAAAGCCTCCAGCCTGGGAGACAATATAATTGAAGCATCTCCAAAAGATATCCCTGAGCACATGTGACTTTTTTGATAACTAAGAGAGTGAGCGGAGAGATCAAATGGGTGGTTTTTCCTCAAAATTCTCCTTTGGGGAAACTGAATCTTTCTTTTCTGATGATGGTGCTTTTGTTCAAAATGCTGTTTAACTGTGAAATTTACTATCAGAAGACTCAGGATTGATTAACACCTGAATCTTCCAAGGAAGGCTTTGCCATCTGAAGTCAGACGTGGAACACAGTCAGGGTTTCTCAGTCGTGGCACTATTGACATTTTGGGCTGGATAATCCTTTGCTTGGGGAACTGCCCTGGGCACCATATGATGTTTAGCAGCATCCCTGGCCTCTCCCCACAAGATGCCCATACCCCCTAGTCCCCAAATGTGACAATCAAATATGTCTCCAGACATTGACTAAGGTTCCCTAGGGGGAAAATCACCCCTGCTTGAGAACCACTGGTGTGGTGGGTACAATGGACAACCAAGGGGACAATGCTGTTTTTGGCCCTAGAAGTGTGTTTGAATGTGAGACACTGTCACTGCTTTTCACGTGATTCAGAACCAACTCTGAAGGCATTCTCCAAAGAGAAGTGCCAAGATATTTTGAATAAAGTTCTGTCATTGCTGGGATGAGTGTTGCATCTCCCAACATAAATTCCTGGAAGGTAGCAGATGTGTTTAGTTGTACAGTTCTGGTATGTTTGTTATAAACTAGGCCTGGTTCATTGTAAGTTTATCTTGTTCCCCACCAAGGTGTCTCCCTCACCCAAGGAGAAACTGAAGTAGGAAAAAAAAGGCATGGTGCTCTTGGTCTCTGGTAATTCTGTTAGTAAAATTTGGGAGGGAAAAGTGGGGGAGAAACTTTCTTTTGAAGTCTGGCATTAAAGATCGTGTTTGGGATTAGCATAGATTGCTACCCTGCTTCCTCCTGGAAGTTTGCTGGGTGTCTCATTCTTCCTGGATATAAATGCAATCTCTTATTGTCATTGAATCATAAAAGAGATTTTGTTTGCTTACCTGACACTTGTACTAAGTTGGCATTCCGCGCCCCCACGTCTCCAGGCACAGGCATGAGCCAACAAGAGCAATAGCAAAAGAAAAGCTTTCTTTGAAAAGCATTTGCTCCTAATGGATTGCAGCTGTAACAGACGACACCCCCAATTAAAACGCCCGGGCTTTGGCTCTGCCCAGATGAAGAGTCCACGTGCTGACCTTACGATCAGTCACCTTGGGGGCACTGAGGGTCGAGGGGCATCTGTTTGAAATTTCCTGCCATAACAGTGCCATTTGCAGAAATGGCCAGGGAGCAAACAAGGACGGTGTGGGCTTTCTTCATCAGATGTCTCCTCTGATAGTCTTTTTTTTTTTTTGGAGAGAGGCCTAGAAAAGAAGGTGATTGCTTGGTGCTGAGCACCAGGCCTCTGTTAGGAAAGAAGACCCCAAACAGCATGTGATCCTGGGACTGGGCTGTCCCTGGAAGAGAGGCCCATGTTCCCTCAGTGGGGACCAAAGGCAAGAGCAGAAACTCCACCTGCCAATGCAGGTCACGAGACTTACTGGAGCCCCCAGTACTGGTGTGAGGAATAAATGGACAGAAAAGCAGAATTTGTATAGGTTAGATGCTGCTAGTGGAAAGGGCTATATATATGTCTAGAGGAATAAACTGAATTTATTTGTAGGTTACCTTTGTTATAGGCTAAGATCTTCAAAAGGTGGGGTTGCTGCCTGCCTGACGCCTGCCTGATAGGAAGCAGAATGGAATAATCTGTGGATGTGACCAGAGCTTGGCACCAAATAAATGGTGGATAAAGTGATAAAAACAGTGATCATCATTATTATTAATTGCATGGGGGCTATTACATATCCCTGTACACATCCAAAGTGAAGGAGAGAACCAAGTTAGCTATTGGGATGATTTAGGCTTTTAAGAGAATTTTGCCCTCAGTTACTTATTTTAGACAAGCTGTTAATTATCTGGATAATTCTCTCTGCCCTTGTATTGGCTCCTCATGGCTGTGTGACAAAGCACCACAAACTGGGTGGCTTAAAACAACAGAAATTTATTCTCTCAGTTCTGGAGGCCAGAAGTAAAAAAATCAAGGTGTTGGCAGGGCAAGGTTCCCTTTCATTTGCCCCTAAAGCAAATCCTTTGCAACAGCCTGTGTCCTTGAGGGCAGAACAGAAGTTTGTTGGGAGGTGGTGAAGGCTAGGGCTAGCGTGGTGATGCTGGGCAAGATATCCTGGCAACAGCATTACCTTGCACTTATTGAGACTTAAGAAATTCTTTCCCATGGAAGGGAAGAGATTCACTGAGAGTCTCTGAGTGGGGTTGACAGGCTTGGTCACAGATTGCATATAGGGGCTGAAGGCCAGAGAGTGGCTGATGATGACGGATTTCTTGCTTGAGAGACCGGTGGTCTTACGGACAGATGTGAGGAAGCTGGGACAGCAATTCATGCTGGGAAAGCAGCTGGTGAATTTGCTTTTAAAGACTGGATTCTGGCCTCATTAAAGTGTAGGAAGCTCCTCCCCCACCCATAGAGTCCCATGATTTACCACCATCATGGCTGTACTATTGCGCCGTGCATGTGTTTGAGGGGAGGGTGGGTAAGGTGTCAGACTTTGACATCTCTAGGATGTCAGTAGTTGGACAATAAAAGCTTCTGGAAGCCTCTGTTTTTGGTAGGTCTGCAGAGCAATTTGTACCAGCTATTTAGAATGATGGGTGGAGCTTTGAATGATTTATTATTTTCAAAGCTAGGAAAATATACAACTTCTTATGCTTAGTCAATAATTAGTGAATAATAAACTCCACCAAAGAACTTCTATAATTTTTCAAGTACCAAATGTTTTACTTCTCAGATATCTGTTTTTCTCAGTCATTGACTGCTATTCAACCATTTAACTAGTTAATATGAGCGCCCAAGGTAAATAAATGGAGACCTTTTAACCCAGAGACTTTGAGTGACAGCTTGGGCTAAACCATCAGTCTTCCACCAAAAGAAAACACAAAAGTGACCCTTAACTAAGTGAAACACAGACATGTTTTGAAGGCCAGGTAATTTATTTTTTTGAGGGAGCTGAAGGGTAAAGAATTAAATTTTATTAATTATATGTATATTTTCAGTCCGATTTAGTTTTGCAATACTGAAGGACCGCAGAGAGTGACTCAAATTATTATAAATTACAGAAGAGGTCTAGACATGGTGAGCTTTCTAAATTAGTTTCTCCCTACCTCCTGGGTCTTTGTGTTCTGTCCACAAAAATGCTTTTCTCTACAGTAGTTTTGTACAATTTCAGGACTTCATAAACACCTGAAAAAAAAAATACATAGGTTTTTTTTTTTTTTTTTTTTTTAATTCTCTCCACATAATTTGGTCTTGAAACGGAATCCCCATCACATGAACTCCTGGTTTGCACAGTCCAGGAAAATGGGATGCTGAAATATCCTAGTGGAGACGCAGTTCTACAAACTACAAACATGCTCTTGCATGTGTACGTAGACACACGTATGTGCACTCACATGATACCCGAGAAAGAAAATATCTGGCCGGAAGGCTGGGCGGTGGAAGCGGAATAAAAGCCCCAGACACACTGAAGAAAGCTCGCAGAGGCAGGCTGCCTCAGCAGTAAAACACTTTCTTATCATTTCCTCACCGCAATACTGAATTGCTCCGCTGTTCTCATGAGATTGCATATTCAGAGAATAGACTTTTCTGTTGGAAATATTTCTCCTCCAACCATGCAGGTTTTCGTTCTGCCTTATTCCTCCTTGCCCAAAGTGAGTCATTAGAAGCGTGGGCTGTGGTTCCACACTTGGCTGTGTTGAGGCGTCAGCCATGAAGGGATATGAAAGGTGCTTTGTCCGGAAAAGAGATGCATTTCTGGTGGGAAGGAGGAAGGAAGGATTAAAAGGAGGAGGCATGCCTGGTTTGCCAGTCGGCTCCCTGGCGTTACCTCAGAAGGGAATATCACTCAGAAGAGCCCAGTTAATGGGCAGGCCCATTGGGCAACTGCGGAGTGTTCAGGCATCACTGGAAACGTTGGCAGTAGTGTGCCCGTTAATTCAGATCTTGACATGTAGCCAGAGAAGACAGCGCCTCCCAATGGAACTGTGAAAATAAAACACCTTTTCCCAATGCCTCCTCTTGCCCACGAAATAAATGCTGGACCGAAAGAATATCAGTCAGAAGTGACTCCAGATTGTTGCCCACGTGTCTGGATGCCACCTGGCCAGGGCCACTCAGCAGGTCCACTCACTTCTCTGACCGCTGCCATTCACAGGCCACGGTGGCAGCCCACGGGTGCCCAGAGCACGAGCCCTGGCCCACAGGCACTTCTCAGTTGTGTCGGAAAGGAATGTTTGGCTGTAGCCCCCACCTTCCAGAAATGTCAGTCCAGTCTATTTTAAATTATTTTCTCATTAAATAGCAATGACTTTTACCATGCTTTTCTCCAAATCTGTGTCATTGTTTCTACCTGGAATAACTGATGGTGATTTCCTGCCTTTGGAAGTCCGGTTCTGTGTTCATGCTGCTGGCCTCACCCCTGGCTTCTCTCTCACCCGTCTGTGAACCCCGTCCTTCCATGCTCCAGTCTGACACCCTCCGACAGCCCCTCTCATGCCACCTGCCGTCCCCATCTCCATACGTGCCCCACTGTGGGTAGGATGGGTTCACATGTGGGATGGAGCTTCTTTGGCAGCATCTGGTCAGGATTCCATTTTAAAAGAATTATATCCAGACTTTGATAAGAATCTGCAAGAGTAAGAGTGTGAGTTTTAAATGATTGTCTGTATGGCTATTGGACTCTATGGGATTTTATATAAACTATGAACAAATATTTCCATTGGGAAACTTAAAAAAGAAATAGTCCCCAGTTGGTCACAATAAGGAAAAAAAAATGCATTCTCTGTGATTAGAGAACCCCTAGTAAATTACAGCAGGTCTGACCTGCTCTGGAAAACCTGAAAGGGCCTGCTGGCCACCGAGTTAGGTGGGTCTCCCTGTCCCAGGACTTCCACCTCTCTCAACTTCCAGTTAGGCTTCAAGGTAAGCGTCACCCTCAGGTCAAAGAGCAGTTTAAAGATGTAAATGGCCAGAAATCTTCCAGAAGTTTGCCTCTAAGAAGCTTTCAGGGTTAGCCCCAGTCTGTACTTCTAAATAGTCCTAGAAAACTCTCCCTCCAAAGCAAAAAAAAAAAAAATAAAAAAAAAAAAAAAGGTTTTATTGGTATATTTTCAGGGAGTAGCAGACCTATGAATGGAAAGGAATGAACCATTATCGAGCTATTATGACTCAGTTTTATATGTATTTATTTTGTTTGATCTTTATTAAAAGCCAATATGTGGACATGTGTTAGGGAATCTCATGGACATCCTTGACTTCAAGGATGACTGGCAAATGTAGCCTACCTGAGTACCCAGGAAGAAGAGGGACTGGGATATTTGATGAAAAACTAGTGGTCATTGCCACAGGTGCTAAGTGGTAGACTTTTTAATTCCCATTTTATAGGTAAGGAAGTTTTAAGTTATCCAAGGTAACTCAGCTAAGTGAGTGACTGAAGAAGGATTTGGGGGTGAGGTGCAGTGTATCCTGGTATCCTGGCACCTCTCCAAATTCCTGGTTAAAGCATTGCAGTAATTCTAATAGCCATCTATGGAGCATTATGCCTTTCACTTCATAATGGCACTAAGGTGTCAATGTCATTATCCCACAAGCACCAGGCAAGGGAAATGAGGGTCCAGGTTCTGTAACATACCCAACTGGAACCAAGTAGGACTGTGATGCAGACTCCTTCCTTCCAGACCCCGTAACCTATCTTTGGCTGTCCTCCTGTAATGCTTTCTACCCAGAGAATCAGCTCTAGATTCGTAATGGCAGCTGGATGCAGGCTGGGGGAGGGCCGGGTCAACTAGGTTAGCTATCAACTTTCCTTGAGTACATCGTGCCCTTTATTAAGTACAGCTTTGTTCTACTCCTGCTGTTTTAAAGCTCAATCCTCCCATCTATTCATACAGCTTTGATTGGAAGTCTAAATGGCAAAGTAGGCCTTTCTGTCGAATAATATTTACAGTACTACTGTCTCCCACATATTCACAGACATTATTCTGCAAGAAAAGAGGGGATGGGAATTATGATCTTAAACAAATGTTTGTTGACCACCTCATTACAGAGGAACTCAGGACGCTGAGGTGGGGACGTATGCCATAAGGTCCCTTGTCCTCCCTGGCTCGCAGACGGGCTGGGGAGACAGAACATGGCTATGTCACAAGATAAATGACAACACGGGGTGGAGTTTGCTGGGGGCCACAGGACCAGCGCCAGTGATGGCTGAGAGATGGTTTTTGAGCAGTCACTAATGTGCCAGCCTCAGTCCTAGGTGATTTTATAGGTTATCACATTAATCCCACAGGAATTCAATGGTGGGAATAATCACTGGGGACAGGGATGGTCAGAATGTCTTCAGAGAGGAGGTAAAGCTTGAGCTGGGCTGAATTATGTGGTGATGTTTTTCACCAGTAATGAAAGCTGGCTGAGCTGAAACCCAGAGAAGAATTTCTCACTGGCTGGCTGCTGCAGGTAGTAATAGCTTCAGTGCCCTTCAGAATGGAATTTTTCTGAGCCTGTGAAGATGGGTGAGCTGTGCCTGGCAGGTAAGCCTTCGTTCATTGCCTTCTACCCGTTGCCGTAACTGAACACGCTTTTCTTCTCTTGGTTAGTTCTTCCAAGCCTCCCGAAGTTCTAGAAGCAACCGAACGAGCAGTCCTCTGGGTAGAAATTAGGCAGGGGGTGGGGGGAAAGGTCTTTTAAGTCCTTTTCCACACGGGTGGTGGGATTGGGCAAGGAGACAGTGGGGTCTATCTGAATTACAGAGGGAGAGAATGATTCTAGGGAAGATTTCCTTTTATTTCTAAGTCCCTTTTCTGATGTCATTTCTACTGCTTATACAGAATTCAGTTGGAGTTCATGCAGGAGGATCCCAGGTTAATTGTCTTTTCCAGGAGTTAGGAAATAATAGCAAACATAGCTAACATTTACTGAGAGCTTACTATAAGCTACACCCTCCCTACGGATTATTTGATTTTATTTTTACAATAATGTTGGTCCATTTTACAGATGAGGACCCTGAGGTTTAGAGAGGTTCAATGAGTTGCTTTGGATTACACAGCTAGTAAGAGGTATACAGAGGGACTGGAACTCTCATTTTTTAAAAACTTCTTTTTTAATGTAACATCTTTATTAAGATATAACTCATATACCTTATAATTCACCCACTTGAAGTATACAATTCAGTGGTTTTTGTTGTTGTTGTTGTTTATTCAGATGTGCAACTATCGCTGCCATCAAATTTAGACCATTTTCGTCTCTTGAAACAGAAACCCTGTACCAGTTAGCAGTCACTCCCTGTTTCTCCCCAGCCCCTCTCTCCTTCCAGGCAACAGCTTACTTTCTGTCTCTCTAGGTTTGTCTCTTTCATACTAATGGACTCATACATTGTGTAGTCTTTTGTGACTAGCTTCTATCACTCAGCAAATGCATTCTAGGTTTGTCCAAGTTGTTGCACGTATCAGTACTTCATTCCTTTATATGGTTGAATAATGTTCCACTCTATGGATATACCACATTTTATTTATTGATTCCTTGATGGACACATGGGTCGGTTCCACTTATGGCTGTTAGGAACAACGCTGCTATGAGTCTTCATGTCTAAGTTCTTGTGTGGGTGTATGTGTTCATTTCTCTTAGGTGTATACCTCCAAAGGGGAATTGCTGGATCGTATGGTAACTATGGTTAACCTTGGACGAATTGCTAGACTATTTTCCAAAGCAAAGGCACCAATTTACATTCCTACCAGTATGAAATCCTCTGTGTTGACCACAAACAAGATAATTTATACCTTCGCCACTTATTTGCACACACACACACACACAAAAATCCATACAACTTAGTAAAGCTCTAATAAAACCAATTAGAAACCAGAGCGTTTTCTTAATGAGAAATCTTAAAGCCGAAGTTGGGTTTGGAGGCTTTGTGCTTTTTGATTTGAAGACGTCAATTGAGCCAAGTGATGAAGAGGTATATGATGAGGACTGCCGTATTTGTGTTTCCCTTGATTCCCTGAGGCATTAGGGGGATTTTTCTGCTTATTTCTAAGGCTGAGTGGTTTCTAGCAGTCCTTGTGCAGGCGCTGCAACAGCCCAGGATTGTCTATTATTCTGAAAAGCCATTGACATTTGCGGAAAGACCGCACACAAAAGGAGACATGCATAATGTCTATGCATATGTCATGCTGGTCTTGAAAAGTTAGGTACTCCGCCATCAAGTTCACTGCCACTTGATTGCAAGTGACACAAACCTCAAGGCCATTAAAAAAAAAAAGAAATAATAATAACAATAAAAAAAGAGAAACACAGAAAGTGAATTTTTTTCCCTCTTGCAAGAGATTTTTGAAAGGGTCCCAAAAGGTGATTTTCAACAAGGTATACTTGAGTGAGTCTTGAAGCTTGCTGTCTGGGTATGGAAGAGCATTTCTTGAGTGCTTATTTTGAGTGCGCTGGGCGGATATGAGGAGAACAGAAGCCATGGTCTCTGCCCTTTGGGAATTTCTATCCTGTGTTATTACAGAATAACTCAAGGCTAAGCTGTGATCGTAAATGCTACAGGGGTGGAAAGGGAAGAGAGAGAGAAGGGAGAGAGAAGGGAGAGGTGGCATGTGCTGGAGGGGCAGCTAAGAAAGCCAATGCTGGATGTGGGAACAGCCAAGCCAGGACTTAAACTGGAAGGAATGACATGACTATTCCAGGTGGGGGCAGCGGTGCCAACATGACAAAAGCCAGAATGTATGTAGGGGCCAGGGGACAGATGTGTAGGCTGGAGAAGAAGGTATATCCAAAAGTCAGAGAAAAGTTTAGCAGCAGTGCATCATGGCAAGAGCCCCGGACAGTGAATGTGGACCCGGATTCCGCTTTCAGTTCTGCTGCTAGCTAGTTTTTAATGCAGGCTCTGTGATTTAGCAACTTGGGGCTTCTGTTTCTTAATCTATAGACTATGAAAGTTGGACTGGTCCTGTTCTCAAAATTGGTTTCACATTACAATCTCCTGAATGTTTATTTAAAATACAGATTTCTGGATCCCAGCCCTGGAGATCATGTTTCCATAGGTATGAGGTAGTGGTTCTCTTGGCTACACATTAGAGTCCCTCCGGGAACTTTTAAAACTAGTGATGTCTTGGTTACACCCCCAGAGATTCTAAGCATTCAGTGGGTCCTGGGTGCAGCCAGATATGTTCGGAGTGCACCCAGGTGATTCCAATGGGCAGTGAGGCTGAGAACCATGATATCTGGTCAATTCTGAAGTGCTGAGGGCTGGCTAGAGACTCCAGCCCTCCTGGAATGGAAGGGCTCTCACCCCTTTCTGGCTCTGAAGGACTTTGATTCTGTGAAAAGTATGCTGGGATCATGCAGCAGAGGGCCTTCCATGCTGGACTGAGGGATCTGTACTTTGTTTTATAAGTAGCAGGAGACATGTCAGATGTTTGAGCAGAGCAATCATTTAAGACCTCTCCTCTGTGTACATTTCATTGCTTTGGAGCATGATCGCCACCATCGGGGAAAGAAAGGAAAAGAGCAAACTGCCTCTTTAGTCAGGCTTCTGGCTGGAAAGAGGTGACTGGTGCCAATTCCATTGTGTGACAGGGTCTTGTGTCTCTGTGAAGCACAGACATAGCCAAGGGGGATAAATGCCCAAGACATGACCTGAGGCAGTGGGGCATGGAGCATGACCTTCACTAAAGTCATCATCTTTACTCAAAGAATAGGTGCTACTGGTGGACCAGAGACAGTGGTAGATAGGGTGGATTTTAAATTATATTTTAAATTACACTCCCTTTCCAATTCTCCTTTTAATCTTCAGATGAACAAGATGAGTCTCTGTTGACCAGTAGTTTGGCTCTGAGCGCTTTCTGACACTTGCCGATCTACTCTCTTGACAGCAGACCCCAGGCTTAGAGCCCCAGGCAGGTTATGTATCTAGCTAACATTTAGCAAGAGTGTCTCTCCTTATCTAAACCCTCCTGGTCCCTGAGTTTCAGGGAGGTCAGACAGGGAGAGTTTGGTTCTTATTTCTAGCCCCTGACGTGATCTTTCATTTACAGCACTGACTCAAAGTTTGCTTCTTGAATAAATTTGAGTGAAAGCATGAGTTGATTTAAAGAGAACTGTTAATAGCACAGATGGAAAGGTGAGGCAGAAAGGAAATAAAATTGTGAAGGAGTATACTAATAAACGACTTTCAGGAAACACTGGTGGGATCTTTCCAGAACCTGGACCTGGAGGAGGAAGCCCCAATCTGTGCTCTTAATGCTGGCAGGTCTCCTCACGTCTCTTGTCTGTAACAGTTGAGGACTCCACTAGATAATCTTTAAAATTCTTGCCAGGTCTGAAATTCTATGTTCCTGTGACAATATTTCTAAAATACAGCCCCTTCCCCAGGAGACTGATCATACCTGGTTATTCACCAGTGGTCATGGCATGCTCCCACCCCTACCCTGCCCCCCATCTCCCATTCGGTGTGGAAAGCTTGCAGGCAGCTCCCTGGGATGAACCCTGGCAGGATTCCTGTGGGACCACCAGCTCCAGTGTTCCTCAGATTTGCAGGGCAGGGATATTTTAAGGAATGTGGGCCCTTCAGTCTATAACATAAAAAACTTTCAAGGGGGAAAAAATCAAAACAAAACACACAAAGTAAAACAAAACAAAACTAACAAAAACCAAAACAAACCAAATTAGCCTTGTAGTTAACAACTGAATATCCCCCCAACTTTCCTTTTTTTTTAGGGGGAGGATGTATATGTTAGGGAACAGAAGATGAATTCTATTTGAAATGTGTTTGCTGCCACTGTATCTTGGCTTCATTGGACCAACATGGAAAAATACCTCTTCAATCTCTCCCTTAACCATCTCCTCCCACCCAAAAGCTAGTGCCCACAGATATTGTTCCATAGATCATTTGAAAGGAATTTTGTGGTTCTCTAAGTGTGCGGTTCTCAGATACTAATGTATATAAAAATCACCTGGGGAGCTTACTGAGCTGCAGGTCCTTGGGTCCCAACCTCAGCAATCTGACTGAGCAGGTTGTGAGAGGGGCCCAGGAAGCAAGGATTCCAGGTGATTTTAATGTTGATGGTCTGCAGACTGCCCATCCAGAAGTCCTGCGCTAAGGGAAGGTATGTGATGCATGCAGTGACTTCTCTGTTACTATATGTCCTCAAAGTCTCTAGCCAGAGAGAGCCATCCTTAGTATTGTGGTGTATGAACCTAGACACGCTCCCCTTTCTTCCCTCATTTTTACTCAGACTTCAAATGAATATCAAGGTCAACCTGATGTGATCAATATCCCAACAACAGAGGAAGGATAATGTAATGGTTTAAGGGCATAAGTTCGGGCAGTTCAAAGCCTGCTTTCAAATCCTTATTTTCTAGCTTTGTGATCTTGGGCAGGTTGCTAATTTCTCCAGTCTCAATTTCCTCATCATTAAAATGAGGATCACAACAGGGTTAATTGAGTTAAGCCCCTCGTACGAGGGAGGCATTCAATGAAGGTTAGCCTTTATTAGTATGGTTGTTAGTTGGGAGGAGAAGAAAAGGGCAGGAGGGGGCGCCTGAGTGGCTCAGTCGTTAAGCTTCTGCCTTCGGCTCAGGTCATGATCCCAGGGTCCTGGGATCGAGTCCCACATCGGGCTCCCTGCTCGGCAGGAAGCCTGCTTCTCCCTCTCCCACTCCCCCTGCTTGTGTTCCTGCTCTCGCTGTCTCTGTCAAATAAATAAATAAAATCTTAAAAAAAAAAAAAGAAAAGGGCAGGAGATGGGAGGTGTCATGAGGTTGGAGCTTGGATCCCAAGGGTTTCGCGTGACCAGGGAGAAAGGCAGAGTTCCTTCTGAGAAGGGATGTGCATGTGTAACTTCTCATCTTTATCCCATGCGAACTTCTTTGGCTTAGTGCCCCGAGTAGCAGCAAAAGTCAAGTGTAATGTGGGGATGGAGCAGGAGGGAGCTACTGTGCTGTCTCCAGCATTCTACAAGGTGGGTCTCAGTTTGGCATTCACACCACAGAGATCACGCAACGTTAAGTTCCTGGGCATTAGAGGGTACTCGGGGATATCATGGTGCTCACAGCCAAGTGTCCCATCTGCAAACCTACCATGACTGTGTCCTGGGCTATTCCCAACAGAACATCCCCTGGACAGCCTCCAGCACTCTGGGGGTGGGGGTGGGGTGGGGTGGGTAATGCCTCCTAAAAATGGTTTAATGAGAAGGACTCAGCACACAAAACGTAGTTGCTTCCAGAAAGCCAGTGGGGTTTTGTTAGCACATCACTCAGGGTTCTGACACACATTCTCTGATTTGTTTTGTCTGCAGGTGCCTACCAAAGTCTGTGCACAAATAGTGCAGGCATGAGGGATGAGAAAAAAATCCCCCTTATCCTTTTGCTATGCGAAAGTACTGTACCTTGACTTTGGCAGAGAAGGCAAACCTTTCTTTCCGGGAGACTCAGGTGTGTCTGAATCTCAGGGAGTGAATTGAGTTTGTTTGAGCTCTTACCATGTTTTCTTTGAGTGGTAAAACCTGCTGACAAGGAAAATGGATAAATGCAAAGAGTAAGACGAAGGGGATTTCATATACAGAGGATGGAAAATTCAAAGTGGCCAGTGTAGCTGCTGATCCCTCTTGGCATTTGGTGACCCAGAGGAGGAAGGATACTGGCTTTCCAAACTGGCCTCACTGCCCCTCCTTCTCCAACCATCATTCAGGAAAGGATGAGATAGAAGGGAGCAAGTGCAAGGACAGAGCAAGGAGTTGCATTTTTGGTACAAACTTTTGATGTTTAACACATTTGGAATTTTTTTTTTTTTTTGGTCACATTTGGAATTTCTTTTAAAAAAGATTTTATTTATTTATCAGAGAGAGAGAGCGCGTGAGAGAGCATGAGCAGGGGGGAGAGGGAGAAGCAGGTACCCCACTGAGCAGGGAGCCCGACATGGGGCTCGATCCTAGGACCCCGGGATCATGATCTGAGATGAAGACAGACCCTTAACCAACTGAGCCACCCAGGCTTCCCACATTTGGAATTTCTAAACTCACCTTCTAGTCTTGGAGTCCAAATTTATGATATCTCCCAAATAATAGAAAAAGAATCTGACTACCGAAGTCAGATGTTATTTTAAACACCAGTAGTAATGACTTTTACTGGAGGTGCATGGTGTTAAAATGTACAGATAAACCAGAAATTCACCACCTTCCAAAGTCCTGAGCCACACCTTCCCCCCACCTTGGCTGCTTTTCTTTCCAGCCACCAGGATACACTCTTTTCCTGCCTTGTTGCAGCTCCAACCATTTTTCCTCCTGCTCTCAGCCAATATGAATCCAATAAGGGGCCTCCCTCTGTGTCACCAAACAAACCCCAGCTCCTGATGCAGAGGAAAGATGCAGAGTCCTGACCCCAGCCAATAATAACAATGTTATAACATGTTCTAGATTTGCCTCTTAGGCGCGCGGCTTTGCTTTCCCCACCTGCCTTTAATTTTTTCTCTTACCACAAGCCGATAGAGATATGCATCAAAGACCTATCAGATGAGTGCACTCAATAGAACTGAAATGCTCAGTCCATCTAATTTGGCAAATTCTAAATAGCTACCTTCAACTAAGTTCAAAGAATATCATTGTTCCTATGTTCTTTCTTAAAAAAAAAAGGAGGGGGAAGCTCTTTTGGCTAACTGAATCAAGACAAGCCACTGAGAAAATGTAGCAAGGTATTTTAAAAAAATTGGAAAATACAAGAAAATTGAAAGTTAACAGAATGTTTTCAAGCAGTAATTTAAGTTTTCACAAAGGCTTAGGGTTGGTCCATATTCTGATGTCGCTGAAATATCCCTGATTTAAACATAAGTACTTTAATAACTAGTTAGGGAAAGAAAAACTTTCTTTCCCAGGCAAGCAGCAATAGAAAACTTTCTGTTAGATTCCTTTGATTACAATAGTTCTTTGTTAGCAGATTGTAACTTTGCCTCAGGGCTGTTGATAAGCTCCTAAAATCAAGAGGACCTGTCCTTCCCGTGAAGTGTTCACCTTGAAGATGGATTGGAAAGAAAATAAATGCCTAGCTCTTAAACTTTATTCTTATTTGTCTTTATGCATCTCTTTGCCTGAGAAGCCTGACAAAATCAACATTAGTGTGGAAATAACGTAAAGCCAAAGCATACTGAATAGAAAAGATTATTCACACTTGTTGCTTGGGAACCCTTCTGAAATTAGGAAATAATTAGGTGTGTCCTTGCTGCTCAAAGCAGAAGTTGGGCAATTATCAGATTCATTTGTGTAAGTGGGTTATCAGGAGAAAAATATCCACTTTGGAGACCTACATTATTTAGCCTGATTTTCTAATGATCAAATGAAGTAAGTACTGGATCACTAACTCATTTGGAAAAGGGTAGCTAACTTTGTCTTTGGGTCTCACCCAGGAGTTGATCCATCAGAGAATGAGCCAATTATTTTATAATTCTATTATGATTATTATTTTGTAATACTATTATTTTGTAGTACTAAGGATTTTGTAATGCTTTTTCCAGCTACAGAAATTCTAGGCGTTCATAATTGAGAAGGAACTTGAAAGATGATTCCATTTCCTCTCATTTTACAGTCAAAGGCATAGAGACTCAAGGTTACACACCTAGCTGGTCAGGATTAGAACCCAGAGGTATGAATTCCTAGGCCAGTGGACTTTCTGTCCCCTCCCATTGCCTTATTATTTGTTGAGTATAGACTTTGGCTGGGAGGAACAAAGGAACTGAGATGCATTGTAACCTGATCTTGTGCATCCTATTCTCCCTGCCCTGGGTCCTCCTATCTGTGTCCCTTCCAATCCATTGGTTACAGTGATCAAGGGGAAAGGACGGAGAAGAAAGATGAGACACGTAGAAAGAGAGGGATTAAGAAAGATTTGGATAGAAAGCTAGAGAAGGAGTCCAGGGAAATGGCTAAGTCAGATGGGGTGGGTTCCACTCCGCCCAAAATGGGAGGAGGGGGCCAACTCCCCTTCTCTCTTCCCTACCCCCATGCCAGCACTGCTTGCTAAGCGTTTCTTCCACACTTCATCTCCATTTCCCCCTCCAGTGGATGAGTGTTTTCATTCCTGTTATGCCTGAGAAAGTTCCAAAAATACACAGAGAAAGTCTGGTTAAATGGTATTTAGAATTGGCCCCAGAACAGAAACTGCTTTGAAAAGGAGCTTGTTTTCAGTGTCTGTTTGTTTGCCAGGATCCAGCATCACTGTGTAGGCTTGGGGTTTGAAATAAGTACTCGAGTATCTGTGTTTTATTCCAACTAGTCTCAAACATTTAAGTTTTTCTCCTTGCCTAGGCCCATTTTCATGATAATACTGCAGTTAGACTTCCCAAGACTTTTAACCAGGCAGACAGGAGTTGAATCCTGGCTGGACCCCCCTATGAAACTTTGGGCAAATTTGTTAATCCCTATAGGCCCTGGTCTTCTCACCTGCAATGGGAATCATATTATATACCTCCTGGAGTTAATGAGGAGTAAATAAGATAATGTTAAGAGGATTCCCATAGTGTGTGACATGGAGTCAAAGCTCTGTAAGTGGCCATTGGCATCACCATCATCATCATCACCATCACCATCATCATCATCATCATTATCATCATCATCATAAGTTATAGCCATGCCCTGGGACTTGACATGTATCTGCTTATCAAAATGTTAACCTAATCAGAAGCTTTCATAGAATAATCTGGAATATTATTTCTATTTTGGTGAGGGTATAACTATAAGTATTGGGTGAAGTTTAATTTTCCTTAGATGCATATTTTTGAAGGATTTGGGCAGAAAGAGAGTTTCTGTATAGAGAATGGAACTTCCCAAGTGGTGTCATCAGGGACTTCTGGGAATGTTTACTTTGCTGTGCCCATGACAAGACCTGGAATTATACCATTTTGGGTTCAAATCCTGGTGCCTCCATTAACTAATTGTGGACCTTGGCAATCTTGGACTCCACTGAGAATGCTTTGGTGGGAACTGATTTACAGGTTACTAGCCCATATGAGGGCTGGCTGAAGAGGTGGTAGGGGGAGCATAACCAGAAACCTTTAATAGGTATTGATGGTATTGGTATTAATAATGGGCAGGCAAGGGATCCAAAGGTGGGAGAGGGGCACAGGCTGGAGAATTTGCATAGCCGGGGTTCCTATAATTGCCCAGGATATGCAATTTTGCAGGAAAGCCAGAGCCAGGCAGATCTCAGAGCTTTTAAAAGAGTGACAGATGGGACCCACATATAGCCTGGACTCTGTGTTTGGGTCTGTAAGTCACCATGACGTGGGACAAATTCCTTGACTTTTCTGATCCTCCGTTTTCTTGTGTGTAAATGGGGACGCTAACCACTTCCCTGCTTGCCCTGCATCGTGTCTAGTGAGACTCAAGGTCATTGCATGAAAGCACTTTGTAAAGTTGACCTGCAATTGAGACATGTTCATAATTTTTTCATACCAGAGGAGATGACTGAGCAATCTAAGATCAGACAAGATCGGGCACGTTCAGGGTGGTCTGACCGTAGACAAATGACTGAGTAATCCGTATCTCACTTCTTCCTGCTACCCTTTCCAATACATCCTTTTCCATTCTCCTCATTTCCACTCACTTGAGGATTGGGCAGTGTGCTCCTTAGTGCCATATAACAAAATATAAGAAAAGCAGTTAAAACGATATATTTACAGGACTTACCAACATGCAAAGGAAAAAATGGCTCCCTTTTTAATTATATTAGACAAAAGGTAAATAAATGATTAAATTGAATTTGGCATTTGCAGTCAGAAGAGGGCTTTACTTTTTCCTAATAACCTTAAAACCAAAGACTTGACAAAATTACCTGATTTGACAGCTGTAGGACAGATTTGCGGTTAGGGTGGGGCATGATGATGGAGACTTAGAATTGAAAAATCAACTGGAGGGATTAAAGTCTGGAAAATGCCTACAGAACCGATTCAGTTCTGCAAAGGAAATTTCCGTATCGGAACAGCTCACTTGACCATATGCATTATAGCTCTGCCTGCCCCTGGTTTTAACTTTTATTAGGTTATTCCATCTGGCTCCTGGTCACCATAAGAAAGTATTATATGTGAGGAATCTCTGCAGACTGAGGTTTTAGTTCACTGAGAATTTTGATATTTCCACTTATCTTTATTGGGCTGCTTGTAAAGAGATTGAAGCTCTTTAACCAAACACTGTCTATAAGTCCATATGGAGAGAAGATGATGGCTAAGTGATTAAGCTGTTAAAATGGAGAAAATGCAGGATCCATTAACGGTCAGAAGGAAGACATCAGGTGGTGCCCTGAGCTATTTGGCTGCTTGTCGGGGCTGCCTAATGAGAGTGGGGTGTGTGTGTGTGTGTGCACATGCGTCCATGATATCCACCTTGGGTAAAATTGTGATTGAGGCTAAGATACTTTTTCTCATTCCTCCTTCTTTTTTGTGTGTTTCTTCTCCCTGCTTCTCTTTTCTGGTCCAATAATTATTCTCTCCCTGTCTGCTTCAACCTTTGTTTAAAATCTGCAGTAGGCGCTTTGCTTTCCTACACACCCAAGTGTCATTGATCATTAATAGTGTAGAGTGGTATTCATGGGGGTGTGGGAGCCACTTGCTTTGCCAAGTTCTTGCTTCAAAGAAACTCTTGGGCCAAAAAGGGTGGAAATGTTGACCAGGATATCAGGGGCAGAGGTCTAGTGCTTGGAAAAGTCACTCCACTCAAGGATCTGATGATATTTTACTTGGAGGAGCTCTTGAGACCAACGGAAGTGAGAACCATTCTGGGGAGCAGGAACAGTGAGGAGGGGGAGGACTGGTGTGGGTTCACTGCAGTGTGCAGGACTAACAGCAGTGGAGGCAAGCCCCAAGGAGAGGATTTCATCTCAGCTCTCGGGAGAAGGGCCCCAGGATGTGAGGGAGTGAGCTTTGAGGCCCTGACAGGACTGTGAAGGGCATTCTTGTAGTGAGTGGGAGTAAGGGAGGTGACACACTAAGGCCCTTCCAACTCCAAGTACTAGGACTCATCCACACTCCTTCAACCAGTTTTGGGCTGGCAGGGAGGGGGTCAGCCCTCTAGTCAAAATCAGTCTGTATTTTCACTAGAAAATGCAGTTTTCCTTCTGCTCTGTCATGTTGGGAAAGCAATATCAGGCTTTGGACAAAGTTTAGCTGTGCCCCCCTTTTCCTGCCAAATGTTGGTTTTTCCTTCTTCATCACTGTTTCGTTCTCTCTCTTTATATTTTTAAAGATTTTATTTATTTATTTGACAGAGAGAGAGATATCGAGAGCAGGAACACAAGCAGGGGGAGTGGGAGAGGGAGAAGCAGGCTTTCCGCCGAGCAGGGAGCCTGATGTGGGGCTCAATCCCTCCCTGGGATCATAACCTGAGTGGAAGGCAGATGCTTAATGACTGAGCCATCCAGGCGCCCCTCATTCTATATTTTTAAAGGGGTGGTCGGATAGCTTGAATTTGCTAATTTAGACTTTCACAATTTCCTGGAGACTAAATAAATTCCTGTCTTGTAAGTTGCAGTTCTCAAGTGCAAGGTCATTCAGATGACATGAGATACAGCGGAAAATGGCATCATTCTCATTTTCAATAAACATCTCGGGTTAGTATTCATTTGAGATATTAACAGCGCTCAGAGTAAACACCAGGGTTTTATCCCCTCATCTAAATGGGCATTAGCTCAAGATATGTCCCTTCTGTTTTGTCATGATTCATAAATCACCCGCCTGTAAAAATCAAAGGCTGAGAATATTTGGTTACCTGTGGCAATGATGGACTTTCTATCAATGACATTTGCCTTCCTGCCCTGGGTTCTTCTTAAGTACTGGAGCCTTTCTCCCTTCACCTTTGACCTGGACTTCCTGCCCCAGCATAAACATCTCTCCTTTATTCTGACAGATGCCTGTAGAAGAGCAGTGAAATGTTACGAGATTTGGGTTTGTTTGTGTTTATTTGGTTCCTCTGCAAAGTGGTCTGGCTCAATGTAATCAACATTGTCCCTCTGCTTTGTTCAATGGGTTCTGAGTAATGATGTGCAGATGCCAAACATGACGTGTTTGGGCACAAGATAGTTTAACTCTAGTCTTATTTATGCCTCGTTACTTGATGGCATTAGGGGTCTTGTCTCCAAGAAGCCAGCTCAGAGAGAAAACCAGCCACTGCTCAGCACACTCTCAGTGCAAATGCATGCTATTAAAGGCTAGAGCGCTCACTGAGCTATCAGTTCCAAGTTGGAGCACTTAAGAACTGAGCTAAATCATTGTGACCTTTCTTTATTTTTTGTTTCTTTTCTTAAATGACAGTTATGAGTCTGTCCCTCAATTCACACCATCTGACATAGGGCATTTAGAAGCTTGGATTGTTTAAGGAGACCATTCAAAGGGTCTTGAAGTTGGGAGTTTGGACTTAAGCTCAGCCTGTAAATATCTTGTTAACATTCTGATTATGGAATCTGATGGGTGGGAGGTCGCTATGCTGCTCCCTTGGTGACCCCCTGGCATTAAGTGTCATTACTATGAACAACGGTCTTCCCTTGACCTCAGATATCCCAGATATTGTGGTAAAATGTACACAACACAAAATTTACCATTTTAACCATTTTGAAGTATATGGTTCTATGGCATTAGTACATTCTCATTGTTCTGTGACCATCACCATCATCCATCTCTGGAACTTTTTCATCTTCCCCAACAGAAACTCTGTACCCATTAAATGTTACCTCCTCATTCCCTCCTCCCTGCAGCCCCTGGCAACCACTCTTCTGCTTTCTGTTTCTATGAATTTGACTGCTCTAGGATGTCATATTCCTGGGGGACCATGAACGCTTCCCTTTTACCCCCAGGTGATCACCACTTCTCTCCCTGGAGATGTCTGTTGCTGGTAGTGTGATGCAAATTTCCAGTTTCCTTCTATGCATTTCCATGCTTACATACCTCCATATATACATGTTTCTTTAAAAAAAATCAGAGTGCACAGTATTCTAACTGTTCTACAATTTGTTCCTTTCATGTCACAACATGTCTTGGAAATCATTTAGGGTTTAATTCCTCCTTCTGCTGGCATTATAGTAGTCCATAATATAGATATACCATAATTTATTTAAATTGCTCCTGAATTGATGTTTAAATTTCCAGTGTTTCACTATGATCCATGATCGAAAGCACTACACAACTTATAACATCCTCCTTTTGTGCACATGGGCAAGTATTTTTTTAAAGCCTGATTCCTAGAAGTGGAATCGTTCAGTTAAAAGGCATGTGAACTTACAATTTTGTTAGATGCTGCCAAATTGTTTTTCAAAAAGGCATTGCTAGGTTACACATTCCCTAAATGAATGATGATGTTGCATTTCCTGGCATCCATTCCAACATTTGATATTGTTAGTCTTTTAAACTTCTGCCAATCTGACAAGAAAACCCTTAAAAATTGCTATTCACATTTATTTACTATTGTGAGAAAAGAACCCAAAGAAGGAATAGAAAAGAGCTGAGGGTCAGAGGGGGAGAAGGGAAGGGAAGTGGGGGGGATCATTCTGGAGGTGGCGGGACTCCCTTAGGAATGTGCAGGGGCTGGATGAAAAACATCGAAAACAGATATTCCCAAAGACATTTGCTTGGCTCACTTCTGGTGCATCTATCGTGTGGCCTCTTGCTGCGTGGCTGGGGAGTGACCCAAGGCTGTCTACCCGCCATGAGTTGGCCACAGTTGCCTCTGTTCACGGCAGAGGCCAACACATGTGTGATCTCAGAAACAACAAGGCTTTGAGCTATCCCAGGGCTTCCCTTAAATGTGCTTCACCCTCCATGGTCCCTCTGCCTGGACTGCTCTCTCCCCAACTCATCTGCCCAATCCGCTCATCCTGAAGTCACTTTGAATGTCACTTCCTTAGAAAGACCTTCCCAAAGTCCTACCAGTCCAGTGCTTTTCCTTCAAAGTGCTTGTAACGATTGTAGTGAAATGTTTTTCCAGTGATTGTCACTGTTGATAACTGTAAGGAAAGTTTGTCTCTTCCTCTAAAGTATAAGCTCACTGAATATAAGAAACAAGTACATCAGAGTCATCATGATAGTCCTGTGGCTGGCACATAGTAGGCACTCATTAAATATTTGTTGGATGAATCAAGGAAAGCCAGGCACTTGCAATATAGAGAGAGCATCACTACTCTTGATTTGCAAATGACAAAACTGCAGTCGAGAGTGCATATATTACTTACATATGTTGAATGATTGCTGGGTGCCAAGCACAGTTCTCAGCACTGTACTCAGTGCTCAGAGCAGTGATTGGTGCTTGTTTGAATCATTGCACCTCAAAGCAACCCTACCAGGTAGTTGGTATCTTTATCTCCATTTTATAGGTGGGAACATAAAAACACAGAGCCTTTCCTGGGACTAAATCGAAACAATTTACTTGCATCATAGCTAGAGTTGGTCCCTGACAACTCTGTAAGGAATGGAAGATGAGTCCTGCTTCTGCTCCCTTCCCTGGTAAGGGAGTTCCATACACTGGACTTGCTTGTCTTGGTCCATTTCCTTTGAAGGCTGGTAGGTGATTGGCTAACTGCTCTCAAATAAACCAAATGGGCCAGGGTATTAGTGATCTAATTATCCTACTAGGGTCCTAAGCATTTATTTTTAATTATTAATTAAATAAAAATCATATCATATAAATATTCATATTTATAATTAATAAACAGTATTTTAAAAAAAGATTTTATTTATTTATTTGACAGAGAGAGCACAAGCAGGGAGAGCAGCAGGCAGAGGGAGAGGGAGAAGCAGACTCCCCACTGAGCAGGGAGCCTGATGTGGGGCTCAATTCCAGGACCCTGGGATCATGACCTGAGCCGAAGGCAAATGCTTAACTGACTGAGCCACCCAGGTGCCCTAATAAACAGTATTATATTAGTTTTAGGTGTGCAATGTAATGATTCAACAATTCTGTACATTGCTCAATGCTTATCAGGATAAGCATACTCTCCATCCCCTTTATCTATTTCACCCATCCCCCCACCCACCTTCCCTCTGGCAACCATCGGTTTGTTCTCTGTATTAGGAGTCTGGTTTTTTTGTTTATCTCTTTTATTGTTTGTTTTGTTTCTTAAATTCCACGTAAGAGTGGTATCATATGGTATTTGTTTTTCTTTTGTGTGGCTTATTTCACTTAGCATTATACCCTCTAGGTCCATCCATGTTATTGCAAATGGCAATTTCATCCCTTTTATGGCTGAGTAATATTCTATTGTATCACCTATCTATCTATCCATCTATCTATCTATCATCTGTCCATCCATCCATCCACACCCCACATCTTCTCTATCTATTCATCTACTGTGGGACACTTGGGTTGTTTCCATATCTCCACTATTGTAAACAATGTTGCAATAAACATAGGAGTGCATATATCTTTTCAAATTAGTGTTTTCATTTTCTTTGGGTAAATACCCAGTAGTGGAATTACTGGATCATCTGGTAATTCTATTTTTAATTTTTAATTTTTGGGGAACATCCACACTGTTTTCTACAGTGGCTGCCCCAGTTTGCATTCCCACTGACAGTGCGGAAGGGATCCCTTTTCTCTCCATCCTCACCAACATTTGTTATTTCTTATGTTTTTGAGTTTAGCCATTCTGACAGGTGTAAAGGGATACCTCATTGTGGTTTTAATTTGCATTTCTCTGATGCTTAGTGATGTCGAGCATTTAAAAAGAGGATTCCTGGGGGAAACAGCTTAACCAAAATGGATGGAAATTCTGGGGCTGTTGCAGACTTGGGAAAGATTAGAGGGTTTCCTCGCCCTTCCTGACATCACATTGGAGAGTGCTCAGTCCCCAACTCTCCTCCCAGAAGAGTCTGGTCTTGCTCGTGGCTCTGTTTGTCTTGTTACCTGTCTAAGCTAAGAATGCTCATACAGGGGAGATTGAGTTGTTTCATAGAGACGGATGAAGGGCCTGAAGACTTTTGCTTTCTCTCTCCTGAGGTCTAGAAGGCATTTAAAAATCACATTTCCAGTCTCAAAATAGAGACAAAAATCTACTTTAGTTCATTTAATTTCCTTTTTTTATATCCCAGATTTTTCACAAAGGGAGTTGGCCAGACCTATTCTTGACTGCTTTGAGTCAGCATGGGACGATGCAAAGAGCGTGGATTCTGGGATTTGCCTGGCCGGAGTCTGAGACCCAGCTTTGCTGCTTTCTGTGTTTTAAGCTTTCTGATCAGCAGTGTTCCCTTCTGTAAAATGGGAATGGTGATTACTACTCTGTAGTGATTGGGAGGATTAGAATAATATCTGGACAGCACCTAACAGAAAGTCTCACAGATCTCAGGCAAGCATCAAATAATAGCTACAAGTTTTGGACTTAAAGGGATTTACAAAGTCAAGGTTTCAGGCCAGTGAAATCTCCTAAATTCTGCCCTTATTAAATTTATTAGGTTTTGCAAGACTTTTAGAAGCATTGATGTATATATGACACACGTGCTTTATTTCTACCTCCTCTTAATTCAGTTTATATTACGACATTATGAAAAAATGTGTGATTCATCTAATAGTCACATTAGTCCCGGAGAATGATTTTTAAAATTAGTATGTATCTTTCAGTTATTTATATATCTTAAAATCCCTATCTGTATTTTCTCTCTTTAGCTACCCATAAAGCCATTAAGAATTTATTGAGAGTCATTTTCCTGGGACTGTATTCAGGCTCTATTTCTGAAAGCATGACAATTGCCTTTTAAACTTTTAATGATGTAGGATGATTTTTATTTCTAACATTAAGATTTTCAAATGATATATGTGCAATGAATGTAAATAGCAATGATAAGTATCACATAGTTTGAAAAATTTCAGTGGCTGTTTATACCCAGGCCAAAGTAGATCGGAGATTGAATATAATGAGAATAGGGAATATGGTTCAATAAGAGAATTTAGCCTGCAGAGATTGGTTGGACACCTACCTTTCTTGATTTTTGTGTTCTCAGGATCTAGCACACGGTAGGTGCTGAACAGGTATTTATTACATGAATGCATGGATAAGAATCATTTCCGTATCTCTACGCCATGTTGACCTGTGTGGCTACTATACATCTTAAGCCTTTTACTAAACTTTTTGTTTATTCTGCATACTTTTACTGAGTGTTTACTATATGCCAAGCACTGAGTTTAGGGATACACTGACGAGCAAAACCAGATACAATCATTCCTTGCTCTCTTGGAGCTTATGTGCTTAGGAGAGCCAGGCATCATGTGGATAAAAATAAAATCAAGACCAGTGCAGTTCAGTAAGGGAGAAAACCAGAGTAGCTGGTGGGTAGAAGTAAGGGAGTAGTTTGTGGCCTGCGAAGGCTCTGGAGAGGTGAGCAGAGGACAGGCCAAGTAAGGCCATTGTGAAGGAATGAACTGTATTCCCCCAAATTCCTATCTGAAGCTCTGCCCCCAATGTGACTGTATTTGGAGATAGGGCCTTTAAAGAAATAAACTAAGGTTAAATGAGGTCATAAAGGCGGGGCCCTCATCCAATAGGACAGGTGTTCTTATTGGAAGAGAGACACTAGGGCTGTGTGTGCACAGAGGAGAGCTCACGTGAGGACACATGGAGAAGTCTGTTGTCTGCAAGCCAAGGTGAAATCAACCTTGTGTCAGTACCTTATTCTTGGACGTCCACTCTCCAGACGGAGAAAATGAATTTCTCTCATTTAAGTCACTCAGTCTGTGATATTTTGTTATGGTCTTGAAAGCGAATACAACCATATAGGCCACGTTGAGGAATCTGGTTGTTACTCCAAAAGCAATGAAAAGCAGTGGAAGATTTTGAAACAGGGGTTAGCATGATCAGCTTTGTGTTTTGGAATGATTACTCTGGCCACAATGAGAAAACCAATTGGGGTAAAAAGTTTCAGGAGTCCCAATCTCAAGTCTAATTCTGTTTCCATTATGCTGCTGAGAATTGGTCTCAAACACAGAGTTCCATCCCCGGTGGGTTTTGGGAAGGATGATGATAAAGCCCCACGGTTTGGTCACCAGTAACGGCTGCTACAGTTTATGGAAATCTTTTCTTTGACTCCATGAAACCACTGAGCAGAAAGATTCCTGCAGCAAAACAGGGGACACTGGTGGAGACCTGGCTCCTTTCTCTCTGCTTCTCAGGTTATTTTTGGTTGACTTCAAGGGCCAATCAGAGAAGGGGAGGGAAGTAAATGGACTTCAGAGCAAAATGCTGCAAGATGCCTTTCTTGTCCAGCCCTCCTACCCTCTTCCAAGGGTTTGCTTCAGCCCTGAACCAGTATTTCTGGGACCCTAAGAGCAGCTTTGATGAAAAAAGTCCCCAGAAAAACTTGGGAAACTGCTGTAATTACTAGTCAAAAGAAACAGAAAATTGATGAGCTTGTGTAGGTGGTAGTTTTAAACAGCTCCTCTTTTTTTTTCTGCTCCTGGTTCTGCATGTTGACAATTTGGGCTGGGCTCAGTGGGTGGTTCTGCTGATCTAGACATGGGGATTGGCCAGCCTGTCTGGGGCTCAGGTCATGTGTCTGCAGCCAGCAGCTGGGTCAGCTTAGGGGCTGGCTGACCATCAGCTGGTTGCCTTGGTTCGACTTCATGGGGTCTGTCATCTTTCAACATGGTAGCCGGGACAAGAGGGGATGCCCAGTGAGCATGCACTTTTAGGCTTCTGCTTATGGCATATTGGTTAATGTTCCATTGGCCAAAGCAAACCCCAGGGCTGGCCAGAATCAAGGGGTTGAGAAATAGAGTCCATCTCTTGCTGGAATTTTCTGCAAGCACACACTGTATAGGGATGTGGGACCAGGGAAGGGAAGAATTTGTGGCCAGTTTTACAAGCAATCTCCCCCTCCAATATCAGTCATTTGGTGTACAGTGCTTACAACTTTTGACATATTCACATACTGTCCTTGTTAGTTTTCTTTAAGTCAACTTCAACTTAAAAAGTACCTATTTTAGGGGCACCTGGGTGGATCAGTTGATTAAGTGTCCAACTCTTGGTTTCTGCTCCATTCGTGATCTCGCCGTCCTGAGATCAAGTCCCGTGTCGGGCTCTGGGCTCAGCATGGCGACTGCTTGAGATTCTCTCTCCCTTTGCCTCTCCCACTCATACTCTCTCTCCCTCTAAAATAAATAAGTAAATCTTAAAAAAATATAGTAGCTCTCTTAGCCTCTGCCTAAGCAATCTTGTCTTTGAAATCACAGGCTCAATGTGTTAGTTACTAGTCTCTCCCAAATCCATATGATACAGTCCTAACTCCCGGTCACCGCGAATCAATCTTGTTTGGAAATAGGGTCATTGCAGATGTAATTAGTTAAGATTAGGTCATACTGGAGTAAGGTGGGCCTCTAATCCATTATGATTGGTGTCCTTATAAGAAGATGGCCATGTGAAGTCTGAGGCACCAGACATCATGTGATGACAAAGGCAGCTGCAAGCCAAGGATTGTCAGTAAATACCAGAAGCTAGGGAGAAGCAAAAGCTTCCCTAAAGCTTTCAGCAGAAGCATGGCCCTGCTGACACAATTTTGAGTTTCTAGCGTCGAGGACTCTGAGATAATAAATCTTCATTGCTGTAAGCCAACCAGTGTGCAGTATTTTGCTATGGCGGCCCTGGGAAAGAAATAGTTATATAAAAAAATAAAATATTAGCTTAAAGCATATGAAATTGTCACCATTGTATTTTTTAGGTAAAAAATGCTTGCATAGCAGCAGTTTCAGATTCAGATAAGTATCTGGTTATTGGAAAAGTTTGTGGACTACATAAGATAATCCTGTATGCTGTCATTTGTCCATCATTACACTTTGGAAGACCTTGGTTTAAAGTGTTCTATGAAAAAATTAGGCATTTAAACTTCAGTGGGAAGGTCTGGCTCCAGATGATGCTTCTTCTTCACAACATCATCTTTTCTGGCTTCACCTACTTGAGGAAGCATTAGCATGAAAAGCTATATAGTTAATTTGCACATGCTCTGAGCCTAAAACCAGAGGAAACTAAAATTTTCTTAGTACTGAAACTGATTTTTCAACAACAAAAACAAGAAAACATGAATTAGTCTCCAACCTTGAGATATTAAAAAAAATCAAGGAATGGATTTTCTAGACTAGACAAAGTGCTCCATTTGGCTTCTAAATAAGATGTGTGGATTGACTCAAGTTTCCTTCCTCAAGACAGTCCCAATCAACCTGAAACTAGTTCATAGAATTCCATTTCAGTCACTTTTGCATGGAAATAATAACAAAAAAAGGGAATGAAATTTAAAATTTCTGAATCTTGCAAATTCTAGCTAATTAAGAGATTTTATCTGTCATGATTATTTTGAGTACCTGATCATTTCCATCAATCACCCAAGCAACCCTGATAAGCCAGTCCTTTTTTTAATCGATGTTGAGCCACTGAAAAGTTGCCATAGATACCAAATTCTGCAGCCATCACAACAGAAAGTCAGGTTGGAATTGGAAGTGACAGGTGTATTCATCACATAGTTAACAAGCCTTTGAAGGGAAAGAGAGAGTTTGCCAGAGTCCTTAGGCTGGGTATAAAAGATTGCAAAGAACACTCAAACAATTCCCAAAGAGCACTTCAAAAGCAGGGGGAAAGATCCGTTTTTCATTAGAAATGCAGGAAGATGTTTGCTTGAAATTGAAGCTCTAAGTAACAAGTTCCTTGAAGTTTTGCTTGGCTGTCATTTACCAGGGGTCACCAGTAAGTTATCTGAAGAGCAGAGTTTCCGTTTTTTCCCCCTCTTCTTTCTGCATCAGATTAAGGATGGTTGAGAGTGTGGGGCAGTGGTTACTGTAAAAAAAAAAAAACAAAAACAGTCCTGATTGCACTGTCTATACATGTGGACATTTGAATATCTATGCATTTTTATAGATGTGTATATATATTTTTACTAGTTATCAATATGGTCAGGAAAAAAGTGTAGTGCCAAGAAATATCTTTTGGGAGTCGTTGTACAAAAGCCAGTATCTATTACTAGTAAAAATAAAAATATTGGATGTTTAGAACTTCAGAGATTTGGTAAAAACCCAGAGGGGTTCAAGTGAAAGAAATGAATCTATCCCAGAGGTATAGCACACACCTTCCAGTGTGGGGCTAAGGCTGAGGCAGACTTGGTTTTACCCATTGATGAGCTGGTCCTCCTCCTGCCTATCAGCAGCTTGCCTATCAGCAGCTGGACTGTGTGGAAACAGAGTGATGACCTTGGTCCCTAGGAATGAACACTGGAAAGGGAGTCGGGGAACAGAGTCCTGAACCTGGCTCTGCTATTTCCTCAGTGTGAATGCAAGTTTCTCCAGGACTGGATGACCCAGGAGGGCAGAGAGTCTGCCTCGACTGCCAGAAGTTTCATGTGGTTCTAAGCTTCTTTGAGTCCTGAGGGTTATTTGTGTCTACACTACGCAGCCAGCTGAGGCTTGTGGGGACTTGTGTCTGACTTGTCCACCCCGCCTTGCCTCATTGTTGACTGTCATCTGCTTCCTAATGTGTGTCACCGGGCCCTGCGGCACCACTTTGGTTTCATGCTCCTAAAATGCTGGGTTTGGGGATCCAAGAAGCAAACCAATTGAAATAGTTAATAAAAGAAAGGAGTTTTCAGGAAGCTCCTGAAGGCTCAGAGCCAAGGATGGAACTTTAGTGTGCTTGTAACCATGCAGGAAGTGATTCCGCTCATCCATAAGGAGGGTGGTTTCCCTGGGCAACAGAATCTTGACTTCGATGTCCAGCCTGTCCAGGCATTCTGTATCTCTCTTCTTTACAGTCCCTGGAAGGTGGCACCTCATCATAACAACCACATGTCAGTAGAATCCAAAGCATGGGACTATGCGATTTATTTAACAGATATGTGATCTATTTTTAGTTATATTATCTATGAAATCTATTTATGAAAAATAATAATCCAGTGTGGATCTGCTATTAGGTACCCCTAATTTCCCCTCTTCTTTTTTCCCTGAAATCTCAGTTCATGGCTACAATTATAATTGGTCCGTGGTGCCTTCTTTCTTCTTTGCTTGCTTGTATGTATGTAGGTCCTTTTATTCTGACACCGCAATACCTTGCCTTCCTCAACATCATCAGTGATTTTAATGCTGTGCAAAATGTATCAATGCCTTGTCTTGCCTGTATTTCTAACTTATGTAAATGGAATTTTGTTACAGATCTCGTTCCGTTTCTTGTGCTTTTTTTCACCAAGAACTACACTTTTCAGATCCATCCTTATTGCTCTGTGTCCTCATCTCTTTAATTGGATAATCATTCATCAAAATAGTCATTGAGAACATACTGTGTGCTAGGAGCTGTTGGCTAGAAGGTAGACAGTGATGAATTCTGCAAAAGCTACATTCTACTGGGAGACAATAGACAATAAACTAGGAAACACATAAATAAACAAGACAATTTTGGGGAGTGATCAGCGCTGTAAGAAGAATGAAACAGGGAGATGTGTTGGTACCTGGAGGTCTACTGTACTTATGGGCTTGGTCAAAGTCATTCTAAGGGGTCAGATTTGAGTTGTGACCTGAGGGAAGAGCATCGCAGCAGAGGGGACAGCAGTGTGATGTTTGCAAAAGGCTTACCTGTTCAGAAGCAGGAACCCATCAGATGGTTGGTGAACCCCTCAGGCAGGAGTAGCTAAGGACATACAGAGCACTTTTAGCTTCTTTAATCCTTTGTCTCTCTTCCTGTGCCTCATTCTTTTCTCTGATCCAAAGCAGGGGTTCAAGTGGACTGAGGGTATCTGGCATGGGCCATAGTCACTGAGTTCCTAAGGTACTCTGGCAACAGTGAATCCTTCCTCCTCCTTTTCCCCCTCCTTCTCTCCCCTTCCTTCTCCCTCTTCTTCCTTCCCTCCATCCCTTCCTCTTCCTTTCTTCCCTCTCTCTCTCTTCTTCCCTTCTTCCTAGCAAGCATTTACCAAGAACCTAATGCGTGCCCGGCATGGTGCTAAGCACTGGGGGGTACATTGGTAAGCATTGTTTTTACCCTCATGGAGCTTGAATTCTAAGCATTTTCTCATTTTTGTTATATCTTAGGATGTCCTCTTTCCTCCCCATTCTCTCCAAAATGTTTAATGGTGATAAGGGAAATAGCTATTCTCTTCTTGTTTTCCAATAGGGAAACATGTCCCCACCACCACATTCTCCTTTTCTGATTACGGCTGATGGTTTGCAATCTGTCAAAGGCTATTCGGAAAGGTTTTCTTTAGTTTGTTTTTGCAAGAACAGTCATAAATAAATAATTTAATAAAATTGTATTTGCTAAAAAACAAAATTGAGAATCCAGCTGTGTGTCACCACATAAAAATGTGCAAATCATGATTCCTTAAACAAAAGTGTAAGTTGGAAGGAATCTGTGTTTTGTTGGCATGGAGGAGGGTAACCTGATGAATATAAACAGCGCCTTCCCTAAGAACAGGCTGGATTTAAATGTTCATTTGTAAGGGACTTGTTTAGAAGGCTGTGTACTTTCTCATGGACACAGGGTTTGGATGGAGTGATGTCTCTAATCTTAACTGCAAAAACACTGGTTAACTCATAACATACTTGATAAGTTGTCCGAGTTGTCTAGTTGTATGATAAAATCCACCCAACACTTAGCAGTGTTCATGGGCATTCTCCTCCCTCCATTCCCTCAGCTATTGGTTGGTTTGCAGCCTGTTCTGCCTTATCTAAATCACCCGAATAACTTCCTCACTGGTCTGTTTCCTCTATCTGTCCCCCTCTGTCTCCCTTAGATGTTCATCATCCATTTTACAAGCATGAGATTTCTTTTTTAAAAAATTTTATTTGTTTATTTGTCAGAGAGAGCGAGAGAGAGAGCAAGAGAGAGAGCACACAAGCAGGGGGGAAGGGCAGAGGCAGAGGGAGAAGCAGGCTCCCCACTGAGCAAGGAGCCCGATGTGGGACTCGATCTCAGGACCCTAGGATCAGGACCTGAGCCGAAGGCAGACGCTGCCACACAGGCATCCCAAGCATGAGATTTCTAAAATATAAGTCTGATTTCAGTCCTCCGCTCCAACTCAGCAGTGCTTCCTCTGCTTGCAGACTAAAGCCCAGACTCCTCACCAGGAGTCCAAGACTCACAGGGCCTCTGTCTTACTTACCTTTGAGCTCACCTCTCCATGCTTCTCCCCTGCAGCTCTCCAAATATACCTCGCTTCATTGGGCCTTTGTCTCTTTGCTCATGTTTCTCCTCTGCTTGGAATGCCCTTCCTCTCTTTGTACTTATAAATTCTTTCTTCTTTTTCAGGATTTAGATCAGGTGTTCTCTCTTCTCTAATTGCTCTCTCCCCACTCTCCAGAGTCGTCTGTCCCTCTTCGATAAGGTAGTATCACATTGTTTCATAATTATTTATTTACACATTTCTCTCACTGGACACGGAGCTCCTTGAGGTCAGGAACTATGTCTTGTTCACTTGTTACCCTAGGGCTTGGCACAGCAAAGGTAGTCAATAAGTATTTACAGAAAGGAATGTGGTCAGAACCATGAGGCTGGGATAGGGAGTAAGGGCTAGGAATGGGCTCCCCATATTCATTTCAGGAGTGAAGATCTAAAGTTGGCTCTGGCATGAGGGTCCTGGTGATGACTTAGGATGGGCTGGGCTCTGAGTGGTTAGTCATATGTGTGTGTAGTTCTTACAGGCTGAACCATAGGATTTATGTAGGGGAATTAAGTGAAATGAGCTTTGGAAAGTCAAATTAAGTTCTTGAATGCCAGACTAAGTCATTTTTCTACTTCCTCTGCAATAGGGAATGCCAAGTGTTATATGAGCATGAAAATGACATAATCCAAAAGGCACTTGGGAATGACACAACCCAAAAGGTGCTCTGGAACACTAATTGGCCCATTGTGGCGGGGCTGATGTGGGAGAGAGTACAGCCAGAGAGACCAGTGTGAGAATGATTGGAGTGGACTGGGTATGAGCTGATAGAAATCTGAGGCGTGAAAGTGTCAGTTGGGATGGAAGGCAAGTCCCTGCAAAGTTTGTACTGATTATCGGGCTATATTTCACATTAACTCTGTAAAACATTTGACATACCTTAAATATTTTATCAGTGGCCTTTGTCCTTGGACTGCTTTAGAGCTCCACCAGGGTTAGTCCGGGACTGCTGGCTCTCCAAAGCCAAGAAGAGTCAGGAGTGAGAAGGACTGAGTTGAAGTTTGCACCAGAGAATATCCTGACCCCCCTGAGGACAGGTGACCTTTCCTCCTCACCTGAAAGGGAGATCTGTTTTTTTCTGTGGCAGCTAATGAGAATTTCATGATCAGCAGAACTTCTTCACTCAAATTCATATCTCATTGGGCTTGAAGACAACAGCTATAATTAAGCTTGAGTTGTAGGTTTCATTTGCTCAAATGTGGATGGCGTAAGTTAGTGCCATCCCCACATGAGACCCCGGTGTCATCCTCCCCTTGATTGGGTGGTTCTCAGGGCTCTACCTCTCAACCCTGATGACTCTAGAACCTTGATGACATGTTGACATCAAATCTACAACCAAAGGCAGAGTAGAGGCAATGTGATGTGAGGGACTTTGAGAGGTTTTCTTTACTTGCTGAATACATTCAAGACTTGATTGCTGATGGATAAATTGACATCAGCAATCAACAAAAAAGGCAAAAATGTTTGGAAGAAGTAAAATATTGGCTTACATTTCCAGTGAGATGTGAAGGACAGTATTGGGCACCTCTCATGCCCTGGCTCCCATCCTCAGCCCATCTTGTACTACAGTGAATGGCACCTGCTTCCTGCAGCTGTGCCTTGATAGTGCCTTGCTTGCAACACTGTGTATTCCTCACCTGTTTCTCTGGAGCTTTTCTGATCCAGAGATATGGGGAACTGCAGGAACACACCTGGTACCCAGCACAACTTGCCTGGAATTTTAAGCAAGTTACTGTCTGCTATGGTCTGAATGTTTGTGCCCCCCCAATTAATATGTTGAAAAATTAACCCCCAAAGTGATGGTATTAGGAGGTGGGGCCTTGGGGAGGTGATTAGGTCATGAGGGTAGAGCCCTCATGCATGGAATTAGTGCTCTTACAAAAGAGGCCCCAGAGAGATCCCGCATCCCTTCTGCCCTGTGAAGACGCAATGAAAAGAGAGGTGTGACCCAGGAAGTGGGCTTTCAGCAGACACTAAACCTGCTGGCACTTTGATTTTGGACTTCCCAGCCTCCAGGACTGTGGGAGATAAATTCCTATTGATCATGAGCCACACAATTTATGGTGTTCTGCTCTAGTAGTCCAAATGGACTAACACATTGTCTAATGGGGAGATCCTTGCCAATGAGGGACAGGAGTTGGTGGACAAGCCCTGTCCTCTTCTGTCCCTCAGGTAGACAACTGTGAGGCATGTTCTATACAGAGTGAGCTCCAGTTTTCACAGTGGTGCCCAACCCAAGGATATGCCCTTATAGTGGCCTGCCTTCCTTCCTTCTTCCTTCCTTCCTTCCTTCCTTCCTTCCTTCCTTCCTTCCTTCCTTCCTTCCTTCCTTCCTTCCTTCCTTCCCTCCCTCTTTCCTTCCTTCCCTCCCTTTTCCTTCCTTCCTGATTTCGCTCTTCAATCCCTTTCTCCTGGGATCACTTCTAAAAATAAACAACCAATATGGGAAGCTTATGTCTCAGGTCCTTCTTTGTGAGGGCAGGGAACCAGGTTAGCACCAGGGCTGGGGGTTATCTTTCCTGTGAGGGGTTACTAGAGATAAGTGGGCAGCCTGATGGCGTCAGGACTGGGTGTGTCTTACCTACATGCCATGTCATGGGCTCAGCCATGTTTGTGAAAGTGCCTTTATGATGTGTGCAGAGGAATTGAGCAAGAAAATGTGCTTGCCATGTGTTTGTGGACAAAGCAATTCAATCAGGTCAAAATATTACTCCCACTACCACCTTTATTGACAATAATCATCATGTCAGCATGCTTGACTAGTGACCAGAGTCAGTGATGACGGTGGGACATGGGAAAGGTTGTTGGGCTCTTGGTCTTCAGCTCAAATGGGTTATTTATAAGTCTAATGGATGGTTTTGATGTTAGTCTCACTGTGCAATTATCATATTACACTGTATTAAATTTCTCCTCAGTAATGAATGCATCTGAATTAAAAAAATTAGGGTTTTCTGGTACATATTTTATTTTCATAATTATCCTTCTCCTCTCTCTTCTCCCCCTGCTACTTCCTTTTCTCCTCCTCCTCCTCTTTTTCCTCCTTCTTCTGGCTAGGGACCTCTGGCTAGGTACCCAGTGACTTGGGTACCTCTGACTCTCTGAGAAAGTCAGTGCCTGACCTCGTATCATGGAGCTGTGATATCTGGTATGCCCCTACCACCTTGTACCACGTCACTAGCACGTGCCCCTTATGTCCTGTCACTCCCTCCTGGCTTTGTCGTGAGTGCTCTCTACCCCCCACCCCAACCACCTCCAATCTCTAGTGATAGAGATAAGACAGATATAAAAATCTTCATGCTTTCTACTACCATCCAAAATATCTGTTTGCTTCTCATTTTCTCATCCTGGGTTCTTGGCTGCCAGCTGAGTAGAGAGTTCCATCTCTGCTTAAGAGGAAATTTCCCGAACAGTTCCAAGCAGAAAGTAAAAAAGGAATATGAATCCATATATGCTAGAGTTAAGATACAATCTTTGTGGAAAAGTCTCAGGAGAAGTCCAACTCCCATTTACACCAGACTGACACTTCTAACAGTTACCCCCATCACCCCCTTGCCCCCCAGCCCCTCTGGAGGATCAGCACCCAGCACCTGGAGGAGTGGTTACCCTCACTAGCTCAGGTTTTGGCTTCCCACCATGTGTTCCAAATCCCAGGTCCATTGTGCCTGCCAGTTTGTGCCTGGAATCCCCTTCCCAATCCAGCTCCTTTGGATAGTGACTTATTCAATGAGTGTAACATTCTCCTTTCAGAGATACTGCTTCTTGGGGGACACTTCTCTGCTGGTGGCTGCTGCCCTTCCCTGGGTCTGATTGCCAAATGGATGAAGAAGCACATGGAGATGGGGCAGATGGAAAACAAGTTGAACTATCTGCTTTGCAGCTTTCACTTTGTCTCCAGGGCTGCTCCTGAGGTACTACTGAAGCCAAAAGCTTTCTGTAGGTGCCACTGAATTTGCTTTGACCTGGGTAGATAAGGGACTTGGCTGAGATGGGGCACATGTTCAGTCTACTGTAGGAGAAAGAATCACACAGAGGAAGTGAGCTGGACCTCAAGTGATTAGAAAGAAGCCACAGGTCCTTCTGGACTATTCTTAGTTATTAGCACAAAGGTTAACATAGGCCATGGAAGAAGACAGGGCTAGTTGTCATTCATGGTCAGGCAGGTAAAGATTTCACAGTGAAGAGGTCCCAGGCCTCCAGCCAACTAGCACTTCCTCATCCACAACTGTTTCTTTTCACGCCATCTCCTGGCTCCCAGGCCATTATTTTGAATGCAAGTTCTCTAGAGTTCATTGGGCTCAGGTTGAAGAATTTCAGCTGATGCTGGGCCTGGCAAGGGCAGGTGGAGATACAAGTCCCCTTTGTCCTATTCTTTTATTAAATCCTTAAGGAATATCTGATGTGTTTATGGATTGTTATAGCTTCCCTTCTTTCTAATTATGCCCCTAGTTGGGATGCAGGTTGGCCTAGTTCCTTTCTCAGATGTCTGACTTGGTTAATAGAGGCCAACCAGGCCCATAAGTTAACTTTTTTGACTCTATAGATTAAGGAGTTCTTATTTAACATTTAGAGCATTATGCAATGTTGTTTTCTGGAGGTGAACTTCTTTCCTTTAGCTCACCCAAAAATGGAAAAGTCAGCCAATGGAGCCCAACCCAAAGATTCTCTGCTGGTCCCTAGACACATCTGGGTCTTGAGTCTGAACGTTGTCCCTAGCAGCAGCAGGCCTGCCTTGGCCACGGTTGAGTGGTTTGAGAGAAGATCAAAGGTCGAGAAGAAGATGACTGTGCCTCCATCATTATGAACCAAACAGATAGATTAGAACAGTATTTGGTGAAGTGTGGGCCCTGGTTCATCAGTATCAGCATCACCTGGGAACATATTAGAAATGAGTTTGGGGCCTCACACCACAGCTATTTAGTTAGAAACTTCGGGGGTTTCTGATGCATGGTCAAGTTTGAGAACCTCTGCATTAGAGGGCCTAGAGCAGGGATTCTCAAAGTTGGCTGCTCAAGTGAATTGCCTGGAGGGGGGCTGGCTTTTAGGAAGCCCAATGCCCAGGTGGCACCCCACAGGAATTAGATCAAAATCTCTGAGGATGGGATCCAGGCATCTTTTTTTTTTTTTTTTTTTTTTTAAGCTTCCCATATGATTTCAACATGCAGCCAGAGTTGAGAATCACTGGCCTAGGCCCTAGGGGAAGGGAGCAGTAGTGAGCCTGAAGTGTCCATGCCTGGCTATGCCCTTCCTCTTTCTCTTCCTTTTCTCCAAACTCAGGGACTACTTAGAAGAACTTATAAAATGCTCCCACTGTTGAATAATGTATTTCTTGTAAATCTGTGTTATCACAGTCTAAATATGCGTATGTTCATCACTTGTCACAATTTCTTCTTTTCCAGAAGTGTATGTTTCTGGCTAGTATATCCATGCTGGCTGGGCATTTCTCTGCTAGCTCTAGTTTGGCTCTTGGAAGCTGAACATGTTCTACATGGACTCTTGGGTTAGGTGTCCCCATCCTGCAGAACTAAGAAATTACCCCAATCCTCTGCCAGGCTGCTTGGAAATTATCTGAAAATGTCTTTGGACTTAATCTGAGATAGTCCTGGGAGTTACTTTGTAAAATTGGGCTCTGCCCAGGAGAACATTGCTATATTATTTGGCCCTTTTGGACCCCTCTCAATGCTGTAATTTGGTATCTAGACAGAGAAGCAGGGAGAATTTAAAAATGTTTTTGTTTCTAAATTTGAAAATGGCTAGGTCATGAACACATGTTCTAAAGGATCTTCCCCCGAGGAAGCTTTCAAAATCATAGGCTGTCAGTGCAGGAAGGGGCCTTGAGAGCATCCCTTCAAACTCTTTCATTTTAGAGATCTGGCAACCAGGGCCCAGGGAGGGTTAATACTAGCCCCAAATCACACAGCATATTAGTGGCAGAATTAATACCAGAAACCAGATCTCTTAACTCCCACTTGGGTGCCTCTGCCCTGCTCTATCATGCTGCCTCTTGTATTTTAAATTATTTTTTTTTCTTTTGCCCACATGGGCTTCCTTCTCTTTTTCTATCACCCCAAGGATTTCTATTAAGGAAATGTCTGTTTTATTTTTAAGTGGCTGATAGAACTCATCAATTAGATCACTGAGATCATTCTGAGGATGCATTAAGCCATTTTTATATATGCTGGAAAATGAGTCTGTAAAAGTATAATGCGGGGTAATGAGATGTCAAAAGTCATGGAAATGAGAGGATCTGAGTATAATCAGAGACTCTGAAATAGGCTTTGGAATTTTCCAGGGTTTTTTTGGAGTCCTTTCATTGTTTATGTTTTATTGGTTGTATAGTAACTGATGTGAAAAATCCAAATAGCCACATTTTTCCATTTGGGCCCATGACTCAGAACACCAAAGATCTTTTTTGGGGGCATTTTAACCATTTACTGCACCTTTAATGGGGAAAAAAAAAGGCTCAGAAATTCCTTTATTTACTTTTTCACATGTTTTATATTTTCTGGATTTCTTAGTGGCATCTGTAAAAAGGGCTTTTCATGTGATCATTTCATTCAGTAATTTGTCTAAACTGAGGCCTTCCCCTTTTTTCAAATGCCTGCCCAGATGTCACTGTTGCCTGCTAAAGCAATTTTTCTCTATTATGTTGTCACTTTACACTCCCACAGGGTCCAATCCTGCAAGCCTTACATGCATGGAACTCACATTAAAGCCATTGGAAGCTTTAATATATAAGAATGTGGGTTTGGGGCCCACAGAAAAGGCCTATTTTGAAACCTCAGGCTCAGGAGCACCGATGCCCCTTGCAGTTACAATGCTGGGATTCTGCCTCATCTCCCGTCCCCCTGGATTGTTGATATGGCTGATATGGCCTGTGGTGGGAGGACATCGGGGGCAGATTCTGCCGCCATCCGAAGGGTAGGCTTTCTTAAGTTTTGTACTCCGAGGCATCTTCCCTCTGCCCTGACTCTACCATTCAGAGTTGGTATCAAAAGCAGGGAAATGGGGATCCTGAGGGAAATAAGATGTATTATGTCAGATTTGGTGTTTTCTATGTTTTGTTTCTGAGAGGAGAGGCCTTGCCTCTCAGAAAACAGATTCAACAAACATGAGGGGAGACAGAATTGTACTCAAGGCAGGGAAAATACCTAGGGCGAGGGGAGAGAAAGCTGGTCAGTGTGGGAAAGGTCCAAGAGTTAAGTTTTTGTTGTTGTTGTTGTTGTTTTCTTTTTTCCTTACGTGGTTTGGTTCTGCCTGCTCACATATGAGATGATGTTAGGGTATGGGTTTAATTGATCTCATGTGAACAAATCAGGATCAAGGAATTCTTGGGCCTGAAATGTTCTTTTTTATCTTTTCGTCTGAGTCTTAACTCCTTTAAGAATCAAAAGCACCACCTCCATCTGGAAGGCCTCCAGGACTACTCGAGGCCTCCCTATCTTGGCTTTTTCACACTTCTCAGAGCATCTATGATTGGGAGGGCAGCTTCACCTGACCTACATGTAGTTGTAGATCTGGTGGCTCAGTGGCCTGTGCAAGTGTCCACTGACACGGATTATCATTGGGACAGGCGCTCATTGGGGTGAAAGAGGAGGCGGGGGATTTTCTTATCGAGAGGGAGATCTCTGAGACAGGAGAAGACTCACTCTCTCTCTCTGCCTAGCCTGAGTATAGGGCTGGGACAGCTGGGTTCCTTTGTGAAACTCTCAGCACACTCATAGGGTCATTTTAGGGCCCAGGTGACAGAGGGACACAGAACTGGGGACAAGGTTTCTTTCTCTTACCTGCTCACGAGTCTCCACGTAGCCCTGGTACTGATGGTCCCCACATGGATACCAGGTAGGCTCCTGGAGAGGTGCTGAGCCCAGCAAAAACTCACTGAGGGTACTGGACCACAGGGGGCTGGAGAAAAAGAAATTCCTCAGAACTCTTTAGGAGCATGGGGGGACAGTGAATGGTGTCTGGGCCTCCTTGAAATAACAGAGGGAGGTTTCGAGAATAGATGTGGGCTCAGAGCAGGACTTACCGGACATTAATACTCACATGAACGTCATGTACACTCCCACTCCCTTTAGAGAGAAGGCCATAGGAATGTGACTTCTTTAGAATGAAGGATAGACCTGGGTGCAGTCAGTGGGAAGACGTGGGATGGGGGAAGAGCCCGGAAGAACCCTTCCCCCATGCATACATACCTCCTCTCACCCCTGAATTGGGCTGCCTCCCAGGGTCACTGCTGGAATGAGACCGTGCTCTTATCCCTACACACCCTAGCACGCTTCTAACCACTCTGGATGCTAAGCACCTTCCCAAAGGGAAAATTCCTCTGTTGTCTTAAATATTTATCCAGGTTTCCAGAGCTATTGACCCTGAACTTCCTGCTCCTGAGGGATCTATACCAATTTGGTTTGTTTACGTGCTGTTTTATTGTAGATATTGTGTTGTAGATCGTGCAGTGATCACCAGGTGCTCCCAGTGCACTTAGGTACACATGAGTCATTTAGATGAGTCACAGGATCCTGTTTTGAGACCTCTTAAAATATGGGAAAAAAAGAAAGAAAAATCATAGGGGAAAGAGCACTGGTCTTGGAGTCGGAAAACCAAGTTGAATGGCTCTGCCATTTCTAGCTCTGTGTTTTGGAGCAAGTCATTCAAACTGAATGTCCAGTTCATCCATCTGCATTCCAAAGTTGGTGTGATCGTCAAGTATTTTACATACATGTAATATACAGTGTCATGTATACACACACCCTATAGTCTATAATTTATAGAATGTATAATATATAGTATTCATATATGTTATATACATGTATATAACATTTATGCATTTATGTTAAAAATTAATATATACATACATTTTGGAAAACTCCAAAGCACTGAATTTCACATATATTTGGGATTATTATTTTTGAGATAATACGGTTCTCACAATCCCTGTTATGTTGAATTCTGCTGGAGCACGTTTCCAATGACGTTTGAATTTTAAACAAGAAACACTGTGATATAATAGCTCAGTTGTTTTAAATGGACTGTCCCTTCTCCTCTTGGGGAAAATGAAAGTAACAACAGAAAATCATCTAGTATGCACCTCTGTTTCCAACTTCGATTTACTGTGTAGGCACAGGAACAAAGAGAAAGGTAAGTCGATCAGCTGTAAAGGGAATGGTGACCTTCATTCATTTTTACTCTCTTTGTGGCTGAGGAACAATAATAATAAATTCTCCTCCCTTGCCTATTTCAAGACAGAGCGATTTTAAGGATGTTTTATGACTTCGGCTGTCTCAGGCCGGCCTGCTCCACCAGTGATGATGGAATAACCCTGGATGCCATTAGCATAAGTGAGCCCTACTTTGTTAACTCTGATGGGGTCCTAATCAGGCCGATTCTCCCTTTGGCATTGCCTTTTGGAGGGTGCAGCCAGGTGCTCTCCCAGATGTGAAGGGGAGAGAGCCCTGCCTGTCCGCCTCCTCACCACGATGCCAGAACCTTCAGCTGCACACTAGTTCATGCCTGACTGAGAACCACTCAAGTGTTCCTTGAGCCCCGCACCCTGCTGCATCTAATAAAATCTCTCCCTCTCCCGGTCCTGCTCTAGGAAAACGGACATAACTGTGAGGAGGGAGAGCCCGTCTGTGGCCCGGGATGTGAAGACTCTGGCAATTGTGTTTCCTGGTATCTCTGCCAAGGGAGAGCAGGTCCTCCCTGCAGCCCGGGGTCCATCACCAGGGACAAAGCTCCAGCACACATGTTTAGGGTTCAGTTCTCCTTTGCTATGGCGGGGGGTCCTTACACTGTGCAGATTAGGTCTTTCCCCAGCAGGGAGTGGGCTAGTGAATGAATGTGTTTGCCAGCATGCCTGTGTTTGTTGGGTGGGGAGAGAAAGAAGGGAACCAAAGTCTTGAGATGCTAAACCGCTGAGAGATGAAAAGTCACCCTGGGTCCACAATTAGCTCTACAGAAGTCACCCATGGGGTGGAAAGCAGCATCCAAGAGTAGGAAGACCTGAGATTCAATCCTCATTGGCGTGTCCCTTGGAGATACTTAACCCTTCTATGTCTCAGAGTTTTGATCCGCAGAATGGAAAACAATGCTTGTCCTATGACCCTTCCAGGGTTGAAGCTTCCCATGACAGCTCGCCTTTGTACAGAATTGCATCAAAGTTTACAAAATACACTTAAAAATAACAAGGTGAGCTATAGTATCTCTTAAAGCATGAGCTATGGTATCTCCCAAAGCCTGGCCCCTGAGTCAGAATTAACCAGGAAGCTCCTCTACTGAAGCTTCAAGCTTGGACACGTGACTAAATGTAAGCTGAACGTACCCCATTCTGGGAATTTACATTGGTTCATGAGACATTCTAGGGCTGATTGCAGTGAGAGCTCCGTTGTCCCCATGGAACTGCCCCAAAGAGACTGTGTCTTTGAGTTCCCGTCCTTCCTAAGTTTTGGGGTTCCATCTTCCTTCAGTTCTGTAAGTCTCTTTGTATTCTCCAAATAAATTCCCTTTCTGGCTTAAGTTAGCCTCGAATTCCAACTGATGGAACTTCCAAGATTTCTCAGGAATGTTCTCCTCTGAGGACCTTGAGACTTGGCCTGCATGGGAGAAGTTTTCCCTGTGACCCAGGGTTTGGTCTTACTCTGGGCTTAATAGGAATGATGGCTCCTACTTTGAACAAAAGAAAGGAGACACCGTGAAGGTCTCTGGGGAAGTCCTTAGCATCAGGGTGTAACCTTTCTGGGACATTTAGAAAACAGTCATACAATGATTTGGTGGCCTTGGAACTTCTTGACTGGCAGGACAAAGAAGTGGTTGAGTTTGAAGGTTCTGGAACCACTTTACCAGGCTTCACATCCTGGCTCTGCTGCTGGCTAGCTATGTGCACTCGGAGGTCACTGTGTCTCGCTTTCCCCATCTGTAAAATGGAGATAAATGTCATACCACCTTAGAGGCTGTTGTGAAGCTTAATGAGCTGGGACATATCATATGTTCAGAATGGTGCTTGCACACGGGGAGTGCTCAGTAAGTGTGAGCTAATACTGTTCTCATCCCAGTGTTGGTAACTCTTCTATTATCACCAAGGGAGCAAACCCTTGGGGGAAAACCTAAAGCTGCGTTTACAGAAAAATAAAAGCATTTTTAAAAGCCAAAGAATGAAAAGAAGGAACCATTGCTTGCTGGTGTCTGGAGAGATGTGCTCATGGCACTGTCCTCTTTGCTGGAGGGACGATTTCTTCATAATGTTAACTCCAGACCAGACTGTTCCATCCACTCTAGCCATGCTTTCCCCAGCTGTTAGGGAAGCAGCTATGATGGAGCTATTAGGCTGAGCACAGAGTTTGCATCATGTGAGTCTGGCTCATCTGGGGTCCACAGAGCAAGCTTTGAGCATACGGGACTCTCATGTTTCTGAGAGAAATGGAGTAATGCTCAGGGCTTCAGGACACCTTGGAGGGCATGCGGATTTATGACAAGTGGCATGTGTGCTCCACAACATCTATGTAAAACATGTCTACTTGCCCAACGATGACAAACTGCTCACCTTGGCAAAACAGGCATGATATTCATTTGGAGGCTTGCTTCTAAGAAAGATAAATACCCCTGTCATTGCACAAAGAGATAAGAAAGACCGATGACAGTTTTTCATTGATAAAAGATTCTGTCTGTATTTTAAAAGAATTTACTTTCTTCCCCTCTACTGATACTCACATGAGTTAAGGCAGAGATACACTATCTTTCATGTTTTTGTCAGAATGTGTTATTACTACGGGTGGTGGTGACTCCATTGCTTCATTTAGTGATCTGACTCAAGTGCCGTGTCGCCTGCCTGTGAGCGGCAGGACCCAAATGAAGTACAAGCTCCAGAATTATGAAGCAAGCCTGGAAGCATCTGTGGCTGAAAGGGTGACTAACAAAGGTGAACCTGAAACCAGAGAGGTTACTTGCTTGTGAAAATCTTCCTGGAAATTAATCTTCCCTAAGATAAGTTTTTTAAAAATTTGCTGCTGACTAGGGTATTTCTGAAAAATCTCACTGGGAAGACACTCTTGCACAATAATTAAGATAAGATAAGCAGTGATCTAATTAATTGCCACATGAGGTGGGGCTGGAACAAGGTTGAAAGGAGAGAATGAGAGAGTAGCCATTTGTCCACATCCTGTCTATAGAGTATGGGCAGATAGGGAAGTTGCACTCCTCTTGATAGGTCTAAATCTGGGTGAGCAGGCACAGTCCTTACAGATAACCCGAAGCAGAGAAACTTCTGATCTTAATTTGGTTTCCCAGGTAGACTTTTATATGGGGAAGAGAGTATACCGATCAGTTAGCATGAATATTCCAGTCTGCTTATCACTCTGACTCATTAACAGTAAGGCAATCCTCACAACAACCCAGAGAGGAAGGAACTTTTAATAACACCATTTTAAGGATTAGGAAATCAAGGGCCCCGTATGTTAACTTATCTTGACGGCTTTCTGGGGGTAGAAGATTTATGGTCTCTGACAGATGAAACGTGGTGGCTCCGCACACAGTGGATTAGAACTGGGCTCTGCAGTCAGTCTGCCACCCCGAGCTGCAGCTCTGACTTGCCTCGCCAGCCGGAAGAAGGTGCAGTGGCAGACTGCAGTGTCCAGCAGTAGCCACCGCGATATATCCCATCGCACATGCTCTTCGAGAATCTTGCCTTGATCCATCAACGGGTAGGAGGGAGGTTCTTCCCTCCTCTTGAACCTGGGCAAGACTTTGGGACTGCTTCTGTGAACCCAAGTGGAAGTCATGCTGCACCACTGTGAGATATTTCACTTTGCACCGGGACCTCCCTCCCTGGGGACCTGGCCACCAAGCTGGGAGGAAGCCCTTGCAGAGAGACCACATGGAGAGGGCCCTGTGGAGGGGAACGAGGCTCCCAGCTGATAGCCAGAATCAAATGTCAGATGTGAGAGTGAACAAGACACCAGGTGATTCCAGACACCAGCTTTGGGGGCTTCTGGTGGTGGCCCCAGACCTTGTGGAGCAGAGACAAACAGTCCTTGTTGTGTTCTGTCTGCATCTCAGAGCCGCAGAATCCACAGGCTGGTAAGTGGCAAGTTTGGGATAATTTTCTGCAAAGCCATAATAATTGGAATGGTACTTTATTCCTCCACATGTTAGCTTCCTCATCCGCAGAATGGGAATAATAGCAGTACCTGCCTCAGGGGTGGTCGTGACGGTTTACTGTGTGTGACAGATGAAACATGGCGCATGCAGTGGATAAGAACTGGGCTCTGGAACTTCCTGGAACATAAGAGCTGGTGCTTGCATGGCCCCATCCTAGGGACCTACACCGAGCATTAACTTTAAATCCTTCCAATAACCTTATGATGCAGGTACTACTTTAAAAGAAAATGTATTATATTGAGAAATGGACATGGCATAAAATTGGCCGTTTTAAAGTCAACAATTCAATGGCATTTAGTATAGTGACAATGTTGTGCCACCACCGCTCTATCTAGTCTTAAAACATTTTCATCACCCCAAAAGGAAACATGGGTACTACTTTGAAATCCATTTTGCTGCAGATGAGGAAAGTAGGCAAAGAGAACTTATGGAACTTGCCCTTGGTCAGATGGACAATCATGGCAGATCTGGGATGAGGACGCACTTGGGATCCAGGGTCCGCGCTCTTGGCTACCACTCCACCGTGTCTAGAACTCATGAATGTTAACCACTCGAATGAAGTGACTTGCCCAAAGCTGGACAGCTATCAAGGGGCGTAGCCCAGACTGCTCAGTTCCCAAAGCTTGTGCTTTCTTTGCTGAGATAAAACTTACATTGAGCTTATCAATCAAGTTCCATAGATAGCTGCCATGTGGACACACTGAGTCAACATTCAGAACCTGCTCACCCTACAGACTCAGCATGCTGAGGGTCAGGCCCTGAGCCTTCCCAAACAACACCCACCATCCCCCACAAGGTGTGGACACCCATTGAGGTCACGCTGGAAATGGCCCGCTCCACTAAACATCTTAATTGCAACATTGATCTATCTGGAGTGGAAAGTATGCACTGCTACCCTGCAGTAAAATGGCTATTTGGCAGAGAAATGAATCTCCGGTCCAAAACTCATAATTCTTTTACTCTGTGGCCTACCAAAATATTTGGGTAATCACTCTAGCTAGGGCCATCCAATCTGGCGTGTCCCTACCCACAGTGGTTTTTCTGTAGCTGCCTACGCTCTGCATGCATAATAGAGAGATTTACAGTCCTTGGCCCTGGAAGTTGAAATGTGTGCTGCCCTCATAAGAATAGAGTTCTGTGCTCTGCAGGCTCAGTGTAGATTTGATTGCCTTTCCTTTCTTTCGCCGTGTCAACACTCTTTAACAGCACAGAATTCTGTATGCTCTTGCAACATGAGTTGGGGCTCAAGAATTAGGCGGATCAAGGAGCTGTGAAAAGTAGCAGGCAGGCCGTTAGGAGACCGGGAGCACACCCGCTACGGGACAGAGATGAAAGCCAGTTCTGACTGGTATGGGCTGGGTGGGGTGGAGGCTGTTCACAGAGACCTGGTGGCCTACCTAAAGCTTACCAAGAACTGAAGGGAATGTCGCAAGTGGGACTGGACTAGAAGGCATCAGGCTAGTGGAAGACAAGGATGTTCCTGACACCTGGACCTGATGGGGCAGTGGCGTGGAAGCTTTGCCTCTTTGTAAACTTGGACCTTGTGCATGGACTGTATGCAGCCCACGTGACAGGGAAAAGGATGTCTGGGGTCCTAAGGGCAGGCACTCAGTGTGCTAAGAATAACCGTGATGTATGTTCTGCAGGGAGATGTCACAATCAATCCATCAGCAGCAAAGCATGTGCTTGGAGTGTTTTCGCTTTTTCCAGCAATCGTGGATCTGCACTGTGCCACCCAACACCAGCCTGACAAAGAGGAAGCAACGGAGGTTTTAGATTCAGGCAGATCCTGGTTTGAGTCCTGGCATGTCATTTATTACTTGTGTTGCTAGATCACAGTCGTCCTGAGTCTGGTCTCAATTTCCTCATATGTATCCTGGGGCTAATAATACTGATGATGACTCTTTCAGAAACTGACACATAGAATACCTGTAAAGTACACTGTATGTAGTAGGTACTCAACATGTATCATTGAGGCATGCACATGCAAGATGGTGGAGACTTCTTGACTGTGAGCCGAGCAAATTAATTGGGCTGCACATTGAACATTAGCCTTGGCCTTCATAGCCTTCTGCTCTAACCAACTGAGCCAGGCATGTACTTACTGATGATGCTGAGTTTTTTTTTTTTTTTAAAGATTTATTTATTTATTTGCTAGAGAGAGTGGGGGGAGCGGCGCGGAGGGAGAGGGAGAGAGAGAACCTCAAGCAGACTCCATGCTGAGCGAGGAGCCCCACCCAGGGCTTGATCTCACGACTCTGAGATCACGACCTGAGCCAAAACAAATAGGCGGGCGCTCAACCGACTGAGCCACCCAGGCACTCTGGGTGCTGAGTTTATATAAACTTTTGGTTCAGAGATGTGAATCTACATCAGTGTTTTATTTTGGTGGCAATTAGCAACTCCTCAGTCACTTTGTGTAAATCCAATTTGCATTTGCCATTTTGTGACAGGGCTGGCATCACAAAGCTTAATTTTGGCAGGTAACTGTTGCAGTTGCCCAGTGGAGCTGCAATATACTAATGAAAAAGTGTTTCATTTTAACTATGAAATTTAACACAAAGAATACAGCTGCTCAACTGGGCAGTGACAGTGTATGTTAATTTGATTTATATACACGCAGTGTACCGTGCCTAATGCTGAATGCTGGAAGACTCCGGCATGGCCGATACCAGCATTGTAAAGGAGACTACCATTCTGCGCCAACTTTACGTGTGTCAGTTGGCCTTCTTGGAGCAAATAAAGCTGCAAGAGCCAGCCTGTGCAAGAGAAACAAGAGGAATGTTCTCTTGCATGGCATGGTTGAGGGCTGGGCTTTTCCAGATGTATCCTTCAAGGGTTCTCACCTGTGTCTGATCCATTGGCAGGTCCAGGGCATTGCTGTCAAGTAAACAAAATCTGTGGAGTGGGGACTGGTTCAGAGCTCCCATTTGGCTCACGGCACGTTCTGTTTGGAGAGCAGACTTCAGTTTCCAATGAGGACAAAAGAGAGAGAGGTACCCCCTTCTCCCAGGCTAACGGGAGTCTTTGAGAGCAAACTCTTATGTCAGCTGAGGCCCATGTGAAATGTACATGGGAGAAAAAGCACACGAGTGGGGAGTGTGTGTTGTATAGTGTGTGTTGTGGGTATTACAGTGTGCCTTGTGTGATGGATGTGTGTGTGTGTTGTATAGTATATATTGTGTGTGTTACAGTGTGCTTTGTGTGATGGGTGTGTGTGTTGTATAGTGTGTATTACAGTGTGCTTTGTGTGATGGGTGTGTGTGTTGTATAGTGTGTATTGTGTGTATTACAGTGTGCATTGTGTGATGGGTGTGTGTGTTGTATAGTATTACAGCGTGCATTGTGTGATGGGTGTGTGTGTTGAATAGTGTGTATTGTGTGTATTACAGTGTGCATTGTGTGATGGGTGTGTGTGTTGTATAGTGTGTATTACAGTGTGCATTGTGTGATGGGTGTGTGTGTTGTATAGTGTGTGTTACAGTGTGCATTGTGTGATGGGTGTGTGTGTTGTATTGTGTGTATTGCAGTGTGCATTGTGTGATGGGTGTGTGTGTTGTATAGTGTGTATTGCAGTGTGCATTGTGTGATGGGTGTGTGTGTTGTGTAGTGTGTATTGTGTGTATTGCAGTGTGCATTGTGTGATGGGTGTGTGTGTTGTATAGTGTGTGTTACAGTGTGCATTGTGTGATGGGTATGTGTGTTGTATAGTGTGTGTTACAGTGTGCATTGTGTGATGGGTGTGTGTGTTGAATAGTGTGTATTGTGTGTATTACAGTGTGCATTGTGTGATGGGTGTGTGTGTTGTATAGTGTGTATTGCAGTGTGCATTGTGTGATGGGTGTGTGTGTTGTGTAGTGTGTATTGTGTGTATTGCAGTGTGCATTGTGTGATGGGTGTGTGTGTTGTATAGTGTGTGTTACAGTGTGCATTGTGTGATGGGTATGTGTGTTGTATAGTGTGTGTTACAGTGTGCATTGTGTGATGGGTGTGTGTGTTGAATAGTGTGTATTGTGTGTATTACAGTGTGCATTGTGTGATGGGTGTGTGTGTTGTATAGTGTGTGTTACAGTGTGCATTGTGTGATGGGTGTGTGTGTTGTATAGTGTGTATTACAGTGTGCATTGTGTGATGGGTGTGTGTGTTGTATAGTGTGTGTTACAGTGTGCATTGTGTGATGGGTGTGTGTGTTGTATAGTGTGTATTGCAGTGTGCATTGTGTGATGGGTGTGTGTGCTGTATAGTGTGTATTGCAGTGTGCTTTGTGTGATGGGTGTGTGTGTTGTATAGTGTGTATTGCAGTGTGCTTTGTGTGATGGGTGTGTGTGTTGTATAGTGTGTGTTACAGTGTGCATTGTGTGATGGGTGTGTGTGTTGTATAGTGTGTATTGTGTGTGTTACAGTGTGCATTGTGTGATGGGTGTGTGTGTTGTATAGTGTGTGTTACAGTGTGCATTGTGTGATGGGTGTGTGTGTTGTATAGTGTGTATTGCAGTGTGCATTGTGTGATGGGTGTGTGTGTTGTGTAGTGTGTATTGTGTGTGTTACAGTGTGCATTGTGTGATGGGTGTGTGTGTTGTATAGTGTGTGTTACAGTGTGATGGGTGTGTGTGGTGTGTGCGTGGCATCTGTCATATATGTATATGTCGTGTGTGTGGCGTATCTGTGGAGTGTGTGCATATGGTACATGTGGCATGCGTGTGTCATGTGTGTAACAGTGTGTGGTATGTGTTCATGTTGTGTGGGTATGGGGGCCGGTTGTCACACTACTTTGGCCCAACACTGAGTAGTGACCTTGGTCCACCACAGACACGTCGGTACACGACCAGACCACTGTCCTTCCTCACGTTCCCACATCACCGTGAGACTGGTCTACCAACAGAGAGAGGTGTGCAAAGTAAAGGGCGAAAGTCACCCGTAATCCTGCACGCCGGTGGTCACAGCCGCTGCTCCTTTGAGATCTGCGTTCCCAGTGTTTAGCCACACGAATAATAAGCGTATTTGCAATCATCGGTAGATGTCGCACATTATAACTCTCCACATTGCCACTTAGTCTTCCTAATTATCATGCTTCGTAGCTCTATGATATTCCACCCAGTGCTGTGCCAGCACTTAGTTCTACTTAAGTGGTTCCATTTGGGGGACTTTCAAGCTTTCAGCATAAATAAATAGCACCATCTTGAATGTTCTCCCTTCTGTCAGGCCTGGACCCCTTGCTGCCTTCACCTCCGTACTGGGTGCTGTTGCTGGAGGCTCTGCAGGGACGAGGGACCCTTGGGACACCCGGCACATCTTCACCAGTCCTTTGGTGGTGCGGCCCGGGGCGGACGGCAACAGGATGGGTACCCAGTGAAACACGCCACTGGCCACCTTCATGGGCACCTCCCCGAGCGCGCGCGGCTGGGCCTGCCCCGCCCACAGGCGCTGGCGCTCCGGGGCGGGTGGTGAGGGGCGGGGCTTGCGTTAGTCCTTTTGTTTCCCTTCTTTCCCCCTAATCGCTGACTCCCAGAGGGCTTAGAGCTGGCTCAAACAATTTGTTTTTCAGGCCTTCCAGCAAGAGCAGACTTCCTAAAGGAATTGTCTCAGGATTTGTGTTGGGGGCCTGGGCCCCCTTTGGCCTCAGGGTTCTCAGGAATTTGTGCAGGCTTCGGCACCACTGGAAACTTGCTGCCCCCAGCCCGCATCACGCCATCCTATGCTGGGTCTGCACACGTGCGCTGTATTTTCCTTGAGCCCTCCGGTTGCGTCCTCAGCCCTTCCTCATGAAGCCTTTCTTCCATGCACTGTTCTATTACCTGTGTCTCCCGCAATCCTGCAACCTGCCCCACCCCGACCCTGAGCCTGCGCCTCCTCATGCATCACCCTCTGTGCGCCTTCCCTACCTCCTTAATCCAAGGTCACTGGTCCCTGAAATCATCTAACTGTGTGGGATTAATTTATTTCACCGTGTGGAAAGCATCTGTTTTGGAGCAGGCCCATGGACGCTGGAGTGATAGGAAAACTCGAGAAGGAAGTGGACCATGGAAGAGATGCCTTCCCAGCAATTCCAGTGTCTTGCCACAGAATCAGGAGGCGTTGCCCTGACAGGGAAAGCTGACCTTCCCTGTTCCTCTGAGCTGATCTAGCTCCTTCTCTTTTCCACTGGCCCAGGAAGTATTTCCATCCTCTGCATCTTTCTCTACCTTCTCTTCTCTCCAGCTGGTCTTTTCCAAGACCCAATGCCCCTTCCTTTAGGAAACACTGCTCTCGGGATAGAGTGTAGCAGGAGAAGTCTACCCTACTACCTTACCAGACTGCCTTACGATGAAGTGAAGGGGCTTTGTCACCTTCCCCTAGGCGGACAGTGCAGCGGCTGAAGGTCGGCTGGTCACATGGAGCAGGTTCAAATCCTTACTAGGCAACTCACTAGTTGTTTGGGTTCACATTTCTGAACTTTAGTTTTCTTATCTGTAAAATAGGAATAATACCTATCTCAGATGACATGAGACACATGAAATATTTAGCAAAGTTCCTTACTCATAACTGCTATTTATTGGTAAGGATTATTACTTGAACCTTAGCTCTATTTGGGGGAAGAAAACATTTCAAGGAATTTCAAGCTCCAGTAGAAGATGCTGAATGTGTGTATGTGTGTGTGTGTGTGTGTGTGTGTAAATGTATATCAATGGATGCACACCTGGGCAGTTATTTGGGGGAAATTGAAGAATCTCTGAAACATACAAAGGAAAGAATCTTCTCTTAGTATTAATTCATCCTTCACGGATGCTAGTTCTCTTTGTCTTCTTTTTGTTTTTAACCAGCTGTCATATATTTCTTCCAAGCTGATGCTTTCCATGACCATACCTCTTGCTTTGTAAATTTCCACCTTCCTGCTTTGAAGTGTCCACTTCCCTCTGCCTTCCAGGCAGAGCACTGTTAGGCCATGGATCTCTAGGCAGAGCAGATGGCAGGGCCCTGTTCGGTGACCAAGGATAAAGTTGCTGGCAGGGCAAGAGCCTTTTGGAGAAAGACACCTTTTGGAAGGCAATTTGCTAATAACTATAGAAATTAAAGATCTATCTGTCTGATTATTCCAGCTTTAGGAATCCACCCCAAAGAAGGTTTGTATAATATGTATCAAGAGGCATATCTAAAAATGCCACGACAGCATTTTTTTTTGCCAGGGTGGAAATTGGATAACACTTAAATGTTTACCAGTGTCAAATACTCTATAGCCAGGAAAAAGAATGAGGTTGATTCATATGGGTCACCACAGAAATCTCAAAGAGATGATGACATGTAAGGAAAAGGAGGGAAAAAAAACCTGAGATGTCCATGGGTATGTTCCTTAGTGTAGAAAAATGACAGATGCATACCACACTGTTGGCAGCTGTGTCAGCCAGTGAATCAGGGAAGCAGAAACTCGGAGAATCACAGAATAAGGACATTTATTATAAGGATTGCTCCTTATACAATTGGGGGAAGGACCTGAGCAGGAAAGGGTCTATGAGGGGAGTGGAAGGTTCTAGAAACTAGCACATCCAGCAGCTGGGGCGGGATTGCAGAGGGGGACTGTAGGAGGTTGTTGACTGTTCCTGCCGAGCTGTCGGTGAGATTGCAATGAGACATCGGAGGTTACCCGGAGTTCCTGCTGCTCAGCATGTGGCCGTGGGGAAGGCGAGCTGGAAATGGAGAGGAACACAGTGACAAGGTCATTGCCTTCGACCAACACGACCTTCAGAGCATCATGGCCGCTGCCTCACTTTGGTTTCGCAGATCTTACATGACCTCACCTTCAGCCAACAGCAACCCAGAAACTTACAGGGAAGGGATTCTAGGATTTAGGGTTCCGAGAGTAACCAGGCTGACAGCAGAATACTCCAGCACAACCGTGTTTGCCTCTGAAGAAGGGAGTTGGAGCTAGGAGGTCGGAGGCTACTTGTATGCTCTGCTGTGTATGCAAGCATGTTCTCCTGGAGTCTTTTCCAACAGAAATGTACGTGTGGAGTGCTGCTTGTGTATGAAAAACAAAGAAAACAAACAAACAATAAGGAAACCAGATGATCGTAACTTTTTTTTTGCAAACCCTTAATAGTCCTCCACATGTCTTTCTATATAATTCCTTCCTGCTGTCCTCATGAAATTTTTTTCCCACGTGAGATTGTCAATGATTTCACTCTTTAAAAGAGAAGCCAAAAAGGTGTGTGCAGGTGCGAGTGCTCGTTTATGCCCGTCTACACACATGTGCATGCGTATATGAGCATGTGTGTGTTGGGTGTGTGCAAACCTCCGGTCTGATCTCCTCCAGGCCCCTTTCCCTTTAATGATGGGCTTTTGACCTATCCCAAAGACACCCAGGGGAGAGGAGGGCCTGAAGGGGGGCCTTGGTGAGATGAAAGCTCCCTGGGAGACAAAGCTCATGCACCACACAGGGGGCTTTTGTTCCATTAATTTTTATTGGGAGAGGCATATCCCCCGCTGCTTTAGACTGCCTCTCCCTGGGGCATGCAGCAAACTGTGCTCTTGCAAGTGCCGCTTGTACAGATAACTAGGGAAAGAAGAGGCAAGGTTGATATCACGGCATCCAGCATGGACACCATAGTCCAAGACCCTTGGCTTGCTCCTAAGGGCTCTAGGGTGGTGGGGAGAAATGAGGGGACCAAGGGACAAGCTGCTGGCACCCCCTTAGTGAGAGGCACAGTCTCCCTTCAGATCCTGCTGGGGGTGGAGTGGGTAGGAGTTAGTGGGCTCACATCGTGAAGGTAAACTTGGTGTCATGGCCTCCTGTTCTCTTTGAGCTGGACTCCTTCAGTATTTGTCTTTACCAGGCTGACCATCTGCCAAAGAACAAGGGAAATGGCCCGAAGTGAATGTTCCTCTTCCTTAACGTGCTTTCTTAGTGGGTCACCAGGTGTCTAATTACAAAAGCGTCCACTGTTTTCTGGTGGTGCCGGGGGTTGTCGGCAGAGAGAGCATCTGAGATGCTTGAGCAATGTGGATATAAAAGAAGAGCTAGGACATGCACCACTGGCCCCTCATTCCTTCTAAACTAGTCCTTACTAAGGTCAAGAATTTGGTTAAACTCTCTCGAGCCCTTTGTCTCTCTCCCCTGGTAGCACACGCCCTTGGTGCTTTGCCAGCTCCCAAGCAGGGACGAGTTGCTGGCTATGGATCCCCTGTGTCTTGCACAGTGGCTGGCTTGGAGTGGAGCTCCCTCCACGTCCACAAATGCCTCAGCTCAGCCCTCCAACCGTTCTGAGTTCATTTCCTACTTCTTTCTCACTTGCCTGCCCTACTTCCATCATGATCATCTCTTGATGCCTGAACGCACGGGGCATGCTCCAGCCCATGGGGTTTTGCGTTGGCTGTTCCCTGCACCTGGGATGCTCTTCCCTGATAGCTGCATGGGTGAGTCCTCCTGTATCTCCCCTCTCAGCCAGGCTGCCCCCACCCTGATACACACACTGACACCATGCCCCATACTTGCCTCTCTTCTGAAGCACTGATCAGCTTCTAACATACTGTGGAGTTATTATTTTTTTTGTTTATTGTTTATAATCCTCACTTCCCCTCCCATTTAAAAATAAGCCTTTTGAGGGCAGGGATCCTGGTCTGTTTTGTTCACTGGAAGTACATAGTAAGCTTTAAATAAATATTTGTTGCTATTTGTTGGAACTGATGGACAGTCTTTTGCAAATAAATTGCTTGGAGATGTCTCCCATTTTTGGTGAAATTGAACAGAAAGGACTTCTGGTCAAGTTAGCACTAAAATGAAAGAAGATGATATTTTCAGCATTTCCTCAAATTTCTGCAGTGGAGTATGTTAACACAGAGACGGGATATGTAATCACCACAATAATCCTCACAGACGACAATAAGCATTGGATTCCTAACCGTTGTAGAGTGCTCTTCAGATGTCACATGCCTCGTAGTTGAGCTCCACTATGATGAACTGAGAAAGGCAAGGTAGAGAGTATTACTCCCATTTTGCAGATGGGTAAACAGTCTCAGATAGCTTAAGTGATGTGCTCCAGGTCGCACAGCTGGTAAATGATGTAGTGAAGGTCCAGGCTGGATATTCTGAATGCTAGCCCCTCTTTTTTCCCCCCTTTTAAAAGGGCTGACTTCCACATATAGGCTGTTCTTTGGAGCCACATGGAGGTTCCAGCCAGAGTGGCTGGGGTGAGAAGCAGAACCTGGAGGCATAAGGTTGACCTTGTGCTGTGGGTTCACCCAAGGGCAGACTATCAGCTGGAGCTTTCAATATCTAGATGCAGGATTTCAGAACGGAGCAGGTGGAATTGTTCATAGGGGTTTTGCTACTTTTAAAAATTGCATCAACAATATAATTCATGCAGGGAGTGTTGACTAAAGCATCTCTGTAGAGGGTGGGCAATGTTGTCTTCAGCCAGTTTGACTGTCTGGGACCTTTTTGGGGAGACATTCTTTGAGTGGTGGTTCTCAATGGGGGCAATTTTGGAGACATTTGGGAATATCCAGAAACAGTTTTGGTTTTCTCAACTGTCGAGGGGGTGTTACTGGCATCTTGTGGGTAGAGGCCAGGGATGCTGCTGAATACCCCACAAGGCACAGGGCAGGTCCACCACAGAGAATCATCTAGCTGAAATGTCCATGGTGCTGAGGTTGAGAAACGTTGCTTGTTTTTCTGAATCTCTGACTCTTTTTCCCAAGAAGGTGGGGCGTAAGGGCTGGAAATCTCTCTTTAAAATGATTCCTTCTTGGGAATTAATTGGCAGAGGGAACAAAGAGTAACAAATTCCTAGGGCTGTCAGCTCACACCTGCTGCAGCGTCAGTCATGTTCCTGCCTATGCCACACCTGGAGGTAAAGAGCTGCTGTGTTGGGCTGTCGGTGTGGGTCCAGAGTCTTCAGACTTCCTCCTCCCTGAACCGGGATGAGCAGGTGAAGCCAAGTAGAGGCTAAACTCTGTGTTGTCAGTTGCCTAGAAGCCCCAGGCATTGCACAACGCAGATGAACTCTGGGCCCTAATGTGAGGCTCTGACAGGTCTCTGTACTGCTAGAATGCCCAGGGATATTTGTTCTAACTCATCCAATTGGTATTGAGATACTTTCCGAATGAAGGATAACACTGTCAGCTACTACTCTGGAAATTAGCATATGCCTGCCAGGGTTTACTGTCCTTGCCAATAAAGTCAAGTTGCAATATATCTCTTAGACTCTGTGCTCTCCATTTCTTGGAGAACCATATTGGGTAATGGATACATACACACACATATTCACATATATAATTTTCAATAAAATGTTAGGGCTGAAAAAGAAGAAAAACTTTAAGGATTATTTATTCCTACACTATTCCTTAATATATGAGGAAACAGAGACCCTGAAGCAGTTTAAATTATTTTCTGAGACTTCTGGGTTTGTAACAGACCAGGACGGGAACCGTGGTCTAGCGAACTCCTAGCTGTGCACTGTTTCCACTAGTCAAAGATTTTAAATAGATTACTAGAGATATCAGGATAGAGGTATCCCTTGTTTGGGTGAAACTCATTTTGCATTTTGTTTAGTTCACAGATCTGAGTAAGCCCAGCATCATTCGCGTCACAGATGTGAGGCATGGCCACTCCTCTTTAGGATGCCACAGCTTTGACAGAAGGAGTTTATACCATCTGGCTTTTCTCTTAGCTCTAGAGAATCTCTCTGCATTTTACATGTTCTCTGTAGAAGACTTCAGCCCCCACCTTGTAGTCAGTTGTCACTCTGTCGATTCTTCTTTGAGGATGTGTGCCCAATCCAGCCTGCGGTGTGTGTGGAAAAGGCAAGAACATTGGGGGATGGATGTTAACGACAGGCTTTCTGGGTTGGATGTCCCATTGGCAGAGGGTCTGATTGCTCTCACCAGACCCTGAGCTCCACCAGCCTCTACATTTCCCCGGAGTCTAGCACAGTGCCTAACAACTTACCACATACTTAGTAGGTGAATGAATGAATGGAAAAGGAGAATTCAGAGCTGCTGAATTGATGTGAAGAGCTTCCATTGACTGTGGATTTGCTAATCTTCTCTCCTTATTTACCACCCAGTGAAGGAATTCTTACTCTTGGTTATATATCAGAATAATCTAGAGGACGAGTTTTTTGCAACCTTAGTTCATTTGGGTTACTATAGCAAAAATGCCATAGACTGCCTGGCTTATAAGCAACAGAAATTTATTTCTCACAGTTCTGGAGGCTGGGAAGTTCAAGATCAGATTCAGTGTCTGCTGAGGGCCCACCTCTCTATTCACAGACTGCCATATTCTGACTGTGTCCTCACATTGTGGGAGGGGTGAGAAGCTCTCTGAGCTTCACAAAGTGAAGTGCTCCACCTTCATGACCTAATCACCCCCCAAAGGCCCCACTTCCAAATACCATCACATCAGGGATTAGGTTTCAACATATGATTTTGGGGAGGACACAAATATTCAATCTAAAGCTGACACCAAGACCTCCCCCTAGAGTTCCTGAATCAGTATCTTTGGATGTGGAATCTGGGCATTTGTGGTTGTAGGAAGGTCTGATGATGGTTTTGTTGTCTGCTTGGGTGAAGGACCAACAATTCACAAATTATCTACTAGATGAGTTGTTTTTCTGAAACTGAAGAAAAAGAAGAAAAACTTTAAGGATTATTTATTCCTACACTATTCCTTAATATATGAGGAAACAGAGACCCTGAAGCAGTTTAAATTATTTTCTGAGACTTCTGGGTTTGTAACAGACCAGGACAGGAACCGTGGTCTAGCGAACTCCTAGCTGTGCACTGTTTCCACTAGTCAAAGATTTTAAATAGATTACTAGAGATATCAGGATAGAGGTATCCCTTGTTTGGGTGAAACTCATTTTGCATTTTGTTTAGTTCACAGATCTGAGTAAGGTGAGGGTGATATTTTTTCTGTTCTATACAGAGTAGGGTATATGGGGGCAAGGAGAGAAGCAGGGAGACCAGTGAGAACACATCTTTAATATTCAGTAGGAAAATAGGAGCCTCTTTGTGGTCATTATTCCTGCAACACAGCTGTGGTAGGTGTTTTATAACTAAGTGTAATCATTCTTTACCCAAGTGATATAAACTCCTACTACCACTCTAAGTATGTGTCTGAGTGGTTGCATTTTTGCTGGTCCACTAATGTATGAGTGTCTTGGATACCCACTTCATTCATTATTAAAGGCAAAAGATTAATTCATTTAATTGTTTTTGGTGAATGATCATAGTAATGAAAAAAATAGGTGAATGTCTCTGTCCTCACAGAACCTACATTCCTTGGGGGAGACAGTCGATAAACAGGATAGTAAAATACAATATATAATATGGTTAGATGGCCTTAAGGGGTAAATTAGTTATCTATTGCTGTGTAAAAAATTACCCCCAAACTTAGAGGCTCAAAACAACACATTCTTTTTTTTTTTTTTTTTTCTTACAGTTTTTGAGGGTCAGGAATCTGGGAGTGGCTTAACTGGATGTTTCTGGCTGAGGCTCTCTCATGAGATTGCAGTTAAGATAGGGGCTGGGGCTGTAATAAATTGGAGGATTGGCTGGGGCCTGGGGATCCACTTCCTTGATGGTTCAGGCCTATGGATGTTGGCAGGGCTCAGTTCCTCTCTGTGGGGACCTCTCCAGAGTGTTGCTTGAGTGTCCTCACAACATGGCAGCTGACTTCCGAACCCAGGGGAAATGAGTCAAGAGTGAGAGAGTGCACAAGCAGAAAGACACAGTGCTTTTTTATGACCTGTCTTAGAAGCAACTTCCTAGCATGTCTTCCACATTCTATGTGTCAAAAGTGGGTCTGTAAGCAAAGCTTATCCTCAAGATGAAAGGCATTAGGCACCATCTTTTGAAGAGAGGAATATTAAAGTTTGTTGATATATTTTTTAAAAAGATTTGTTTATTTATTTGAGAGAGAAAGAGAGAGAGAGAGCAGGGGGAAGGGGCAGAGGGAGAGGGAGAGAGAGTCCCAAGCAGACTCCTTCGTGCTAAGTGCAGAGCCCAAAGCTTGATTTCATGACCCTGAGATTACAACCTGAGCTGAAACCAAGAGTCTGTTGCTTAACCAACTGAGCCATCCAGGTGCTCCCAGTTTGTTAATATATTTAAAAACTACCACAAAGGCTAAGGGGAAAACAAGTGGAGAAGGGAGATGTGGAGTGTTGGCCAGGGGTGGGTTGTCATGGTAGACATGATGGCTGTGGGAGACCTCACAGAGAGGCTGAGATGTGGGCAAATATCTGGAGGAGGCCAGTGTGGTTGGAGCAGAGCAGGCAGGAGATAAGCCAGGGAGGTAGAGGGATGCAGTGCAGCAGATGGGGAAGGGCTTCTTAGATCTTTGTAAGGACTTTGGTTTTTACTATCAGGGAGAAGGGAATTAATGGAAGCTTTTGAGGGTGATATTTTTTCTGTTCTATACAGAGTAGGGTATATGGGGGCAAGGAGAGAAGCAGGGAGACCAGTTAGAAGCTCTTGCAATAATCTAATGAGGGAGAATCATGACTTGGCCTTGGAGAAGACTGCGGGTGTGTGTGTGTGAGGGTGAATAGCAGAAGATGGGGGGAGGAGAAGCTCCATTCTGTATGTGCTCTGCAAGTAGCACCTCAAGATTTGCTGATAGGTTGATATGGGGTGTGAGCAAAATAAAAAAACAAAATGAAGGGTCACCGCAAGGGTTTTGCCTAATGCAGGTGGAGGGGGTGATTTGGCATACATTAACATGTTAAGGAATTAACATGTGTCTCAACTAGCTTGAGGTACAAAACTGTTTCAAATTTCCTCAAAGAAGATGGGACGTTTGTCTTTAGTATTTTTTTTTAAAGATTTTATTTAATTATTTGACAGAGAGAGAGGGCACAAGCACAAGCAGGGGGAGCAGTAGGCAGAGGGAGAGGGTGAATCAGGCTCCCCGATGAGCAAGGAGCCCGACATGGGACTCGATCGCAGGACCCTGGGATCATGACCTGAGCGGAAGGCAGACGCTTAACTGACTGAGCCACCCAGGTGTCCCTGTCTTTAGCATTTTAAAACCAGCACAAAGACTCAAAAGCAAATAGAGATGATTGGATCTTCTGTTATCTATTTTTCAAATTAATACCCCCAAAGCTTAGAAAAGAACATGAACTTGATTATTTTTATTAACCGTCATTACTGGTGATCTAAAACAGGAAGGAAGGTGGTAGCAGCAATGTCTGCTGACACTAGTTAGTGAGCGTAACTGCAGTGATGGCCCAAAAGGAGCTCTCTTGGCTAGAAATCAATGTAGATGAGAAAAAGAGACTTACCGAAAAGACTGTCCCATATGCAAAACAAGCTAGAGAACTCTTGCTCATTCAGTTAAGCATTCTCATTTTAAATATTTGAAAATTCATTTATTCATTCACCCACTTTACAAATATTTATGGATTGCCTAATATGCATTAGGTGCTGCTCAAGGTTCTGATGGAAGGCAGAACTATTGGGTGGGAGCATTTCAAGTCGCTGATATTTGACCATTTGTGGTCTACCAAAATGTCGATTTCTTATTGTTCAAAATAATAGGTGATGAGAAAATTTCTGATGTAGAGGCTGATTGCTCTGATCAACATGCCCTTTTAGCGTGTATATGTATGTCGACGTTCAATATTTTAATGTCCACTTCTTGTGCACGTTCCTTGTACTACCTAATAATGTTTCCCTTCTCTAATGACTTAGTTGTCCTCATTCTGTCTTTTTATACCTGTCACACCTGCTTGTTGTGATTTTAACTTCATTCTGTCTTTTCCTGTCCTCTGTGTAAATGGAGCACAGCTGTTTCTTGTCACCTGTGTGTCCAGCGTCCTTTCATGTACTTGAACCTATCTATAAGGTCTTATTAGGGGGTAGTACCAGGCCCGAGGATGTACTTTATAACTAAGCACATCACATCTCAGCCATTTTTGGTATCAGTTTAGGGTATTAAAGACCCGTCTCTGCCAGTTAGAGCCTGACTCTGAGCCCCAGCTGTGTGGATCTCGCATGGATATGCTGTTTTGCATGCAACAGTTGTGACAAGCTTAAGCTACTGGTAGTAGCGTCCCAGCCTACTGGTAATAGTGTCCCAGCCTTGAGGGCAGGTTTAGCTAAGGCTAGTGGTGATGATCCTCATTTGATAATGCTTTCCAATTTCTTATTTCAGAGCTGAATATGAACCAAACCGGAACCGTCGCTAGGCACACGGGCAATTTTATTTAAGATTGCCATAAGAAGTAGTTGTGTTTCTCGATTCCCTTGGGCTCACCTGCATTTTTTACTCCAATACAACATATGCTCAGCTCTGCACATCTCAGAAACACGACGTCTTATCACTCTGTTGGGAAGTTCCTCTCTTCCTGTTATGTGGCTTCTCTAGTGCTCTACAACTTCATTTTGCCTCGTCTCTTTCTAGAAAGCAACATTCTCAGAGGTTTTCCTGAGCGAAGTAATACAATTACATTGGAATAGCTGCAGGATGTGTCCAGGCTACAGCACAGTGATTGTGCAATGTGGAACAGGGATGCCATTACTTTTGCCTGTCTTACTTAATTAGAATTACACGCAGCATGACTTGGGTCCTATCCATACCCAGTTTATTGGGGAGTAACACCATGAGGTGGAGAGAATGTCTGTAGATATGGAGAAAAGGAATTTTTTGTGCTACATAAACCGTTAGATGAATGGAGAGAGCATTACCCAGCACCTGCATTCTCGGAGACTCATCTGATTGCCTTGAAACCCATTACACTGTTTTTCTCCCTTTTCTTTATCACATTTGGCTACGGGCACAGCGGCTGTCTCTGACAACGTCTATTGTTTGATTGCATCCGTTGCCTTTAAAAATCCAGGTCCGTGAGCCCAGTTTCGACTTCAAATGGAATTGGTGTAAAGGGATAAGGACAGAGACAGCAGGTCCTTGCCAGGCATGGAATGATGACTCCATTCCAATCACATTTCCCTTTAATGAGGGTCCTGACGCGGCTCTCATTCCTTCGCAAGTGCCGTGCTGCATCCGGTGTAATGGCTGCACTTGATGGATAATTTATGCAAACAGAACACAAACAAGAAGTCATTAAGCCACAGAATGAGGGTCCTTGACTTTTGCAAAACCAAACAGTTATTCTGATCCTGATGAGTTTAATTTTACTTTTGGTTGAGTACTGATGAATACATTATATTTAAAATAAATATTATATTATCAATATTCATGATCAAACTGAATCTCATTTGGTGTTTAATAGAGTAGCCCCCCCCTTTTCAAGGGGGATATATTCCAAGACCCCCAGCAGAGGTTTGAAACAGCAGATAATGCCAGACCCTATATAGACTATGTTTTTTCCCAAACACACATACGTACCTATGAAAAGGTTTAATTTATAAATTAGGCTCAGTAAGAGATTAACAACAATAACTACTAATACAATAGAACAATTGTAATAATATACTGTAATAAAAGTTATGTGAATGTGGTCTCTCTTGTAAAATATCTTATTGTACTGTACTCACCTTTCTGATGATGATGATACAAGATAATAAAATGCCTATGTGATGAGATGAAGTGAAGTGACTGATGTAGGCATTGTGATGTGGCATTGGGCTATCATTGACTTTCTGACTATACATCAGAAAAAGGATCATCTGCTTCTGGACCGTGGTTGACCGTGGGTAACTGGAACAGCAGGAAGTGAAACTCTGGATAATTGGGGAGGGGGGACTATTGTATTTTTTTTTTTAAAGAGTGATGTATACAGATCATGATTTACATAAAGTCACAAAACATTCCTGTTTATATTTTTAATCCTATCTTAAGTCTGTTTCTAATGGACTCCCACATAGCTAGATGGAAAAAGAAGGAGGCAAATATATTATTTGGATATTTCTAAACATCTTTACTTTTCATTTGAATAGTCCTTGTTTTGTATATGCAGCTCTAGGATGTATGTACATGAGAATTTGGGAATTAGTCATAAAGAAAGACTGGACAACATAAAGGAAATTGATAGTGAACATGATTTGGCTACCTAGCGATTAAAATCTACTTCTAAAGATATTAAAATTAAAAAAGTAAGGCTTTAGTGTGCATCCTGGCTTTGTTGTAAACCAAGGGCCACGTAGGTGTACAATATTTGGGTGTCAGTTTACATAAATGTGTTCTCTGTACTTTCCAGATGCCTGGCAGTTTATTTTAGTAATTTTAATTTTATTAGAACAGCGTCCTATGTCCCGGTTGCTGTATGGTGTCTCTGGGAGCGCTCACGTGAAAATCATTAAAGTCTAAATGTTCCTGGCAGGTAATCTCACTGTCTTTTCATCTTTCATCCCCAGGACGGTGGCCCCTGTAGATTGTTTAAAGGAAAAGAAACACTGTTATATCAGGCACAAATAACAATTCCGTACCCAGACCCCTCCCCCGTGAAGGGGAAGACATGGAGGCTGTTAAGCCTGGGGAGTGGAATCCTGCAGGTTTTACCTGTAGGGGAGCTGGGGAGAATATCCCCCTCCCCAATCAGTTGCAGCATGGCACCAGTCCTCCGGGCCTTTCAGTCCTAGTGAACCCCAGAGGGGAAAGAGCCCCTGGCACCTGTGGTGGGCAAGCCTCCCGGACCCACAGCTGGGGCAGCTGTATCTCTAATAGTCATTTCCTCTGCCACTCAGAGCAACATGGGAAACAAGAGGAGCTGGCAGCTTGGGGGCCCTCAGCTTCGGGAGATGGGATCTGTCCGGGAGCTCAGTGCGAGGTAAACATGAGAGAGGATGGGGAGGACTACAGTGGGGAAGGGAAGCAAGCTTTCCGAATTGTCAGGGCCCAGACTTTTCCCCAGAGAAGGGGAAAAGGGAAAAGAGAGCTGTAAATACATAGTTCAGAGACGGAACAGATCCTAAGGAACAGGTCTGGGCAGTGGGTAGGCCTTCTTGTGGGTTGGCAGACAGAATGCCACACCCTTGGGAGCTATCAGTGACTTGTATCTTGAAATGACATGTGACATGTATCACTAGCTCGCCTGGGAAAGACTACTGGTGGCCACAACCCAAATTTCTTGTTGATGCCAAAGGTTTCCTTATTTAGGAATCCTTATTCCTCAAGTATTTTAGAGACTCTACTGAAGATGCATAATCAAGTTCTATCTCTCCATTTACTGATTCTGTGGGTCTAGTGTAGGGTTTTGAGTTCGGTCTTTAACAGGAATCTCAAAGAGGTTCTGCTGTAGAGAGCCAGGTGACTCCCATGGTTTGGGAGTCACTGTTGTAGGCTCTGAAGTCAGGAGTCCTGTATCTATAGGACTATCTCCAGTCTATAGCTTTAAAGACATCTCATTGGGGTGCCTGGATGGCTCAGTTGGTTAAGCATCTGCCTTCGGCTCAGGTCAAGATCCCAGGGTCCTGGGTTTGAGCCCTGCATCAGGCTCCCTGCTCAGTGGGGAGTCTGCTTCTCCCTCTGCCCCTCTCCCTGCTTGTGCTCTCTCTCTCTCACTCACTTTCTCTCTCTCAAATAAATGAATAAAATTAAAAAAAATAAAGACATCCTCACTTAATTTACGGGTCTCTGAGGAGAGCTAATTCTCCTGGGCCTCTCTCTCTGGTAATTTCCTTTTCCTCTCAAGGTCCTGACTCTTTACACAAGAGTTGGAGTGATCTGGTTAGGAGATTGTTTTTAGTTTGGCTTCAGGGCCAAATTCCATCAAAACTTCTATATACTAAATTTTCTGCCCCTTGACCATGAGTCTAGAGTCAACTCAGGTTTGGAGAAAAGATATTTTCCTACTCCATTTGGGAGGGGTAGATATTTTTGTATATTAATAGGAATAAGTTAATATATTTTAAAAATGGGCATATCCTTAGGATATGGATGTAGCCTTTTAGTTTTACCTTGTGGTCTGAAATAATATATATATATTTACCTACTTTTCTGTATATTATTTATTCTGTGCCTGTCATTGTTTACAACTCTGCAGCTACATTTCTAAGGCTCTCTTGTTGACCGGCCTCTGAGTAGGTGCAGTCAGTGGAGATGTGTGTGGAAGAGTGGAGATAGGGAGATGGGGAGAAGCCAAGGTATTTCTCCCCCTCTCTGCCTTCATGCTTTATCAGCGGTTGCATCTCTTCCGTGCTTCTAGCTCCCCACAGCTTCTCCCTCCATAGTTCTAGTTCTTGCCAGGTAGCCTCTGAAATGTTTCTGGGAACATCACCTCCTCCCTGTGTTCTTTCAGTCCAAGGATGATAACAACTTTCTGTTGCTTCTAATCCCTGGGTTGCTTCATCTGTTTTGCTTCTTAGCTCTTCAGTTATCTGTGTAACTAATGCCTTCATTAAGTTTACTGTTTAAAATGCCTAGCGAGGAAAGGTTCCTACTTCCTGGCTGCATTTGGATGGATTCACTGACCACAGGTAGACACTCTGTTGCATAGAGCTTGCTAGAATTTAAGGAAGGTGGTGAGGTGTAGTATAGTGGATCTGGACTCAGAATACTAGGGTTCAAGTTTTGACCACAGGCAAATAATTTCATCTCTTTGGACCTCTGTTTCTTTGGCTGTGAAACCCCAATGGATAGACTCTAAACTTCTCTTTTGTCCTTACAATAACTTTCCCACAAAGGGAGTAAGATTTAGACTTTAATAGGCTTATTGAGAGCCATAGAAATATCATCTTGATCTGCCTCATATTATAACTTATTATAATTACTCATAATAAATGCTCACTATATATAAATACTCATTATAAATATAAGCACTCTTTTATGCTGAGCTCAGGCATAGCTTCACCGATGCTTTTCAACATAATGATCTTGGCAAAGGATAAGATTTGGCAAGCAAGTCAAAACCATTTTCCACCCATGATTCCAAGTCTTGACTTTTTTCAGAATCAGAGGCTGAACTGAGAGAGGCTAAATGCATGTCAGACACAAGGGGAAGTACATTTTTTATTTTAAAATTATCTGGACATGTTAGCATAGTTTCTATCTATCACCTATCTAAATGTATACATGTATATAAACACATATTTTTTAATACATACAAATAGTGTGTGTGTGTATGTGTGTGTATATGTGTGTATATATTTAAAATCAGAATTTGTTTGAATGAGGCAGGCAGCGGGGAGATAATCTAATCCAACACTTTTATTTTATGGATGAGGAAAATGGAGCTCACTCTCTGAAAACAGGGATACGTGTATAAGTTCTGTGGGGAAATTGAAGAAAAACAATTAAAATGAGAGGTATTTGTTTTTCATTTTAAGCAGTCAGTAGATTTTTCAGTTGGCAAGTGGCCCTCCACCACTAGATGTGCTATAATTTTTATATCTTTATTTTGGTGATTAACACCCATATCACCTTTGTTATTTATTTATTTATTTTAAAAATTTTATTTATTTATTTGACAGAGAGAGACACAGCTAGAGAGGGAACACAAGCAGGGGGTAGCAGCAGAGGGGGAGGGAGAAGCAAGCTCCCTGCTGAGGAGGGAGCCCAACTCGGGGCTCGATCCCAGGACCTTGGGATCATGGCCTGAACCAAAGGCAGATGCTTAATGACTAAGCCACCTAGGCGCCCCTCAACTTTGTTATTTTTAAAAAAGATTTATTTATTTATTTGAGAGGGGGAAGGACAGGGAGAGAGGGAGGGAGGGAATCCTCAAGCAGACTCCCCACTGAGCACAGAACCCGACATGGGCTTGATCCCAGCACCCTGAGATCATGACCTAAGTTGAAATCAAGAGTTGGACGATCAACTGACTCAGCCATCTAGGCGCCCCTGAACTTTGTTATTTTTTACTTTTGGAATGTAGGGATTGGAAGAGTTCATCTGCCAATTGTCACAGAAAAGAGAGGGAATGAGAAACCTACAAATGGGTTTTAATTTCTCATAAAATTGCCGATCTCAAGTCTGGTGAAATCAGTTTGTGTTAAGTCCCAGTGAAGTTCTATCCTTATAGTCCTACGTAGGGGTGGAAAAACACAAGGTGGTAGACAAAAATATAAAACTTCTGGGATTTATTTCAGCAGTTCATTCTTGGCAGAAATGATGGGATTGCAGAATATATGAAACTCTGTTTTATTTTCTATAATCTGTCTACCTGCTGATTTTTTAATCGTAAATGGTATAATGGTGCTTGCGATAGGTTTCCCACTCACAGTAAAAACGAAAGTGTTTGAAATAAGGAGCAGAGCAGTTGATTTGTTTGGTTACATTTCACAGGGACAGTCCATTCCCGGTGTATGTGCTCCAGATGTTGGTGAGCAATAAGATAGAGCTTTCCAGAAACCCAAGGTTGAGATATTTTTCCTCTCGGTTTTGTCCAGTTCATTATTTGTATGCCATATGTGCTCTCAAGTTCACCCCTCTGCTATATCAATTAAAGCCTTTTACTTGTTGTTGTTGTTATTAAATTGTGATTATCCCTATCTCGAAGCATTTTCATTTAAATGTTGATTGTTCACAGCGCACAGCTCCTGAGCCATACCCACTGGAGGGAGGTAGGAGAAATAGGACATCAATCTTACCAGCTGGGTTTACAGCTTCATTGTCTGGTCTCATTTTATGAGAAGAAAGCACATGGTGGTGGAAGAGAGAAATTGCTGGGGGGTAAACGTGTCCTTTGAAATGCCACTCTTGGCTTCCTGACAAGGTAGAAAGAAAAAGCCTATGGTGGATTTGTTTAAGTACAGTGATGGAAATGAAGCCAGGGCGGACTTTTTGGCAGGGAGCTGAATTTTCCCTTCTCACATAGAGGTTAACTTTCATGGAAGACATGTTCTTCCACAGGAGCCTTAAGGAACATCATTATGTATCTGCTCAGCTAAATAGAGGGTTTGATTGTTAGCGGTGCCACCTCAGAGAGGGTTAGTCAGACCACAGGGAAAGCCAGAGAAACTCAGGGGCCTCTGTGGGATCTCACTGGCCGAGTGGCTTGATTCCTCATTAGCTCTGCTTCCTGAAATCAGCCCTAACTCCAAGTGCCCAGGTGGCCTTCTGGTTATGATAGTGGTCTCAACCACCAATCAGCTCAGGGAAGAGAAAGCAGCACTATTGTTTGGTTAAAGAAGATATACTCTGAATTCAGATTGCCTACATTTATATGTTACCACCATCCTCTACCAGACCTGTGAGTTGAGCAGCTTTCTTCATTTCTTCAAACCTCGGTTTTCCCATCTGTAAAATGGGGACAAAAATCTGACTTCAGGAAGATCATTTATGTACAGAGATTTACACAACATTCAACCCATATTGAATGCTCAAAGATGTTGGCTTTTATGTATATTTTTAAAGAGATCTTGACATGTATTAAGGCCATCATATATGCACCAAAGACATGACCAGGCAACCCAGACCATCCCCCAACCTCCAGGACTGAGGATGCTTTGCCTCTTTACCCTGGAAGCTCTCTGTCCCCTGTCAGAATATTGGTTCCCATGGAGACATGCCAGATACTTCAAAACACCTTTATGGACCAGTTTTGGCTTGTTCCTTGGCCTTGGAGTTGGTTGATTCTCAAACTCTTCGACTCTGACTCTGAGCTAATCTTCTTTGATGACCTTCACAAAAACCTATGTTGAGCCAATTGACTGCCCTGCTTTTTCTAGTTCCTTTAAGTCAACTAGTTCCTCCCTAGTTCTTGAGTTATTAGTCCTTAGCCTTCCTCTTGTTCTGTACAGACTCCTGGTGCTCCTATGAACTTCATTGTAAGTTCCCCAAAGGAAAATTTCTGAATTCAGGACTCGATTCTGTGGAATCGTGCCTGTTCTTCACCCAGCTTGTCTTCCTCTACACAGATGGGACATTTTTACGCATCCATCCCCACAGAATCAGGTATATCTTTGACTGCCTGATACATTGCCAACTGGCATAGCCTATGGGCCCTTCTAACTCAACATGAACAAACAAATGATCTCCTCTCTCCTGGTCACCTAAGCTTTACACCTTGGGCTGACCTTTGCACCTTTCCCCTTCCTCCCCGTGTGTTCAATGAGGTCTCTGGCCTTGTAGAATCTTCTTTCCCAGATGTTGCTCACAGCCGTCTCCTCCATTCATTTCTGCTGCCATTACCCGAGGTGCAGGCTTCATTACCATTTGCTGTTCTATTTCAATGCCTCTCTCCTCTCCATGCCCGCCCACCCACAGTGTCATATTTATTCTCTAAATATACAGCAGCCAATGCTTTCACTCCCCCAGGGAAGACCCTGCAGTGACTGTCTACTCTTCACTCAGTTAAGACAAGCACTTCACCTGGCATCAGCCATCTTCAATTTGTGTGTTCACCTGTATGTCTCATTTTTCTCTTTACTACAGCAAAACTGGATTATGTTGTCTTCAGGCAAGCACAAGTCTTTTCTGCAACTGGGTCTAAGCTTGTGAAGTTCTTTTTCTCTAGAGCTCTTCTCCCTTCTCCAAAAGCCCACTTACTTTCAAAGACCATCAGAAGTCTACCGCCTCCATCCTACCCCACCTGATATAAATCCTCTTCTCCAGCCCATTCAGGTGAAGCCCTTTCTTTGGCTGAGCTCACAAAGCACTTGGTTGTTCTCTATGGCTGTGATCACTGAACTCTGCACTGTGGGTATCTGAGCCTGGCCCTGAGATCTGTTAGCAGCCTCTAACCTCACTGAGCACTAGGGTGACGCACACAGGAGGAGCTCTCTCAATATTTGGGAGAATGAACAGACTTGAGTTCAGTTGAAGCTCAGACTATGATTTGGATCATGTTCCACTCTTCCTGGCATGGCCCTCTGCTCTTCCCTGTTTAACAAAAGCCATCCCATCCTTGGTGCAGATTCTCTTTTCTCCTTGAAGCAGTTCCAGATCATTCCCGCATAGCCATCTCTGGCCTTTGGATGGTCCTCATCCTTCTCTGCATTGCTGTTTGGCAATTAATCACACCCTGGCTTGTGACATTTCTTGTGTAGCATTGAGTTGTTATTTATCTCTTGTATATTCCTTCACTCTCCTGGCATTTATGTCTTATCTCTTCAAGTTCCCTGAGAGCACAGAGCATATCTTTGGCATTCTTTTTCCTCCCTCAGTGCCTTGCTTGCTTGTCGTAGCTGCCCTATAAATACTTCTGGAATATCAAAGTTTAACCTTCCTCAGGTGAGCCCTACCTTTCTTTTAAACCAGTGGTCTCTGAGACCTTAAGGCAGACAGTAACTATTGTGGGACTTTCTCTGACTAGTGGGGAGGCAGTGGGGGTTACATTTTGGCACCTGAGGGCCTTTGGCTGCTCTTTAAGTCATATAGTAGCAATGACTGACTCATCCTGAAGGCCACCATGTGCTAAACCTAATACATTATTTCATTTGATCCTTACAATGGCTCTACAGGGGTAATTATTATTATGATTCAGTTTTACATATTAGGAAATTGAGGTATAGAGAAAAGAAATAATTTTCCTGACTCTGATAGCTTGTATGTGTGGTGTGCCAGGATTTCAAACTCTGTGGTCTGACTTCAGAGTGAGATTTTAGCCACCCTTCATGGCACACCTTGACCACATATGTAAAAAAAAAAAAAATCAGCCCTTATATTTGTACATTGTTACCATATTTACAAGCTACTTTCACATGCAGACTCTTATTTTATTGACTTGACACCCCGATGAGGAAATTGGGGCACTCCTATTTTATCCCTATTCTTATTATTTATTTTAGATCTCATCCTCCTCCATAATCTCAGGCATTTTATGTTGCTGAGAATTCCTCCCCTCTCTTGTAAAATCAACTTCTCTAGCTTGACTCGGCTCAGTACATCGTAGGCACTTGTATTGACTGGGAATGCATTTAGCTGTTAGTAACAGAAAACTCAATTTACAGTAGCTTAAACCAATAGGGTTTATGTTTATTAATAAAACAAGAATTCTGAAGTTAGGCAGCTGCTGCTGTTGATTTGGTAGCTCAAGAACATGTGGCCTGGCTTTTCCGCAATTCTCTTAGCCTTTCTCTCATACTTGACACCGCATGTTGGCAAGATGGTTGCCACAGTTCCAGACATCCTGTCCCTTCAAAGCAGGCAGAAGAGGTACACCTCCTCCCTCCCCCCATGGCACTTCCATTCATGTCTCATTGGCTAGAATGTACCTCCTGGCTATTTGGAGCTGTAAGGAAGGTGGGGAAAGCAAATATTTGGCTTGGAACATTGCATCCCTGAAAACCAGGGTCAGGTTAGCAAAGAGGAAGAGAGGGATGGCTAGTGGAGAAACGACTAACTTTTGGCCACAGCACCTGCGGAATCTTAAGTCAATGAATACATCAACAAATGAATGAATCAACTTAAGCTTATTTATTTTTAAGTTATGCAACTAATATGTAAGTGCATTCTTACCATAAAAGAAACAATCCAGTGTGCCAAAGAACACAGAATAAAGAGAAAATTCACCTGTTTAAACCATCCTAACCATCCTCCCCTCCCTGGAGATAATTACTGTTATTGATACAATGAGCATCCTCTCGGATAGCTCTGCTAGTACGGATAGGTATGTCACATGCGTATATCTCTGTGTGTATATATATGTGTGTGTGTATGAATACAAACACTCAGGTGTTCATATATTCACATATATTTATACACAAACATGATGAGTGTACTTTTCTACATAGAATCATATGCTTTGTCCATAAAATGGGAATATCTTATAGGGCTTTGATTCTGTGATTTGCTCTTTTTCTTTTTATAGTATGTCAGCATGTCTTAGAAATCTTTCCATGCTAGTGCCAATAGAACTCCCTCATTCTCTATCCTGAATCCAGAGTATTCCATATATTGGATGCACCATGCTGATTTAATCCTTCCCTTGTCTTTGAAAGTTTGACTTGTCTTATCAGGACTAATAACCCCATGTGTGAATATCAAGAGTGATGCTCAATGGAGGATCAGTGATGATCGTTGGTCGTACCCCTGGTAAGGTGGAGTGCTTTAGATCCAGGTGTCAGGGCTCTTCCAATGTGTCCCTTTCCCACAGCTACCACATGGTCAAGAAAGGCTGTGGTAGAAGCCATTCTCTGGGGCTCTGCAAGGATCCTGACATTGGCTGAGATGATTTCTCTGGCAGTACAGATTGGGGTCAAGATCACACATCAAAAGACTTCCAACCAAATAACTGCCAGAGACATAGACAGTTTTATAAAAAAAAAAAAGAAAAGGAAAAAAACCCTCAAAAGTTTTTCTTCCTGAAATGATGTATTATAAGCATCCATAATTTCTCAGGAAGAAGTAATTTTGATTCTGTTCTGGAGTCTGTTTCTTAGGTAAAAGGGTGACAACAAAGCTGAATTCCTTGGGCTTTATGACTTTCTGAAGATCACAGTGGGAATGATCATGCCACATTAGGGCAGTTCCAGAGAATCATCAAAGTCTTTTTCCCTCCCTTGTCTTGGAGGGTGGGGGTAGATTTGCAAAAGTGCTCATATTTGAAAATGTAACATATACGTTAACACGTGTAAAAGGCAATGTGATCACATAATGGTGCATTAAAGCTTCTGGAAGATCAAATAAAACCTCAGTGTTTCTGTATTTTCTGGGGGTTGGCAGGGAAAGAACCACCTACCTGAGCGTACTTTGTGGCAGTTCTCATTGTGTATCTGCTTAAAATGAATGCAAAAGGAACATTGAATTGTGCAGAAATGCTCTCTGATTTCCTTTAGGTATGGACTAAAACTTGGATGGCCAAAGCATAGTTTGTCAGCTGTTCCAGATATTAATCAAGGTCAAGGGAAGGATGAGTGTTGGAAGGCAGGAGATTTTCCCTTGACCTCAGTTGATGCATGCAAACTGGAAGGAGGAAGTTCTGCTGTCGGAAAGGAAAAACATCATTTTCCCTTCTGTTTCTTTCAAAGGCAGGGCTTATTTACATAGACTAAAATGTTAATTTTCTCAGAAATCAAAGCCACTGGCAGACCATTAAGTGAAATTCATGTGTGTATGATTACTATTGGATGCCCTTTTGCTCTAGGAGAACCTTACTTTTTCTAAAAACATATGGAACTCATTTATACTTGTATTACACGTATCTGTGTGTTCATATAGATGTTTGACTCTGTGTTCAGTGAAATGTCATAATTTCTTTTACAACAGATTCGGAAGAGAAAATGCCTCTTAGAGCAGAACATTATAAATGGGAAAGGAAATGAAAGTGTGTGTTGAGTGAGGTGAAGATCACGAAAGTGACCTGTGTATCAAGGAACCAATTTTTGTGTGGGCTAGAAAACTTTTAATAAAAACTGGGAGGCAGGGAGCAAATTTTAGAAATGGGACTACACCACTGATGATATGATGTTCTCTGGACCTGGGCTGCCATTTGAAGCCCTGTTGAAGAATGTTTGCTTTGATACCACGTTTAATAAGGGAGTTTCATGTGTGCTTAGGAGCTACTGGTCTTGTTAATTCATTGGCCTGCAGATGTAATTAAAGAGGGTAAGTTTGGTTTGGAGAGGCACAAATACCAATTGCTCTTGGGCTCCCAGCAGGGAGAAAAAAAAAAAGAGTCCTTTTACTGATGATTCTCAATGGATAATTTTAGGAAATTACATGAAAAGTGCCAGAATTTTCAGAAATTTAATTATTTTCATGGTAACTGCCATGATCTCAAAAATAAATAAGATTATTCCTACTCTTAGGGAATTCCCTGATTACAGAGAGTGTGCAATTACATAATTCAGGCAATGAAGCTTTCCTCTTAACTCAATAAAAACATTCTGATGCTGGCATAATTCAGTGACCAGTGGTAATGAACTGCCCTGGTAGTTCAGATAGTTAACAGCTGCACTGAACCCTGGGCCTTGACCAGCAGCACTGGGCAGATGGGAAACTGGGGGGCCCTGTGGATCATTCCTGGACAATTTATTTGTTCTCTCCACACTCACTCCCTAGGTGATCTTACCCAGTCACATGGCTTTAATACCATCTGTCTGCTGATGGCTTCCAAATATATCCTCCAGCTTGGACCTCTCCCCTGAACTACAGACCCACATATCCAACTGCCTACTCGATAACTCCAGTTGGTCCAATGGGCACTTCAAACTTGACATTTCCAAACCTGAGCCTCTAATAATCTCCTGTAATCAGCTGCTGATAACCAGCAGCTTCCTTATTTTGGTTCATGCAACCTCCTTCTTCCAAAATTTTGGCACTATCCTTGACTCTCTCTCTCTTTCTTTCATGTAGAGACCATCAACACGTCTTGATGTCTCTTCCCCCTCAACTGCCCCCACCTTGGCCCAAACTGTCATCATCTTCTGCCTTCTAGCTGGCCTTCCTGCTTTTGCTCTTGCCCCTCCACAGTCCATTCCTGCAGCTGCTACCATCTTGTTAAAACATGTCACATGGTTTTCCATCTCATTCAGGGTCAAAGTCGAAGTCTTCACTGGACTGTAAAGCCTGACATGCTCTTGCTCCCTATTAAATACCCAAACTTCGGGTGCCTGGGTGGCTCATTTGGTTAAGCGACTGCCTTCGGCTCAGGTCATGATCCTGGAGTCCCAGGATCGAGTCCCGCATCGGGCTCCCTGCTCAGCAGGGAGTCTGCTTCTCCCTCTGCCCCTCCCCCCTCTCATGTGCTCTCTCTCATTCTCTCTCTAATAAATAAATAAAATCTTTAAAAAAAAAAAATAAATAAATACCCAAACTTCATCACCTACCTCTTTCCTCCTTGCCCTGTTCTCCTCTCCAGCCACGCTGGCCTCCTGTGGTTTCTAGAACATGCCAGGCACTCTTTTGCTTCAGGAAATTTTCATTCACCATATTCTCATTCCAGAGGGCTCTATTCTATATAACCACGTTTCACTCTCACTTGCTTGGGGCTTTCTAGTCCCTTATCTAAAACCATATCCCTCCTCTGGCATCACTTAGGAGACTCTATGAGTTTGAATCTTTGCTCCTTCACTTAGTAGCCATGTGACCCTGGGCAAAAAATTAAGATGCCTTAATTTCTCCATCTCTTAAATGGTGATAACAATAACACTATTAGGTTGAACCATGAGATTTCCATGTCCATGGGGTGTGGGTGAGTGACAAATGGTGGAGTGTTGGTAAATTTCATATGGTTCGACTTGATACTTACCTCATGAGGATCTGATAAGGATTGGACGAGGTCATGCTTGAGAAGTGCATTGTGCAGGGCCTGGCCCATTGTAAACCTTAAAAATTGTAGGCTATTAATATTGCTAAACAAAGTTCCCAGTGGGTCACGCAAGGCCCTTCAAAATCTGGCCCCTGAAGCTTGTTCATGTTCACTTTCTTTGGTGTTTTGTACTTCTCATACCACACTTTGACAGTGAAGAACTTACTGTGAGTTCCTAAACACAGGTGGCTCTTTCATGTCCATTTGGCTTTGACTGTACCAGTCCCAGGTTTTGGAATCCATCCCCCACTTTGGTCCTCAGGATCTAGCACATTTATCTCCTTCTCCTCCACCTCTGTGTAGATGTCTCTGTTCCTTCCAATTTCACCTTTCTCTGTGCTATTTCTGAGCACTGGACAAACTCATTGTATGCATTACAAGGATTGATTTACATGTCTGTCTCCTTTACTTGACCCTGACTTCCTCTAGTACAAGGTGGTATCTTACTCATTTATATCTTCCATATCTTACATAATCTGACACCCAATGGCTCCCCATAAATATTTGGTGAATGAATGAAAGAATGGACAAACTGCAAACATAAAGATCCCATTTTAAGAGAGCTCTTCTATACCAGTGATCAAGGATAAGCTAAGAAGAAATGCAAACCATGGAGGCATGATGAAACTAACACATTTCAGAAACCAAGGTAAATAGGACTTGGGGATATAACAAGGCAGGGAGAGAAACAGCACTGGGAAGCAGAGATATCAAAATGAATTGATTGGAGAGGATGGCTGCTTGCCTTTTGGCCTCTTTATGGTTCCTGATCGTGTGGCTGGCCTTTGTCCCATGGATGACTGCAGGAAGCAATTTCCTGCCAGAGGGTGAGCTGGAGGGCTGTGGGGCTGTACCCTCATTCTGAGTGATGTGCTTCGGAAGTCCTAGGATGGAGAGCAGGTTTTTATAGCTGGTCTTTTAGAGGCCCCAGGCTACACTGGCTTAGGAACAGAATCTTAAATGATTTTTAATTTGAACAAATTAATGTAGGAAAATTCCCCTGCACAATGGAACATTCTGGCCTGGCACCAATGCCTTTAGATCTCCATACATACTGGGGCTATCAGACAAATAGAGGCTGGTGGCTTGGGGCAGGGGGTGAACAGAAGGCCCCACCTGCTGTGACTTGTTGACATGATGCAACCTGGGTCTTTTTCTGTAAACCATTGACCTTCTATCTGGATGTGAAAAGGGCTGGTCTGGAGAGAAATCAACTTGCATGATAGTTGCATTTTCCTCCAGTCCCTGAGACTGATATGAAGTGATAATTATAGGAAAGATGAAGTTAAATGGTATTAGTATCCCGTTCAGTTAGATTCTTTACCCTGCGAGGATGTTTCCTGACCATAGGACGTAGGTTTTAGATCATAGTCAGACTATCTTATATATCTATGTTTCTGTTTCTTCTGGTCCCTAGCATTGCACCTTGCAAATGGACAGTGTTCAGTGAATTATGCTACTAAATCTGGACCTTTCCAACCATAGGAAAACTGGCCAAGGAGTGAGGATTTTAGCTGGTCCAGTTTGCTGGACTTCATCTAGAATAATAAAACTAAAAGGGAAGGATCTCCTATACTTTTGTTTTATAGCTTGTCTGTGGAAGACAGGACCACTGAAGACTTTCCAGTCTGGTCTGATTTGGTGGCCCTTAAAATCAGTGTTATCCCTAGCGAGGGGATGAGAGTAGCTTTGTAGCAAAATGGCAGCTAAAGGAAATGGTTAAGGGTGTGGGGATTTTTGGAGTCAGACTCTCTTGTCTTCAAACCATGTCTCTGACACATGCTAGGCAAATAACACAGAGTTCTCTTTTGTGCCTCAGCTCCTGGTTTTCTAGATGGGAATAATGATGGTAGCTGTTGTTCAAGAAAAAAAACTTATTCTGACCTTTGTTAAAATGGTAAGGAAGACATTTCAGGACTATTTCAGTAAGGGTATCACAATAAAGGAGAGACACGGGGATCAACTCTGAATATGCAAGGACAGCTGGGGATTTATAGCCAAAGAACAGGATGAGGGTCAGTGGATGGAAAATTGCTAAGAGAAGACATCAAGGACAGGGGGATTCTTGCTAAACCAACTTAACAGGATTCTTGTTGAAGGCAAGCCAGTGTAATCGGATATCAAGGATGGGGAATGAAGAATTTGATCAGATGTCAAGGATGTTCAGACAATAAGTGTAAGGAATCCTCTCTAAACTGGCTTAGCGGGAGTCTTGCTAAAACTGAACTCAGCAAAGATGGGCATGGAAGCCCAAGGTAGACTCCTAGTGGCAAAGAAGGCTGAGAGGAGCCTGGTGAAAGTTTAGTAAAGGAGAGGGCATTTGTCACTGTGTCTTGAGATTCAGTAGTTAACATATGTAAAGTGTTTGGCACAGTACTTGGCGATGAATAAAAGTTAACTAGTAAAACCAGGCTTGCTTTCTATGGAATGTACAGTATGAACCGGTAGTGTAAGACCACTTCCCTTTTGTCTAGGCACCCCTGAGGTGTCAGATGGGTCAAACTCTATGAGGAAAATCCTATTCTGCCTCCTGATGGGGAGGAGCGAGCCAGGAGCCAGCTGTCTTTGAGTCAACCTCTAGGATGACATATGTGGGGCAGTTTGCTCTTGGGGAGTAGAAAGCGTCCAGAGGGAGTATCTTCTTCAGATTAAGTTCAGATTAAGAAGACTTTTTCTTCTCTAGAAAGTCTCGCAGACTTCATGGGGATATGCTTGATCTTTTCCAGGGGCCCATAAGAAGGATTTTCTTATATACATGGGACTTTACAGCTTTTAAACAACCCTGTATGATGAACTTCCCAAGGCGACATTTGGCTCCCCCATTGCCCAGGGAGAAAGAGGGCCTTCACCACAACAGAAAAGGGAAGACAGGAGTGTTAAAGAAACTTGGGAGATGCCAAGGGGGATATCTTTGGGGTTTAAGTCTGAGGTCCAGCTGTGCTCAGGAGTCCTTAAACCCTGATTATCGCAGGACTTGTTCACCAAAGGTCTACCCATGCAACATGCCTGAAGCTCAGGTCCAGGGGAAAATGGGAGAGAAAAAGGTCTACAGTGAGAAAAAAGTTGAGGTCTCCTATATCATTGGGAATATTCAACCCTTGGCTTCTGTTATAAAAGCTTCTGGGGAATTTCGCTGATATTTCTGAATCCAATGGCCCTTTGGATGCGTACATTTACCAGTTTTCCTACTGTGGACCCTGGTGTGAAGGAGCCTGGGGAGGAAGGATGGGAATAGGGGTGCTCAGCCAGGCCCAGCATATCAGTGGCTAAGTGGGTCATAAATGAGGAGGAAGAGGACCAAAAGAGCAGGGGGGCTGAGACCGTGCATAATGAAGGAGTCGCAGGTACTGGACACTCATCAATAGCTCAAATGTTAGCAGTGACCAGGAAAGGTCTTACCACGAGCTCTCAATCCCTGTGAAAAAGAATCGAGGGTATCAATAGGCTCGCAAGATATTATTATTTATTGGAGTGACCTTTGTTGTAAGTAACAGCATGATTTTCAGACTGTATTAAAAAATTATAATTGGCATGAGCTTAAAATAATGTGCACCAGCGTTGGAGACATTAAGCCGCATGGCGGGGATGTAAATTAGCCAGAAAGGTTCACGGGGGGGTCAGTGCAATTGTCAGATAATGCTGAACCAAGTCAAATTAATTTCTAATAATTTGTAGAAGGTAGGCAGCAGAGAACCACCAAACTCCTGGAAGCTATAGGAACCGCAAAGCTTGGGTGTCAGGCTAGAAATATGGGGCCTCACCCATGCCAAAAAGCATTAAAACCAGTAGTTGGAATTCAAGGAATGACATTTTTCTAAGTTCAGACGTAATCTCATTACAAGTCCTATTTTCTTGACTTGGCTGGCAGGAAATTCAGTAATGACAGAGGGCCAGAGAGTGTCTCTTACCCCCAGGCTGCCAGCCTAAATGCTGTCCCTGAATTTTAACCAGGGTTAGAACACATTCAAGTGTCAGCAACAGGTTAAGTGCTGAACTGGTCATTAAGCTAGGTGCAATTCCTTCTCAGCAGGCCGAAAATCTAAATAAGCTAGGTAAGGCAGAACACCAGGTAAATTAAGATACATCTTATCTTTTCACCCCACTGTGAAATGGAATCTTAATGTACAGAGGCCCTTGTGGGGAGAAAAGTAAACTCTGGCTATGGAGTTGGAGTGGAGGGATGGGCAGGAGAAGCAGGCAGGAGAGCCGGGTCAAGTGGGCATTGCTGCCATCCCCCAGGATGTAGACCGTGCGAGGGGCAGAAAGCACATCTACTGGTTAATTCTTGTGAACTCCTGAAATGATGAGACACAGAACTGAGGGACTTTTGTAGCTGGGGCTCTTTGAGAAGCTGTCATGTCTTGTTCTGGAAGACACTGCCCATGGCAACCAGGTGGAGACCAGCATCGTTGTGGGGCTGCTTTGTAATGGTGCCGGGAACAGAATAAGGAAAGTAAGTGGAGGCTAAAAAGCTGGACTATTTTATGAACCTCTGATCATCCTGCCACCCAGGGATGAGTTCTGATGATTCAGAGGAAGAGGCACTTTTCTGTCTGGGGCAGAAACTGCTCATGCTCATGGATATCTGTGCCGTTCCTCTTCTTGGCACATGGGCAGACCACATTTTCCAGCACCAAGGAGCAGCATCTCACACTGGGGAAGCGAGCTACACAATAGAATGATGTCCCTGTGGTAGGATTTTGAGCATCACAGAAGCCCAGTGGGGGACGTTGTTATTAAGTACTAATAAGTTCCACTGATTTATTATTCTGTGACTTTCTCAAATAAGTCTGGCCCATTTCCTCATCTAATTAAGAAGCTCTGAGGGACTGAATTTTGTGGTCAGACAAATCTGCCTTCACATTCCAGTCTGCACTTACTTAGCTGTCTGATCTTGGACAAGTTACTTAAATTCTCCAGGACTCGACCTGTGTGAGACAGAGACAGTGATAGACTCGCTTCCGAAGGTTGTGAGGATGGGATTAGGTAAGTGTGGAAGCACGCTGTTCAGTGCTTGGCACATAGTCAGTGCTCAATAAATCTCTTTCTGTATGATCATTATTATTCATAATGGGGGAACGTTGGAGGGAACTTGGAGATCACCAAACTCCTTGTTCTGTAGATGAGGATTTGATGAATGGAACACCAGACCGGGACTTAATTCTTTTGTGCTTTGTGGAATTTCTCAATCTTGACTGTTAGTTCAGGATGCCCAAGAAATGCTTGGGACATGTCTGCTATAATTCCTTGTGGCTATGGGGTTCTAGAAGAACTTGTGTGGGACAGGACTCCTGGAGTACAGCAGCCCCTGTTAGGGATGTTGCCCGGCTCCTTGGAACAGCATCGACTTTGGAATCAGGCAATCTGGTTCAAATCGTGGCTTTGTTACTCAGCGGCAGTGTGACCTTGTGTAGATCATATAATTTTTCTAAGCCTGGGTCATCTTGTCAATAGAAGGAGGAGAAGACCGTTTTGTCGCAGGATTGCGATGGAGATGCTTTATAAGACAAACAAGCAAACACCTGACTTCAAGTTATCCTGAGCATGCCCGACATCTAATTTGAGATCAACAGAGGAATAGATTTGTTTCTTCCTGTTTTCCCGTATATTGAGAGTTAACTAGAGCTGAGGATTTTTCACTTTTCATTCTTCAGAATTTCTAAGGATTTAAGATGATCTGCTTTAAGTCAATATATATCTTTTCCAGGTTATAATGATGTGTTCATTATAGAACATTTGGAAAAATAGAGTAATGTGCAATGAAAGAAGTAGAAACAACATGGCAATGAAAAACTCATTGTACAACCCAGAAATAATACCCAGAGATGATTACTTTTCTGTGTCTTTCCTTCCAGCCTTTCTTTATCTCAAGCACATTTAGAATCATTTTATATACGTAGTTCTTCTTTTTAACAAAGTCTGGCTTTTTTGAGTTTTTATTATATCATGAGCGTACTCTCTGTTAGCATTGTTCTTTGAGAATGAAAATGATGTTTAGTGGCTGCACAAATACCCTGTTGTTTGTATGAACCATAATATGTTTACCTATTCTCCAAATGTTGAGTGTGCAGATTGGGTTTTAGTTATAAATAACTCTTCGAAGATCTCTTCCATTTGATTCGTTCCTTATTTTTCCCAGCCTACTCACTGCTCCGGGAGACTTAGTTGTGTGGTTAACTCTATGGTCCTGCTGCCCTCTGACTTCCAGCTGGTTTTGGCCAATCTGGGACCCAGGCAATTGGATTATCTATTTCCCTGACTCACTCCCTGTTTTGACTGAAGATCATGGCACCTCTTTTTTTTTTTTTTTTAAAGATTTTATTTATTTATTTATTAGAGAGCGAGCGAGCGAGAAACAGCATGAGAGAGGAGAAGGTCAGAGGGAGAAGCAGGCTCCCCGCTGAGCCGGGAGCCCGATGTGGGACTCGATCCCAGGACCCTGGGATCATGACCTGAGCCGAAGGCAGTCGCTTAACCAACTGAGCCACCCAGGCGCCCATGGCACCTCTTTAGGTGGGTTCTTTGCAGGTTCTGCCCCTTCTCCATAGCCCTTCAGCCTCGGAATCTAACAGCCCTGTGGTTACAGGTCCCAGGGGGCTAATCTATCCGTTGTGTACTTTCCACACCCGTCTCACACTTTTGTAAATAACCCCTTGTTAAAACTTTCTAAACTTATTCTATTTTGAGTGTGCTGTCCAATTCCTGCTAGAACGCTGACTGATGGAACATTTTTACATTTTGTAAACAAGTTGCAACTTGTATCAGTCTTTATATACGTGTCTGATCATTCTTTCTAGCAAATTTCTGGAAGCCCGTTTAAAATTTCTGATCCTAACTTTCCTCACCTGTCAAGTGAGATTAGTAATAATACCCAACTCACCGGGTTGTTGGTAGGAATAAATGTGATAATGTATGAAAATTCTTTATAGCCTATAAATTGCTTTACACGTATAAGACACAGCTTATTATCACCACCTACTTAACCCTGAGGGAGTCCTGGAGCACTTTGGTCTGGTTCCAGGCTGAGATTTTGCAATATTGATCTTTGCAATGTTTTTGAAAACCCAGAAGTAACTGTGGCTAACAGGTTATTTTGCCTTGCTACCATAAACTTCACATTCTTGGCTTCTCTACTCCAAGAAGAAGTGACCTTAGGAACTGCTCTGTTTTGTCCACATAGTTGGCAGGCCATTATTTCTGTATGGAATTTAATAAGGAGATGTGGGCTGTGGGCTCCCTTGGGTGGCATATCCAATATGTGGTTTGAAGTGCAGCTGACCCAGGAGAATTCACTCACCTCCTAAAAGTGAGCAGTCTCTTTTGAGCTCCTGGGCTGATCTAGGCCATTGCATGCAACATGGATCTGTTTAAAAAAAAAAAAAAAATCCATTCGAGCACGTAAGGTAAAAATTGCCTTATTGGCTTTTTGTCTGAAATTTTGGCAGAGCACAGACAGATTTCAGCATTTATTGCCCTTTGAGTGATTTCCAGCTTTGTTCCAGGAAAAATACAATTAATCTTGTAGCAGCCGCTATATCAATCCATGTGAGGGGCAAGTTGTTTCAGATGTCACGTGGAGTCTCTAAGTTCTTTGGCTGTGCTCATCATTTTGGCTGAGGGTGAGTGTAATGCACACCAGGGGAACCCTCTTGCCTCCATTTGTGTAAATGTCTGCAAAGGCCCCAAGACTTGCACAGGGTTGGGGCTTGGTGCATCCAGCTGTGCTCCATCAGCCCAGGGAACACATCTGGGAAAGTAGGTGTGAGGGGCCCCTCTGAGTGGACAGGGAGGGGCAGAGGTGCAGCATGTGTCATAGGGGGGTGTGAGCAAGGTCTGGTTGAATTGCATTTGTCCTGAACATGATGCTGTTTGGCTCTGTGGCTGGAGGAAAAGAGGAGAGGTGTTGTTCTAATGTCTTGAGACAGCGCCATTGGCTCGCATCTTTGCACGATCTTTGTTCTCATAGTGGGGTGTTGTAGCACAAGGCTTTATCAGGTCTGGGCCAGCCCAGGGCCTGAGGGCCACTGAACACATTTCCCTTTCTTTCTAACTGCTTTGCAGAGCCTGAGATTGGCTTGACTCGGAACCTGGCCTCAGCTAGTATAATCTCTCTGCCTTGATTATCACCTGTGCTGATCCTGGGGCAGAGAGAATTCTAGCCCTCTCCCTGTCACTGAACTAACACGTGATCCTAAACAAATTGCTTACATGTCTCTGGGTCAGGACTTCTTCATCTGTATAAGAAGTTGGATCAGATCACAATTTCCCAAACTTCTTCCTTCAGGGACACCTCTGATTATTCCTCCCACCTATTGCCCTGCTCTCCTGCCAAATTGAATAAATTATGATTTTTTAAAATTTCCCAATAAAAAACCAAATTCATCCTTTGTTAGTTTTAACCATTGAAATGTCCATCTCTCCCCATATCCATGGTCACCACCATGGTCTAGTCACATGGGTTCCCTCAGTTGCCCCCTAAATGTCTCCTGATCTGTACACTTGCTCCCACCCTATGGTCAGAGGCTCTGGTGAGCTCCCCTCTTACATGGCTTATACCTCTTACAATGCCTTCCCACTGCTCATGTAATAAAGTCTAAAATATTAAATGGATGACCCATAGGCATTGATCTGTCTCCATAGTGTCACCTCCTGTCACCCACTCTTCCCTCATTCTCTGGGATGGCCACCTTGGCTTTAGTCCAGTAGGACAGCTATATAAGCTTTTTCCTGTGCCTCATCTTTATATCTCATAGGTCACCTTCCAGGCGAGGTCAGATCCCTTTGTTATGACCTCTACAGCTGAGTTGCCTTCCTTCACAGCATCATTTCAGGGGTTCATCAGATTGGATCTCCCCACAGACTGTGGGCTGCACCTGGCTCAGCAGGGCATCCCTAGCATTTAGCACAGGGCCTGGCATAATAAGTATGCCATAGATAAATAGTAAAGGAAGAAAGGGAAGAAAGGAGAGAGGGATACCCGAGAGCTTCATTACTCTGGATAAATGTCCAGTTTCCATTTGATTCTTTGAAATAATGGAACATGATGCAAAGTGCCCCCATTTCCAAGGCACTCAGAGTCAGGCTGGAGCCAGCATTGGCCACTCTTTGGGTCCACACAGATGGGGAGGGGCATCTTCCCTGCTTCTACAGGTACTTTCCCTTTTATCCTTGCTGTGGGTAGGAGGAGGTGATGCTGGTGCCAGGGGGAGCCTATAATCTGTCCCTCTGATTGATGAGCAGTGGGAGGGATCAGGCAGAGCAATATACAGAGTAGAATTTGACACAGGAACCACACAGGTGGTGGACATTAACAAAGACGGTACCAGGCTCTCCTTTCTCTCCTGCCTCAGAAGAGCTTAGACATCACCCAGGCTAGTGTTTCTCCAACCTCCCCATTTGTCAGCATCCCCTGGGAAGTGTACTAAAATACAGATTCCCGGGTCCGATGCACAAATTCTAATTCCATAGGTCTCTGGAGACTCTGATTTATTCGGTTAGGTTTATTTTATGGTGGGACTTAGACCTCTGTATTATTAACTAGAGACCCTCAGGGATTCTGATGCTCAGCCAATTTGGGAACCACTGATCTAGAACCCAACCCCCTCACTCGATCACATCCTCAGTAGAACAGCTTTGAATGCCACACGGAACTATGCATACATTTGTTTTGTTTTGTTTTCTCTCATTAAGAATGGCTCCATGTTTTATTTTTATACTATGTTCACCTTTTCAAAGTGCTCCTACTGTTCTTGTCTCATATGATTCCCATACAAGCCCTATACGGTCAGTGGGAGTGCCATGGTCACCTCCTGTGGCTCATGTGGACATGGAGGGGCCCGGTGACCGGTAAGTGGTCCTGATGGGTCTATAGCCTCCATGCTTCTGCTCCTCTCTGAGAGATGCCCGCATTTAATTCGAGAATGCCACACACCTTCTTTCACATTTTGTAATATTTAATTTCTGTATTAAACATTTGCAATTAGCCTTAAAAGAATTGATTGATGGCCTTGCCTCATTTTAAAAAAGGGTGCTTTACAGATACATAAAGGTAAGAAGCTGTTAGGGGAGGTTTTATGGCAGATGATTCTTGGCAGCGATCACTTTTCTTTTATGGCAGTCTGGAAATTTTCCTGGGTAATAACTTTCTTTTCTTTTAACAGGCATAAAATAAAGAGGTTCTAGATAGTTGGATCATTATCAAATGATTTTCCAAAGACAACCATAAATTGTCAGCACCATTTAGGCAAAAACAAGAGTTGTCCACATCTGGAAATCTAATACATAAATTTTTGCGTTTTCCCCTTTTGTTGGAAATGATACTTGGCTACCCAAAGGGTTATTCTTTAAATGGCAATTAGATTGGGGAGCTGGGAGAAAGAAGGGTGGGGAAAGGTATTCATGCAACTTCCCCAAATGGTAATATTTCTCTTGTGAACAGAGAAAGGTACATTTGGTCTTGCTCTCCCCAAAGACTGAGAACAAAGCAAGCTTCAGTTTAAGCTGAAGAGGCAGAAAACTTTAATTGTGAAAATTAGCATGGAGAGAAATTGATGGGACTGAAAACAAAGTGAGCTGCTTGTGTTCATTAATTCACTCAACCAATACTTTGAACCTCGAGTATGTGATTATATGCCAGACTTTGTGCGAGGCACTGGAGATTCAGGTGGTAAAGAAGCAAATGTGAATTACAGCCTACAGGGGAATGGCATTGGATAGATACCTTGTACTGTAGGATGTAAAGAAATCCTCATGAAAATCATCATTGCTAATTTAGTGAGTACTTACTTCATGCCAGGCACTGTGCTTTACAACCATTAACTCTATCCTTACAACAGCCTTGACATGTAGACGTGATTATTAATTTCATTTGATCACCGAGGGAAAGGGAGTCACAAGGAGGCTAAGTCAATCACTCCAGATCACAGAGATAGTAAGCAGTGGCACTGGGATTTAAATCCAGCAGTCCAACTCCTAAAATCGTGCTCTAAACATGGTGGACCCTCCCTCAGCGGATACTTATTGCATGAATGAATGAATGAATAAAGTAATTGCAAGTATAATGAGATTTTTCAAAGGGGAAGCACTATACAGCAAAGGGGTTTAAAATAGTCCATGTCTGAGAGGGTCTCTGTGAGAGGGGCATTTCAGCTGAGTCCTAGGATAGATCAAGTGGATGGATAGTGGATGAGAATGGTAGAATATACAGGTCAGGAAGTCAGCTGAGATCTTGAGCCAGAAAAAACTTTATAGACCATCTAGTACGGTCCTCTCATTTTATAGATGAGAATATGGCGGTACAGATGGGAGTGTAGAGAGTTGGGATGATGAACGAGATTTCCTGACTTTGGGAAACACCCAGAAGTCATTAGCTGTAGTAAAAATCAACATTTAAAAAAAGACTACTTACTCTGTTAACACCATTAAGCTATGGTAGGGCTTCCTAACATTTTTCACATCGTAGCACACATAGAAAATAACAGTATTTGTTTTTTTAATTAAAAAAATTTTTTTAAAGATTTTATTTATTTGAGAGAGAGAGAGAGAGCACAAGCAGGGGGAGTGGCAGAGGGAGAGGGAGAAGCAGGTTCCCCGCTGAGCAAGGAGACCAATGGGGAGCTCCATCCCAGGACCCTGGAATCATGACCTAAGCTGAAGGCAGATGCTTAATGACAGAGTCACCCAGGTGACCCCAAAATAACAATATTAGGATGGTAAAAATAGGTTCCATGGAGGCAGCTGCAAGGGCTCTGGGTGCTTTAGTTCTCTCCTGGACAGCTGAGCACATCTGTGACCATCCCAGTGCTTACCACTGGGGAGAAGACCTGGACTCTAAGACCCACTGTGGAGCCACTGCCCCTTCCATGCATCCTTCTCAGGCTTTGCTGTCCCCTCCCCTCTCAGTCCCATCCCTGGCACCTTCAGTGTATAGGTCACAGACACCTCTAAAAGTCTGGAGTCCACGACTGAAAGTTCTTTTCCACCCCCAGGATTGGTTGCAACTCCATAGTAGCCTTTTCCTCCAACCAAACTAATGATAATTCTTTCACCATCAACCTTTTTCTATTGAACAGAAATAATCTAATTACACTCGTAGTAAGTTGTGAATGACTACTAGGCTGTCCTGTCTCCTAAGAGGGTTAGAGGATTTACCTTGGAGAAGAAGAATTAACTGAAGGGAGTGAATCCTATAGATCCAAGAGCAACCAGTGCTGTTGCCTAGGAAGGAGCCAGCCTCCATCCACTAATGACATGAGAAGATCTGGGGAACAGATACCCCTTCTCCGGGAGTGTCAGCAACACATGCCTCTCCTTTCAGCTCCATTGTGCAATGCATTTCCATCTGCTCAGACTACAGAAACTGCCCAGGATTATGGCTTGTGTTTTTCTATCTGGGAATCTGGGTGCCAATAGTGGCAACTTGGTTCTCCTAGTTGCTAGGTTGTTGCATAGGGAATGCTTAATGGATCAAGGGGAAAAGATGTTGACAATGTGCGTTGCTCTTTACCCTAGCACAATTTGCATATGGATGAGTGTCCAACTGAAGAGGTAGGCTGTTTGTTTTATCAGTTGCAGGCTGGGCAGAGAGGTTACCTCCTGTGTCGGAGGGAGAGAGGAACTGTAAGTGTCTGAACGTAAGAGTAACCAAACTGAAGGACTCAGAAGTGGGTAGTGAATCCAGTGGTGGACAGGGGGAGCCTTCCCGTTTGCTTATAAATTGTCCTCTGTGTGTGTCTGTGCGCATGGGCTGCATCTACCCCTCGCCACTCCCACCCCCAAACCACTCACCTCTCCCAGTTACCACCTTGATGAGGCGGTGCCAATCTCTGATTGATAAAGACACGTCCGACCTCGTCTCTGGCTGTGCTTGGATTTGTCAAACAGGGCACACGTAACTCTTCCCGATGGAGCTTTCTCTAGGCAATTAGATGTTCAGGTGATGGCCGCTTAGCAGACGTATGATTTCTCTTAGTAGTGTGGACCTGGCCAACAGTTATCTCATCGGCAATTTGGGTGCCTCCGGTGCAGGGCAGGGCAGGTTAGTGATTAGTCAGTGATTCCGCCCTACTGCACTTGCATCACGTAAAGTGTGAGGTGTGTCCGATGTGCCTGTTGCACCCCGACAAGGAGAGCGCGGTAGCCTCAGTGATTCACTGGCCTGCCTTCTGGGGCGGGTACTCAAATTCTGGGGGAGGAATCTCATGGGCGGTTTCTCAGCTGTCGTGCCTGTAGGCAGACATCCACGAAAGCCCAGAAGAAGAGAAATTTGGGCTTCATTTAACAGATGTCACTGTTCCAGCTTCTAGAGGGCCACTTCGTGGGGACATTCAGATATATCTTTAGTTTATGTCTTCTCATGCAAATGAATTGTCTGGATTATTTAAAAGGAGATGTCCATCACCTTCATCAGTTTTCGCAAATGTGTCAGTTATCCACCTGAGCGTGTGTTTAATCACTGCTGTCATGTGTGTCCTTTCAAGTCATACAATGACCTCCAGAGAGGGCGGTTTCTCTCCTTCCCTCCTTCCCTTGCTTCCTTACCTTCCAGCCCCCGCCTTCTTTTATTTTTCAATGTGTCATGGCATAAGCCTTTGTGTTCAGCAGTGTGAGTTTTCTAGAGTAAGAAATCTATTGCCATTTAATCCTTGTAGTACCTTACAAGAAGGTCACAGCTAGTATTAGCTTTTCTTTACAAATGGGAGAAGTAGGGAATGAACAGGGAAATGTCTTCCTTATCACTTGAGATACATTAGGATGAAACCTCATCTTTGTTAGATTTCTGAGTAAATCCAGTCTATCTTTTGGCTATTGTTGTGTAGTAAGCCATCCTAAAATCAGGGGATGAAAATAACAGCTATTATTGTGTTATTATCATAGCTATAATATAGACTATGTTATTATTATTCTAGTAGTATTATTGCTTAAGGCCCTGTGGATCAGCTGTAGGTCAGCTGGGCTTGGCTGGGCTGCGCTCGGTGGCTCTGCTGATAATGGCTGGCTGGCTTGGTTGCTCTAAGATGGGTTTAGACAGATTTGTTCTGCTCCAGGCATCCCTCATCGTCTTCTTGGACCAGCAGGCTGCCCTGGGCAGGTTCTTCACATGGTGGGAGCAGAGGTACAAAAGAGCAGGCAGAAACTTGAAAGACCTCTTAAGGCCCAGTCTTGGACTCGGCACACCTTCCTGTCTACTTCACTCTATTGGCTGGCTGGTCATCATGGCTGAACAGAGATCCAGGTGGCAAGGAGGAGAGAAGAATTGGGATAAGAATGCCAGCCACCGTTCTAGTGGACATCACATTCACAAACAGAAGTATCTTTCTTTTTCTTAGTATAAGGGTTAAGGAATGCATATGGAGGGTGCAGGGTCATAGACAAAAGAGAAGTGACTCCAAAGCCTGTTTTACACCTTCTTTTGTGTGCAGCGTGCACACACACATACACACACACAAACACACACACAAAATGTTAAATGGGAGATACAAACATTGAAAAAAAGCAAACAAATAAATCTTCCTACTCTTTTACTGAACACCTCTATCCTCCATTCTCCTACCTATTGCCTTTATTTTTATGCTTTAATTTTATGCTTTAATTCTTACCTTCACTTATTTACTCAATTAAACAAGAGATTCAACCGTGGAAAGCTCCATCACTCATCATTTAGTAAGATTTGCTCTGGGAAGGGGTGCATATAATCTGGCAGGCTCATTAACTATTCATTTTTTAAAATTGCATACTCTGGATGCTGTTGGTTTAGGTAAATGTTTCTTTGGTGTGAAAGGTGACCTTGTTTGTCACCTCCTAGTCTAAAAGAGACTGCTGCTTATTAAAAACTAAGACAGGTCACCTCTGCTTTAAGGGGTTTTCAGAAAGGGTTGTCACTGGATGAATTAGAAAGATCCAATCCAATACCAACGGGTTCTTTTAGGTTGTGGAAGGAACATTTATTTAAATATGTGTTTGCAGGGATAGGCCCTTGCTCCAAGTACAATGATGTTAAGTATTAACCTACAGGCACATTTGAATAAAAAGAAGTCTACTGAAGGGGAGGATTAAGTGAAATTCCTTAAACAGATTTTTAAGACTGCTGTGAACTCTTTTTGTCTGTCTTGAGTAAGTGTGTTAGTATTTAATGAGATTATTTTGATGTTTTCACCAGGTTTGAGTGCAACGTATAACAAAGCTCTCTTTCTATTCCCCTTTCCTCCCAAGGAAATGTCTTTCTGTTGGGCTAACAGTTGATAGCCAAATTATTATACCCAATTGTTCTGATTTATACATTCCAGGTCTGCCTGTAGGATTTTATATTCTGACTGCCTCTGGGCTATGTCGACACCAGGTAATCTGATCGGATGCCTTTTTTCTTTTGCTGTCTCTCGCAGGTCAGTGGCAGGGACTCCACTGTGACTCTCTATCTTTACCCTGCATGTGTTACCCTCCCACATGGTCCCTGAGATGTAGGAAAATGCCCACTGTGCTCCAGATACCGTGTTTCCAGTGTTGGCTCCCTGAGGAATAGCCCATGATCTTGGAGGAATGCTTTAACTCCCACAGTCTCAGTTTTCTTCCTGCAAAACAAGAGAGTTGGATGAAATAATCTCTTTCCCAGCTCTCACACACTTGGATTTGAAGTGTGCACCGGCCTCTGAGGTGGCCCTGGGATGCCAGCCGGGCGCTGTAGGGGAGTTCGGAGGCTTGCTGGGCACCCAGAACGACAGAAGCTGCAGTCAGTTTTGGTTTTGAGAATGGGCAAAAACTTTACCTTAGACCTGGTGTAAAGTTACTTTGGCTTTGGTTTCCTTTCAAAGTGACACATTAGAATAGAAGATAGAAGTGAGACAGTTTGGTATCGAGACTCTTGGGTCGCTTCTGTTATTACAAGGATGTGTGTCTGAGGTTTGTGGTCTCAGCAATCTATGTGAAAGGGGGTGGGTGATCTTTGTGTTTAATAACTCCAGCTACTTTAACATCCCCAGAATGTGGATCTGTATCCACATGTATGTATAAATGTGTATATCTGTGTGTGCACGTATATATGTGTGTATGTGTATGTGTATTTGTAGATGTGTGTATGCAGATGTATATTTATCTCAATAATTTTGACACTCAGTGAAGCAGGTCAGCCATGTAATGCCTAATTCTAAGCCTGGAAAAAAAATCTTGCCTAGCCAACGCTAAGGCAATCCCTCCTATCTCAGACTGATTTCGAGATCAAAAGTTTTAAAATTTACATCCTCAAAGAATCTTTCCATACTCTGTGTCCTCAGGGAGCTCCCATTCTCAGTGATCCCCGTCCTTTGGTGCACTGATTCACAATGACCTCTAGAAAAAGCCAAAAATTTACAATTAGCCATTTATTGTCCTTTGCCTCTAACTGGTCGTTTCAGAGCCTCTAGGCAACTTACTGATACTCCTTAGTTTTATGCTATGGACTTTTTCTACAATTTGGCCAAATTCCAATAGAAAGCAGGCATTCTTTCTCCTACAGTTTCAACTCCCTATGGTGGCTTTACTCACAGTGGGTGGTGCTTGACTTTACTCTTACTCCTGATGCTTTTCTCTGTGGCATTTCTACTTCCTCTGTTGATATATGGAAAATTGTAGGGTTTGGTTTCTTTTCTTTGTAGTTGAGATTTTTATAATTAACTAGCCAACCATTAATTTTTAATCTCTAAAATAAAGATAACAGTCCCCATGGCATAAGATTCTTGTAAACATTTGGTAAAATGATGCCTCGGAAAGAATTAGCTTTACACAAGAGACATAATGGATACTCAACAAAAGTTTGTCCTATCTGACTTCCTTACAAAGATATTAAAAGATTTCCCATACAACGATGGAGAAATCTAATGGTCCCACTCCCTAATAGGACTCATATTTTCACAATAATGGCTTAAGTCAAAATAACTGAGCTCCATCCCTTACTAACTTGGACAGTTTACTTTAGCTTTTTGTGGCTTGTGTTTCTCGTCTGTCAAGTGGAGTTAGTGATACGCCTTACCTCATAAGGTTCTCATGGGATGTGTTAACTCGTATGATACACTCGGAATGGTACTGGCGTGTGGTAACATAGAGTGTTAGTGAGTCTCCTCTTTCTTTTCAGGGTTTTGTCCACATCCACATGCACGTTTATTTCATCTTAATCTTAATGTCTGTACAATTTTGTCTCCTGAGATTTTAGTTTAAACAAATTTGCACAGAGGTTAATTTTAATTAGTTTTGATGATCTTATAAATGTCAAACTGATACACTGTCCACTACCATTGGACATTGAGGTTGACCTCTCCTCTTTTTCAAGCACTATAGATATACCTACAATGCAGGATTAACACATTTGATTTTCTTTTTTTCTGTATTAAATGATAGCCTTAAAATAAAATTTCAGAAGTGGATTACTGCATTAAGGGGAATAAGTATCTTATGGATCATTATCTATTGTTATGTTGCTTTCCAAATGGGTTACACCACGAGACATAGAGGTTTCAAAGGTTTAACAACGTGGAGAAGGGTTTTGGCAATTTGGCCACCAGGTCTGATCTTTTAAACGATCACCTTGAGAAAGTAGTGAGCCAGGAAATTAGAGCGATGTCTGCTTCATCCCCCTTCTTGTTGTCTGCTCCCCAACCCATGACTATGCTGCAGAAAACAGAGAGGAGTCAGCTGTTGGTGGGCAACTGTCCTGGACTCAGGTGTTAGCCCAGATGCCTTCCCACTGGTTATTCTGTAGCCGCTTCTCACTTGCTCACCCTCAGTTCCTGAGTGTCTGCCTGGGCTGTTCTCATGCCTTGAAGGCCTTTTTTTGGATTTTGTGTCCTGGTGTCCTGACCCTACTTTTCACCCTACCCCTCCCACTCTCTTTCTCTAACCAAATCCCCTTTCACTTGCCTCCAGGAGACTCCTGAGACCAGGGTAAACCATAGTCTCAGGTCTGGGGGCTCCTCCCAGGCTTCCAGGGGAGGGTATAAACTCTTGATTTGATTCTGACTTTGTGCACCTGCCTACCAGGTCACGACAATGGTCTCCTGGAGGAAGGAGCTGAACCCAGAACGGTGAGTGCAGATCCTGGAATCAGCTTCTTAGATACCACAAAATCAGGCCTCTACAAAGGAACTGCTGTTTCTCTAGAATAGCAGCATCTTTAGAAACAACAACAAAACACACATGCAGAAGAGAACCATTTGGAAATATCTATTAAATTTAAATATAGCATATGCTATGACCTAGCAATCCAAATCCTAGGTATAAACTCAACAGAGAGGAGTGTATGGGTAAACCAGAATACATGTGCTGGAATGTTCATAGCAACATTATTCATAACACTGCAAACTGGAAACCACAGAGATGTCTATGAGGGAGAATGTGTAAATAAAGTGTAAAATATTCATCCAGAGTAGTACTATTTATTAATGAGGATGAACAAACCAAAGCTACATGCCACCACATGGATGGGGCTTTCAACTCTAATGATGAATGTAAGAAGACAATCAAAACTGCATACTGTATGAATCCATTCAAAGTCAGGCCAGTGGCTCTGAGTGATGGAGACTGGTTAAGAGGGAAAAGAGGGGGCTGCTGGTGTTCTGGTAATGTTCTATTTCTTCATCTGGATGCTGGATGAGAAAATTCATTGAGCTCTATGCTTATGATTGGTGTACTTTTTTGCAAACTTAATTGCCAAACAGTATTCTAAAACCCAACCTAAGTGATATCTTTATTGCCTTCTATTTAGAATGATCTTTTAGGATATCTTTATCATCATTTCTTGCTAATGAACACAGAAGGAAATGAGGAGCAATGACATCTTCTTCTGTTTTGGCATCATCTCTTAGTGGGAGCAGCACCGTGCTTTATGCATCTCTTCCTCCAGGGCCTGACATATAGAAATTGATCAATATGTTTAGATCCACTATTTGCTAAAAAGGGCAAAAAGCCATGCCTGGATTTAAGTAACTAAGGATTTATCCAAATAATTATAGCACAAAAAAAAAAAAAAAAAAAAAGAAATTGCTCAGCAATCTGGTGAATATTAAACAGCCCTAGGAGAGTTGGTTCTCTGGAAGCAGACTAACTGTTTTCACAACTGTAATAATGAGGATAAATAAATCGGAAGGACCAAGTCCTTCTGTTGTGCCTGTCAGGCTGTGGGGAGGGAGAAGGCTGAGGGGAGCTTAAGCCTGAGCCCCTGAGGCTATAGGGAAGGGGCTGAGGTGGGCCATGTGAATGCAGTGCTGGGAGTGTAGGCCACAGCCAGTGGTGAATAGACTGGGGCCACTCCAGAGCATGAGAAGTGGGAAGTTGAAGCATGGGAGAAGTTCTGACTCAGAGGTTCATATAAGCAGGGCATTGAAATCTAGAGAATCAGAAAACAAGAGTATGACATTAATAAGTAAAAGTCTGAAACAGGCTTGATTGGAGGATCCAGGGGGATTTATTATGCATTTTGTGATCTGGCAGACACAGTGTGACAGAATTTTAAAATACCTATTCTCATTGAATCCCTATAAAAACTTAGTGAGGTAAATATTATTGCACCCATTTTATAGATAAGGAGTTGAGGTTTCTTTAGCAAGGTGCAATTTATTCAAGATCACACAGTAAGTGGAAGAATCTGGGCTTAACTTGGCCTTTTCTGACACAAAAGTGTTGCTTCTTCTTCTTCTTTTTTTTTAAAGATTTTTATTTATTTGAGAAAGGGGGGGTGGGGCAGAGGGAAAGAGAGAGAGTCTTAAGCAGACTCTGCAGTGGGTGTGGAGCCCTGCATGGGGCTCGATCTCATGACCCTGAGATCATGACCTGAGCCGAAACTAAGAGTAAGCCTCTTAACCGACTGCGCCACCCAGGCTCCCCAGAAGTGTTGCTTCTTAACCACCAGTTTTATTGCCCAGATTCAAGTACAGAGGTCTAGCTTTTAGGTGGAAATCAGGTGGAGGTCAGGCCTCCAAGGCAGGGCCCTAGTTGGATAGAGATTAATATACTCAGGTTATCAGAGCAGGAACGGCAACACAGAGAAAGAAAACAGGACCCTGTGCTGGAGATACATCCTCCGCGAGGAAGGTCTTGAGTACCTCTGCAGCGGGTCCTACGCTGGGCCCCCAAGATGCACGGGTGATGGATGTGTGCTCCCTGGCACTCAGGTCCTCAGTGACAATGCAGAGCCCAGTGATTAGAGTCAATGTCAAGGGCTGAGTGGGACTTGAGGCAAGGCTGAATTAATATTGATTTTCTGGGCTGTTCAACTGGACCTTTTTCAAGCCTAGGGCGAGGTTAAACTTCAGGTTGTTTGGGGAGTAAGTGGCCTTAGCAATGGAAAAAGTACACGTTGGAATATGGGAGGAATAAAGGCTAGGGCAAGGCTATTCTGCTTGCCCAGAATGCATTCCCTGTTATAGAAAGAGCACCTAGATTTTCTTTGAACTGCTTCTCCTCCCCTGGAAACAATTGTGATGAGTCTGTCAGTATGCACCCCACCCTTACCTGGTAAAGGCGTGGATATGTGATATAAGTTAATTAAAATCCAAACTGATGTGACAAATAAAATCCAAACTGATGTGACAAAGACTGAAAATAGTTAGAGAACATCCACCTAGAGCGTTGCAACCTGAAAACTTGTTATATTTTTCTTACTACATAGAAACCCATGAGGGATCTGGTTCCTCTCCCTTCTGAGACCTGTTCTTTGCCTTGTCCTTACATTTGGTGAACTAACTGTCCCTCATCCTTTCTAAGTTTCCATATTTGTAAGCAAGCTAGAGAAGGTTTCTATTGCTTACAACCCTGACTGAAAAAAACATAATACCTATGAGGTTAGTGAAGTGCCTTTGCTGGATTCAGTTCTTTGTGAGAAGGAACACTTTCTTCTTTATCTTTCAATTCAAGGGTTCTGGGTCAATACTTTGCATATAGTAAGTGCTCCATAAATGTTGGTTGAACAAATTATTCAGTGAATGAACTAATACAAAGTTCATCTTACATCATTCAGCCAACCAAGGTCATGTTAAGACATGGCTTAAAACTGGTGACCAATCATTTGACGAGCCAGCATCTCCAAGCCCTCATGCCAATCATTTGAATAAAGCCAAGACTACTTCCTCTTATGCAAGTAAAACAAAGCACATCTTCATTTTTACAGCAGCCACCATTTCTCTTGAGAGAAATGGGGTTATTGTAATTCCAGCTTAGTTGAAATATGTAAGTCTTACTCATCCGGTGCATAAAATTGATAACTTGTGCATCTGGGACTGTCTATTTCTTTCCTATTAATCCATTTTAGACTTTTATAAGTCAACTGAGCATTCAGCTTTTGAAAAGTGATTCTGGAAAATTATTTTGCGTAAGTACTAGTAAATACTGGCGTGTATTCTTGGCAGGGGATGGAAATATTCATTTAGTCTCTGGTGGCTTCATGAGCAGAAATAGTGGCTGGAGTACTGGCTGGGTTTGGATGGCAGCAAAACATGTGCTGGTCAGTTGTATTTTCTGAGTTTCTTTCTACCAAATGGGGATGATTTATTTTAAAACTTCACAAGGGAGGATCAGGCAGACTAGAGAAATGCACAGACACATATCAATAACCGGCGTGGTTAGTAGTGGGAAAATTGTTGGCTTTCTTCTTTGGGTTCATGTATGGGGCCAATTGGAAGAGTCTAATGATGTCATTAAGTTATATTTGTCGACCATAAGCATGGCCAAGTTGTTAATCTTTTTATAAATTGTAAGCAACAGGATTTTTATAGCTACAAGATGACATGGTTGTTGGCAACATCAGTCTGTTTAATTCTACTATTGGCCATCTCTCTGTGTTGAAGGAATGGAAATTGTGGCTCTTTAGAAGGTGCCTGATTTTTTATGGACTTGAGAGATATTCAAATCTTTTCAAGCTAACCAGGCTTGTTTGTTTAGAAAGAGGCTGATGGGCCAGTGGATCAGCAGTGTTTGCTTCTGTACATGGATCTGGCTTTAGACCGGGTCTATATCAACATGTTAAATGAAGGGCTAATACAATTAATCTAATAATTAAAGTAAAAGAAATTTACCTTTGAATATTTTGTGGCTAAGACTTATTTTATTTTTATTTATTTATTTTTTTGAGAAAGAGAGAGGAAGAGAGAGTGTGAGTGGGGGGAGGGGCAGAGGGAGAGAAAGAGAATCCCAAGTAGGCTCCACACTCAGTGCAGAGCCTGATGAGGGGCTTGATCTCAGGGCCCTGAGATCATGACCTGATCTGAAATCAAGAGGTGGATGTTTAACTGACTGAGCCACCCAGGTGCCCCAAGACTTACTTTAAAATCCAAAATCTAAAAAATTGCTACCACTCTCCATTTAGGCTTTTGTTAGTGTAAACCTGAACTAACTTAATTATTTGAACTTTGAAGAAATTAATTTATTTTTCATAATTGGCCCCCTCTAGTCTAAATTATTTTATTTACCACCCTGCTCTAAAGTTAGCTAATTTTTCCTACTTCTCAAAATGAGTTTGAGAAACTATGAAAATATATATGGATACCTAAAGCTGTATAAGAATTGTATGAAGTAGAGAGGCAGGGGTTATCATTTTTGTCAGGAACATGACCCTTATTTGAAATGCATAAAAAGCGAACTCGATAGTTTTGCTTTTGGAAAAGGAATGCTCTGGTCAGATTGTGACAGGCCTGGCAGGTGGTGAAAGCCAGTTTGCGGTCAGTAAAGGGAGGTCCAAGGATGTCTCTAGAGGTGGGGGGCCAGGGTGGGGCTGGACCCTGGAGAGGACATAGACACCATGGCCCTCACAGAACTGGGGACTTAGTGCTGAGGACAGGTCTGGTTTATTCTCTAAAACAAAATCTCAAAATCTGGGTAGTCAGACAAATGTCAAAGGATCAATAAGTTTTTCAGGTTGAGGACAGTGAATAAAAGTCTGATTTGTCAGTCAGGAAGAACTAAAATGTAGAAAGGAGATCCTAGGTGTTAGAGTGTTAAAGAAAGATTTTGGGGGTGCCTGGATGGCTCAAAACCAAGCATCTGACTCTTGGTTTTGGCTTAGATCCTGGTCTCAGGGTCATGAGATCAAGCCCTACGTCAGGCTCCTCATTCAGTGTGGAGTGAGCTTGAGATTCTCTTTCTCTTGCTCTCCCTCTGCCCCTCCCCTGCTCGTGCTCTCTCGCAAATAAATAGGTAAACAAATAAACAAACAAATAAATAAAATCTTTGAAGAAAGGTTTTAGAATCATCAAGTCAGAATCAAGGCAAGGAGGCTGGGCCCCTGATGAAGCAAAGGTTTGAAATTAGTCTTGTCATGGGCTGAATTGTGTTCCCCAAATATATGTTGAAGTCCTAGGCTTTAGTACTTATGAATGTGACCTTATTTGGAAACAGAGTCTTTGCACCTGTCACCCAGTTAAGATGAGGTCATTAGGGTGCATCCTAGTCTAATATGACTGGTCTCCTTATAAGAAGAGGAAAATACCATGTGAAGATAGGGACACACAGAGAATGCCATGTGACCACAGAGGCAGAGGTTGCAACACCATAACTGTAAGTCAAAGGATGCCTAGCGTAGACAGTTACCACCAGAAGGTAAGAAAAGGAATGGAAAGATTCTGCCCAGAGACTCAGAGGGAGGTTGCCCCCACCAATGTCTTGATTTTGGACTTCTGGCTTCCAGAGCTATGAGAGAATACATTTCTGCTGTTTTAAGCCAACCAATCTATGGTACTTTGTTATGGCAGCCCTAGGAAACCAGTGCAAGTCCTTGTATATTTCCTATCATAGTGGTCTTCAGTCATGGTTAGGTGTAATTAATTCCCTGGATGGGGGCGAGTTGGGACTCCTGACAGAAGGGGGAATGGGGAGAAGAGTGAGGAACCAGGCAGTTCTTATCCACATTAACTGATAATTAACCTGGAGACTGACCCATCTTTCCTCTGCCTATGGAGTGATTATTGTGGGTGAGAAAAGCACTCCTGCCCTCAAAGTCTGAATGGGAGCAGCATGGTGTAATAACTGATCATATAAATCAGCTCTACTTTTCTCTCATTACATTCTTGCCCTTGTCACCTTATGTTATCCACATGGCAAAGGAGAGAGGCAGAGAGCTCAATATGTCAGTCCAGGAGCAAAATAAGACGTTCCTAGAAATAAACACCAAAACTTCAAGGAGTGCACATGGTGCCAGAGAAATCCGTAGAATCCACCCTGAATTGTCTAGTTGAGGAAGCACATGCAAGGATTGAAGCCAACTGGGCACCATGGGCTTGGAAGTACTGGGGACAGTGCTAAACTGGAAAGTATTTAACAGGATCTTGTCCTTTAAACACTACTTCTTCCTCCTGTTTCTCCCTGAAACTCCACACACATACTCACACACACACATATACCTGCTGGCTGAAGTCTATGAGACCACCGGTGTCCTGGTGCAGATATTTTGGGAGGACGCTCGACCAAGGCCATCTCTCTGTTCCTAAACTGGCATCCATTGTGTCATGGAGGGAAGTCCGAGTGCTCTGACTCAGCCCTGAGAGCTCAGCCTGTGGCTTTGCTGATCAGAGCGCCGGAGCTGTCCCTGAGCTGGCCAGGGGCTGGCACGGCTCCTGCCAGGCCACACTCAGGGGCCCTGTTTTCAGTCCTTTACCACTTCCTCCTGGTTACCTTCTTCCTCTCAGAGGCTCTGGATGCTGCCTGTCCGTCCTTGTGGGGTCTTCTTTCCCCACAGCAGCTGCGAAGAGGAACAGACACACGTGGCCTCCCTCCTTGCTGCTTTCTCAGCTTTCCCTTTAAGCCTTACATCCACCCCACGCCCAGGCAGTTTCTTTTCTTCTCTGCTTTTTTTTTTTTTTTTCCTGCTACCCATCACCAGGGAAAGACAAGGCTACAGTGATAAAAACCATGAACAAAGTTACAAAAACTCACAGCAAGATGATGGACTAAGAATTATTACTCCTTTTGTTTCTTTCCCATTGTGAGTCTGGGACTGCATTTCCCGACTGCTAGGCACTCCTGTAAGATGCTTTGTGCCAAATGTTGCTCGTCAGTCCTTGAGAGTGGAGTTTAATTCCCTCCATGCTTTCTTCAATGAAGGAAAGAACAAATGATATGATCTTGATAATTTGTTTGACAAAATGTGGCAGATTCATTAGCACTATTACTACTGAGTGTTTAAACCAGGTATTAGAAAAATAATAGTAATGTTTTCAAAGCCTCTTCTGAGTCATGCTGCAGGGCTGTATCACTCACTTGGACACCAGAAAATGTCCCTCATTTTGAAGAAAATATAGGTCAAGTGTACCAAGAGTGGAAGGACAAAAGGACAAATATTGCATGATTCCACTTGAGGTACCTAGAATAGCTAAATTCCTAGAGACAGAAAGTAGAACAGTGGCTTACAGTTGGGAGGGAAGGGGACTAGGGAGTTATTGTTTCATGGGTGCAGATTTTCAGTTTCGGGTGATGAAAAATTTCTGGGGATTAATATTAGGGACAGATGCAGAACAATGTGAATGTACTTATGGCCACTGAAGTGTATCCCCAAAACTACTTTAAATAGTAAATTTTATGTTATGTATATTTTCTTTTTTTTTTTTAAAAGATTTATTTATTTATGAGAGCGCGAGCGGGGGGGAGGGGCAGAGGGAGAGAGAGAATCTCAAGCAGACTCCACGCTGAGCACTGAGTTCAATCCCACGACCCTGAGATCAGGACCTGAGCTGAAAGCAAGAGTCAGACGCTTAACTCACTGAGCTACCCAGGCCCCCCATTATGCATATTTTAATACACGTACGCACACACACACACACACACACACAGAGAAAGTGGAATGCATGGTCTAAAGTAAGAGTAGGATGCAGGAGAGTGTGAAGTGCCCAGGGCAGGTCCTGCAGGGCAGCCATCCGTGGACTTCCGTGTGGCAGCCATCCTTTCTCACTGAAGTCATCTGAAATCTAGCCGACTCCGAGATAGTGTCGCTTGGTGAAAGCGATATTCCACAGACCTCTTAACAAGTGCTCTGTAGCCATGAATCTGCACCATGAAATCGGTGGGCTTCTCATATTAAAAAATGGTAACACAATATAACACAATACCACTCACCAAATAATGCAAAATGAACATTCTGGTTTTCTCTGGCTTCTCATAGCTGGCAAAAAGGTTCTTTATTTGTAATGCAAATACAAGAAAACAGAGAATATTCTTGAGTCCCTTTTGAAATGAACATTTTCCTGGAGAGATTTATTAAATTCTTTGAAACTGCCAAGCAGCTACTTCTCATATAATAGAATTTTGCCTCAATGAAGATTCTTAAATACTTTGGCTTTTAAGAATTACCTGTGAAAAAATATGAATATACTTCTTCCCATTAACACTGAGGTCTATGTCACATGAGAGTACTTTCTGAGAATATTAACATTATAATATCATCTTGAAATTTTTCATTAAGAAAAAGTCATTCTTCATATACCTAAAGCAATTAATTATTAAACACTACAATAAGCTATTCCAATCTTATTCAAATAAGCGCTGAAAATACCCACGTAATGTTAACTTATTCTGGAGAGTTCCCCAGGATTTCAGAGAAAGTGCAGGCACTTTAGAATTATGGTTTAGAGAGTGAGACATGGTGAAAGTCAGACAGAACTGTTTTATAACCTTGTCCTGTGACTCATTTGTGTACATGAACGTGGACAAGTCCTTTAATGTTCCTAAGCCCCAGTGCTCCAACCTAAAAAGTGGGATGGGCCATAGTTCATATCTGATAGAATTGGTAAGAGAATATAGTGAGATATGAGACCCCAAAGGGGAAAAAATGGCTGAGCACATGTGACTGTTTCCTTTGGCCTTTTTGCTTATGTTTTGATTTCTGGGTCCTCTATAGGGTTCCTCTTAGGCTTTGTCTGAACAAAAAAATCCATTTTTTTGAAAATCACCATGTATGCATACAATGTATGCAAAGTGCTTAGTACAGTTTTGGTGCATCAAAGAGCGCTAGTAGTGGTAGATGGATTCATTCATTCATAACCAATTTCTTCACTCACCCATTGTTTATTTACTTATTTATCAAAACAAACATTTATTGAAAGCCTCCTCTATGCCAGGAGCTTTTCTAGTGGTTAGGAATGAGATTGGCAAAGGTCTTGCCCCCATGGAGCTTCCATTCTTGTCAGGGGAGATAGATAATAAAGGGAGAAACAAAAAATTTAGTGAGTTATCAGTGCTGGGAAGTGGGAAGCAAATAATCCTGGTGATGGGATAGAGAAGAACAGAAGAGAAATGAGGCTTATTCTTCAGTGGTTTTTCAAAATGGGGAGGGAATTCCTCTCTGAGGATCTCACATACAAATGCAGACCAGAACGATGTGAAGTCAGGCATGGAAAGATGGTGTTTCTGGGGCTTAAAAATCCAATTGAAATTAATTTGGAAATCCAGAATTTTAGGGAGACATTTATGAATTAAAGCTGTGGCAAATTCTGCCCTCCCAGTTCCTTAGGCTCTGGGGGGTCAGGCCTGACTCCAATGCCTCAGGTGGGCTGTGTACCCATGAACACACTGTCCCTAAAGTTTCTAGCAAGTTGCCAGCTTCTGGCTCAGCGCTCTTTTGGGGGCATCTGGAATACATCCTTGAGCTTTGGGAGGTACGTAGACACGGCTCTTGAAATATGAACATCAAATGATAACATGATTGATGTCAGCAGAGAGAACCCTACTTTTTCTATATTTCCTTCTGTCCATGCAGGATGCCAAGGCTTTGGTGCACTAGAGACAAGGTGAGGGGTCAAAATCAATGAATGAGCAGAGAGTGTTGGCAAAGCCAAGGGTCAAGGCAGAATGGGAGAATTCATGCAGCAGGTCAGAAACAGGAAAAGCAGCTCACTGTGTGTGTGGGGGGTGTCCAAAGCTGGGTGGGGGAGGTTAAGGGGATGGATGGATTCTCTGAGCCATAGTAACAGCCAAACGTCTTCTAAATAGGGCATCTGTTGCCTTGGTCTTGGGTGGGGATGTTGCTGGTTCAGTCACTGAATGGAGCTGCTTGTGAGGGAAGCCTTGGGTCTCTCCCAAGTTAGACTCTGAATCATCAAAGGGAAGGAGGAGGATGTGTACATTTGTTTACTTCTTGGGTGTGGGAAGCCTCTAGGGAATAGTCCAAGTAATCAGAGAATATTAACTGAATGTATACTATTGGCCAGATTTTGCTAGACATTATGGGGTACATTTTGGGGTACTCTATAGAAGTAATGGAATCCCATAATTTCAGAGACTTAAAAGGCCTTGGGGTCTAACCAGTTCATGGAATCCCTCTCTTGAAGGATTCTAGACTAGGTTCCACCACTTAATGGTGGTATAAGCCATGAAGATATTACTTGACTCCCCAGAAATGATTCCTTCCTCTGAAAATTATGAATAATCCCTACCCTGTTAGATAATGTATATGTAGGTGGTTTACAAACCATCAAAGCCTTTACAAACGCGGGGTTGTGTTTGTCGTGGTTAAGAGAGCAATAAAAGGCACCATGGGAATAATGGTATGGCATAAATGTGATCACCGGGTCAGGTTCTTCACTGGTAACAGGACCTTGGTGAGGTTGAGTCTCACTCATATTTGGAAATTTGGAGTCCTCAGATTTGGGGGTTCGTGGGTTGAGTTTTGTTATTGAATTCGGAATGATTACGCCCAGAGGGATTGACCAACCTCTCAAATGCAAAAGAGATTGATAGAAGCAGAACACCAGTGGTTTATTCAAATGCCCTGTCAGCACGGACATGCTAAGATCCTTTGATTCTGTGATAATCTTCCTCCTGTGATCTAATGCACTTTACCTATAGCCTAGTTTTGGATTAAAACATGCAATTTACCTTTTGCGTTTTTTTAGGCTTGGAAACTTAAGCTCAGTCCTTCTTTTTGATTGTGGAGAAAAGAGACAAACAGGTTAAATCACTCCCTACAGGTTCCATAATGTTTTAGGGGTGTGGAGAAGTAAGTGGGGCGGAGACCTCCCATGTGCTTGGTTTTACCACTTCTTGGGGAGGCCTGGTAAAAGAAACTAATTTTAGACCTCTTTTACTAGTCATTGTTCTCCCATTAAGTGGCTTCAGAAAAAATGCCCTTACACAGCCTTGATTCAGACATTTATAAGGTGTTGGTACATTTTTTTAAAGAATACAATTGGAGGAATAAATTTGGCTGGCCTGTTAATACTAATATTAGACTCTTGGCATACTAATTTGTATAAACTCCCTCATCTACCCTCGGTGCCATTTGGATACCTACCTGCCCACCGCACTCACATTTCTCCACTGATCAAGGGGGAAAAATAAAATCCAAAAAATGTACCAGTTACTTCTTTACTATAGAAAACGTGCATAGGAATCCCTGGAGAAACAGAAATGAACTACTAAAATGTTATAAACATGAAGCTAGATTTTCCTTCATTTGCCCCAGGAAACACAAGAGACTCCTTCGTTTGCTAATTTAATAGTATGCCAGAGGTCTGCGGCTATGTGCCTATCCAGAGACTTGCTGCATTTTCAGATTGTTTCCAGCTGACCTGGTTTTTGATAAGACATTTTAAGGGAATATCAGGGGTCACAAGAGTGACCTTCACAGATCTCGTCAAACCAAGAATGTCATTCCCAGTGGGGTTGGCAATGTGGGCCTCCCTGGAGTTGCTTTGATGACCACCTAATACCACTCTCTTTCACACCCTGACCATAATTATTCTTAATAACAACTAGGTTGTGTAGCACTAGTAGTCTATAAAAGTCTACAAAACACCCTCGCATTTTTAAGGAATCTTATTTAGCGATTTGAAGACTCTGGGAAGTAGAAATGATCATCATCCTCTCTTCATAAATGAGTTAACTGGATGTCCAACGAGATTCAGCAACTTTCCCAAGGCTACAGGGCAGGTCAGAAAAAGAGCTACATTAAGACCTGGTTCTTCTGACTATAGACCTTTATTGATCACATTTCATCTGCTGGGGGGAGGTGAAAACACACTTTTTAACATATATATCACTTAAAGGAAACTTAACCCAAATTCACAGAAAAGATATATGAAGGTATTATTCACTTTACAAAAAGATTCACAACAAAGTTCTTCAAACTCTCAGGATCTCCAATGCAGTGAAAATCTGACCAAATTTACAAACCACTGTTCATATCACTTTAGGAGAGACAACTCCAGGATGAAGGTTTGTAGGTACATACAAGGGGGCTAAGGTAGGGGAAGGGAAGTCATTTCTTGTTTTCTTTAATGGTAAAAAAAAACCCTGCCAGATCTCAAAATAACCTTTGGGTGGTGCCCTTTGACCAATCCCCTTCTTGTGGGGGTGTGGTCTACATTCAAGACAAAAATTATTTAATTGCCTAGATTCTGAGCACTTCAATACTCCAGGGAGTTGTTTATCTTGTTTTAGGGATGATGGGAAACTTCAGTAAGGATTTGAGCCTTTTCATTTTTCCCGTTGCTAATGCTACCTTTTGAATGCTGATGAAAGAAAGCATTTCAATTGCTCAAGTTGGATTGGATCAGAGAAGACATTTAAAAAAAATCAGGCAAAATCATTCTATTAACAAGATTAGTCCAGAGGTTGATGACTAAAGAAAACAGAGAAAACCTAAAAAGGAAAGACCAAAAGAGCTTTCATTTAGAGTAAGCCCATCTTATTAAAAGCTCAACCCTGTGGTCTTGCTTACACAGTCACATCAGTGAAATTGGCTGTTTGCAGGGGTGTGATTAAAGCTATGTCTATACAATAGCAAAATACCAAGTTGAAAAGTGAAAGATTCAATTAATAAACTGTTTTGTGTTATCCTAAAAGATGCTGAACAACTGGTTTTGTAGCATTTTCCTCATTAAGCTGACTGAAACAACCAGTTGGTCTGGTATCACAGGGATATGGCCCATGAAATCTTTTTGAAGGTTTCTTCTCCTTGCTTTTAAATGTTCATTTGTAGATATATATCTATATTTTTTTATTAAATTCCTGGCCTTTACCTGCCATTCTACAATAATCCTTGGGATTTATGGGAACATCATCCAAAAGTTTCCATGGATTTCGGGGGCGCTTAATTAAACTCACCCCAAGTGTCCTGAAAGAACTTTATTTACCGATAATCACAATTTCTTCACTTCTCAAATTTTTGCTTAAACTGATCCCATCTGTGTGTTTGAGGATCAATGTGGGTGGGAAATCCAATTACATCAATATTTTATTTTCAGAAAAATAGCAGGCAGGAGGGTCCACAGAGACCCATTACATTTTTGGAGTTCAGTGCAATTGAGTGTTGTTAAATAAACCATTGGCATATAATCAATTGTCATTTATTTTAGTGCAGCACGATGTTACAGTGGATAGAAACCATTCAATACCATCGACAAACAGATAGTTCATAGCCTTAAATTAGTTAGCCTATTTTTGTAATGAATAGAGACTTAATTCGAGTTTCCTCATCCTGGGAACATGAAACAAAATTATATCATACAGTGAGTAACGGTTTGAAAAATTTTAATTTAGTTTGGCACCGCGGGTTCTTCTAATTACTGCTGACTCTTCACACAGCAGAGACAGTGACCCCAAGCCCAGGAGCAAAACAGCTGCTTCTCACCTGCAGACTCATTATCGAACTAATTATTCTTCAAATAATTTTATAATATTCACACTGAACCTAATTCCAGACCTATAAATATAGGCTTAAGTCATTTATAGTGTGCTCTTCTGCGCATTCCTGCATCCCCCGCCCAGCCCTTGTGGGAGACCTTGCAGGCTCCAACTACCTAGGAGGAGAATTTCTTTTGTTTTGAAAAAACAATTTGTTTTATTTTGAATTAGCATTCTGAATCCATGTCTCCAAGTTCAGGATGGTCAATTTTGCTTGTGGCCCAGAGTGTTTATTAAAATGGTCAATCAGTTGCTGACATTTGGAAATTGGAGGTTTTATGGAAGACTTGGGATTTCTGACTTTTCTTAGAAATTGGGCTATCTGGTCATGCTGAACCCCCTTTTCCATGATACACTAACTAGCTAGGGCAAAGTAACACATTCCGCTTTCACAAAGGGCATGTGCTTGCCACATCTCCATTTATGATGGGGTTCCAGGTATCTGTTCCTGGTCTTCATTCTATACCTGTATCCTGTTATTTCTTACCTTGCTCCAAGGGCTTTAATAATTTCATGGGCTCTAGGCATTCTTGCTTTGAGAGGTCGCATTTCACATGATATCAAATATATTTAACCTACAGGCCACATTAAACACAGATTTTTTTTTTGTCCGTAAAGGATTTGGTAAGGATTTTATAATTCTTCCTTTGAAAATAATTTCATTTTTTTGTCTTCATATTTTGGAATGTATATGTATATAAAATATATAGTATACATATGTATATATGTATATATAATGTGTACACATATGTGTATATGTAATATAAAATACATATTAAATAATATATATTATATGTAACCCTCTCCTCAGTTTTCAGACATTATCATAGGCCCTTTAAAAGTACATAGGCCCAAAGGGCACCTGGGTGGCTCAGTCAGTTAAGCCTTTGACTCTTGATTTTGGCTCAGGTCATGATCTCAAGATGGTGAGATGGAGCCCCTAGGCTCTGCGCTCAGTACGGAGTCTGCTTGAGATTCTCTCCCTCTCCCTCTGCCCCTCCCCACCTCTAAAAAATAAATAAAATCTTAAAAAAAAAAAGTACATAGGCCCGAGAGACTGTGCCTGAATTGCTTCAGGAATCAAACAATCCTTCAGACCCCTATAGGCATTAGAGGTCATGACTCCTGGCTAGTCATAAATTGGCATTTTAGAGAGATTGGAGGAGACAGGGCAGTGTGCCAAGGATGAGGGAGGCAGAGTCCTAGGGTGGGAGGAAGGGTGTGGCTTCCTAGATCTTTTTGAGTTTTTGAGTTTTGAGGTTTCCTTAAGCTACAGGCCTGGGCCTTACTCGCAACTGCCTCTAGGCTTGCAGTGGGATAGTGCTGGGGGTGGAGGATGGCTCTGGGGGTCAGAGACATTTTAAGATCTCATCCTTGAGCACATTCCCTTTTGGAGATTTCATTTTACATTCAATCTAATTAATTTATTTTTAGTTGCAGTTGACTAGTGTACTACTTTTTACCTTTGTAGACTTTTAATTGAGCCACACATTAATTTTAGATTTTGCATTTAGATTTTAGATTTGCATTTTAGATTTGCATTAATTTTAGATTTTCTTTTTGTAATTTGGAGCCAATGCATTTTTTTTTTTTTTTTTACTTCTCCAACAGATTTACGTTTTTTTGGAAAGGAATGGATTTTGAGGAAAATAAAAAACATGGGACAGAGGTATGGAATAGAAAATAAATACAAATAGACAATAAATACAAATGTAAGCTGTTTTGCTAATTTCCCAATTCTGTAATTTGCTCTTGATATTCTCTTAGGCCTGATGCCTGTGCCTTTGCTGTCTTATAGGATGGCAACTCCTCTGTAAATAGGCCAATGAGGTCTTTGAGGTCTGTAGGATTTCTGGGTGGATGGTTGATGCCTCCCTCTGACTTTCTATGGCTCAGCTCCCCCTCTCAGGTATTAGCAGAAGATACTTAGAGAGAGCTGTTTTTTAATATGGCTTTCTTGAAAAATCCCTGGACCTAAGTCCATGATAGCATTGTAGGACCCTTGATGAGATGAGGGGGAACTTAGCACAAGAGAAATCACTTCCCACTTCTCCTCATGAGACACCCCTGAAATCACTATGTCTCTCAGTGTTGACCATAGTACTGAAAGGTACAATCACAGGGGGACCTTGTTAAAAAGGCAGATTCCCAGTTCCACCCCATACTTACTGAAATTTTAAGCCAAGAAGGAACTCAGGGTGCCTTTGAATTTTATGGTAAAAAAATCTTTATTTTCCCTAATCTCTAATTGAAAGATAGCATTTTATTCAATTATGATGATAGGCAATAAGCTATAGCAGCATCAGCAATGCCTATGACTTGTCACCAATGGAAATCACAGATATTTCTGTATCATGATGTTTGAGGTATCTTGAAATGTCTCTTAGGCACCTTATTACTTCAAAATCATGATAGTTATGAGGCAAACAACTAGATCTTATTACTTAATACAGTAATAAAGAAGCTTATGTATTATAATACCACCTGTTTGTTTCTTTACTATTTTGATAGCTGCATCTTAGCTGACATGGGTTTTCTTTGTAACTTCATGTATTTTATTTTAGATATTTAAAAACATTTTTCTGAGAAGACGTCCACAGACCTTACTAGACTGCCAAAGGGATTGATGTCACTCACAAGGATAGGAAGTCTGGACTGGGGCTGAGACCTGGCTGATAGGTAGATCTAATCTTCAGTGATCAGGAGGAAGAAGGTTCCAGGCTGAGGGAGGAGCCGGAGCAAAAGCCCTTGTGCATGAGAGCACTGGGAGTTTAAAGAACAAAAAAGCTCGTGAGATGAGAAGCAGAGGGTGTGGGAAAAGAGGAAGTTGATGGGTTGGTGAAGTAAGCAGGGTCAGTGTAGGAGTGTGGATTTTATTCTTATTGGAAACAACTGGAGGGTTTCCTCAGGGAGTGTTATGATTATGGTTATGGAGTGGAAAGTTTATTTGAAAGAAAGTGTTTTATGTGCAAAAACCCCCACAAAATTCTAGGCGTAAGTGGACTTACGAAAGGTAACTATGATACTAGAATATGGTTATCAAAATATATCTTAAAATTATTATATAAAAACACGTGCATTTTCTTATCGTGGTGAACACTGGGTAATGTATAGAATTGTTGAATCATTATACTGTGTACCTGAAATCAATATAACACTGTATGTTAATTATACTTCAATAAAATAATAATTTCAGCAAATCAAAAGTAAAAGTGGATAAACTAAGAAAAACGTGTTTTATTAACACATTAAATAACAAGATCTAGTGTTGGATGTAACAATTATTATGGAGCAACAAGAATAGAAACAGAAAATAGAAGAACGAAGTTGGAAGATTCACACTTCCAAACCTTAAAGCTTACTACATGATTTTTTAAATATGACATCAAAATTTCGAGTGACAACAAAATAGATAAATTCGATTTCATCAAGATTAAAAACTTTTATGCTGCAAATGATGCCATCCAGAAAATGAACAGGTAACCCACAGAAATGGGAGAAAATATTTGCAAATCTTATATCTGATAAGGGATGAGCATCCAAATATAGAAAGAACTCTTACAACTCAACAAGACAACAACCAAATTTAAAAATGAGCAAAGGATTTGAATAGGTATTTCTCCAAAAGAGGTATACAAATGATCAATAAGCACATGAAAAGATGTTCAACATCACTAGACTTAAGGAAAATGCAGATTAAAATCATAGTAAGATACTACTTCACACTAGGATGGCTATAATCAAAATGACAGAGAATAACACGTGTCAGTAAGAATGTGGAGAAAAATTGGAACCCTCCTACATTGCTGACTGGGAATGTAAAATGATGCATCCTCTTTGGGGAAAGAGTTTGGTAGTTCCTCAAAATGTTAAACATAGAGTTGCCGTATGACCTGGCATTTCCACTTCTAGGTATCTACTCAAGATAAATGAAAGCATATGTCTACACAAAAACTTGTACACAGCTGTTCATAGCAGCATTATTCATAATTGCCAAAAAGTGGCAACAAGCTAAATGCTCATCAGTGTGTAAATAGATGAACAAAATATGCCACATCCATACAATAGAGTGCCACTGAATGATATAAAGGAATGAAGTACTGATGAATGCTATAACTGGGATGAACCTGAGAGACATCATGGTGTGTTTAAAGAATCTGGTCACTAGAGACCACATATTGTATGACTCTACATGCAGCAAAGACAGAAAGTAGATCAGGGATTACCTTGGACTGGAAGGGTAGGAGTGATGGTTTCTTTTGGAGGTGATGAGAATGTTCTAAAATTAGATTGTGCTTATGGCTGCAGAACTCTGTGAATATACTAACTACCATTGAATTATATATACCTTTTCAGTGGAGGAATTTTATGGAATGTGAATTATATCTCAATAAAACTGTTAAAAAGAAAAATAATAGAACCAGAGAGACCACAAGTTAGAAGTTTCTACAGTAGTCCAGGAGAGAGGTGAGAGTGGCTTGGGTTGGAGGACAGGTATGGAGATGGAGAGAAGTGGATGGATTTAGGACTTTTGAGTTTTGCTGGTAGGGCTATGAAGATTTGCTGGTAGAGTGGATGAGGATAGTGGGGGAAAGAGAAATCTTAGAGGTGAAGTAGGTCTGGATCTCCTTGAGTGGTCCCGTCTTGCTCTGTGCATCTATCATTCTACAACTGAATGGTCTATGAAAATATCCAACTAGGTTATTTGGGCTCTGGCTGGTTGGCTCATGGCATGGGAAGCTTGTAAGATCAAACTGCAGTTATAAACCTGATGGCTGATGGAGTATTTACTTTGCTAGAAAACAAAGGGTAGTGTCCAGGATTCAGTAAGAACGATGTCTCTGAATTTTCTCTTCAATTCTGAAAAAGTTGGCTATCTTCAGGGTTTTTGAAGAGTAATAACCACTTTAGTCCAAAATGTTCCTATATAGGTCAGAATCATCTTTCTTCCTCATAAGCATTTCCTCTGAGTGTCGAGGGTCTGCTTTCAAGTTTAAAACAGATTTTTAGTGGTATCATCCCTTTTAAAACTGGATCAGAAGGTGAATGTTCTGGAGAGACTAAAATCACCTGGGTAACCATTGTAAAAGACACACACACATTGAAAGACCACAGCACTACTGAGATATGAAACTTACAGTGTAAATTCAGCCCAAGCTGAGAACATTTATCCCCCTGCACCACCTGTTTCCCTGATGAGAAATAGAACAGATATTTGAAGAGGGGGAAATTTCACATCCAAAGGGATTTTTTTTTTTTTATCAGAATCCAGCTCGAACGTTATTACCAAGAGACTAGTGAGATGCATGGCCACACAGAAAGAAGATGCTGGCTTTGCTCAAAGTGATAAATTGACATCCAGTATCCTGGTATTTCAGAAAACTTATGGCCACTGTGTATAGCCAGGGGACCTGGAGACAGAGGAAACCGCAGGTTCATACAAGAAAAAGTAAAGCTGCCTGAGCTACTGAAGTCTTTTTACTCCCAAGGCAGAGAAACACTGGCAAAGCATAAGAGTGAAATTCCTTTGAAGTTGGACTATCCCCTGGATAGAATGCCATGTTTGACTCATGTGAGGGTAGGGTAGAAGGAGGAAAGGAAGCACAGTCTCCCCTTATAGACTAGGGTGTCCAGTCAATCAACGAAAAGCAGTGTAACCTATTGGTTGTCAGCATTAGATCTTTGACCAGACTGCCTTGGTTTAAGCCCCAAGTTCTTTGCTTGTGATCTACATGTCAGAAGGCAAATTACACACCTGTTCTGTGCTTTCGATTCTGTACCTTACAATGCAGACAATACTTCTTAACTCATGGGGTTGCTTTGAGGATTAAACGAGTTTTTATGTATATAAAATGCTAAGAACAGTGCCTTGGTACATACTACATGCTCAATAAATTTTAGCTATTATTCTACTGAGTGCCTCTTATGTGCCAGGGAATGTACTAGATTCTGGGGAGGCAGTAGTAGACAAGATAGAAAAGATCCTTGTACTTATAGAGCTTATAGTCAACTGGAGTCTTATTTGCATAAATATCCCCATGGCATATGTGGTTCAGAGGCAAGAGGTATTGTTCCAGAACTGTCCCAACTTCCACTTCACCCATGATGATTGGGAGTTTATTTATGATGAAGTCTGAATACGTGAACATAAAAGTCGAAAGGTGTGATTCTTAAATGTGGGCAGAATCATGGCTGCTGAATGAAACCCTGTTGCTGGTGGGAACAGTTACAGGTTACAGACTTCTTCCTGTAAATCACTGGCTCCAACCTCAGGAGGTGCTGAATGTGCTGAGATTTTTGTTCCTGGCTTGGGAGTGGCTATCCTAGTAAAGGAAAGGAGTGAATTGAGAGGCAGGTTTTCCAAAGGGGATTATAGTTGTGGTGGTACTGGGTTTTCTGTCTGGTCAGTCCAATTGTTGCTTTCTCTTTTAACCCCCCACTGGGATGGGGAGTTAGCATCACAATGTATTATTAGTATTTTGCCCTGAGAGGGGATTAGTATTAGCAAGGAGGTTTAAGGGTTTGGAAAACCATGAAGACCTCTGAAGGGCTGAGTTACTCCTAATGGTGAAGAATCCATCCCAGTATGGAGCCTGGAGTGACAGTTTCCATGACCTTGACCAATAGCCCTCTGCTAGAGGGACTGAAATGTCACTCAATAGAAAAGGCAATTATTTTTTGCCCTCCTCTAGACCCCATGTGTATTTTGCATGGAATACTAACATGATGACTTTCTTTAAGCTAATATCCTTATTTGCACACCTCTGTTATGTTGGGGAAGGATGGAAAAGTTAATTCAAATCTTGTTTGAAATTCTACTAGCTGCAACCTACTATCTTCTGTCGGTCTTGATCTAGAAGTTGAGTCAATTACCTATAATTATTTTCAACTCCTAAAGAGCTAGAATCTAACTTGAGGGGAGTAGTTAAAACAAGCAAATCCATGTCTATATAGAATATGCATTGATTGTGAAATAACCTAATGTATGTGTATATATAAGTCCCTATGTTGTTTCTCTAGCTACTGAAAATTCACTTTCTGAAATATCAATTCGTCCTATCGCATGATGGGGAACAAAAAATTACCTTAAAGTTTCGCAGTCAAGAGACTGTTGGGTTCAATTCTTACTCACATCTTCTGTCACCTTCTGAGACTCAGTTTCCTCATCTGAAAAATGGGGATTTTAATACCTAACTCATGGGATTTTTATAAGAATCATAGGATTGTTTAAAACTGGTAAGACTTTGTAAACTCTGAAGGACCACACAATGTAGGGATTGTTATGCAAAATCCCATACCCCCTTGTCCCAGCACTGTGGCTGGTACCCAGGCACTCAGTGCTGGCAGGTTGAATTGACTTATTAGCATAATCTGACTCAAGTAACTCTTTTGTTTCTTTCCTCTATTTTGCCTCTTTTAGAGCTACTATTTACTACAGTGTGACCTGAGTGATTCATTTAAATTATAGGTTGTAAATGTGACCATGTGGTTGCACTGATTTAAAAATCATCAATTACTTCTAATTGTGCATTGAACTGAATTGAAGCTTTTCACCTGTCTTACATCTCTGTCCTTCTTTTGTGTTCTCTGGCCTCATACCCTGAGGTCTAATGATACCGCCCTGCTTCCATTCTGTACCTGCTCCATCTATCTCCACACTGACACCAACCCCATTCGATTTAATGCTTTGGTGCAATTACTTATGCTGCTCCCTCTGCCTGAAAGAGCCTTCTAGCATCTGTTCACCTGGCTAACTTTCATCCTTCAAGGTTCACCTCAACCAACTCTAGGAAGCCTTCCCTGAGGCCCAGATCCAGCTAAGAAGCCAGTCTCAGAGTTTCCAAAGTCCCCTAGCCTGGCTCTGTCATAATGCTGGTTAGATAATTGTGAAATTGCCTGTTGACTAGACTCAGACCTCCTCAGTGGCAGACCTGATATTTTATGCATTATGGTCTCCCTGGTGTATAGCAAAACACTTGGTATACAGTGGGTGCTCAATATGAACTGAACTGCATTTTCCTTGCAAACTCTCTGTATCAATTAGCGTACAACCAAAATAAGCAGAAGCTATCCTGATTATTGAAAACAGGAATTTTAATGCAGGGAATCCATTGCATAGATGATGGAAGAGCTGAGAAGCTCAGCAGGGAACAATGAGGCCAATTGGAAAAAAGCCAACAGTAGGAAGTTGGTCCCATCTTAGAGAGGAGGTGGAGTGGCCGGAACCACAGGGTTGAGGCCTCCAGATTGAAACTGGAACCAAGCTGGGGAGAGCTGGACCCTCTACTGCCAACTCTGATGCCCAAAGCAGAGACAGGGAGAGAAATGCAGCGGGTTTCCCCTGTCTCTGGCCTGCATTCTCCTGCCGTTGGCTCTCATTGGCTGCACGCAGGTGGCAGTCAGCCTAGCGAGGCATGCAGTGGAGGGCAACCTCCCCGTGATACAGGGGAGAGCGACGAAGGGATGTGAGGGTGAACAGGCCTGTGGAACCACCTCACTCTGCAAAGAAGTAAGAGGTAGAAAGTAAAACTACCTAAAGTACCATGGGTGTCATCATTTACTCCACTGAGTTAGTATTTGCATAGTGTAGTAATTCATGACTTTTTTCTGCCTGTAACATACATACAAGATGAAGGTGACTTGCAGAGCCCATCACCATGAATATCACGCATGTGCCCAGGGTTATCAGCCATTGCCAGTGCACACCTCTCCTCTCCTGTGACTCAAGAAGAACATTGAGATTCATAGAGTGGCATTGTTATGAGACAGAGAAAAGAGTAAATCAGGGCAGATTAATTCCCTATGGCAGAGACACATTTCATAACCAACCCAACTGTCCCAGTTTCCTACCACGAAGGGACTGAGAACCACAGGGCTTGGTTAGAATGTTCTTGCTTCATGTACAAATAGGGCAAGACCATGTCTAAAATTAGAGTGAAAAACTGAAGGAGGATTCCAGAGAATTCATGGGAGAAGGACTTTTGCCTCAACTTTTTTTTTTAAAGATTTTATTTATTTATTTAATTGACACAGAGAGAGAGAGAGCGAGAGAGGGAACACAAGCAGGGGGAATGGGAGAGGGAGAAGCGGGCTTCCCGCTGAACAGGGAGCCCGATGCGGGGCTCGATCCCAGGACCCTGGAATCATGACCTGAGCCAAAGGCAGACGCTTAACTGACTGAGCCACCCAGGTGCCCCGCCTCAACTATTTTTTAATGGACAATTGCTTTAAAGGCAAACTTCAACTTCTCTGTATAGACATCATCTATACCAAACTATAGAGATGAAATATTTTAAGGGAACAAAATGTTGTGTAGGACTTATGTTCCACGAATGGTTCAAACTGTATGGATATAGTATGCCATTCCTGGGATTTTGATGTGTCCTGGCACTTTTTTTCACACTGGAACTAGTATTTTTAAAATATGAAATAATACCTATTTCTTTTTGGTATTTGACAATCCACTTTGCTTTGGTTAACCGGGGCTGTGGTGGAACTCCACAATAATTATTTTAACAGAGTTAAGTCTTTTAAAATTATCAAATCACTAACAATACCCTCCCTCTTCAGAATTGGCATTATAGTTTTAAAATTCAGGGAAGAAGAAATATAGAAGCCATGGAATCTTTCTTATATTAGTGATTATTTAATCACATGGGTACTGAGTCCATAAAATATCTCCTCTTGTTAAAAATCCCTCTTTGCCATTTAAAAATAGATTCAAGAGTGCCCTATTTTATCTTCAGCATGCTACATATCAGAATTTTAAAAGTATTTATTTGTTTACATGTCTGATGTCATTCTCTACTCACAGGGATGGGGAGGGTTGTCCTTCTGTCTTGTTCTTTGCTCTGTCCCCAGTGCCTAGAACAATGCCTGGCAGAGAGAAGTGGCTGGATAATTAAGTGTGGGTGACTCACTGCTTTCCTTTCTGCTTTACTCTGGCATGAAATACGAGAAAGATGAAGAAGTGATTGACCTTACTGGCTGCCATTTTCCCGGGAAGATGTCGTCTAGAGCTTGCTCCACTCCACTGAGCTGGGCCAAGCCTTGAACAACCACTTATGTGTGCAGGCACTAAAGGAAGAGAGAGCCCATTAATTGCAAGCTGTTTTTCAGTGTTACCAAAGGGTCACCACTATTAATTATGACCTATATTTGAAGAGAAAGAAGTCCTGTCTATATGGCAATAGATTCCACGGTGTCTAATTTGTTTGCTGTAATAAGGCCAGCCTCAGTTATTGATGAATCCATCATCCACGTCTTGCATGCTGATGACACCAACTCAGTGTCTCTTTCTCGAGATAATGGTATTGCATACAGAGATGGGTGCCGGGCCGTATATTATTAAGCTCCATAAACACATTGCACATTAATTGCTACTGCTGTGCAAGAAAACATTTTTTTTTCCTTTTTGTGTTGGAGAGTTCAGTAATTTATATAGGATGACTCAAGCCATGTCTCTAGGCAGCAGGTGAAACACTGCTAAATCAATCCATATGGTCGGTCTCTGAGAGAGAATCATTTGTCTGACCTGCATGGGTGAAAGATACAGGGCGTCTCAGCCACGCTCAGTTTTTTCCTGCTGTAAATGGACTGGCCCTGGGGTGATGTCTCTACACACCTGATGGGGAAAAAAGTAGAAACAATTACAGGATCAATTTGAACAAAAAATAAATGCAATCTCAATTAATTCAAACGAATAGAACTTTTCTTAGATTTTCTTTTCTGTGTGTGTTCTCCTTCTAGTATCCACATAATGGTCTGAATGTTCCATTTCACCTTTCTGGCACCAACAAAGGCTCAGTTCAGAGGAATAAACAGCTTCTGATCAAGGCAGGGGTTTGGGGCTGAGCTCTTGGTTCCCCAGAGAACAGCATATAAAGTCAATGCCATCCTTTGATGACTCTCTTTCTCTGTCTCTTAAGGACTCGCTTGAACTCTCTGACTTAATTTCCTTACAGTTTTGCAGCTAACTTATTACCTTTATGATTATTTCAGGATACAACTTAAAAAGACATGATCAAGGAAAGCAACTGCTCTCTCACTCCCTCTTTTTCTCCCCAGCCCGAGGCTGGCTGTGCTTTTGGTTTGGTCTGTTTGTACTTATTGAGGAATGAGAATCCTCCCTTAATCTTGAGGGCTCACCTATGTTTTCTAAACAAAAGATACATCTTAAATGGTAGATTCAGAGTTTGGTTTTCCCTATGCATCCACATAGTGTATTTATGTAGAGTTGCAGACTAAAGAATAATCCGATTTACATAGATGTATCAAAATTTGGTAACTCTTCATTTTCAGAAGCCTAATTGGAGAATATTTTCAACTTTCTTTAATGGGCAGTGAAAAAAAAATGGGTCATATAGAATGCAGGCTCCTGCCCCCTGGCCTTCATCTAACCCTTATTCTAATACCATTATTTGCTCTTTTACTGGGAGAATGGGGGGCAAGTTTCCCTTATACCATTCTATTTGATTCTGGTTGGGTAGACAACTACAGTAACCACAGCACACAGAGGTCATCATGTGACCCTGGCCTGGTTAATCATAGTACCCCATCCCCTTGGTTAGGGTGAGTGGCCCAGGGTTTGGTTTGAGACTCGAGCCAAGTCAATGGGAATTTTGTCATGGTATTTTCTATGTGGGTATACTCTCTTTCCCCTTGCAGGCTGCCGGCTGAGATGGTATGAGCCTGGAGTCGTCCAGCTGTGCCCAGCATTCTCTGGGCCCATCCTCACTCACAAAGGGAACATCCTGTAAGGAGAGCATGGGGGGCACACATGGCGAGAAGCAGTGGTGGGGTGGGAGAGGGAGGGAGAGAGAGAGAACACTCAAAACTAAAAGCGAGCTAATGAGAACATTTATGTGCCCATAGTCCATCATTCCATATAGCCAGTTCCTCCTCTGGACTCCCTTGTTACGTGTACCCATTATTTCAGCTGGCTTTGAGTTAGTGTTCTGTCACTTGCAACCAGACATGCTCAGACTCATATATAAACCTGACACTAAGCACCAATCACTGCCTTACTTGCCAGTGTGAGTGCCACGAAGTCCCAGATTCTTGGGAGAGCCACCACTTCAGAGAAAAGCAGAATGACTCTGGCGTTCAGCCTGTCTATGGAAAATTCCAGGCAGCTCATGAAGTGGACAGTGAGGAGAAGGTGGCAGGAAGCACACCTCAACCCTGGATACAAGTCACTTGTCATCTCTCCTGACACCCTGGTATTCTTCTGTCATCCCCTCAGTCTTTCAGGACATGGCTTTCCTTTCCCTTATTTCCTTTTTATCTTCTCTCTTTCCATCTGTAACTGTCAACAGTTGCTTCTTTAGTTTCTTGCTTATGTCATTTATTTCTGTGTCCCCTATTCTGAGAGATAGATGCATGGGTGGTAAATTATCAAGTCATGTTGACTCTTACCTTTGAGATAGTGGGTAAAGAGCAAGGGGAAATGTATCTCCCCTATCTCTCTAGCAATGTGGGGAGCTAGGCTGCCATGATCATTTGATAATTTAGTGATAAAAATCTTTGTTTCCCCCCCCATCTCTGACTTCTATAGATTTATGATATGCCTTGGGAAGATTAGTTGTCTTCTTGTGGAAGGCTCAGGGTCAGACCCTAGGCTTATAAAGTGGCCTTGGAAACATGAATCATGGCTGGGAGGACTAGGGGGTGAGCAGGGGGTGACTTCTCTTCACCCTACCTCCCAAGCTCTGTCATCATCTTTCAGATGGTTCAAGGTCCTGCTGTTGTGTGCTGGCTCATTTCTTGGATATGTGGCCACTTTTGATAGCTATTGAGAAAGAATGCAGAAGAGAGAGCCCTTCAAGGTGACTTGAAGCATGAGGTCTCCCACATATCACCCTTGTTGCTAGAATTATGGGGTGAGGGGAGTGGTGGAGAGAGGAAGGAGCAGGACTCCAAGTCAGATTGGGTGAAATACCAGCGTTGCTCTAACGAGCTCTGAGGCCTGGGCATGTTTCCTATGTTTTCCAGCTCTCAGATTAAGCATCTGTGAAATGAAGGAAGTGGCAGTACCTGCTCAACAGAGTTGTTGTGTGAATCAGAAATGAGGTAATAATTATGGAAATAGTCTGTGGATGGAAGCTAGTGGCCTACATACAAGGCACTGTTCTTGTTAAGGTGCCACACTTCAGAAATAGCACCGTCTAGGAGTGCAACACAAAATAAAATCAACTCCGCTTGGTGGAAGATGTTTATTTGGATTTTTTTTTTTTTTACTATAAAATAGCAGTTTGGGGAGGTAGAAAATGTTGCATTCAAAATCTTCATGTAGTTTGAAAATGAAAACCTGTATGGCTAGACCAGTGGGGATAAATGAAAACTATTGATTGAGCTAGCAGGTGCATTTATTTTAAGAAGCAATCATTCTACTTAAGATTTGTCAATATGTGTTTACTAGTTTGATGCCTTCAGAATTATTACTTCAGATTGTATAATTTCAGAAAACTTAATGTTGACATGTAGACACTTGAAGTTCTACTGGTTACTGTGGCCATGGTTAGAAGTTTTCCCTAGGGAGAAATTGGGATGCCAGTTTTCTTCTTTGCAACACGTGGGGCCTTTAAACCACCTACATATGCACACACATATGCACGTACATACACATACACACACTTGACAAGTGACTGGAGTGCAGAAGTATCTGTGATAGGAATTAGGGTCCTTATGAATCATCTCGGAGCTTGCATACCCTGGAGTTTGACTCTGGACCGTGAAAATTGCCACTGCCCTCAGCCATTAGGTCAGATGATGGAGCCAGTTGCAGGCGCTATGTCTAGACATCTCCAAACCCCAGGGACAATGAGGCTAGGAACGTGTTGCAACATTCAAGTTCAACACTTCATAGGACTAAAATGTGCTGTCCGTCACAGGCCTACTGATCTATCACAGAACTGCTCAGATGTCACAGACACATGATGAAAAAGATCACTGTGACATCTTAGGGCTTCCTGCCTTTTTTTCATGGATGATATTGAAAAATAACCCCAGAACAGTTAATTATAAACAACAACAAAAAAGATTTTTCATGCCAGAAGAGTTCTGAAAACAATAATGTACTTTTTACTCGGCTTCCTTTCCAGATAGGCCAAAGGACAAGAGATAACTGCCTGAGAGCAGATTATAAGGGGAAGCCAGAAGACATTTTCGAAAGAGAGTTCACCAATTTCTTTTCACATGTGTAAAAGATGATTCTGTCAAAACAGGGAGGCCTGGATATTCATTAATTAATTCTTAATTCATTAAGAATTCTAACTAGCCAATTACTGAGAATTCCTTGGAATTATTTGGTAAAAATAAATAGATAAATACAGGGTGGGCAGCAACAAATAATTAAATGTGCACAGCATCATACACAATCCTCTAAGTACACCCCTATGAAGGGAGAACAGTGAAACAAATAGATAATCCATTAGCTGAGTCTGGTTAAGAAGGAATAAACATGAGAGTTCCATGGGAGGCCAATGCTCCTGATGCAGATTATTTTGTTTCCTCAGCATTTAATTCTGATTTTCTGATTAATGCCACCTAGGCTTAAAACACAGGCTAACCACTTCTTGTGGGAGAAAAGGGAAGGAGGAAAGAGCAAAGGGAAGAAGACCTAGAGAGAATGGCTGTAGAAGGAGAGAAGAAAGAAGAGAAGGAAGAGGTGAAGGGAAAACTGGACAGAAGGTGGGAGAGGGAAATGCAGGAACCTGACTGAGGAAGATGGGGCCACAAATGAAGAACCCCCAGGGAAGCCTGCCTTTCATCCAGTATAAAATGGAAAACCTTCTCTTAGGGGCCTGGGGTTGTTGAGAATTTGATGTCTTGTGGGGCGCCTGGGTGATTCAGTCGGTTAAGCATCTGACTCTTGATTTTGGCTCAGGTCATGATCTCATGCCATGTTGGCTCTGTGCTGAGTGTGGAGCCTGCTTGGGATTCTCTCTCCCTCTCCCTTAGCCCTCCCTTCTCTAAAAAAAAAAAAAAAAAAAAAAAAAAAATAATTTCATGTTCCAATGGGTTTAGCATGTTTCCTTCCAGAATACACATCTCTCTCTTCAGCTTCCAGGGGAAGCCCAATCATCAGGTAGAAATATGTAAACTTCTCTCAAATATCTGCCTTGCACATCTTCAGGAAGCTTTTGCTCATGGAGATACTTTCTAATGGTTGAAGATGGGAGACTCTGAAGGGCAGGGCTTCATGTTGAGTTAGTCTGTCTTGAATGAGCCCCTTCAGAATATTTTCTGTGAACAAGAAAAAAAGGAGGTCTAGATTACAGGTCTAAGCCTAGTAGAAATCTGGAGTAGAAGCAAATATGCAAGTTACAACATGAAGATTTTTTTGCTGTAAAGCACACTGCAGATGGCGAGCCTAAAGTATGGGCTCCAGTCAATGTCCTCAGCTATCTTGAAGAATAAAGCAGACTGAATGAGAAACATGTACTCAAAAGTGCTTTAAAAGGGTATGATGTGCTGGGTGATGGACATTGGGGAGGGTATGTGCTATGATAAGCACTGTGAGTTGTGAAAGACTGATGAATCACAGACCTGTATCCTGAAACAAATAATACATTATGTTAATAAAAAAATAAATAGAAGAAAAGAAAAAAAAAAAAACAAAGCATAAGATCATAGGGGAAGGGAGGGAATATTAAAATAAGACAAAATCAGAAAGGGAGAAAAACCATAAGAGACTCTTAACTATAGAAAATAAACTGAGGGGTGTTGGAGGGGGGCGATGAGGTAATGGGGTAACTGGATGATGGGCATTAAGGAGGGCATGTGATGCAATGAGCACTGGGTGTTATATACAACTGATGAATCACCGAACTCTACCTCTGAAACTAATAATACACTATATATTAATGAATTGAATTTAAATACAATACAATAAAAAACAACAAAAAAAGAAAAAAAAAAGGGCATGATGCTTTAGGAATGCAAGCTACTCTTATTGCTATTTTGTAGAGAAGATCTTGTGCTTCTGTTTCCACCTGGTTTGATCCAGGGCATGTTTCATCTTATTTGATCATCTGACTTTTAGCCCATAAATAGGATCCTATCAACCATTCACCAGAAATGTGGGAACTCCTATTCTTTCTACTCTCTGATTTTATCGTGGCTATCAGGTCTCAGACATGGACATTTGCTCTCATGGGGTCCTAACTGAAGAAACTGAGCTTGGAGCTCAGCCACTGAGGTCCAGAGAAGCTAAGTGATCTGCCCAAGCCCAGAGTTGGCTCAGGTCTCCTGACTCTCTGCCAGGTGTTCCCTACACTCTACCATTGTGCTGTTCCCGAGATGCTTGGAGGCATAAGACTCTGTACTTTGTGATGCTCACCCCCTGCCTGCATCTCTGCTCTGTCATGGTGTCAGGATAGGTCACAAGGGGATGGCCATTATGAACCACTTGCATTCCCTGAGAGGACCTACTGTGAGCAACAGCTTCCTAAGGAATTTGGGAAAATGAGTTGAGCTAAGTTCTATATGAACCAAAGAGTTAAAGTGCAACTGAAAGACAGGTAGGTGTTGAGGTCATTGATAGTGTCCACAGGCAGGTGGCTGTCAGGGAGAGCCCTGGATAGCCCAGTGACCGCAGAGCTGGGTGGCCAGTTCTGTGCTTATGGGAATAGGGAGTTTCCTCTAAGTCATGTAACCAGGAATCTGGAGGAATGTTCCATGAAGAGATGGAAAATTTGGAAAAAAGCTTAATTAAAGGCTGGAAATTAAGCCTAGAAGACTTTGGATCCACAGCCATAGTCTTGAGCCTCTGTAGTATTTCACTTTTCAAGGCATTAAGTGTAAGGATACTCTTGTGGAAACTCAAGACTCTTTTGTGCCTTCATGTGCAGGTTCCCCAGCAGCTCTCACATGCACAAAAACTGTAGGTGCTCAAGAACCACACAGGCAGCAACCATATGGCTGCTGGCCAGATGAAAAGCAACAATTCCTCTTCAGCCTGGCTTGGCCAGTGTCCTCCTTTGTCTTAGAGGTAGCTTTTTCACACAGAACTGTGGCTTTAGTTGAGTGAGAAGAATGCACTCTACCAATCTCATTTTAGAAATCCTAGGAAATCAGAGATAGAGAAAGAGGTTACTTTATGGAATCCATCATGGTATTTCTTCAGTGGTTTGCATATGAAAACTAGAAGTCCCATGCAATTGCAGTCTTGTGGATATCATCCCAGATCACTCACTCTCACTGGCATGGGGCCAGGGGATTTCTTAGTCTCCTGCTGCATCCTTTGTGCTGTGTTCTCCTGCCCTTTCCCTTCTCAGGCTCCACTGAGGAATGGCTATTTGCTGCCAGTCATCTCAGTCTCACTGAGGACACTGGTCTATGGCACACTGCCTGGCAGTTTTGTATCCACAGGGCATGGAGTCTGGACCAGTGACATCTCCACTAGCCTCAGGACCACAGCTTGGCTCTTTACCATTATTCTACTTGAGTGTTTCCTTTCCCCCTAGTTATTGAGTCTGTGCTGCCTCCTTCTTGGCAAATGTTGGTTCTTAGAGATGATGTTGAGTGACATGTAAAAATTAGTTTTATTTCCACTCAAACAATACTTCTGTTAAATCTTCTCTTATGTCCCCTTTTGTAATTAATTGTTCCTTTATCTGCACCCCATATTTATTGTTGCATTTGAGTACAAATCAAAGTGTGCCTGATTTTATGGTAACTGTGTCATTCCTTCCTAGGCAGAGAATGGGTCTAATTTATCCTTAAATCCCAGCACCCAGCACAGTGCCTTTGCATATGGAAAGAGTGGTGGCAGAGATGGGGAGTGCACCTGCTGGTTCTCCCTTCCTCCTTGGGTAGCATTAAGAGGAAACTTCCCTGCCCCTTGCAGGTAGGCAGGGCTATATGACTAGGTCTTGCCAATGAAATGAACAAAAGTGACACGGATCACTTCTAGGCTGAACCAATGAAAAAGTCTATTTGACCCTCCAGCTTTTTCTTCTCTGCTTTGATGACTGTGGTGATGTTGAGATGGCAGAAACACAAGGAGAAAATAGGACAAGAAGAAAAGCAAGAAGAAAAAAGTTGGCCTGGAGAATTGTTCCAAACAGAAGAGAGCTTTGCATAAGCAGGGAATGAACTTTGGCTGCATTCAGCCACTGAGATTTTAGGGTTTGTTTCCCCAGCAAGCCTGGTCTTTCTTGTATAGTACAGATGGTCCATAATTCATGGAATTGCATGGCAAATCTCGATGTCTACAGATTCATCTCCTCGAATGATACAATTTATTTGCACCTTCCATTTTTCTTTCTTAATATAACCTCACTTAGACCTTGAGAACTCTGAAGGAGAAAGTATAACAGTTGTTAAACTCTATAGGGGCCAGTTGCAAACAACTGGGCAAAAGTCAACACCCAATTCAATTGTGTTGTTACCTAGCTTAGGAAGGACTACAGCCATTTGGAAATTAATGAGTATCTCCAGCAGATGGGAAGGTACCATAGCTCACCCAGGAGTTGCTGTACTTTTGACATATTAGAGAAATTTACAACCCCAGTGGCTTACCTTTTCCACCTTGGCACATGCTGACTTTACTTAATTGGGCTCTGCGGGCTCTATGGAATATGGGGAGACTCCAGGTTACTCAATGACTTTTCATTCCCTATATACCAGTTTCACTCTGTTCGTGTGTGATGGGCAACTTAATGTATTTATTACAGATGTGTATTTATTTTGTATACACACATTGTGGTCACATAATATGCAACATTTACAGATTATTTCTAGCGACTTAAAAAATATTGGAAGAAAATAGGTGTTTCTAACTGACCTTATCTTCTGCTGGTATAAACTCTGGGAATAGTCTGTCATCATTGATAGGGATTCTTTCCTGGCTAAACCTCATGCAAGGTATTTCTTCTCTCTGCACATCCATTTCCTTCTCTGGAAAGTGGGGATAATACTTATTCTTCAGATTGTGTGGGGATTGGAGGAAAGTGTTTGTAAGGATCTACTCACTCCTTGGCAATTTGTAGATATTTCATACAGTAATTGATAATGAGTATGTATTAAACTCATGTAGAACTTTAGCGTTTAAACATACTTCACATTTCTGAAAATTTCAATTCACCCTCACAATGGCTTTTGGGGTAGGTTTTATTATGTCCATTTTGTAGTAGAACAAAGTGAGGCCCAGAGAGGGTACTGCAACTGGTACCGAGTCACAGACAAGGAAGTGGCAGAACTGGGACTGAAAACTAGGCTCCCGACTCACCCTGTTATAACTGGAAAGTACCTTGAAACAGTGGTTAAGAGCAGAGCTGGGAGGAAAGCAGTCTAGGGTCACTAGCACAGAGCCTGGCAGAAAGTAGGAGTTCAACACGTGGCCACTATTATTGTATTATAAGTACCAGTGACCATTAATTATATCTTCAAGTTGATCTATCTTAAAGTGAATCATCAGGGACCCTTTGGCCTCATCCAAGTAATTTCTGTAATAAAGCTGTTATGGTGTGTGGACTATGCTATAGATAACCAGAGCACTGGAACAAACAAAAACAAAAACAAAAACAGAACAAATTACTGAAAACTATCCTGTTGTATACACTTAGTTTGTGTCTAGTCACCCGTTGGACCAGAAGGCCATTCTCTGCATATTGAAATATTAGAAATAAAATATGGCCCTCCTCTGGGGTATAATAAGAGAATCAAATGTTTATTCCTTGAAATGAAGATGCATCATGTCTCATACGCTTCTGTTCCTCCAAGATGCCAGGGAATGCATGTCAATATTTATGCCATCCCAACACTCAAATTAGCTTCTCTAATAATCAAGCTGAAAAACACACCCTCCTTGTAGCCTGCTCTCCCACATACAGCATTCTTCTGATAAAGGCATTCATTTCAATTAATGCAAAAGCAGAGGGGTTTGAGCTGCCCATCCATTTGGCAAGGGATTTGGGAATAGGATCAAAGTTGATTTTATTTCAGTAGGGTCTCTGGTGAGCTGTTAATTACTTGGGTTTCAAATCAGATGGCATTTGAAATAGAATATTGAATTACACCTGTGTTTGGGGGTCAGTTTATCTTCTGATATGAAGGTAGATTTGTGGCAGGAAGGAACAGGAGGAAATGAAGTTAGTTTTCTTCCTGTGTTTGATGGGGGGAAGGTCTTTGTCGCTAAAATATTCCTCAGGGCTTTGCATACTGAGCTAAACCAATAGGGAAAATTATGTTTCAGGAACTTTGAGCCAGAGCAAACCTCCATTTATCCCTCAGACAGATTAAAAAATGTAATCTTAGACTTGTTACTATGAAATATGACTTGCACATACATACACATGTACATATACAGACATATACGGTTTTGAGTACTTAAGATGAATTGAAAACTTAGTTTGGTGGGAAACGGAGTAGCGGAATTAATGTTTCTGAGTAGTCTACTATTTATCTCAAACATTTAGATTTTCATTTTATTGAAAATAAGCTTTTGTTTGTTTACCCATTTGCGCTTGTCAGAGGAAGATATCTTATTTTGGAATATTTCACTTGCTCACTACTCTCCAAATACACCCATGTGCTTTCTGTTCCATAAGCACCCACGCCCTTCCCTGCCTCAGAGTACTTGCTTCCCCAGCTGCATCTGTCCACGGTGCTCATTGCTAGCTCTGTGTGTCTTACCTTTCAGGTTTCAACTCCAGTCTCGCTTCCCCGGAGAGGCTTTCCCACCCACTGACGGTGCCTTATCACCCTATCTATTCCTTCAAAACATTGATCTCATTTGGCATCTACCTTATTTTTTTATTTGTCTCATATATATGGTTTTGGCTATGAGAGCAGGCAGGGGCTTGGGTTGTCCTGCAGAGCCCATATCTTCAGTACTTACACTTTCCCTGGCACGTGGTGAGCCCAGCGTCTCACATTTATTTAGTGAATGAATGAACAATTGGATGACTGAACAAACCATCACAGAGCACGCACCAAACCATTAGGAGAGTATGATATTCAGGTTCAGTCCTTATAATTTAAAATGTAATTTTATGAAAAGGGACAGTAACGGAAAAACTAACAAAGCTGTGTGTATAGATTCTGCCATTAAAAAAAAAGATTTTATTTATTTATTTGACACAGAGAGAGAGTATAAACAGGTGAAGTAGCAGAGGGGGAGGGAGAAGCAGGCTCTCCATTGAGCAGGGAGCCTGATGCGGTGCTCAATTCCAGAACCCTGGGATCATGACCTGAGCCTTAGGCAGATGCTTAACCGACTGAACCACCCAGGCGCCCCTAGATTCCACCACTTTGGCCCAAGAACATTTTGACAGCACCATGCATTTGGGAGCTTGCTATAGCTTCTCTCTTGGTTTCACTCAGTGTGGATCTTTGTTTCCACCTCCTTGTAGGTATTTCCTCTTGTCTCTTGTCTCCTTTTCATATCCTGCTTTTTGTCTTTATTTCTGTCTCTCAAAAACTGCTGACAATTCTCTCATGGGTTACAAATACAAGCTATCTTTCTTTTATCAAACTCATAGTGGCTATTACTAGTAGAACTGATCGCAACAAAATAATACTGACAACAACGCAACAGCCCATGTTAGAATTTGTTATTGGCTAAAAAAATTGATGGCAAAATTAAATCTTCTTGACAAAATTTAGACGTGCAAAATTTGATCTGGGAAAATTGAACTTTGTGGAAATAAAGAAAACTCAAAATGGCAGAAGCCATAACTGTTAAAATTGGATGTGACTGGAAAAAAAAAACCCAATTTAAAATTTCTAAGGAAAAGGATTGATACCAACCAAATAATATCAGTGAAATAAACATAACAACAAGATAAAAGCATTTACATTATTTAATCAAGGGGAGAGATGACTGGGGGAGCTCAATCAATAAATTTTAAAGTACAGGAAAGAAGAATGGACAGCTGTTCTTTTCCAGTAATAATAAAAAAAAAGTCCAAGAATGTAGCAGGGAGTTTAGAAAGAACTTCCTGTCCACAGGGGACTTGGAGGCCCTGGAATGCATTATCAGGAAGGTAGGTGGTGAGGGGGAGAGAGGTGGGAGGATAGAGTGTAGGGGTACCTGTGTGGGGAGCCCTTTCTGAAGATTCTGGAATAAGGTGTAGCAGAAAGCTATTATTCTGAGGTGGTTTTCATACATTCTTTTCTGACTGAAGACTCAAAGATGAATTAGGAGATTTTGCTCCCTGGAATACTCCTTTAGTCCCATATTTCTATGATTCTATGACTTTTTAAATTCTATTTTGCTCTTTGGTAAGAAGGTGAAATTAGGCTATTTAGAAAATAAAATAAGGGGGCGCCTGGGTGGCTCAGTCGTTAAGCATCTGCCTTCGGCTCAGGTTATGATCCCAGGGTCCTGGGATCGAGTCCCACATCAGGCTCCCTGCTCAGCGGGAAGCCTGCTTCTCCCTCTCCCACTCCCCCTGCTTGTGTTCCCTCTCTCACTGTCTCTCTCTCTCTGTTGAAAAATAAATAAAATCTTTAAAAAAAAAAAAGAAAAGAAAATAAGTCACTTTATATCTCTATTAAAACTTTTAGTTTTGTTTAAATGTTTTTAAAATTGTTGTGTTCTTATGACCCAGGTTTTGTAGCTCCAATATCTTTCAGGAATTAGTTTTATGTATACGGAATTCAGCAAATAGAATGGTCATTGTGATGACTATTAAGGATCATTGTTTTAAATTTGGAATAATGGAAGTTTTCACTCCATAGGGGAAAGAATCTAAGGACTGGGGAAATAAAAATGATCCATTGTAATAGCAAAAATGTAACTGTTGGTTTTATGAGAGAAAATATTCAGGCCCTGTAGAAAAGAATCTTTGACGAGAGCTTTATCTGTGAAAAAAGAAAGAAAGCAGAAAATTATATGACTGGTTGTGATTTCTAGTCCTACAAGTCTGTAGTAAAGGTTGTGCCATAAAGGTGGAGTGGGAGACTGAGTGGGAAGGGAGGTCCCCTGGAGCACCCCAGAGGACAGGAAGTAGCTCTAATTAGGATGGGAAAAGCCATTACTGTGAATGGAAACAAGATAGTGGCTGTCAACAATAGGCTGAGGTTGCCCTTCTTTGATGAATAGGAGAGTCACTCTTACTTCTTTGCTCCCAGTGTGGGGGCATCACGTGAGAAGCAGTAACTAAGTAAGGGACCATGACATCCAAGAAGAAACAAGCAAAGTTATCTAGTAAGTGGAAGGATGGTGCTGACTAAAGAGGTCTTGGGGAGGCTGGGTGGCTCAGTCAGTTAAGCATCTGCCTTCGGCTCAGGTCATGATCCTGGAGTCCCAGGATCGAGTCCCACATCGGGCTCCCTGCTCAGCGGGGTGTCTGCTTCTCCCTCTGCCCCTCACCCCGCTCTCATGTTCTGTCTCTCTCTCTCAAATAAATAAATATCTTAAAAAAAAGAGGTGTTGAAAAGGGATTCTAGGTTGCTTCCAAGTCATTGCATTCATTCAAATTCTCGGAAATGCTAGGAGAATGAGAAGAGCAGTGAGTGCCTCCCAAGGCCACCTTTCAGAAAAGTAGTAAATTATCAGTGGTTGTGGGTGATGTTAAAGGACTTTCAGACTGAAGCACCAGAAATTCTAAGCTACTCTTGGCCTGATGTTAGGAATAGATGATATAGCATATTTGTTTTTAAAAATCTATTTATTTGTTACCATACAGAGTTACAGAATTTTTTCTCTTGTGATGAGAGGTTTTAAGGTCCATTCTCTTAGCAACTTTCCCATATGCAAAACAGCATTGTCAACCATAATTTCCCTTCTATACATTATATACCCATTATATTCCCCATTGTGTCATTCATTTTATAACTGGAAGTTTGTACCTCTTGACTCCCCTTACCCACTTTGCCTATGGCCCACCCTCTGCCTCTGGCAATTACTAATCTGTTCTGTGTATCTGTGAGCTTGGTTTTTAAAATTTTGAAAATTATTATTATTATTTAGATTCCACATGAGTGAGATCATACAGTGTTTGTCTTTCTCTGACAGCTTTATTTTTTTTTAAGATTTTATTTGTTTATTTATTTATTTATTTATTTAGAGCAGGGGGAGGGGCAGAGGGAGGGAGAGAATCTCAAGCCGACTCCATGCTGAGTGCGGAGCCTGATGTGGCGCTCAATCCCATGACACTGAGATCAAGATCTGAGCTGAAATCAAGAGTTGGACACTTTTAACCGATTGAGCCAACCTAGGCGCCCCTCTGTCTGATTTATTTCACTTAGCATAATGCCCTTAAGATCCATCCATGCTGTTGTAAATGACAAAATTTCATGCTTTTTATGGCTGAATACTATTCCAGTGTGTGTGTGTGTGTGTGTGTGTGTGTGTGTGTGTGTGTGTGTGTATCATATTTTCTTTCTCCATTTATCAGTTGATGAGGCTTATGTTGTTTCCATATCTTGGCCATTGTGAATAATACTGCAATGAACATGGGGGTGCGTATATCTTTTCAAGTTAGTGTTTTCATTTTCTTCATATAATTACCTATAAGTGTAATTCCTGGATCATCTGGTAGTTCTATTTTTAATTTTTTGAGGAACCTCCATACTGTTTTCCATAGACTAGGCTGCACCAATTTACATTCTCACCAACAGTGCACAAGGTTCCCTTTTCCCACAGCCTTACCAGCATTTGTTATTTCCTTTTTTTAAAAAGAGTTTATTTATTTATTTGTCAGAGAGAGAGAAAATAAGCAGGGGGAGTGGAAGGCAGAGGGAGAACAGGCGCCCCGCTGAGCAGGGAGCCAGACGTGGGACTTGATCCTGGGACCCCAGGATCATGACCTGAGCCGAAGGCAGACGCTTAACCGACTGGGCCACCCAGGCATCCAGCATTTGTTATTTCTTATATTTTTGCTAATAGCCATCCTAACAGGTGTGAGGTGATATCACATTGTGGTTCTGATGTTCATTTCCCTGATGATGAGTGATGCTGAACATCTTTTCATGTACCTGTTGGCCATCTATATGTCTCCTTAGAAAAAAAGGTCCTCTGCCTATTTTTTAATCAGAATTTTTTTTTGTTGTTTGTTTCCTACTGAGTTGTATAAATTCTTTATAAATTTTGGATATTAAACCCTTATCAGATATATGATTTGAAAAGATTTTCTCTTATTCAGTAGGTTGCTTTTCATTTGTTGGCAGTTTGTTTTGCTGTGCAGAAGTGTTTTAGTTTGATGTAGTCTCACATGTTTATGACTGGTTTTGTTGTCTTTGCTTTTGGTGTCAAATCCAAAAAAAATCATTGCCAAGACTGTTGTCAAGGAGTTTACTCCCTATGTTTTCTTCTAGGAGTTTTATGGTTTCAGGTCTTACATTCAGGTCTTTCATCCATTTTGAGGTAATTTTTGTGGATGGTGTAAGATAGTGGCCCAGTTTCATTCTTTATATTTCTTTAATGTAACTTTGTGGTAAGACTATTTGTCGGTATATTTCAAGTACTAGGAGTACAGGAGAATGGCATATGTGCCCCCCGTTGATATTACATGAAACAGACTACCTGGGGAAATCATGAAGCTTCGTATATTTTATGGTACCATGCCAGGAAGACAATGAATATTTTTCTCTCTGCTTACCTCAAAAAATAGTCACATATTTAAAAAGTAGCCACTATGGGCGCCTGGGTGGCTCAGTCGTTAAGTGTCTGCCTTCGGCTCGGGTCATGATCCCAGGGTCCTGGGATCGAGCCCCATATCGGGCTCCCTGCTCAGCGGGAAGCCTGCTTCTCCCTCTCCCACTTACCCTGCTTGTGTTCCTGCTCTCGCTATCTCTCTCTCTGTCAAATAAATAAATAAAATCTTTAAAAAAAAAAAAAGTAGCCACTATTGTGGCAATTATGCTGGTAGACAGGAAAATCTACTAGGATTGAATGAAGTCATTAGTGCTGTTTGTTGAAGATTAAGAATGACTAAAGGAACCATATGAATACAGCTTGTTTTTTCTTTCCATGTGTCTCTTGAGTTTCTTATATTAGTAATAAAGATCAATATTCATTTTTATGTTTTTAAAACTAAAGGGTGGTGATCATGATAATGATTTTATTTTTAAAGGCACATGGAGTAGACTAGAATTTTTATTTGATAGCATTTAGACCTCACTGAAATTTAGACCTCAAGGTTATAACCATGACCTCATCCCTCTGGTGGTGATACCCTTATTTCAGGCAAAGTACCACTTTTACAAATTCAAACTTCTAAATTGACAGTTCATGCCATGGCAACTCTTTTCTTGAGTAGTCTTTGAATAATTAAAGTTTGATCTGCAGGTAAAAATAGAGAATTGACCTTAAACAAGATGTTTTAGTACTTATATATTCTTATATTAATTTTGTGTCTAGCAGAAGACTGGCTCATCGAGCCAGTTTTGCACAACATTTGGAAAGTGGGCTGCTAAAAGGTTAGTTTATTATAGACACCTAAACTAGCGGTAAGTTTCCAAGTTATTTATATTGGTAAGATTAAATTGCCTTATCTGTACTTCTTGCTGAATAGACTTTTCTCTTCTCTTCCTTTGTAAATTGTTTGAAGATAGTTTTTTCTCTTGCATGCGAAAAACAGTGCTGACAAGTCAATCTAATATCAATAGGATTATAGTCTATGAATATTTTTGACAACTAAGCACCCTTACATGGATTTCCTGCTGTCCCCTGAAACACTCTACTGTGGGAAATTTCAATATGGAGCAAAGAAAGTTTTACCACCAATTTTGTGCCTGAAACACAAGAAAAGATGAACAGACGTCTGCTGCATTAAAAAAGGACACAGGCATGCATTAAATCCCTTATGTCTTACTTTTTAATGATGCAATTGTGAATTATGTTCTTGTTGCATTTGTAATTAGAGGCTGCAGCAGATGGTGAAGACTTATTTTAAAGTGATGTGTCTGTTAAAATAAGCCACACTGCCAAATGATTGTTCACAGTAACAGCATCTTTACGCCCCTAAAACACTCCGATTCTTTGTTGATGTGCAGTTGATTACCACAGCTGATTACATATGTGCACATATTTGCTTGGAAATGTATCAGAGATATTTGATATGTGCAATACTTTATTTTAAAGTGTGTGTTATCACAATTATAGATAATGAAGCCTTCAATGAATTATTCAGTCACACCATCTACAAAGGGAATGCACTGATTTCCCTTTTCAATAAAATGAGGCATGAATCTTTCTAAACTATTGAGGCTAATTCTCCCTACACTGTGGGAGAAGCCTTGAATGGAGAGTGGGGGAGTTTCTGAGTATTGAAAGATTCTCGTATGCACATTCTTAAAAAGAGCAGTTTTGGTTTGGGTGAACTCAGTCCATGGATAGTGGTGGAATCTCAGGCTAAGAGTGGGAATGGAGAGCAATAGGGACTGAGTGCGGACCAGGTAAAAATGGAAGAGAGTATGTAGTCAGATTGATAGTATGTATTACAATAGGTTAGGCTGTGAAAAGAAACAACACCTAAAGCTTGCTGGCTTATAATGACGAAGTAACAGAGTAATGTTTCTCTCTCTGGTTACATGTTTATCATGGAACATGAAAGGGATTCTGCTCATCATAGTCTGTAAGGACCAGACTGATGGAGGTTACATCTCAATGCAGGCTTACACAATCACCTCACTAACGGGAAAAAGATGTGGTCACTCTAAATACTAGCTTTTAAAACTTCTTTACAAGGGGGCACCTGGGTGGCTCAGTCGGTTTAGTGTCTGCCTTCGGGTCAGGTCATGATCCCAGGGTCCTGGGATCGAGCCCCACATGGGGCTCTCTGCTCAGCAGGGAAACTGCTTCTCCCTCACCCTATGCTGCTCCCCCTGCTTGTGCTCTTTCGCTCTCTCTGGCAAATAAATAAATAAAATCTTAAAAAAACCCAAACTCCTTTGTGGACGAGTCACATCAGCACTTCCACTCACTTAATTGGCCAGAGCAAATCATGTGACTAAATCTAACATTGAGAGGGCAATCCTACTATGTGCCTGAAATATTCGGTGAGTGATAGTTATGACCACTTCATTATGTAATTTTCTGCAAGGCTGTGTGTCCGTGAGCCAGTTCCTCTACCTGGCTACTATAGCTTCTCCATTTCTATCATCTTGGTCCTGAAATATCATCAGATCCACTACTTTATATTCAAAATGTGCATAAAGACTGAGAAAATGGGAGGAGTAGAGAAGTCTTCTGGTTTAAGATTTTCCAAACTGGTTCTCTTCAAAGGTGTTAAATGCAGAAATAAGGATTGTGTGGTGGTCAGCTGAGTCTGGGAGTCTTTGGATAAGTTACACAAATTACTTCTCAGAGCCTTTAATTTGTTAGTATGAATATCTATGAGGCCAATGCAGCATGCAGTATTTCTTAATTCTATAGAATCTCTTTTTTGGGGAGCTCTTATGGGATGGTATTTTGTGGTGACACATTTTGGGTAATGCTACTTAGGACTCTCCCATCAGTACTTGGTTGTACGTTTGGTCACTATTTTAGCTTCTTGGTTGGTGAACACATCAAGGTGGCTGGGAGTGTGACAGGCTCAGAGAGGGCATGGAAGCTCCAGCCACCCCTACCCTATACCTTGCTCTATTTTTTCTTTAAGATTTTATATATTTATTTGACAGAGAGAGACAGAGATAGCAAGAGAGATAGTGAGAGAGATAGCGAGAGAAAGCACAGATAGGGGTAGGGGCAGAGGGAGAGGGAGAAGCAGGCTCGATGCAGGGCTCGATTCCAGGACCCTGGCATCATGATCTGAGCCAAAGGCAGATGCTTAACCAACTGAGCCACCCAGGCTCCCCTACCTTGCTCTATTCATGTCTTCCATTTGACTATTCCTGAGTTGCATCCCTTATGATACATCAGCAAGCATAAGTATTTTCCTGAGTTCCATGAGCTATTCTAGCAAATCATCAAACCTGAGGAGGGGTTGTGGGAACCCTCAATTTATAGCAATTGATCAGAAGTAGAGTGGTCCAGGACTCGTGACTGGCATTTGAAGTAGGGGCTGTCTGTGGGACTGAGCCCCTTTCACTTGTGGAATCTGGTGCTAACTCCAGGTGCTTCGTGTCAGGACTGAACTGAATTGTTGCACAGCCAGGCATGTCTGGAGAATCAGAGAATTGGAAAACACCAGAATTGTTGGCGGTTCTCACTGGAAGGTGCTGAGGGCTTCCACAGCCACAACTTTTCCTCTAGCCCTCATTTCCTCCCTAGCCTGGGAAGGAAGCAGCATGATTTTTTTTTTTTTTAAAGATTTTATTTATTTATTTGACAGAGACAGAGATAGCGAGAGCAGGAACACAAGCAGCAGGAGTGGGAGAGGGAGAAGCAGGCTTCCCCCCCGAGGAGGGAGCCCAATGTGGGACTCGATCCCAGGACCCTGGGATCATGACCTGAGCTGAAGGCAGACGCTTAACGACTGAGCCACCCAGGTGCCCAAGCAGCATGATTTTGATGGCTGTGGGGGCAGAGGGGACATTTCGTGATAGGAAAGTACATGTCTGACATGAAGACAGGAGTCAGCATTGAGGGTTGAGCTAGGACTGGCAGTTCTAGGTTGGGAAGCACCTTATGCCATATTCCATATGCAAGAGATAATTATAATCCTCTTCTGATATTAAATTATATATATATTATATAAATATAAATAAATATTTTATATATACAGTTGACCCTTGGATAACATGGGTTTGAACTGTGCAGGTTCACTTATATGTGGGTTCTTTTTGGTATAATATAGTACTATATTTTCTTTTACGATTTTCTTAATATTTTCTGTTCTCTAGCTTACTTTATTGTAAGAATACAGTGTATAATACATGTAACACACAAAATATGTGTTAATCAAGTGTTTATATTATTGGTAAGGCTTCTATTAGTAGGTGAGTTTTGGGGGAGTCAAAAGTTATGTGTAGATTTTTGATTCATGGTGGTAGGTGCCCCAACCCCCACATTGTTCAAGGGTCAACTGTGTAAGTATATATGTGTGTGTATTTTTATTTATATACATAAAACATCTATAACCAAGCACATGATAAGCACTCTGCTACTATAATAATAATGATAAAAATAGACAACAGTTTTTAATACATTATAAGTATTTCTAAGCACTGGGCTAGGTTTATGTATATCATTTTGTTTTTAAAAAACTCTATGAGAAGTGGCTACTATAATTATTCCCATTTTAGAGATGAGGATACTCAGATTCAGATAGGTTAACATATTTGTCCAAAGACCTACAGCTAATAAGAAGCAAAGCTAGGATTAGATGAACCCAGGCAGCTTGACCATGTTCTTAACCATTCTGCCACTATAACGATTATTCCTTATGTTTGGCGATGTATAATGATATTTAAGACATGTATGTAGAGACTGTACCATTTGTCCTCCACAGAAACGCTGTTAGATGCCATGTTCTCCATGTTTAAAGATAAGGAAATTGAGTCTCAAATAGTTGCATCTTAATTTAAAAGCAGGCAACTCAAGTTCTGGTCCTTTCTTTTCCTAATACATGTCTGGTTTCCACCCACTTTGGTTTTTTCTAACTCTATTCCCTTTTCTCATATTTTCTTGTCCTTTATATCCCCCATCCTACAATCTGGATTTGTAGCATGTGAACAACTAGGAAACATTGCTTGGGATAATCACAAAAAAGCCCAGAGAAGTATTAATGGAACTGTAAATGATGAATCTAGTCACCTGAGCCCCAAAGAAATTAATCCAAATACCACTGCATTGCATTCAATTTAATAAATCTTCACCCAACACCTTCTGTGTTTCAGGTCTTTGGGACAGTCAAAGAATGTCCACCACACACACACACACACGCACACCAATAAAAGATCAAGTGTTTTGGGTGACACAAATCCTATCAGATGAGCATTACAGAGGGGGGCTTGGATAGTCACAGTCACTGTACCCCTATCTCCTCTGCTTTTCCTCATAACTTCCCCTTCATCATCGCTTTTTCCAAAAAAATAAAATAAAATAAAAACAGGGGGGAAGACAGGGCTATAGGGAAATGGGACAGGGAGAAGGGAACCAAAGACCATGAAAAAGCATGGAAATGATGGGCTATCAACCCACATGAATGTGGTTCACTGAGTGGACTCTTAGCTGTCTTTCACTGTGCAGTCAGTGCTAATGCATGCTAGAGGGAACCACATGCGGCCATAAGGGAATGACCTCTTCATATAGACGAAGGGTATCTTGAGTGTAATGGTGAACAGCTGTCTTTTTGCTCAAATGACATGAAAGGGACAACCCTAGAATTTTAGGATGTGCCACCAATGTTTAATGCAGGGTTAAGTGATAGCTGTTCCTTATCCTGGGTCAGGCAATGCGTGTGAGGAGCAGGATCATACCAGTAATCATAGTAAAGCTAGAACCTTCAAGAAACAGAAGAGCCTGCGTGCCTTACAGCTATGGTTCTTCAGAGTTTCCTACTTTTGCTTGAATAATGAAGTTGCTCTTTTGTAATAGACTGAATTACCTAAAATTTGAAAAATCATTTTACAAATGCTGCACTTAGGGTCACAAGCCATCAGATGATTTTGGAGATATGTTTTGTTTGAGTTGATCAATGTTTGTAAGAAATGGACTTTGAATGCCTCATTCAACATGCATGCATTCCCCAGGTAGCTTCTCTGTCTAGTTAGTAGACACTTGGATTAAGTTGATGCCTCTCGAGAAGTTGGTGAGGGTTTCCGGGGAGGGGGGGGGATCTGTATGTGGGTTCTTCCATAATGTTAGTGTTTAGAATAATAATGAATCTGCCTATGTTTTTAGACAGAAATGAATAACTTCAGATAGTAAAAGACACCTGTGTCGTCATGAATAGAAACAGTCAAACCATTAATCTAACCAGGCATATAGATGTAGGTGGGGATTTTGTAAGACCCAGGTAGCCTTCAGCCAGCCTGTATTCTTTAAGCCAATGGCCATTGTATTTTCCCTAGAGATGATTATGCCAGGATGACTTCTCAGCTCATAAGAAGGCAGCAGGATGCAGCTGAATATATTTGTTGAGTCTGGAGACCTTTATTTTAATCCTGGCTTTGCCTATAACACAATGTCACCTTGTGAAAATTGCTGATTATCTCTGATTTTGGTTCCTCATCTGGAAAATGTGGAAGTTGGTGAGGTGATCGTCAATGCCCTGTCTAGATTTAAAATTCTATGATGCTGGGAATATGGTTTGCCCATCAGTGAAAAGTCATGAACTGACCTTGGAAATTGCTTCATGCCAATTAATCTCTTTCCTCTATTTAGTGGAAAATAATCAGAAAAATGGTTTCATATTATAAAGCATGAATGTTTCTTTGGAAACCCCTCCTTTACTGCCTTATAAAAACTAAGTGACCTACTATATCCATTTGTGTCTGAGACCAGTGTTAACAAAAAATACTTCCATAAAGTTAACTCTTGAGATTGAGGTTGCTGTATGAGTAACCCGTTTGATAACTTATTACCAAGAGCCTGGAGAGCATGAGGAGGAGGAGGTAGGTTTGAGAACCTTTTTCACTTTTGTGATGCTTTTCAAAGCCACCCTACTGGGAAATCACTTTGATGAATACAAAAAAGGATCAGTTTTGGCTATTTTTACATCGTAAAGCCCCAAGTGATATTCTGGCATCTTTGAGAATGAGAGCTGCTACTGAGCACAACCTCTGTCTGAATTATCTTTTCCTGTTTCCCCCAACCCCCAACCTCCTCTCACCCTGGGACCTGTGCTTATTGCCCATTCACCGAAGCTCTGAATTTGATTCTAGTCGTCCCCACAGCTGGATCTGGGCCACTCTCAGTCCAAATCCTCCTTGGTTATTTGGGTTAGTTCTGATGAGGTGCCAGGAATTCATTCTGAAAGATTCATATACTCATGTTTTCCTTTTGCTGCAAAGGAGCTGGGTCAGAGACACGGAATAAACAAATCTATGAGTGCCTCATTTGCTAATCTCAGAATCCTATTTACCATGCACTGGGCTTATTTTCTAGATGACCATGGCTTCTGGCTGAAAGAATTACAGGAATTAAACAGGATTTCTTTCTTCTACCAGTGGTGATGACATGTTCTTGATTTTCCTAAATTCTCAAATTAATGTAATTTTTATTCCTGTCTACAAAGATGATAGGTGATTTGCTTAATGTAAAAAGACAGAGGACTTACCTTTATTTTAATTAAATTAAGAAACAGAGAGAGAGTGCAGGAGCTGGGGAGGAGCAGAGAGAGAAGGAGAGAGAGTCCCAAGCAGGCATTGAGCGTGGAGTCTGCCACTGAGCTTGATTTCATGACCCTGAGATCACGAACTGAACCAAAATCAAGAGTCGGACCCTTAACTGACTGAGCCCCCCAGGTGCCCCTAGAGGACTTACCTTTATATCATTAGGATATTCTCAGGTCAATTTACAAATAGGAAAAATTCCCTTGTCAGACTGTGCCGCCGTATTCTGCTTTCAGAAACTGGGATTACTATGATTATAGGCCTATGTCTTGATAGCACAGAAAGAAGACTCAAGTGGAGTTAAAAAAAAAAAGTAAAGAAATGATGTGATATGACAACATGGTTTGCATATCTCTATCAGAACCAAACCAGGAACAACAACAAAAACTCAAGCCACTTGGGTTCACTCCTCACATATGGATTAGTGCCTGGAATTAGATGATGAGCTTGATTGTGTGTTGAGCCTGTTTTTAATTGAATTAGCTTGTTTCTGTGTGTCCCTGATCCACAGACAAGCAGGGTGTTTACAGCACGGGCAGTGCTCAGTGCTGAAGACTGAGGAAGTTCAGAGCACAGTAAAGAGCCCTTGGGGGGTGTATGTGTGGGGACACCCCAGGATGAGGCACAAGATAATCGCAAATAAAGACACAGTAAGGAAAACAGTATGACCTGACTCAGTGTCAGATGAATGGGCAACTGCTCAGGGGAGTTGGTTAAAGTCACTGTTAGTAAGTAGGGTGTGGTGGAAACTTCTGGAAAGGCTTCTTTGTGAAGGTGAACTTGAAACAGGCTTTGGAAGAAGAAAGACTGCATCACAAAGCTGAGGGAGTAGGTTCAGGGAGAGAACGGGGAAGCCCACATAGGAGCAACAAGTTTAGAGCAGCCAAGTAGAGAAGGTGAACTTGAATTCTGAAGGAGGTAAGCGCATTCAGGGAAGATTGGGAAGGCCAGAGGAAGATGATGAAATCCTGTGAAAGAGACATTTAAAAAAAAAAAGATTTTATTTATTTATTTGTTTGTTTAGAGTGTGAGTGGGGGGGAGGGGCAGAGGGACAGAGAAAATCTCAAGCAGACTCTGAGCTGAGCATGGATCCCCATGTGGGGCTTAAGCTCATGACCCTGAGATCATGACCTGAGCTGAAATCAAGAGTTGGACGCTTAACTGACTGAGCCACCCAGGCGCCCCTAGGAGACATTTTTAAGGAGCCAAAATTTAAGATCAAATTAAGGACTGGTTAAAATTACTTTCTTAGCTGAAAAGATGGAGGAAGAGTGGGGATGATGGGCAAAATATCTTCTAGCCCTGAGTAAAGTCAGCCAAACCTGATAAAATTAGACTCAGGTTAGTAATTTCCCTTTGTTTGCTTCTGTGTATGTTTTTTAGTGTATGGTCCTACTCTCTTATAGTGAAGTCCTAATTCCTCTCTTCTTTCCTCACTTTCTTTACAAAACCCTGCTTAGGGATTCGAACCAGCAGCCAGAGGTCAGTCCTAACAGGGTGGTTTTTGTGGCAGTTCAGGAGCAGTGGCAGCGGGTTCTCCCCTAGCCCTCTCATCCCTGTGTGAGGACTTTCAGACTTCGGCAGATAGATGAGCCCGAAGCCACCACCTGTTCCCAGGGGCACATACATCTGCCTGCATCCATTTGCTCAGCAAGACTCCTTCTGGGGCCAACACACCAATTCCCATACCCAAACCCAGTCCTCTGACCTTCCCGAAAGGACAGGATTCCCTTATACTGACACAGGGAATCTAATTCTTGTCCTTTTGAGTAAGGAGTTTTTTTCCACAGTTGAGGTGGGGCCAGATTTAAAAATGAAAGCCTGGGATTCTGTTGTTTTTCTAATACCTGCCTCCCGGAGTGAGCTCACTGTTCATAATGACACCCTTCCAGCCCAGCCTCGCCCACCTTTTTCAGAATACCAGTAGTGCTTAATGTCCTTTCTGCTCTGTTGCAGCTGGGAATTCACCTCCTTTCATGCCTGTTAGAATCAGATGGTATCCCTTTAAGACCCCCACATAAAACAGGTGTAGATCTGTCCTTCGTTAACCTGCTTTTGATTGATCCACGGTTTTCATTTCTAATTAGGCCTGTTTGCTTAAGACGGACAAATAAAACCAACACGTGCTCCTTAGTCCTGTTAGAGTGGGTGGCAAGGTAGACCATTTTCTACTTTGTAGTTAGTTTTAAAATTCAAACTGTAAATGTGAATTACTTTTCTGACTCTTCTGGTGTAGGTTATTGTTATGCTAATTCAGGTGTATGTCTTCCAGGACCTTTTAAGTATATAAATCTTGTTGTTCTTTTGAACAAATTGGATGGTTAATCCCTTAATCAGTTATTGAGAGATTGCTACAAGCACAGAGCAAAGGCCAGACCTCAAAGCTCAGCAGTTTGAAGGTCATCATTGTTATGCATTTGGTGTTTCTCCTCTGTTTTTCCTTTTTTCTTCTGTTAAATAGGAAAGTTACTTTAATCCTACAGAAAGCACTTTCCTTTAAAGTGGAAGGATGGGAGCCTGGGAGGAGAAAGAGGTTCTAATGATTCAAACAATAGGTGATGTTGTGGATGGGAACTCTCTCTTCCCACCCCCCACCCTCTTTGCCTCTTCGGCTTCCCTCTTCAGTATTTTCTGAGAACGGAAATCTATCTCCAGTAGGCTGGCTGTATTTGTCATGCAGCTTCTCTGTTTTCTCAACAAAGTATTTGTGTGCATTCTGTGGATGACCTTTTGTTAGCATAAATAAGCAGTTTTTCCTTGATCTGTCCCTGGAAATATTCATTGAGACTCCATCAATTGCTCAGAAATAATAGGTTAAATTTAAACACAGTATCATTCATTGACAAGTGTTTCTGACTATAATCGGGGGAGGTTTAACTTCATATGGATGGTTATTGCTGACAAGACAAGACAATGTGCCTCAGATCCTGTGTGTGTGTAGGCCCTGGCTTGAACCCTGTCCTACCTGGGTTGATAGGGACCTGTAGCCGGTCATGCCCTTGGGCAGTTGTGCTACCTCCTTTCTACAGGATGTGTTCTGAACTGATTTATATTTACAAGACCTGAGTCCACCATTCTGCTGCTCCAGCTGACCAAAGCGTATCCTGTTACAGCCTTTCTTCTACCAGGCCTCACTCAATAGAGCCCAGGAAGGACCTTTTTGGGGGGTGCCTAATCAGCAAAAGCCCCATGTGGAAATCCCATCAAGGGAAAGTGATGCAGAATTGAAAGCAAGGTGCAGAAATAAGAGGAAGGTGATAGAAATCAAGATTCTGACACCAAAGCAGAAAAATTTCTGTGTAGACCTTCTCCCATGGAGTAGGATTAAGGTCCAAATTGGAATCTAAAGTGCCAAGGGAAGTCACAGACAAATGTTTTATTTTATTTTTTTTTAAGATTTATTTATTTATTTGAGAGAGAGAGAGAGAACGAGAGTGAGAGAGAGCTGAGTGAGCACTAGCTAGGGGAGGGGCAGAGGGAGGGGGAGAGAGAATCCCAAGCAGACTCCACACTGAGTGTGGAGTCCGACACAGGGGGCTCGATCTCATGACCCTGAGATCATGACCTGAGCTGAAACCAAGATTTGGACGCTTAACTGATTGAGCCACCGAAGTGCCCCACAAATGATGTTTTAAATCTGTGGCCCTGTGAGGGTTTTAAATTTTTATTCTTTTAAAAAAAAGTTGTTGTCTAAAATCTGTCTAAAATCTAAATTGCCTTGTTTGGTGTTCTTTCTGTGGCTCTCGTCACTCACACTGGGCCAGCTCCTGTGATAACAGCCTTTCTTTTTCAGGACTTGTGTTGAGCAGACGTAGGTGTTTATAGTGTTGGGCTTCACAAACGAGTAACCAAGGAAGGTCACTTAGAAAACAAAAGTAGAAGTTCCCCATATGGAAAAAGTAAGTCAACTTCTTTAGGAGTACAGACCCCCAAATGATGACAATAATCATAGTTACCCATCAGTGAGCATTTACTGCATTTGCTACTATAACCTGGGCATTACTGTCTGCCATTTTATAGAGGAGAGCAATGAGGCTCCCACACACTAAGCAAGCTAGTTATAGAGTGAGCATTCAAGTCCAGATCTGTTGGGCACAGCAATTGATTGAGAGATGGTCACATGACCCAAGCCAGGCCAATGGAAGTTTCTAAGATCAATTGGCAAAATAATTTCTTCTGGGAATCCTGAAAAGTTAATGTAAGCTTGAACATTCTTGATAAACCTGAAGGGAATGTGTCTAAGAGGAAGCCAAAGCAGAGAAAAGCATGAGAAATAGAGAAAATTGGGTCTCTGAGGACATGATTTCGGCACCTGGATACACCTATGCCTGAAGCCAAAATCTCTTAGACTGTTTAGTTACATAAAACAATATATTCCTTTTTTTTTTTTTTTTTGTTTAAACCTCTTTGTTGGAAAAGGTAGAGTCATGCATTCATGCAGGCAGTCTTTTGACCCCCATATGGCTGTATAAGAATGGGTTTTGGGCCTGAAACAATCTCTTGCCAAGAGATAGAGTCCTTGTGGCCTGTGCTGGGCTTATCGCCTTGTGTCAAAATAACTCTTCCTGTTTCAGATTTAGTGTGTGCTCTTTTGTTCTGGTTAAGCATGTGTGTCATATATGGCACCTGGCCAACCCTACTATTTCTATCCTCTTCGGGGAGGGGGCTGAGTCCTTCTACTGGAGCACAAGAGGGGTACGTGCAGGCCAGTTGCTCTGCATCTGCTGCCAGGAGGGACCTGCTGGCCATGGGGGACAGGTGCCCACCATTGGAACTGATCTCACTCTTTCCCTTTTCTGTGTGCTTGAAGCTTTGTTCCATCCAGTGCTTGACTGACTTGTGTCTTCCTAGCAATTCCAGTACCACGATTAAGTGGATAGAAGTGTTTGGACTTCTGTTCCAGGTGATAGGCAACATATGTCACTTGCTTGACACTCTTTGGAATAGTTTTCTGTCTTGAAATGGAAAACTAAAAGGATCTTGACTATTCTGTTTCCATTCCCAAACTTTCTCTGAGTCTACAGGTAAGCCCACTCATTTCTCCTACCCTTCCCTCTCTCCAGAATCTACCGTCATTACAGTGCCATCATTATCATACTGTATTTTTATGTATCTGTCCTTCACTAGACTGCAAAATCCTATAGAGCTGAAATAATGCCTCTCTGTGTGTATGTGTGTATTTAATTCTTGCCTCTAGGCCCAAATTGACTCCAAAAATGCAAACTAATCTTCAATATTTATTTATTTTTTATTTTTTATTTTTTTTTAAAGATTTTATTTATTTGACAGAGAGAAAGACAGCCAGAGAGGGAACACAAGCAGGGGGAGTGGGAGAGGGAGAAGCAGACTCCCCGCTGAGCGGGGAGCCCGATGCGGGGCTCGATCCCAGGACCCTGGGATCATGACCTGAGCCGAAGGCAGACGCTTAACGACTGAGCCACCCAGGCGCCCCCAAACTAATCTTCAATATTTAAACAAATTCTTTAGTTAGCCTTATGCGTCCAGGTGTAGATTCTCTAGCCACTCCCTAATATAATATAATATAATATAATGTAATATAATATAATATAATGTAACAACCCCTCCCAAGCTTCTCAAACTTTAACATGCAAACAAATCATCTGAGGGTCTTGTCAAAATGTAGAATCTATTTCAGAAGGCACTAAGGTGGAGCCAGAGATTCTTATTCCTAATAAATGCTTTGGTACTTTGAGAAGCAAAATATTGGGTATGTGTCATTAGCTTCTCCAGGAAGATGTCAGCTCAGAGCATGTAAGAACCTTCTAATAAATCCCTGACTTGTTAGGTGGTAAAGATGTATTTTTCAAGAGCTAAATTCAAATTCTAACTTTATTCCAATGGAGATTCAATTACTAAAATAAAACTTGAGGTACACAGAGGCATTATTTTCTTAGTCAACCAGTAAGTACTTTTTGAGCACTGACTTTGAGCCTACCTCTTGGCTAAACATAATGATATACAAAGGAAATATGGGACTAGTTCAGTGTAACCAATTTTAGACCTGGAGAGAAAAGAGATTCTCTCCTGCTGATTTAAGAGTGCTATCCAAATTTGTCATACCCCAAATATCTTCACTTTTTCCATTGCCTTGATAGTTCTTTGCTTGACATTGCAGATTAAGAGAAGGTTCTGGAGCTCATCATTCATTCACACTTTGATGTGTATTTACTCTGCTTTCTTTCCTTTTACCCAAAAGAGATCCACCAAATAAGGGAACTGGGATTTTGCTCTGGTGGCTGAACCTATCTTGGGGCAAGAGGATAATACTAGTGGAAGGCAGTGGGGATCCCATAGGATGAAGTTCTTATTGCTGTATTTCTTTAAGAGAATGTTATATACCCAACCATGTTGCTCAGTAGAAATGGCACCAAAGGTAAGATGAAGTCTACTTATTTTGAAATTTTATATCTGGACCATAAGAATCACTGAAGGTCAGAGAACTCAGTGATTGCTGGGTCTAAAATTATCTCCTTGTAAAGAAGGAACCCATGACCCCGAGTGTAGTTTGACTTGCCCCACACATGAGTCTAGTGCAGTGTGGGGCCCATTGCTCCTGGTTGGAGCTCTTTTTATAGCACAAGAAGCAGGGGTGAAGCAGGGGTGGCTAAGAGCCCACACACTCCTCTGCAGTCAGGCTGTTTGGGTTTGACTTTTACTTCTTCAGTTGCTAATGGGCTTTGAGTGAGTTTTTTGGGCTCTCTGCTCTCAATTCCTCATTTATAAAATAAAGATTGTGGTAGTAATTACCTCAGTGGGCTGTTGTAAAGATTAAATGAGTTGATATAGGTAAAGCAATTAAAGCAGTGCCCATCCCGAGCAGGTGCCCAGTAAGTATAGGTGGCTGTTACTATCCTCTTTACTGTTGCCTTCCGAGATGTGACTACAAGGCTACCAATAAGGACCCTCCGCTACAGGCCAGCCCTGAACCCTAGGCTTCCTCTACCTACTTGCCATTGCCTCATACTCAATTATATAAGCTAAATGTGCCTCCCTAACCAAAAAAAAAAAAAAAAAAAAAAAAAAAAGGCTGACATTACACAGTTGACAATGTGGGTTAAAATGCCAATATTCCTGAGAGAGGGATCATGATAATTTACTTTCACATTGGATCCTTTCCCAGAAACAGGTTTGCAAGGAAGAAGGACCACAAGGCTTTGGGAGTCTGGAATGTCAGGGTGATGGGGAAGGGGTGGTAGCTAGGACAGGGAGGAGGGAGGTGAGGGCACAGAAGGCAGTCTGTCCAAGGCCAAGCTCCTTAGCTCCTTCAGTATCCAGGATCCATTCTCTCTCTTGCCCTCGCTGATTCCTTCTCCATGGGCCCTCACATGGGAATAACTGTGTATCCAAGCTTTGATCCCTTTAGCCAACAGAAGTCTGAAGGACCATTGAAAACTCCTCATTGTATAGGGGGAAATAGAGCTCAGTGTTGCCGGGCCCAGAGCATCCCAGGGAGTGACTGGTGTAGGCCAGAGTTTCTCAACTTTGGTGCTATTGACATTTGGTGTTGGATAATTTTTGTTGTGGGGTTGTCTTGTGCTTTGTGGGATGTTTAGCAGCATCCTTTGCCTCTACTCACTGCATGCCAGTAATACTCCTTCCAACTAGGTGGTGACAACCAAAAATGTCTCCTGACATTGCCAAGTGTTCCCTTGGGAACAAAATTGCTGAGAACTGAGAACGCTTGGCTTAAGCCTCCCTAAGACCCAGCAATTTGATTCTCTCTTGGTCAGGCCAGACTGGACTCAGATCAGTAGGATCATGGGCTTATTGACTTCTATTCTCCACAAGGAGATTCTTGTCCACTCTCCAACTTCCTCTGGACAAAATCCACTTGAGCCTCAATTTACCTGATATAGACACTCCCCTGTGATAGGAGGAGGACGTTTGCTCCTGGCTAGAGATGGCTGGCTGAGGATGTAACAGGCTATCCTAGGTTGGAGGACAAGGTGACCCCTTAATGCCCACTACCCTAGTTGTCAGCTGGGGACACTCAGATTTTGACAACCACATAGGATCACTTCAAACTCCTATTTCTTCAGAGAGGGGGAAGCCAGCTTTAGCTCCCAGAGATGGTGGGAAGGAGCAGGGAAAGAGTATAACCAAACAACAACCAAGTTTGTAAAATGATCGTATGACACCCACTGGGGTGGAGGAACGTGGACTGTATTCCAAGCAACATGGACTGTATTCATGAAAAGGAATTTATTTCTTGGTTTTTGTTTTTTCTCCTTCAGTTGAGCTGGGTTGAAAGTTGTTAAGAGTGAGACTTTTGGAGTGAGACACCTAGGTTCAAATCTTTCCTTCACTTCTTCCTACTTGTGATCCTGGGCAATTTCCTAGACCTCTCTAAACCTCGGTTTCCTTGACTGGAAATGTGAATAATAATTATACCTACCTCCCAGAGTTAGCCATAATTAAGCTCCACATAACACTGATGCGTCCTGGGAAATGAAAATCCCCAAGTGCACCTCAGTCCTCGATCCACAGGGCTCCCATCAGCTTGTTCCCCGATTGCCCGGCAGCCTTCCTCTCTGCTTATTTCTCAGTACAGACTCTAAGTGTCTTCCAAATGTGTATTTCTCAGTTCTCCAGGGGTTGCTTGGCTATCAGTCTGTGGCTGAGCCTGAATAAACACCTGGAGTGTGGGGATTTGGTCGAGTGTGCTTTTGGCAGCAAAGCCAGGCTTGGAGTGGGCTTGTGATGTGGTACATCTCACAGCCCAGACACTTAGGCAGGAAGCGCTCTCCTCTGGGCTCTTCCAGAACCCATAGTAACACCCACGTAGGCACCCGGAACAGGAGTCCCTCGTGTCATGTGATCGTTGTTGGTCACCTTATCACAACTTTTCAACTGGCAAAGATGAGGTCTGAGATGTCTTCACTGGAGGGTCTTACTTTGTGTGAAGACAATCAACATTTTAAGACACACCAGCTGGAAAATTCTTTCATAATATGAATACTGTAAATATTTATTTAAGCTTCCTCTTCCCTCCACTGACATTTCAGAAGCAAGAAAATTGTTGAAGAGGCCAGATTTTTACACATAGTATTTATAAAGTATACTTTGGGTAGGGAGAGTGTAAACATCTCTGTCCTGGATTTTAACTCTTAGTACAAATTACTTCTTTGGGACTGAGATGGTATTTCAGATTAGAGAGGTAGAGTTATGGTGTTTAACTAATTTGCCCAAAGTCACACACTTAGTAAATGACTTTGTAGTCAGACAGAATTCAGCTTAAATCTCCACCTCAATGGTAGTTATTTGTGTAAATTCAGCATGTTGCTTAATGTCTCCAAGCCTTGGTTTCTGTATCTGTAATATGAGGATAGGGTTGGGGTGATTACATAAAATAAAGAATGTCAAGTTCTCAGTAGGGTGTTGGCATATAACATGGGTTCAATAAATTTAGCTATGATGATAATTAGACAGTTACATAGATTATCATTTTACAATTCCTATCTGTCCCCACGACCATTCCTTTACTTACTGGCACCAATGGACAGGAAGGTGTCTGTGTTCAGTCAATGCCTAGCAGGATACTTGATATTTGGGGTGTTGAGAAAGTATTTGAATGAATGAGTGAATGAACAAATAATGAGACCATGACACAGGAGATTTTCATTGATCAGTGAATTTCTAAATTGATATGCTGGGAAAACTTGTTGAAAATATCTAAGGCTCAGTAGTGACTATTGAATACAGATGTTATTGAACTAGGTTGCAGAAGGTCTTTGGGCAGGAAGGCAGCCAGAGGGCAGAGTCTACCAATGACTGATTAATGGCAAACCCTTACCAGAGGTCAACTGAAACAGTTGTATGTGTGAATAACTTTTAAACAAGGCAATTTGCAGGGAATTGGGAAATTTCCTTCACCCTCCCAATTCTGCCCAACATTGTCTCTCTGTCATTGGAGAATGATTCCTTTGGACTAAGTAGTGTTTATGGTAGGCTAACTGAAGTTAAAAAGAGAGAGACCCAACATGTGTATTACTGGCTCTTTAATCACATTTGGAGGGCAAATATGTGCTCAGGGTGGCCGTCTTCCATTCAGGGACCCGATTGTTGGAGGTTTGCCAAATCACCCTAGGGATCTCCTCCCTTCCAGCCAGCTGAATGGGGAAAAGAGCATGGAGAAGAGCTCTATGGGAGATGTTCATGAGCCAGACTTAACAGTAGCACTTAGCACTTCTGTCTCTATTTCATTGGCCAGCACTCACCCATGTGGCCATACCTGTCTGCAAGGGAGTCTGGGAAATGGAGTGCCTGGCTGGGCAACTGCTTTCCAGGCACATTAGTGCAGTATAGGAAGAAGGACAAAAACACCTGGCGATCCGTGAGCTGTCTTTGCCACGCCTTTTAAGGAGGTAGTATTTCTGGGAAGGGTGGGTTAGTGTAAATTAGTTTGTCCCTGCCAGAAGAAGGAGATCCTCAGTTTGAAGCCTTTCTCCCAGAAAAAGTTGAGGAGAAAGGTTTGGGGCTACCAAAGTGGAGTGGTGCAGGCTGTGGGGAGAATAACTGGGGCAGACCTGGGACCTAGGGTCCTAGTCTCAGGGGTGGGGAAAGTGGGGCTTCAGAAGGGGACAGGAGAAATGTAAGATAAAGACACAAAGTCTCTGAAGTCCCAGTTTTGTGGAGGATAAGAAAAAGCTGCCTTACAGGGAAGCAAAATGGTGCCATGGGCACCTTTGCTGTAAAGCAGTTACAGGCCACTTGTGGGCTGCATTCAGGTGCCATGAACTGTGTGGGGAGAATAAGGGCATGCTTTCCTCCTCACTGCTTTTCCTCCTCCAAGGAGAGTCAGGCTCATTATGTCTCTAGGTGGATTTTATAGTTCTGGATTTGAGCCTAAAAGTTGCATGTGGTTTTCAAATACTTATTTTATCACACACTCCACGATTACTTCCATTATGTGTGGCTAACATTTGAGTCTTTTCAGATTTAGTAGGGATATAAAAGGTTTAAATAAGCCCAATATCAGATGTGTCTGGGATTCCATTTCTTGCACGCAGACTGTAAATAAATGCTGATGAAAAATATTTTAGTTCCAAATTCTGCCACCCCAAATCCTGCAAATATGCACATTAAAGCCCCATAATCCCATAAAAGCCTTTTTACTTGTAAATAACACTATCTTGTTTTCCATCTCAAATTTCTTCTCCTGTAATTACACAATATTTGGTTTCCCCTTTTTAGGCAATTCAAATTAAAACTTATTTCATTTCATAATTACAAACATTCATTTTGAGTAAAGACTAATCTGAAGGGAATTTGGTTCCAGTGATACTGTAACCTAGACTTGTAATAGCAAAGCAATCCATCTCCTTACTAATGTCTTGGAATCTTTTAAGACTCTACCCCAGCTAAACATTTGCATTTGGAAAGTTTTATCCTTTTTCCTGAAATAATAATGCTTTATTAAGAGCACTGTGTGATTTGATTTTTTTTTTTAAATAATGATTTAAATCAAAGACTTAAAGATATAAAGAATTTAAAGCGTGAGCCAATTCACCCTCTTAGTTTTGGGTTATTTTATAACTCCCATGAGTTCTGGAGTAGAATGTTGCTTGGAAAATGTTCATTATTAAGTTCATTTTCAACCATTTCCTGGAAAAGGAGAAAGAAAATATTCTTTGTCTGGGTGTCATGATAGGTGGTAATTTTGAAATGTTAGATAAAGTGTATGTTATTACTATTCTGAATATGGATAGAGGAGAAAAAGAGCATGCTGACTGGACATTTATGGATGGGTAGTTAATATCTAGGAAAACATAGTGTCTATAAACCAAAAAAAAAATACATTGAGAAAATGCCAAATGGAGTGCTTGCAAGGTGTTTATCCACTGCAGTGTAAAACAAAACAAAACAAAACACAGCAGGCCAAAACACAGTGGTCTACAGCAATAATTTATCATGATCTCACAGTTCTGGGGCTTGATGGGTTCAGGTGGGCAATTTTTGCTTGTTGGGGCTCTTCATGTGTTTGTAGTCAGAAGGTGGCTGAGGCTGGAGGCACCTGAAGTCTTCATCACGCACACTGCTAGCTCTCAGGCTGGAACACCTGGTGGGGGCTGTTGGGGCATCTCTTTCTCTAACAACCTCAATCCATGGCTAGCTTGGGCATCTTCACAGCGCAGGGGTCTCATGGTAGTCGGACTTCTGATGTGGTGGTTCGTTTTCCCCCAGAGCAAGTGCTCCAGGACACCAGGACAGAGGTCATAAGGCTTTTTCTAATTGCCTTTCAAAGTCCTGTGGCATCACTTCTCCTCATCTGTTGGTTGTGAGTGAGTCATGGGGAACAGTCCAGGTTCCATGGGAGGTGATTACCCAAGATTATGAATAGAGGGAGGCCTGGTTCATTGGGAGGCCATCTTTACAACTGCCTACCACAATCACCAAGCCATTGATGAGCTGCCCACTCAGACCATTTTAATGGGTGAAGCGACCACACCACATCAGATGAGTGTCTGTATTCTGAGAGGTCTGATTTGGTAAGAGCTGGGAGGGAAGGGAACAGATGGAGGTTCTTTCTTAGGACTACCTCATACTGTTTGAATGCTGTGTGCATGTGTGCCTGTGTGCGTGTGCACTTTGGGTAGTATTTTGGATTTCCCTGGTTACAGTTTGATTTAAGCTGGGGTCAGGAGGAGAGATATATTGAATGCCCACCGTGTGCCAGGTTCTATGCTATACACTTTAAGCATTTAATATTATTTTTGGGAGACTGTTAATGGCGTGGTCATATTCAAATACTTGGTGGCTTTGTCGCAAACCACGGGACACTGAACGAGGGTAAGTTACTTAACTTTCCCAGGGCCTCAGTTTTCTCATGTGTAATGTGTTTGAAGGGCTTTTGTTCATAGAGAGAAATGCTCTGTTCTCTTTTCAATTTTTTTCATGCCCATTTTATTAATCTTATGAATTTATCTACGAGTATTTAAAAAATTTTTAAAGCTACAGATTTCTCTCTTTATGTACTGTTTATACAACGAATAATAAAAAGTCATGAATTTAACCAATGACATTTTTGAAAACATGTAAACAGTGATTACTGGTTAAATCTAAGATTTCTAAATATTTAATTAAAATTATAAGTCTAATTTATCATATTCTTGTAAATATTTTAGAAGGCAGATAACACTCATACAATATTAATGTGTTTACAGTACTAATCAGGACCCTTACACCAAAACCTGGTATAAAAATGGTAATATACCTGTTTGTTTCTTCATTATCTCTATTTCTTTTCTGTTTATTTTTCCCCAGGCAGAATGCTTTGGTGCATTTACTCGCCTGGAGATTCAGAGTGAGCCTCCCAACTTATTGAGGTTGTGGGCCACAGGTTGACATCCTCCCCCAGTCAAAGTTCCTAATTCCCCGCTCCTGCTTTATTTTTCTGCATAGCACTTTTCTTCACCGGAAGTGTATACTGTACTCGTTTGTTAAGTGTCTTCACATCCATGCAGATATTTTTTGTCAGTTCACTGTTGTATTCTCAATGTCCAGAACAGTCCCTGGCACATAGGAGTTAATCACAAAAATTTATTGAATGAACAGATGATGTATTCTGGACCGGGATAGTGATCCATGATCCATGAAATGGATCCGTGAAACAAGTGTGTCTCTTCCATGGAGATTTTGAATTGGCTACCCTGTTGGGCAGACTCTGATGTAAGTCAGGTGTCATTCACTTTATGACGAACTGTTCAAATCCTGGGCTTTGACCAAGTAATAGTTTTTATTTATTTATTTTTCTGATCAAGTATGCCTCCTGAATCATACTGATTCGTATCCATCTTTATAGATCCAGGGGAGTGCGTTTTAGCATTGTGTGCTCTGAACTGGGGCCTAACCCATGTCAATCATATCACATCAGTTTGGTGCCCTGAAATGGCAAGTTTCCTCCTCATTGACCAGTAAGACCTACAATATTAAAACCCGCGTTCCAGGTTTGAAAGGATGAAATGGGATAATCCACGTAAGGTGAAGAGAATAAATAGAGCCTGGCACATATTAAACTCTCAGTATTCTTCTTCTCATCATATTAATTAGGTCATTTTCAGTTATTAGCCTTGCTAAAAAAGAGAGCCAGTTGTTTTCTCCATAGGAATTATGAGGAATTCCTTTGTCCCAGTTTGGATGACAGGATATATGCTTTGTGTATTTGCGCCTGTAGAACCAAAGCGCTGTGTCTCTCACAACAGGTCTGAACAAATATAGGAAGATGAATTAGTAATGAATCCTAGAACAGTAGAGGTGTCTGCTCCCAGCTTTCTCTTCTTTTCTGCACAGCTCCATGACCTATAGATTGTAGGAGCAGAGGGGACTAGTATTTGTTGAGGCGTGTAGTATGTGCCATGAATTTGCTGGGTGATATACAGCTATTATTTATTTATTCCAACCAACAACCAACTGAGATCTGAGTTTTCCTTTCAGATACCAGTTTTTTACATGTATCTTATGGATATAGAAACCGAGGCTTAGAAAGTTAAAGTCACCTAACTAGCAGGCATCGGAATAAGAATTAGAACTCACGTATGACTGATTCCAAACTGTTTTTTTCCCATTATACTGTGGTTTAAGGGGGAGAGAGCATTCCTGAAGAACATGATAACAACTTCTTTGAACGTTCTTAGGGCTTTGTCAGTTGCAGTATCTTTTCAATCCCAATCAGTAAGCGTTTAGTATTGAGACTTTACTCAGTTCTTATTGAGCAAAATTTCCAAATGAAAACTTGTGTCCAGGATGGCCAGGGACCTAATGTCAAATACGTGGGTGCAAGTGGCATTTACCTGGGTGGCTCAGTCATTGGGCGTCTGCCTTCGGCTCAGGTAATGGTCCCGGGGTCCTGGGATCAAGCCCCGCATCGGGCTCCCTGCTCGGTGGGAGTCCTGCTTCTCCCTCTCCCACTCCCCCTGCTTGTGTTCCCTCTCTCGCTGTGTCTCTCTCTGTCAGATAAATAAATAAATCTTTAAAAAAATTATTTAAATATAAGTCTATTATGCTGACATATAATTATGCTAGTATTTCAAGAAGATATAGTCCTAGAAAAGGAAGTCATCAGTACACATTTTAAATTTAAATGGTTGTTGTAAATTTACCCTTTAAAATGTAATAATGGGCACCTCACAATGTTTTTGCTTATATAGATGTCCTTAGCTTTAAAAGTTTCTACTAATATTTTTGGCAAATACTGCTTTAATGTGCATTAAAGTGTTAATGAGGTTGTGTCTTCATTATTATTGTTTATTATCTGGATTATTTCATGTGTCTGTGAACTCATATTCATATTTCTTGGGCTCATTTTTACATTGAGTTTTTTTCCTATTCACTTGGACATTTTTTATACTAGAGATGTTAACCCTTACCATTATATAAGTTATAAATACTTTTCTCATGTCTTGCCATTTGTCTTTCAACTTTGACCACAGAATCAATTTTCTTAGCAAAATTATTCTGTAAATGTCATTATAAGAGAGAATATAATCTGTTATAAATGTTGGTTTGATAATAACAGCATTAAATAAATATGTTTAATGAGTAAAATAATATTCACAGAACTAAATTATCCTCTGGGAAAAAGATACCTAATTCAGTATATGGGAAAGCTAACCCTAGAAGACGTAGTAATAAACTTTTCATCTGTCAACAGTATAATGCTATATTATAAATAGCAAAATAATTTCTGGAGAAATTTCCCTCGAAATAGAATGAAGACAGAACTACTTTAGACTGTATTAACAAAATATACTTACGTTCTAGAGCTGATATATAAAGGGAAAAATAGAGTACAAAGGAAAATCTTCCCTTATCGGCTCAAAAAAGCTCATTCTAAGAAAAGCCTTTTCCCTGCTGCCAAACAAACTTACAGGACAATCTCTTTTTACATGAGCATGGGTCTTCCTACCCTTGCCTGTTATTTGTCACCATTGGCCCAGGAGGGATAATTACTAAGCAATCTAGTTGAGATTGATGATGGCAGTGGGATAGTGGGAGTCTTGGTTCTATCACTTATTATTTGTATAGACTTGAACAGTTTACTTAGCACCCCAGCCTCAGTTTCCCCTTCTGTAGAGTGGGAGTAAGAATGCCTACTCACAGGGAAGTTGTAAAGATTACATGCGATAAAATATGTGAAACTATTTTAGAACACATAAATTGCTATAAATCATAAGTTCTTGGATATGATAATTCATTTATCACATCATTTTCAAATAATGATGACTAAATTAATCAATTCAGTTACCTTTTACGGAGGGAATGAGGTTTGGGAAGAAAAGAAGACACAGGTTCTGCTTTAATAGGTCTTCATACCTACTAATTCTACTTTGCATGTACATAATGCCTTAGAGTTTACAAAGTGGTTTCCCCCTCTGTGTTTCTTATCCATTCATTCATTCATTCAAGCATGGAACTATAACGGTGACAAATCAGGCAGAGTCCTTGACCTCATGGTTAGAGAAAAAGCAAGTACACAGAAGAGTAAGTGAAACATGTGCAAATTATAATACTTGCCATGGAGAAATGGAGCATGGGTGGGATGGCGAATGACAGGTATTTTAGGAGGGTGGTTGGAGAATGTATCCTTGAGGTAGTCGCAGTCAAGGCATGCTATTCCTGAAGCAGGAAAGTGCTTAGCATGTTCAAAGAGCAGAAAGTGCTGGGAGGTGTGTGTGTGCAAGGCGGAAAGTGCCTCAGGCTCAAGGTGGAGAGACAGCGCTGGGCTGGATCCTAGAGGGCTCTCTGGGCCAGGCTAAGGAGTTTGGATTTTATTCCAGATACAACGTGAAAGCACTGGAGGCTCTTAAACCAGAGCTGAATGTCGAGAAGATTGCTTTATTGCTCTGAGATTGGATTAGAGGGGGTAGGGTTGGAGAGGTGGGTTACCACTAAGGGGGCTTTTGCAGTGGTCAGGGGAGAAAGACTCTTTATTTAATTATGACTGGTAGAATTTGTTAGGAACTAGGGTAGACACAGGAACTCTTTACCTATCTAACTTCATCTTGTACTTGGGGTCTCAGGGCTTTGAAAGAGATGTTATTTCACACCCAGTTCTAGGATGGCGTGCTCTGTCACTGGTTTTGAGAGTTGAATGGAAATGATCATGGGAAGCAAGCAAGTGTATAGCAGATTTCTTTCAGCTGAACTGTCCTAGATTTATCCATGTCAAACATCCACAGTTTTGGATTCTGTATTAGTCTGATGGAGTTGCCATAGCAAAGTACCACAGACTAGGTGGCTTAAACAAAAGAAATTTATTTTCTCACAATGCTGGAAGCTTGAAATCTGAGATCAAAGTGTCAGTAGGATTGCTTTTATCAGAGGCCTCTCTCCGAGTGTCTTCACATGGACTTCCCTCCGTGCGTGTCTGTGTCCTAATCTCCTCTTCTTATAAGACACCAGTTGCATTGGACTAGGGCCCACCCTAATGACCTCATTGTAACTTATTTGCCTCTTTAAAGACCATATGTCGAAATACAGTCCCATTCTGAGGTACTGGGGGCTAAGACTTCAATGTATAAATTTCGGAGGGAACACAGTTGAGCTCATAACAGTTTCTGAGATGAAATTGTGTTTGGGGAATCAGGCATGGTAATGAAAGTCAGGATCTAGTTAACTTATATCTGGCATGTGCAGAAATGGTTGCATTTCTCCTTAGTCTTAAGAAGAAAAAGACATGGTTTCCTTTTATAATTAGTGCCAACTATGATGACTTAAATACCTCCTCAAAGGATTGTTTAGCACATTCACTAAGCCTTTGTTAGACCACCTGCTTTACCTCTTGTTAATATTCATGTGATTTGTGCCCTCTTTCTTTAAGAGTAATATTTTAACTTCTCTCTACTAAGGTAAATTTTGGGGAAAAAATAGAATGAAACCAAATATGAGCTACTGTTGATACTCTGTATTTTGCAGTTATGTGCTTTCTATACTTTCTCTGTGCTATCTCATCATGAGAGTCAATTTCCAGGCACATTTTGTAGCTGTGATGATTGGAGGCATCGCTTCCTCAACTGAAGGGATTTCAATTGAGGGACCAAGCCACAAGTTATTCAAGAGGGATTAGCACTTCTCTCCCTGGACACAGCTTGAGCACATGAAAAGAGGAAGTTGTGGGGAAGAGGAGGTCAATGAGAGAAGTGGCTCAGGTTGGTGAAGGTTAGGGAAACCTCAGTAATCTTCCCGTGGGCACTGCTTGGCCCTGTGACTAAATGCTCACTCAAGGTAGCATTTTGGACTTTTCTTTCCCTTGCTGGGGAGGGGGATATATCACTATATGGATTTCAACTGACATTTTGATATTAAAGTGTCTCATACAAGTTTTGGATGAGCTAGTTACAAAACTTTGAGACCAACATGCATATTTATGAGTTTATACGTAATATTTATGAGTTTATGTGTCCCAACCCAAAAAAAGCCTTCTGTCCCTTTTGTGAATTACCATGATCAGAACTAGGACTGGCTATTGGCAGCTTCAGGAATCAAATTCTGCAGCCAGAGTTCTTTTTGGACCTTGGTGTTGGTCTAAGGCCTGTGGTGTTAGGGAGATCCATAGACTATATGGTCTTGCCATTCCATCTGAGGGTTTCATCTGTTTACTTATGAAGTTCCTGGGGCCAGGCTAGGTTCAGCAAAAATAAAACTGGCTTTGGACTCAGACATTGGCTGCACCACTGTTAATTTTTTGACCTCTCTGAGCCTCAGTTTCCATCCCTGAAAATGGGAACAACTCTTAAATGGTTGAGTCATAGAATTGCTCAGTAAGTACTTGTGAACCGAATGAATATTTCCTTCCCTTCCCTCCGATCAGTCTAGGTCTATCCCATTTCTTATCCTTTCTATCATTATGTCTTTATCAAAAACACTTCTTAGAGATGGTTTTTGATATGTTAATATATCCTCAAGTAAATTTAGGACAGTTACCTCTCTTAGAGCTATCTTTAAACTTTGTCTCTAACCACGGGAAGAAAGTTCTGTGTCTCCTTTGGAGAGGTTTTATATAGTAAGTGGAAATAGGTGCGAAGGCATTGTTGGTACCACTTAAAGTATGCCCCATAGGCGACCATATAACACTGTCTAAACATGAGGGTGGTTTTAGCTTCTGTAGTCATTGGTGTCATCATAATCTTCATCATCATAGTCATGCCATCATCATTTCTTTCTTCTCCTCTTTCTTCTTCTTGTACATGATCATCAGGTGCAATCGTAAGTGTCCAGGTATTTATTATATTAATGGATTGTTTGGAACAATGAATGGTTATAAGGGTAAATGCCTTTATAATCTCAAAACTGTTGAGCTTAATAGGCTGTCATGGACACATTCCATATCATACCTATCAGTCTTTCTGTTCCTATTGTCGGCACTGTCACTCAACCTTGGGAAACAGCCTGGGTTTTATATTCAGACAAAAACTCTATTCAGATACTGGCTCTGGAGGGGACAGGGGAGGGGGAAAGGGGTAACTAGGTGATGAACATTAAGGAAGGTACGTGATGTAATGAGCACTAGGTGTTATATAAGACAGACTAATCACTGACCTCTACCTCTGAAACCAGCAATGCATTATATGTTAATTGATTGAATTTAAATAAAAAAAATGCTGGCTCTGCTACTCTGACCTATGTGAACTTGGACAAGATCCTTAACTTCTCTGAGCCTCAGTTTCATTTCTGCAACATAAAAATAATAAACCAATGGCAAGACCAATTGCAGAGATGTTGCAGGATTAAATAAAAAGAATGTATTTGGAACATTTGACATAGTTCTGGACACATATAAATGCTCAATTAATGGTAGTTATTACTATTGTTATTAATATTCTAATATAAATAAAAACCCCTAAAATGAAATCTAGCATAGAGTAATGCTCAGTGAGTAGCAGTAATGGTTGTTATTTTTATTGGTATAGGAACCCTTCAAAACATAACATAAATCTTCCATCCATCCCTGTACCTTTAAAGGAGCCTGACTTAACCAAGCCCAAGCTGCTGACACCAATGAAAATGAGACTTTAACCTGTAGCTCCAAGGTCAACTATTGCCTTGGACTTGCTCATTTCCATTCTTTATTTAACTCCTCCATATCTCCTCTGTTCTTTACCATCTAGCTTCTGATATCTCAGTTTTGCCTTGCACTTTTAGCTCTGTGCTCATTCCTAAGACATGGTTTAACTTGGGGACTCTCTGCACATGGCTCACCTCATCTTCTGACTCTCCTGTGCCTCCCCCTAGGCTTCTGCTGTCCCTTGCTTCTGTTAGGCTCTGGGCTTCCCAAGGGGACGTTGGACGAAATCTAGCCATGGTCTGGGTTTGGTCATTAGCAAGTCCTTGATCAATCAAAAAAGGTTCTTATTTATTATCTCAAAATGTCTATTTGGCATAAAATTCCATCCTGGATCTTAAATTCTCCCCCTTAGAAAATGTCCCTTCTTCTCTACTAGTTTACTAGGCTTGTAAGAGGATTCTGAGATCAATTCACCTTTTCCCCATGGTGAGAAAGCTGCTAGCAATCCCCCATTCTTACAGTATTGGCAATATTTTGTCCATTCTGACTCTGTCACTCTCTGGCACCTATTTTTATGAAGATTGCTTTACAAGGCCAGGCCTAATGATTAGGAGGATCATTAGTCCAATCATTAGTCCATGGGTAGAGCACACTGAAACACATTTGGCGTAACTGCCCTGGGTCTATGCCAAAATGTCTAGAGAGGAGAGACCACAGTTCTTGCCAAAGCTCTGAGCCCCAATGTGGTCCCATGAATCCTACTAGTTCAAGGGTTTAGCCAGCCTTAATTTTATTTTATTTATTTATTTTTTAAAGATTTTATTGATTTATTTGACACACAGAGAGATAGAGAACACTAGCAGGGGGGAGCAGCAGGCAGGGGGAGAGGGAGAAGCAGGCTCCCTGCCGAGCAGGGAGCCTGATGTGGGACTCGATCCCAGGACCCCGGGATCATGACCTGAGTCAAAGGCAGACGCTTAACTGACTGAGCCACCGAGGTGTCCCATAGCCAGCCCTAATTTTAATTAAAATTTTGATTGTAGAGTTGCTTGATGCCTACGCTATTTCTTACCAGTTTGAATTCAGCAGACTTCCATAACCTATTACCAAGGGCTATTTAATAGATCTACTTCAGCAAAATCATTATCAAAATAAGCTCAATAACTGAACAGGCAGATTTCGCTTTCTAAACTGGTCTTCCCTATACAGAGGTTTCCAGATAACAATTAGTAAACTGTGGTCATGCTATTGTGTCTCTTGGGATCTGAATGGATTTTTTATTCCATGCAGAGAAGCGGACATGTAGACAGCACGAAAAGAAAACACACACACATTTCAGGAAAAACCACCTAACATTTATTTCAGGGTTGTTTCATCAAGCAAAAAGGCTGCCTTTTAGCTGCTCCGATGCTTTCTGAAACCTTTCAAGCTACAAAGAGAGTGATTCTGGTTTGTGTGGCTAAAACGCTGGAGAGGATGATTGGTTTCATTAGCCAGGGAGGAGTGATAATATGCTGCAATACTTCTCTAGTTATTGGGCACTTTATATTAATAACTCATGATGGCTGGAGTGTTTAGGTGTATATTTCAAACTCAGTGTAAAATACCATGCCATTAAGAATTTAAACACATTCTAATTTAATTATGGCCAAGAGCTGGTTCCAAGTGAGCCTGTGTTTTTGTTGGCTAGTTTCAATATTGCAAATTTTGAATATGGAAAGATTTATTTTCTTTTACTCCTTGCTTCTTTTATTCTGGATTGTTAAAAACCTTAATCATTTAAAAGAACACACATTTGGAAAAAGAAATGCGATTGAAGTTATGGAAAATTCTGGATTTCTTTAATACTATTTTGTTTTCCCCTTTGAAATGGGCCATTTTTTTCCCTACCCACAATATATTGATTAGTCACAAGTTCTTTTTACCTCTTTTTGTCCTTAAATGACTTTTCCATTCCTCAAACAGCTAGATTCTTGTCACATAATTTTTCTATCATGGCTTAAATGGTAAAAAAAAATCTACCACTTGAAAAAGAAACTATCATTTAGTTACCATCCAAGTCAACTTGGGATATGACAGATAGAGATGATTGCCTGGGTCCTACCTTCTGGGAGCCATTGACTTAGCCAGGCAAATATAAGGAAGGAGGAAGGAGTTAGCCCAGGACAACTAGTAATGAATAAAATTGAAGCTCATATGTAAATTCAGCCACATAAGAGTATTGCCGCCCTGTCCTACTGCCTGAGCTCCTTCCACACACTCTTCAAGCTAACCCCTTTTGGTGGCTTTTGATAATCAATTTAAACAGATCTAGCTTAATAAAAGTATTTTTAAAAAATAAGGAGGAGGAGAGGAGGGTCTTCACTGAGGGATTTTCCTTGAATCTTGAATACTTTGAATTGGTTGGTCACGACTCTTCAATGTTTAGGAATGAGCTCAATTATCAGTGACATCTGGGGAACCGGTGAACGATGTGAATCTAATGTTTATGCATAGCTTTTATACCTGATGGCAATTTTAGAGCCAATTCTCATGAATTCCCTGCCATCTTCACCCACGGGGACCTTGGAGGCTCCAAATGTAGTAAGCAGTGGGCTCCCTAGTATAACTCCAAGTGTAAATCTTGGGTCTCTGAGTCCTCGAATTGGTAGGGAACCAGGAGAGGATAGATGCCAGGGTGGTGCAATGTGTTCTGATAATTTTTTATTATGTTGGGAAAACAATATAATTGATACAGTAATTTAATATTAATTTGAAAGACATAAACCACTTAATTTGGAAAAATGAACAAGCATACCGATCTAGTTTTCTTATATAAATTATACACCGAGGGGAAAAAAAATTGGTCGATTTGGGATGTGACAATGAAAGAATCCAGAAGATTCAGATATGGGTTTAGGGGGAGAGTAGAATTAGCTTTTTGGATTTTGGATTGATAATTTTAAAGATATACATGTCAAAAGATGCATGATTTTGAAAACTGTTTCTTGCTTTAATGGTTTTGAGGGGCAAGGAATCCTTTTCAGGAAGTATATAGCCAAAGGACTGTCCCTTAGGAAACAAGGAGTCCCATCTCTATAGTCCTTTGCTGCCCTGTCATTTTAGATGTTCCCTGCTGCCTTGCCTGCCGTAGGAGGATTAGAGTTGGCCGCTACACGCGTTGCAGGCCACCCAAGACTGCTGAAAAGACCTGTAGCATTTTGTCAAATTATTTTTCATACTAAATTTATATTTAAAAATTATTTATTGATGTGTCTCCCTACCCCATTAGGCTGTGAGAGCCCTTCAAAGACAGACATTATGAGCTGGTGCCGGGCTCAGAGCAAGCTCATGATCAATATTGAATAAATGAATTAATAAACATCTTGGTTTTAAAGGAGTGATACATGAACCAGAAAAAACTGCCCACCCATGGAGCTGCAATGCCAGTGGAGAGTGGTCAGTACCTGTGAGTGAGGCAGGGTGGAATCTTGAGCGGACAAGGCCTATTCCTACAAGATACCACTCATTACTCCTCTGCACATTAGCTATTTGTATTGTTAGTGTCTAGGACATTTTATATTCTGTGTTTTTCTAGTTGGCCATGTATTATAAATATTTTTCCACATGGCTTCAAGTCCCTCATGCTTTCTGTTTGTAACAGATGAGTACAATTCCACTGAGTTGCTATAAGATGATTTTCTTAAACTTTATGTCCCGTGGAGTTATTGGTGTGAGATTGTTGAGTGAAGGGAAGTGGACTCTTTGCTATTAACAGCCTTATTATGAAAAAAGAAAAACAAAAACTAGCACAAATTTACATGACAATCAGCTTAGAGGAGTGAACCAATTTTCAGTTTGGCTTTACCATCACACCCCCTTCCAGAAGTCACTTTCAGCATCCTACCTCCCACATTGCACACTCCCCTCACCTCAAACACCCACAGCCATTTCCTGTGGCTTGCCTCTACAGGACACTGAAACATTCAGGGGGAAAGAAAAATGCTCCAAATGTCTCCCAGATGTCTGAATGTGTGGCATAATTTGGCATTGAAATTACTGGAGTTTTCATTTTTCAACTAGATGTTTTGGCAACATGCAAATACAACCTTAATATACTAAGTAAATTTCTTCCCCACCCCCAACAAATAGACTTAATTTCATAAGTATTTAATGAGCACATACTACGTGTCAGTTACAGTAGTGGGAATTAGAGAATGCAAGGCTTTAGTAAATTATGGAGCCAATATGAAGAATTTGATGGTTGTATGAAGGATAGGTATGCATATTACCTGTTTGGGCAAACATCTTATGGCAAATACTGATACTTTCAACTGAGAAGATTGTATTTCTCACACTCCTCTTTAATTTGCAAATTTAGTTTTATAATTACATTCTGGACAGTGTGTCACTTGTCTACCAGAGTGTTTTTCACTAGTCAGAGGAAACGAAATGGAGACACATCCAGTTTAGAAGGAGCACGTCTTAGCTCAAAAGAACAGAACAAGACCAAAATGTGCTAACCCTTCTTGGGAGCTCATCCTCCATCATCTGGGCTGTAAGAATAGAAATATTTTTGTCCTGCTGATGTGGACCCATGTTGAAAAGATACAGAAGAAAATCATATCCACCAAATCTAATCAGGTTTGCCTTTAAGAGGTCTAGTTGTTTCAGTTACAGAATCTTCATCTTGGAGGCAAACTAGGATAAATTAATCCAGGTATTTTTCAGTGCTACTATGGATGAGGCATGATTCCAGGTGCTGGAGAATACACATCCCACACAATGCTTTAGATAGGTGACTAATTGGACAGGTCTATAGGGAATAAACTGATTTGAATATAGGACCTCCAAGGCATGCCTTAAGATTAAATATTCTATTGTACTTTTTTTCCGGCTGAAAAATCAGAGACTCAAAGGAGAAAAGTGATTGGTTAAAGATGATACAGCTTGTTGATAATGAGGGAAACCCAGTCCGTCCAGCTCTTAGTCTCCTAGACTCCTGTTTTCTTTTTCACTATTTGAAATTCCATGTTCATTTCCTAGTGAGGAAAAAGCAGTGGATGGAGAGGAAGAAGTGTATGATTGTCTGGAGCTCATTCATTTTTGAGCAACCACTGTCCCAGATTCTACTCCTGTGGTAGATTGCAAAAATAGCCACAGTTTTTCACCCCTTCCTGTATCCACACTATTTACTATGCAACTTTGAAGCTCCTTTTAAAGAGAGGTGGAATCCATTCCCACACCCCTTGGTGCTGGGCTGGCACCATGACTGGCTTTGATTAATATAGGTGGCCAAAGTCTTAGGCTTGAGTGCTTTTGCTCTTTCTTGGGGCACATCTTGAAAATAGGCCTGGGCTAGCTGTGAATGATGGGAAACTACATGGCCCCATTACTGTGGTCATCCCAGATGACAGCTAGATAGCTGTCAGACTTGTGACTGAGGCCGTCCTAGGCTAGCCACCCCCAGCCCACCTGCCACCTGATTGCAGACATGTGAGGAAGCCCGGAAGTCAGCCACGTCTTCCCTAGGTCAGCTAAACCACCCAGTTGGGTTTCAAGCCAGTGAACTTTGGGGTGGTTTGTTACTCAACGGACGGAACTATAATGGTGTCTAGTCACGTGATCCTGCCTTTGCTGTGGAATTTCAAGCTACATGTTTCCCAAGTCCCTGCCACCTGAATGGCAGGAAGTATCTGGCACACTTTCATCCTGGCTCAGCCAGTCTGGACTGATGCTGAGCCCAGGGCAGGCTCTCACATGCACAAGGCTTGTGGCATCAACATCGGTATTGCCCTGGTGTTGTCCCCTCAGAGGGAGGCTTAAAGGAGGACATGGTTAGCAGCAATGAGGTCCATGAGGGAGCCCAGGGCTTTGCAGTCTCAGGTGCTCTGGTTCACTGAACTTTAGGGCATCCCTCATGCACATGGAAGGTCTGGCTTCCTTAATGCTAGAGATGAATCTTGCTATGGACTGAATTGTGTCTCCTCAAAACTCATCTGTTGAAGCCCTAATCCCCATTGTGATGGTATTTGGAGGTGGGGCCTTTAGAAGGTAATCAGACCTTTAGATGAGGTCATGAGGGTGGGACCCTAATGATGGGATCAGTGCTCTTACAAAAAGGGACACCAGAGAGCACTCACCCTTCTCTCCCTCCGTCCCCTACCACCCCTCTCTGCCATGGGAAGACAGAGAGAGAGGAAGGCGAGTGCAAGCCAGGAAGTTAGTTCTCACTAGAACCCAACCATCCTGGCACTCAGATCTAGGACTTTCAGCCTCCAGAACGATGAGATAATAATCTCTGTTGTTTAAGCCACCCAGTCAATGGTATTTTGTTATGGTATCCCAAAACTAATACACAGCTGTTTCTAGTTAGACAGATGTTTGGCATTGCTTCAGGGGAAAATAATCTGAATGATTAAATGCATTTTTCACTCCAGATGTTTTGGCAATGTGAAGATGTAGCCAAGATGTGCTCGTGGGATGGCCCCATGGCTGTCCTGGGGAGTAGCTTCTGGATGAGAGGGGAAATTCTGAGAGGGGCCAGAAGAAGCCCCCTTCCCTTCCACGTCAGGAAAGCACATATTCCTTTTTGGAAAGAGGGTACTAGAACTCCATATGCATGCTCTTGGTCCATGGAGATTTATGAAATACATAGAACCCCCTTCTTTTAGTTACAAACAGACTACATTGAACAAGGCCGCCTGCTGGTACACCATTGTCTTCCTGCAATCCGGGGCTGGGAGCCACTGTTGAATTTGTGGTTGAAAACTCCAAGAAGGAAATTCTGACCGAGGTCAAGTGAGTGAGGAACAGAATGTCAAAAGATGAAAGTGGTTACTCATACGTACTCTTACTGCAAAGTACCAACTGTATAACGATAAAAGGCATATTAATGCATAAATATGAGGTATGGATAGTTGTGCTCTCATTCTCAACTTCTTCACCATTCCCTAAACCAATAATTCTGTTATTAAGCATTCTGAATTTCTCGCATGTGACTTGGAGAGTCAGGTTTGCTGACTACACAGAAGAGAGTTCTCTATTGTAGAGTGGGCAAACTTTCTCAATAAATACTAAATAGTACACATTTTCCATTTTGCAGGCTGTATGTGTTGCTATGACTCAACTTTTCCATTGTCATGTGAAAGCAGCCAGGCATAGCCCTTAAACAAAAGAGTGTGGCTGTGTTCCTACAACACTTTATTTATCAGAAGAGGTGCCGGGCAAGATTTGGTCCATGGGCCGTGCTTTGCCGATGTCTACTCTACTGGGTTAAGTGAATACGTGTTTTTAAGGGCAGTTAAGCAGTGCCTGGAATGTGGTAATATCTTTGGAACTGTTGGCTATTGGTTTTCTTTGCCTGGTGTGGAGTAAGGCAGCAGGAAGTATGCACTAAGGAGAAGTTGGTTAGTATATAGTGAATTTTAGTCAAATGAAAATAAGGACAGGGAGTCAGTTGAGGGCAAGTGCACACAGCCCTGGCACTTGGCACAGAATTGCCTTAAAGATCGTGTGTTTTTGTCAGTTCAGGCTGCTATGCCAAAGTACCATAGACTGAGTAGATTATAAACAACAGAAATTTCCTTTCTTTTTTTTTTTTGGAGAGAGAGAGAGAGTGCATACATGTGCATGCACATGCGATCACGGGTGGAGGGAGGGGAAGGGGAGAGGGAGAGGGAAGAGAGAATCTTAAGCATGCTCCACACCCAGGGTGGGAGACCAAAGCGGGGCTCATCTCATGATGCTGAGATCATGACCTGAGCCAAAACCAAGAGTCAGACACTCAACCAACTGAGCCACCCAAGGGCCCCGAGACATTTCTTTTTTATAGATCTGGAGGCTGAAAATCCAAGATCAGGGTGCCTACATGGTCAGGTTCTGATGAAGGAACTTCTTCCAGGTGGCAGACTGCTGAGATCTCCCTGGCAGAATGAGAGCTAGAGGGCTGTCTGGTGTCCCTTTTATAAGGACACTAATTTTATTTGTGAGGGCTCCACCCTCATGACCTAATTACCTCCCAAAGGCTCCACCTCTTAATACCATCACATTGGGGGTTAGGATTTCAATATATGAATTTTGGGAGCACACATTCAGACCATTGTAGTGTGAGTCTCTCGCGGTGCCAGGAAATTAACATGTCATGTACCATCTTGGAGTAGGCCATCCTCACGTTCTCTTCTACGTCAGTTTTATAAACTAACAGTCTATAGGGGTTCTGCCTGCATAAGCTACCTTGATATCCTATACCCCACGGTATCTAGCAGAATAGAAGTCTATCAGTGTGACAAGACAAAGCAAATAAAACTTTAAACCATCGTACATGATCCAGACTAAGTGTCCACACGAATATTCCTGCATGATTTACAAATCTTTTCCCTTAATCCTGGTTGCACTGGCTTTTCCATTGCTGCATTAGCTTAGTGCAGGTGTGTAAAAACATTTGAGCATGATGAATTGTTTCTCCAAGAGCCAAAAGGTAAATGATGAAAGAATTGGATAGAAAACATGTTAACAAGATATTTTATATTAGCTCCAAGGAGCTAGATCAATTACTATGATGTGTTACATGTTCAGAAGTCAGGAAATTCTAAATTATGGTTCCCAGTATGAACGTAACTCAGCCCCTTTGCACATGCAATATTTTATATGACTGTATATGGTGTTAACTTTAATGCTTTAACATCTATGCTTAATGTGGCAACTATAAATTTGAATTTCTTGACTTCAGAGGTTATAACATTTAACCATACAGCTGCACTGACATACTTACTGCATTCAAATATTTCTTGGTGTAATATTTTGAAAAATAAATGCTCTATATGGATAGCTCTAGTCTTTTGTTGTTGTTGTTGTTGTTGTTATCATGTAGGAATTAAAAAAAAAAAGACAGTGGCCCTGCTACTGTTAGCTCTGTAGCTCTCTCTAGGTCATTTGAACTAAGTGGGATATGACTGAACAATTTTCACTTTCTGGTGGTTTCTACACCAAATCACACGTGAGGAAGAAAGATTTTCTGAACATTGTTGTGTCATTTATTTCAAAGGGTTTGGTCACCCTACCGATGGCGCGGACAATGTAAGACAAATTCAGAGTTTAATTTCAGGCTGCATTATTCACAGGGTAATAACTGTAAATGGAATCCCCTTGAGTTAAAAATCTAACACAAGAGTCTAATAGGTGATTTATAAATGAAAAATTCCACATGCCTGGGGTATAACCACGTTTTCCCATTAAGAATCTGGTATCAGGTCACTTGTTCTTTCTAGACAGATTTCTTTGCTGCTGTGTGCACATTGTTTTAGGTAGACAGGTTTCTCTAGTTTCAAAGAAATTCATCTCTCCTTCCCCCCCATCCTCATACCACTCAGGGCTGCAACTTTCTCTGGTTTTAGCAAATAGGTTGTGAAACAGCTGTCCTGGCGACTGCTGGCAAGAAGTGCAAGGAGACAGGAAGGAGTCTGTGCTCTTAACCACTTTGCTATTATAATTGGTCCCAAGTTCCTTGTTATTGGGCCAGGTACTCACCACACACACACACCTATGTGTAGGTACAGTGAGTATGGATCTTATTTCATAAGCTCAGGTGTGCAGGAAATGTAGCCTTTTTAAAAAATTTTTTCTTTAAATCAACTTTTAATTCCTGGCACCCATCCTACCAGGCTATATTATATACTCCCCACAAGAGCCATACTTTAAATAGGAGGACACAGAAAGGTTGAAAGTAAAATAATGGCAGAAGATATACTATAGCAACATTAACCAAAAGTAAGCTGGCATATCTATACTAATATCAGACAAAATAGATGTAAAGGTAAGAAGTATTACTACAGATAAATGAGAACGTTTAATAATGTTTAAGGGAACAATTCAACATACTTTCAATACTAACCTAATACCATAACCTCAAAAAATATAAAGCATAATCTAGCTGAAGTAAAAGGAGATATTGACAGATCTACAGTCATAATTGGATTTGTTAAAATAAGGAGCCAAAATGGGTAGAATAAGCAGTTATGTGAATACAACTTATTCTAACACAATTGTTAAATATGTAGATAAAAAATATGTGAGAATATAAAAGATTTGACCAATATTACCTACCAACTTGACCTAACTGAAATTTATAAAACTCTATACTTAACAACTGTATAATACAAATTTCTTTCCAGCATGCATGGAACATTTATGCACCATTATTGACCTATATGTTGAGTCATAAAGCAAGTCTCAAAAATTTCAAAAGATTGGAACCATGTGTAGTATATTTTCCAACTATAGTGGAATTAATTTAGAAATAAATGCAAAAAGATAACTCAGAAACTCTCAAATGTTTGAAAATGAAGCAATACACTTCTAAACAACCAGTGGGTCAAAGAAGAAATCACAATAAAAATTAAAAACATTTCACTGGGTGATCAGGAAAACACAAAATGCTAAAACTCGTGGAATAAAACTAAAGAAATGCTTTGGTGAAAATAAGTGGCCTCAAAAGAACACGTCTGAAAAGAGGAAAGGCTGAAAAATCAAAGATCTTTTTGTTTTTTTTTTTTACTGTATTTTTATTTTTTAAAGTTTTTATTTAAATTCCAGTTAAAGATCTTACCTTACATCTCAGAAAGATTAAAAAAAAACAAAAACAAATTAAAAGGAAAGTCAGTAGTAGAAAGGAAATAAGACGGGTAAGATCAGAAATTCATGAAATACAAAACAAATACACAACAGGCGAACAACAAACTGAAAGTTTGTTCTTTGAATACACTAATGAAACTCAGAAACTCCTAAAAAACCAATAAAAAGAGGAGACACAAATTACCAACATCAGGAAGGAAGAATGGAGAAATCATAGTGATCCTGCAGATATTAAACATATAATAAGAGGGAATTATGAACAACTTAATCCAATATATTTGAAAATTTAGAATTGGACAAATTCCTAGAAAAATTTAACACACTGAAAGAAGAGAAATATAATCTGGATTTCCTATTTTAATTTAAAAAATTGGATATGTAATTAAAATTCTCCACACATATGCAAAACTCTAGTCTCAGATGACTTCAGATATCTAAGGAAGAATTTATACCAACTTCTTATACACTCTTCCAGAGGATAGAAAAAGAGGCAGCATTCCCAGATTGTTTCGTGAGATGGCATAATTGTTATGCCAAAATTGATAAATACATATATAAGTATGTATTAAAATATATATAATAAATCAGTATATAAATAAATAACCCCCCAAATTTGAGATCAACCTTCTTTGTGAACATAGGTGAAGAAATCCTGAATAAATATTAAATAATCAAATACAGTGAATATCTACCTACCTATCTAACTATCTACTATCTATCTATGATGATACACAACCACCAAGTTGAATTTATTCCAAGAATGTAAAAGACTAACTTAAGTTGGTTAGAGTGTCAACCAACGTGATTTATCATATTAAGAGACAAAAGGAAAAGAGCTTATCATCATGTCAATTTTATAAAATGCAACACTCATTTATGATTTAAAATAAAACTCTTAGCAAGCTAGGAACAGAAGGGAAATTTTTAAATCTAAAATGTATCTATAGAAATCTCTGGCAAACATACTATTAATATTATCCTAATACTAGTAATATTAAATGCTTTTTCCCTGAGATAGGAAATGAAATAAGGATAATTATTATTACTACTTTTGTTCTTCATTGTGCTGGAGGGCTGAGACAGTGCAATAAGGTGAGAAATGAATGAAAAGATATAAAGATTGGAATGGAAGAGATGAAAATGTGTTTATTGAAGATAATATGTTTCAGTTTATAGAATATTTGAAAGCATCTATAGGTAAACTATTATAATCAATAAGTTAATTGTGCAAAGTCATAAAAATAAGGTCAATATAAAAATTATTTCTACACACTAGCAACAAAGATCAGAATGTCACTTTCAAATGAAACCATTTTTGGATAAAAACCATCAAACATGTAAATAAGCTTAATGCAAGATATATGTGACCTTACAGAAAGAAAGTACAGATGATTACTGAAAGAAATGATAGAAGACCTAAATGAATGGAAGGATATAGCTTTTTCATGGATTGAAAGACAAAATTATAACAATTTTAGTTGATTTATAGATTCAAAGTAGTGTCAATAAAAAACTTCAGCAGGTTTTTCTTTTGATGGAAATTGACAAGTAATGTCTAAAATTTATATGGAAATTCAAAAGGACAAAGGAAGACTAATAATCTTGAAGAATAACAACACTGAAAGATTTACAATGCCAATATCAAATTTTATTAGAAAGCAGAATGAATTAAAATGGTGTGATATTGGTGTAAGGATAGAGCAAAGAACAGATTACACAGAATAAAAACTGTGTAAGTTTTTATTACAAGACAGACTCTCATGTATGTGGTCACCCGATTTATGATATATATGTCACTGCACTGCAGTGGGAAAAAGAAGACCTTTTCAATAAATTGATTCAATAGATTAACCATTTTGGGAGAGGGGAATGAATTTTTACCTGCCACTTTACACTGTACATAAAAAATCAAATTCAGAGGATCACTAACCTAAATGTAGAAGATAAAAAAAGGAAGTTTCTATAAGATACCACTTGAGAATATCTTCATGATCTTGGGGTAGGCAAAATTTCCTAAACAGAATGCAGAAAGCCTTAACCATAAATGATTTATAAATGTCCTCCATGAAAATTAAGAAGTGCTCATCAAAAACACATTAAGGAGGGTGCCTGGGTGGCTCAGTCGTTAAGCGTCTGCCTTCGGCTCAGGTCATGATCCCAGGGTCCTGGGATCGAGTCCCACATTGGGCTCCCTCCTCAGCAGGAAGCCTGCTTCTCCCTCTCCCACTCCCCCTGCTTGTGTTCCTGCTCTCGCTATCTCTCTCTCTGTCAAATAAATAAATAAAAATCTTTAAAAAAAAAAAAACAAAAAAAAAAAACACATTAAGGAAGTGAAAAAGCAAGTCACAGAATAGAAAATATTTGCAGTACAAATAACCAAGAAAGAATTCACCTCTCCCCAAACTAAACAGCTCTTGTCTTAGTCTGCTCAGGCTGTTGTAACAAATAGCCTGTTGGCATAAACTACAGAATTTTATTTTCTCAAAGTTCTGGAGGCTGGAAAGTTCAACATCAAAGCTCCCGGTGAGCACTCTCTTCCTGGCTTTCAGAGAGCCACCTTCTCTAGTGGTCCTCCCTGGGAGGCAGAGAGATCTCCGGTGTCTCTTCCTTTTTTTTTTTTTTTTCTTTCATAACAACACCAGTTCTGTAGGATCTTCTACCCTTATGACCTCATTTACTTTAATTACCTTCCAAAAGGCTTTGTCTGCAAAATAGTCACATGGGGATTAGGGTTTCAACATATAAATTTTGTGGGGACACAATTCAGTCCATTGCAACTCTTAAAAATCAATTTTAAAATATGGACACAATTAAAACAGAGACTAAAGATTTGAGCAGGTACTTTACAAAAGAGCATGCCCAAAGGCCCATGTGTATATGAAAATGTGTTCGACATCATTGGTTGTTCAACATCATCAGGTGAATTAAAATTAAAACCACATTGAGATACCATTACACACCTGCCAGAATGGCTAAAACCTAAAGAAAAACCTGACAGGAGCCAGTATTGGTGAAGCTGTGGAGCAATCGTTACTCTCCTACATTACTGTTGGGAGTATAAGTCAGTAAAACTGATTGGCAATGCCAAGACTACTAAGACATAACATACCGGTGTTCATCAAAAGACATGTGGCAGAATGTTGCTAGAGCATTATTTTTAATAGTCCCAAACTTGAAACAATTAGTGTCTATTGACAGTAAGATAGATCCATAAATTCTGATATATATATCACGTATGTACACATATTTACATAGATACATATATATATATATATATATATATATACACTCACACACAACAGGATATTATATAGCAATGAATGAATGAAATACAGTTGCACACAAAAGACAAAATGTTGAGTAAAAAGTGCAACACAAAGGTGGACACTCAGTATGGCTATGGCTCCATGTATGTAATGTGCAAAATCAGGCAAAATCAGGTAAAATCTATGACTGAAGCCAGAAAAGCAGTATTTGGGAAGGGGTGATGGCTTAGAAGGGGCACAGGGAGGCTGCTGGGCTCTGCAATGTTCTACGTTTTGGGTGATCGTCCCGTGAGTATGTTTACTTTGAAAATATTCATTGAGCCCTACAGGTAAGGTTTGTGCACTTTATTCATGGATGTTAAAATTCCATGCAAAAATTTTCAAGTATGTACAAAAGCAAATCATTTTTCCTATTCCTTAAGCATTGAGAAGGGCAGGAAAGAAGGAAAACCAACATTTATCAAGAGTTTGCTCTGTGCTAGGCACTTTACTTCCTGCAGTATGACGGACCTGTTGTGGTCAGAGAGTGAAAGCCCTATGATTCTCTTTAACTTGACTGCATTTGATTATGTGCCTGTCCCTCCAATGGTGGACACAGGAGGAACCACAATGTGCAGATTAGTTTGTGCCTGTGTGCCTGAGGCTAGGGATGGGCCCTACCCAGAGCACAGAAAATGACATTAGGGAAAGGGGAACTCCCAGAGGAAAATCAGGGCTATTTTGAGAAGGAGAAATGGGTGGTAGAGTTACAAGTCCTCAATAGTCACTGGAATTGCACAGAAAATATCATGATCCCTTGTTTAATACGTTAATATATATATGTATATATGCATATATACATATATATATATATATATTTATTTTTTCCTGCTTGTATCACAATGTACAAATTATTCTTTATGCTAAGCCACCAAATAAAAGCTCACTCTTTCATTCCTGTGAAGAGGCAGAATAAGGAACACAGGGCAAAAGAATAAAGAGCCAGCTGGAGAGACATAGCAAACTTCAAGGCCCTGCAATAGAGCAAGAAGCAATTTTCTTGGTGGTAAGTAGCCAATTGATGAATATGCTGTACTTAAGTGAACTTTGAGTAATTGTATAAACTAAGGCTGGGTTTTTGTTTTGGCAAGTAGTACTAAGGACTCTGGTAGATGAAACTGGCATAACTCCAACACTGGCCTAGGACACGAATGGCACAAGTCTAAATTACTTGGGTAAAATTAGAACTTACCATTGGAAACTCATTATTACAGTGGTTAGTGATATTTAATTTGGCTTTATCCTAAACTGTATATAGTTCATTCCAGTATGTAAATGAAATCAATAAAAATCGTCCTTTTTAAGGCGTGTTTTGTTTTTCTTTTTAAAATCCTGAGTTAAGGTGTTTCTCTGGATACACTGGGTGTCAATGTGTGAATTAGCTAGAGAAAGAATCTGATTCTTTGAAGAGGCAAAGTATTCAGTGACTGTTACAGTCTCTTAAGGGAACCTAAATTCTTGACCAAAGATCTTAACTTGGAGTGGTTCTTTCTGGATGAGTTTTATAATACACATTCACCACTGTTCGTTCACTGGGGTCATACGATTTGCAAAATTAAATAATAAAACATATGTACTGCAAAGGGCAGATGAGTGACCCCCGATGGTGAGTTTCAGGGAATTTGAAAGGGAAGAATTCACTGTGGGCTGGGGAAGACTTCATGAAAGAAAGGGACCCTGGCTAGGGACTCAAAGGAAAGTACCTTAGTCCATTCATGGCAATATGGGCTCCTACTGGTATGCACCTCAAAACTCTTCTAGCCTCTACCCATTACTCACTTGCAAAGCTACTCCCACATTTCTAGAAATTCATTAAGGCAGTCCCTGACTTCCCAATGCCAATTTGTCTTAGTCCATTCAGGCTGGTATAACAAAATACCATAGACCAGGTGGCTCATAAACAATACAAGTTTATTTCTCACAGTTATGGAGGCTGAGAAGTCCAAGATCAAGGTGTTAGCAGATTAGGTGTCTGGTGAGGACCCACTACCTGGTTGGTAGGCAGACATCTTCTTGTTGTGCCCTCACATAGTGGAAGGGAAAAACTCTGATCTCCTCAGCCCCCTATGAGGACACTAATCTCATTCATGAGGCTTCCCACCCTCATGACCTAATCACCTCCCAAAAGCCTGACCTCCAAACACCATCACATTGGGGATTGGATTTCACCATATGAGTTTTGAGGGACAAAAAATTCAGTCTATAGCAGGAGTTAAGCCTTAGTAAAGAGGAGAGGGCAGTGGGCATGATGAGGAGAGGTACCATCATGGAGAGATCCAGGGAAGAGTAGTATGGAGGACCTAGACTGGATATGAGAACTCTTGAGGTAGCTGATCAACTTGCCCAATTCTGTCTTCTTTTTGAATGGCCTTTGGAACACAGGAGTGGGTCCCCAACAGTGATGTCTCAAATACATGACCCTGGCCCTCTGTGCATAGCTGATTAACCCACTTAGGGTCTTAAGAACTTAGAATGGGAAACAGAATCACAGAAATGGGAAATTTTGGACTCAGTCTCCATAATGATAGATGTACTAGAACAATGTTTCTCAACCATTTAAAGAGACTTTTCAGACTTTTTTTTTTCCTAATGGCTCCCATGCCCATGAAATTTTAACACCACAGATATACTATATATCTGTGTATGTACTATTTGTATATCTGTGCTTTATACATAGAAGAGTAGGAGTATTTTTTGCCCCCTCCCGCAGGAATCAATTTTTGCCCCCTTGAGGGCAATATCACCGAGGGCATACTTTTTAGAGAAAACATTTCTGAACTCCTATAGTTGGTCCCTAGAGTATCACTGTTTCCAGACTTTTCTTAGTCTTGTTTGTTCAAGTCTTCCTTGGAATTTTTGAGATATTGCTTCATCTTCTAAAAATGTTCACTTTCTGTTACTTGCAACCTAAATAACCTAAAAGAAAAGCAAAAATATTTTCTAATAAAGGCTTTAAGGAAATTCAATCATGTTTAGAACACCCAGAGGGCTACCTCAGGGACTTTATGCCATGACGCTCCTTATCAGATATGTTTTCATATCAGCACCTGCTTTTTTGTATGGAAAAAAGGCAGATACTGTTTTTTAATTCAAATTGAAGACACTCTGAATGCCACATTTAAATCTACATGTTATAGAAAAGGCAACAGGAAATTGTTTTGAATAATGGAAAATACATCTGTGTCTGAATAATTTAAAGATACTGAACCTATTTTCATTTGCATTTTACACATGTATACCAGCCATTCCACAAAATGCTGAACAAGTAGAAGAATCGATAGCGGAATTTAATTTTGCACAGAAATTTAAAAGCTGGTAGAAATAGAGGATTAGAAGAAGGATCTGATCTGATCTGATCTCATCTCATCTCATGCACTATTATACCATCAAATCAAATCTAAAATAAGTGTGTGATTTGTTGTTTCCTTTAAGAAACTTATTTTAAAAGTTTTTTTTATCTTGAAAATTTATTTTAAGTTCTCCTTGATAGGACTCAAGTTATGACTTTTAGATTAGATATTTATTTCCCACATTTGGTACACATGGTTTTGTTTTTGTTTTTCCTAATAGTGGAAATTAAAGACCCTATTTTTTATAGTCTTCATACTTTGTTAATCTGGTTCTTGATGGTTTATCTTTCGTTCTCTTTATGTTGCCATTCTCCTAGATTTGATGAATCTTTATTACAGCTTTTAATTTCTAATCCTTTTGCATACATATATATATAATATATAATATATAATATATATATATCTCCTTTTCTTTACTACTTCTATATTTGCAATGATACCTTCTTGAAGTCTTTAGATTATTTTCCCATTACTTTTGCTTTTAAGTATTTTTCTCAGTTTCAAGTGCTTCTTTATGTTATGATTATATTATTTTCTCTAATATGTAATTGTTAAAAAACATAAACTAGAAAGTAGAATCAAACAGCCTTCCTGTGCATACTGGTTTTACATAGCTTCTATTGGGGCCTCACAAATATTCTGCCTTCAGTGAAACAGGTGGATACCAACCCTTTATTAGCATACTTCTTTAAAGGAAATACGGCTGCTTCTTTCTTTGGGGGAAAAAGCCAATTAAAAAAATAATGTTTAGTAATGTAGTAGATTAAAATCAAAGCCTACATCCACTGAGTGTTTTCCTGGGTATAAAGCATCATGTAGGCTCTTTACATATGATCTAACTTCATCTCAGGACAATGCTAAGATGTAAAGTTATAATTCCACCATCTCACAGGGTTGCTTAAAGAAACTGAACCTTACAGAGGTTGATAGTGAATAATTTTCACAGGGCTGGAGAATGGTTGCAGGAAAAAAAAAACATTCAAATCAAAATAAACTGTAGGTCTATATAATCCTGAGGCCTAATCCCTTTCTACTTGGGTAAACATTTTTAGAAAGTTTAAAAATATTAACTTAAGAGGTAACAAGTCCATGCAGATTTATCCATGAACTTGGGGCGTTCAGGGGATACACACGTGCCTGGAGCATACTAGGTACTCCTTGTTTGCTTTTGAATGGATGTTTGATGAATTAATTAATAAATCAATGATTTAGAAGATAAACCATTTCTTGGAGTCTTTTCTAAGCCAGGTAGTGAGTTTGTGGTTCCTTTTTCTGATACACTTTGCACGTTTGTGCAATCGTACTGCAGGGACGTTTCAGTTGGGTGAGGAAATCCGTGGTTTGTGTAGGTGATTGTGACTTGAGTAAAGAAACATTTTGTGCCCTCCTTCTGTGTGTCTTGCTTTGGCTCCCACACTGACCTGCTAATGGCCAGGACACCTGCAGTCTGTGGGTTCAGCTATTGCCTTGGGAGCTGACAGCTGTCAGCTAGGGGCTAAGGGGATTTCTCTCTACCAGTAATGAGATGGTCTTCTCACAAGGAGGGTGTTGGGACTTTGTCCACTTCCTGGGCAGAAGAGGAGCTCTCTTCTTGTTAAGATGGAATCAGGTACCCTCTTGTAATCAAATTGTGCATGGGTCCTTCCAGCTACGTTAAACTGGTATCTATTTGCATCCATCAGCACATTGACTGGATGGAGGCCCAAGGGGAAAGGGCCTGTATTTCCCATTGAAGAGAGCAGAATTGGCTTCTGTGAGGCCCAGAGACAGTTTTCATTTTTATTTTATAGACCAAATTACAAGATTCTGCAGCAATGGGGAAGACTGACTAGAGAAATTGGAAGGGAGGCCTATGAATAGGTAGGTATCTGAGCAAGTATGATGGGTCACACAGGCAATTTCTTGTTTATAGAGGAGTTGACAGGACCCATAGGTGTGTCCTGACTTTCCAGCCAAATTCCCGCAGGAATGGAAGCCTGGCTCTCTTCCTGTATCGTCCTTTCTGTTCCATGTTCACTTATATTCAGATCAATGGTGTTTATCCAACACCTACAAGGAGCCAATCCCTGCGCTGGATGATGTTATGGGCAACACAAAAGAAGAAAAATTCATGAACCTAGTGGAGTGTACAGGCAGAAAATTTTTATAGATACAGAATTTATATGGTAATGTCATATGGCATCAGCGGAAATGATTGGTCATGATACAGGTGGCCAGTGACACCTGCAAGCTGCTGTGGACCACAAGCTCCATGAAGGTAGCCACTTTGGATCTTCACTGCTCTATCCCCAGCCACTGGACCAGTGTAGGGCTCATGATAAGGGCTTACACATTTGTCAAATGAAGGAGTAAATCAGAGCCTTAAGGAAGGTGAGGTGGCATATATCACAGTTAAGTGACCAAGCTCTAGGCTTTCAACCATTGGTCTGTCCCTCACTCTGTGACATTGGGCTGGTTTCTTAATTTCTCCAAGCCTCATTGCCCTTACCTATAAAATAGGGTTGCCACGAATACCTGATTCATAGGATTGTTATGAGACTGGATCTAAAAGCAGGTTAGCACTGTGTGAGGGTTCTACTAAGGATACAATACATTTTTGGTATGAATGGCAAGAATGTCAGTTGGGGTTGATTTCATTTGGAGGTGAAATTGATGGATGAAGGGAAAACCTGGAATCTACATCCAGCTCTGCCACTAGCAAGATGGGTGATTTGGAGCCAATGATTTCCTCTTCCTGAATCTTCACTTCCTCACTTATGAAGGAGGATTTTGGAGAAGAGGGTCTCTGATATTGCATCTGGCTTTTTCAAAGTGGAGTTGAAAAATTAATGCTTACAGAGGCCTGGCAGGTAACAGTAACAAGTCACATAAGCTCAGGGTAAGAAAAACTTGACCCCAGCATCTGGGGACAAAAGAGAAGGGTAGAGACTTTATAAACCAAGCACTTCAGCTGAATGCTGCCTTGAGGGATATGTGCTCATCAGTATCGTATATTCTGAATTTTGCAGAGAAGCTGGGGATACACATTTTCTATGAATTCTCACAATTTTTTAAAGGTAACACCTAATTCAGTTTTTTTGTTAATTTGTTTTAAATATTGTTTGAGCAATTACCTTAGGAGTCAAACAAACATCTGTGGGTCCCCGATTTGCTGCTTCTGATTTGGAAGATAAGAAGAAATCAGAGTCTGAAAAATGAGAGTCTTCGGGCAAGATTTAACAGAAGCAGAATCATTCTGAGATATGGTAGCTTGCCCTCTGCTTTGCTTATAAAGGTTTCTAGGGCTGGCTGACCTGGTGCCCACTAACCCAGACAATTACCTGAAGGTAGTAAGAGGACTGAAACTGAATCCTATTCCTAATTAGGTCAGAAATACTGAAGTCCTCCCTTTCTCTGATATTTCCAGCCACTTTCAAGCTGTTTTAGTTGTTTAAGAGTATTGAACATGGCTTAGGACTCCTCAGAGGGACCAAAGCTAACATACCCACATGATACTTTCCACAGCCACTTTAAAGCCAACTCTAAATGGGGGATTCTCAATCGGGGAAGGGAATGACCGCTCAGGATCCCAATGTTGGTAGAAGATGTAGTATAAGGATGTCTCTACCTCCAGCGGTTTTTGATATGCCTTTTTCAGGGTGGGAACTGGAGACTTGGGATTTCCCCACATTGCTGAGAATCACAGTTGCAGGGTTTGAGGTCTTGGGAAAGACAGAAAATCTCACTGAGTCCATGAGTCCAGACTGGGTCAGTCAAGGATTGTGTGAGACCGGGGCTGCTGTCCATTAAGAATGTCCTTCTGGATGGGTGGCAGTCAATTTCTACGGTTGGAAAATTCATCTTGATTCAGTTGACTGGCTTTGTGTAGGTATCAGCAGGAGTCGAACTGAGCATGATGTGGTCTTTAGATCATCCAGCAGCTGACCGAATCAATTGATTTTTTTGTAACTGCAGCTTTTCATTTGGCATCATAAAGGCATACCCTAAATAAAGCATTAGCCTCTAGAATGTGTTTAAATTGAATTTCTGGATACTTTGGCATGTATCCAGTTTTAAATAAGTTCTGATCTAACTGTATCTAATCTCTAATCAAAGGATCCTAGTATATGGAACATTCTCGTTAATAATGATACCTTAGACATCCATTAAGTCTGGACATTAATTTTATGGAAATTCTCCAATACATCTCCATTAGATTTTTTTCTGGGAAAAATTAGTAATAAAAGCTTTTAATAAATGTCATAAATATCTATGTTCAATCAGACTACTACCCTAATTAAAACCAGACCAAAACAGAAAATAGTTACTTCTGCTAAAAGTCATGGCCTTCAGAAGACATTTTGGAGAAAGAAATTATGTGCTCTGTTATTACTCAAAATTTGTTTGTTACAAAGAATAATTAGCTAGTGGGAACAGATTACTAGTTATTTGACTACGGGGTGGATTCTCTAGTCTTGCACACCTAGTGGCTCATGTAATAAACTCTGTGGTCTGTCCATATTGTGAAAACAAGCTTTGCAGCCAGGAAAGTCAAGGTTTGAGCCCCATACTCTTCTCTAACTAGTTTTGAGATCTTGAGAAAGTTAAGAAATTTCTTGAGTCTTGATTTCAGCATCTTTAAAATGGGTCAATAATATCTAGTAAGAGTATGGTGAAGATCACAGGAGATTATGTACGGAGAGCATCTAAGTACTGCACTTGGCCCATAGGTGGTGCTAAGTTTGTAGAAGCCATTACTGTTAACATCCAGGATTGAGAGGGAGTTAGGTATATAGGTTTTCAGAGGTCGGAAAGAAGGGCAATAAGGAGTGAATGCTGGCTTTTATTCTCACCAATATATCTAAGCACATTTAAACCTTTTCTTGCCATTCTTTGGCTTTCTAACTCATGCTCTTGTCAGTTAACTAAATTAGAAGTGGCAATGAAATGAAAATCTGTATGTGCTCCAGTCTTTTTCTTTCCATTTAAAGCTTTGAGGGTAGAGTACAATTGCAATCTAGGGTTTGCCCTATTTGACCTGGCCTATATAACCACAATCCAGCACTTAAGAAATGTGGATGTTAGGAGTATATTTGGAAAAGTGGGAAGACAGAACGTAGAACCAGATTCACTGGCTTCCTAGTTGCCCATTGGGTGCTCACTTGCATTTGGCTTGTATTATATGGCCAACACCTTTAGGCATCTGGTCCCTGCACCCTTTGTTTCCTGACTTTGGCCACCACCTGACGTCCTTCTAGGTAGATGGTTATAATTTGGAAATGCGTTAGAAGTCATCTAGTCAATGAATTTTCAAATTGTTTCATAAAGACAGTGGAACTATTTCTTTAAACAAAAATCTTAAGAGGAAATGTAAATGAATAAAAGAGATAAAAATTATAATTGCTCTGGTTTGAAGCCAGAGTGGAGGGGCTGGGGGGCTTTCCATTCATCCCTTGTTTCATCCCCCTGCTGTTTCTAAGAATAATAGTTAGAAAACCATTAATTCTAGTTTGATCTTCTCTGGAAATAAATTCTGAGAGGATAATTGATCTGCTCAAGGTCACATAGTTAATTAATGGAATAGCAAGTCTAGGGCACAGGTGTACTTACTTGAGGAGCTGTACGAGGATCATAGTATTTGCAGGGCTTTTGTTGGACTGTAACATGAGAAAAGTTTGTCCTTTATCCGCTGTGTTCCTGCTTCCTGTGGCCCTGTTATAGTCTCCGGCCAATGCTTTTGATGCAACACAAGGTACGTATGGTTTACACACGTAAATACAGGTGTGGAGAATGAATGCAAGTATCAACAATGGCATGGCATAGAATAGGTCATCAAGGCTTTATTCAGAGACTCCTTTATTTTAGACGCCTCTGTTTAACCGCTCAAGGTCTATGTGTACCCAACTCGGGATTTAAAAATTATTTTAGCCTTTTTGATTTTCCAGGACCTCTTTAGCCTTTCTCTGGTTCCTGCTTGCTTTTATGTCTGCCTTAAAGGTAGCTTGTGGACTCCTGAAAACTGGGAAGGCTCTATCTTTTGCTGGACTCTTCAGATTCGAGGCCCAGTGGGCTCATCTTCAGGGAGGCCTATTCAGGAGAAGGTCCTAACCTAACCTGCTCCTTCTGCGCTGTGGTGTAAAACCGACAAACTCCAAACAAACAAACGAGACTGGATTTGGCCTCTTACAAAGTAGAAAGCTGTAGACAATTTAGAACATAAAGCTAAGCGAATGGAAAGAACAATTAAAAATTACCCACAATTTATAATAAGTCAACACTTTTAACCTTTTGGTATGTTTTTTCTCTCTTCTTTGTGTCTTTCTTTTTTTCTTTTTAAAAATGAGTATAGCTTTAATTTATTAAAATGGTTTCCTACTGTAAACAATTTGATTTTCATGCTTTTTTCCTTTTATAAACAATGCTGTGATAGCCCATGTAGCTGAGCCTTTGCCTACCTCCTATGAATATGCTCCTGGGTGTTTGCTATCTGGCTCATTGGGAATGTGTGATTTTAAGGTTTTTGTTATCTATTGTCTGTTACATAATTTTGATCTTTTTTTGAAAGGTGTGGTTCATTTAATTCTATTAGACACTCTTTTTAACCTTTTACTAGTGCTCTAAGTAATCCTCTGTCTTATGACATAAACTGCTGTTCTGATCATAACTTCAAAAAATCAAGGACATATTGTTTCAGTATGATCATAAATATGTCTTTCAAACACAGGTGATGGGAAAATTGTAACAATTTGAATTATAAAAGCTTCAGGCCCCCCTGCATCATTCTTCTTCTTGTTTTATTTTTGTTCTCAGTGTTGCAATTATTGAACACTTGCTCTGTGAGCTGGGCCCTTTGCTGAGTACTCTTATAGTTATTTGATTTAATCCTCAAAATAACCAAAAACTTCCATTTGACAGATAAGGAAACTGAGGTCCATCAATGTTGCACCTTGCCAAATGTCACACAACTAATGTGGCTGGCAGAATAGTGGCCCCTGAAGGTGCCCATGTCCTCATCCCAGGAACCTGTGAATATGTGGCAAGGGGAGATTTAGCAGATGTGATTAAATTAAGGGTTTTGAGATGGTGGGGTGATTAATCTGACTCATCTGAGTGGGCTTAATGTAATCACAGAGGTCCTTATGAGTAAAAGAGGGAGGCAGGAGGAGCAGAGTCCTAGGAGGAGATGTGATTCTGGAAGCAGAGGACAGAGTGATGGGATTGTAGAAAGGGACCATGAGCCAAGGCAGATAGATGGCCCCCCGGAAGTGGGAAAGGCAATGAAACATTCCCCTTTAGAACCTCCAGGAGAAGTGAAGTAACTTCCCCAGGATCCTGATGCACCTGTCACCCAGATGACCCCAAAGCCTTGCTCCTTTTCTTTCAGCACGCTGCCTTCCCAGACCATTACAACATTTTATGGAGAACTAAGGATGGTTTAAGCTGCTGCTTAAAACAGTTCTGAATTCTTTGGGTAAAACTAGTTTGGATAGAAAGACTTTGCTACCCGCACCTGTTGAAGCTGATCCATTCCTTAGAAATGGCATCGTCAGCAAGAGTGGGTGCACAACCATCAGGCTAGCTTGCTGGAGTGACAAGTGGATAAGATTGGCTGGCATTCTGTGTCTTCCTGGCTGATTTTAATTGTTCTTTTGGCTGGAGTGAATGCAGCTTTTGTTCTAAAACTGATCATGAGAGACTTCTATTGCCCCTTTTATCTCCATGAGAGATATATCTGCATTTTTTTATTCCATTACATACACATCTGTCGTTAGTCTCTTATTTTTCTAAATGTAATTATCCAGCTAGGCTAAATTATGGAAAAGAAATTATAAAAATCTTTTCCTGCCAACAATCTGAATCTGGCCAGCACATGCTTGGTGGTTTGAATGTTGGGTATAGTTTCGCTTTATTCTGCCTTCTCCCCTGCCCCACCCCCACAAACTTTTAAAACTCCAGCATACTTTTTAGTGGGACTGACATTTCTTAATGTGGTTCCTTGAGCAGAGCACTTTTGCCAAGTGGTATATTCGTCCATACTTGGTAGGCGTAGGTATATTTTAACTTGTGTATTAATTTTGAGTCATTGTTATCCAGAAAACAAAGGTGCACACAGTAGCTTTTCTATATTATGAGTTATGCACAGAATGAAATCATATGTAAAATCATAACTGGGATTCAGAATGTGGTATTAACTGGCCTACGTTATACATAATCAATCTATTTTTAGTGAGAATAAAAATAATTGAAACAATTCTTAAGAAAGTTGGCTTAACCTAAAAAAGGGCCTAAGGAGCAGCATGGCAATTAAAGAATAAGAGACTCTAAGTTGTGTTTGGTTACTCAGTTTTGCTTGGTTACAGACCCTGCACAGCGCTAATCTTACTCATCCCTCACTGGCAGGCGTGTAAACTGGCCTAGCGTTCTTGAAGAGTAACTGACATCGACTGGTCATCTGTGGGATTACCTACACCACAGATGTTTCTCTCCTGATTAGACAGCCTGGAAACTCTTGCAGGAGTCCACAAGGTAAATGCAAGGATGCTTCCTGCTTGCTGTTTGTGGTAGCAAGAGTCGGAAGTAGTCTGGGTCTCCATCGCTGGAGGAACGGCTTTGTGAAATATGTTCTGTGTCAATCCCAGAACACAGTAGTCAGAAGCAAGGTGCTTGCTGTGTTCCCATAGAGCATCGTGGAGGCCTCAAAAATATTTTTGGGTGGAAAAAAAGCAACAAATTGGGAAGTGCGTGGTCTAAAGGAAGGCACACTCAATAACAAGGAAAAGGCTTCATTCTTCACTCACTCTTCACAAAGAAGCAGCTGCTGGAGCCAGCTGGCCTGGCGTGGGATCCCAGCTCTACCAGCTCTGTGATTTCCTTTTAGCTTGGTGACTGATCAGATCATTTAACCTCTCTGTGCTCCGGTGTCCTGAATTGTAGAGTGAGCTTCATACTAGTACTGACTTCATAGGGCTTAATGAAGCTTCAATGAGTTAATATATATAATGTGCTTAGAACAGTGCCTGGCCCATAGTAAGTACCATACTATTAAGAGTTATTGTTATTCATCTAGTCAACTAATATTTGTTAAGTATTAAATATAAAGTGTTCTGAGCAGTATGCAGTGCTTCTATCATCCAAACAGGAGGGGAGGAACCAGGAAAACTGAAAGGTAGATATAGAGCTAGTAACTAGGCATATATAAGATTCTCCAGATTTTGGGATTGTTACTAACTAGTGAGGTGTTAAATCAAACTTTCCTTTGATTGCATGGATAAATTTAACACTGAGCACAACATACAACTTTGAGTTGAACCTTACCAATCGGGTGGAGTGTATGGCAAAATATTTCTTTGGGTTTCATAGAAAATAGCAGCTGTCCATTTCTGTATGGTGGCTGCATCCACACACCTGGTTCTTTGAAGTCCAAGCTTATTTGTCACTGTGACTTGGCTCCCAGGGGACTTTGTTACCGGAGGAAGGCATGTGCAGAGAGGCAGCAAAGGTGGGTGACTGGTTGAGGGGACCCAGGAAAACTGGAGAAGAGTGTCCTAATCTTGGACTCTGTCTCACACCCCAAAGGAGGTTTTATGGTCCTTGATTAGTAGTGGTCTAAAGAGGTTGAAATAATTTTTACTCGGGTGCAGGGAGCCACAGAAGGACCCCGTCTTGCATTTTCTCTCTGCATGTTCTCTCTTTTAGGCCTGGTGAGAAAGGTTCACTCAATCCTGCTCCCCCAGAGAGCCAAGTATGGCGTCCCACACAAGCAAATCGTAGCAGTAAATGGGACCTCTATTCACACTGCCGAAGGTCCTTTTATCTCCTCTCCAATTTCTGGGAGTGGCTGGTTTTAAAATGTAATTGGGAGTTAGTTTGGCTCCATTCCAACCAAATCACAATAATTAAATGTTTACTGACCTTGGTAATTTTTTTTTCCTTTGCTCTAAACCAGTGGTTTTCAAATATGGTGGCATATTAGAATTATCTGGGGAGCTTTAAAAAGTCCTGAGGCCTGGGTCCACGAACAGAAATTCTGATTTAAATGGTCTGGGGTGGGGCCTCACATCAAGATTTTTAAACAATCTTCTGGTGATTCTAGTATGTGGCAAGGTGTGAGAACCACTGCCTTATACAGTGACCCATGTGGGCCTCTCAGTGGAGGAACCTTACTTACATCCTAATTTAAGAGGGAATATACCCTTGGATACACATCACTGAGTGTGAATGTGTAATGTCAAGAACCATCCTCCAAGAACCCCACATGAACCCTCTGAAAGCTGCTATGAACTTTGGCAATTTTTACAAAGTTCACTATTCCCATTCCTTGGGATGGAGAAGGCAGGGTGAATATTGGGGTTCTTTCTGAGATATAAACAACAGTAAAAAACCTTGAATCCTAAGAAAGTCTAGCCATTTCAAAATGGCATGATTTGTTCATTCCACTAAAACTCTGTTCAGAAAAGTTCTTGTAGAAGTTTTCCCTGAGAGGGAAAAATAGTCTTTTGCTTTTTGTGAACAGATATAAATTACAATGGGTATAAAATTATACATAGACGTATATATGTATGTATAGAGTTCTTCCTCAACTTACAAAGTGGTTGCGTCCCAATAAACCCACTGTCAGTTGAAAATATCTTAAGTCGAAATGATTTAATATGCTTAGATTTCTGAACAGCCTAGCCTAGCCCACCTTCAATGTGCTTCAAACACTTATGAAGCCTACAGTTGGGCAAAACCATCCGACACAAAGCCTGCTCTGTAATAGTGTTGACTATCTCATGGAATTTCTTGAATACTGTACTGAAAGGGGAGAAAACCGTAGTGGCTGTGTGGGTAAGGATGGTTGTCAGGGTGTCTGTTGTTTACCCCTGTAATGCATGGTGTGTGGCTGACTGGGGACTGCAGCTTCCATGCTCAGCATCGAGAGGATACTGTGGTATGGATCGCTAGCCTGGGAAATCATCAAAATTCAATAATCAAAGTACAGTGTTTACTGAATTCGTATTGCCTTTCCATTATAGTAAAGTTGAGAAATTGTAAGTCAAGGCTTCGTTAAGTCAGAGGTCATCTGTACACACACACACACACACACACACACACACACACAGACACCCCCCAACACACACCCCTAAGCAGACACCAGGAACAAGGGCCTGAAATGGGTGGGGGCCAAATATGTTTCTATTTACTCCTTGCAATACGTATTTTCAAGGGAAGCCAGTGAAAAAAGATAGGGGACTGCAGGATCTGTTGAAGGCGTGGAGGTGGTTAAAAAAGTGCTGGGTGATCCTCATAGGTTCTGATGAACTGTTGCAGGCAGTTCAGTTCATGTAGATTTCATTTAGCAAATTGCCTTCCTTGTATTGTTTTTATTTTCTTGATTTGGTATATTCAGATACGGCTCCATCTGCCAAAGGTCACAGATCCACCCAGGCACCAGCAAGACTTTCCCTTGAGGAGCCGAGTTATTGATGTGCTCCATGGGGGGTGCCCTGCCTCTGATTTTGCAAAGTCAATTAGCGGAACTAACACCAGCATCCCTGTTTTGTCATTCTGCAGCCCACGATTACTGTGGCAACTTCCAAAAGTTGTTTGGGGGCCTCCCCGGATCCCAGTGGCCCTGTGTGGTGTCTAATACCCATCTTGCCTAAGTGTACACCCCAGGAAATCCAGATATGTAGGATGGAGAGGCTTTGCGCCTCAGCATGTGCTGTTTAAATACTTCTCAGCATTATCCAAACTTGTAACTTACAGATGCTTACCAGAATGTGTAACCAATTAACTATTATGGACCATGGATGTTAGCGTCACTAAATAGATCTGCATTGGCAAGATGGGTTTTTATTTTGTTTTGTTTTGTTTTTAACATAGGGACATTTAAAAAAAAAAATCAGAGTACATGCTCTGGTATGAGCAGATATACTATCTGAGACATGGGACTCACTCTCTGAAGCCAGAAAGGTTTCATATACTTTGAAATGCATGTTCTTCCCATCTGTATAAACTTATTTCCTCCTAAATATGACTATACTTTTGATAGCTTTCAAAAAATAAATGGTAGTTCTCTGATCCATGCATAGATTATTGATAGAGTGTATTATCTAATGGCTTAATTTCATTTTTAATGAAACAAACTATTAAAATAGACCAACACTTGCTCTTTCAAACACAGATCGGTTTTGTGTTTAAGATAAAATACCATTTGGAGCAAGGTTTCATAAAATTGCAGATTTGGGAAATGCTTGAGATATTGCTATGTCTGGTCTAGCTTCATCCTTTTAAAAAGCTGCCCTAGCAATGACCTCCATGGGCCTGTGCATGGAAGGACCAGCCTGTGGTTGCTCTACATTCTGGTTCTTAGTTCCACCGCTATCTCGCGTCACCTGCTCATATGTCTCTGGTTTTTTTTTTTTTTTTCCTTCCGAAGTCAATACCTTTTACTTCTTTTCTGACTCATTTTCCTAGAGCTTTAGCTTTATGGATTGACTCTCTATCTTTCAATAGCTTCCAGCCTGGGGCTTCCCTTTCTGGCTTCTGAGCTAATTACTTCTCCCTGGAGTTAATTCTTTTCTGCATGGTGAGAAAGGAAAGTGCAACCCCTGACTGCTGTCTGGCCCTAACAGCAAGACCACCGAGTTCTGTTGGACATAAGCAATTTCGCAGAGTATCGATATCAGACGATACTACTCTCTGACCACGGACGGGGCAAGACAAAAACAGAAACCGCTGCTGTAAACACGACTGCGAACTGACAAAAACAACACGGCCCAAACCAAAATGGCCAAACACTCCCCTTTCTGGGCTAACATGAGTCACACTTGCTTTACCAATTATAGCTTTCGTGTCACTCTGACCCTTCTGTCTACCAGGAAAAAAAAAAGATTAAGATACTAATGATAGGGGCGCCTGGGTGGCTCAGTTGTTAAGCATCTGCCTTCAGCTCCGGTCATGATCCCAGGGTCCTAGGATCGAGCCCCGCATCAGGCTCCCTGCTCCGCGGGAAGCCTGCTTCTCTCTCTCCCACTCCCCCTGCTTGTGTTCCCTCTCTCGCTGTGTCTCTCTCTGTCAAATAAATAAATAAAATCTTTAAAAAAAAAAAAAAAAGATACTAATGATAGAACTATTCCTGTTTTTTGATAGCACCCAATTCAAAACAAAGCCATGCTTCCTTGAGCTATCCTTAAAATTACATATAAATTCAAATCTTAATACAAGCCCATCCTAAAACCCTCTCCTTGAGATGCCCAAGCCATGGTTCTCCATAGCGTCGTGTCTGTCTCATTGTCTCTCGATGAGCCAACGAACCTAACTCGGTTGCCTATCGGTGTATTTCTGGGGGTTTCTGGCTGGAAGGCATCGGCAATGGAGACGCCATCTCCCTGAAATATTCATTTAACGACAACACACTTCTTGACATGATCTGCAATCCCCCACACATCGAATACTAGGATGGCTGTGTTCCATGAGCAGACCTGAACAATCTAGTCGAAGTTCTTCAATTTTCAGATTGAAATGGCAACGACGACGACAAAAAGCGATGTTGTGATTTTTGTGATTTTTCCCTCCCTGGGTCATCAGGCAGTTAGTGGCGGAGCCATGATCAGCATCCGACCCAATCTCCGCATGCCTAGTTTTGTGCCTTTTCTGCTTTACCATACTGACTCTTTAAAGAAGTACAACTCCCAAGTATAATGCACCTTTGAGCACTAAATTCAATTCACTATCCATCTCTACTTAATTGAATTTGGTTTCCATTCTCTCCTTAGAAAACACTTTAACCTTCAAATGCTGGGCTCTGTCCAATGCATGGCTTCTCACCAGTCACTTTTAGCTTTGATTTTAAAAGCTCCTATGGGTACTTTTGGTGGGGCATGAATTTCTTAGGTGTGAGAATCTTATTTAGTTGCTAACGTGTCAAAGCTGCAGTGTTCTTTTCTGCCCAGATTTGGCTGAGCTCTCCAGAGCCCCTAACCAAAGGGAGGTTTTTAATTTGTTGTTGTTGTTGTTGCTGTTGTTTTAATCTCTCCCCTTCTTCCGTTAAAAGAGAGAAATCTTCAGAAAGCAAAACGCTGCAACAAAATTTAAAAATTCTCTCGTCTGGCTTCCCCGTGTCATTTTTCTCCTTGTTGAAGAAATGCTTCCTGGTGAGACAGTCTTCTCCAGACGCCATTCCCCACGCCAGTCTTTTTACTTCCCTTTATTTTATTTTTTTAAGTTTTTATTTAAATTCCAGTTAGTTAACACACAGTGTAATATTCGTTTCAGGTGTACAATAGAGTGATTCAACACTTCCCTACAACACCCGGTGCTCGTTCCCTGTATTTTTTAATCTCTAAATTTTTTAATCTCTGAAGTCTCTAAAGAGACTTCTTTAAATACACTATAATTTTGCCATCTGGATTTATATCAGAGCCACATTGCCTCTTGAAAGGACTTTCTTAAAAAATACACATTTGAAGAAACAGAATCGTTTGTTTGTTGAGATCACAAAAATAAAATCAGGGAGTTTTTAAACAAGAAAAAACTGAACCTTACTCTCGGCTAAAACTATTTTTATTATTTTCGTATTGCAAATGAACATTTTCAACCTATTTGTGACAGAAGGTAGATAGTACTCAATATCCTATTTTTCAACTTAACATTGTGAAATAAAAGTAGTCCCCTATTTTCAGATGGTTTGCATTACATGGGGTTTCAAGGAGGCAGAATATATTATTATGTTAATGTATTGTAAACTGATTTTGGACATTTAGTTGCTTCCAATTTTTGAGTTTTTTGTTTAGTTTGGCGATATAGACAAGGCTGTAGTAGATATCTTTATGCACATGGCTCTTTGCTTTTTCTGAATTCTTTTTTTAGGTTAATTCTCAGAACTTGGATAATAGTGTTGCTGTTCACAGTCTGGGGCTATCTATGGCTCTGCTTATATTGTTCACCAGAAGATTGTAGGCCGCCAGCAGTGAGTATACCAGCATCCCTGAAACCTCATCAGAATTAAGAATTATCACAAGAAATATTTGGCCCTTGATTTCGGAACTGTAAAATAACAACTCTGTTTTACTTTGTTTTGTATATTTTCCATTATAAGGGAAAATCGCCTTTTATCATATGTTGGCTATTTTGTAAAATGGCAATTTCAAGTTTTTGTGTTGACCTAAGGTAAATAGATTATTTAACTTTTGCTCCATCTCTAGAGTTATGCACTACAGTAAAGTAGACTCATTCCCAGGCTGGGGAAAAGCCAGACTTCTCTGGGATTTGGAAAAAATTTGAGGAGTGAGAAGCAGAGATGGTGTAGTCTTTGTCTAATAAAGGAATGGGGATCTCTAATAGACTTCTTTGTAACCAGAATTGTCATTTGAGATCTGTTTTGCCCTCTTAACTTTTATGGGCATTTTAATTTTTGATCCTGTAGTAATTTTGTCTTTCTGGTCTTCTTGGGCTGTAATATTAATATTGGGCACTTGCCTTCTCTTCGTAAGTTGAGAATAGTGTATGTGCAGTACCCTATACAGCAGATTTGGTTTGTTTTTATTTGAAAGGAGGCCAAAAGAAAAATTTTTTTCCTCCAAGCCAGTGGAGGTAACCTTCTGTTGAAAAAGAAGTTTCATTTCCTGTGAGAAGCCAACATTATATATTCAACGTATTTAGCAATATTTTGTTTTCAATGAGAAGAGCATGATGATTCTTTTCTTACAAGAGTTATCATTTCTAAAATAATAATATTCTCTGGAAAATACTCTTTGTTTTCTAAATGAAAAACAAGATTCTGTGCACAACGGAACAGACTATTTATGGAAAATACTGGCTGCTTCAGATGCACTGTCCCTACCAACTATAAGCTAACTACATGTGGTCTTTGAACTTGACATGTAAAAAATGCAACTTTATTTTCCATAGTCAGCCTCATCCTCAGTTTTGTTGAGGGTGGAATTGCGAACTTGATCTCATCAGTTAAGGATGACTTGATCTATGACATCTCTCATCATTTCTTTCAGGTAGTTATTTGAAAGTTCAAACTCCCACACAGAGTCATTTTTGTTCCTTTTAAAAGACCCCCTTTCCCCTCCTTCTTCCCAATGGCACATAGTGCAAGAAGAAGTTTGCACAGGGGATGGGGGATGGAGCATGGGGACAATGCTGTTGCTGGTCCTTGCTGGACTTCTCCGAGAGGTCCTTTGTGCCCTCTGGTCACTGGCATCCTGTTCTAATGTCTGCTGTATGGCTGGACCCACATGGTTTTGGGGCACCTCCTCTTTCTTTTGGCAATGACAATAAGATAATTATAAGGAGGGGGAATCAGATTATTGAAAAGGGATATATATCAGAAGACACATCCAAAATATCATCTCTATTTTAGAGTTTTAGAATAAGAAGGGGACATAGAAGAGCCAGCTGAGGATCAGGGTGGATGGGGATATGAAGAAATGAATTACATGGTACACATTTTGGAGAAAACAGAAACTGCCCATAACATTTTAAAAGATGCTCAAAGGCTGCTTTTATAGTTGTCTCTAGGTCCATTTTAAATAGTCGGCCTTCACACACATACACACAAAAGCACACATGCACACATGTGCACGGACCATACACACGTGGACTCTGCCATTCTATAAAACTAGGAGGCATGCGCACGCTATTTTTATAAGAAGGGACATGAGCATCATTTTGAGTTTTAAAAAATTAGAATTGTCCAGCTAATGGCACACTTCCTCTGTGTCTTAAGTCCAGTCAGTTAACTGATTTCCCCATTCTCTCCTTGCCTGTAGGTGTGTGAAGCAATTGTACGACATATTTGGAGAGACTACTACATACTATGACTCACTTACATGACGATTCCTATGTAGCAAGCAGTTCTAAATTCTGTAATTTACTAACTCATTAGTCCTCCCAACACCCTTATGGGGTAGTGCTATGGTCTGAATGTTTGTGTCCCCTCCAAATTCATATGTTGAGATCTGAATCCCCAAAGGTGATAGGTGGGGGCTTTGGAGGGGATTTGGTCATGAGGATGGAGCCCTCATGAATAGGATTAGTGTCCTTATAAAAGAGACTTGCCAAGCTCCCTATTCTCTTCTACCCCATGAAGACCCAGCAAGAAGACTCTAGCTCTGAACCAGGAAGAGAGTCTTCACCAGAACACCACCACGCTGGTGCCTTGAAGTTGAATTTACCAGCCTCTAGAACTGTGAGAAATACATTTCTCTTGCTTAGAAGCTACCCCAACTGTGTTTTTTTTTTTTTTTTTTTTTTTTTAATAGCAGCTTGAATGGACTAAGACAGGGAGGTACCAACGGCCACAGGTGATTCTGAGTGGCAGTGTTTTGGTTCTTCAGAAACCCTGTGAGTCTGGTAGAGGCTGAACACCTGGAACCGTTTCCAGAAGACGGAGCTGTAGACCCTCCTGTTGGCTCCATCAGGGCATTGGCTCTGAGCGCTCCCTTGCCTGTCCCAGGTGATACAAATCAGGGCTGATGTCATCTTGAATTGGATCCCATCTCTGCCCCTGCAGACATTCTCTCTGCTGTAATGAATATTTCTCTTGATGAATAATACAGGGATTTTTTTTTTTTTCCTCAAGCAATGGATATTTAGGATTGCTTATGGGAAATCTGTAAGAGTTTGAAATAGGACCATATGTGGTTTGGGAGGGATAGTGAAAATGCTTCATATATTGAGATGTTGACGAATCCCTTAGTGGTCCATCAATATGGCACCAAATTAGAGCCAGGCTGCAACAGCACGTTACCTTTTCGGTGCTAGGGACTCAGGAGGACCAAAACGTTTCCTCTTGATTTTCACTCAGGTGGACTTCTTCCCCAACTTACAATACAAGCTGTTTCAAAGGAGAGCTATGACATATTAACTAGTGATTCCCAACGATCACCACAGTGCTCAGCGCCTGGGCGGCACTCAAAGTATTTGTTGAATAAGTGAATGGAAAAAAAAAAAATCCTTTCTTCTCATGCTAGAACTCATTGCTCTTAGCTTTTATACTGATTCCTTTCTTAGACGTTTCCACCACGCTAAGAATTTGTTTATGTGTCTGTATTTCCTGAATAACCAAGTTTCCTGAGGATAGGGACTCCCGCCTTACCAATTTCTGTCTTTATTCATTAAATCCAGCATTTTGTCAGTGCGAAGCACAGAGCAGACACACCTAACATTAAGTCTGTTGATATTAGATAAAACAAAGGCATACTGATCTGGGACTTTGGCTGGCTTTCAGAGAAATCAACCAGTATAGGAAAAGAAAAAAAATAAATAAAAGGAGCAAAGGTTAACACTCTCCAAGACTGATAAACTGAAAAGTGAAATATAAGTCCGTGTTACATTTCAAAGCAAATTGGCAAGACATACAAGCCACAGCACATTTCTCAAGGTCTGTGTCATTCCTCGGTGAAATTTGCAGAGGCTGCTCTAGCTCAGAGTGGTCCTTTCCTTCCCTGAGCTCCTTGTCTCCAATGAACTTCTTTTGTTTGGGGTTGGTTTCCTGTCCCTATGCTATTGACTGTAGTTTCACATGTTTATGTTTTATCTTTCTAGCTTGATCAGGAGCTCTTTGTTGCCTTTCTCATATCTTCCTTTCATGCAGATCAGGGAGCCAGCCCAGCCCCCTTAGTTAGCATCTGTCTCCCACCTGGGGGTGAGGCTGCAGGTGCTTCACAGCCAACCACAGGCGACAGACCCATTCTGCTTGGGGCCTCTGGCTCCTGTCTTGTTATTCTCTGCTTTCTTCCTGCCTTTTCTGCTCCTTCAGGCTGAAGGTTCCATAGCCTGCTCACTTCTAGTCTGCAGCTTTGCCCTGGATGAAATCCTTTAGATTCCTTTTTCCTCAAACTCTGCTCACATGCCAGTCCTGCTTCTTCCCCATTTCTCCAACCAGCCCAGCTCTCATGGCTTTTTCCAGGTTCACAGCCATGGGCCCTGGCTTGCCTTGGAGGAGAGTTTGCACAAGGTATTGCATACCTATTTGCTAACCGATGAAACATTCTCTCCATGGCTCTTTTTCGCCTCAAAAGAGCTGTTATTATTTTTTTGACTAGAGGAATGTCATCGTTATCCTTAAAAAGGTACACATTGTTTTTTTTTTAGGTTATTTGATTTAGTCTGAATATAGGAGAATATAGGTTACTAACATTTATACATGGGTGCAATATTTTACTGCCTCTTTATTAAACATGACTTGGAAAAGAAATGCACAAAGCCAATTAGATGCCCTGGGTTGTTATCTTGGGCAAGTCACTTACCTCTCTGAGTTTGGTTCTCTTCTGTAAAATGAGAATGGAAACAGAGGTTGTACGTATGGCATAGAAATTTTGAGATGCTCAATTAACATTTGTGAAAAAATTGGGAAACGTTAAAGTATTATGTACATATAAAGCATTATTGCCGTGATCCGTGATTTAAACTGTAGGCAAGTGCTCTAAAAGGAAAATTTTTCCTCTTGCCTGAGAAATATCAAAATTGAATGTAACATATTTGAAATTTGCTAAGGCGGTAAATCTTCAAAGTTCTCATCACAAGAAAAAGAATTCTGTAGTTATGTATGTTGACAGATGTTAAGTAGTCTCCTTGTAGTGATCATTTAGCGATATATACAAATATTGAGTCATTATGCTGTACACCTGAAACTCATATAATGTTGTATGTCAGTTACACCTCAAAAAAAGGGGGGGTACCCTCTGAAAAAAAAATTGAATGCAGTGCTTTATTTTTTTAAAAATTTATTTACTTTTATTTTTTTATTATTTTTTAAAGATTTTATTTATTTATTTGAGAGAGAGAGAATGAGAGACAGAGAGCACGAGAGGGAAGAGAGTCAGAGGGAGAAGCAGACCCCCCGCTGAGCAGGGAGCCCGATGTGGGACTCGATCCCGGGACTCCAGGATCACGACCTGAGCCGAAGGCAGTCGCTTAACCAACTGAGCCACCCAGGCGCCCTGAATGCAGTGCTTTATTACAACTAGCTAAAACAGTTAAATAACCATGAACCTGAGTACTTCCATTATGCCAGTCCCTACTGAGTCTAACTGAAAATTATTTTGTTTTATCCACGAACAATAGGACATGTTTGAACAATTCCATATACCACACAAATCTATTGACATACTCCATACCATCCAGAGAGCTTGTTTACCATAACCATTATCAACATCTTTGCTAGAACAGACCAGTCTTGAGTCTTGCCTACCTCCTCCATGTTTATTTGGTGGTTCATGTCCAGGGATTTCCCCTTCTTTTGAATTTCTTCCACAGGAATTGTTGGTAATGCACATTTGCCATCTTCTGGAAGCCCTTCATGTACTCCTCCCTACTGGGAACACCTCAGTGTCCTTTGGGGAGATGACTCATTGGGTGAAGTCGCAGAGGAATGACAGATCAAAGGACTCTTCCATCCTACAGGAGAGGCTGAGAGGTCCTCAGGGGCTTCTCCCATCAGATTCCTCCTATTATTGCTCCAGGATAGCCATGGGGATGGTATTCTCTAAGCTCATCCATTTGGGCTCTCTCTACTGGGACTTTGAATCTTGAACAGAATCTTGGAGAGATGGAAAGAAATGGTTGGCAATTGTTCGTTCATTCCAGCAATGGTGGCTGGGTTAGGGCACTTTGAAGCTTCCTGAGTATGCGGCCTTCTTTCCTATCCTCTGGCTCTCCATATGCTTACACTGTTTGGTCACTGATGCCTACAACAAAAGAACCCTAAATGATACATTATTTCTTCCACTCAATTACACCTGCCATTTAATGCTATGAATTGGGATTTAAGTGTGTCCTGAGTGTTTGTCTTGTCCTCTGTCTTCCATTAGATTCTTCCATGAGGACAGGGACTATATCTTATTTTTCTTTCCATGCATACTTCTCACTCTCAAGTCCTAGATGGTGCCTACATTCTGTGAACTTTTGTATATTGGTGGGTTATAGTCAGTTGGGGGTCCTTAATGCCGGACTTGTCCATTTAAACCTTGAGAGTGATGAGCTCTCGAGAGCCATGGAGAAGAAACTGGATCCACCGCTGCATCTCTGTGAGCCTCTGGGCAAGTTATTAGATCTTTTCCTTTGATTTGATTTCATTTCCTCCAAGAGGAAAATGACATGAATAAATGGCCTCCGTCAACCACACAGTGGTAGTTTGGTGCAAAATTTAATGTGCTAACTTTGGTTATGCTTCAAGCTTCTCAGAGGTATGTTCCTCATAAATACGACATGGGTGTAACCAGGAACATTTCTTTTTAATTTAACAGGGATTTATTTTTGAAAAAAGAATATGTTCTTCATCTTCCTTATAAACCTTTGTTAAAGTATGTACTTATTAATCTTCCCCAAGGATATGTTTCAATGAGAAGAGTAAAACTGTAGTTTGGCACACCCCCTATTTCTTCTCTGTTCTCTTTCTTTTTTGTTTCATACACTGCATATGCTTTTACCACCACAGACACATTCCCTGCTAACGTCTGTTTATCTGCCCAACATATCTTTACTGAGCACCAATCCTGTGTGAGGCACCGTGCCAGGCTCTGAGGACACTGTGAATAAAAGCAGTGTCCATGTCGCTGGTGGAGATGGATAAAAATGTATTCATTCATTCATTCACTCACTCATTCATTCATTCATTCATTCAACAAATACTTATAGAGTTGACTACGTGCCAGCCACTCTTCTAGGTTCTGGGATACAGTGGAGAATATGAAATGTAAACAAGTATTTTAATTCTCTGGGACAGATGCTGTAATACAGGCATGTGCAGGATTCAGCAAGAACGATTGCCCAGGGGAGCAGGGCTGGGACCGAATCTCCAAGGCTGTCTATGATAGAACATAATAGAAATGGAGAAAACCGATGAACGTGTGGGTCGTGGGGACTGGAGTTCCATATAATTCTAGAAGAACAGACAGATGTGAACAGAAACAGATCATGGGCCAGGAGTCTGCAGGCAGGATGAATGGATTATTTTATCAATATAAAGCACATCCTTGATGATCTGGAAAAAAACCAAAAAACAAAAACCCACATTTATCTGGTTGACGCTTCCTACTCGAATATTTGACCCACTGTTGGGTATAAGAAAATGTTACCTGCTAGGTTTGCAAGAGGCATTTGATGTTTATTATCCAGTCTTTCTGTGGGGGCAACCGTTGCAGGAATGGAAACTCTTTGCAGTAAGAGCAGCAGCTGAACAGCAGGGTATCCCTACATTTTTCTCCTAGGAAGAGAGCATTTCATTATTTCAAGATGCACGCCAAGTATTATCAGAAGGCAGAGGAGTTTGGTAGTTCCCAAAATTTCAGATGATTCACAAGCAGGATGTTACAGACGGTAACATCTTGACTTAACACTCCCCTGGCTAAGAAACAAACCTGGCAATTAAAAAAAACTGCCCGTGACTATGTTCAGGTCACTTTTGAATGATTGGTATGCAATTTAGGATTTATTGGATTTTTTTGAACATTCATATGTAACTCCAGGCTTAAGAGTTGCTCTCTAAATGATCAAATATTTATGTTGTGTTTTTCCAAATGTATTTATTATTTACTGTACAATCTATGAAATATTTACACTGATTTTTAAGAAAAGATATACATCATTTACATTGCCTTGAGCTTCCTCTTGATGCAGGTAAAATGACAACAGAGCAGGCTCTAGGAACCTCAGGTTTGTCAGTAACCATGCAGAGGCCCTTTCCCTCGAGAGAACACCTGGCAATAGAGGAATGTAATTAAAACCTATGCTGGGGACCACCCGGATTTCCTTGGAGCCCCTACTTCCTGTTAGTTCTTGAGTCTCAAATGGCAGGAGGGAAAGTTGGGACAGTCCCATCAAAGTCTCCCCTCATTCTTCTAGGTTTCCAGGTGCCTTTCCTGCAGGATGGGCATCGCCTTGATTTTCTTTCTGGGACTCAGAGATCCCCAGCTAAAGAGGGAATGATTGTTTTCTAGGAAAATGGAGTAGATCCCTAGATCCAGCTAATCATCAAACTCAACTTGGTGATATTATTAATAATAGGTATTCTTAGACTCTATCTTATTCAGGGAGATTCTGAATAAGCAGGTCTGAGGTGTTGCTTGTTAATCTGTATTCCTAAAAGTGTGCTTATTGATTCTGGGACTCTTTAGAGGAGAATCTTTTTTATGTGTTTTTTTCATTTGAAACGGACTTGGATGACCCTCAGTCTCCTGGCTGTCCAGCCTCTCTTCTCTTGTTAGCAGATGTCTGAAATCCCCTCACTAAGTCTTGGTGTATGACTTCTCATCCACATTCGAGATTGGCTTTTGATAAGTTTGGACATTTCCAGGCCTACTATTGGCACATAATTCAGGAAAACAAAGTGGATTGTTCTCTGGGTTATGCAAATTGCTCTGCTTTCTCTGTAATTGTCATGCAATTTTCTCCAGGGGAGCTGTGATCTCTTTGGGCCAAACAAAATTATTTTGTAGGTATTTGAAAGCCATCAGAAATATCACTAAAGCAACAAGCAAATAGTCATTACAGATTTCACAAAATGATATTTTAATGGTCTTATCCTTAAAGCCACTCCTAAATCTTCTTTCCTGCTGATAAGATCTGTGATCTATTCTTCCCTGAGTCTCATGACCTTCCTCAGCCTTATTTACAGTTGCTCCTCCAGCTCTGCCATACCTGGTTTCTGGGATTTGACATCAGATACTCTTGATCCACGTTGAAAGAAATCTAAATATTGGCTTTAGGGTCCTACTCAAGTATATATATATTTTTGATGTCTATTTAGTTTAACACATATACACTTTAATGACTATATTTGACACCTATGCTAGATGCCAAGAATATACTTGTGTAATATGTACAAACACACACACTCTGAGGCATACTATGGTACATGTCTCTCTGTATATTATACACTATTACATGATATATAATCTCAAATGCTGTATATATTATATATAATCATGTGCTCTGTATGTGTTAAATATAACCATGTACCATAGAATAAAGGGTGATATATATAATATATATAAATATTTTATATATATGTAATATATTTTAAATAACATATGTATATAAGGTGAAGAGTGCAATCCAGATAAAAGAAAGAACAGCAAAGGGAAAAACTATGTGGGAAAAGGAGAGGGCGAACTGGGCCTTCATTGGTGAGTAGGATAGACCTAGTAACAGCAGGAACAACATCACTTTGTCATGAAGGGAATGTCATGCAATACCAGAAACTGGGATAAACAATTAAATCACTACCTACTTTAATTATTATAACAATTCTCAGGGATGGATACTATTTTATCCCCATTTTAGAGATGAGGAAATTGAGGTTTAGGGAACGTTAAGTCAATTTCCCAAGGTCTCAGAGCTAAGCAGCGGTGCAGCCATGATCTGAACCAGAGAGTAGTAGGTTATTATAGAGGATGGGGAAAATGTGTGCAGAAACAAGATGGAAAAATGAGCATGGCATATTTGTGGTACCAGGAGGAGACCGCCCAGACTCAAGCACTGGGGTGGTCTGCCATTAGTAGAGTGCTAAAGCTAAGTTTATTTCCTGGTTCTACGAATAGTACACACAAATCTCCAAGACCTTTAGGGAAATAAGCATGTTTGTGGTCTTAAAAGAAATAAAATAAGATTGTTGCCCCTGGAAAATAAGTTTTGACTTTTGGATATTTGACCTTTAGTTTTTAAACATGCTTTAAGGCATTGCTGACCTATGGGATTATGCAGAATTTACTCCCGTCACCAATTTATAAAACTTCCCGTCTCCTGCCAAACCTTGATGGCAATAAGAATGAGTACAAATGATGGATGTAGAAATTTGGATTTGGTTTCTTTCCTTCAAGAACATCATGAAGCTTATTTGTGAATGGAAACAGATTTGAGTGATGGACACATATGGTAATTTGGAATAGTGAAAACAGCCATGTCTATCAACTTTTGAAATATTTACAGAGGATGATGTCTGCTGATGTGATTCTAAATTGGAGTCCCTGCTGACTCAACAGGAGTGTGAGTTACCCACCCTGAATTACCGGGTACCTGAATTACTGGCTATTTGTTCTCACACAGAGAAGAGGCAAATTGAGGGAAGAATCAGCATAATTCAAAAAAAAAAAAAAAAGAAAGAAAGAAAGTAACATAACACAACAAAACCCTCAAAAGGAGGCCCAAAAAATTTTCCACCAAATAATTCTGAAAATTTAACTCTTAAAAAAATATATGGATATTAGATGTGAAAGGATTGACTTCACTTTAATTATTCAGTTAACAATAATACCGAACACTCATTTAATTCTTGTTAAATGTGAGGAATTTGACTAAGCAACTTTCTAGGCATTTTCTTATTTAATTGTCACACCACCTTTACGAGGTTGGTGATATGTGTGAAGGTGAGAAAATTAGACCTCTCAAGGAAAAGTAACTTGCTCAAAGTAACAGAGCAAAGGAATAATCAGGTTAATTTTATATGTTTCATTTTTTTTTTCTTTTAAAGAACACCTTCCAAGATACTTCACTTATTCAACTTATATTTATTAAGCTCCCACCACGTGCCAGAGGCTGTGCAGGCTTCAGGGTGGATGAATAAGACGTGGTCCCCACACTTCAGGAACCTCCTAGTGCTTCAGGGAAACACGCAAATAAACGGGTGCTAATAAGTTAACCTCACTAGAATGAGAGACTCATGTGCAAGATATTATGTGAGCTGAGAGAAGAGGAAATCTTCCGGGAGGACAAGTATTACAGGATTAAATGTTAGCCAGGGGAAGGTAAGGGAGGCGATTCCAGGCAGATGGGAAAACCTAAGCAGAGGTCCAGGAGTGCCAACAGCTTGGGGTACGTGAGGTTCCCTGGAGAGTTTACTTTCAGTTAAGTGACCAAAGGGGCAAGGAGTGACAAGAAACATAGGAGTTGAGCCAGGGTCACACATGCCCTCATGTGCCATGCAAAGGCTCTTGGTACCCATCCTGTGGGTGAGAGAACCTTTGAGGGGTTTTAATTAAGTAACATGAAGATGACCTCAGTGTTCAAGGTCAAGGGCTACAGAGTTTGAGGTGATGAGGGACAATATTTCAGTTTCCTGATTGCTCTCTTCAACAATCTGTCCTTCCTAATGTTTTGTGATGTTTGAATAATATCAGTATCGACACTCCCTCCCTTCCTGACTCAGAAACAGGGTGTGCGTCATCTGCCTTCTGTGTTTTCTTGCCATAGCTCATGAGAACACACCTGTGGGAAAGCACTGTTTTTGGGTGTAATGCAACATCCTGATCTAAGAGAGTGAGTTGAGCAGCTAGTTATGGGCAGGGCGAAGAAGGCGGAAGCTTGGTGGTTGTTATGTCATCCTAACCAGTGATCCCCACATTTTCGTGATAGCAAGGTACCTACTGTCTACTGGGGCAACGAGATTCAACAAAGGATAACAACAGAATTGATGCGAAGGGGCAGTTTCTAAAACCAAAATACATTCTACCAAGTCACATATATATGTTAAAATGAGAAACAAATGTAGTAACACTTTCTATCAGGATTCAAGGACTGTAGATTACAGCACATCCAAGAAAGAGGGAAGCCATCACTATGTTTAATAGCATTATCCAGAGTAGGACCTCATATCTCTTTCATGAGAGAACATAGTTTTTAATCCCTAAGTAAGCTCCCCCCCATACATGTATAATAAAAACTTAACAAGTTTGCAAAGAAAAATGATTGTCCTATACTTTCTTCCACAAGGTCACACAAACCGTCTCTGGAAACTAGTTCTGAACGAGCTGAGGATAATCAACTGCAAATTTGCTAGAATGTAGACTAGCCTCACACAATAAAAATCAATTACTACAGCAAAGCTGTCCAGCAAAATACATTCAACAAACCTAGAAGAGATGTCAGACCTGTAGTCATGAGAACTGTGGGCACTCAGATTTTAACTGAGAAGAAATTCCTGTGACGTTGAGGAAATTTTATTTTGCAAACTCACACGTGTGCAATGGCAAAAAGTCATCATTTAGTCGAGTGCTGGATCCAAGGTCTTGTTACTGATCGTAAAATGAACCGTTTCCTGCTTTGTGCCCGGAGAGACAGCGAGTGCATGCACACGCTCTCTTTTTCCTTTCTCTTCATACAGAGTCAGTTGTTCTAACCATCATGCTGTGTGCTATTTACAGAGCAAATGCCTGTCCTATTGTCCTTGCGTGCTGAGTTGGTCCAAATTCTCCTGAGTGCCGTGGTTGTGTGAAGGGAAATGCAGATGCTGTGCGCTGAAAAGCTGGACTGATCTGAATACAAGAGGGAATGCCTGGCTGACCCATAGGTTTGTGTTTTAAGGCCCTGAATCCACTATTTTGAACTAGGAGTCACAACACTGTTGATAGCAAATCACCACCATGGCCATGTAATTCTTGAGGAGGTCTAAAATTGTGCATAGCAATGCACTGATGCCATATGTTTCTTCCTGCTCTGCTGCCTTGGAATAGAGAGAGTTCAAGGGCAATCATTTCATTTACTCGAACTGCAGAGGTAATGACTTATCAGAGGCAAAATGAAACCAACAAAGATGAAAACACACACACACACACACACACACACATATATTTAAGTGAAAAGTGTATCACAGAAAGTTAAAAAAATTGTAAATTAATTTTGTCAAGGCTGCGAAAGCAGCCATTTTACATAGAGATAGCTTGTGTTTATGAAACACATTACCTAACCTAGCATATTTCTATGTTTCCTACCGATTTTGCTCTTTGAAAATGTTGTCTCCTTGCTGCATGGATTTGGATTTTGGGGAGGACTTAAATCGTGCCTCAAATTTGGATAAGTTGCCTAATCTCTTGAAGTCCCTTAGTTTTCCCATTTGCAAAACAGGAGAAATAGTAACAGCGATCTCCTGGCATTGTGTGGACTTGGACTGAAAGAGAACCCGTTTCTACGGCTTAGCCTGCGCATAGATGGAGCATACATGTAGTACGGATATGCGTATGGTTATAGCTATTGATATAGTTATAAAATGCATCCTGATTGGTACTAACAGCTGGCTTGAAAATCAGTTGTCAATCAATTTTGACAAGTGAATCATTAGATGAGAATCCATCTAATTCTAGAATGTTCTTCCCCCACTAGACTCTGAGTTCCACAAGAGCTCTTGGCTCACCTCCAACCTCTCAAAGTCTAACATGGTGAGCACAACGAGTTGGTACTCAATAAAAATATACAGATTTATCTATTTTTAGTCTCTTGATTTTTTTTTTTTTTGAGATAAGAATTAGTTTTCCCTGAAGGTTTATAAGGGCTTTTTAAGTATTCAAGCATTTTAACCTCTTTGACTGTCATATTGTTGCAGATGCTCCCTCATGTTTCTCTTGCCTTTTATAATGTCTAGAAAATCCTTCCCCAACTGAATATCATTTAAATATTACTTTACAGTCTTTTCTACTTCGATTTTTTACATCTATCCCTTATGTTTCTGGAATTTATTTTGATGCAAGGTAAGATATCTAACTTAATTTTTTTTCTTGGCAAAATGTATTGGCTCATTTACTGTTTCTTAATTTGGTTTGTGATATTTCCTTAATTATACACACATACACATTCATGCATCTATTTGATTCTGTTAAGAAATATGTATTTCTATGTATATATGTATGTGAATGTACATATGTATTTTCTTGAAGTGGTTTTATTATATTTTGATCAAACTATTAATAAATGTACAAAAGGAAATACAAAGGAAGGTAAGTCTTCTTCAACTCTACAATACTAGGCTTCCCACCAAGAAAGAAGTATCAACAATAACACTTTCTTCTGCAAGACTTTCCTGCCTAAACAAGTATTTGAGTGTGTATGTGAGTGTGTGTGTTTATACCGAATATCTTTTATATTTACACAAATGGAAAAATCCTGTACACACTGTTTGACACCTTACTTTCCTTCCTTTACCACAAACCTGGGAGGTTGTTTCTGCAAAAGCTTTATCTCATTCTTCAAATGTTGTGTATTCCATTATGTGGGTGTTCCAGTTATTCAACCAGTTCTTTTTAGATGGTCACTTATTTTCTTGCCTTTTGATATCACAGACTGTGTTTCTAGTATTTTTTTTTAACGCTTCATTTTTTTTTTACATTTCATACTATTTAGCCTGTACTGTTTTATGTAATTTTTTCTGTTGATTTTCTTCTATGATATAAAAATATTTTACAATTTCTACTTCTTAGTTCATTATCTTTAAATATCACTTATTATCTATACTAGATGAGAAACCAAATATTTATAATTCTCCCCATCTTCCTTCCTTCACTTCCACAACCTAACTGGTGTAGGTTTAATTATTCTTAGTTTGTCTATATTATTCTTAGTTCTCTAGACGTTGTTTTGTACTTCAACATATTATACTTAACCTTGTGCTTTGTCTACTTTAAACTGTATCTTTTGACCCCAACTCTGAAGAGGAGATGAGCATGTTTATACTATTCTCCTGCCTCCTCCTTTCTTTATTGCTTAATTTTTTTAGGTGTAATATTTGTATGTTGACCTGATTTATACTGTTAATATTCTCCACCCACAGTTACTGAGCCTTCATTCTATATTTAAACTTATTCAGTGCTCAGGATCGGTTTCACTATGGTTTCTCCATTCATGGTTTCACTGGTTGGGGTTTACCTTCAAGTAATTATTGTCCACATGCAGCATCCATGGGGACTGCATTACACAACTTTTGGAATATATGAGGGTTTATATCTTTGACCTTTCTAGCTTCATGATACCTTGGCCAAGTGTAAAATTATTGGACCACATTTTCTTTCTCTCAGAACTTTGTACATAGTCTACCACTGTCTTCTAGCACCGAGTGTGGCTGTAGGAAAACCTGAGGTCAACCTGATCATTTTTGATGCTCATAGTTGACTTGATGTTCTTGACCTGATGCTCACAAGAGTCTGGTAATGTAATCAGGGTAAGTCTGCATTGATCATTCAGTATCTTCCCTTTTTGGAATATCGTGTGGTCTTTTAATCTATAGATTTTTGTCCTGTCCTGTTTTATCTCAGGAATATTTTCTTCTCTTAGATCTTTGAAAAAAAGTTATTTCCACTTCAGATTTTCTATTGGTCTGCAAACACCAATTATGTGTATGTTGGATCTTTGCCTGTTCAGCAAATTTGTGATTTTCTATCTAATTCTATTTTAATAATCCCCATTTTCTTCTCTGTTTCATTTTGCTTCGTATTTTTCACATTCTTACAGATTGTCCTCAATGCCCTTACTCTTTTAAACAGGATTTCTTTGAAGTTTGAAAGAATTTGCTTGAAAAACTCCTTGTGCTCTATTTTGTTTTTAGTAGTCACTGCATTTTGGTGTCTATTTTTGAGTACCATATAAACTATGAAAGAAAAAAAAACACCTGAATGCTCTGCTATTTCATTTATTCTTTATAAAAGAATAAACTGCTCTCCATGTATATTTGGCATCTGTTAAATTTCAGCAGAAGTTTTAAATATTTATTTCATGAAAACTGGTCAAGTTATGCCAGTGATTCCTTTCTCTATACCACAGGATATAGAGAAATCTGCTCATTTAATATTAGTGAAAGAAGCAGTACCTTCTCTTTATCCTAAACGATTAAGCACTGATTGAAAGTGACCAATTTAACAGTGAAGGGTCTCATTTACTCTTCATAGATAACATGAAGAGAGGTAAGTCTCCTCATGCCATTGCTCTTATACATTATTTAATAGAACTTATAAAGCTCAATCATTTTGAAAACAGTTATATTTAATATTTATTCTTCTTGTGTATACTGTCCATTGAAATAAGATCTGCAAATTTTCTTAGAAGTGATTGGTTGTTTCTTTTTTTTTATTCTTAAAAATGAACATCCTCAAATAATACTTAAGTTCATTTATGTGGCATATTTCATGTGTAACTTTTGGTTTAAAGGTTGGTAATTGGACTATTTATTGGCCTGTTTTTTTATTATTAGAGTAATGAAACCAGTCAATAAATTCTTACTGAATGACCACTTTGTAGAATTATATTGTATCATGCAGCATAACTAAAATTGTTGTTTTCCAGAACATACCATCTCTATCCCTGAAAGGGGTCATCAGCTTATTTTTAAACAATTGATTGGTTGTGTGGTTGACCTGATTTAGTCAATAAGACAACAGAAAAGTCAAGCAATGACATCTGAATGAATCTGACACAAAATCTCCCCAGACTGTAGCTAGGTTCTGCTTTTTCTCGGATTGCTTACTTTTGGTTTGGATTAATTTTAGAACTAGGCATCTGTCCTTACTTGTTCCATCTTCCCCTTCCTTTCTCCCTCCTTTGCTTTTATCTGGTTTGCTGTATAATTCTAGATTGTGTTATGATGTTTTTGCATCAGTAAAATACATAAATAAATGCTCTAGTTCAATATGACTGATGAGTTAATTCTGCTAATTGAAAAATACTAACGTAGGTGTGTTTTTTATTCAGTGAGGTTATAATCTTTATCTGGTTCTTTCTCTGCTGAACTTCATGCCTGTCAGGTACATTTCATCAAGTTATTTCCAATGGGGAGCCAGCAGTCAGGTGGCCATATAACTCACTGGACTGCTGAATATATTCTGGCTTGAGTTTGGCCTGAAATCTGTGTGTGTGGGTTGATAGTGCCAAATTCTGGAGACATCTGTGTCCAATATGCATTCTGGTCAGTTTTAAGGTCTTTCTTGAGACGAGGATTTGGCTCAATGTTCCCAGGGTTAGAACAGGGACCCTGATGGAGTCAAACCCTCAGGGACATTCTATGAATGGCTCAGTTGTATTTAGCACCAGAAATGTCTTGGAATATGTAAAACAAACAAAACAAAACTCCAAGAGTGGCTGCTGCCAATGGGAGAAGGGTGGGACCTGTCTTAATAAAACCATATTTTTGGACATGACCAAATCATGTATATAGGCTGCAGATAGCCTCCCCAAATTGAGTCTCCATTTGCATTCCTTCTGAGCCATTTTGAAGCAGGTACTTATATAAATACCAGTAAAATCTGAACCATATATAGACATAGGAGTGGGACTGAAACCAAGCAATAGCATATGGTAATAGAAGCTTGCCTTTCTTTCATCTCTCTTTCCTTTGCTCCATCCTGTATCTATCCGTTTGTTCTCCTTTTTCTTCCCTTTTAAATAAGTCTATTTTCAATAAGTTGATAAATGAGTCAAAGTTATTTACAACAGACTATGAATTCAAACTGGTGTATTGTTGCTCTCCTTTTACACCATAAAATAAATTTGGACTTTGGCAAATAACATTTACTTGTTTTGTAAGAAAAGGGTCTCCTTTATACCTTCGGAAATCACTGGACTTTAGCAAGTCTGCCTCTGGCTGCCTGTGTGGTAGATGCTGCAGGGAAGGTATCCTTTCTACAATTAGATGCATAATACATGTTATATCAGAAAACATTTGTTGTATGTTCACTACGTAGCAAGTACTAGAACAAGTGTTTTGTGTAGATTATTTCATTTTAGCAACTGTATGAGATACAGGTACTGTTATTATCCCATTTTACAGATGAAGAAACTGAGACACAGAGAGCTTGGATAATTTGACCAAAGTTACACAGCTGGTAAGTACAGAGAAGAGATCGAACTTGGGCAGTCTAATAGGTGAACCCACACTCATAACTATCACCATTCCTTTCCCACCACAAACCCACCACATATGAACAATGGCCCTTAACCACTTCCTAGGAGGGAAGATGGAAATGTAAGAATGATAGAGTCTGAAGATTGGAGTGGAAATGACCTCAATGATTATCTAATCCAGCCCCTTTACGTTATACATGGGGTAAAAGAAGTTCAGGGACGCTCATCCATCTGTTCAGTTCCACCCAGCCTTCATAGGTGACTAGAATCTGTTTCTGCAAGTCTCTCTCTACTATAAGAGTTATAGGATGAAGGCTCATTAAAGATTCATGTTCCATAGATAAATTTCCCTGCAGTCTTTTATTTAATTTGGCCTAGTGCATCTAGGGAATTGACTAATGTCACTGTAAACACAGAAGGCTCAGGACTCCAATTATGGGAAAAAAGGAAATTATTATTGATGAGAAGTTGGAATAACTGAGCCCCACATTGCATAGTAACACCCCAATGTCTCCAACATCTTTATGTTAGCTCGATTTGTGATATTTTTTAAAAGCAAAGGCAACCTTGATGAAGATGCCGATTTCCTGGGTTGAGTTATAGAAGCAGTTAATTTCCTAGATGCCAGAACACAGCCACCAGGGTGAATGCTGCAGTTCAGCGGAGCCCTAGAGTCTTGCCTTTTCTCTGAGATCTCTCATATTGCAGAGATGTGGGTTTCCTTTTTTTTTTTTTTTTTCTCCCCAAAGTCTCTTATGATGGGCATTTTTAATTAGGACAGTACTGATGCACAAATGGTAGCTAATCCTGACAGCTTCCTTCTCAACACATGTTTTCCCTCTCATTCATCCATCTTACTTGTCAGCCTCCTTTTTCCTCTGTGACTATGTTTGAAATGCTGTCCCACACATCCTTCCATTAGAGAAAGGAAATTTGACACCTGGGGAGGCAATATTTCCTCTTACTCTCTAACTGTGCGGAGGGCATGCTGGCTATTTCTCAAAATAGCACAGTCAGCAGTATTGAGAACATTAGTGCTTTGTAGAGGAAACCAAGAAATTTTTTTTTTCTGATGAGATGCAAATTGTACATTCTATATCTCCCATCAATGAGAACATCGTTTTTTCTTGAATAGTTATGCCAACACCTTCAAATCAATTAAGGGGCTGTGGTGACCTTGCTGTGACATCCCATTAGCCCTTGCCTTTTGTTATGTTCTATTAGAAGCGTAAATAAAAAGTGATTTTGCCAGTCAGAGGTGGAATTTCAAATATCCTGGTGTTCCAAGACAGTCACAGGATCATGAATTTAGGGTACTCCGTTTGCTTTGTGGCTGTTTATCTTAACCAGGTGGTATCAGGTTAAATTTTGAGTTCTGTGAGGGCGGGGGCCAGATCTTTGTCATTACTGTGACACCGTGGTGCCTAGGGCAATGTCTTGCTCACAGTAGAATCACAGATTACAGATTGTTCGATTGTTTATTCATGTGTGCTCAAATATTTAATGAGCGGTTATGACACAGGGACCCTGTGCTTGGTGCCCTTCTAACTGAGAAGGGCTTTCTAACATAATTCTTAACATGGTGCCATTCGTTCAACAAAAAATTATGGAGCACTTGCTATTTGCCAGACATTGTGGTGTACAGAGGTTAAAAAGACATGGTTTCTGGTTTCAAGGAGATTCAACTCTAGTGGAAGAAGCTGAGTTGGAGAAATGTCCAGTGTTGTGTCAAAAGTTACACATGTCATTACTATCATAGGCACCAGACTTGGGTCTCCTTACTCAAATACTTAGTCCTCATTTGGGGCTTAGCATTATAGAAACATGGGACTAGGGGTCATTCCACTCATCTGGGATTCAAATTCTCCAACAACTGCTGTAATATATATTTGTCAAATTGAATATTCATGGTGTATCAGACAAGGGCTAGAGTGGTTCAATTTATGCTTATAAACATTTATCAGATGAATTGCTCTTAATTTTCTGCTTACTAAAGAGAATTGGACCTATTTTAATGTGGCTTAAGAATAGTAAAGATCTTAAATAATGGCAGAATCAGATGGTTTATGTGGTGTAACTTGAGAGCTATGAAAATGTCCTTGGAGTATAAAAAAATCTTACCAGTAAATCAGTGTGCCTAAAATCCTACCACTAATAGCTTGCTTTGGTTGTCAACTTGAGGAGGACAGGATTGAAGGTAAATCTTAGTGTAGGGGGAGTAGGTGGGGAAAAGATAGTAGAGAAAGGGTAGAAACTATCACATCTAGAACATAGTGGGCACTCAGTAATTATTGCCCATGTGGTTGAGTATTTTAAGTGTAAGTCAAGAGACAATCAAAGTGCCACAGAGGCACAAAAGAGGAAGCAATTCTTACTAGAGACAGAGGAAGGTCATGAAAAAGCGACACTTGGAACTCTAACGGATGGGTTGAATTTTAGTAGAAAAAAATTAAGGGGGAAGAGAATTTTAAAGAGAAGAAATGTCACAAGCAGTGGTTCTCAAAGTATGGTCCCTCTTGGGGTGTCCATGAACTTTTCAGGGGGTGCATGAGATCAAAACTCATTTCATGATAATACTAAGATGTTATTTGCCTTTTCCACTCTCATCCTTCCATGAGCACACATATACAGTTGAGTTTCTGGAGGCCACATGATGTGTGGTATAGTGAGAGATTGGATGCAGAAGCAAAGAGATTCTTCCTGTCCTTTATTAAACCAGATATGTTATCCCATACGTTTATATGTTAAAAACATGTAAAACAGCACTAATTTTCACTCAATATTTTTTTGGTTTGGAAAATATAGTTATTTTTAAGTAATATATATAATTTATATAACATATGACTTTACTGTTATTGTTCAATTAATTAACACTTTAGTATTTAAAAACTTTCTTGGTTTAACTTCTAACATGGTAAATACTGATCCTATAACCACTCAGTGTGAGAAAGAGGAGGATGGGGACTGAGCTTGAGAGGAGACCTGCCTGGGCAGGGAAGCACAGGAAGGTAAGTGGTGTTTACTGGCTTGTATCATTAAAAATGGGTGAAGGCGAGTGGGAGGTACAGGCTTCTAGCTGTGGAATGAATAAGTCATGGAAATAAGAGGAACCAGCATTAGGAATACAGTCAATGCTATTATAATAGTGTTGCAGGGTGACAGATGCTAACTACCCTTGTGGCGAGGGTAGCATAATGTATAGACTTGTGGAATCTCTATGTTGCACATCTGAAACTAATGTAACATTGTGTCTCAACTGTACTCGAATAAATTTTTTTTAAATGGGTAGGGTTCCATAAGCCCAATTTCCAGTTCCCATACTTACATATATCTGAAAGAGGGTGGGGTTGGAGAGATTGGCTGGTGGAAATCCTAGGCAACTTTTTCAGAGGAAGTTTGATTTTGTTGATTTAAACTTTTTGCTGGCAATTTCACCAGGTGCTTTCACTCTCCCAAAACTTGCAGGAGCAGGGGAGAATGATCATCTGAGGGCTGGGGCTGCGTTGGGGAGGCTGTGACTAGTGGTAGGGCGTAAAGCTTGTACTGACTGCCGGCTCGCTTGAAGTGGCCTTATGTTCTATCTTTAAATTCAAGTGAATTTTTTCGTTTTATTCTGCAATGTATATAAGCTTATTTTGGGATATAAAGATGTTTTACATTACTTACCATTAAGGAAAAAAATTATGCTTCAGAAAGAGTCCCCATGTTTATTGAGTACCCCCAGCACACTGCCACACCCCCCCTAGTGGTACCCTGATTTGAACAGCACTGATTTAACCCAATTATACCACCCCAGGAGGGGAAAAATTCAACTCTGTGTATGCTTTAGTTCTTTGCAGGAGAAACAATGAATCATAAAGATTAATCGTGTCTTTTCTTGTGAGTTTAATAAATAATATCAGTTTACAGGAAGGATGAAAAGTTGATATATGTAATTAATGCTGAGTGAAAAATGCTATAGTCAAAGATTTGTACAAAATGCTGTCTTTTAAAATATATGGAGGGGGTGCTTTTATTTTAAAATTCATGAAGACTTGAGTTTGAGCTCAGCAACATTTTCTGCAAAGGTAATTGAAGAAACCCTCCCCATGCAGTTACCTCCCTGCCCCCACCCCAAAAGAAAAGGGATAAGGAAGTTTGGCAAGTAAATTAGCTTTTTGAACAGTGTTAAGGGCCAGAAAAAGGAATTTAACTCGGATTGCAATTACAAGTAATTTTAAAAAATGTGCTTGAATGAGTTCCCGCTCATACAAAGGGGACGATGCACCAATATAAGAGAGAGGTCAGGTGGTCACTGTCTTGATCATGTGATTAATCTTGGCACTCCCAAACGCTGGACATGCTGACATGCATGCCTCCTGATAGGATGCAATATGAAGTAAGAAACATTGCCTATCAAGTACTCTCTGAAAACATGTTTAAGCTGAATCTCATCAAGCCTTTTGGCCTAACTTCTAGTTTCTAGGATATGCAGAGGCTGGAAGAACAAGTTAAACGACACCATAAGGGAATAAGCGGACAAATCTAGAATATGGAACATTCTGCAAGATAATTGAATCAGTTCTTTAAGACCTCAAAGCAAAATTTTCTTTTAAAAAGGTGTGTGTGTGTGTGTGTGTGTGTATGTGTGTGCAGGGGGTAGGTATGTGTTGGGAAGTGTTTCCAGAATTTTGATTACATACTGGTTAATAAAAATAAAAGGGCTTTAAATGTCATTTGGGGAAACTTGAATATGGTCTGGAAATGGGAGAAGAGTGGGGAATTATTGCTAGTTTGTTTAGGCTGGCTAGTGGTATTGGGGTTGTATGGGACATCCATCTTATTTTTAAGACATGTGTACTAAAATATTCAAGGGATAAAGTGTCATGACATCAGCCACTTACTTTCAAATGATTTAGCAATAAAACTAGAGGGATAAGGAAATGAAAGAGATCTTTCAAAAATGGCAAAAATATTAACAATTATTGAATTTAGGGAGTGTATATATGGTTGTTTATGGTACAATTTTCAACTTTTCTTCCTGAAAAGTCGGCAAAGTTTTGTTGTGGGGAAAACATTGATATGCATAGTCATTTATTCAAACCTTCACAGACTATAATTTGCACACCTATCCCATGTTAAGTACTGTGTTAAATGTTAGGCAGGTAATGGTGACAACAACAATTCAGACCTCCTCGCTCTCATGGAATTTCAGTTTGGGCAAGAACACTATTAAACAGTGAGACATGCAAATAAATGAATACTCATGTATTGCAATATGCTGCAAAGACAAACAAAAGTCAAATGTCATGAGAGAAAGTGATAGGGGAGCGTAATTTGGATGAGAGTAGGGTGAATGGCTGCTAAGGCCTTTCTGGGGAAGGGATGCCTTTCAAAGAGACTCCATGGGATCCTTTGGCTTTTTGCAACCTCTCTGACCCACAGGCTCTTGTGTCTTCACGCTGTTCCTTCAGCACTTCCTCGTATAGCCTTGTAGCATTTCACTCCCTGTGCATTCAAGCCTGGCATCTCAAATAGATGGTAAGCTTTTTGAGGACAGGTCTTTTGATTTATTCACCTCCACATTCCTCAGAACGTCATGTGACACAGGAGTTCAAAGTTTATTTAAAAACTAATATTTGTGCAGCTCTTCATATCTTTGAAAGTCCTTTCCTACGTATGACCTCGTTTGATGTGACCTTGAAAATAGCCCTGTGATGGTTAATTTTATGGGTCAACTTGACTATGTCATGATGTCCAGGGCGCCTGGGTGGCTCAGATGGTTAAGCATCTGCCTTCGGCTCAGGTCATGATCTCAGGGTCCTGGGATCGAGTCCCGCATCGGGTTCCCTGCTCAGTGCAGAGCCTGCTTCTCCCTCTCCCTCTGCCACTCCCTCTGCTTGTGCTCTTCTGTCTATCTCTCTGTCAAATAAATAAATAAAATCTTTAAAAAAAAAAAAATAGCCCTGTGATGGTTAATTTTATGGGTCAACTTGACTATGTCATGATGTCCAGTTGTTTGGTCAAACACTAGTCTAGACGTTGCTGTGAAGGTGTTTGTGGATATGATTAATTTACAATCAGTTGACTTGAAGTAAAGCAGGTTACTCTTTGCAACCAGGGTGGGCCTCTTCTAATCAATTGAAGACCTTAAAAGCAATAGCTGAGGCTCCCCAGTGAAGAAGAAATTTTGCCTCAAGATTGCAACATAGAAATCCTGTCTGAGTTTCCAGACTGCCCCTGTGGAATTTTGAGTCAAGCCTGCAACATCAATTCTTCCCTGGATTTCCAGACTGCCGGCATGCCCTACAGATTTTGGATTTACTAATCCCCACACTTGTGTGAGCCAATTCCTTAAATCTGTGAATATGTGTCTGGGTGTGTGTATATTAGTTCTATTTTTCTGGAAAACACTGACAAATACAAGCCCTGGGAGACAAGAAGGACAGTTACTATTCCCACTTTACAGATGGCTAAAGAGAGGCACAGTAAGCTTAGGCCATTAACTTAAGGCCCCACGCTGAGTTTCTGAGACTGGAAGGAAGCAGTCATTGACCTTTTAACTCCCAGCTTTTAAAATGGAAGCTATTGCTTGATATAACATCTATCCAGTAGCCAAGAGCTCAACCATCTGGAAGGGACATTTGAACAACATTTCCTCTCTCTGGCACGGTATTGAGTCTGGACGCTAAGCCAGGTGACACCGATGGGCTTTGAAGATCCACATACATATTTAACAACACTGTTTCCATGGGCTTGCTTCAGAGGAGGTATAAGCCTTCACCCGAACAAAACAATCACCTCACTGTAAATGTGTACGGGGACATCAAACCATCAGCAAGCTGAAAGATTTTTATCCTTTGCAGTCAGTAATGAAAGCCTGGAAAGGATTTCTCTTGAGATATTCCGGTTTTGATGGATTTTCTTTGTTTACAATGAACCTGGGACTTAAATATTGCAGCCTATCCTTGCCTGACTGAAATAACTGACCCACAATATCTGGAACAATAACCTGGGTATTATTTGAAGCACACTGGCCCGAACCTTGACTCTGTTCACACTGGGTGTAAAATTAAATGCAGAACAATTACAAGCTGGTGACTCCCTACCCAGTGGGTTTTGGAATCTCACAGCATTGGAGGGGGAGGGGGAGTACTCCACGTGCTTGGGTGGGAAAGCCCGCTGTCAGTGGTTTAGGGGAAGACATGATCTTCTTACCATGAGTGAGTTTCTCTTTGATGCCTGGACTGAGCTGTCCCCTCCTGCCAAGAGTAGAGTTAGACCCCACAACCTGAGGGTAGGTTTAGGCATAATGGTGTCACTTCTCTGCTCATATATCAAAAAATCATGGGAGTCTGAAATTCACTGTAGAGGCTGCTACCTACAAGGGAGCTAAGGTGCCACGAATAGCAAAGCTTATGTGGTCTTGTACAAGCTCCGTTATCGTCTATGCCTCATTTTGCTCATCTGTGAAATGGGAATAATACTTGCTTTGCAGGATTGATAAGAAGATTAAAGGACATTTAAAATTAGTCAGTGCCCATTTCTGAATATCAAGCTTGGGCTAGCACTGGGTCAATCATTGGGCATTCCTTATCTTGCTTAAATGTCACAAGTATTCCACGAAGGGGGGGGGTACAGTTATTGGTGCTGTTTTAAAATGAGGGAATTGCACTCAGCAGGTTAAACACCTTTCCCGTTGTCACTTAGTGAGTTAACAGCAGACAGGACCCTACCCTCAATCAATGACTCAGGAGAAGCTTGCCAACCACTGGGTGCTCAGGGCAGGTTGGTTTTCTCCTCCTTAATGCTGCTCTTCACCCCTTTCCTTTTTTGCTTCTCTTAGGGTCAGGGTCTCAAATGGAATTCCGACCAGAAAGAGCAGAAGGGATACAGTGTTTCTGCTCCATTTAATGGGCTCTCCTTGAGGCTGGACTGAAAGCAGCTGAGGATCCTTCCATGTAGAAACAAGGGGAAGATGGGTTTAATGAAAAGAGAAATAAAATCATTTGATTCTGTGAGTGCTGCTGTTATTCTGTATTCCTAAGAAATTATAAGCTGCTGGAAGTAAGGCAGTTCTCTTGCAGTAGACTCCTGGGTTTTATGTTAAACAAATGATTTCTGATGAGGAAATTTGTAGTTTCCTCCGACGATAATCTGCCCTGTTCATTGCTTGTATCATTGTCAAACTCAGCTTGTAGGGCTTTGTGAGTTCTCATGAAAAGCTTTCTTTTCAGGCAGTGAGAAAGTTTAAGGTCAGAAGAAGGACACAGTGCTGAGAAAGTAAAAGCTCACTGGATTTGTTGAGTGATGAGACCCTCTCTGGCTCATAGAAAAATAGCCTTTTCTTCCTGTCAAACTTAAAATTTATCAAGACAAGTGGAAAACACAGGAAAAATTATTCCAAAAGCACTACGCTTTCAGGCTTCCCATTCCATTGAAGATGAAATCGGCAGCCAACGGGGTAGGAGGAAAGGAGTCACCCAGAATATATAGGAGATTGGACCAGAATGTACACTGAAGGCAAAAGGCATTGTTGTCATCCTTGTTAAATCCGCTGTGTTGAAGAGGTTGTGCTGAAGATTTCAGCCAATAAATAGTAAATGTCTACATAATGAGTGGTAAGCCCGGCTCTGTATCCAGGCATCCATATGCCGAGTAACAGTCTCCCAAGGGCATGGCTGGCTAATTGTCTGGAGCCTGGATGAAGAGAGAAAGGATTATATTACATGCTCCGGCATATTACATTAAGCTGAGTCCTGATTCAGGGCCCATATTTTTTGTTCAGTGATGCTTGTTGCCTTAGATCTCTCCCTGGTGAGGTTTATCTCCTTGAGGAAACATGGTGATAACTCTAAAGATCAGTCTATAGACTACAAATCAAAACACTGGAGCACTTTATCTGGAGAGAGATTCCTTCTAGAAAGAGGAGCTCTGGACTGAGAGTCATTTATGCTCTACTCTAGAGCTAGCATTGCCACTGAGCAGGTGTTCAACTCACGGCAAATCATTTGTACTCACAAAAATACCACTTTCTAATCTACAAACTGAGAGAAAATGAAGGGTTTCTTCAAATTATAACCAACTGGAAAACCCAATATATACACTAGATAAATTCAGAGAGGTTCTGGGTGAATAATACCTGAGGGACCAAGGACCCATCATTTACCTCATCCTTTACTCCTTCCCACCATCCCTTCAACAAGTGGCTTCACCAAATCTTTGGGCATCCATAGTTTCCAGAGTAGCTTCCCATGCCATTCCTCCCAGAGATCACATAGCAGAAATGTCAGACTTCTATTACTGTGGTTTTAGACTTTCATGCATTCTCTTAAAATTTCAGTAGGAGAAACACCCTGCAGGTTATTTTTACAAGGAAGTTAGAAACATACAAGAGGATGTCTGTGTTCTACAATGTCCAGGCCTTAAAAAATTGAAGTACCTCTCTTTTGTGTGGAAATCTGTATTGATTTTCGTTCAAATTAAACTACACTGATGTTATGTTATTGTGTGCGTCATGGTCTTGTGCATTATTGGTTAGAAAAATTCACCATGTTGGTCAGTTTCAAAAGGGACAGTGTGTGATGGCAAAGGCTTATCTGGTAGATGTTTTGTCCTGAGACAAGGAAAGAAGCAGTGGGAAAATAATAAAAGCAGAGGTTTGTGGAAGGGGCTGTGTATCTGGTTCTTGAGTTAGGGCTCTCACTAGACCAAACTGTCAGGTGAAAAAACAGGGAACAGAGAGATGGACACATTTGAACTATTGGTTTTTTAATTTAAACAATGTGTCCACGTTATGAATAGATTTTATAGAATCATAAAGTATTGAAATTTTAGAGCTAGAAGGGATCAAAATGATTTTTCTCCCAAGAGTGGCTTTAGTTTTTGAGAGGAGAGCTTTTTCTTTTTCTTTTAATGAATGTTCATCCATAAGCAAAGGATTTTGATCTTTTGAATAGCCACTTAGGGAATGTTCTTCTTTGCAATGTACATGAGATTTTTAGAATGACTGGCAAAGCCTTTCTGGGAAAGAGAATGTTATAGTACATTGGGGTAAATTGAGAAATTGAAGTAATTACCCCTAAATTCATCAAGATAATTTCATTAATGCTGGTCATTATCAACAACTGTTTTTGAGGTCACTAAAACAGTCCTCAATTGAACTGGAGTTACTTATGTACTTTAGTGATGATGGTATTTTTATTACCTTTTTATCTGAAAAACAGAATGCAATCAATTAAGCCACATGTCTGGGGGAAAAAAGGTCACATTTTAGCAATTATTTTACCATAAAGAAGTGTTACATATAGAATCACTGTCAATTACTAGAAATAATTACATATTTTCTTGGGTAATTTCTTGGTAATTAAAGTGTCACTGAAGCATAAGATGCTTTGTTAAGGAAAAGATTAAAAAAAAAACCCTTCACATGAGTTTATCATATTTTGTTGAAATGTGGTTCAATGTTTATTATCATAATTTCTGATTGTTATTGCATAACCTTGAATGGTATTAATGCACAAATCATGAATGTGAGCCAAATGATAGCTCACGAAGTACAAAATACAGCACTTGAGGTGGTGCAATAGCAATCAAAATTATGATAATAAACATTAAACCATGTTTCAACAAAGAATGAACAAAAACATTCTTAAAATATTTTTTCCCTTGGTTTTGAAAGAATCCATGACATTAATTACAAAAGGAATACTGAAAAGGAAAAAAGACCCCAAATATTGTACTAATTTGTTTCCAAACATTCTATATTGAATAGCATAAACATACAAAACAGTAAACAGAGTTTTTATGAATAAAGAGATTTTCAAAATGAGACTTCTTGAGTCAATTTATCACATCTGGTGTGTTATATAAAAGACAACACACTATTTTCTGTTTTGAACCTAATAATATTAACCCACCCTTAGCTAGGCAAGGTTTTTTCCTGTTACTTTAGAAGGAGGAGATGGACTTAAATGGACTTACTTTTTCATTTCCCATCCTTCTTGTGACCAGTAAAGATGTGAAAGGAAAGAGTAAATGGTCAATATGCCTTTCTTGTTTCCAGACTCAGCAATCTTTCCTGGGAGGAGAGGGAGCAACCCAGGAAACCTCATAGGAACACAGGCAAGTTAACTGGGATGCTCAAGGAGTCAGAACCCAAAAAGATAGGATAGAAGATCCATTTCAAAGATGGAAAAATTAGGAGTTGGTGCAATGCTCTTTTATGGCTGATTCTTTCCAGCTTGCAAGGGTGGATTTTGTGCATTTTTCTCCAACTTTACTTTCCCATGAAACTTGGAACAAGTCCCACATATTGGAAGCTTGAAATTGGCCATGGTAGGAGATTTACACCATGCACATTGGCAAACACTACCCATCAGGGCACTTTTTTTTCAGAGAGTCATTTTTCTAACATAAAACTGATGGGAAGAGAAATAGATCATGGATTTCAAAGTCATATCAGTCAAAAGAGGCACTACTAGAGAGGTCAAGTAGGTAATGTGAAGAAGAGGCAAGGATTTATGTTTATTCACCTTGTTAAAAATGACCTCTGATATGATCTATAAGTCTGAATAAATTGGGAGAGTCTGGTCCAGTGATTTTGATTTGACTCTTTACCATTCACATAAGTCTCCCAATAATCATATAACTTTATTCCCTCCCCGCCAACACACTCCCATTGATCTTTTCTTCAAAAACCCAACAGACATGGATGTTCTAGTAGGCACTTTGTAGGGCAGGACTTGTGCTTATTGTGACGTGACAGTCCTTTGATTTTCCAAAGAATCATCACCAGTTAGTGAAAGCTTATGCACTGTGTGATAGAGAAGGCACCTCATGGTCCGGTCCTCTGGGCTCTCTTTGCATTTCCACCTCAAGTTCTCCACCACACTAGTATCTTGGTCTGATCGGACTCCTCTCTTACCCTCTTGTGCATGTTGATTTTGTGCATATCTAGGTGCCTTTGCCAAGAGTACCCTTTTTCTTCAGCACCTAGGTGCTCCTCCAACACTTGGCTAGAATCACACCTTCTCAAAACAAGCCTTTCCTCACAGTAGATTATCTTGTCCACAGTCCTCACTGGTCTATGTGTCACACTACCAAGCACAGGGGTCCTTTATTTCGTGGTTATTCACTACTAAGTTTTGAACAACTTGGAAAGTGCAGTTTCGAGTGTGTCTACGTCCTACATAGCCAAAAGTTCTGATGAACCTTGGAACAAATCTGGGGAGTCATTGTTTTCATAAGTGGAGGAATGAGGGGAAAGTGAAGAAAAAAGGACATCTATCCAGAGTCAGGTTGTACTTGAAGTTCTTAGAACTCATTAACTTGGGATTAATTTTTTGTGCCTGGATATGTTGACATTACTGCTTTTTGCTAGAGAGAGCCTGGTCTAAGACCATGTACAAATTTTCTGGTTTATAGCCAAGAACTGAGTCTCAGAGAGCCAGACTGACTTTCTGTCTAATTGTCAAGGGATGCAAGTCGAACTGGACCAGCTGGGAGAAAGCGTTTAGAACTTTTTGGTATATTTGCAATCGTACTTCTTTATTTTCAAACCTTCCTGTTTTTCATCTTCTAATGACCACGTTATGATTTATTAATAAACATTTGCATTTTCAAAGTGTGGCTATTTAAATAGGACTTTCATCGAGATGTCATTTTTATAAAATTGGCTTTCTTTTTGTTGAAAATATTTTTTTCTTGAGCAGTTAACTGATATTTGTTTTTGTTATTGTTAATCCAACTTTTAAATAAAAGGATCTAATTCCAAACAGAGAGTTTTAGGTCTACTGAAGGGTTTGAAGTTGCTGGGCCCACATCTGAACATCTAATCCCTTCACTCCCATCTCCTTGTGTTGTCAAACTTTTCTGAAAGCCGATTGGTGTCCCAGGATAAAAGTCTTGTTTTCATTTTGCTGGGGGACAGCATTGTTTTAAACATTTTTGGCTCCTCACTTTGCTCAAATGTGTTTCTCTTGGCAGGGATTCTAACTTGCCTATATTCACTTTGGTGTGGGTGTGACCTCAGTTTCCCTTCAGCCCATAGTTTGCATGGCCATGCCAGTCTGGAGAGCCAAACTCTCTCTTCTGACTGAAGATCATAAAACGGCAAAGACAAGTGCTCAAGGCGCTTTCCTGAGATGATGATTTAAATTATCATGCTCTCCTGGGGTCCTTGAGAAATAGGCCACTCTCTGATCATTTCTGAGCACTTGCCAGCATGCCTGAAATATGAGGAGAGGGAGAAGATGTGTCTGCTTTTCTAATTAGTTTTTTCCTCCAGTAAGTCATATCCCCTTCCTTTTAAGTGACAGAAAACATTAGAGTTCTTAAGAGATGTCTATTTTCCACTGGGGTTTACATCATCATTTTATCTAATTATTTCCCAATTACGAATAATAATTAAACCAAATGGTGATGCAAACTGGAGCAGGAACAATATATCTTTTTAGGAGAGCTCCCCAAAGGACTTACAGAACACAAGGGTTGAAAATTCTTTTTTCCATCTTAGTGGTCAGTCTTGAAGGATACAAAAGTTACAAGTCTTGATTTTTGAAACATCTAATGAGAGACAACCCTGATGAGTTCAGTCAACTGTTTTTGACAGCTCAATACTGTTTTTGTAGTTGCAATAAATATAGGTATGCTACAGAAATAAACCTTTATTAACTGAAGTCACTATGAATGGGAAATATCCAAGGATGATCCTTAATGTAGTGTCAGAAGATTTGAATTTAGAGAGAAAACATGTCTGAGTTTGCCAGAAATAGTCCTGGTTCATGCCTCTTGTCTTGGCTTTATCATGGATGGTGCCCTTTTTCACTGTCTAAAGGGTCCTCCTTCCAATTCTTTTACAACTTGTTTGGGTAGACAAACACAATGAGATTAGACTCAAGACACTCTTTATTAATATCTCAATCAAGATTCTAAGTCTTAAATCAAGTTGTCTGTGATATTTTGCAACCTCAAACATCTTCGTTAAGATCAAGTAAGAAACTAATGAATAAAAATATACAGTTTTCATGATAGCCCAAAATGTGGAAGCTAAATTTGTAAAGCTTCTAGAAGAAAGAAGAAAATATCTTTAAGACCTTATATAGGCAAAGATTTTTTAAGTGAGACTTCATAAAAATTAAAAAAAATTCTGCTCTTCAAAGACACTATTAAAAATGTGAAAAGCCACAAGTAGGGAGAAAACACTCATAACACATCTATCTAACAAAGGACTGTTATTTAGAATATAAAGAACCCCTAGAAACCAATGATAAAAAGACAAATCACCCAATTTTTAAAAAAGATTTTATTTATTTATTTGTCAGAGGGAGAGAAAGAGAGAGAGCGAGAGAGCAAGAGAGCACAAGCAAGGGGAGTGGCAGGCAGAGGGAGAAGCAGGCTCCCTGCTGAGCACGGGGCCCGATGTGGGACTCTATCCCAGGACCCTGGGATCATGATCTGAGCCGAAGGCAGACGCCCAACCAACTGAGCCACCCAGGCATCCCACAAGTCACCCAATTAAAAAAAAAAGGGCAAACACTTGTACAAGCACTCCTATAAAATATATCAGAATGCAAATATGCATTTAAACAGGTATTTAACATCAAGGAAGTGCAAATTAAAGTCATGATGAGATATTTTGAACCCACTGCAATTATTAAAAGTTAAAATACTGTTGCCACCAAATGTTAGTGAAACTCATACTTAGATGGTAGGAATATAAAATGGTAGAACCAACTGGGGAAATTGATGGACAGTTTACCGTAAAGGTAAACATGCAGGTACCCTATAACCTAGCAGTTCCATTCCTAAGTATTTATCCAAGAAACATAAAAACAGATGACCACAGAAGGGCTTAGACACAAATATTGATAGCAGCTTTATTCATAATAATTCCAAACTGGAAACAGCTCCATAGAACAGATACACAAATTGTGAAAATGTCATACAATGGAAACCTAGGCAGCAATGGGAAAAATTAGCTTCAGTTGTGTATAACAACATGGATGAGGCTCATAGGTGTTATGTTGTGAGAAAAGAAGCCAGATACAGAAAGGTCCATACTATGTGATTTGATTTATATGAAGCTCTAAAATAGGTGACAGAAATCAGATGAGTGGTTGTCAGGGGCAGGTCTATGTGTGTGGGAAGGGGCTAATGAACAGAGAATGGAATGAAGGAACTCTTTGGGTAAAGGAAATGCTTACTAGCTTTATCTGGATAGTATATACATGTGTATACATATATTAAAAAAAAACTCCTTGAATGTACACTGGAGGTGTATACATTTCCTTTATGCAAATTACACCTCAAGGCAATGCTGTAAAAATAAGTTACACTGCTTTACAGTTTATTGAGCACATTCTCACACAACACTGTTTTCCAAATATTCCTAAGCATCACAATGCTTTCTTTAAACAAAATTCCACTTTCCATGGAATTCCAATATATAAGTAGATGAAAGCAGAGTTGCTGAAGTTGAAATGAAGAGCAGTTTCTCAAGTCACATATGACTGCCATTCACAGAACTTGTGACTTGCTTTAGGTTACATGTTTAATAAATAATAAAACCCTGCAAGTCATGACTTGTGACCCATGATCTGTACCTTTCCCCACTGGATGTCTGTGAGGTCTAAAGCAGTGTTCCAAACATTGTGAGGGTTATAAAGTAACATAAAAGACACTCCCAATTGCCAATAAGTTTACAGCTCATTTGGAGAGAAGAGATATATATGCATACCTTGACTGAACAGAGAGGCATGGCGGGGAGGCACCCAGTATTCTTTGCAAACCTCATCTGGTTGGAGGCATCACGTCTGATGGATGAGAAGCAGCTATAGGTGAGGAGCTACCACTCATCAGCACACAGGTGACCCTTTGCAGTCATTTTAGTAACTCCAACAACCAGGTAGGTGCTGTCTTTTGCTCTCCTAATGGTTGATATTTGTGGATTCTTAGTAGGAGCTGGGAATGGGAAGGAGTTGGTCAAGGTTGCCCTAAATGCCTTCTTACTGTCTAGTTTGGGTGAATCATCTACACAAAGCATTAAGTGTTTATTTACATGTGGTCATCAGTCTCTACTGCTGAAAACCCCCTTATTTCCCCAATTTATATTAGGGCCATGTCAAAAACACTGACTTGGATGTTTTCAGAATAGTGAATACTGAGGTTTCCTGTCTCATAAAGGTCTTACTCATTCGTCTCTGCATTTCCCATCCCATAGCAGCTGGTTTTATTCATTTATTTATTTTAAAGTTCAATTTGTGATGCAGTTGGAAGACTGTCAGCAAGGGAGAGTCAAATGGAAAGTTTATTTTTTTTCCCCAGTGGGTAAAAGCTGGAAGAGTTGGGGACTGCTGGTAGGGGGCTCATTGGATTTATTTGGTTTATTTTTTTCTAGAACTCCTTCCCTCTGAGAGAACAAAGTTCTTCTTTTCTCTTTAAGTGCAAAGCCCAAAGTAGAAAAATTAAAAATTTGATTTAAGTTTTTTTTTTTTTTTAATGTGGAGCAGATGAAAGAAAACAGTGATGCTGTCTCCAAATTTTCTTTAATTTAAATGGAAGAGGGATTGGAACTCCCATGAGAGGACTGATTATTTAGATTCATATGTATTTTTTGATATATCACTGGGGATACATTGATTTTGATTGATAAAATACAGAATCAGGAGCTCAACAAATGCACATGAGATTGGGCCATGGAAAGAATGAGAAGCTGAAACCAGTCACAGCCCCACAAACAGAGTGAGGATGGCTCATGAAGCCATAAGAAAATCCCCTGCCCCTACTATTACCCTTATTGGCCCTCTGTGGGCTTTAAATCTCCTCATTTGATATATATCGTTACTTGTGTATGAATTATGCAAAACCAAAAAGAAACAATAAAACCCAAAACCAGAAAACATACAAATGAAAAACAATTCCATGGTTGAAAAAAATTGGGGAAAACTGATGTCTTCATTGCATTTCCTAGTATCTGTAATGTTCTCAGATAAATTATGAATCTCCAAGAAAAAGAGCTGTAACACAGCCAATTGAGGACATCTAAACTTGGCTAAAAGAGGGATGTTACCCATTTATGCTTTACCAGCACCTTAAGAGGCTGATCTTCACTGAAACATAATTGAGGAAACACTCAAAAAGAAGAAAGCATTGATTAAGGCATTGAAAAGTGCTGGTTAAAATGCAGATCAGAACAGGGAGGTGATAATATCTGAGGCCATTATTAGCCAACCTAACTCCTCAGTTCAAATTAGTTTATTAAATTAACTGCAAGTGCCTTGCAAAACTCCAGGGTGGCGGTTGGCCTGAAATAAAATATATTAGGGGCCAGAGACTTTCACTGAGTTACTTGGGAGGCCTAGAAGAGATGGTGGATTGATGAAAGAGGACATTTCTGACTTTTCAATATTTACTCTCTCAGCTTCAATCTACGTAGCAAATGCCAGCCTAGCACCAAATAAGAGACACGTTCAATCGATTTGCTCAAACACAAGAAGAATCATACAAGCCAGATTCTAACCTTTCCATATTAATTTAAAGCATACAATCAAATATATGACCGCCAGCAATATGTGAAGGTGTCTCAAGTTTTCTCAGCATGCCGATGTTTTTTGATGTATGGAGAACCGACATGAACTCTCTAGGTTTAGCTGGTTTTTGGTGACGCTACCAGGACACCAAACCTATCATTTCTTTGCACATGGTTAAGTGATATTTCCCAGTCTGTTCATCCACTAAATGAATCTATATGATTGAGTCCTGGCCAGTGCACTGTGGGCGGAAGGGATAAACTCCACCTCCAGTTCCAGGGTATGTCAAAGTTCTCTGTGGTCCACCATTTTCTCGACTCTCCATTGCCACGTGGGCAGCAAGAGGGCAGAGTCACATGACTGAAGCAGCCTGAGTCACTATTTGGAGAGTCACACAAACATTCATACTGGACTTTGTGTAGGTCAGAAATAAATTTTTATTTTGTTAAGCCACTGGGATTTTGTTTCTGTTTTTGTTCTGGCAGTTCATGTTAATTACCTTGACCAGCACAAATTCAGAGAATCAGAGCATGTTTGATTGTGGAAGGTAAATTTAGAGTAAGTTACTGGTTGTAATCCTTTCTTTACATATTGAGTGTAACAGGATGCACCTTGTCTTACTCCTGCCTTGTCCCATGGAAACTGCTCTAAAATCAGATTACAGAAGATTAGCTCTAAAGTGTTCCAGCTTTCTAATATCTCCCACTGGGATCCTACTCTTCTTTCCATCTGCTGCATGGAAAGTGACCACCCTAAACTCAAGGGCTCGAATTCCACTATGGTGTGTTTTGGGTCATATATAGCATATGTGGCTGTGGGAGTCAGTTTCCCTAGCAATGAAGTGTAGAACCGCCCCTCAGAGGATGCAGCCTGAGAAGAACCCAGCCAGAATCTGCTGACCCAGTGGCCTTCCACATATTTACACACATTGGCCCTTAGCCCAGCCCCGCACAGCTGGCCGTAACAGTCCTCAATGCTTTAGGAACCTCTCCCAAGAGAATTTCATGAAAGTAGGAGCTGGTAGGAAAACAAAGATGAAATTAATGTAAACCTTGCTTTGGAATTAAATGAATTCTCAGGAACAGGAACTTTGCCAGGCACGATATGATCCTGTCTTCTAACAATCAGAATGAAGAGGTTGGGGAGTATTTATGTGCATGTTTACATCTGGTGAAAGTCTCATTTGATAAGAATATATGCATTTATTTGATTCTCTGTGTGAATGGCTCCTTTTGGGGAGTAAATACTCTAGTTCCTACCCAGAGGAACTCATAAATCCACATGTCTCTTTTTATAGCCAATGGCAAATTTCAATTGACAAGTCAGCTATTTTAAAGTGAGTAAGATAGAACCCTATAAAAAGGGATAGATCTAGGTTTTGTGAGCCTGGAAGCTTATACAATTTGGGGGGCCTTTTTAAAACAATGAATACAAAATTAGATATGAAAATAAATATTTATATAGAATGAAAACTGAAATCACAGCGAGTCACAAATTTTAAAAGTTGACTGCCATAAATATCACAAAATCCAGAAACATTGCAGATCTATTAGTAGACTAACAGACCTCTAGAATACATTTTCCTACATTTTTGGTTGCATACTTTTTGGCCATTGTATTATTATCTTGTGATAATGATTTTATAACATTTCCTGTAGAGAAAATGGAAAGATAATCCAGTTTCTCCTTTGGCATGTTTAGTATTAATTATTTAGAAGCTTCCTTGGTCTCACACTTTGTTACTGCTAATTTTATATGTTATTAAGATTATTGTTAAATTTAAGGAAATTTCTATATATTCCCTTCATATATGAACTGTAAGGATTGAAAATTTTTTCCACAGACTAACTTCTGGCTCCCTACTTTCAAACTTTGTTTCTTGCCCCTACCTACTACCTACATTTTTCTGGTGTAAGTGTCCCATCATGACACACCTCTGACCCTGCACCTTTGTGTCATGATGCTGGGTGACTTGGCACAGTGGGTAGTAGGAGTATTTCCTGGAAGCCATTACTGCATTGGGATGGCTAGCAATAATTTAACACACATGGAAATAATGACAAGTCAATAAATGTATTTCCACTAAACTATCTAAATACTTCATCTAAATCAACATCCACTTAACTACATATTAAAAATGCCTGTGACCAGTATTTACCCTTAGACTCCAGTGAGCAAAGCCTCTACCCTGGGTGTATGTCCCGACGGGCCATGTACTTTGGAGGGCCTTCCTCAAATTTGTCTAAGTTTGTCTCTGGTTCCTGAAAGTGGCTGGGACTGGTAGTATCATCTGCATCCTGGGCATCCAGGGGCAGGATCCAGGGGCATCCTGACGCTGGATCTCAGCCTGCATGGGTCCTGGTCCTCATTTCAATCCTTGAGATGCTCTGTGACCATCTCCTCATGTACAGGGTTGATGAGATTCTCCAAAGATCTGTGGGATGCAGTTTTAGAGTGGCTTGGTAGGTGGGCTGCACTCACTAGCCAGTGGGGCATTTGTTTTATAGCATCTTGTGATGTGGGCCATCAGAAGAATAACAGACTGATTTAAGGTGAATATCACTCACATCTGACACAGGATCAGTTTGGAGCTCTGAGCTACTGATGGTCCACTGTTAACCATGGGGCTTGAGCTCTGGGTATAGGCCTATGTATTGGCCCTCACCAGCCATGCTCTCACTGCTCTGACTTTATCTCACATACACCCATGGATTTTACAATATATTTTAACGAAAGTGTTTATATAGACAGGGGCCCCACAAAAATATTTGCCTGGGGCGCTGCATATCCTATGGATAGCCCTTCCTGTGGCCATTCTAGCATAATCTGACAAAAGAAAAATGTGAAAGAGGGAAAGTTTGGTGGGAAAAGTCTAAACTGATTGAGGTAAATTGTCTTTTTTTGGTCAATTTTACAATTGACCAAAGCCTTGGGTGGGGCCTATGCTAGTGAGGGGCCCTGAAGCTTCACTGTAAATCTACCTTTGCTAATTAACTTGATTCTGCAACATAGTGGTATTCTTGTAGATTATTAATGATGCTTCATCAAGACAATAGGTTTAGGGTCTACTTAAAACTAAAATCATTTTAAGAACTTTTGTTTTTGCATAATCCTCTCTGCTGCATCCTACTCCAAACCCTGCAGAGAATGGCTTTTTTTTCCCCCCACACAATTGACCCTAATAGCAAATACAGTAGAATTTGATTAATTCATCTCATATGTCCATAATTAACGTAAAAGGGCCAACAATCTCTCAACTCTCTTCGCAGAAAAGATCTAATAATGAAGTTCAAGTGCAGTTTAATATGACCTAATTTTAAGAAACATAATAGCTGGAGAATTACTTTGAAAAGTTAGAAGTGCTATGCAAATGTAAAGTATCCTCATTATTATTGCTATTATTAGTTGGGGTATCTATAAACTAACATTCAGTTGTTTGCTCTATGGCCAAAATAAAAAATAAAATAGTCTCTCGATATCTATATCTTTGGGCTCCTTGAGGGATCATCTTGGTCTTGTTAACTATGGTGTCCTTGTCACTTAGCCCTGTGCCTGGTATTTAGTAGGAGGATTTATTGAATGAGTGAATGAATAATCTCCAATTGTATGTTTAGGTTATTTCCATTTTTTCAAATTTTATGCTATAAATGAACAGTTCTTTAAATACTAAATGTTATTCAGATCTAAGTATATTTTAAAGATAAATTTCCAGAGGTCAAATTTCTAGGCTGTAGGCTTTACATATTTTTAAAGATCTTGATACACATTGCTAAACTGCCTTCCAGAAATGTTCATTCATTAAACAAATATTTATTTATTAAGTGCTGATTAAGCATCAGCCACTGCTCTAAGCCCTGGAGATACAGCGATGAATACAACATCTAGTCCTCATGGAGCTTATATTTTAATCAGGAAGATAGAAGCTAGGGTGCCTGGGTGGCTCAGTTGGTTAAGCGACTGCCTTCAGCTCAGGTCATGATCCTGGAGTCCCAGGATGGAGTCCCGCATCGGGCTTCCTGCTCAGCGTGGGGGCCTGCTTCTCCCTCTGACACTCCCCCCTCTCATGTTCTCTGTCTCATTCTTTCTCTCTCAAATAAATAAATAAAATCTTAAAAAAAAGGAAGATAGAAGATAAACAATAACCAAATAACCAAATAAATACTAGTGTAATTTCATGTAGTGATGAGTGTTATAAATAAAAATAAAGGAGACAAGGGAGTCTGGTAAGTTTGTATTACCGTTTTCAAATATTCACTTAATTCTTCTACTTATCAGAGTAATTGTGGGAAAGTGGGACACAGAGAGAGAAATACTCAGACAACAGAGTAATAAGACACTGGCTCTGAATTGATGCTAATTCCTGGGGACCCAAAACAATTCAGTGGCCCATGAGTCAATTGGAGGTTTGTGGTTTCAAATAATAAATAAAATTTTGGCCCAAGTATGTTTTGTAATTGGCCAAGTAGCTCAATGAGCCCTCCTGGGATTATTTTTTCAGTTGCTAAAGGTATAATTGGAATAGAGATACCCAGCCACATGGGCCCAGTCACCTGGAGAGTGAGGTCCATTCTGGTAGGAAAAGAGGAGATTAGCTCCACTATCAAAGACTTATCACATACTCCATTACCCAGAAACAACTGGCTTGATAGAATGGTAGAATGACCGATTGAAGATGGAGTTAATTTTTCATCAAGAGGCAACACATTGGGGTTTCATCTTAGAGGGCAGAATCAGTGATCAATATATGACAGGAATTGTTCTCACTATTTTTCTTGATAAACCTCTTGCAGAATTTTAACTTCCCATCCCTAGAATGTTAAGGTCTGCAATTTTGATGGTTTTTATACTCAAGAGAGGAATACTTCCACATGGGGATATAACATTGGTTTCACTGAATTAGAAGTTGAGACTGGCCATTTTGACAAAGAATGGAGTATCCTACTGGCAGATGTAGTTGATCCCAATTATCAAGAGAAATTGGTTAAAGAAAGAACAGAGCTAGTATGATGGAAGGCAAATGCAGTGAACAAGGAGGAGAACAGTCAGAGATGCAGAAGCCTGACATGTAGGCCATGGTCAAAAACTGGATTTTATTCTCAATGCAGTCTGGATAACAATTTTCAGAGCTATGTATTCAATACCATGGATAGTTCTTACTATCAAGGACTTCTTCCTTAAATGAAACTGAAGTTTGCTTCCTGGTCACATCCTTCTTTTTATACTATTTCTGTTTTTTGTCTTCTATTGAGAGTTTGTACCTTCTCATGTGACCAGCCTTCACAAGTTTGAGAATGGAAGTGATGTCTTCTCAAGTCTCTGTACTTTAAGGAAATAGTTCCATTTAGTTAAATTAGATTGCCTTGTGTTTCACATAGTTTTTTAAGAAAACATTTTGGACTTTAGTTCTAGTAATTCATTATTCATGTAATAATTACTTCAGTGATTCCTAAGGTGCAAGTATCTAGAATCCCAGAGGTATCACATGTCCTTATAGGGCATATCATTTGTGTATATGTGTCTATTCACTATGTTATTCTGAAGATATAGGTCCAGGGTTGGGTATTTGTACGTGGATATGTGACTGATCCATCATGCTTTTCCTATTTAATGGTGTAATGGGAGGGAGTTAATTATTGTAAGCCAAAGAAGGCAGTCCTTGAAAGCAGTGATAAGTGCCCAAACATTAATGTACATGGGAGACACTTGGGGGTCTTGTTAAAATTCAGGTTCTAAATTGGTAGGTCTGGGGTAGAACCCTGGATACTGGATTTCAGTGGCTGCTGCTGGTCTGTGAACTACTCTTTCAAGTAGGTTCTAAAGAATTCAGCTCAGTAGAGAATTACTCTGTCAAGGCAGAGGTATTCTCATCAACCCATTGGACAGTTAATATAAGTGAATCTCTTCAATCATTTCAGGGTGTTCCTAGATGCCAGCAGAACCATATAGGACACCTCAGAAAAATTGTCTTTCAGCCATTTCTAGGTTCAATACACAGAAACTACAGAAAATGATTGACTCTCACACTGCTCTTGTTCAATTTCCTGTGTAACTGCATGAGTGTCTCCATGGGACAGTGATGTGATTGATGGTAAGAGGCCAATAGACACAGTTATTGAATACAATGTTTCTTTAATGGCAAAGGATATGGAAACTGAAGATTGTTACAAAAGCAGGAGACAATCAGGTGTGCTCCCAGGTGAAGGCTTCCAAGGTCCTAGGTTTCTATAGCAACATAGTGCAGCTGCTGATACCACCTACATGGAGTTAGAGTTCTTGCATTGGTGAGATGTGCCCCCTTCTCAATACTGGGGTGCAGTTGTATTCTCATGTCCTTTGCTGATGATATGGAGGCTCAGTCTGCCTGAATGCCAGCTCATGGTACAAAACAACCTGTGAAACTTCCTGAGTTTCTCCATATGTCCAACTGAATCAAAGATCGGTTTCTCAGGTATAGCATCTCTTAGCAGCCCACACATCAGGCTTGCCTCAAGTCCATTCCGGCACTTATCATGTGGATAAAAACTGGGCAGATCATAGAGTATGATGGGAAATATCTGCTCCTAAGACAGCAAAAGAGAGCAAAGTCAATGCCTCATGTTTCTCTTTATTTAATTAAGTTTTTCCTTCTAAGTCACCAACATGGCAAATAATATAAGCTTAATTGTGCTTTACTAGAAAAGTTTTGTTATATAAAAATATTTCTCTAGGAATGCTTTTCCTTCTGAGAAATGTTAATAAAAACTGAATAATTCGAAAGATCATAGAATGCTAGAACAGGAGGTTAACCTAGAAATGTGCTAATTCGTAAAGTTCATGATGACATCATTATAAGTTATTATTCTGAAGGCAGAGTATAAAAATTAGTCTTTCTGTAGGATTCAACCATATCTATTTCTAAAGCAAAATACTATAGTGGACAATCTGGTTGACTCTTGAATGTCATTTCATCACAGATAACTCATTTGATTCTCAGTTTGTGCTACTCTCTTAGTGGCTGTTTTGGTCTAGGGTTGGGTATGTGTCCTAAATTGGCCCAATTAGATTGGAATTCAGGCTTATATTTCAATAAATATTGAGACCCAAGGTTTTTTTTTTTTTTTCCAGTTCTCTTCTTCCAAATGCAAACAAGGACAACCTGTATCCACAAAGGGAAAGTGCCTTAGAATGAACAAAAATGCATGTAGTGGAACAGATAGATCAAAAGAACTTGGATACTATTGAAGTAAAAGTATTAATCACTGATTATACCACTCTAGGAACTTATTCTACCTCTGGAATTCCAATGCTTTTATTCTTTTGTTTAAGCCAATTAGAGTTAAGTTTTCAGAAAATGTCGTAGTTAGAATATGGACTCTGGAACCAGAGAGCTAGAGGTCCAAATCTTGGCTCTGCTCCTTGCTAGTCATGTAGTCTTGGGCAAGTTGCTTAAAATCTGTTTCTTAGTTTTCTTATTTGTAAAATGGAGATGAAAATAGTACCCAACCTTCTAGGGTTACTCTGAGATTAAATGAATTAATAGATGTAAAATGCTTGGAAGAGTGCCTGGCTAATGCATGCACTAAAAAGGTGTTGGTTATTATTACAACTGCTACTAATATTGCTGATCATAATTTGAAATGTTTCAACCATTTACTCGTTCATTAATTAAATATATGTTGAGTGACCACAGAATACATGGTTATTTGATTGAATTGAGCTTTGAATACATGTTTATGCCACCATTTAAATGTTTAAACTTCCTTCTTCCCTCCCTCCCTGCCTCCCTGCCTTCCTGCCTTCCTTGCTGCCTTCCTTCTTTTCTTCCTGCCTACTTCCCTCCCTTCCTCCTTCCCTCCCCCCCAACTTTTTTCTCTCTACTTGAGATTATGATGTAGGAATTATATTATATATATATAGTATATATGAAATCAAGATATGAAAACATAGTGGAAACTCTATGATTGAATTTTGCTCTTCATTAATTTTTCAGAAGCATAGTTTTTATGGGCCAAATGGAAGGTTTTCTCTAGTCTAAATCAGTAAAGACTTGGCTGATATGATTCACTCCCAACCTGGTCATAGGAAAATGCATTCTTTACCACTGAGAGCACTTTGGATGTGGAATTATTAGGTAAAATCCCAGAATGAAAAAGCAGACTGTTTGGCTCTAGAGAACCTTAAAAGGAACAGCACAGGGAGTTTTGGTTAATGAAATATCTTTTGTGCTGATGTAATGTGTTATAAATGAAGATAAGTTCACTGTCTTTTTTTCCTGGTCTGTTGGTAGATATTCTTACTCCAAAATATACTTCCCAGTAGAGAGTCTCACAAAACATGGCAGTTATGTTGATCTGCAGTGTCATCAAAGTGTTTGATCTTTGGTGGCCTGGTGATTGACAGTCTGGAAGAAGCAGGGAAACTCCATGAAGTGGAGCTCCTGGAATCATTAACATGAAACTCCTTCTGCCAGGGAATAAAAGCATTCAACATATGTGGTGCTAGGCAGTTTACCTTCAATCCCTTTCAGATGACATGCCAAATTTCCCTGGATTTAGAAAAAATAACATGAGTTTTGTAAAGAAACTTCCTCTGGGTTCCCATAGGAAATGTAGAAAACCATTTTTGGACTGAGATCCCTTGACTGTAGGTGTGTTTCCTTTTTAGGGCAGTGGTGAAACCATCTGAGTTTAGTGGACATGGTTTACGTGTCCTCTGCCTTTGTGAATAAGCTGTTTGGACTGGATTTTCTCATGCCTTAGCAGTAAGAGAATGTTATTTTGAGGGTGGGAACCTAAGCCCTACATCTAGCATCAGCGTTTTTCATTATTCCTAGATTCCTGCTCACAGGTACTACTGTACATGTGGCGAGGGTGGGTGCTGCAGTGTTGGAAACTCTCCTTTATTTCTTGTGGTACTGAAGCTATGGGAACACTACGGAGAGAGCTGAATGAGATACCATATGCCACAGTGGCTTGTACTGTGCAGTCGGGCTTCAGTAATAAGGATCGAGAAATCCTCACTTTTTAATTTCCATTTACCATGGGCTTTTCTATCTTGGAATATAAAAATCTCAGATGTCATTTTCTTATGTTATAACAGAAATGCCAGAAAAATAATTTCTACGGAAATTCTTTTTGTTTTTTTACATGGGGGAAAATCCCACAAGCCTTTCCCATTTCTTACCTTCCTTAAAGATGGTTGAAGTTGACCCCCAGGATGACGTGTAACTTTGTGGCCCTTTCCCCCTTAATAGTCTTTGGAAAGACAGCAAATATTTAATATTGATATAAAGACAGAAAGTAATAATTTTCATTGGTGTTTCTCTGCCTGTGAATAACTTGTTGGAATCAGAGAACAATGCTGTACTGATAATTCAGTTAATAGGAGCCCAAGTTTAGTATCTTGTGTGCACATTCTGGAGATAATAAGCCATAAAATAATACTTTTGTGACTATTTTTTAAGTGCCTACCATTTATTCTTCACTGTGCTAAACTGCTAGGGTATTGCATTCATGCCTCAAATGACTATAGGAGTTTTACTATTATTAATTATAATTATTATTACTAATAGCATTTTGGAGATGAGGAAACTGAGATCTTGTGAGACTGCATGACTTGCTTGATTCTCACAGCTAATAAATGCGGGAACCAGAATTTCCAAAGTCTTTGATGTGCTTAACCAATATGACACACTGCTCCCCAATACAGAAACAATTGGTAATTTCTCTACTCAGTGTAAAACACTAAGGAAATGAACATATATCATGTTTCCATTAGTTGGTTTTTTCTTCATTCTACTTGAGGCTTGTTCCTTTTCTCTCTTTCTTTCTTTCTTTCTTTCTTTCTTTCTTTCTTTCTTTCTTTCTTTCTTTTCTTTCTTTCTTCGTGACTTGAACAAGAAAAGAGAATCATTAGCACATGTCTCCACATAGGGATGTGACAAATTAATAACTTTTATTTTTACTAGTCTATCTGCTTCGAAATTTTCAATCTGCCCAAGGAATGTTTTGGAGATAAGCTTGGTCTCATTCTGAGACATGAGATAAGAGATAAAAGATGGTCTTGGTAGTTAGTTTTATGAAACCCACATTCCAGAAATTAGCTCCAAGTGAGTCCGGTAGGGTTTCAATCTTATAATCAGCACATTTTATCAACAAATAAAGTAGATGTAAGCAAGCATTAAGTGATGGCGAAGAGCAAAGAACTTAAATTAGGAGAACTGGGTTCCAATCATGACTACCCCTGACAAGCTGAGTATCTGAGAGTGTTTCTTAGCCTTCCAACATCTTAATGTCTTCATCTATAAAGGCAATAAGAATACTTACTTGTTAGGATAATGGTGAATGCTAGACAAGGTGCTGTATGGCAAGGTGGCCAGTAGTGCGCAATTGGGGCTGATTACGTAATACTGGAATCGTACATTGGCACTCTTACAAAGTCATGGAGAGATGATTGGTACTTTTCTTCCTGAAAGGCCAGTTCTAGTCATTTCATCAAGTTTGCTTATTTTTGTTCTGAGCTATAGATGAGACATGAAATAAGAGATAAAAGATGGTCTTTGTAGTTAGTTTTATGAAACCCACATTCCAGAAAATAGTTCTTGGTTAGGCACAATCCTTAATGACAACAACAAAGCCCAGAATGATAAGTGTTGGCAGACTGACAACCCGTTCTCATGATTTGTGTTGGAGCACAGTTTTCTCAGAATCACACACTGCTGTACCAGGCACTGGCAGAATCCTATCAAAAATCTGTAGTCAAAGGGAGCTAATTTTGCATGATTTAAGGAGGTGAGGAAGACAGAGACCTGTGTCTGTGGAATTCTGTTTGCATAACTTCCCATTGCACCAGATGCTTGGTGATGATGGTAAACAAGTTGTCTCTTTGCATGTGAGAAATCAGGTGGGGAGAGAGGAGCCCCACCTGCCACTTTCAGAACGCACCACGTGTTGTGATTGGTCAGGGCTGGTCTGTTTCCTTTTCAAAGTGGCGGGGGGTGGGGGGGTGGGGGGGTACAGGTTTTTGTTTTGTTTTTAACTTGTTTCCTTGAAAATTAAACTGGAAAGTTACTTCAGGAAATTGAGTTTCATTCCAGAATAAAAAATTAAAAAACAAATCTTGCTGGGCTAAAAATATTTCATTAATTCAGCTTTTGCTGAATTAACTTAGGGCTTTAGTCTCTATTTCATCATTGTGGGACCAGTTCATTGTCAGCACACTCTCATGACCCTTCATTTACAACCCAGTGGATTACTTTGGAGTCCTCAGACTGAAACCTCAAACTTTCTTAAAGCACTCAGCATGGTCTTGGGCTAGAGCAGAGCAAATGAAATGTTAGTCGCCTTCCTTATTTCATCTTTCCTTCCTTTATCTTAATATACAACTGATTTCTAAGATAATTTTTAAAACAATACTTTGAGCAAACATGAAAACAACAACAACAGATAGTCTCTTTCACTCTATGAGCTATTTTTGTAAACCCACAAGATGCATTGGGTCATTTATGGCTTCCTGGTGAGTTCTTCTTAATTGGATCTCAATGAGGTTCCATTTTGTTCAATCAACACCTTAGAGAGAAAATTATTTGTATCAATTTGTGGCCTATTTTTGCTGTTTGTTTTCATCATCATAAGCTATTTACAATTTGAAAATGTATCATTGATTGATGGAGAACATTCATAAAAAGCTAAAATTTAATTATACTACACAACAAAACATATTTACTTCTATTTCTCTTCTCCTGGAAAGAATATTAAGAAACATTTTTTTTTCATTCATATTCAGATTTGCAGAATATTTTGGAATGATACTATAAAAATACTTCCTGAAAATTGATAACTTTATTCAAGTTTGTTTGCTTCTTCCTTCCTTCCCTCCCCTCCCCTCTTCTCCCTTCCTCTTCCCTCTCACCCTTCTTTTCCCTTCCCTTTCTTTCCCTCCTTCCTTCTTTCTTTCCCTCTACCTGGCTTACTATGTCTTTAGAACCTGATATAAAGAAGTAAAAAATATCCACATTGATGACCCTCAACATATGGGTAAAGATAAAGCAAGTTCTTGTATAGCAATGACTAAAGAATGAATGTGTTAAAGGCCATAGTGAAGGAATAGAGGGACTAATTGTTAAAAGATTTGGTGAGTGCCTATTATGTGCCAGACTCATTATCTTGGGCATTAAATACATTAAAAATATAATTTAATTCTTACAAGAACCACATGATATAAACATATTTCCCTACATATTATGGATAAAAAAACCTCACATACAAAGGTATTAAAAATGTGTCCAGCATCATATTATTAGTCAGTGGCAGACTGGGGATACAAATCTAGTGTATTTACCCCAAACCTATATACTTTCCACCACACAATTGTATTACTTTCTTATTGCAGCTACAACAAATTACCACACAATTTCTCAAAGCAACACAAATTTATTATTTTACATTTCTGGAGGTCAGAAGTCCAAAATAGGTCTCTTTGGGCTAAAATCAAGGTGTCAGCAAAGGTGTGTTCCTTTCTGGAGGCTCAAGGGGAGAATTTGTTTCCTTACCTTTCCAGCTTCCAGAGGGTACCTACAGTAGTGAGTCCTTGGTTAGTGGTCCCCTTCCAGCTTTAAAACCAGCAATGGCCAATCAAGTTTTTCTCATATTGCATTGCTCTGACACTGACTTTTCTTCCTCCTTCTTCTGCACCTAAAGACTCCTGTGATTACATTGGGCCCACCAGATAATCCAGGATACTGTCCTTATCTTAAAGTCAACTGATTAGCAACCATAATTCCATCTGCAAACTTAATTCCCCCTTGCCATATCATAACATATTCACAGGTTCTGGGGATTAGAATGAAGATGACTTTGGAGGGGGGAATCATTATTCTGCCTACCAGACCTCTTCAAAAAGTGAGAAAATATGGGAATTTAGAGGAAACAGATGTTTGGGGCTAGGAGCTAGGGTACGGTTCTCCATGCAGAAAATGCCACTGAGCTGAATCTTGAAAACAGATAGAGGAAAGAGGATCCCAAGGAGATCATATAGGCAAAGGGAGCCATATCAGCAAATAACCACGCAGGTGGGTACTGCTCTAGGTGGATACCTAGAGCTTAGTAAGGGCAAAGTTTTCCTGCAGAAGGAGAGGGACCAGAGCCCTAGAAGGGCAGGATATGGACAGACTCTGAATGATGTTGAATGCTGGACTAAGTGGTCTAGGCTTTATTCCATAGTGAGTGTGGACCTCTGGAGGATTTTTATTGCAGACCATCATGATCAGATTAATATGGCAGCAAGGTGGAAAAATCATAGGATTTTGCAATTTGTTTGACACAGAAGGTAGGAGAGCAGAAAGAGTAAATGACCATGTATTTTTTAAGCATTCACTGCTGAAGAGTTGTTGATATCAAGAGAGACAGGAAGTCGGAAGGAGTCAAACTCAGTTTTTGAATCTTTAGTTTGAAATACCAGCCAGGTGGATGTTAATAAGCAGAGGAATAGCTGAATTTTTCATTATCGTCCTGAGGTTTAAGTGAAGGCTTTGAGGAGTGAGACGTGTATACGCTGCTGGTGGGACTGTGAGGTGATCCAGACTTTCTGGGGGGCAGTCCAGCAACACGTATCAAGAACTTTTGCAAGCTCCACAGTCCTCTGATTTCATGTCACTAGTAATAACAATTGAAAAGTTGTAAAAAACCTAAATGTCCTGTAGAGGGAATTGTTAAAGAACAGTAATAAATGCAAATGATGGACTATTCTGCAGACATTTACAAGTTATATATTAGAATAGCATTTATTAATATAGACAGAGGATCACTATAATTTAACCTCAAGAAAGGGAAGCTACATACATACACATATATACACATGCAGAGCAGTGGTTGTCACTTGGAATACTGTAATGATAATAACAACAACAACAACAGCAACAATAAGTACCAAGTCTTACTGAGCCCCTTCTGTGTAGCAGGTGTTGTATCAGGCATATTTTATGAATATTCATGTATTTCTCCCAATGAGCTTATGAGGTGGGCAATCTTATTAGCTATACTTATGATAAGGAAACAGACTTTGGGATGAACTGGCTTGGTCAAGATCATACCAGTGCAACAGGGTAGATTTGGACTCAGGAAGTATAAGCTGGACTCAACCACGATGCCACATTTCCACTCACTGTTTAACACTGTGACCCTGCCACAAGTTTGAGAAATGGATGCAGTTACTATGGGAATTGTGAATAAACCAAAGGCTATTTTTTGTATGCTGTAGCTCCATTGTCTAAATCTGGGTAAGCTTATGGGAATGTCCTACATGTGAAAATGTCTGTCACAGAGGGAAAACATAAGTGCTGAAACCATGGACCAGGTGACCTAAAAATGTGAATAGTGAATATCTTTGAGCAGTAGGGTTTGGGGCAATTTTTATTTTATTTATTTATTTTTTTGCTAACCTGAGTTTTCTAAATTCTCTAAATAAATTTCTAAACGCTTAGTGAATATATATTGCTTTTAAATTAGAAAATAGTTACTAGAAATAAATGGAGAGGAAACATTAAGAAGAAAATCTACAGAATAAAATTGTGTCTATATAGTGAGAAATATCCACAAACTCTAAGATGCAATCATTGTAATACTTCAATTTAGGGTCCCCCTTCCCACATATCAATTAGGATTTTAGGACCACAAAGGCAGTGGTTGATATAAACTATAATTCAATAAGGAGATAAATGCCTGAGAGTTGAACAAGTCCAAAAAATGTTTACTCTTGTCCAGGTGATGGGCTAATTTCCAATTTGAGAATCTGAAAAGCATTCATAAATTAGAGCTCTTCCAGACAGAATCAATTAGAAGGGATATGGGAGGCCATGAACCATATCCTTCATTCAATAGGGGCCCTGGCCAAAAGGGATTATTGCATTTTCAGAGTTTTACAAAGCAGATTCCCATACTATCCACCTAAATCCTATTTTAACTTTGGCTATCCCCAGCACTGTCATTATTTATACCATTGTGCAATAGTTAGGCCCAATTTAAAGAATTCCCACTCTAAGTAAATGGAAAATAGCTGGTTACCTCCAAAGTAAAAAGCCCCAGTTACTTTGTCTTTTCAATCAAGGTCTTACCTTTTAGCTCTGTTCTGTGATTCTCCCTCAACAATCTTCCAAAATCTTCATGCTTCCTCCAAAGCTGAGAAGACACTTCCTGGATTTTAGCTCCTAGTAAAACATCCCATTATCAAAAATGATCTGTTGGAAAGGCAGGATAATGGTGCTAACTTTACCTATCTCAGCATCATAGGGGCTGGCACAGAGTAGATACTTGTTAAATATTATTGAATTAATAAGTGAATGGCTTCTTTTTTAAAAGCACAGTTGTTAGTACGAGGTCATCATATCCTAGAATCAAATTCTTTATGCTTTTGGTTGCTGTGCTTTTTCAAGACATATAGGTCCTTTCTCCTTTGTGTTTCTTCCATTGGTTACTCACAATGCTTCTCTCCAGTGAAATTCTCCTTCACTTATCCTTTTCATGTTTGATTCTCTTTATTTCTGAACACTCTTCAAATACACAAGGACATTTAATCTTCCAATGCAAAAATGCCAGCCACTCTAGATTTGTGTCACCTGCAAAGCCTAATGTGGTAGTAACTATTCCATCATGCATCTCACTGGCAGAAACGTGGAATACCAATATTCTCAAGTCAAAGTGGAGAAGAAATCCACTAGTGATGCTCCCCCTCTGCTCCTCAGGTTGACACCAATCTATTGATTATCCTTCTGAGTACAGCCTTTGTAATAACACAGTGGATTATTCTTGCTATCTATCAAGCGTTGTGGTCTCCCAAGGAACCACAGATGATGCATTAAAATAGTTTATTGGCATAGAACATCTTTAGTATCAGAAGAACAAGACATTTCACACAATAAGTGGGTGGTAAATCACATTTTTGAAAATGGAATTATTTTTAAATGCTCTTAGGTACTGTTTGGAGAAGACCTATAATAAAACCTATTGTCAAATGAAAAATCTCTAAGAAAAGTTAATCATTATCCCCTAATGTATTCCTTTCAGATTGGCTGTTTTACTGCAGATTTTCTCAGAGGAAATCACCTGTACTCATTTCCCTCCCACAAACTTTATAAAATTTGTAAGGCCTAATAGCTCTTGGAGCTATATGTGACTTCTCAAAGGATTAATGACTCAACCTCAGTGCTCCTTTGCTGGTGTCCTGAGCTCTCCTCTTAGACCTCACAGCCTCCAATGTCTTGAAGAAAAATGGCTCGTCTACCAAACCATCCATTACCAGAGCTGGAGCTTTCCAGTTTGCTTACCCTTCTCATGTTGAGACTTTACTTAAATATAGCATGGCTTAAAAAGGTGCTGGTAGCGTTAGGTCTAATTCTGTGCACTGCTACTGGAAAACAGAAACTGACTGACATGTTCCAGTGAAGTAGGGTGGAAGCATGATGAATTGGTGGTGTCTCATTTAATAGTAGTTGAAGGCAGACACCTCTGTGGATATCATTATATCTACAGGTAGATTATAGGAGGCTAAGGAAATTATATGCAGCATTTTGTGAGTATGTGTGCCCCACCCAACAGTTTTGATCAGATCCTGAGGGGTCCATGAACCCAAATAACGAAGAACTACTACAGGGAGTCTTAGCCCCTTACTCCCAGACTCTCTATCTAATAAGCCTTGTACAAATAAAATATCTTTTAAAAGTTTAAACTTCATTAGTAATCAAAGAAATGTAAATATACTTGTGAGATACTACATTTTAGTTATCACACTGGTGAAAATTGCAATGAAACCTCTCAATGTTGACAAAGATGTAAAAAACACAGATATTCTCAAACTCTGCTGGTGGGAGTTAATACCCTGGGCAGTAATTTGGCAGAAATCTTGAAATATACATGTGATTGGATCAGCAATTCTGTTTTGAGAAATTTATCCTAGGGGAAAGAATTGGACACGTATACAAAGATATTATCTTGAGATATTTATTACAGTCTTATTTATAATAGTGAGAAGTTTATAACTGTTCAATAACTGGAGTGCACTCATAAAATGGATTTCCACAAAATAGTATAGATGTGCATTTATCAATATGGAAAGACACTTATTAGGTTAAGTCAAAAGGCTGTAGTATTGGATAGGAAACTATATTTCTACATGAATGTAGTGTTGAATAGAAGCTACATTTGTTAGGCACAAATGGGAAAGGAGCCTGAGTATACACTGAAAAGATAGTACCCAAAATGATATTTGTGTTTACTTACACCTAATTAGATTTTAGGTGTGTGTGTGTGTGTGTGTGTGTTTGCCTATTTTTAAAATGTATGGTTTGTCAACCAAGATATATAACATAAATTATAAGCATATATGTAATAAAATAATAAAAGTTTATAAAATCCTCAGTGGAAAAAATATGTTTTGGGAATAGACAAGAATTTTTCTACAATGACCTAAAGGGTAAAATTTTTTCCTCTCATTATAGACACTAGTCATCCACTTATTTAGGTATTGCTTTGTACAGAGAAGAACATTTCTTTCTGAAGAGATTAATTCATGTGTACATTTTGTGTTTGGGTGTAGAAATGGCACCTGCTATGTGCTCTGTGTAGGATCATCAAATGCTTCACTAGGTGGGAGAAGGATGACATAAGCTTTTTGTAGTTTGTCCCATTTTCTTCCTCATAATCCCAGCACAGGGCTGAGAACAGTTCTCAATGAATTAGTGTATGATTGGCCTCTGCCAATAATAAGAGTTGAAATTTACTCATTTCCTCATTAAATCTTTTGTGTTGCATTCTGGGTTCTAGCATTATTTTAAAGACTTTGCAAATAGGAATTTTATCCTCTAAGCCAGCCTAGATTGAAGAGTTATTATTATTTCCATTTTATAGATGAAGGAGCAGATGACTTACACATAGTTCAAGTAACTTGTCTGAGATCAAGCACTAGTGAGTGTGAGTGGACATTTATCTCCAAGTTGGTAATGACAATGATATGTATGATAAAAGAAACTGAAATTCTCTGAGTGTCTTACCATAGAGAATGGTACACACGCAATGACAAATCTTCATATTGGAATATTATGCCACCACCAAAATAATGTTGATACATTTGGGGCACCTAGGTGTCTCAATCAGTTAAGCATCTGACTCCTGACTTTGGCTCAGGTCAATATCTCAGAGTTGTGAGATCAAGCCCCGTGTCAAGCTCCGTGCTTGGTATGGGGACTGCTTGAGATTCTCTCTCTCGCTCTCCCTCTGCCCCTCCCTGTGCCTCTCTCTCTCTTTCTCAAAAAAAAAAAAAATAATAATGTTGATACATTTCTAATAGAGTGGGAAATGTTTTCAATAAAATATACATTAGAGAAGCCAGATGTATCATTGAAACATGATCACAATTGTGTGCAAAAATGGTTAAATAAATAAACTAGGGGAAAAAACAGTAAGTAAATATAACTAGATGTTAATGGCAAGTACATCAAGTAGGAGTGAGATTGTCAATGATTTTAGTTTATTTTTAATTGCTTCCTAATTTTCCAAAATGACTACAGTGAATAATATTATTTTAAAATAAAAGTTGTGATTTTCTTTTTCTCCAAGTTACTACCTAGCAAGAAAATTAACACATATAAGGAGAAATGGCACTAAAATTTAAAATCTGGAAACATGATGTCTGATTCAATGGCAGTACCAATATGTGGGACCCTGAGATATCTTAGGGACACTGACTGTCAGTGAATTTATGGATGGTCAGTGAGTCCTGCCAAAGTTCCAGCCTCTAGACAACATGCGTTGTTTCTTTCTTCCAGTGCTGGAATCCTGTAAGGCTTCACACTTAGTAGAAGTGCAAAAATTGGAAAAGTGAAAAGCAAAAGCAAAAAAAGGCTGAAGTAAACAACAGATGACCAACTAAATAGAGGGTTTTGAGGTTTGTTGGGAAGATCTCTATGAAAAAATAGCGTGTATGATTCTACGATTAAATATTAATTTGGTTGTTTTTTCTTATCTATCCAAAGTTCTGATGCATGCATGCAACTAAACCACAATAATGTTTTAGTGGGAAGGATAACACGCTCAACATATTCCCAGTGAGGTATTAGACCTGCTTTTCTCTAGCCAAGAGCACAGACAGCTAGAAATGGCAAAACAGAATGGTTCTTTTGTCTGAAAGAAAATCCCTCATTCTGAGACAAGAATGGAAGTTGATCTGGGGACTGAGATGCAGGGGACTTGCTCTGCCCTAGGGCTGGGGTGAGGAGGTTGGGAGAAGTATTTCAGGCATATAGCCTAGCAGAAAGACCCAGCTGAGAGTGTGGGTGTGTAGGTGTGAGTATATTATTAAAACGTAGTAACACTGGAATGCAGGACCCAGGGGAAGAAGGGGACTTTGGCATGGAGTATAACTGCTGGGAAGGGAGATTGCTTTTCTGCCCCTGGGTGAAGAGAACACTCCCACCATACAAATCTGAGGGCTTTTAGTATGTGACTTGAGGGAGTATAGCACAGTCACTCCTAGCATGGGCTCTGGCACCTGTATGGGTTTAAATCCTGTTTCTATTTCTTACTTGCAGGGCCCCTGGGACTATAAGCACGTCTCTTTTCTAGAAAGGGATGGATCAGCTTCCTGGGTCAACAGGTTTCATTGGCAATGCATAAACATACCCATAATTTATGAGCCTGTGGAGGCCAGTCGGCCATGTTCAATGGCAACACTCTCAACACCTATCTCCCTTGTCTGGCACTTGTCTCTTTTCAATCCCATCAACATCAATTTGTCTTGTCTTCTTTCCTTTACTATCAGGCAAACTGGATTCATCTTCATCCAGAAACCCTTTAAATTTATCCCTTTGATGTTCAAAGATATTTGGACTTCTTGGATGGCTAAGTAGTTTTGTTGTTGTTGTTGAACATTCTCTTCTTAAAACAGTACTACTCACAACGGAGCCCTACGATCGAATAGGCATTCCTCAAAGTCTTAGAGTTACCATGGAAGGAAGACTCTAGAGAAAAAAGAACAAGGACATTTCTAGAGTTAGGTTGGCATTAGAACTGTTAAAAGATGGCTTCACGTGTATTGAAGGTTTTTGAAGGGGTGCCAGCTGCCGTGATGGGGGAGTTGTGGGACACCCCTCTACTGCATTCCTCCAAACCTCTCATTTATACTTGTTGATACTTTGGGATGATTATGCTGTTGTTTCAAAAATCTCTTTTCTCCTCTCTTTTCTTTGGAGAACTTACCCGAAGTTTGAGCCCCTGCTAGGCTTTCCAACCTTGACGTTGGTCTCAAGATTCAGTACTCAATCCTAGTGCCCTGATAAAGATTTACTGTTAGATATTCTGCTAACTTTGAATTAATAACACGCATTACATCGTCTGACAATCCCATCGTATCTTTATCGAACGTTCTCAGCCCCATTCCCGTAGTTCATTTTTCCAGACACCCAGACATGAAAACTCTGAATTGCTTTTGTCTTCTTCTCTTCTTCTTGTAACTAGCCAGTTCCTAAGCCTCTTACGCTCTTTCTTTGATCTACTTCTTTGCTGAATGAAAGTAATTTCCTAGATAAACCAATAGGGTATTTATATGAGTTCTTGTTTTATTAATTTTCATTTAGAAATAGCAGAATTTATATATTATGTGCCACTTACATATACCATGTAATAACATGTCTAATAGCATACTAGTATATTAGCATTAGATACATCAGAGGGTTATACATTAAGCGACCCTTATTTACTCAACTTACTGGTCCAACCGATGTTTTCTGTTCCTTCTTGCAAACATAGTCAATGATACCTGTGACCTGTGGAATGTTCAAGCTTTATCTGTATGTTTACCAAGGGCCAGTTGGAAAAATCTCTTTATGCCATTGTGTTCTAATTATGTGGACCAACAAAGTATAAGCCCCCATCAAAAAAATGACTTGGTTTTTGAAAAACTGAGTTGAATGGTTTTGAAAGACTTGAAAACAATGAGTTGCTCAAAAATGCTTTTTTAACTTAAATGCATAGAATAAATGTAGGTATCTATTTCTTTTTTAAATGACTTCCTATTTTGGGTAATTTTTTTCAATTAATTGAGTGACTACTGCACCTGACCATACAAATCTGAGGGTTTTTAGTATGTGACTTGAGGGAGTATAGCACAGTGACTCCCAGCATGGGCTCTGGCACCTGTATGGGTTTAAATCCAGTTTCTATTTCTTACTAGTGTGGATGATTTTCCTCATCTGTAAAGTGAAGATAATACTAATTTCTATCTCATGTGAAAATCAAATGAATTAATTCATGTAATGCACTTTAAATAGAGCCTTAAAGCTCTTGATAAATACCATTTATAGGTAAAAGTGGGAAATGAGGAAAGTTAAGATGGAGAAATGACCAAGAAGGAAATCTAAGCAATGTCCTTAATATCACATGATTCACAAAGTAAGGAGCTATTTCAGACCCTTTTCTGAGGAAAGATGATAGAGAAGATAATTCTAGCTGCTGTGATTGATGATACTAACAATATAAATAATAATAATAGCATTTTCATGGCACATTAGTAACTCTTGAGTGTTTCTGTGACTTTTCTCTTTGATCTCTTGGAATAAACAGGAATTAGAATCAGGTTCTCAGTTCTAATCCTGGTTTAGTCACAAACTTCTTATATGACCTCTGGCCAGCTGCATTCCCTTTCTGGACTAAAGGTTCCTCTTTGGGCAGTTGGAGGTAATAGAATCTGCCTGTCTACCTTATGAAGTATAAGGTAGTAAGGATATAGTAAGGTAGGTAGGAGAGATTAGGGAGAGGCTCAGGGCTTGGACTAAGAAAGAGTGAAGTCACCACGTGACAGCTGTAAGAGACTGTTCCATCTGGGGCTTTTTGGGTGGCTGAAATTTAAGATGTATTCATTGTTTTTTGTAGGCCATATACCTGTTCATGACTAGTTCTGTGTTCTGTGATTCACATTTATTATATGAAAGGGAACAATTTGAAGCTTAAATGACAGGATATGGAGCAGAAAAAATATGGGGGGTGGTCAGCATGGGATCTGGACTCATTCTGCATGTCTCTTGGAAAAGTCTATGCAGAGAAGAGTTCTTCTGCCATCTTGGGCTGGAATTGCTTCGGATTTAAAGGTGTTGAGAAGCTTGGCTGCCATTGTTCAAATAAGGTATATGTCAGTGATGTCAACACAATGTGTTGAGGAAATGTCACATCTGTCTGCAATTGGCTACCTTTCGATAGGAGAAACACTGCTGGAAGCCTGGAGACCAGATGTTGCTTTCAATCAAATAGAGGTCAAGCAGCTTTAGACGAAGAATGTCTGCACCTCCCCATCCCTGGCCCTAAGAGAAACATGCAAGGCGATTTTAGTGGAATTATAATTGTTTTAGCTCATGTTCACATTTTTCCTAGTGTATGACATTGTAGTCACTAGGACAGAGCAACCAAAGTGGTAGCCCTTGGTGGCTATGAAGAAGACATCGGGGCAGTGGGATTCCCAGGCACAGGGTCACATGACCTTGGTTCCAGCCTGGATTTTGCCATTGCAGATGTTGAGGGAGACTGAAAATATCACTTGTTCTCTTTAGACTTCAGTTTTTTTAAATTGAGCAATGACAGCATAATCCTGGATGGTTTGTGTTATATTTTACAGTTTAACATTCTGCAATTATGCAGATATGAGGGAAGCCTGGCCTTGGCTAAGCCTTGGGACAGTCACCTGGAAAATCAGCACAGTGATCTTTCCAAGGTGAAAGCCTCTTTTGGTATTTCCTACTAGTCCATGTGGGGAAAACGGGTTAAAACAGCTGGTCGGAAACATGTCCTGAGCCAGAATGAGAAATGACTGAGTGTGAACTTAATTTTAAAGAACGCTCTAATTAAACCTCTTAGAGTCAATAAAATACCTCATCCCTTAACTAACCCTGTGAGCTGGAGGGATGGTGGAATTAATGCGCATTTCAGATGGGTTTGCTTTTTCGAATTAATAAAGATTTTCTGTTAAGGTAACAGTAAAACAGAAAAGGAAAAACACCCAGGTTTCTTTCCAGTTCAGTTTCATGCAAATAACCACATATATGTTGAGCATTCATTAAATGAGAAGTTCTTTGATAGGTGCTGCTAGGGATGAATAGTTGTGAAGGGACAACTCCACCCATGACATCTTCTTCCATGTCCAAGTATATTTCCTGGTTTCTCTCTGCCCCGTTACTAGTTTCCCATCAGGGAATGTGGCGAACTTATTGAATAATAAACTTGGAAAGAATAACTAGCTTGATTCTGCCTTTCTTCCTAGAAGCCCGCCTCCCTCCATAGAACAATTGCTCTGGGTTACATTGTCCTGCATGGGTCTTCTAATGCTAAGTGGAAGGGAGGAGAAGTGTAGTTTTCAGTTAGTAATTTAAAAATGCTTCAATATTTTTTTGCAGTGGCCAATGGCATTAAGAAATCAAAACAAAATAATGAAATTTGGGAGGGCAAATTATACTTGTGGCAAGGCTTTTGATGGGCCAAGATGTATGTATGACTTTTGGCCATGGACCTGGTATGGAGGCAGGGTCTTTTGATTTTGGTGATTTGAGATTTATATTAACCCAAGTGAGTTTTTGTAGTTATATAATTGGCATTTAGTTACTGTGACCTGGATGAGATTCTAAAACATATGCACGGTATTTTGACCTTGGTAAATGATAGTGCTCAGAGGTTTCATCCACAAGCAAGAGACTATTTTTTTTTTTTTTTAGAGGAGGAAAGGGGCAGAGGGAGAGAGACCATCTTAATCAGGTTCCATGCGCAGTATAGAGCCTTGTGCAGGGCTTGATGTCACGACCCTGAGATCATGACCTGAGCTGAAATCAAGAGTTGGACGCTTAACTTACTGAGCCACCTAGGCGCCCTCCAAGAGACTATTTTTATGGGACCTTGAACTGGTCCTCATAGATGTCAGAGAATTCATACATTGGGCCCTTGTATGATCTGGCTAGTGGGGACAAAGCTGAGATAAATATTTAATTATAGAGAAAAGAGACTCTCTACTAGCTTTTTAGGCATCAATAGGTAGAACAATACTGACTGCATTTAAAGTACAATGCAACTGAGTTCCATGAATGCTCTGAATCACTGTGAGTGTCTAGCTTCAAATTGTTAATACCAAACACGAGAAGCAATGTAGATTGGCTATTCCAAGTCCTATTCCACATTCAAGAGCAAGGAGAATATGGAGAGACTAAATCTGAATTCATGCAAGTAGTCCACAGATTCAAGAGTAGAAAATAGTCAAAGAAATCCTGGGAGAGTTTCCAAGTGGTTTTGTTTTGGTAGGTAGACATGGATCCTGAAAGATCGTGCCAGAGTACATATGGGATTCAAGTCAGAGGAAGCAAGTGTCTTGACAAACACATGGAACAAAGGATCAGGACTTCACTAGGCCCCTGAGTTCATGGACATGAAAGTAGCAGTAGAACTTTAGTACTAAAGGGCGCCTGGGTGGCTCAGTTGGTTAAGCGACTGCCTTCGGCTCAGGTCATGATCCTGGAGTCCCTGGATCGAGTCCCGCATCGGGCTCCCTGCTCAGAGGGGAGCCTGCTTCTCCCTCTGACCCTCCCCCCTCTCATGTGCTCTCTCTCTCTCATTCTGTCTGTCTCAAATAAATAAATAAAATCTTTAAAAAAAAAAAAAAGAACTTTAGTACTAAAGATAAAGATAGACATAATGTATCTATCTATAGGGGTGGTGGTGAAAGAAAGAAATGGTAGGAATGATCATACTCATGTAAGTTTCAAATATCAAGACACCCTTCGTGGAGCAGTTGGTGTCTGAGATGGATCTCTACAAAATAGAGATTTTTAGGCTTCCTTTTCCAGAAGGACCTTGGCTAAGTCCAGGACAGAAGGAGGAGACTTGGAGCTCTTAGCACCATCTCAGGCTTCTAGTTTCCTCTTCAACCTGTGTGGATTCACATAATTGATGCATTTGTGACAGGTGGGCCATTAAAACAATCTGATTAAAGTTTAATAACAGCCATAAAAGGTGAGATGGTAGAGTTTTTCCCTTCTACCACTTCTTTCCCTATCTTCCTACTATACCCTTAGGAATTTGGAACTTTTCAGGTATAAGTTCCACTAAAAACAGAGATAGGATACCATGTAATTGAGCTACTTTTGGCAAGTTTGAGATTCTTGGCTTATTTTTCATCATTATTTGTTAAAAACATGATTAGGTCTCATCATATGGGTCTGGGATAAACTGAGAAATCCCCTTTTCAGTGGCCTAACCATCTGACATGTCACAACATTTTTATATCCTGATGTTCTGATGCCAGAGTTGGGGACAGGTGTAAATCCTCTGATGTTTATTTCGAATGTCTTTGTTCTTGTCAGGTTTATCTGAGAAATCCTGATTACCATTTACCCCTCATACAGACCCTTAGACTTTTGTTATATTTGCTTATAATGGGACTTTGAACATATTGCTTGATATAAAACACCTTGGGTATTTTGATATTTCATGGTTAATTTTCACACATGCTACCTAGGATATGCTTCAATAGGAAATATCTTAGATCTCATGTATAATAAGATATGAGTAGAAACCTATCAGTAGTAAAGGATAAAAGAGAAGTTTATATTGCTCAATGACATTGAGAGTTTTTTTTTTTTTTTTTTTAGGAGAGGAAAAGGGGGCTCCATATGCAAAGGAAAGTATGTTTGGGAAATAGAAGTCAACTTTGACAAAATAGTTTGTTCTGAGTAGAAAGAAGTAGAGGTAAAACTGCAAAGGTAGCAGGAAGAAAATTTTCAAGCTGGGGTCCTTTGTGGTCATCTGGTCAGGTCTTAAAGTGGAATCAGGACATCTGTGTTCAAACCAAATCTATGCAATTAGTAACTGTGTAACTATTCAAGCCAACATCATTTGCCTTCAGTTTGCTCATTATTAAAGTGAAGTTTAAATAAAATGTATATTGTAATATGAGGAAATGCCTAGTGGAATACAGATACATATTAGGTGTTCAAAGAATAATTCTTAAATATGTTGAAACTCAATCTATTCCCTCTCCAATTTAATACATGAGGTAACTGGGACTCAAAGAAATTAACTTATTTGTTTAAATTTCCAGAGTTAATAGTGGCAGAGATGAGATTCAAATCTGTCTCTTTTCTCGTTGTCCAGTGGGCTTTCTACTACATCATTGTTAAAGTGATGTTACTTTAGTAACAGCCTTAGCGATAACTAGTTAGATTAGAATCACACCAGGACAAGGACCCTTGGAAGATAAGGAGAAGAACTGTGCTATCTTTGTCAAATCACTTATTATTTTGGCGCTGAGGGGCAACATGAATCTGGTGATCTGCAGGACAGATTGGGGAAAGGAAGCTTTCTGGAAAACATTTATTTCTGTTCCATGTAGGCTTCGAGAATATGGGCAAGCTAAGCTGTTCAATTTCCCATTATACGATCAGCTTTAAACAGTGTCTGGTTTATAGATGTACAACAAATATATGTTGAATAAATGAAAGATAGGAAGGAATTAATTCATTCACAAATTAAATGAATGAATAAATAGATAAAATACATGCATGAGTGAATGAAATGGTGTTTTGGTCTTTCAGTTCCTTTTCCTAGTTGAACAGTAGAATATTCAAAATAAGGTCTAAAAACTCATAAGGATATGGTCACTGTCTTCTGGATCATTATTGTTAGAAATACACTAATTTGACCAAGATCCATTCTTTCCTGGGAATAGATAATGAGAATCTAGTCTGGTTAAGAGTATTAGATTCGGTGAGATAAAATTGAATTTGAATCTTGGCCTTGGCTCTATCACTTATTAGCTATATGATTTTTGAGCAAGGACTCAAGGGGAGGAAGCAGAGCAGAAGAGGAAAAAAATGGCCAGCATAAGATGATTGGCTGGGAGTTTTTTAAAAAACATACCTTTGCCAACCCATGGGGATTCCCAGAAAATCTTATTGTTAGAATTTTTTTTTTTTTTCTGGGCTGAGCTCTACGTTAGCTGAGACAAGAACCAGTAAAATACAAACTGTTCATAGATGCAGAGTTATCGTGATGTGAATGTGACAATACATTTATTTGTCTACATACACTGGGAAGCAGGAACGTAGTCAGCTCCACACTTCTCAATTGTGGATTATTCATCTATTTGCTTTACCTTTACACCTTCCATTTGTGGAGAGGAAGCAGAAGTGATGTCCAAATAGCACTTTCCTATTTATTATTAAGTTCTAGGAGAAAAGTATTCAGCAAAGAGAGATACTCTCTCCTTTGTCTGAATTCTCAGAATGCATTGGAACTCTTGTCACACTGAAATTTCTACCTGGCAGAGCAGTTGTTTGCTTCTGTTTTGTTGGCCTTGTTTTAACCTCAGCCTTCACTCTGTGCCATACCACTTAGATTATAGTAGATATTCACATTGGTTCCATCACTGATTTGAAGGAGAGTCTTCAAAGGCTCATTTTTGTTAAATAAAAATTATTTCTATGTACGTCATTTTTATTCATGATTATAGACAAGAGTCCATGGTGTTTTCTTGGTATACCTAAATGTCTCCTTTTGGGGGAGGATTTGAGCATCTAAATATCTCACTTGGGGCAAGAACTGACTAAAAGCTTTGGTAAATCAAAGCCAAGGTATACCAGGAAAATGGAGTGCCCCTTCCACTCAGCACTTGGGGAGTCTGTTGTGAATGGGAAGTGCTGAACTACACTTCTGGATATTGGGAGGCTTGTCCTCACTTAGGAATGTCCCAAATGACCTTAGGAAAGAGAGTTCCCTAGAACCAGGACAACACCATAATCCCCATTCAACAGAACTTCTTTTTGAACAGGATGCAAGGAGTAGAGAAGTTTCCCTCCATCAGAAGTCACCCCTGTTACCATAATCCCTCCTGAATGTCAGAATTTTGTGCCATTTCAACCATGGAAAACCTTGAGTTACCCAAGTAATAGCTACTGTAGTTTAAGTCAAGCACATTTACCCCGAGAGGGAGGGCCTCTAATGCTTCAGCCCTTACATCCTATAATGGCAATTAATTAGCTGAACAAAGAGGGAGCAGGGAAGGAGAGAGGAGGTAGCAGAATCCATCTCTTCTCTAAGCCACAAACATGGGGAAAGAAAGGGAAAATTCAAGTATTCCATGCTGCCTAATAGATTTATTTCGAACTCTAGATACAAACCTCATCTCATTTTGACTTTTTTCCCATAGGACATTTCCTAGTGCATCCTAAGCACATCAAACTACTCATCATTTCCTTAATACTTTGATTTTTTTCACACACAGTGCCCTGTATGAACATTTCTCCCTATCTGACATCCCTTTGGGGAAGGTTAATCACCTTTCTGAGCCAGTTCTGTCATCCATTAGTTGAAGACAATAAAAACATCTACCACATTGGGGCTATTGTAAGAATTAAATAAAAGGATCCATGGAAAGGGCTTAGTATAATTCCTGGTACCTCTGAGCTTAATAATTGTAACTGGGCATAATTTTTGTCTTTATTTTATTCATCCCCCAACAACCATCTCAAATATACTTTTTGCTTTGAAACCTCCCCTGTCTGTTCAGTTAAATCATTGCTTTTTCTTCTATGCTTCCATATGATTCCATGCATATTTACATTACACTCAGCTGGGATTTATTTGTTTATTTATTTATTTATTTATTAAAGATTTTATTTATTTATTCATAAGAGACAGAGAGAGAGAGAGAGGCAGAGGGAGAAGCAGGCTCCCCGCCGAGCAGGGAGCCTGATGCGGGACTTGATCCCAGGACCCTGGGATCATGACCTGAGCCAAAGGCAGACGCTTAACCATCTGAGCCACCCAGGCACCCAGCTGGGATTTATTTAGAAGTCTGTCTTCCCCAAAGGACTGTGACCTTTTGAAGATGGGGTCTGTGTCTTGGTCATTTTTTTTTCAGCATCCAACACAGTTCCTCTGAAAATAAAACCTTAATAGTCATCAAAATGAATTATTGAGAGAGCGAGTGAGTGAGTGAATAAATAAATGAAAGAAAGGTTCTTAAAAAGATGTACCAAAGCTGAATAAATTGATGTTCCTGAAAGTGTAATTGGGAAACAATAGGTTTTGGCTAACTAGTTTGTATTTCATTTTATTGAGAAAAGTTCAAAGTTACATAAGCATTTGTTTTATGAGATTGCAAATGGAGTAAGGTAAGAGTTAACTGGGATAGCCTGTCTTCTAGATAAAGAATGGAGATGCACTAGGAGATTGTGGGGAAGAGAAGGAGAACAGAGGAAGCAGATGGAGAAAGGAAGACAACAGAGGAGGAGCTGCACGAGTTCTGGAAGAGAGCTGCTGGAAAAAAAAAAAGATTTGGGAGAAAGTAAGAGAGATATTTCAAAGAGAATTTTTAGAAAACTTTCAGTCAGTTTTTTTTCCCATCTAGCTCAACGAGCCATCCTTAAACCACATCCTGATTTACCTGGCTCCCCAGATTAACCATCTCTCTCATCCCCTCTGGACAACATAAATAGTACTGTTGGTGATGGGGCTCTTTTCTGTCATCTCCTCTAAAACCCCCAGATCATAAACTGGGAAGCCCAATCTTCTCTCATTTGTTTCCTGTTTGCCCTGGATTTGGTCTCTGGAAATCCCTTGCAGCCCTCTGCTTGGACTTCGCTAATGACCAGGTTTTCATCTGACCATGCCAGATGCCTCCACCCACAACTATTGAGAACATGCTCTTCCCTGTTAACCTTCAGAGAGAATCCCTTGTTCACTTGTGTGGGTCTGTGTTGAACTTCAGCTTAACCATATGCCCTCTCAACTGGTCCCTCCCAGAGAAGAGGAACCACCTCTTCTGCCCTGCATTTTCTAGACTCCATATAATTGATCTTGTACCTGTGTTCAGTGCTCACTGAGCATGCTGGGTTTTTGGGGACATGGCACATGTCATTTGGTCTCTACCTTCCTTGAAACATCAAACATTAACTTCAGGCAGCCTCCTACATAAGGCAATAAGGTAAATGTCTCTTTATTTCTAGTCTATTTTTGCTTTGTGACATAGGAAGTTAAAAAAAAAAAAAGAAAAAGTTATTCTGTCTTTATGTACCATCCTATTATGTTGAAAGTAGGCGAGCTTTGGAGGAAATAACTAAAATGCAATGTACTTGGTTAGAAACTGATTCTGTAAATTGATCATATGGCAGTAAGCACAATAAAATGGGTAATTTTCCCATTAGTGGAAGGAGAATCACTACAGAAATATCAAAGGGCAAACAAAGCCATAGGATTAACAGCCATAAACTCTTTTGAATTTATCAGAGCATGAATTTTTGCAGGGAGCTGGGACAGGATCACTGATTTAGTAGATTACCTTATAAAAACTACAAAAACAGACTTATATCACAATGGGATGTTTACAAGCTAGTGTTTATGGGCAAAAAGTAGAATATAAAGGTGAGAATATGAAAATGAATTCATCATATTGTTTCTATACCATTGCATGTGATTTTCCAAAGGCTGTCTCAACACAAGACATGCATTTTCACTAGCCCTGTCTGCTAGAGAAGGAGCACTTGGCATGCTGGTGGATTTATCTTGGGCGCAGTTCCTGGTGGCACAGTAAATAGAGGCTCCCTGTCCTACCTGGTGTGATTCCAGGGATAGTAGGATGATCCTTCCTCTTATGATACCCGAGCCTGCAATACCAATGGCTTACCTCTTTGGAGTTAATCTCTTTATGTGACCAGTTTGAAAACGTCCCTTAAAAGCCATTAATTCCTTGGTCTCTTACTTAGTTTATTAAGGGATTTTTGTTTCTAATACTAGGGCTTATAGGCTTTATGTGTGTGGTAGTAAAATGAAAAGGACAGAAAATTGAATAAATAAATTGCAATTTTATCTTAAAATGAAGTTACTTTGGACACTGATTCTTAAAAGTAACATTTGAACTGTCAGCCCTAATCATTTGGGATACGTTTGATGAATTTGATCTCATGAAACTGCTGGAGACAATATGAAATTAAAGGTGCCTTCCAGCTCAAAGAAAATTTTGGCCCCACAATAAGACAGGATTGATGAGTGGGATCATTCGTGGGCTATTTAATACCTTCTTGCCCTTGGGGAAGCCACTTCACTCTAAATGAAACTCTGAACTTTACCTGGAAATTGAAGTTGGGTAGGAAAAGGAAGGGGGGGTGGATTAGATCTTGGGTCATGTAAAATGACAGCTCATTCCCACATGACTGGCGCCAAGAGGCCTGACTTTGACACTCATTTTAAACATCTGCAGAGAATATGAGGAAAACACACCCACATACCACTCAAAAGAGGACCCTTCATATGGCGGCTGTCAGAGTCGTTAACCAAAGAGTCGAGGCAAGTCATAGGCCAAAAGTTCATCATAAACATGCAGTCACAGATCTAACTGAGGCAAGGTCTCATAACAATCCATGATTTGATTCAGTGTTAAATAATCTCCATAAATAACAAAAATAATAACTTATTCTTTTTGGCACTTGAGAATTAAAAAGCATTCATTCACCCTTTCTGGGGAATAAGGTTAGGGATTACTATTTCCATTTTGCAGATGGAGAAACTGAGGCTTCATGAAGCTTTGTTCTTTCTCAAAGTCATGCAGGAGAAGCCAGGCTTGTATGCAAATGTTCCGGCTAATCACACTAATTTTTGGAACCAAATTAAACACTGTCATGGTATGTTGTCTTTTTGAAAATTATTTCCTAGAGGCATCTTCTAATGATTCTTTTAGAGGAGGTCAAAACTGATTTAACTAACCTAAGTACTACCGAGGTCAGTTTAAAAATAAACCAGACTTGCCCTCTCAATTTGTCAGTTCCACTGTTGGACCGAATGGGGCTGGGGCTTTAATGTCCATCTGGAAGAGATCTACTTTACAACATTGCTGTATATCACCATATGGGTCAGAGAACCAGACTCATCATCTAAATAAATATTGTTGTTGAATTATTTCCCATTGTGAGGGTTTGAGCCTCATTAGATTCAGAGTAGAAAGAATACCATTAGCTCAGTGCTTACAGCTAACTACTGTTTTCCATTTTAGATTTGGTGTGATAAATTTAGCAAACGACACTGAAAACAGCTCTTACTTGCTTGAAAGATGTAATTGAATTGCATGATGGCATTAAAATATTACAACTAGATACAAACTTTATCTATTACCAGTTCATTTTCATTTTAAAGCTTCTGGTTTGGAGGACCCAATAGGAACAACTTGGAAAGAAGAAGGAATGAAATCATTAAGTTTGCCAATGAGAGTAATCTTTTTCTTTCTGTTTTTGTTTGTGCTTTTTAAGAGTGTTGCAGAGGGTTGAAGAGTTTGAGAAAATTGCAAGTGAATATATGAAGTCAGTTTTAAAAAGACAGCCTGTGCCACTGGTAATATTTATGCTATGACTGGGCACCAAATTTAATATGCTGGAGGTCTGCTGATTGCACAAGCAATGGGCCACTTGCCTTTGCAATTAACCACTCACACCCTTGTTTTTCCTTGCAACCCAAGAGGTTGATTATGTGATTGTAGGTATAATAATTAGCACACATGAAAAGAAAAACGCAGCAGAAGCCTCCTAAGAGTGTTCTTTCTTTGAAAGCTTCAAATATGAACTAATTAAGTTAGTAGGCATAGAAGACAGTCCCTAACATGTACTACATAAAAACACTTTGCCTATAGTCTAGTTATTCTTACTGTACAGTAGAAATTGTTTCTCCACCAGTCCTATGTGAGGATAGCTCCTTATTCCAATAGAGGGGGAGAAGTGACGTATATGGCAGGGGGAGTCTCCCTACTCTAAGATACATTTTTCCCACTATAGGCTGGCATTGGAATTTCTAAAGTACCTAGACAAAGCAGAATCCAGAGGATTATACAGAAACCTATCATCTTTCAGGATGTCTTTTTTTCCTTCCTTCCTTCTTTCCTTTTTTCCTTCCTTCCTTCCTTCCTCCCATCCTTCCTTCTTCCATCTTCCCAATTACATTCTGCTTCTGGCAGTATGGCAAATTCAAACAAAAAACCTTGAAAAACCATTTAGTACAACCACTTAGAAAAGTTAGGTAAAATATTTTAAAATGTTAAAAATATATAGTTGAGCTCACAAAAAGAAAGGGAAATATTTATGTAATTGTCAGCAATAATAATTTTTATGTGTATGAGCCAATTTAGATGCTTGAGGTTGCTATATAGGCTGAAAGCAGAATTACAAGTAGAATGTGACAAATACTTCAGTACACATGATTTTAATACATTTTTAAAAAATTAAGGACTGATATGTTTAGCTAGTACCATTTAGGAAAAATATAGAAATTTTAATGAAATTAACAGGCTTGGTATAATGGGCAATATATATGGAATTTGGTATTCTGTGTTTAAGAATGTACATTCTTCAGAAACACATATAGAACTTTTATGAAAATTGACCACATACCAAATCACAAATATAAAAAAATCATTTCATAGACCATTTACTCTGATCACATGGAACAAAAATAGTATTAAAGAGAGAGATAGAAAATCAATCCTCTTTCCTATGTATTTGGAAATAAAAGAAATATCACACACTTCTAAGTAATTTGTGAATGAAAAACAAAATTAGAAATCAGAAAATGTGAAAATCAAATTGGTAGTAAAAGTTCTAAACCCAACCCCATTAGGCCTAGATGGTTTCCTTTTCTTTTTTTTTTTTTTTTTTTTAAAGATTTTATTTATTCATTTGAGACACAGAGATACGGAGAGAGAGAGAGCATGAGCAGGGGGGAGACAGAGGGAGAGGAAGAAGCAGGCTCCCCGCTGAGCAGAAAGCCCGATGTGGGGCTCGATCCCAGGACCCTGGAATCATGACCTGAGCCGAAGGCAGACGCCCAACCATCTGAGCCACCCAGGCGCCCCAGGCCTAGATGGTTTTCAAGTAATTTTTTTTTACCAAAATGTGAAGAAAAGCAGTAATTGCACAAACCCTTTCAGAAAACAGAAAACTTCCCAACTTATTTAAGAAGCCATTTTACCTTATTTACAAAACCAGTCCCGAACAATGTAAGAAAAAAAATATAGACTAGAATATAGATACAAAAATAATAAATAAAATCTGGTGAATTGTCAGTGTATGTCAAAAATTAACCATCACAATAAAGAAGATTTTATCCAATGCATACAAGGAGGTTTTGATTTCAACAAGGTCTATCATTACAGTACACAATAACAATATAATACACAATACACGATAACACTTTAAAGAAGAAAAATTTATGATCATTCCAATATATGAATTTAAAAGAGCATTTGATAAAATTTAACCTGAATTTATTAGAAAATGCTCTTAGTAAATTATGAGTAAGAGTGAAACTTCTTAACTTTGTTAAGGGCATCTACCAAATATCTATAGCAAATACAATTGTTAATGGTGAATTGGTACTAGTATCCTATTAAAGTCAAAAAAAATATGCTAACTATAATTATTTCTAATCTACATTGACTGATAGGTTCTAAGCAGTGTGATAAGAAAAGTAAAATAGATAAATTTTGGAAAGGAAGAAACAGAGTTATTGTGCTTCACTTTTAATATTATTATTTGTATAGGATATCAAGAACATTCTACAAATGAATAGAGCTGATGAAAGAGTTCAATCAGATTGCTGGATACATGATCAATATACAAAAAATAATGGTACTCTGTGTATCAACAACAAATAAGTAGAAAATGTAAATTAAAAAGAAGGCAACACTAAAAACAGCAACAACAAAATATGTGCCTATGAATAAATCTAAGAAAAGATGGAGAAAATTAGAAACCTGAAGTTTTATATTTGAAAAACATAAAAGAATACTTGAATAAATGGAAAAATATATAACTTATTTCTTTAGAGATAGAATCAATACTGTAAAGAGAGCAATTCTCTTCCACATTAATCTAATAACAATGAAACCCCAACCTAATTCATGGTAGAACTTCACAAACTCATAAAATCTTTCTTTGGAAGAGCAAGGAGCCAAAATAATCATCAGAACCTTAAGAAGAGAAGGAAAGAATTTGACTTAACTGACACAAAGCTTACATTGAAGCTTAGAAATAAAAAAAGTGTGGCAATGACACAGAAATAGACAAACAGATTAGGGACAAAAGAAGAGTACCCAGTAACAGATTTATTCATATATGAGATAAGGTATATGACACAGGTGGTATGAAAAATCAGTGGGGGAAGGATAGGCTACACTCAAAAATGAAAAAAAACAAGATGCCACCCATATTGAAAAAATAAAGTTAGATCCCTTTCTAACATACAGAAGTAAATCCCAGATGGATTAAACACCAAAATGTGAGAAGAAAAACTGTTAAACATTTAGAAGGAATTACAGAAAAGTCTTTTTATATTATTGCGATAGGCAAGGCTTTCTTAACATTCAAAAAAACATAACTCCATTAAAAATTAGATTACATTAACCAATAGTTCTAATAAATTACATCATAAACAAGGAACAGAGACACTGATTTAATAGTGATGATGAGTACCTAGCTATCTATTATTTAATTTTCTGCACACTTTAAAAGTTTGAAAAGACTCAATTAAAAATTAAAAACAATAAAGACTAAATATATTTCAGAGAATGTAGAATAAAGAACAGGGCAATGAACTGAAGATGGTAAACTTGTTTTTCAACCTATTTCCTCCTCTCCACCCAGCTGCAGTTATTATTTACACTACGTATAAGCACTTGCCTCTAACCTCTTTCTAGTTCAGTTCAGGACAGAATGCTACAACCATGCTGAGCATATTTGGGGCTGACTATAGACAGAATTATGACTAAGAAGTACCTTTGCTCCAAGCCCCTGGAGGGACTTTTTTTTCCCCCCTGGCATACCATGAAGTATTTATTGGGTCTGTGACAAAATACTTCTTATGGGGTAGACATACCACTTCCATAAGATGGCACTCAGTCACAGCATGCCAATTGACTTATGTATGTTGAAAGTGCCCACTCAGTGGTAATCTAGTTTGTGAATTTACACAAGCAATTCCCAGAATGGTTTGGTTGCAGCTTCCTTGCTGTGGCCATCCCACTTGGCCTCACCCTATTTTGCAATTGCCCAAAGCTGCCAGCCCACACATCCCCACGGACGGTAAGTGGGTGAGGACCTCATTCTACCAATTCATTTTTATTATCTGAGGTTCTTTCCCTAGAACATTGGTTTTCCTTGCCAGTGGGGGCCGGGGTTATTCTTTATCCAGATTAAATTTGCATATTACTTGGTCACTGGGCTCCTGATGCCACAGGAAAGCTGAGTTTATTGTAACATGTGAAGAATATTAAAGCAAGCTTGATTTGAGCCGCCCTCTTGTCATGTGAGTATCCACTGAGGCAGGGGAATGGGACTGTAAGTTTACTGTCCTGTCATGGGAAATGGCCCCAAGTACAAAGTCAAGTCTAACACCAAATTTAGTTCAGGATATAATTGGACAAATACTGGCTTGAGAAATAAAATGAAACCACATGCAGTTATATGTAAAAAAGTGTTTTTACTTAAGCTATCTAGCTCACAGTGGGTTTTCAGTCAAAGTTGGACATATTCACTAGCTGTTTAAAGTCTATTTTGATAATTTAATTTGGGGGGCTTCTTGAAAGTACAGATGTTAAAAGATCTTTCAACTTAAAATGCTGATTTCTGAAATTCTAAATTCCCCCATTAGCTCAAGGATTTGATCACTAATAAATGCAATGATCTATCAACTCCACCAGGTACTGTGTGATGGACATTGCAGTGCTCTGCCCTCACCTCCCTGGGTCACTTTTACCCTTTCTATTCTTCCCTCCCCTGGCTGTGATGTGTCTTCACTTCCAATGACCTGGACCAGAACCTTTGGGAGCCGTGTTGCCCCCTTGGGTGTCCAGAGAGCTAGAACTGCCTGAACTTTGAGATCCTACTCCCGTCCTTCTCCCTGGTGGCCCTCTGCCAATCACAGCCAGGGGTGGGAATATGGAAGGCCAACTCTCAGCTTCAAATAGGATCAGGATGATTCTAAGGAGTAACTTACTCTCCAAAATTTGTCCATGGAATCAGACTTCTTCCTTGTTCCTGTCCTGCTTTCCCTACACCTTCAGTGGTTTTTCCCGGGAGTACTTCCTTAATAGGACACTTGCACTGACATCTTTATCTCAGCATCTGCTTCTGGGGAACCTGACAGAATAGATGAATGATTTATTGGAGCTTTTCAGAGATGGGGAAGAGAACCAAGGGGCCCTGAGCACTTGAGCTGGCTAAGATTGAATCCAAGAGGGGAGGAGGGAGTGGAGTGGAAAAGGGAGAACTTAGTCCTTATTAGAGGGTCTGGGTGTTCAAAGAAAGGACTGAGCCATGTTACAGGTTCACCTCTAGACAATCTTTAAGTGGTTGGATGATTTCCTCAGTTCTTTGATTTGTTTTTCTTGTGAAGAAAGCCATGGTATTCCTTACTTGAAACTATGTCCTTCCATTCCTCTGCCCTACCTCAGAATTATCTTCATATGTGAGTATAAATAAATACACGTTTGCTGTTTCCTCCAGAGACAGACTTTACAATCCCTGGCTCAGTAGGGCTACTTGGAAACATGTCTCAGAAGTCATCTGGTTTTGGGAAACATCCATGTTTTATATGCATGTAAACTCTCTCACAGTTAAGGATCTAGTCATCCAAGGAGCACATTATGGGCTTTGGCCCACTTGAAGAATTCTGTCTTTGTTTATAGATACATATATAGTAAAAGTTAAAAGCATGACTGGAAATGATAAACACCAAGTCAAGATGGTGGTTACTTCTTGAGAAGGAGGGAGAGAAATGTGACTGGAGAAGGGTTTATAGGGATTCATATATATATGTATATCAGATGCAGATATATATATGTATTTATATGTTTTCCATGAGGTCAAAAATCTGATTTATTCTTCAATTGTGGTTTTCTAAACACTTGTGCTTCTTGTTGCATTTTTGTTGATACATGTGTACTAAAGTACTTACTTAATGGAGTGACAACTATCAAAATGACCAAATTGTACCAAAGAACTTAAAAGAAAACACTTTCAAAACTATTTTCTTGCCAAGTATTTTCTAAAATTTCACCTAGAAGCCAAAAGATAATATAACTATGTTGATGTTAATGGTATGAGCATTACCCTATGTAACATAGAAAAATATTGTATAAAAACATTTGTTTTTCTCTGGTGCCTGCTTTTACTTTCTTGTTCTTTTTTTAAACTAAATCACATTTAGTAATATTGTTTTCCTGAATTTCACATCATAGTTTTTGTAGAAAGCAGTGCCTTTTGTCCTTTTGGTGTTAATGACCTTCAGAAGCCCATTCATGTTACAGTCTCTTGTCTTATTCAAGTAGTCACCACATATAAATGTTTTCACTTTGTTTGTCTTAATTAAACTGTCAGTCTTTTTTTTTTTTAAGTATCTGTAACAGAGCATATATATTCAATTTAAGTTGGTTATACCATTTCCTTAAAAAGCATAGTGAGCAGCTGCCCAGGAGGTAAGAGCTTTTCCCCACATTCTGAACACATGATCTCTAGAACAACACTGTTCAATAGAAATTTCTGCATTGATGGAAATGTTCTATATCTGTGCCATCTGGTATGGCCTTAGGTGACTATAAACTTAAATTAATTAAAACTTAAAAATATTAAGTTCAGTATATCCTTCTGTTGTGCTGGCCACATTTCAAGTGTTCAAGCTCTAGAATGGAACCTCAAAGGACCTGTTTCACAGAATTGCAGATGGGAAAATGGAGGCCCAGGGTATTTTTTGTTTTGTTTTGTTGTTGTTTTTGTTATTATTATTATTAAGGAGTGGGAATTATGTGGTGAAATTCACACCTTCTGAGGAGATCAAGGTCTAGTTTTCTGATTCCCAGGTAACTGGGAATAAAATTGCTTTATTTCACTGAATGTTTGTTCACCTAAAAAAATTAGGTTCTCTTTTGGGGTTACAATGGCTAAAATGATAATTTTGTAAAATGTACCCTGGTGATTTTGCCTAGTGAACATCTCTGCTTGGAAGAACAACTCTACTAGGCATCTCAACTCTTACATTTAACATATTCCAACTAAGTTCCTGATTTACTCTGCGAACCTACTTCCCTTAGAGTCTTTCCAACTGAGTGAATGGAAGCTTCATTAAGTCAAATGCCTCACTTCCCTACTTCCTCTTACATCCCACATTCCAGTCATTGGGATATACTCTTGGGTCTACCTTCCAGGATATCTTGAGTCTATTCACCTGTCACTAGTGCACTGTGATCCCTGTGGTCCATGTGACCATCAGCTCTGTTTTTGATTATTGGAAAGCCTCCTAAGTGGTCTCCCCATTTCCATATAAATTCTTTCTCTCTCTCTCTCTTTTTTTTTTTTTCCATTTCCATTTAAATTTCTTAGCAGGTGGTATGGTTGGCTTTTATCTTTTCTTAATTTTGTTTAGGTAGTTTAGAATTGTTGAAATTTAGAGTCCTGAACTTTAACATTTTTTTAGTGATTATTTCTCTTTGGGGATATTTTATGGCCATTTCCCTTAAGGCTTTGTGACTTTTATATCTTTTGGTAAGGAAAACGTATTCTCTAATTAGACATTATCTTTCTTTATGGAGAACCCATAGAAAATCAGGCACTGAGCTATAAATTTTTAAAATAACATTTAATGATCATGTTAATCTGAGAAGATAGGCATTATATCCCCATTTTATGGAGAAATCTCTAAGGAACAGTTCCCAAAAAATTCAGAAATTTGCTTAATGATCTTTGGCTTGAGGCATTTTTTTTTCTTACCAAAGATGGACAGAAAGTCCTCTGTCACCAAGAGATTCTGGACCGAAACTCAGCCATGGTACATCAATCAAACAAATCCTTATTCACTTTTGGACTATGTATACAATGCACTTGATAAGCATTTATTGAGGGCAATCTTTATTCAAGGTGCAGTAATATGTGCTGAGCTAATTTAGAGAAGAATAAGGTTGACTTTGTCCTCAAAAAACTTAAGTTCCAGTGGCAGAGATAGAAATATACACATTTTACTTTAACATACTGCATAAAGATCTGATGTGTGTGTTTAGGTCATGTCAGAAGACTAAGCAGCTATTAATGTCCACAGTATGGAAAAATAATTAGTGAAATGATTCTAAATAGGAGTTCATTTACACTCACATTGTGAGAGAGAATCATTTGCCAGTTTAGCTAAAATGTTATGATTTGATAACAGGTGTTGAAACAGAAAACTGTTAATAGGATCTGGGTCCCTGCCATAAAATGTAGAGGTTATGGAAATTTAAACACAGTTTACATTTTCTCTATGGCACTAAAACATTTTTGAAGGCAAGAAAATCCTTTCCCTTAAAACAACGAGTCATTTGCCTAAAGAAGTGATATGAGAACAGAATTCTTATTCTAAACTGTTCTTTCCTGTGTAGATGAGTGTGGACATTCATATTTTAAGCTGTGACATTTGTATCTTTGACCTATGAGTCAACATCTCCTCTCCTCTCTTTACTCTTTCTGTTTTAATATAAGCCCCCCATTAATCTATGTTTCATTTTTTTTTTCTATTTAAGGAACATTTTTGAACAGAAGCTAATACTTTTATTTATACTGGTCTATTTCCCATGTTCTTTCCATGGGCACAGACAGTCACAAGCTTTTTCTCTTCACCTCATTTTGGCTTAAATTTCTCAGGAAAGACCTGGAGCTCAGGTCTTTCCTGAGATCAATGTGCAGTAAACTTGCCTTTGGGATTTGTTGATCCATTCCCACCAAGCCCACTGATAAATGCTGGCTTAAAACTTATTTTCTGCTCTGTGTAGAGAATGAGTTTAATTAGTTATTTCCAAAGTGGGAGTTGATATCAATGCATGCATTATTTCATGTTATGAAGATGGCTCATAATAAGCTCTGTGCCTTTGCAGGCCATTCACAGAAATTGTCAATGCTTTCACTAATTTTATGATTTGTCTCTTTCTGCACCAAGAGGCTCACTGGATATGCATCTAAAAGGAATTTGAAAAAAGAAATAAACCACAAAAATCCAAGAGAGTTATCCAGTAGAAAAATAATTATATTTTTGTGAATGATATGTAAATTTACATTAGGATTTCTCATAAATTGCAATGGTTCCATGGCAAATTAAAAACTGGATTTAATAGATACACAATATTTGGTAATGTGTAAAGAGATGACATTGGCTCCCAACACAATATATCCTGCTGAAAGTGATAATTGATTTGGGCTTTTTAGCCCTCTGATCACAGATGAAAGAAAGCACTATGATAGTGACAATACATTCATTAAATATTCAATTGCTCCCCTCCACTTCCTAGCTTCTGTTGTAGTTGGTATGGGGTCATATGATCAGTGCTGGCCAATGTCCTGTGAGTGAAAGCAATCCTTGTCACTGCAGATTTAAGGGACTAAGGGTGAGTTCTCTGTGCTCTCTCCCCCTGATGTGACAACCCTGAACATCATATGTTGACATGGTGACATTATAAGATGGTGAGTGTCACCAAACCAGAGCCCTTGGTAAATGTGGAACAAAGCCTCCCGCCAACCTATGCTAAATGAGTAGTATGAGCAATTGTCTTAGTTTGGGCTGCTATAACAAACACCATAGACTGGGGGCTTTAATGACAATGAAAAATTATTTCTCATAGTTTTGAAGCCTGGAAATTCAAGGTCAAGATACTGGCAGATCTGGTGTCTGGTGAGTGTTCTCTTCCCAGTTTGCAGATGGCCACATTCTCACCACATCCTCACTTGGTTGAGAGAGATCATCTTTCTTGTGTCTCTTCTTATAAGGGCAGTAATCTTATTGATAGGAACTCCACCTTCATGACCTAATTACCTCCTCAGAACCACATGTCACACTGGGGGTTAGGGCCTCAATGAATAGATTTTGGGGGAACACAGACATTCATATCAGCAATATAGACACCTTTACAGTATGGAGTCACTGAGATTTGGGGTCAATTTGTTACCCAGCATACCTTGCTTAATACAAGTACCTTCTGCAAAGAAATAATGCATGTTGCCTGACTTTTTAAAAAAGATTTTATTTATTTATTTTTTGAGACACAGAGAGAGCAGAGCACGAGCACACAAGAGGGGAAGAGGAAGGAGGAGAGGCAGACTACCTGCCAAGCAGGGAGCCTGACATAGGGTTGGATCCCAGGACCCAGAGATCACGACCTGAGCCAAAGGCAGATGCTTAACCGACTGAGCCACTCAGGCACCCCATTGCCTGACTTCTTTTAACATACGACCTAAAGTTAAATGTAGATATCTTCCATTGAATCAGTGTGCATGTCCTTTTGCATGGAAAAGGGAGAGGACCATGACATCTGAACTTGTAGTAATGTCATTGCCAAAGGATCCGTTCTCATCTTCATAGCTTATAATGATAATGAAATTAATTAGAAAAAGCCAAAAAAGGGAATGTTATGAATATAACGTATTTTCCATTTGATTTTTCTTCCTTTCTAAATATACTGCACAGATGTAAAGGCACCTGGATGTGCTAGAACTCAAAATTGTGACCGTCTAATGTGGAAATTCAACATATTAACATGTAAAAATGCAATGGGATCCATTTCCCTGCAGCTGTTTCTGATACACAGTTTATTGTCTATCTCAATTAGAAACTCATCTTTTGCAATACCATTTCCTTCCCTGTGGTTGATTTGATCAAACATCCTATTGTTTAAGCCAAAAACATAGCTTTACCAAATCAGCCATACTATTGTTCAGAACTCATCATTCATTACATTATTCTTCATCAATGCTTATGATACTAATATCTGCAAAGAGGAACTGAATCTTAAATGAAGCTTTCCAAATCCACTTGACTAGTAGTCTATAAACAGAGTTTTCTTCCCTTTTATTTTTTTTTTAAAGGAAAGAAAAATAGTTCGGTTTTGTATGGATCATGACAATACCAAACAGATGCAAATAAATATTAAAGTAATATATTTTAGTGTTGGATCACAGCCTAAATTCTTTGCCCCAGAAAATTACATAAATGCTCTAGTGCGCATGTGGTTTATATTTAAGGTGTAATGAGCTGTTCAGATAGAGAAAGTCAGGCAACCATATTAAAAATAAACATCAAATTTTAACAAAGACACATCCACTTAGTTTGCAAATAGCCCTAATGGTTTCAGTTTATTGCAGCTACTCCAGCATACAACATCTTTGGTTGAAACCCAATTTCCAATTTCAGAGTCTCCCAGTGAATCTGGAAAGGTTGCTGTTTTAATTCTTCTATGGAATAATTGTTCAACTGTGATCACATTGTCAGAGTGATGAGAAGGTAGAAATAAGAATAAAAAGGGGTAGCACATGGTATATGAATACTTAAGATTGTCTCATTGAATCAAAAGTCAGTCTCAATCTACTGGTGATATGCATCATAATGGCACCTTACTGACTGATGCTATTACCCTTCTCTGGGTTCAGATATCAGCTTATTACACAACATTATTTAGAAAGCCTGAGGAGAAACAATAGGTAAACTCAGCTCTGATTACTTTAGGTTTACAACATTTGTAAGACATTTCAAATGCTTATAACACACACACACACACACACACACACACACCTCTCCTTTAGCATTTGCCATCTTTTCTGCTTATAATGACAAATCTGCCCTGCTTTTGCTTCAATAAGTGTGTCTTTATAACCTGGGAAATGATCCCAATTCTCAGCCCAAAGAAATGGTAGGGTGTTGTCTTTGCAAAAGATCTAAAGTGTGATCTATGGTTCCAATAAATCCCTATGTTCTAGTTTATAGTTTATAAATGTTGACCCTCCTTGGGGTCTTCTAAGTTTCAACCAATAAAATGCCAACCTGTCTTGAAATAAAACAGTTAATCTCAGACTTTACATTGCTGAGGGTTCAGTCATAGACAACTTCATCTCCCTTTTTGCTTGCTAGGGACTGGAGGAGCACTTGGACTGACTGATGAATAAGCAGGCAAAGATGATTTTGAGTGGCAGGTTTCCAAGTTTTCAGAAACACTATGATGAACCTAAATGAAAAACTAGTTGGAATTACTCTCTCTAGATCGTCTAACACCAGTCAGTGCATTTAATTAGATCATCAAATTAGTTGCCGACCCCTATATTTTTATGTTGGTATGATCATTAAAGTAACCTTGGATTTTCTATAATATCAAAATGTTTCAAGTCCCTAATTAGGTTCTTATATTTCTTGTAGATCTTTCTTTCTAAAAACCAGATGCTACTTTTACCTACCCATAGAGTGAGACTTTTCCCAACTATCTGAAACTTCTCCGGTTTCTGAAACCTACAACAAAAAACTCATAGAAAAAGATTTATCCAAAAAAAAAAAAAGTTAACATGGAATACAGATTAGTCAGTTACCTAAGATGAATTTAACACCTGGAATTTGCTTGGACCAACTTTCTGCAGGCTAGGTCACAAAAGGGTTTTACAGAAAAATGGAGTTGGCCATCCTGGGGTTACTTCACGGCATACCTGACTCTCAGATGTCCTATAAGTAGTTGCATTGTCTTGAGCAGGAAATTCCATTATTCACCTTCCCAAAAACCTATGACCTTTTGAGATACTTGCATTTTACAAAGAGGTGGAAGCTGTGCGGCCACTAGACAGGTGATTGGAAAAATACCTGAAAGAGGTCAGTTTAAAGTAGAGTCAGGAACACAGAACAATAAGAATCTCTAGAAATTTTACAGTAATGTTGGAAAACTCATTTGTATTTGGAGAGAATGGGAGAGACCTACCTGGTTATTACCTCGTTATTACTTGCTAATTTATTAAAACTATCTGATTGTTTGTGTCAAATTTCCTATTTTAAAAGATTTTATTTATTTTTTTGAGACAGAGAGAGAGAGAGAGAGAGAGCGAGCATGCTTGCGCGCGCACGCATGCATGCGGGGGGAGGGGCAGAGGGAGAGAAAGAAGCAGACTCCCCGCTGAGCAGCAAGCCTTATGTGGGGCTGAATCCCTGGACCCTGGGATCATGACCTGAGCCAAAGGCAGGCACGTAACCGACTGAGCCACCCAAGCGTCCCTCAAATTTCCATTTTTTTAATTGCTAAAGTAATATGTGCACTGAAACAAATTGCAATAAGACGTTAAGTGTATGGAGTTAAAAAATACTGTTCTTCACTCTTCTACTTTTCACTTTTAAGATTTACCTCTCATCCTCATTTTAGTAACTATCAAAATTAAAGAAAGTAGATATCCTATAAACTTAGCAGTGTTGGTATCCTGAGAATGTGGTAGAAATGCAGACTCTCAGGCCACATCCCGTATGTATTGAATCAGAATCTGTATTTTAGCAAGATGACTTACATGCCTATTGATGTTAAGAAGCATTGTCCTGTAACACTGAAATCTCGCTTGCTGGGATTTAGTCTACAGAAATACTAATATATATATATATATACACACACACATATATATATATATATACACTTTATATTTAATAGCAAAAAATTAGAAACAGCAGAAATATCCCTTGTTAAGGAATGGATAAATAAATCATAATGCAGTTATAAGGTGGAACACGATGTAAACAACGTTTTTCTTTTAGTCTCACCCATTTATCATCCAGCTGATGCTTTGGGGCTTTTCTTTTTATAAACCAAAGGCCCAACAATATGTTTTGCTAAGTGGAAGAAGATCTACAGAGATGTTCTTTGTATCATTTAGGGATAGAAGTGTCCAGAGTCAAGGTTTTCAATCACCTTTTTTGAGATTGTATACATAATGACTGCATACATAGTAATTCACAGATTATGTAATATATAATAATACGTTATGCAATGAGTTTAAAAAGTGCTACATTAGAGGAAATCCAGTATCTTTATTGGGTTTATCACTTCTCCTCCTCCCTGTCCCAGCTCCTTAGTTGGTCAAGCACTATGAGGTTTGCTTAGTTCAAAAGGAGTCTGATCTGTTTGTAGATGCCACCTTGTAAAGGAAGTAGGGTGTATGATGAGTGCGTTAGCGGAGCCCTGTTTTTCCTGTCCTTGCTTCAATTGTTGCTATACAGTCATTGTTTAATCAGATAGCTCCTTGCTGTCTGATCTATCTTGTCCATAATTACAAAGCTGCCCCTACTAGACCAAAAATTGTCTGGGCCACAGGTGTCTTAGCAGGGCATTGTTGCCCACTTACATGTGGATTCCCAGGGTTCTCATCACAGATTCAGCTCTTGTTCTTGGAGAGCATTTACTGTGTCTCTGTGACTGGTTAAGAAGGGCTTCCCAGCCAACCGTACAATGTGCTATGATGGTGTATTTGTAGATCAAACTTCTACAAGAAAGATTAGCAATAGAGATACTTCAACTCACTGGTCCCCAGCACTGAATCACCAGGGGAGCTTTATGTAATGTTGTTACCCAGGCCTGGCCTGCTGAGATCCAGATCTAATTGGGCTATGTGTGAAAACATCTCAAGGTAATTTCATTTAATGATTGCAATAACTGGAGAGAGACAAGGATGAAGAACTTAAAAGCCCCTGAGTGAAAACCCAGGTCCCCTGCTTAAAGTCCCCTTGCTATTGTACTATTCACTTTTTTTTTTTTTTTTTTTTTTTTTTGTAGTGAAGCTTGAAGTTCAAGCAGTAGAAAGAACACTGCTGAGTTCCACCCTTCCACCAGCATGGATTTGATCCCCTGAATCTGTCTGTTGTGGAGTGGGGCTCCAAGTGACACACAACATATCTTATGAGCTGGAAGGGTGTGGATTCCCCATTCTGAACACAGTGTGAGAGCTTCAGACACTCCTGATGGGAAAGAGGAAAAAGACTGCAGTGTTTGATATTTTCTCTTAAAATGTGAAGTTAAATGAGCAGCCTGACTAATATAATGTATTTATTTTGATCTATAACATACTGTTTGAAATGTTAGAATGAATTTTAAATTAGCTACAGTAAACAGCAAAGAAATGTACCAAGATCATTTTAGGAAAGGCTTTTTTTTTTTAATAACCAGAATAATTTTTCAGTTTGATATGGAATTCAGATACCAGTAGAAGGAGCTATTGTTGGATGGTTTATATATATGAATAGATGCTTTTGGGACAGGATCTGTGAGCACTGGAAGTGGATTACTAAGCCATTTACAATTCATTACTGCATTGTAGGTATTCATATCCCTTCCATTTTTATCACATCTTGAGGCCAAGAATCTTTTAAAAAGGTCATTTAGCTTTCAGAAAACTATGAATTATGGTGAAAGCATTGTTCTTTCTCTGACTTTAATGTGCTCATTTGGAGAAAAGTTACAGGCAAATACTTTTGCTTAAGCTCCAAATCTGACCCTTCTGCAATCCTTCACATAAAGTAACTTGTCATTAATGACTTCTTGTATTCTCTGTGCTCATTGCTGATTACATAAATATTTTCTTAACCTAAACCGGCATCCAGAGTAAAAGGATGTTTGTGATTTTTAGAATTATAATCAAATTGTAAAAACTCAGATATTGACTCACCAGAACAACTTAAGATTGCTTTGGAATTCTTGAATCAATCAGAGGGGGGCAGGGCAGAGGGAATTTTTACCTGGTAAATGTCAAATATAAAAAACGAAGACATTCGGTTTTCATTCCAACAGAAATGAGGTAAAATAGTGACCTGTTGTCTTATTGGTTGACTTTTAAGGGATACCCAAGGTGAGGAGTAGCTAATGATCAATATAACTTAATAGCAATACAAGGAAAAACTTATGTAAAAAATGTCAAGGATCTAAGCCCAATGCTTCACTAACTAGCTGCTAAATATTTATTTCCTTTTTCATTTCTATTCCTTAAGAAGTAAGAGAAGGGACTAGGATGTAACATGAGAGGGATTTGAGGATGGATAATCTAGAATAGAAACTTTCTTTTTTTTTTTTTAAGATTTTATTTATTTATTTGACAGAGAGAGAGACAGCGAGAGAGGGAATACAAGCAGGGGGAGTGGGAGAGGGAGAAACAGGCTTCCCACTGAGCAGGGAGCCCGATGCAGGGCTCGATCCCAAGACCCTGGGATCATGACCTGAGCCGAAGGCAGATGCTTAATGACTGAGCCACCCAGGCGCCCCTCAACTTTATTTCAACATCTTGGAAAAACCTTGTTCTTAGTAGTCATTACAGAATTATTTGCTTGCCATTATGTGTAATTCTAGAATTTGATCATATGAAGATCATAATCATAATCACATTAAGGAGAACATTAAGAAAGAGAAGTTGACAGCATAATATTTATTGGAAATTGAGTCCAAACCAGGATCTTCTGGTCAAATGATTGCTTAGCTAGGAGTTGTGATCTGTGGTCTTCTTGGCTTATGACTGTTACATTTCATAAAATGAGTATCTAGGAATGTTTTGCTTATGATGAACATTTATGCTGGAATATTTATTATGGAAAACATTTTTTGCATCATAAATCAATAGTGAAATTGTTTAATTCCATTGATCTGTGGCTAAATGGAAAGTGGGCCAGAGTTGGAGACATGCACATAGAAGAATCTTGAAGTTTTCCATGTTCTGTGGGCTGGCAATTCACACAGAATGGTTTCTGTACACTAGTTCTCTCCCTCCCCTGGGGTTCTTCCATCTCTGGAAGTGTGAGACAAGCTCAAAGAAAGCATAAACTTTTATAACTTGTAAAGATCCAAGTTCAATAAAGTCAATAGACTCTACTGAAGAAGAACAGTAAATCTTAACTGATTTTCTATTAATTAATAATGAAGAATGATTAATAAACTCTCAGGTGTCAGGTTTGTGAATATTCTCAAATTACATTTATCTTTTTGGAACATAGTACAGTGAGTAAGAAAGAGTAGTTCCTTTAAATAATCTATTAATGACACGAATGCGAACGAAAAATCAGTGAAGGTAGGTAAATGCAGTGATGGTATTCCAGTGGAATTCTGTTAAGAGTCAAGCAAGCTAGGGACGCCTGGCTTGCTCAGTTGGAAGAGCATGTGACTCTTGATCTCAAGGTTGAGAGTTCAAGCCCCATGTTGGGTGTAGAGATTACTAAAATAATAATAATAATAATAAACTTAAAAAAATGAGAGTCAAGTAAGCTAAATATTCTATGAGGTCAGAGAAGGACTGAACAAAAGAAGCCATGAAAAGTACAGATCCCATGAAAAGCACAGATCCCAAAGACTCAATTCTCCATAAGCCACTTTGCAGGATTATAGCTGGCCTGCAGGGGGCAGAGCACAGGCATTGGCCCCAGGCATAGCTGCAGAGGTTTGAATCCTGTCTCTCACAAGTATCAGCAATGTAATTTTAGGTTAGTCAATAATCTACGTCTTAGTTTCCACTGTTAGGTAGTGGGGAGGATAGTAAAATTAAAATAATGTACAGTCAATCCTCACTATTTGTGGATTCTGTATTTGCAAATTCACCTACTTGGTAAAAGTTGTCATCCCCAAATCAGTACTCAGCTGCATGTGAGTGGTCATTTGTGAATGTGGACACTCGCTGAGTGGCAAAAAATGTTGGTCTCCAGATGTGCATATTCCCAGCTGATACTGAACAGGATGACCAGACATTCTGCCTTCTTGTTTTGCTCCTCATACTGTAAACAAGTATCCTTTTAGGGGTAATGGAATGCCACATTATTTCATTTTTGTGTTTTTTGTTGATGATTTTTCTGTTGAAAATAGCCCCCAAGCATAGTGCTGAAGGGTTAGTTGAGAGTTCCTCAACACAGGAAGGCTATGATGCACTTTATGGAGAAAATATGTTTGTTAGGTAAGCTTTGTTCAGGCATGAGTTAGACTGCTATAGGCTAAGAGTTCAAGGTAAGTGAATCCATAGTATATCTTAAATAAGGTATCTTTAAACAGAAACACACCCAAACAAGGTTTGTTTTGATTGTATTGATTGTATTGATTGGCTGAGGAAAATGTTGTCCCCAGAGGTTCACAGGTACCTAACCCTGTATTTCCCCTAAGACCAGTGGTTCAGTACCATTTTATGCTTTTTTTTTTTTTTTTTTCCTAGACTGGTGAATTCAATGAGGCATATGATAGTGATCACAAGCCTTGCATCTTTCTTTTTTTTTTTTTAATCAGAATGTAATTGATATATAACATTATATTAGTTTCAGGTGTAAACCATGATGATTCAATATATGTATATATTGCTCAATGATTGTTATAATCAATCTAGTTAGCTAGCATCTATCACCACAGACGATTATACATTTCTTTTCTTGTGATGTGAACTTTTAAGATTTACTGTCTTAACAACTTTCAAATATGCAGTATAATGTTGTTAACTATAGTCACCACACTGTACATTATATCCCCAGGATTTATTTATTTTATAACCGGAACTTTGAACCTTTTGATCCCCTTTACCTATTTTGCCCACCCCCTGCCTCTGGCAACCAGCAGTCTGTTCTATGTATGATTTTGATTTGTTTGTTTAGATTTCACATAAAGTGAGATCATGTAGTATTTGTCTTTCTCTGTCTGACTTATTTCACTTAGCATAATGTACTCAAGGTCCACATGGTGAGATTTCCTTCTTTTTCATGGCCAAGTAATATTTCTCTCTCTCACACATATATACGTATATTCACCACACACATACATATAGCCACATGTATATGTGTGTGTGTATTACATTTTCCTTATCCATATATCCATCAGTGGATACTTATGTTACTTAAGTTGTTTCCATGTCTTTGCTATTGTAAGTAATGCTTTCATGAACATGGGGGTGCAGGTATCTTTTTAAGTTAGTGTTTTTGTATCTTTTGGGTACATACCCAGAAGTAGAATTGATGAACCCTGTGGTAGTTCTATTTTTAATTTTTTCAGGAACTTCTATGCTATTTTCCATAGTGGCTGCACCAATCACATTCTCACCAACAGTGTAGAGGGTTAAATTTTCTCCACATCCTTGCCAGCGCTTATTATCTCTTGTGTTTTGATAATAGCTAACCATTCTATCAGGTGTGAGGTGACATCTCACTGTGGTTTTGATTTGCATTTTCCTGATGATTAGTGATGTTGAACACCTTTTCATGTACTTGTTGGCCATTTATATATTTTCTTTGGAAAAATGTCTATTCAGACCCTTTGCCCATTTTTTAATCATATTGTTTGTGTTTTTGTTACTGACTTATATGGGTTCTTTATATATTTTGGATATTAACCCCTTATCTGATAAATGATTTGCAAATATTTTCTTGCATTCTGTAGGTTGCCTTTTAATTTTGGTAATGGTTTCCTTTGCTGTTTTTAGTTTGACGTAGTCACACTTATTTATTTTTGCTTTTGTTGCCTTTGCTTTCAGTGTCCATATTTTAAAAATTATTGATAAGATTGATGCCAAGGAGCTTATTGCCTATGTTTTCTTCTGGGAGTTTTATGGTTTCAGGTATTACTTTCCCACTTTGAGTTAATTTCTGTGTATCGTATAAGAAATGGGTACAGTTTCATTCTTTTGCATATGGCTGTCCAGTTTTCCCAGCACCATTTATTGAAGAGACTGCTTTTTCCCCATTGCATATTCTTGGCTTCTTTGCTGTGAGTTAATTGACCATTTACCTGTGGGTTTATTTCTGGGCTTTTTATTCCATTGACCTATGAGTCTGTTTTTATGCTAGTACCATACTGTTTTGATTACTATAGCTTTGTAATATAGTTTGAAATCAGGTAGCCTAATGCCTTCAAGTTGATTCTTCTTTCTCAAGATTGCTTTAGCTATTTGGGATCTTTTGTGGTTCCATACAAGTTTTAGGATTGTTTTATTTCTGTAAAAAATGCCATTGGAATTTTGATAAGCATTGCATTAGATCCATACATTGCTTTGGGTAGTATGGATGTTTTAACAACATTAATTCTTCCACTCTATGAGCATGAGATATATTTCCCTTTATTTATGTCTTATACTTTTCAGTCTTTAGGTCTTTCACCTTCTTGGTTAAATTTATTCCTAAATATTTTTTTCTTTGATGTAATTGTAAATGAGATTGTTTTCTTAATTTCTTTTTCTGATAGTTATTAGTGTATAGAAATGCAAATGATTTTGTATATTGATTTATATCCTGCAAATTTACTGAATTTATTAGTTCTAACAGTTTTTTAGTGGAGCCTTTATGGTTTTCTATAAATAGTATCATGTCATCTGCAAATAGAAATAGTTTTACTTCTTTTCTGATTTGGACACCTTAGACATTTTTAATATAGGTGTTTATTTCACAAAAAAAATATTTTAAAAACTTACCTAAAAGTCTCTATTGTATTATTCTGGAGCTTCTCTTTCTTGAAACAATGGTTCTGTATTCTGAGTGACTTTCTAGATCATTACTGCATATAATAAACTGTATATCGTGTCTGTATGCTGTGAATTTAAGCCTATTTTCAAAACTGCAATTCCTTACATCCTACTTGGTGGACCTAGAATGTGACTGTGTGAACCTGGCTTCTTTCCATTTTATCAACCTCCATCTGCCCCAACCCTATCCTGTCACTTTTCTCACACAGTAGAATGGATCATACTTTTTTTTAAAGCACATTTATTAAGTATAAAATTTATGCCAAAAACTTTGCTAAGAAATAGGTGCTCTAAAGTTGTTTGGAAATTTTCTGGGGAAATAGAGACATAAATATCAATTCACCATAGACATGGTCATGCGATGATGGATTATGAACAAAATGTGGTGGCGGCATAGGGGCTGGACCACCTGAGTCTCTTTGGAAGGGGGGAGCACAGTAGTCAGGGAGGGGTTAACATGATCTGTACTATTTGGCCTGGACTTAATGAATGTGATAATGTTCACCAAGCAAACGAGATAAAACCAGAACAAGCAGTGAGAATCTTGTGTCCAAATACACAAAGGTATAAAAGAGCATCCTATGCTCAGTGAGGCTGAAGTAGAATCTGAGTTGAGGGAAGGGAGGGAAACTAGAGGGAGGTGCAGGGAGTGCTTAGAGATGAGGCTGGCAAGAGAAGCTGAGACTATTTTTTGGAAGGCCAGCTATCCAGAAAAATATAATACAGACCTTCAGGCAGGTTTTGTAATCATTTTTTAATGTGAAATAACCACCTATATTAAGAATGCATAAAATGTAAATGTATGGCTTAAAACATGCTTTAAAGTGAATAGTCACAAAACCACCACCTGGTTGAGGAAACAGAAAACTTCTAGCCCCCTAGAAGCCTGTTTCTGCATACTTCTTTTTAATTGCAACCCTCCCTCTTTGAGGTAAACTCTGTTTTGACTTTTATAGTCTTTACTTCCTTGGGTTTCCTTATGATCTTATCACCTATGGTGGTCAGAACACCATTTTGTGGTGTTCATGTCTGAATCTTCAGAACCTGTAAAAAAAGTTTACCTTACATGGCAGAAGAGACTTTGCAGATGTCATTAAAGTAAGGATCTTGGGATAGACTGTCTTGGATCATCTGGGTGGGCCCTATGTGATCCTAAGTGTTCTTATAAGTGAAAGCAGGAGGTAGAGCAGTCAGAGAATGAGATGTAAAGTACAGAAGTAGAGGTCAGAGTGATCTGATTACTAGAAGGGGCCATAATCAAAGGAATATAGGCAGTCTCTAAATGATGGAAAAAGAAAGAACAAATTTTTCCCTAGTGCTTCCAGAAAAAACAAAAAACAGACACACACCTTGATTTTAGCTCTGTAAGATCCTTTTCAAACTTCTGACCTCCAGAACTGTAGGATAATAAACTCATGTTGTTTTAAACCACCAAGTTTCTGATTATCTGTTACAGCAGCGATAGGATACTAATACTCCCCCAAAGTGTGCATGTAAACACTACATATTTTTTAACTTTCTGTAAGTTCTTTCTTGTCTGGCTGCTTCTTCTGAACTCTCTGTTGTTAAACTTAGGCCAATTTTAAGGCAGGTGAGTGATGAGTGACATGACTAGATCTACATTTTAGAAGTTTACTTTGACATCAGTGTTCTGCCAGTAGCCTGGGGAGCCAGAAGGCTGGGGTTGGTGAGAACTGGCAAGAGGCAAATATAACAGTCTAGGCAAGAAATAGCCAGAACTTGGGGCACCTAGGTGGCTCAGTTGGTTAAGTGACTGCCTTCAGCTCAGGTCATGATCCCAGAGTCCTAGGATTGAGTTCTGCATTGGCTCACTGCTCAGCAGGGAGTCTGCTTCTGCCTCTCCTGCTCCCCCTGATTGTGCTCTCTCTCTCTCTGTCATATAAATAAATAAAAATCTTAAAAAAAAAAAAAAAAGCCAGAACCTAAAAAAAGTACAAACAGAATGGAGTAGAGGGCTCAGAACTGGTAGGGGCTTGGAACATAGACTTGTTAGGCATTGATGTCCAAATAGATGTAAGGGATGAAAGAATAGCTAAGAATAATTCCAAGTACTGTAGCGTGGGCAGCTGTCATGATGGAGTTGGTGAACACAGGAGGAATAGCCAAGCTGAGGGTAACATCTTGAGGTTGAGATATTTGGAACTCATGCTGGTGTATATTTCCTGATGTCAGAATGTTTCTCCATTCTCGATGCTGGGTTAACCTTCTTTTTAGGTTATGTAGATACAGAGACAGCAACAGAAACACTGATGAATGAATCCAGCCTTCAGATACAATGGAGATGTCCTACCTTATCTTCAATAATGGATAATTACTTTGTTGTTCAATGGAAGTTAATTTCTACTCCCCCTTTTCTGCTCCTATCACATAATAGGCACAATTATATCTCACACTCATGGCAATATAATTAAATATCAGCCTTTGTAGAGGTGCATTACCAGAGAGTCTTCTTAGGCAGCTGATTTAGGCACTTGTCAGGTTTATCACACAATAGATAAATGTTTTCTTCATGTAGCTTTAATATAACAGGGTATCTGCCTCTGAATGGCAGTGTTTCTAGATAGTCCAGGCAAACGGTCTGTTTATTGCATCTGACAGCTTTATTGCTTTATCAGTTATTTGCTTAGGGAGGATTTTATTATATGTAAAATACTGACATAAATTATGGGGAAGAGAATTGATTTTTTATATAGGTTTGATTCATTTTTCATTGTTTGTATGTGCCAAGTTTGATAGTGCACATTTTCTCCTAGTGTATTTATTTAGTTTACAAGTTATTTCTCTGGTTCTACAAATACTGGTATTTAGTCCTCAATTCTTTTATTCTTGTGACTTCTCATGTTCTCCAACTAAGCCACATATATACTTAATAAGTAAAATATAGTATATACTTTTATAAATAAAATATAGAGCTAATAAAAATAAATTGACTCTAAGAGGAGTTCTAGGTAATTCGAAGAATTCTGCACTTCAAAATTGAGAGATGTGATGCCAGTTTCCCTCTTTCAAGTTGGAATAAAAGTAGGAATAGATCCTGGCTGGGGATCTATTTGTGCAACAGATTGCACAAATTCAGTCACAGAAGGTTGTATCAGGCACTATTGTCAGCTTGCCCAGAGACTCTCTAATCTCCTTTACCGGTTTTGTGGACCCATGCTCTTCTGCTAAAACCTTCAGAGGATTGCCTTTAGGCTCTTGGAGTTGCTTCACCCCCGTGGAGAGCCTAACTTTCTCAGAAGGTACACCTTCTAGGGGCAGTTACACATCCTTCCTGCCTCTTAAGAACAGACAGGTGCAGGAGTACAAAAAGCCCAGAGGCTTTGCCTTGATATAGGACAAATTCCAAGGCATACTTTACTTTTCACAGATCCTTCTGAGATAAGGCTGAAGCTGCACTTCACCTGAAATGATGCCATTCCTTGACTTCTTTCCCTGTCTTATCCTGCTCCCCTAATGCTGGCACTGGTTTCTTCTAAGAACAGTTCTTTAATAAATCACTTGCATTTGAATCATTGGCTCAGAGTCAGCTTCTGGGAAAAACCTGCCCTAAGATAGTTAGTAAACCAATAGCCAAGACAATAGCGTTATAAGAGCAAGGATAATAATGATTGTGATAACATTAGGTAAACTTGCGTGATCCTCACTCTTTTCCATGTACGGTCCTAATTGTTTTACATACAACTCTTCATTGAATTTTTTCAAGAGGCACATGGGATAGGTGTTATTATCACCTCCATTTTACAGCTGAAAAAATTGAGGCTTAGAGATATTAAGCAACTTGTTCAGGATTTTATGGCTAAAAAATATGAAATAAGGCTTTAGAGAGAGGTCAGTAGGACCAGTATGGCATACTAAGATTTGAATGTTAGATTTTAAGACTATTCATCTTTATCTCTCTACCCTCACCCCCATCCCAGTCAGACTATGTCTGACTCAGCCTCTATGTGGAGTGATGCAGATTATTTGCTGAATAGATGAACTCTTGGGATAGGAAACAAGGCTGATCATTTCAGTGATTTCAGTCAGCAGTCTTACAAATTAATCATCTTTCTGTTATAAGGAAAGTTTGGGGCAAATCAAATACTATGGTTAGAACAAAATGATGGGAATGTTGCTTGGTATCTAGTAGACAGATGTTAATTGTATTGAATGACCACATCAAATGTGTGACTATGTTCAGGTGATTGATATATGTAATGTGGATAGCAAATGGAGAGTGAGAAAGAGCTTGTATTTGTGAGGAGCGGTGAATGGATGGAGGCCTTGGATTTCCCAAATGGGACTGACCACTTGTCTCTGTAGGCAGCCTAAATGCCTGGGGAACTGGAACACCCACAATCTGGAAGTATCACAACCAGAAGCTTTGTCATTATGTAAAAATTTTTGAATTTTTATATCCTTAGTAGAAGAATAATAAATGAAGTTAAAAAACTTAAAAACTATTTTATGGAGAACTTCAAGATGTTTTCTTATCCAAAGGAATGTTGTATAGTCAAAGAATGCCAGAATAAGTCATGGTGTTTGGTTTCTCATCTAATTCTACTAACACATAAGTGGTTAACCTTGAGTAAGCCATTTTTAATTTTTTTTCAGATCTGGATTCCAGGATTTCTTTGTAAAACCAAGTTAATAGTGACATTTTGTAAAAGGTGGACTGTGGCCCTCAATCTTCTTTCCTTTATGAGAATGACATGCATTTTGATATCAGTATATCGGATATAGTGCCATCAATAAAATATATACTCACTAATTTGTATAAATTTATGCAATGACTCATTGAAGTATAAAATAATAGTGAAAATAGTGTTTATAACTATAAACTTTCTTTTGTTATTTCTTTTGATGAACATGTGTGAGCATTTCTGATGGGTCTATATCTAGGAGTTGAAAGCCTGGATCCTAATACATGCATAAATTTAGCTGTGTGCATATGGCCAAGTAGTTTTCCAAAGTTACTTTATAGGGATAGTGCAACTTTATATAAAAAGAAGGAAAGAGGAGGGTAGGAACAAGATGGCAGAGGAGTAGGAGACCTAAATTTCATCTGGTCCCAGGAATTCAGCTAGATAGGGATCAAACCATTCTGAACACCTACAAATTCAACAGGAGATCGAAGAAAAGAATAGCAGCAACTCTCTGAACAGAAAAGCAACCACTTTCTGGAAGGTAGGATGTGCAGAGAAGTGAGTCTGAGGCGATATTCGGGAGGATAAGACAGCTGGGTGGGGGCCTCCATCGGCCGCTTCTGGCAAGTGATAGAGCAGTGGAGCACAAAATCGGAACTTTTAGAAGTCTGCTCCGCTGAGGGACGTCGCTCCAGTGGCTAAGCAGGGGATGGAACCCTTGCTGGGACAGTGTAGTCTCAGGACCCTTGGGGTCACAGAAAGACCGGGGGTTCCTGAGTGTGGCAGAGCTCCCAGGTATTGGAGCGGGGAAGCTGGCTGCAGAGACGGAGCTGAGGCGCGGGCTCTCAGCTCGGGGTTGCCATAAACCATGATCCACGGCACAGTCGGGCCACTGCTCCTTCAGCAGGGACCCAACAAGGGGCAGATCCGGGGAGACTCACCTTCCTCCCCCAGGAGGAGCAGCACGGGAGTGCACTGCAGGGATCTGCTGGGTTTGGAGACTCCACACGGGGTCGTGTGCCAGAGATAGAAATGCTCAGTCACAGGCTGGGTGAGCATGGAGTGCAGCCGGAGACTGGGAAGACAGGAGTGATTGACTGCTTTTCTCTGGGGGTTCACTGAGGAGTGGGGGCCCGAGTTCTTGGCTCCTCCGGGGCAGAGATTGGGAGGCCGCCATTTTCACTCTCGTCCTCCAAAGCTGTATGGAAAGCTGGCGGGGAACAAAAGCTCCCGAGAGCAAACACGAGCAGATTACTTAGCCTGGACCTGGCAAGGGCAGGGCAATCCCGCCTCTGGCAAAGACACTTGAGAACCACAGCAACAGGCCCCTCCCCCAGAAGATCAGCGAGAACAGCCAGCCAAGACCAAGTTTACCGATCAATGAGAACAGCAGGACTCCAGCACTAGGGGAATGCAGCAAATAGAATTCATGGCTTTTCCCCCATGATTCTTTAGTCTTTCAAAGTTAATTTTTTTTTAATTTTCTTTTTTTTCTTTTCCTTTTTTTTTTTTGGAATTTTCCTTTTTCCCTTTTTCAACTAACATCAATCTCTTTTTTAAAAAATCTTTTTTATTTTTCATTTTTAGAGTCATATTCTATCCCTTCATAGTAGTTAACCTTATTTTTGGTATATATATAGAAGTTGTTCTCTCTTTAAAATTTTGGGATACACTTTCTTCTAACAGACCAAAATATACCCTAAATCTCTGGTGTATGGCTTTGTTCTAGTCTCCTGCCTGATCACATTCTCTCCTTTTTTTTTTTTAAATCCTCTTCTTTTTTTTTTTTTTAAAGATTTTATTTATTTATTTGAGAGAGAGAGAATAAGAGAGAACACATGAGAGGGGATAGGGTCAGAAGGCAAAGCAGACTCCCCGCTGAGCAGGGAGCCCGATGCAGGACTCGATCCAGGGACTCCAGGATCATGACCTGAGCTGAAGGCAGCCGCTTAACCAACTGAGCCACCCAGGTGCCCCACTTCTTTCTTTTTTCAACCAACTTCTTATCTTATCAATTCCTATTATAAAATCTTTTATAATTTTCATCTTTACAGTCATATTCCATCCCTTCATTGTATTTACCCTTATTTTTGTACATATATAAGTTTTTCTTTCTTTAAAATTTTGGGAGCCACTTTCTTCTAACAGACCAAAATATGCCCAAAATCTAGTGTGTGGCGCTGATCTATGCACCAGCCTGATCATATTTGATCATATTCTGTTTTTTTGTTTTTTTTTTAAATCTTTTTCTTTTTCTTTCTTTTTTTTTTTTCTTTTTTTTCTTTCTTTCCCTTTCTTTTCCCCTGGTTTCAGGTCTCTTCTGATTTGTTTAGTGTATATTTTTCTGGGGTTGTTGTTACCTTGTTAGCATTTTTTTCTCTCATTCATCTATTCTCCTCTGGACAAAATGACAAGATGGAAAAAATCACCTCAAAAAAAAGAACAAGAGGCAGTACCGACTGCCAGGGACCTAATCAATATGGACATTAGTAAGATGTCGAAAATAGAGTTCAGAATGATGATTTTAAAGATACTAGCTGGGCTTGAAAAAAGCATGGAAGATATTAGAGAAACACTTTCTGGAAAAATAAAAGAACTAAAATCTAACCAAGTGGAAATCAAAAAGGCTATTAATGAGGTGCAATCAAAAATGAAGGCTCTAACTGCTAGGATAAATGAGGCAGAAGAGAGAATTAGTGATAAAGAAGACAAAATGATGTAAAATAAAGAAGCTGAGAAAAAGAGAGATAAACAACTACTGGATCATGAGGGCAGAATTCGAGAGATAAGTGATACCATAAGAGGAAACAATATTAGAATAATTGGGATCCCAGAAGAAGAAGAAAGAGAGAGAGGGGCAGATGGTATATTGGAGCAAATTATAGCAGAGAATTTCCCTAATTTGGGGAAGGAAACAGGCATCAAAATCCACGAGGCACAGAGAACCCCCCTCAAAATCAATAAAAATAGGTCAACACCCCGACATCTAATAGTAAAACTTATGAGTCTCAGAGACAAAGAGAAAATCTTGAAAGCAGCTCAGGAGAAGAGATCTGTAACCTACAATGGTAGAAACATTAGGTTGGCAACAGACCTATCCACAGAGACGGCAGGCCAGAAAGGACTGGCAGGATATATTCAGAGCACTAAATGAGAAAAATATGCAGCCGAGAATACTATATCCAGCTAAGCTGTCATTGAAAATAGGAGAGATAAAAAGCTTCCAGGACGAACAAAAACTAAAGGAATTTGCAAACATGAAACCAGCCCCACAAGAAATATTGAAAGGGGTCCTCTAAGCAAAGAGAGAGCCTAAAAGTAACATAGACTAGAAAGGAACAGAGACAATATACAGTAACAGTCACCTTACAGGCAGTACAATGGCACTGAATTCATATCTTTCAATAGTTACTCTGAATGTAAATGGGCTAAATGCCCCAATCAAAAGACACAGGCTATCAGATTGGATAAAAAAACAAGACCCATCGATATGCTATCTGCAAGAGACTCATTTTAGACCCAAAGACACCTCCAGATTGAAAGTGAGGGGGTGAAAAACCATTTACCATGCTAATGGACAGCAAAAGAAAGCTGGGGTGGCAATCCTTATATCAGACAAATTAGATTTTAAACCAAAAACTGTAATAAGAGATGAGGAAGGACACTATATCCGACTTAAAGGGTCTATCCAACAAGAAGATCTAACAATTGTAAATATCTATGCCCCTAACATGGGAGCAGCCAGTTATATAAGGCAATTAATAACAAAAGCAAAGAAACACATCAACAACAATACAATAATAGTGGGGGACTTTAACACCCCCCTCACTGAAATGGACAGATCATCTAAGCAAAAGATCAACAAGGAAATAAAGACTTTAAATGACACAATGGACCAAATGGACTTCACAGATATATTCAGAACATTCCATCCCAAAGCAACAGAATACACATTCTTCTCTAGTGCCCATGGAACATTCTCCAGAATAGATCACATCCTAGGTCACAAATCAGGTCTCAACCGGTACCAAAAGATTGGGATCATTCCCTGCATTTTTTCAGACCACAATGCTTTGAAACTAGAACTCAGTCATAAGAGGAAAGTCAGAAAGAACTCAAATACATGGAGGCTAAAGAGCATCCTACTAAAGAATGAATGGGTCACCAGGAAATTAAAGAAGAATTTAAAAAATTCATGGAAACCAATGAAAATGAAAACACAACTGTTCAAAATCTTTGGGATGCAGCAAAGGCGGTCCTAAGAGGAAAGTATATAGCAATACAAGCCTTACTCAAGAAACAAGAAAGGTCTCAAATACACAACCTAACCCTACACCTAAAGGAGCTGGAGAAAGCAGAGCAAATAAAGCCTAAACCCAGCAGGAGAAGAGAAATAATAAAGATCAGACCAGAAATCAATGAAATAGAAACCCAAAGAACAGTAGAACAGATCAACGAAACTAGGAGCTGGTTCTTTGAAAGAATTAACAAGATTGATAAACCCCTGGCCAGACTTTTCAAAAAGAAAAGAGAAATGACCCAAATCAACAAAATCATGAATGAAAGAGGAGAGATCACAACCAACACCAAAGAAATACAAACAATTATAAGAACATATTATGAGCAACTCTATGCCAGCAAATTAGATAATCTGGAAGAAATGGATGCATTCCTAGACATGTATCAACTACCAAAACTGAACCAGGAAGAAATAGAACACCTGAACAGACCTATAACCACTAAGGAAATTGAAGCAGTCATCAAAAATCTCCCAAAACACAAAAGCCCAGGGCCAGATGGCTTCCCAGGGGAATTCTACCAAACATTTCAAGAAGAATTAATACCTATTCTTCTGAAACTGTTCCAAAAAATAGAAATGGAAGGAAAACTTCCAAATGCGTTTTATGAGGCCAGCATTACCTTGATCCCCAAACCAGACAAAGACCCCACCAAAAAGGAGAATTACAGACCAATATCCTTGATGAACATGGATGCAAAAATTCTCACCAAAATACTAGCCAATAGGATCCAACAGTACATTAAAAGGATTATTCACTATGACCAAGTGGGATTTATCCCTGGGCTGCAAGGTTGGTTCAACATCTGCAAATCAATCAATGTGATACATTTATAAAAGAAAGAACAAGAACCATATGATCCTCTCAATAGATGCAGAAAAAGCATTTGACAAAGTACAGCACCTTGATCAAAACTCTTCAGAGTATAGTCATAGAGGGTACATACCTCAATATCATAAAAGCCATCTATGAAAAACCTACAGCGAATATCATTCTCAATGGGGAAAAAGTGAGAGCTTTCCCCCTAAGGTCAGGAACACAGCAGGGATGTCCACTATCACCACTGCTATTCAACATAGTATTAGAAGTCCTAGCCACAGCAATCCGACAACAAAAAGAAATCAAAGGCATCCAAATCGGCAAAGAAGAAGTCAAACTCTCACTCTTTGCAGATGATACGATACTTTATGTGGAAAACCCAAAAGACTCCACCCCAAAACTGCTAGAACTCATACAGGAATTCAGGAAAGGGGCAGGATATAAAATCAATGCACAGAAATCAGTGGCATTCCTATACACCAACAACAAGACAGAAGAAGGAGAAATTAAGGAGTTGATCCCATTTACAATTGCACCCAAAACCGTAAGATACCTAGGAATAAATCTAACCAAAGAGGCAAAGGATCTGTACTCAGAAAACTATGAAATACTCATGAAAGAAATTGAGGAAGACACAAAGAAATGGAAAAATGTTCCATGCTCATGGATTGGAAGAACAAATATTGTGAAGATGTCAATGCTACCTAGAGCAATCTACACATTCAATGCAATCCCCATCAAAATACCATCCACTTTTTTCAAAGAAATGGGACAAATAATCCTAAAATTTGTATGGAACCAGAAAAGACCCCGCATAGCCAGAGGAATGTTGAAAAAGAAAAGCAAAGCTGGCGGCATCACAATTCCGGACTTCCAGCTCTATTACAAAGCTGTCATCATCAAGACAGTATGGTACTGGCACAAAAACAGACACATAGATCAATGGAACAGAATAAAGAGCCCAGAAATGGACCCTCAACTCTATGGTCAACTAATTGTCGACAACGTAGGGAAGAATGTCCAGTGGAAAAAGACAGTCTCTTCAACAAATGGTGTTGGGAAAATTGGGCAGCCACATGCAGAAGAATGAAGCTGGACCATTTCCTTACACCACACACAAAAATAGACTCCAAATGGTTGAAAGACCTAAATGTGAGACAGGAGTCCATCAAGATCCTAAAGGAGAACACAGGCAGCAACCTCTTCGACCTCAGCCGTAGCAACTTCTTCCTAGAAACATCACCAAAGGCAAGGGAAGCAAGGGCAAAAATGAACTATGGGACTTCATCAAGATAAAAAACTTCTGCACAGCAAAAGAAACAGTCAACAAAACCAAAAGACAACCAACAGAATGGGAGAAGATATTTGCAAATGACATACCAGATAAAGGGCTAATATCCAAAACCTATAAAGAACTTATCAAACTCAACACCCAAAGAACAAATGATACAATCAAGAAATGGGCAGAAGACACAAACAGACATTTTTGCAAAGAAGACATCCAAATGGCCAACGGACACATGAAAAAGTGCTCAACATCGCTCAGCATCAGGGAAATCCAAATCAAAACCTCAATGTGATACCACCTCACACCAGTTAGAATGGCTAAAATTAACAAGTCAGGAAACAACAGATGTTGGCGGGGATGCGGAGAAAGGGGAACCCTCCTACACTGTTGGCGGGAATGCAAGCTGGTGCAGCCACTCTGGAAAACAGTATGTAGGTTCCTCAAAAAGTTGAAAATAGAGCTAACATACGACCCAGCAATTACACTACTGGGTATTTACCCCAAAGATACAAATATAGGGACCCGAAGGGGTACATGCACCCCGATGTTTGTAACAACAATGTCCACAATAGCCAAACTATGGAAAGAGCCAAGATGTCCATCGACAGATGAACAGATAAAGAAGTGGTATATATATACAATGAAATATTTTGCAGCTGTCAAATGGAATGAAATCTTGTCATTTGCAATGATGTGAATGGAAATGGAGGGTATTATGCTGAGCGAAATAAGTCAATCAGAGAAAGACATTTATCATATGCTCTCACTGATATGAGGAATTCTTAATCTCAGGAAACAAACTGAGGGTTGCTGGAGTGGTGGGGGGTGGGAGGGATGGGGTGGCTGGGTGATAGACATTGGGGAGGGTATGTGCTATGGTGAGCACTGTGAATTGTGTAAGACTGTTGAATCTCAGATGTGTACCTCTGAAACAAAGAATACATTATATGTTAAAGAAAAAAAGAAGATAGCGGGAAGGGAAAAATGAAGGGGGGGATTCGGAGGGGGAGATGAACCATGAGAGATGATGGACTCTGAAAAACAAACTGAGGGTTCTAGAGGGGAGGAGGGTGGGAGGATGGGTTAGCCTGGTGATGGGTATTAAAGAGGGCACGTTCTGCATGGAGCACTGGGTGTTATGCACAAACAATGAATCATGGAACACTACATCAAAAACTAATGATGTAATGTATGGTGATTAACATAACTTAATAAAATTAAAAAAAAAAAGAAGGAAAGAAAGCCCCTGGGCACATGAGAGCATCACTCCTTTGGTGAGCTGGTGGGTATAAACTAGAAGTGATTAGAACTCATTAAACTAAACAACAAGAATGAGAAAAATATGCTTACTAGTAATGGAATTAGTTGTTTCGGGAAGGCAGGATGGTCTGCCAGGCTAAGAACAGGAATGAAGGGCAGTCTCCCACAGGTAATCAAGAATGAAGCTACACATGAGGGAGACCATTATATTTGGTTTGCATGAGCACCAGGAATCTGGACCTCTCTGTTAGCATTGGATACTCAACTAGGAGCCCTGCCTTCCCCTGGGAAGGAGAATTGGCCAGAACTGGCAGGTGAGCATAACAAAAACAGGTCCAAGCAGGGGGAGAGAGGTGATTTAGGCCAAGGATTGTACATTAAGAATCTTGGGTTGGCCATAATCCATTTGGTCTGAGAATCAGAGATGTGGTTAAGAAACAATTTGTAATGAGGAATAGATAAAACCACTGTGGTTATAATTGTTCGAGAATGTTCCTTATATTTAATTCTCTTTATAATTGCCCTTACTTAATGTTTCTAAACAGATGGATAGCTTTTTGTGTGGTTTCTGCAGTATAGAACTAGAGTGAGTAATTCGCAGACAATACCAAGCCAGTCAGTGGGGAGACACCGGTAACAGTCCTGGTGCCCCTTCTGTCAACCCTGCAGATCTAGGACTTTGAAGACAAGAAGAAAAGGGTTCAAAGGCTGGGCAACATTTAGAGAGAAAACATTAGCAAATAGCAGGCACTGGGCAAAGAGAAGACTGGACCCCCCAGTAACATTCAGTACGCTCTCTCTTGCCCACCCCACACTCTGTTCAAATGTGTAACTCCCAGTAACGGACATTTGATGTCCGTTACTGATCAATAGGAATCATTGATACTCATGGATTTACTAGAAAGTCAATGAAACAAATACATGACTAATACATAATAATATACTCTGGGAGTTACACATTTGAATAGAGTTGACAATTGCTGTGTGTTTAAAAAACCCTTAGAAATAGGACAAATTTAAAAAGAAAAAAAGGAGGGTTGCTGTGGGGTGAGTGTAATGAGATGAAAAACTATCTGATTGTTTTAAGGTCATAATACTGAGAAAGGGGCAGAGGCAGCTGTTCAGGTTATTCCTTGGTCTTAGGCCTGCCTTCAGCCTGGGAAGAGGGATTCTTCAGCCTGGGTTCTCAGTATTGGATTCAGAGCTCAAATACAACCCCAATGTCATAGAGAGTGTACATTTCCCTAATCTTGTCTTCTGTGCATATAGATTTCTTAGGGCCTTCACATGGGAGACGGAGATTGCTGAAGGACAGTGCAATGGTTAATTTTATGTGTCCATTTGACGGGGCCATGGGTCATACTTTTGGTGTTAATTCTGAAAAACCTTTGCTGAATCCAAGGTTATAAAGATTTTCTACTTTGTTTTTTTTTTTTTTCTAGAAGGTTTACAGTTTTAGGATTTATATTCAGTCTAGGATTCATTTTGAGTTTAATTTTTATATAAGGTGTGAGGTATTGGTTAAAGTTCTTTTTTTTTTTTTTTTTTTTGGTATGTATCACCCAATTGTTTCAGCACCATTTATTGAAAAATATCCTTTCCCACTGAACTGCCCTTGTCTTTTCATTGCAAATTAGTTGTTTGTGTACAGGGAGATCTATTTCTGAACTGTCTATTGTTTCTCTATTTTCCATTAGTTGTCTATCTTTCTGCCAATGCCACATTATCTTGATTACTGTAGCATTAAAATAAGTCTGGAAATTGGGAAATGTTAGCTTTTTAACTTTTCTTATTACTTTCAGATTTATTTTTATAATAGTTCTTAGCCTTTCATTTTGGATTTTAGGATCAAATTGTCAAGATCTTCCTTTGAACCTACAGATTAAATTGAGGAGAATCAATTTCTTAACAATACTGAATCTTCCAACTCATGAACATGGAATATTTTCCCATTTATTTAGATTTTCTTTACTTTTACTCAGCAATGCTTTGTAGTTTTCAACATATAGATCTTGTACATCTTTTGTCAGATTTGTCCCTACAAATTTCATATTTTCAATGGCATTATAAATGATATTGTTTTTGTTTATATCAACTTGTGATTTATTTATTGCTAACATAAAGGGATACTATTGATTTTCTATATTTATTGAATATCTTGTAACCTTGTCAAATTCAATTAGTTTTAATAGTTTTTATTAAAGAATTTTTAGTTTTAATCATTTTTGTAGTTTCTTTTAATAGTTTTTATTAGTTTCTTATTAGTTCTAGCAGCTTTGTGTGTGTGTCTTTGTGTATTTCATCAAATTTTCTATATAGATAATCACGTCATATGTGAATAAAGATCATTTTACTTCTTTCTTTCCAATCTGGATGCTGTTCATTTATTTTTCTTACTTGATTGCACTGGCTAAAGCCTACAATACAATGTTAGTGGAAATGATGAGAGAAGATATGCTTGCCTTATTCCTGATCTTGAGGAGGAAACATTCAATATTTCACCATTAAGTATGAATATTGATTTTTAAATGCTTTTTCTGAAACAACATACTTTTATTTTTTAGTTTGTTAATATCATGAATTACAGTAACTGATTTTTAAATGTTATACCAACCTTTCAGTCCTGGAATAAATCTCACTTGTTCATAATGTATTATCCTGTTAATATATTATTTGTATAAATTTGCTACAATTTTGCTTAGAATTTTTTCATCTATATATGTTAGGAATATCAGTCTCTAGTTTTCTGTAATGTCTGTGGTCGGGTTCATAGAATGAGTTAGAAAGCATTACCTTTTTTTTTTTTAAATTTTATTTTATTATGTTATGTTAGTCACCATACATTACATCATTAGTTTCTGATGTAGTGTTCCATGATTCATTGTTTGCATATAACACCCAGTGCTCCATTCAATATGTGCCCTCCTTAATACCCAACACCAGGCTAACCTATCCCCTAACCCCCCTCCCTTCTAAAACCCTCAGTTTATTTCTCAGAGTCCATAGTCTCCCGTGGTTCGTCTCCCTCTCTGATTTCTCCCCCTTCATTTTTCCCTTCCTACTATATTCTTTTTTTTTTTTTTTTAACATATAATGTATTATTTGTTTCAGAGTTACAGGTCTGTGATTCATCAGTCTTACACAATTCACAGCACTCACCATAGCACATAAGCATTACCTTCTTTATAATTTTATGGAAGAGTTTGTATAGAATTCGTATTATTTCTTCATTAAAGTTTTAGTAGACTTCACCAATAAAGCCATCTAAGCCTGAGGTTTTCTATATGGAAAGGTTTTTAACTTCATGTTCAATTTTTAAAATAGATATAGGGCTACTCATGCTATCTATTTCTCCTTATTTGATCTTTGGTAACTGTGGTTTGTTTTTTTGTTTTGTTTTGTTTAGAGGGTGGGGAGGGGCAGAGTGGAGCTCAAGCAGGGCTCAATTTCACAACCCTGAGATCATGACCTGAGCTTAACTCAAGTCAGACACTTAACCAACTGAGCCACAAGGGCACCCTGGTAATTTTGTCTTTTAAGAAATGTGTCCATTTTGTCTAAGTATCAAATTTATTGTTATAGAGTTATTAGTAATATTTCCTTATTATCTTCTTAATTTGAATATAATCTGTAATAATGGTCATTTCTCTTATTCCTGATTTGTTTTCATTATTAGTTTGGTTAGAGGTTTATCAATTTTGTTGGTCTTCTCAAAACATTGGCTTTATATTTTGTTGGTCTTCTCTATTGAGTTTTTCTGTTTTATTAATTATCTTTCTGTTCTTTATTATTTTTCTTTCTTATTGTTTTTGCTTACTTTAGCTTCAATTCACTCTTTTTTTTTCTAGTGTCTTACAGTGAAAGCTGAAGTTTTGATTTATTTCAGACCTTTCTTTCTTTCTAATATACATGTTTGGTGTTGTAAAGTTTCCTCCATGTACTATTTTAACACAATCCCACAAATTTGGTATGTTACATTTTTATTTCATTCAATTCAAGACACTCTCTAACTTCCCTTTGATTTCTTCTTTGACCCATTGGTTATTAGAAGTGTGTTATTTTGGGGGTGCCTGAGTGGCTCAGTCGGTTAAGCGCCTGCCTTCAGCTCAGGTCATGATCCCAGGGTCCTGGGATCGAGCCCCGCATCGGGCTCCCTGCTCTGTGGGAAGCCTGCTTCTCCCTCTCCCGCTTCCCCGCTTGTGTTCCCTCTCTCTCTGTGTCTCTCTGTCGAATGAATAAATTAAAAAAAAAAAAAAAGAAGTGCGTAATTTTGTTTCTAAATATTTGGGAGATTTTCCAGATATCTTTCTGTTACTGAATTCTGGTTTAATTTTATTATGGTCAGAAAACATATTTTGTATACATTGAATCCTTTTAATTTACTGAGCCTTGCTTTATGGCCCAGTATATGGTCTATCTTGGTAAATGTCCCATGTTCACTTGAAAAGAATGAATTCTGTTGTTGGGTGAAGTATTCTATAAATGTCAGTTAGGTCAAGTTGACTAATAGTTTGTCCAAGTCTTCTGTATCCTTACTGATTTTTGTGTACTTGTTAATGAAAGGATAGTGTTAAAATCTTTTATTAGATCTATGGATTTGTCTACTTCTCATTTCAGATATCTCAGTTTTTTAATGCCTGTATTTTGAAGCTCTGTTATTGGCTGCATAAACTTTGGAGTTGTTATGTTTTCTCTATGAATTGAACTTGATATTTATCCTTATCAAGTGCCCTTTATTCATGGTCACATACTTTGTTCTGAAATCTTCTTTGTCTGGTATTAATATAGACACTTCAGCTTTCTTTTGATTCATGTACACATGGTATATCTGTTTCTAACCTTTTACCTTTAACCTACTTATTTCTCTATATTTTGTGTGCTTCTTATGTTTATTAGGGTCTTTTTTAGTAAGCAGTGTTTAGTAGGGTCTTACTTTTCTATCCAATCTGACAATCTCTCCCTTTTGTTTGGTGCACTGAGGTCATTTATTCCTCATGTGATTTTTGATATGGCAAAGGTTAATTTTATTATCTTTGCTTTTCCATTTTTATCATCTATTCCTTGGTCCTCTTTTCCTCTTTTTCTGCCTTCTTTTGAATTATTGATATTTTTATGTTTCTATTTTACCTTTTAGCTCTACTTATTAGCTATAATTCTTGTTTTGTTATTTTAGAGGTTTCCTTGGTTTATAGTATACATCTTATCACAGTCAACCTTCAAGTGATATTATGCCATTTCACAGATAGTACAAAAAGCTTACATTAATATACTGTTGAATAGCACATGGGTTAGGGACATGCAGTCAAAAATCTGTGTATAACTTTTGACTCCCCAAGAACGTAACTACTAAGAGCTTACTGTTGACCAGAAGCCTTACCAATAACATAATCAATTAACACATATTTTGTATGTATATGTATTATATACCATATTCTTACAATAAATTAAGCTAGAGAAAAGAAAAATGTTAAGAAAGTCATAAGGAAGATAAAATACATTTACAGTACTGTACTGTATTTATCAAAAAAAATCAATGTATAAGTAGACCTATATAGTTCAAGGGTTAACTCTACTTTCATTCTTCTCTTCTTGGTTTTTATGCCTTTGTTGTCATATATTTTATTTCTATATGTTACACCACATTTTTATAATTTTTTGTTAAAAAGTCAATTATCTTCTTCTCCTTTTGTGGGGGGAGGAGCAGAGGGAGAAGGAGAGAGAGAATCTTAAGCAGGGCTCCATGCCCAGTGTGAAGCCCAGGCAAGACTCAATCTCACAACCCTGAGATCATGACCTGAGCCAAAATCAAGAGTTAGATGCTCAACTGACTGAGCTACCCAGGTGCCCCTAAAAGTCAATTATCTTCTGAAGAGACTTAAAGTATGAGGAAACAATTTTTACATATTTATCTGTGTCTTTACCATTTCCATTGCTCTTTCTTTGTGTAGATCCATATTTCTACCTGGAATACCTAATCTTCTGCCTGGAGAACTTCCTTTAATATTTCATATATTGAGGGTCTGCTACAGATTAATTCTTTCAGCTTATGTATGCCTAGAAATATTTTTATTTTTCCTTGATTTTTGAAAGATGATATGTTGGATATAGAAATCTAGATTGACATCTGCTTTAAATATGTGTCTCTACTCTCTCCCCATATTATGCTTTAATGAGACATCTGCTCTCATCCTCATCTTTGTTCCTTTCCATGTAATGTGTCTTTTTCCCCCCAGATACTTAAAAAATTTTTTTCTTTATCACTTGGTTTGAGTAACTTAAATATTATGTGTCTTAGCGTAGTTTTCTTCATATTTTTGTACTTAGAGTTTATTGACCTTCTTGGATCTGTGGGTTTATAGTTTTCATATTTGAGGAAACTTTAACCAATACTCATTCAAGTATTTTTTTTCTATCCCAATGTCTCTCTCTTTTCCTTCAATGAATCCAATTCAACATATATTAGATAGTTTGCTTGAAATTGTCCCAAGTTCACTGAGTCACTATTTATTTTAAAAAATGTTTTTCTATTTGTTTTATTAAAGTTTTTTTCTATTGCTATGTCTTCACTAATCTCTTCTGCAGTGTCTTAATCTCATCCAGTATATTTTTCATCTCAGACATTGTAATTTTCACCTCTGGGAGTTCAGTTTGGGACTTTAAAAAATATCTCCCTTTTTCTACTTACTTTTTAGAAAATGAGACATACTGTTATAATAGCCATTTTAATGTCCTCGTCTGCTAATTTTTTTTAAAAGTTCAGTTTTTTATTGAACATGTTACAAAAGAAGTTTAGTCAAAAAGACCAAAGCTCATGTCATCATCAGCCTCCTTTTCTTTGCTTTCACTTTTTTCTCAACTGGGGCAATAGTGGTAGAGGGAACAGGACCTCCTACTGGTGCAGCACCAGCTGCTGGAGCACCAACTGCTGGAGTGGGTCCACCAGCTCCTGTGTTGCAAAAGAGACTCCTGATGTTGACCATGGCCTTTGCAAACAAACCTGGCCACAAAGGCTCAACATTTACACCCACTGCTTTAATGAGGGCATTGATCTTATCCTCTGTGACCATCACCTCATCATCCTGCAAGATGCAGAGTAGATGCAGGTAAGCTTCCAGACCACCTTGGTGTGGATGAGTGCTGAGTGGTCCTTGCCAGGTGTGGTGCTGGCTGCCACAGGATGAAGTGAGAGCTTCACCCCAACACAGCCTTAGCTTCTTCGGAAGGGCTTGTCTGCTAATTTTAATATCCTCATCAATTTTGGCTTTGTTTTGGTTGATTTTTCTCCTATTATGGGTCTTATTTTTCTGCTTCTTTGCATGTCTGGTCTTTTTTTTTTTTTTTTAAAGATTTTATTTATTTATTTGAGAGAGAGCAAGAGTGTGTTCACGCATGAGAAAGAGAGAGCATGAGTGGGGGGAGGGGCAGAGGGAGAGGGAGAAGCAGACTCCCTGCTGAGCAGGGAGCCTGATGGGGGGCTCTGGGATCACTACCCCAGGGGAAGCAGGTGCTCAACTGACTGAGCCACCCAGGCGCCCCTGCCGGGTCTTTTTTTATTAGATGATGATATTGTAAATTTTACCTTGTTGGGTGCTGGATACTTTTGTGTACCTCTAATTATTTTTGAAATTTGTTATGGGACACAGATAAGTTACTTGATAACAGTGTGAGATTTGCTTTTTAGACATGCTAGGTAGTACCAGTGTATTATTCAGTCTAGGACTAATTATTCCCTACTACAGAGACAAAAAATCTTCTGGATGTTCTATCCAATGGTCTATGAATTATGAGGTTTCCAGGCTGAGAAACCTCAGCCTGTGAATTATGAGGTTTCCAGGTTTTCTGGTGAGACCAGATTTATAGACACAGTGTACTGTTACTTCTGATTGTTCCAAGTGGTTCTTTCCCGGGCCCTGGGTAGCTTTTCACATGCAAGCACTGATTGTTACTTTTCCAAATACTCAAGGAGAATCCTTTGCAGGTGTCCAGAGTTCTCTCTCTATAACTCTCTCTTCTCCAGCATGTAAATTCTGGCTACCTTGGTGTCCCCAAACTCTCAGCTCTGTTCCCTCAAATTAGAGAGTCTGCTGGGATCCACCTGGGTTCTCCTTCTCTATACCACAGCCTGGAAACTCTTTAAGGCAGTAAGCTAGGGCAATCCTAGGGTTCACTTTATTTGTATCCCATTTCTTGAAATCACTATCCTTTGTTGGCTAATACTCAGTGTCTTGAAGAACATTGTTCCATATATTTTGTCCATTTTCCTTAGTTGTTTCAGGTGGGAAGGTAAATTCAATCCCTGCTATTTAATTTTGTCCAGAAGCAGAAGTTCTCTACAGACTTTTATTTGAATGTAACCACTACTTTGAGTTTTTGACTTTTGAAAAGAGTTTGCCAATTGCCCGATAATATGTTAGTGGATCCTTCTCACTTGTTATCCTGTCCTGGTCTCACTTGCCTTTTATGAGTTGAACATGTCCTATATTGAAGTGAAATACAGCAGAAGTTTCTCTATTCCAGCCATAGAAGAGGAAAGAGAACACTTCTTAAGGAAGATAAGAACAATGGCCCCTTTGCTCCATCCAACAGGATCTTCCATTCAAAGCAAGGTCCTTAGTGTGTGTCTCCCACATGTTCCTGAGGAATGCCAGTGTTTGTCCTTGAATTAGGGTTGAAAGGGGCCAGGGTAGGAAAGGAAATGTGTGGAAGAAAGCTGAGGATATTCTGACAAGACTCTTCTGGTTTTATTTTTCATCCCTGTGGGAAGAAAGATGTTAGAAATGCTGGCTTCTCCACACGAGATACTGTTTCAAAGCCATGGGAAATGGGCATGAATAGATTATCCAGATATACTTATGTGATAGATACATAAAATCATTCCTTAATATTCTGAGCATGTTCTAGAAAGGGATTTGTAGGGCCAAAAAAAAGTGATAAAATAGATGTCTTAAATATGTCATGAACATAATATGGAAAAAGTTATCTTTTTCCCACAGAACACAGTTCTCATCTCTGTAGTCAATATTTGATGCATGCTCATTGCTATTTCCTCGTATTCAGTCAAGGAGGGAAAAGGTGGATTCATCTCTAAGTGATTGATCATCACAGCTTTACTCTGTAGCAGTAGGAGAAAGATGAATTATGGGAGCATGTACACTTTAAATAGCAATTCTGATTACTAAGAGGTCTCCCAATGAAGTCAGAAGGATGGAAGTTGAGTTTTCAGAAGCACAGATGTTTCTTTGGGAGTGTTGAAGGTAACTGATACACCTTGCAAAAAATAGAAGTACTGCTAGTTACTCTAAAAAACTAAATTGGAGGTTATAAAGTAGACTACTATTTTCCTTTTTAAAAGGAATCCCAATTAAAAAGTCCATTTTTGTTTTATGGGTATGTGTGTGTAAGTGTGTGTGTGTGTTTATTGACTGAATTGGAAATTTTATATAGTATCCAATAAGTGGAGAGATTAGAATGAAAATGTATAGGCCGTGATTAATGGCAACTAAGAAAAACAAAGTGCTTTGGCAGAAAAAAGACTTCGAGGAGGTATCTACCAAAGCCACAGCAGTTTTTCATAAGAAGCATTTGCCAGGGTCAATATTAACATATCCTTGCTGTGTATGATGTGCTGAGCTAGGAGGTAACTAAAAAACACAGACATTCTTGCTGTCAGACTCCAGTCTAATTGGAGATACTGGACACAGCCTTAAAGAGATAAGCAATCTCAAGTATGAGCCTGTGGAATTCTGGAAAGGTTCATTCTATAAGAAGGAATAGTATTTGTGTTCTTCCTATTGCTCAAAATGTTGAGTGTTAAGTGGATCTACCAACAACTATTTATTGAGCTACCACTAAGTGTAAGTCATCTGCTGGTAGCTGGTGACACAGCAATTAGGAAAACAATGACCAGCTCTCATGAAATTTAATGTCAGTGGATTTAATTGAACAGCTAGGACCTTGTATACCAAAGGCAGAATCAAGCAGAAGAAATTTTGAAAATAGAGAAGGACAAAATATACCTCTTCAAAAAATACTCTCTCTCATGAATAAAAGATTGATACAGCTCTTTGATTATAGTTGACATTTATATATGAGATACTTTATGTACATCATGTCCCTTTCCTGTGAAAATAAAGGTTCAAATTATGTTGTTTAGCTAAGGCGAGGAAAGCTTGGAATCACATCCAGATCTGTTGATTCCAATGCCTGTGTTCTTCTTAGGACAGTCTGCTGCCTCTTTCATTGGAATCTTGCACTACTGGGTCATTCTCCATGGGTGCTTCGGCCAGTTCACTTACAGTTTGGTGTCACCATCCTTTGGTTCACCTTCCTCAGGCTCCATTGAAAAGTTATCACAGACCTTAAAAGTTACAGTCTCTTTGCACTGTGGCCCAAAGAGTAAAGACAAGAGACTAAGGAAAAACAGGAGAAAGATAACTGAAGCACATCCCCAAATCATTGACAGAACAAGGCCCTCACTTCTTCCACGATGTGACTGATTGCAGGCACAGAGTGCTGAGAGAACTTGGCCTTGGCTCATTTGGCCTGGAAAACCCTCCAGGGTCGGTTTGGATGATTCATCAGGAAATGAAGCTCCCTCCTGCCAGTGGTTTGTGGAGCAGCAGGGGATGATTGGACTCTTGCCGATCACTTCCAGAATGGGAGAAGTTACTGTGCTCATATTAAAAACTCAAATGTAGGGCACAGGCTGGGGAATATTTTAAGCTTGCTATCTATCCAGAGTGCTGTATGATATAGACTTGATTTAATTGCCCTCATGCCTGCTTAGGATATATTTAAGCATGCATAAAATTTTCACGAGGGTGGGTTGATGTCTTCCCGAAAGCTGGTGAGAAGTTTCGGTGGCAGACTAGACTGTGGGTCTCTGGGAGGAAGGTAGGAGGGGCTCCGTGGTGGAATGCTGGGGGTCTTTTCAATTCTCAAGTGTCCGTGTCTCTGTAGCCTAACTCCATTCCTGGGGGCTGCAGGGCAGTGTTCAAGACGCCATGCTTCAAAGCACCCAGGAGGCTCCTCAAACTGAAAGGAGTCCCATGACCAGTAGGAATCTCTTTAAGAAACTGTTAATGTGTGACCTTGAGGGAAAGGTGCACTTTCATGAAGAGAAAAAAGCCCCCAAGGTAGCTGGCAGGATATTGAAGCCAGAAGAGTCTGACAGTGGCATCAAGCTGCGCTGTAAATCCCAGACATTCACAAGCCCCAGGCTGTAGAATCTCCCCCAAGTTTTGCTTTGTTTCCTATCAATGGTGTTAACAGCTCTGCCAATGTTCAGCAATTGTGTGAGGAGGACAATACTCAGAGAGAAAAATCAGTACAGTATTGTTTTATTTTTATGCCATATCCAGACAGAAAGATCTCATCTATTCGTTGTAATACATTTGTCATTTTCGTCTGAATAAATGCAAGGCTATGAGAAAATGCTGATACCAGTTGTCAGAGAAAACTATTTACAATTGTCCCTCCCTTCTTTCTTTGGGCATTTTCATTATAATCTTTTCAGCTTCACAGAGAGATGAACAAAACTCGTGCACTGAGTATGAAGCGGATGGCTGAACTGCATTGATTACGACCTTCACTTTTAAGGTTAACGGTGGGGAGAAAAAAACAAACTGTTGACTTCAGGAGTTTGGTTACTGTTTTCTGAAAGAGGAGGTATTTTGCTCTTTCCTCTCATTACATTTCGCTGGATTGGATCCTGTATGAAGACCCAACGCATTTGTTCATTCATTCTCTCGTTCAAGACTTCTGAGTGCCAGCTATCGGCAAGGCATGGATTAGTCCCTGGTGTTACAGTGGTTAACACAACCTCTGAGGTCTTAGAGGCTGAGGAGCCTAGAAAATCTTACCAGCAAATCATCCAGAAAAGGAAGATTAGCCCATGATAGGGATGGATGGATTGATTGATTGATTGATTTATGGGAGAGAGAGAGAGAACATGAGTGCAGGAGTGGGGGTGGGGTAGAGGGAAAGGGAGAAACAGACTCCCCGCCAAGCAGGGAGCCTGATGTGGGACTTGATCCAGGACCCTGAAATCATGACCTGAGCCAAAGGCAGATGCTTAACTGACTGAGCCACCCAGGCGCCCCATGATGGGTGATGTTAAAGAAATACTTGCCACCTGAGACTTACTCTTGGATAAAAGGAAGACTAACCGCCAAAATCAGGGTCTTTCAAAGCAGGCTCTAGTCCTCTCTATCAAACAGGCTTATACACCCCTCCACCAAGTGTCCAGTGAGCTGAAAATACATCTCTGACTTTTGACCTTCTATTTCCAGTCAAAATTCACTTATTTTTATAAGTTTCACGGTGAGTCACTTTGAATGGAATGTATGAGGGGAAAGGAATCAAATACTGTTAACTCCTTTTTACTTAGTTTTGCTGAACACCTTTTGTTCTTTCTTTCTTCTTTCCTTAGAATAAAGAAAACCAATGTCTTTAATAAACAACAGGTCTTAGGCACCCTAAAAATAGCTCTTGAAACATCAGGTGATTTTTCCTTGTAGGCTTAATACTGATTTTATTTCCATATTTTTCTCTGATATCTTTGTCATTCACACTAGGGTCTTACTCAAGTCCTTTGTGTGGTTTGACACAAATCCCTGCTACACCAGTTTTTGCCAAACTTTAGTCATTTGTGTAAAACCTTAAGAATTTTTTCCACATACTCACATTATGTCTTTTCTTCTTCAATTAGTTTGTTATATATGGGTATCATGTCTACTACTACCTAATATTTTATTTAAAGTGACATATTCTTTCTTTCTTTCTCTTTTCCTTCCTTCCTTCCTCTCTCTTTCTTTCTCTTTCTTCCTTTCTTTCTTTCTTTCTTTCTTTCTTTCTTTCTTTCTTTCTTTCTTTCTTCTTTCTTTCTTTCTTCTTTCTTCTTCCTTCCTTCCTTCCTTTTTCCTTCCTTCCTCTCTCTTTCTTTCTCTTTCTTCCTTTCTTTCCTTCTTTCTTTCTTTCTTCCTTCCTTCCTTTCTTTCTTTCTTTCTTTCTTCTTTCTTTCTTCTTTCTCCTTCCTTCTTTCCTTCCTCCCCCCCTTCCTCCCCCCTCCCTCCCTTCTCTTAGACTAGTTTATTTTAAAAGGAAACTTCATATGACTACCATAAATGAAATAACAGTTTTGCTTATAGTAAATAGAAAATAATGGCAAAAACAAATAAAATATAAACAGATATTCCTAAATTCTATCCAGGTACTGTCAGAAGGTTCAGAGTCTTTTCTGTTAAAAAGGAAGATTAGCCCATGATGGGTGATGTGAAAGAAATACCTGAAACATCTCAGACTTACTCTTGGTTAAAAGAAGAAAGACTAAAAATAAGATAACACATTTCTCCCTATGTGATTCAGGGTTTTGAATGCCATGTTTGGGTATCTCCTAAGGTCATCTCGTGTTCCTGTTGGGACATTTCACAGAGACACAATATGGCCACACTCCATGGGCCTTCCCCATCTCCAAGGGGGTTCTATCATAAATAGGGGCAGCACTTATTTTCAAACAACTGTTTCCATCCCCCAAGATCTATAATAATTGACTTCACTCAACTATTCAGAGATATGAGGTAATTTAAGGAATTCATGTATCTTCTCAACAGCCGTTAACACCTGCAGCCTATGACATCTGTCACCACCTTTCCATGCATGCTTCCTGTCTTCATTACTCATCTCTTTAATTAACAGTTTAATTCTTAACAATAAACTTTACAGTATGTGGTTATGAGTGATTGTTTGCAGTCGGCACAACAGAAGGGCAGGAACACTAGATCATGCCTGAGCTCCCTCCAATCATATCCTGCCCGGTAATGATGACAACAGGAAGTCATTCGTCAGGGCTAGATTTCTCCCATTTCATCCAGAAATATAAATATCTTATTTTTAATAGAGAGAAAGATGAACTGAGAAGATGATGATGGATCTGGGGTGACACCGTGGGCCAGCCAAAGCTTTTAAATGTGAAATTTTTCAAATCATGGGAGAAGAGAAGAACAGAGGGAGGAAGAGGAGAGAATATCAAACTACATTTAAAAACAGCAGGCCAGGCTGCCTTGTTTGCACCTCACATTTTTCCCTGAGTCCAAGAGCAAATCTGACTTTTTCTCCAGGTCTATCCATCCAGTGATATTGTCACACTGCAGAGAAATTGACTTTGAATCAGAAATGATTGTTTGTTGACAGTGAAAGGAAATAGTCCGTTCCTTCCTTACTACAAATTCATCATGTGGTATCTTTACAGAAGGATTTTCTGTTTCAGGAAAATAATAAGTGCACAGAAGGGAATTGCTAAGAATGACCTGGGTCAAGAAAGAGAAAGACTATCCAGGTATGTGCTAATAAAATATGGGGACAGGTTCTGTGAGGAATATTTTCAGCTTTAATAGATGATGGAGTGCAGATGATTCTCGGTAAGTGTGTTCATGACACTAAACTGGGGGTTTGGACCATAGCTTAAAAAAATAGAATCACTTAAGAAAAAGTATTTTCCTAAAGAAAGAATACTTTGAGAAATATGAATGGGGAAAGAAAGAAGTGTGGAGTGGGCTAACGTTTACAGTAATCTTTTTTTTTTTTTTTTACAGAATAAATATTCCTGTGGATAGAGCACTATTCTTCTAAGCGTCTCATTTGTCTTTTTCCTTTTCCAGGATTCTTGTACCAAAACATAAAAACAAACAAGCAAACAAAAGATGAAAAATTACTTTGGGAGCTCCTGAGAGTAATCAAAGGAGAACATTTTAGGAATTGATCTCATCCAACCATTTGCCATATTGTATCTGTTCCTAATTTGCAAATAGCCAAACCACTGAGCTGATTCTTAACAGTTCTACATGGTCTGCAGACTAACCCAGCTGGAGAAGATCAAGGAATATGGATAACCAGTTATAGGAAACCTTCATTTGTAGAAAGGGGTGGGGGCTGCTGTTAAACTGTCTACTGATTTTTTTTAAAGATGCTATACAAAGCTTTTGGTCAGAAAAACAGCCTCTAGCAAGCAATGCATTTTACATAAAAGAAACCTTCCCAGGAAGGATGGCTATGAATTTAATTATAAGCTCTTCTCTTTGCATAAATTTGGTTCAGTCTAAATAAGACTTGAAACATGGAACAATGTCCATGGAGTACAATTCACCAATTGTTACTTTTAATTATGTTCACATGCATAATTCATAAATATACTGCATGGACAAGAGGAAAGAAAAGATAAGAAGGAACAAAAGAGATGAATTTTCCATCAAACAATTACTATATAAATAGCCAACATATTTAATACATTAGTTAGCAAAGTGATTCTTTGTTCTTGCCAGTCTGGGGCTTAAAAATGTTAAAAGAATCCCCAAACATAATATTGTTACATTTTGCTAATGTCTCTCTTAAATGAAAGAACTAGGGATTATCATTCTTTATTAAAAAAAAAAAAAAACAACTGTCCCCTCAAGTATGGCGATATAGGTATGGTTGACATAGCATACTGTTATAATACATACTATTGTAATAGAGTCTAGCGTGACTTCTTAATATGGAAAATTTAAGAATGACATTATTTCCTCATTAAGGGAGAGTCTTTTCTTGTGCTAGGTTTGTCATTTCATGTTGCTACAAAGTATTGGTTTAGTAGAATCTTCCTAGTAGTATATGCCTCTTACTGGAAAAGAAAGAACTCTACAAACAGGTGTGGACGTATTCATTGCCAGAGAGTCCAAACTATTTCTGCAACAATACAACTTGTATGAAAGCATTTGATATAATAGATTCAATGATAGTCCCATTCCTGGAATGCAAAGATTAAATAAAATATTGCTTCACACAATTATGTGCTCAATACAGAATTAAGGCTTTGTACTTAAGGATAAATTTGCATTCTTATTGCAAATTCTCTTTTATGTAGAAACAACATCTTTTGGTTCATGGCTCAGGTTTTAGAAAGCACCAATCTTCCATGACCAGTCAGAACCATTGAGAGCTAGACAAGGAGTCAGGCACGTAGGGACCAAAATGTCAGTTGCATATCTGGTAGAGCTGTTGAAATCTTAGTTCGGGTATGTGGCAACACCGTGCTGCTTCAGACTGAACTTCAAAATTTAGACAGCTCCAACTGCAGCTCTCCCCCAGCTCATCAGCTGGGTCTACTCTATCAAACTGAGGTCAGAGGAGCTGAGCAAAATGCGTAGAGTTTGCAGACACGGTGTTATGAAAAGGAAGAGGAAGGCGCCAAGCCACACATGCTCAGATCCTTCTCCTAAACCTTCCAGTTAGATGCATCACTCTTCCTACTCTGGGGGTAGGGCTGGTGGTGATGGATAAGACAGAGTGTTGATCTAATAGAATGTCCTTCCACACAGAGCTGATAGTCAAGTATCTACAGTTAAAGGCTGATATTACTGCCTTATGGGTGGTTAAAATTTTTAAGTATCCTACCTCTTTCACGTGGAAGGAAACAATATATGCATGGGATAATCTTTAAGTAAAGAAAAGAATATTTAACCCCAATTATCTTACACAAATCTGAATTTAAAATGAAAACCAGTCTATATGTCACAGCCATGAAAGGAAACTTTCTGCATAGGAATTTTTTTTTTTTTTGGCTTTTCTTTTTAAACATTTATTTATTTATTTGACAGAGAGAGAGACAGCTAGAGAGGGAACACAAGCAGGGGGAGTGGGAGAGGGAGAAGCAGGCTTCCTGCTGAGCAGGGAGCTTGATGCGGAGCTCGATCCCAGGACCCCGGGATCATGACCTGAGCTGAAGGCAGACGCCCAATGACTGAGCCACCCAGGCCCCCTTTTTTTTGGCTTTTTATGGTCAGAATTTGATGCCTAATTTTATTCTACTGTGAAATGGTGATAATAACTGTATGCATCTCACAAGACTGTGTCAAGTATTAAATGGAGTTATACAAATTAGTGTTTTCAAGAGTGTCTGGCATATTAAAAGTACTCAGGAAATGTTAGCGGCTATTGTCATTTGTGTTATTACCATCACCACCACCACCACTGTCAGCACCCTCATCCTCATCATTATCATCATCACCATCATCATTTTGCAGCTTAGGTGAAAACCTGTGAATAAGTGACAAGGACTTGATGACAGGCCCATTGGAAGAGCTGCTTCTTTTCATTATTTGGCCAAGAAGCAATTAAGGGCTCATGGCATGTCTAGGACGGTTGTGAGCAGGCACGGTGACACGCAGTAAGCGCAAGGTATGACATCTATCTGCTCAAAGCTTATAGTCTACGTGATCGTGTAGTTCAGCCAGCACTCAACATGGTTCAGAAAACAGAACCTTATGTGGGTCCCAGGATCCAAGACATTTTCACAGGAGTAGGCTTTCCATCTGACCTTGAACATGATGTACGTTGTGTCCTGGAAGGATCTGCGTGAGCAAAGGCAAGAGTTTAGAAAGGAACACAAGTGCCTAGGGCCTAACGAGGGGACTGGATTGATAGGACAATGTTGGCCTTAACCCCTGCAGAGAATCCCAAAACCGAAGTTTGCCCTGGAGGATTCGAGGGGAAAGGTGTTTGCTGCATCTTTTCACTCCTACCATCCTTACATGAGGTTCCTTTAGCTCAGCCCCTGAGTCTCCACTGTGTCCTGAGCATGATTCTGTCTCCCCATCCAAGCCGGCATTCATGCTCTTCCCCTGGCCCACTCCCTTCCCTTCCATTCTGTTCTTTGAAATTCGACCTCTTCTTCGAGGTCTGATTTTGTTGTTTATTTGTTTGCTTTTTTTAAGTTATCCTTTCAGTAAAACTTTTTGAGCATACTGTGTTATACACACATTACTCTCTCCTAAACTCACACACTTACCTTTTATATTATTATCTGATAGTAGGTCTTGTAAGGCAGTGTAGTATACCGGTAGGAACGTAAGATCTGAGTTCTGGGCTAGACTATCTGGCCATCTATGTGGCCACAGGTAAGACGCTTAGTCTTTCTGGGCCTCAGTTTCCTTAACTGCAAAACAAACGGTTTGGATTGATTCATCGCTAGTGGCTTACCCACGTTGTTAATTTTGTCTTAGGATTTTTCTTTTGCCTTTTCCATGTGATCTTATTCAGTTTTACGATAAATCTGTCTTATTTTCTCCTTGGGATTTTAAGCCCAGGGAGAGCAGGGATTCTGATACAGCCCCATTATCTAAGCTGGTGACTTGCGATTGTAAGCATTAACTAAATATTTGGTGAAATTCACTGCTACATATTCCTACTTGCCGTTGCCATGAACCTCATCTCCTTGCCCCTCCCGCCGTGCCCCCAAATGTCTTCAATCTCTGGTCTCTACATTATCCAAAAGTATCTCATATTGCTTCTTAGTGGGCATTGGAGTTTGTATTTCCTAAGTGATGAGAATGAGTCAGCTATAACAAAGGCGAGCATTACGACGAGGGACTGCCGAGATGAGCCTATCATTTGCCCTCATTCAGCAAGTATGACATAACTCTGTGGAGCGCTGCAAAGAAAAAGCAATCTCCTCCAATCTAAATAAGACCTCAAAAGGCAACATATCAGAGCTGATGTATTTATTTCCATGGTGTTTCCACATGGGGCACTGCCTTACCCTTTGGGCACCAAACACTGTCAGAGTTTCAGAGAGTTTTGTTTTTAATACCATATCCTTTTTATGCCAATTAGAGATAATCTCCTTGGACTCTTAAGTAATTTGTCTGTGTAATCTCAGGCACACTGAAAAGAGTCACAAATCCTTTGTTGATTGGAAGACAGAGTGGAAACTCCTCAGGCACAGTTAGAAATTAGTCAAAACTTTTAAGACAATGTGATATCTTTCCCCCCCTCTTCTTTTATGAAATAAAGAAATCTTCCTGCACAGATTAATGCACAAATTAATTTGAAACAGGTTCATGGGGACTTTTCTTTGAGTTTGCAAAACACACACACACACACACACACGCACACAAATTCGCACACGTTTGCAAACAAGCACATATTGCCCACAACTGAACAAGCTTAATGAACCTAGGAATTAGGAATTTTCCCCAAGGAAACAGAATACTTTAGTTGAATTTGAGAGAGGTTTTCACTTTCTTATGGTATTTAGAAGGATTAACAGCCGAGAGTTTATTAAGAACTTCACTTCCTTGGGCTGCAAACTTCTGTAGAATGAGCAGACCAGAATGGATTATTAATTACTGAGTGATTATAATAATTATATCTGTTCAACCCATGTTTATTTATTATTTTAAAGTACCTAAAAATGCTCATATTGCCATTTAAGGAGTAACCCTCACATAGAGGAATGTAATTTTATGTTAACAAGTTATTATTTTTAACCATCTTAACAAGGCCAGTTTGATTAGCCTTATGCATAAGAGAAGGGGAGTGTCCCGGTGCTGCTATGGCCATGTCAAAAAGGTTTACCCTGTTTCCTAGTAACCAATCGTCCCAGAACACACATTTTTGGCAGATTTGTTTGAGTTGAAGTTCTTGGCTCAAAATGTGAATTGAACTTCTGAATTGATGTATGTCACCATTGAAGATCCCAATTCTGTCAGCACCAAACAGAATTCATGGATTAATGCCCCACTTTGATCAATTTGGCATTCCTTTGCATTTTATTGGGGTATATTCCCCTCCGTCACTCTTTTGTATACAAATAAAACTAGTGCTTTTATGAATACAGGATGGATATTGCTTCTTATTTATTCCAGTTCTACTTTATAATTTATATTTATTCCTTTAACAACCATTAATTGAGAACTTATTATATGGCATGCCCTTACAATATAAACTAGGCATTCAAAGACATGCCAAAACAGAAGGTCAAAAATATCATTCAGCTTTCCCTTTTCTCTATCCACACACACACACACACACATACACACTCCAAAGAGGTTCTCCAACCATCTCAAATGTTTTCTTTTCTTTTCTTCTGCTTCTCTTGCATTTTTAATTTTTTTGTATTCTTATATCCATCCTTGTTTTCATATTGCAAAATTGTGGGCTTGACTGAAGAGCTATTAAGACTAATTACAGTTTAGTAAAAATTAATAGATAAAACATAATAGCTTTCCAATACACCAGCCATCACTAGTTTGGAAAATGGAAAAATCAGATTCCATTCAAAAGAGCAAAAATATAAAAATACTTAGAAAAATATTTTGAAAAAAAGAGTATGGGAACTTTTAAATTTTATTTTATTTTTTTTTTTAAAGATTTTATTTATTTATTTGAGAGAGAGAATGAGATAGAGCATGAGAAGGGGGAGGGTCAGAGGGAGAAGCAGACTCCCCGCTGAGCAGGGAGCCTGATGCAGGACTCGATCCTGGGACTCCAGGATCATGACCTGAGCCGAAGGCAGTTGCTTAACCAACTGAGCCACCCAGGTGCCCCGGAACTTTTAAATTTTATAAAGAAATGATAGAATTTCACTGAGGGACTTACACAAATAAACATAGACATATTTCTAGGTAGAAAGACTCAGTATTTTAAGTACACAAAATGTGTCCAAATGTAATTGTGGAATTGTCACAATTCCTAGTCATTGCATTGGGAATGTATTTGATTGGCGTAAGAACTTGACAACGTGATTTGTTTATCCACCTCTTGTAGAAAAAAAAGACTGGAAACATACCAATATCTTTACAATGACACTCTCCCAATACTTTTAAGTCTCAAATTTCCTGATGGAAACATGTTTGCCTGCAATTTGATGTTTTTCTGATTACAAAAGCATGTTTTTGGCAGCAATGGACTGTAATAATCTACATAGCTTTCCAGATTTTAAATTTCTGTAACCGTGGTATGATATAATGAGGGGTAGAAGTATCTTGGTCAGCATTATAGATGGGATACTGGATGTGTGGCCTTCTGAAGAATGTGCAGAATGATTTGAAGGCAATGAATATGGAAAACAAATATTTTCAGATCAACATATGAAGGAATGCAAATTAGCAAAGGACAGGAGGAGTCAATAAGGGCAGAGGAGGGACATAAATCATGAAAAAGTTCTCTAGGAGATATGCAGTGACATTCATAAGGAGGCGGAATTTGTTACTCTTTTCCCAGACTAATTTACATAGGCTATTCTCTGGACAATCCTGGTGAAGTAGGTGCCAAATATTGGAAGGGATAACAGATCATTTTCCCCACATGCTGCTATTTCTTGCAGAAGGGAGGATATGTAGGTAGAGGGTGGGTTGAGGTGTGTGGGGACTGTATGTATGTGGGTGGATGTGTGGAAGAAGAGGTGAGCATTTGTCTATCTTTATCTGGAGGACTTTTCATCATGAGGGGATATTCAGGCAGGACTATTTTAGATTCTCATACCTGCAACTGTTTCTTCCATATACAGACAGTGCTTTGATTCTTTTTGATCTCAAATGTCATTAAAAAAAAGAATGTATCTGGGCAATAAAAAATTCAGCAGCAATTAATTATAGGGAGAAAAATGGTCTGTTCTGGGATGTTCCACTCAAGACAGCAGATCACTAATATTATTTTGAAAGACAAAAAATGAATCAATTTTTCCTTCCAAACAAACTAAACAAAAACAATTTCACTCATGAGCTGAGATGCTAACTGCCGGCCCCTGTGTAAAGGTAAGCTATACCAACAATGATGTCACTTCTGAGAAGCAAAGCTCAAAACAGAAACACTCCCAGAACTTCAAATGTCTCCATTCCAAGTGATCTCCTCTAATCGTTCATGTATGAATTTGCAGGCCAGCTGAAAGGATAAGAAATCATGTTCATTTCTTTCTCTTCGGGTTCCCAGAAGACCACTCACTTTTATGTAATGAAAGAACACTGCCGTTTGGGGTGGGAAGTCTTCACAGCTCAAACAGGCTGGCTCTTTGGGATTTGTAGCACTGTTTTAGATTCCAGCTTCCTGCTTCACATTTCTGCTTTGGTTTCCTGATGTTTCACCATCACACCAAATGGCTTTTCAGAACAGAGTTCTGTTTAAGCACTTTCTTTTATTAAATGTGGTATGTTTAGCATGGCTGGATTGTATTACATAAAACCATGTTGGCAAATTAATTACTGAGCATCATCTTGTCATGGCAAACTTATATGTGTGCACACACAAATGTAATAAATCATTGGTGTGGAGTAAATGAGTTGCTATAAAACGTGTATTTCTACAGTTATAGGAGTTGTAATTACTTTGTCATCATAGACCTCCTAGGTCTACCCAATAGCACCACAGCTGTCTGGATGGCCAAAAAAGCAGGCAATCAAACAGTTGTGTTGATATACACAAAACAAAAAGATCAGGTTGAATTATATTCTACCCACTATCTCAAACCTATCAGGTCCATTGTTACGATATAGAACTAATAGAGGGCTGAGGTCAGACTCTTTTTGCTTTAAGATTTCCTGGGAGGCATGTATCATTTTTTTTTAAAAAGGTTTATTTATTTATTTTAGAAATAGAGCGAGCACGAGCGTGGGGGAAGGGCAGTGGAAGGGGGAGAGAGAATCCCAAACAGACTCCGAACTGAGCACAGAGCCTGATGCGGGACTCAATCTCACAACCCTGAGATCACAACCTGAGCTGAAATCAAGAGTCAGATGCTTCACTGACTGCCACCTAGGCACTCCTCATTTTTTTTTTTTAAGATAATAATTTTTTGAACTTCTAATCACCTCCCAAATAGGATTATGGTTTTAATACTTATTTTATAATACTTTGTTTTTCATGATTTCCAGAAACTAAAGATAGTCATCCATATTTTGGACAATACACATTAATAATAATGATTTGTTAATATGTTTATAATAGCAATTAAAATGGTACAAATTTATAAGTAACTTAGATCAGCTAAAGTCACTTAACTAAGTTAGCAAGACAGTATTGATTCTTATGCGTATTTACCCTATCTAGTACTTCCAACAGCCCCACTGTCAATAGAATTTTTCAGATGAGAAAACTGAGGTGCAGGGAGATTAAGTATGTTACCTGGGCCACATAGCTAATGAATGATGAGGCCAGAGTTCAGTCTTAGAGAGTCTGATCACAGAGCCCTGCCTGTAGGCCTGGCCTTAACACTCTTCACACTGCCTTCATTGTTCAGCTGAGTAGACACCAGATTGCCAGCTCTGCAGGCAAGGGCTCGTCCTGCACACCCCTGTAAATCCAGTGCATGGAACTGGGACAGGCAGATAGTGGGCTCTTAATAAGTGTCAAATGAACAAACAAATGAATAATGGAAGCATTATGTCTCTAGTTCCAATTGTCTTTAGGCTGTTCTTGCTGCACATCTGTGCTTGAGCCCTACAAAGTGAGACATATGAAAAAAGCAGAAGGAACTTGAGACCTGGGGAACAGGAATGGGGGCTGCTCCTTGGAGTTCCTTAATGTAACTATGGGTGATTCTAAGGTAGAGAAGTCAGAAGATACATGCAGCCTCTTGGATACTCTGGTTACTACGGTCCCTGTGGTACTGGTGACTCTTGCACCAGAAGCAAGGGCAACTGCATATCCTCTCAGAACCGTTACTAGACCATTGAATTAAATCCCAGTGTTGCTGCACAAATGGTGTCAAGACCTCACTGGTGCAGGTGAAATGGTACTGAGGCATGGCTTTGGTACCATGGTTCTTACCAGGATTCCTGGGGTGAGGAGGCACTCCTTTTTTTTTTTTAAGATTTATTTATTTATTTTAGAGAGAAAGAGAGAGAGAGTGAGAGAGCACAAGCAGGAGGGGCAAAGGGAGGAGAGAGAATCTGGAGCCTGATGCGGGGTGTGATCTCATGACTTTGAGATCACGACCCGAGCCAAAACCAAGTCAGATGCTTAACCAACTGCACCACCCAGGCACCCCATGAGGAGGCGCTTTAACTGTACTTTAACTGTACAACTGGCTTTGTTGGTGGGCATTAGGGCAGGAAGATAGAACTGGAGGAGGAAAGGGATAGATTCTAGGTTCTAGCAAATTGGACTGTGTTTGGTATCACACATAATATATCTTCCAGGGATTCCCAGAATTTTGGAGAGATGAGGACACTGGGTATCCTGTTTTAATAGGTCAAAGCAGAGTTAGATAAATTTTGAGTTCACTTTTACACCCAGGCTGGTGTTGCCTGAGGATATAAAAATTACTTGATTATATTCAGAGACAAATGGCCCGGGGGCAATAAACCAACCCACCAATTTACAGGGTTGTGTAGGATGTGTGTTTGGAGGTAGCAAGGACACAAAATCAAAAAAAAAAAAAAAAAGTCCTCACCGTGTAACCCAGAGGGCCTTGGGTTTTGGAAACATGTGTTTGTGTTTCTGGTCTGTGTGCACTCTGATGGGAACATGGCGGCATTGTAAGGGATACCTAGGTCATGTGACTTACTGGCTACTCAAATACATACCCTGCCATGAAGGAGAATTTAATTGACACAACTAAAGTTCTGGGAAATACATCAAGTTTATCTTTTAATAAAAGTTGAGAAATTGCTTTCCCTTAATTAAAGTGAGTGGGAGGGTGCATAGGAAATGAAACAGAAGTGTTGGATCACAGGGTCAGGGTGTGAGTTCTAGAGCCTGTGAGGATTGCACTTTCCCTGGGGTTCTCACTTGATGTTCTCTAAAAACAAACACACCTTGCTTGGTAGACTAAGGCTGTTTGGAGGCTCCTCTTTTTGGCAAAAGTTTTCCTCAGGTTGGAGTCTGACTGGGAGTGAAGAACTTTATCTGACTGGATAACTGTGTTTGTAGAAGGCAGCAATGTTTTTGTTCGATGCACAAGGGGATAGAGTCAGGAAAGAAGATAAAGATTTCAGAGGTATCATACTTCATTGGGAAAAAGAGATATTTATGAGGTCATTCTGAACCTCAAGTGAAGGAAGAGGGGTCAATCCTCCCAACTTTCTTGCTCCAACCTTGTCTAATATGACTTTCTACTCAATTGCTATCTATGTTCCCGAAGCTAGACTGGCTGCTGTTGAAAGCCTCCTTCATTAGGTGGATGAACAAACCCCCTTTCTTCTCTCCTGCTATTGCTTTGTCTGTTCTCTGTTTCTGATTTCTATTGTTGATACCCAGAGGGCTGCCTATAACCCTGCTCTTGACCCCCATTCTCCACTTCTTCCCCACGTGGTTCACAAGGATCTGGAAGTGTCTGGGGTGATAGAACTGGTTAGAGGTAAGGAACTAAGGAACGGGGCCCACATGTCCCCTCCTCCCTTTGGCTATCACTATCCCACTCCCAAGCTAGGTATTCTCAGCAGCTTTCCCAGTCACGTCTCATCAATTCATCCCTTCTGCTCAAATTTGAGGAACCCTATCCGTGGCCTTGACATCTATGATTATATATCTGGCAATCTAGGTCTAAGACCTAGATATATATATATATCTTATATATCTGGCAATCTAGGTCTAAGACTGCATTTTTCTTCTAAAGTGAGAAAAACCTTACTCCTCTCTTTATATGCCCTACCCAGAGTCTCTGTGCATGGGAAAGAAACTTCCCCTTCCAATTCTTTTTCTTTGCAAGTTCCATCATTGCAAAGATTGCTCTTACGTTGGGAAAGAGTGAAAAAGAGAGAGGCTAGGAAAATACCTCTTGTCTCCCACAGGCCACAGAAGGAGGGGAGCCTGGACTGGAAGTAGTAGATGACAAGAGGGGAAAGAGACAGACTACATTCTGGGACCTCCTTAAAGAAGAAAAGGATACTTGGGGAGTCGAGCTTGGACTGAGGATATCCTGAAGGAGGTGCAGAAAGTTCTCACCCCTTTACCCTTAACTTCACTTTCTTCCTTGCCTTTGTCTAGGATTGCTTCTGCCATGGACTTGGGGCTGGAGGTGTTGCCATTTCCTTTTGGCAGGGAACCTGAGGGCTGGTTGGTCTCTGGGGACCTGGAAGCCCTGTACCCCATCAGAAACATTCTGGACATTCCAGGGCAGAGAAATTCTCATACATTGTGATATCAGGAAGTTGTTAATATAGATTTTAGATTCTATATTATTATGGAACACATGTTGTAGAATAAACAGACTTTTCGTGGGTTTCCCTGAGAAACTAATTATGTAACAGATGCACTGTTCTGAGTTCTAAACAGCTGGCTTTCCAGAAAGGAACCATTTTTAAATCAGAGGCTGTCTGTGATAGGCAAAATAATACATTTTAAAAAGATAATATAAAAGATTTGGGGTGCCTGGGTGGCTCAGTTGTTAAGTATCTGCCTTCGGCTCGGGTCATGATCCCAGGGTCCTGGGATCGAGCCCTGCATCACAGGAAGCCTGCTTCTCCTTTTCCCACTCCCCCTGCTTGTGTTCCCTCTCTCGCCGTGTCTCTCTCTATCAAATAAATGAATAAAATCTTTAAAAAATAAATAAAAGATTATATATATTATTTGTTATTATGTTATGTTAATCACCATACATTACACCATTAGTTTTTGATGTAGTGTTCCATGATTCATTGTTTGCATATAACACCCAGTGCTCCATGCAGTATGTGCCCTCTTTAATACCCATCACCAGGCTAACCCATCCCCCCACCCCCTCCCCTCTGGAACCCTCAGTTTGTGTCTCAGAGTCCATAGTCTCTCATGGTTCGTCTCCCCCTCTGATATCCCCCCCTTCATTTTTCCCTTCCTGCTATCTTCTTCTTCTTCTTCTTCTTTTTTTTTTTTTTTAACATATAATGTATTATTTGTTTCAGAGGTACAGGTTTGTGATTCAACAGTCTTACAAAATTCACAGCACTCACCATAGCACATACCCTCCCCAATGTCTATGACCCAGCCACCCCATCCCTCCCACCCCCCACCACTCCAGCAACCCTCTGTTTGTTTCCTGAGATTAAGAATTCCTCATATCAGTGAGATCATATGATACATGTTTTTCTCTGATTGACTTATTTCGCTCAGCATAACCCTCCAGTTCCATCCACGTTGTTGCAAATGGCAAGATTTCATTCCTTTTGATGGCTGCATAATATTCTATTGTATATATATACCACTTCTTCTTTATCCATTCATCTGTCGATGGACATCTTGGCGCTTTCCATTGTTTGGCTATTGTGGACATTGCTGCTATAAACATCACGGTGCACGTACCCCTTCGGGTCCCTACATTTGTATCTTTGGGGTAAATACCCAGTAGTGTAATTGCTGGGTCGTATGGTAGCTCTATTTTCGACTTTTTGAGGAACCTCCATACTGTTTTCCAGAGTGGCTGCACCAGCTTGCATTCCCACCAACAGTGTAGGAGCATTCCCCTTTCTCCACATCCCCGCCAACATCTGTCGTTTCCTGACTTGTTAATTTTAGCCATTCTGACTGGTGTGAGGTGGTATCTCATTGAGGTTTTGATTTGGATTTCCCTGATCCCGAGCAATGTTGAGCACTTTTTCATGTGTCTGTTGGCCATTTGGATGTCTTCTTTGGAAAAATGTCTGTTCATGTCTTCTGCCCATTTCTTGATTGGATCATTTGTTCTTTGGGTGTTGAGTTTGATAAGTTCTTTATAGATTTTGGATACTAGCCCTTTATCCGGTATGTCATTTGCAAATATCTTCTCCCATTCTGTTGGTTGTCTTTTGGTTTTGTTGACTGTTTCTTTTGCTGTGCAAAAGCTTTTTATCTTGATGAAGTCCCAATAGTTCATTTTAGCCCTTGCTTCCCTTGCCTTTGGCGATGTTTCTAGGAAGGAGTTGCTGCGGCTGAGGTCGAAGAGGTTGCTGCCTGTGTTCTCCTTTAGGATGTTGATGGACTCCTGTCTCACATTTAGGTCTTTCAACCATGTTGAGTCTATTTTTGTGTGTGGTGTAAGGAAATGGTCCAGTTTCATTCTTCTGTATGTGGCTGTTCAATTTTCCCAACACCATTTGTTGAAGAGACTGTCTTTTTTCCATTGGACATTCTTTCCTGCTTTGTCGAAGATTAGTTGACCATAGAGTTGGGGGTCCATTTCTGGGCTCTCTATTCGGTTCCATTGATCTATGTGTCTATTTTTGTGCCAGTGCCGTACTGTCTTGATGATGACAGCTTTGTAATAGAGCTGGAAGTCTGGAATTGTGATGCCGCCAGCTTTGCTTTTCTTTTTCAACATTCCTCTGGCTATGCGGGGTCTTCTCTGGTTCCATACAAATTTTAGGATTATTTGTTCCATTTCTTTGAAAAAAGTGGATGGTATTTTGATGGGTATTGCATTGAATGTGTAAATTGCTCTAGGTAGCATTGAGATCTTCACAATATTTGTTTTTCCAATCCATGAGCATGGAACATTTTTCCATTTCTTTGTGTCTTCCTCAATTTCTTTCATGAGTATTTCATAGTTTTCTGAGTACAGATCCTTTGCCTCTTTGGTTAGATTTATTCCTAGGTATCTTATGGTTTTGGGTGCAATTGTAAATGGGATTGACTCCTTAATTTCTCCTTCTTCTGTCTTGTTGTTGGTGTATAGGAATGCCACTGATTTCTGTGCATTGATTTTATATCCTGCCCCTTTCCTGAATTCCTGTATGAGTTCTAGCAGTTTTGGGGTGGAGTCTTTTGGGTTTTCCACATAAAGTATCATATCATCTGCAAAGAGTGAGCGTTTGACTTCTTCATTGCTGATTTGGATGCCTTTGATTTCTTTTTGTTGTCGGATTGCTGTGGCTAGGACTTCTAATACTATGTTGAATAGCAGTGGTGATAGTGGACATCCCTGCCGTGTTCCTGACCTTAGGGGGAAAGCTCTCTGTTCTTCCCCATTGAGAATGATATTAGCTGTGGGTTTTTCGTAGATGGCTTTTATGATATTGAGGTATGTATCCTCTATCCCTATACTCTGAAGAGTTTTGATCAAGAAAGGATGCTGTACTTTGTCAAATGCTTTTTCTGCATTGATTGAGAGGATCATATGATTATTGTTCTTTCTTTTGTTAATGTATTGTATCACATTGATTGATTTGTGGATGTTGAACCAACCTTGCAGCCCAGGGATAAATCCCACTTGGTCATAGTGAATAATCCTTTTAATGTACTGTTGGATCCTATTGGCTAGTATTTTGGTGAGAATTTTTGCATCCAGGTTCATCAAGGATATTGGTCTGTAATTCTCCTTTTTGATGGGGTCTTTGTCTGGTTTGGGGATCAAGGTAATGGTGGCCTCATAAAATGCGTTTGGAAGTTTTCCTTCCATTTCTATTTTTTGGAACAGTTTCAGAAGAATAGGTATTAATTCTTCTTCAAATGTTTGGTAGAATTCCCCTGGGAAGCCATCTGGCCCTGGGCTTTTGTTTGTTGGGAGATTTTTGATGACTGCTTCAATTTCCTTAGTGGTTATAGGTCTGTTCAGGTTTTCTATTTCTTCCTGGTTCAGTTTTGGTAGTTGATACATGTCTAGGAATGCATCCATTTCTTCCAGATTATCTAATTTGCTGGCATAGAGTTGCTCATAATATGTTCTTATAATTGTTTGTATTTCTTTGGTGTTGGTTGTGATCTCTCCTCTTTCATTCATGATTTTATTTATTTGGGTCATTTCTCTTTTCTTTTTGAAAAGTCTGGCCAGGGGTTTATCAATCTTGTTAATTCTTTCAAAGAACCAGCTCCTAGTTTTGTTGATCTGTTCTACTGTTCTTTGGGTTTCTATTTCATTGATTTCTGCTCTGATCTTTATTATTTCTCTTCTCCTGCTGGGTTTAGGCTTTATTTGCTCTGCTTTCTCCAGCTCCTTTAGGTGTAGGGTTAGGTTGTGTATTTGAGACCTTTCTTGTTCTTGAGAAAGGCTTGTATTGCTAGATACTTTCCTCTTAGGACCGCCTTTGCTGCATCCCAAAGATTTTGAACAGTTGTGTTTTCATTTTCATTGGTTTCCATGAATTTTTTAAATTCTTCTTTAATTTCCTGGTTGACCCAGTCATTCTTTAGTAGGATGCTCTTTAGCCTCCATGTATTTGAGTTCTTTCTGACTTTCCTCTTGTGATTGAGTTCTAGTTTCAAAGTATTGTGGTCTGAAAATATGCAGGGAATGATCCCAATCTTTTGGTACCGGTTGAGACCTGATTTGTGACCTAGGATGTGATCTATTCTGGAGAATGTTCCATGGGCACTAGAGAAGAATGTGTATTCTGTTGTTTTGGGATGGAATGTTCTGAATATATCTGTGAAGTCCATTTGGTCCAGTGTGTTATTTAAAGTCTTTATTTCCTTGTTGATCTTTTGCTTAGATGATCTGTCCATTTCAGTGAGGGGGGTGTTAAAGTCCCCCACTATTATTGTATTGTTGTCGATGTGTTTCTTTGCTTTTGTTATTAATTGCCTTATATAATTGGCTGCTCCCATGTTAGGGGCATAGATATTTACAATTGTTAGATCTTCTTGTTGGATAGACCCTTTAAGTAGAATATAGTGTCCTTCCTCATCTCTTATTACAGTCTTTGGTTTAAAATCTAATTTGTCTGATATAAGGATTGCCACCCCAGCTTTCTTTTGGTGTCCACTAGCATGGTAAATGGTTTTCCACTCCCTCACTTTCAATCTGGAGGTGTCTTTGGGTCTAAAATGAGTCTCCACCCCCCGCTTAGCCACTGGAGTGCCGTCCCTCAGCGGAGCTGACTTCTAAAAGTTCCGATTTTGTGCTCCACTGCTCTATCACTTGCCAATAGCGGCTGAAGGAAGCCCCTCCCGGCTGTCTATCTTCCCGATTATCGCCTCGGATTCACTTCTCTGCATGTCCTACGTTCCAGAAAGTGGTCACTTTTCTGTTCAGAGAGTTGCTGCTCTTCTTTTCTTTGATCTCCTGTTGAGTTTGTAGGTGTTCAGAATGGTTTGATCCCTATCCAGCTGAATTCCTGGGACCAGAGGAAATTTAAGGCTCCTACTCCTCTGCCATCTTGCTCTCCTGCCTATAAAAGATTATATTTTTCAATGTTTTTTCTCTGTATTTTTTTTGGAAAAACAGCAATTTTTAAATTAAGTATTTTAGATTTGTGATTGTATTACTAATTTGCTTATATTGAAAAAAATATCAATCAAGGATTGATTTTTCAATCATAATATAATCAAGGATTGAATTAAAACCAGGGACAAATTTACTGTGAAGCTATTAAAGCTTCAGCTTCAGGACTCATCCAAAGCCTTCGGAGTGTGAAGTGGGTGAACATCATTTTCACATAGTTGGTTAGGACCACTGTCCCCATCCACTCTGACATTCCCTGCATGACCTGTCTCCTCATGGCCAATGACTCTGGGGGGCCCTGAGCATTTTTCTTTCTAAATAAATATTCACTTTCATACCTAATTTTTTGTACTCACAATGGGATATTCTTTTTCTTAAAGAGTTCTCCACATTTTTTATAAGATTCACATTCCTCAGAATCTGGATCTGCTCTAATTAAACCAAGAACTAGGATTTTTTTTTTTTAAATATTAAAACATTGATGGTGAAGGTTCATAATAACAAAGAATTAAAACTAAATAATTCGTTAATATATGATGACAAAGTGAACACAAATGTGTACATATTTCTTGAAGAATATTTTAAATCATATAAAAATATTTTATGCCACACAGTGGAGCAGAGTATAGTCTTCTTTATGATAAGTTACCAGTTAAGACTGACTTTTAGGGGCACCTGGGTGGCTCAGTTGGTTAAGCATCTGACTCTTGATTTTGGCTCAGGTCATGATCTCAGGGCCCTGGGATCAAGCCCCACATCAGGCTCTGTGCTCAGCACAGAATCTACTTGAGGATTCTCCCTCTCCCTCTGCCCCTCCCCCTGCTCATGCTCTCTCTCTTTCAAATAAATAAATAAATCTTAAAAAGAAAAAGACCTATTTTTAAAATTCTTCTCTTCTTCCTAATCCATTCTGTAGTCATTTGGTGTGCAAGCTGGGTCACAACTGTACCTTTATTTTTTTTAAAGATTTTATTTATTTATTTGAGACAGAGAGAGAGTGTGTGTGTGAGAGAGCATGGGAGAGCATGAGAGAGCATGATCAGGGAGGAGGGTCAGAGGGAGAGGGAGAAGCAGGCTCTCTGCTGAGCAGGGAGCCCCACATGGGGCTCAATCCCAGGAGCACAGGATCATGACCTGAGCAGAAGGTAGATGCTTAAATGACTGAGCTACCCAGGTGCCCCACAACTGTACCTTTCTAGTGAACAGGTTGTGCACACAGATATATACTTACGGTTTTCTTTAAATCCTTGCTACTCAAAGTGTGGTCCACAAATCAGCAGCATCAGCATTGCCTGGGAACCCATTAGAAATTCAGAACCTCCCAACCCCAGATCTACTGAATCAGAATCTGCATTGTAACAAGATTTCCAGGTGTTTCTTTCACACACATTAGGCATTGCTCTAAATGCCTGCTGCATTTTTGAGGGACAAAGAATATTTGGAAATTAATTATTTCTTCTAATTTAGATAAATGTGGTAATCTTACTGTTGGAACACAGCATAAAATTTATCCCAGAGAGCTGTACCTATCATGGTTATTATATCAAATTGAAAGCTTTGTGAACTCTGACTAATTTTCTTTTACCTTGAAATGTTGGTCTTCTCTCCTTTCTCCCCAGTTTTCAACATGAAAAGGAAATCTCTTGGTATCAGAAATCTTTGTTCAGGTAAGTAACAAACAAATCCAGTGAAAGGAGTGTTCTCTGTCAGGCCCTTCTTCCGGTGGCTCCAGCAACTGATTGCCAATGGCTTTCATGGCCTCTCTCTAGTGCTGTTTTCTCTGTTCTCTAAGTTGACAACAGAACTCTTAAAAATTGACATTTTTAGATCACAGAGAAGGTCGCAGTTAGGTAAGAATTGGGAGCAAGTTTGACATCTGACTCATTCTGAAATACCCATCCCTGCTTCCTCTGGGCTCCCATACCATATTGCTTATTCCTCTATTAGCACTTATTTCGTTCTGTCTTTCATTATATTTGTTATACGCCTGCCTCTCCAACTGGATTATAAACTCTTCGGGGGCAGAAAGAATCCATATTCATTTTTATTCCCCGTATCACATTTACATCTAGTACAAGGCCTTCTAGTACCACATAGTTAGTAAATTCACATGTCAGAAATTTACTATACAGATCTGTGTATGCATCACCCATATCTCTCTTTATAAAATTAGTTGTGTTGTCATGGAGACATCAATGATTATGACTTGTAGATTAGAGGTAGGAATTGGACAATAAGTCTTGGTTATTGACTAGCAGAATGCAAAAGTTATATTTCCACAGCCCCAGTTATAGCAGATGGACAATAGCACTCTAAAATTTGATCTGGTAACATTCATTAAAATCTGTGAATGAATCAGATGGTAAAGAGTTGTACTGGGGAAAGTGGGCTTTAGATGTAATAGAACAAAAATTTTCTGATAACTTTTTTTTTCTTTTCAAATTTTGTGACCTTTCAGAGAGTTTCTTCCATCCTTCACTTCACTATTTCCCATCATCCCTAAATAGGGATAGGGCACGGTGGCCTCCCTGGTTTGAATCCTGGCTCTGTCACTTACTAGCCCTGAAACCGCCTTGTGCTTCCATTCATTTTTGTAAAATAGGGATGATAAAAATATTATTTAACAATGATTAATTGAGTCATAGAACAGTGTCTGACACATAATAAGTGATACATACATGTTTGATTCTATTATTATCCTTCAATGAAAAACATAAAAATAACAAGCCTGTGGTTCAGCTTGAAAGTGCAAACACCTGCATACTTTGCATAGTCATTATGCTTCAGTAAAATCTGAGGTGCACACTGACAGATCCCATCCATTCAGTAAAAACTTTAGCCAATGGGCTAAATGCTATTTTTCATAGATCTCACATTTCTCCTCAAGGCCATGAGTTCTAGTGTGTTTTGGTTTTGGTTGTTGTTCCTGCAGTTCTCCAGTTAATGCATGTGGCAGACAGACCCTAGGGACTTCCTGTGAGCCCCCGCTTCCAGGTGCCCACACCTTTGTGCAATCAATCCCCTTTACTGAGTGTGTGGGTGAAGAACTGTAACTTGTTTCTAACCAGAAGAGTATAACAAAGGTGATGGAATATCACTCCTGTTATTACATTGTGCTACATGAGTCTTTTTTAGCAGACTTCCGGGAAGGAGATTCTCCTGCCTGGCGTGGAGGAGTAAACCACCATGTTGAGGAAGGTATGCAACCAGAAACTGTGAGACTCCCTCGAGGACCTGACGTGGCCTCCCGCCAGTGACCAGCCACAAGCCAGGCCTTCAGTCACACAACAACTGACCGAGCTTGGAAGCAGATTCTTCCCCTGTCAAGACTTGGGATAAAATGCAGCCCAACTGGCCTCTTGATTGTAGCCTATAAGAACCTGAGCAGAGGACCCACACACACCATGCCTGGACTCCAACCCATAGAAACTGTAATATAGTAAATGCGAGTAGTTTTTGGTCACTAAGTTTGTGGTAATTTGTTACACAGTCATAGAAAACTAGTATAGTACAGTCACCAGCACATAAGTGGGACTCACATCCGGCAATGGATCCGGCAGTCTACAACCTTCTTTTCTGTGTTCTCAGTCATGTGGGGGTTGGGGGTCTTTAAGGTTGGCTCGAATGGGCTGGTTCAAACTACTTTTAGGCCAAATTCTACTTCATATTAAAGAGTTAGTGTGGAGTTATGTTGGAGATAAAAATAATTTTTCCTTGATCAGATCATTCTTTCAGTTCTGATCACCTTTAAAAAAATTTAATAGACTTTATTTTTTATAACAGTTTCAGCTTTATAGAAGAATTAAGCAGATAGCACAGAGAACTTCCATAACCACCCCCACAGTTTCCTCTATTATTAACATCACATATTAATGTGGTACATATGTTATAAGTGATGAGTCAACATTGATATATTATTATTAGCCATTTATTAAGCTAAGTACAATGTCATGTATCCATCATTATAGTATCACACACAGTAGTTTCACCACCCTTAAAAATCCCATGTTCCACCTATTCATCCTTCACCTTTCCAAAACCCATGACAACCACTCACTTTTTACCATCTCTATAGTTTTGCCTTTTCCAGAATGTTATATGGTTAGAATAATACAGCATGTGGCCTTTTCAGAATGGCTTTATTTGCTTGGCAATATGTGTTTGTGGTTCCACCATGTCTTTTTATGGCTTGATGGCTCATATTTTGTATTGCTGAATAATATTCCATTTTAAGAATGTAGCACATCTTGTTTATCCATTCACCTGCTCAAGTACATTTTGCCTCCAGATTTAGGTAATTATGAATAAAGCTGCTATAATCATTCATGTGCACATTTTTATGTGGACATGTTTTCACCACAATTGGGTAGATATCTAGGAATTTGATTGCTGGATTTTATGATAAGACTATTTTAGTTTTGTAAGAAACTGCCAAACTTACTTCCAAAGTGATTGTACCATTTTGCATTCCCAGCAGAAATATATGTGTTCTTGTTGCTCTACATCCTCCCTAGCATTTGGTGTGGCCTGTATTTTGGATTTGGGCCATTCTAATGAGTGTGCAGTGATATCTCATTGTTATTTGAATTTGCAGTTCCCAAATGATACATAATGTTGAACATCCTTTCATATCTGTATATCTTCTTTGTTGAGGTGTCTATTCAGATCTTTTGCCTATGTCTAAAGCAAGTTGTTCATTTTCTTACTGTTGAGTTTTAAAGGTGTTTGAATATTTTGAATAATAGTCCCTTATCAGATATATCTTTTGAAAATATGTCGTCACAACATGTGGCTTGTCTTTTAATTTTCTTAAAGGTGTCTTTTGCAGAGCAGAAATTTAAAAATTTTAATTAAAAGTGATTATTTTTTAGTATCACAATTGAACTGGGATAACCTTTCAATAGAGGAAGCTCCTGACTTTGAAGGGTCTGGAAGAGAAAGGCAATGTGTTGCTACCCATACTGTTCTTGTTGGTCTGCTTCAGAACATACATTATATTTTTAAGTACATGGAAGAACAGAAGGTTTTGTTAAAACTTACAGTTGAAACTCAGTATGACAACTATATAAGTCCTCAATGGCAAATATATAAATGACACTTAATATTACGCCCTCTCAAGTGAATTTTTTTTCCTAGTAATTCAACTTTAATATGATCACATGGGGTAAGACCACAGATAATGTCATCTGTGTTCTCAAAATTTGAATCACTTTGGCTTTTAAAGTAATTATTAGAGAGGAACTAAGCAATTCACTTTAGAATCTTTTCTTTTAGAAAAATTATAAAGAAATGGTAACATTACAATATAGTAATTGTTTGAGAGTTGGACTTTAAGGTATTTTTTTTTAACAAAAGGAAGATTGCTATAGGTTCAGCATGCAGCCCCTTTACATAAGTCCCAAACTTCTTCTTCTTTTTTTTTTTTTAAGATTTTATTTATTTATTTGACAGACAGAGACAGCGAGAGAGGGAACACAAGCAGGGGGGAGTGGGAGAAGGATAAGCAGGCTTCCCGCGGAGCAGGGAGTCCGATGCGAGGCTCGATCCCAGGACCCTGGGATCATGACCTGAGCCGAAGGCAGACACTTAATGACTGAGCCACCCAGGCACCCCCCCAAACTTCATTTTATGGCAAAAGAAGCTCTTCCAGATTTGGCTGTAACTTTTCTTCCCAGCATTAGAAGCTCTTCCAGATTTGGCTGTAACTTTTCTTCCCAGCATTATCAACTCCATTTCCACTTTCCTCCCACGTATTGGGTAATACCCAAAGTTTTCAGTTACACTTTGGGCTTTTGCTTATGCTAGTTTTGCTGCTTGAAATCTCTCTCCATCCAACACTTTCCTTCTCCTGGGAAGTCTTACTTATCCTTCAAGGCTCATTTTAGTGACTACTTCAGGCCAGAGTAGATGCTTCAATGTAGAACTTAGCCCTACATCTATTTTATCTCTGATAACCTTCCACAGGAATTGCTTACCTGTCAATCCTTTCTCTTGGAGAGGAAACTCTTCAAAAGAGGGGGCTTTTTTTTTTCTTTCATTTTTGTTTCTCTAGCATCTAGTACAATGTTTGAGTCAAAGTAGTTGCTCAGCAAATGCTTGTTGGAAAATTACAGATGGTAGAAATATCTCTGACAATTTCTACCTACTGCAAGGGAAACATCTGGCTGTGCTATTGGCTCATGAAGCCTTCATGAGTGCCAATCACAGCAGAAACAAAATCCTTCCCATGATTACTTACTGCTTTTATATAATTGGAGAAAAAAGGATAGATTTAAAAAAAATTCTGCCAGTTGTTCAACAGATGTGAGGTTGTACGGGAAGCCAAGTTACATGCAAGATATGGCAGTTGCTTGTTGTTGGGCAATCTTAAAAGGCAAAAAAAAAAAAAGAATTGCAAATGATGATCCTTCTCTAGAACATTTATGTGTGTTGGTGACTTGCTGCTATATGATTAAATAAATAAATGAATAAATAAATAAATAGATAAATAAATTTTGTTTGGGGGGAGGTAAATATGGGAGAAGATTCCTTCTTGATGAATTCTTTTATTGTTAATAGAGGTCCTTCTAAGTACAACATTACTCATCTGCTTTGTTATAGTATTGTGAAAATACACATGACTGCAGTCCTGCCTATTTCATATATAGTCTTGACATATTATAGTCATAGATACTCAGTAGGTATTTATTGAGTCAACAAAGAGATGGGTGAATGAATTAATGAATTCAGGGGAGTTCTTCACATCCTGCATTCTTTCTGAATAAGTGTGGCAAAATTAGTTTTAGATCTTTCCTCTTTTCAAGGTTTTCTTATGAAGTCAGAGGGCTTAGAGGGTCAGAGGGATGTCATGAACACCCATATCCTCCTTCATACTCAGTCATGTATTATAGTGTAACTTTCATGCCTAGCGATGGGAGTGTATCTGGAGGGTTGCTGGATTGGCTGTACTCATCACAGAGTAGATGGTGAGTTCTATGTCTGGTCTCTGCCCAGTCTTATGATAGGTATTCTGAGGGATTCAGAAGGTTGACACATTGTCACTACTCTCCAGATTTAATCACTTAGCCATAAGGAACATAGAATGACTTTTGGAATAAGTAGAAAACCATTGCAGGAAAGAGCTGGAGGTAGAAAATATGGGAAGTAGTTTGATTGGCACTCTCCCAACCTACACATTGTCCATCTGACCCAAGTTCATTGCTGACCATTTATCCTCTTATTTATTTATTCATTCATCTGTTCATTCATTAATTAAATATGAATTGACCACTACTGTATTTCAAATACCTTGCTGGATACAGGAAATATAATAGTGAGTGAAAACAGATACCATTCCTGGCAATAAACAAAGAGTTATATCAATAAATGTGAAATTACAATTGTGCTAAGAGCTGCAGAGGGAGAGGGAGCAATAAGGCCAAAGACTAGACATATGTATCTTTGTTTGTCCGTGTCTTGCATGTTGCCTGGTGCCTCACAGGTACTTGAAAGGCTTTAGGGATGTATTAGAACAAACTTTTGAGGTAGTGACAGAAAATTCCATTTACTTTGCTCTGCATCTACCCACCTGTGCCCTTTAAATGATTGTTCACTATCCTGATTGTAAATTATTATCTCCCTAATTTTTCTTTGAGAGCCTTTAATTAATTATGAGACCAATGGCTCTTGGTCTTGAGCTTCTCTGACACCTCAGTAAACACTTGGTGCTCATGCATGTGCCCTCTACAAGGGCAGAAGAGTTGGCACCCTCAGCAGAAATTTTGACCTGTGTTGGGCAGGGACTGAAATGCGTCACCATTTTTTCCCCTGGATGGATATTCTGAAAAATACCTCTGGCTCTTTCCCTAATTTGCTCCCTACACCACTCATTCCTGCTCCTGGGAGTATACTTCCTAATAACACACTATTTGCCTCAGGTTCTGCTTTTTGGACAAACCAGGCTAAGATACCATGTCTTTGATTTTCTTGGGTTTCTATCTTGTTTTATTAGAGAAAGGGTGCTTCCTAAGAGAGGGATTTTTTGGGGAAAGTTTTTTGTAAATTTGTAATTTCTGAAAATATTTTAACAACGATTGATAAGAATTTGCCTTTGTATGGAATTCAAGGTTGGAAACAGTTTTCCTTTAGAGTCCTGAAGACATGATTCTACCTACTAGTTTCCAGCTGAAGATAAACTTAAAAACCATTTCTGACTCTCATGCAACTTGATTTTTTTTTTTTTTAAACATATTTATTTATTTGACAGAGAGAGAGACAGCGAGAGAGGGAACACAAGCAGGGGGAGTGGGAGAGGGAGAGGCAGGCTTCCCGCTGAGTAGGGAGCCCGATGTGGGGCTCGATCCCAGGACGCTGGGATCATGACCTGAGCCGAAGGCAGATGCTTAACGACTGAGCCACCCAGGCGCCCCTCATGCAACTTGATTTTTATGAGCACCTTTTCAGGAGGCTTTCTGGATCATCTCTTAATCTGAATCTGAAATGTATTACTTTGTGCTTTGGTGGACCTATCATCTATTGTGCTGAGAATTCAATACCCTTGGATTATTTTATTGTGATTTTCTTTTTTCATCCCTGTTTTGTGTTCTCTCTCTGGAAATCTTACTGTTCAGATATTGAATCTTCTAAACTTATCTTCTAATTTGCTTATTACTTTTGTGTTTTTTTTTCCTGTGCTCTATATGCTGGAGATTTCTTCAACTTTATCTTTCAAATCTTCTAGAGAGTTTTTCATTTCTATTCTCAAATTTTAAATTTCTCAAAACCTCTTTTTTCTTGAGTTAAAAAATGTCTGTTCTTATTTATTGTTTGTAATATTTTTTCTTATCTTTGCCAGCATTCTGAGTGTTGAGTGGAATTGAGGTATGGGGTTACGGGTGAGATGTCAGTATCCTGTATGCATCTGTTCCCTTAACACCCTTGTTCTCAGTTCAAAATTTCCCTCCTGATCATGGTCTTGTAACTGAACTAATGTGAGTTTGCTCTTTGGAGAATTACAGACAGAGACTCTACCAGGTGGAGCTGTCACACAAAGGAAACTTTATTTACAACCAATAAGGAGACCACGGGGAATAACTTCCAAAGCTGTGACTCCCCAGGCAAGGGTGAGTGGGTTTCTTTTATTTAGAGTTAGGATGACTCTTCAGAAAGGGGAGTTTTGTCCATAGTATGTAGAGGTGAGCATAAGGTCATGCATGTGTCCTAAGGAAACCTGCCTATACATACATTGTGTGTTATGTTGATGAGGTTTGTGCCCCTCCTTGGGTGGAAATTTTACTGTTATAATGAGGTAGAAGTGGTCACTCCATGGTCCATCTGTGCAGGTGTGAGTTGGCAATCAAACTGGTCTAGGCCTGCTGGAGCTCTTCCAGTTATTTGTGTCTAAAAGATAAGGCTAACATTCCTGTGAAGAAGAAAGGTGGGGGGTCATTGGGGGTCTTGCTGGTGATAGTCTGGTGTATCCCACTGCAAAGAACCTCTGCTTTTATCTCTGCAGGGTGGGAGAGATACAATTACCCATTTGCACAAAATGAAGGAGAGGATCTTAGCTTGTGATTGTTCCTTTAACACACTTTCAACCAAGTCTCTGTACTTCCAGCGTTAGCTTCAGCCCTTTTTCCAGAGGAACTTGTTTTGCCAATTCCCAAGGCCTTAGAGAATTATTTGGTGAAATCTGGTTGGTTCTCAGCTTTTCTCACTGCTATTTTAAGTTTTGTTTTTTTTAGGTCTATCATTTACCACTGTTCCATTTGCTCCCCAGCTTCCAAAGTATTGCCACAATCTCTCCTGCCATCATTCTCATCCTGGTAGGGTTATATCTTCAAAAAGATCTTTGTACTGTCATTTTAGTTGGCTTTTGAGAGTATGTAAAAATAGATGATTGTGTTCAATCAGCCTTTACACGGAAGTCTTTAGATAGTCTGTTTTATGGATTATATTTGCACAACACAATAACATTAAACATATAGCCTACAAATTTACTTTTTGGAAGAAACAAATATTTTGAAATTCTAGTTGATTATACTCCCTGATATAATAACCTATATTAAAAATGCAAATATTTAATATCTAAACCTAGAGTAGCCTAAAAATGCCTGCCTATCTCCTAAGTTTATGAAGCTTGTTTCCATCCATTTACCATCTATTTCCATCTAGATGGTGTAGCAGGTAATTAAACTTGTTCATATTTCCAAGATTTTAAAAAATGCAAATATTTAGACAGTCTTGCAGAATTAAAATTGTACATGTAATTAAATTATTTAAAGGGACTATGGAAATTTCACTAAGTAGAGGATTCAGGTTGATGATGTTTCTCAACCTCAGCACTACTGACATTTTGGGCCAAATAATTCTTCATTGCAGAGGACTTTTCTGTGCATTGTAGAAAGTTTAGTAGCTCCTGTGGCCTCTACCCACTAGGATGTCAGTAGTACCACCAAGTTGAGACAACCAGAATGTCCCCAGACATTGCCAAAGGTAACCTTGGGAGCAACATTGCCTCTGGTTAAGAACCACTGTGGTATGGTATAGTATAGGAGCTTGCAAACATTTTCTATAAAGGGCCAGATAATAAATATTTTCAACTTTTTGGGTGATATTGTCTCTGCTGTGGCTGCTTAAATCTGCTGTTATAGAGTGAAAGCAGCCACAAGCCACATGTAGGAAAAAAAAAAAAGGCATGGCTGAATTCCAATAAAACTTTATTTACAAAACCAGGCAGCAGACCATATTTGACACATGGGTTTCAGTTTGCTGACTACTGGTATAGTAGAAAGAGCAGATACTTTGGAGACGGAGTTGGGTTTAATGCGCTTACAAGCTACATGATCTCAGATAAACTTAATAACAGTGCCTTTTACATGGGGTTGTTGTAGGATCAGATGGAAACTTAAATGAGAAAGTTTTTTAAGATATGGTAATAATATTTATCTTTTTTGGTCCTTGTCAAGAGGTCCATAGTTAAAATAGTATTAATGTCTATCAGTAACTCTTTGTAAAATCAAATGTACCTTTTCCCTGCACTAGATGGTGAACTCCTGGAAATCAGCAGAGGAGTCATGGCACCTTTTTATGTCTTCCCACTCTGTGCCTGGAACAGTGTTATTGTTTATTAAATGTTTGATGAAATAATTCAGTGCATTCTACTGCACTCAGTGCAGCTTTATTTCATATTTATGCTTGTATCGTTTCTTAAGAAGAAATACATTTTCAATACGACTTTAAAAATAATCTTTGCTTCCAACAATAATAGACATGATAAAACGTTTCACCTGACAAATTATGGATCAAATGGTTTCATGAAAAATTGTAAGAAACATTTTGTACTTTGCCACAGCCTCCAAAAGGGCTAGAATGAACTATTTTTACACTAAGTATATGCTATTAGGAACACAAAAATGTAACAATATAATTTTTATAATATAAGAATCAATCAATTACCTTTTAACATATTAAAAAAATTGTGTATCTCTTATTGTTTCTCTTAAGTTACAAGAACTGACCCTGATTTTAGGGTCTAACAATCTAATGCAAGTATTTGTGATACATTCTTTTCCTACTGAAACATCTACAATAAACTTTAATTCTTCAGAAAAATTGAGATACTGAGACAGACTTAACATTCTTACTAGAGGTAAACCTAATGAGTTAAAGATAATGGAACTGGGTCAAGGGCTAGAAGACTGGGATTCCAGCACCATGACTAGATTTTAGTTTTTATATATTCTTTTATGTCCAAGGAAGGTATGCAATGTGAAGAAATTTAGCATATTGTCACACCTTGGAAGAAATGAGTGACTTTACTTTGAAACAAATTTGGAGAATAGTATTGGGGAGAGTACGTTAATTCTACCAAGTATTATAGGGAATTGTGTCCTGTCTTGGGAATGAAGAAAAAATGTAGAGAGCTTCAAAAAACTCTAATACCTCTAAATTCCTAAAAGTAGAAACAGGTTTTGATATTCTTCACTTCTACTTGTTGCTCTCTTGAGGTCTGTGGAAAAGGAAAAAAGTAAGCAACACTAGGTATAAGAAATACCTAGTCAGATATCAAAGCTAAACTCTGAGCAGAACAACCACCCCTGTGTGGGAGAATCCAGATCCAGGTGAGGATGGGTAAGCCAAACAGCTTGAAACACCCATCTTCTAGGCACACTACAATATTATTGGAAGAAAATCAGAAATGTGCCATATTTCCTCATGATAACCTGTACAGAGATAGTGGTGTGGCCTACTGAAAATTTAAGTCTCCTCCTCCTCCACCTTCTTCTTTCCTTCCGGCGCACCCCCCGCCCGCACCTCTCTCTTCTGTAGCAAGATTCCCATGACCAACTTTGGAGTCTTGGAGTTGTCAGTGTGGCTCCTTAGGCGGTAGTAGACTCCTTAGGTAGTAGTATTTCCTTTCCCTTTCTTAGAAAAATGCACAGGCCTTTGTGATCCTAATACCTAGGACCATCAAGCATTTTCTACAAGCCTTCAGGCTCTATTATGGGAAAGAACAATGGAATGGAGATTTTTGTTTGGAAACAGAATAAGAAGAGTGGATTGACCCCTGAGGTAGATGGGTAGATACAGTAATGCACCACTAAGCCACCACCCAGAGGCCCCACTCCCACCCCAGGACTGGAGCTGCTGACTGATCAGTTGATTCATTCTCCAGGAAGTACCCTTGACTGAGTGAATTTGCTTCTCTCAAGGTTACACTTCTCTTTGGGGGAACCTGCCATCTGATGCCTGGTCAAAGCAGGTATACAAAGGTCTGGTTTCTTGGCCTTAAGGCAACTCTTCAGTTTTAGAAGTTTCTGCATAACCCCCTCACAGTCTCACTTTTCCCTCTGCCCCATTGTCTTTCCTTATTTCTCACAGGTGTGTGGATCCCAAGAGCACTTGTCAGTAAACGTCCTGCATGCAAAAATCTTCAAATTTTATAATTATTTCCTGTTGAGCTTGCTGCATGGCAGTTGACAACAGAAAGACTACAAAATGGGATATTGGAGCTTGGTCGCTCACCAGGAGGAGCAATTGCATTTGTAAGGTTTAGGGAAAATAATAACCATAGGAAGTATGGTATTAGATTAGGGCCTGTGTATTAGTTTGCTAGGAATACTATAACAAAGTCCCACAGATTGGGTAGCTTCAACAACAGAAGTTTATTTTTTCACAATTCTAAAGGCTAGAAGTCCAAAATCAAGGTGTTGGTTGAGGTGCCTGGGTGGCTCAGTTGGTTAAGCATTCGACTCCTGATTTTGATCCCAGGCTTGTGGGATCGAGCCTGCATTGGGCTCCCTGCTTAGCAGGGAATCTGCTAAATCTCGAAATAAATAAATCAGTCTTAAAAAAATTTAAAAAATGAAAAAAAATAAAAATAAAAACAAAATCAAGGTGTTGGCAGGATTTATCCTTTCGGTGAGGAAAGAATTGCTCCTGGCCTTTCTCCTTGACATGTAGATGGCTACTCACATGGCATTCTCCCTCTATACATGTCTGTGTCCAAATTTTCTCTTTTTGTAAGAGCAGCAGTCATATTGGATAAGGCCCCACTCTAATGATCTTATTTTAACTAAATTACCTCTTTAAAGATCCTATGTCCAAATAAGTCCATATTCTGAGAAACTGGGGTTTAGGACTTCAGTATATGAATTTCAAAGGGACACAATTAAACCCAAAACCACTTTCCTGGCAACCCGTAAAAGGAGTCTCATCTCCTGTAGCCAAGGGCATTAAAACATGAAGATTAGGCTCAGGATCTATTGTAAGAGTAGCAGAGATCCAGAGAAGGTTGGGTTCTAAGCCATGACTGACCTATGTCAGCAGTCTGTATCAGGGCTCTGACTTGGAGGAGTGGGACCCTGTCACTCAGAAGGAATACATCTACATTGACACATGTAAAAAAATCTCAGGTTTCCTATTAACACTGTGAACCTGTAAAAGTGGACTGCTCCTCCTTGGTGAAGTCTGCTTCTTCCCAGTTGCTTGAGGATGATACAGAGGGTTCTGTCTGCAAGATAAGCAACCCCCCTTTCTACTTCTACCTCTTCTGATGTGTGGAGTTTTTCTCATGCCAAGCAATTCTCCAATTCTCAGCAGACATTGACTGGGTGTCCTACAAATTTAACGCAATTCTGACACTAACTACCTGGAGTTAACATAGACCCCACAGTTTAAAGGCTCAGTTCCATGAAATGCTCCTCCTCTCAGATGCCAATCATAAATTCCAGTTGTTGTCTGCACTTCTGACTGACCAGCTATAAATTGGAGGTTCCAACAACCCCCTCCTTGGGTTTGATAATTTGTCAGAAGGGCTCACAGACCATAGGGAAACATTTACTTACATTTACCAATTTTTGTAAAAGGATACAACTCAGCAACAGCCAGATGAAAGAGATGCATAGGGCAAGGTATGGGGCTGGAGGGAATGTGTGAGGCTTTCATGCCTTCTCCAGGCATGCCACCCTCCCAGAAATTCAGTGTGTTCACCAATGCAGAAGCTCATTAAATCTCATTGTTCAAGAGTTATAGAGCTTAATCATCAGCCCCCACACCCCTTTCTTCTTCCTGGAGGTTGGTGGGTGGGGCTGAAAGTTCTAATCCTTTAATCATTTGGGGTCTTTCTGGTGAACAGCCCTATCTTGAAGCTATCTGGGGGTCCTGCCCTAAGTCACCTTATTAGCATAAATTCAGGTGTGTTCAAAAGGCGCTCCTTATTAATAACCAAAGATATTCCTATCACTCAGGAAATTACAAGGGCCTTAGGAGCTCTGTGCTAGGAATCAGGCACAAAGACCAAATATATTTCATATTATACCACAACAGGGCTAGAACATAAATTTGAATAACAATCAATGATACAGGAACACTTTCCCAAATGCAGTATTTAATCCTTGGGCAAGAACCCAGTGTTGTACACTGAATGTGTCTCCCTAAAATCCATATGTTGAAACCCTAACCCCTAATGTGACTGTATTTGGAGATAGGGCCTTGAGGAGGTAGAAAATGTTGAATGAGGTCATAAGGGTGGGCCCTACTCTGATTGGGCTGGTGCCCTCATAGAAGGAAATGTAGTCAGAGCTCTTTATCTCCACCATGTGAAGACACAGCAAAAAGGCAGCCATCTGCAAGCCAGAAAGAGAGCTCTCACCTGGAACTGAATTTGCTGGCACCTGATCTTGAACTTTCTAGCCTCCAGGAGAGTGAGAAAATAAATTTCTGTCATTTAAGCTGCACAGGCTGTGGAATTTTGTTATGGCAGCCCAAGCTGACTAAGATACCCAGGGAGAGTGTGAACCCACCGCATGAAAGAGCATAGATAGAACTGGATCTCGAGGGTGCTGGATCAAAGATGAAAGAATTTAAAGTTAAAGAAGACAGAGTTGATTGCCATGGGAACATGCTCCTGTGATCCAGGATTTAATACTGGCAAGGTGTCAGGAGATGCTGTTAATCTAACACTGTGTTGGCCCTTAAAAGTGTGGAAAACTGTTGGCCCACACTAAGTAAAGTAGAAATGCCAGAACTTTGGTGTGGAGGAAGAGATCAAAAGCCTCAAGTAATTGGGCCCACTATAATGGATTTACTACTATATAGTTGTAAATCCATTATATCTATATAACGTATTCACATATAGTGGCTAAAACCCCACTAATTGGCCATATTCAATGGGAGAACCTCAGGATACTTCAGTTACTAAAACAATAAGCAATATCCTAATGAGAAGAACAATAGCATTCTTAAGAAGTATACAGAGAGCTGTCCTTTGTAGGCCAACACGGATTTAGAAGAGAATGTTATAGAATTGGTCTCCCTGATAATAACATAGATAAGGTTCTATAAAAATAGATGCAGCTGACGGTGCTTACCTGGCAGGTACCTGACGACCAATAGAATGATGGAATGATCTTTTGATGGCCAAGATAGGTACCAGATTAGAGATGATTCTCTGCAAGGGAAGGGGAGCTCTCCTCTAGGCTGCAATATACACTCTGAATCATTGACTGTTGTTATATAGTACTGTGTCCCAAAGAGAAAGGATACTTGGTCCAGGTGCCAAGGGGTGAAAGTAGGAGTGGCCCTGCTACCACCACACTCAGTGAGTGATCCCTTGGGGAATTTGTTGCTACCACAATTCAAGGCCCAGTAGGTTTTGAAATTCCTGAGTCATGGAGGGGAAGCAATTCCACCAGGGACAGTGAATATCCCATTAAACTTCACACTATGGCTGCTCATCAATCACTTTGAGATCCTTGTGCCGAAGGACCAGTAGGCAAGGAACAGAGTCACCATCTTGGTGGCAGTAAATCACCTTGATCATCCAGAAAAGGTAGCACTACTGTCTGCTATAAATTAAAGGTAGGGAAGAATTTGTTTGGTGCTGGATGACCCACTGGGGCATGACTTGGCATACCTCTACCCATTTCAATGGTATTTGGGCAAATACCCAGGCAAGAGAAGGGCATGTTAATAAGAGCTCAGTCTCTTCAAGTAGGAGAGTCTTGGTTACCCTGCCAGGTAGGTTACCAAGACCAAAAGAGGTACTACTCAAGGATAAGAGGAATCTGGAATGGGTGGTAAAGGAAGGAGAAGAGAGATACCAATTACAGTTAAAAACCAGCTTCAGTGGTGGGGGCTATAGTTTGTTTCATTAACCTTCCACTTGTAAGTTTTTCTAGGAAAAGAGACCAACCCAATCTGGGAAAGTCCTTTCCAGAGAGGACAAGATCTCTATAAGAAGCCAGTGACATGTAAATAATAGAATATAGTGGATGCTGTGTTATGCCACCTGGATTCCCGTTCAGGACAGGACTTCAGGACTCCTCCAGCTGGCAGGAAGTTTAGCCATTCATTGCTCACAGCTGAGTCCCTCTTCAGAAATTGCTCTTCACTTGAGAGAGGTTGCTTTGTCCAAGGTTACACTCCCTCCATGGAGGCAGCTCACATCCATAGATAGGTTGATGTGAGGGGTCCAAACACCAGGACCTCTGCCTTAGATGGAACAATTCTGAAGGGCCATTCTACTTCCAGAGCTCCTTGTAAGAATGGCTGAGGTCTGTCTTGCAACTGGATTACAGTTCTTTTCCCTCTGCCGGTCCTGCTTCCCACACCCCGCACCAGTGCTATTCCTGAATGCACTCCCCAGTGAACCTTCTGCATACAAATCTCAGTCTGTTTCCCAGGTAACCCAGGCTGTGATGTCTAGTAAAAGAAACTTTTCAATGTGCTTGGAAGAAGCCTTTGGAAGTAAACCCCTGTTAGTTACTTCTATCCTTCATGGGTGTGAGTGACTAAACCCTTCCAGTTAAAGGAAGAACTGGATGAAGTGAAGGAAAAACAGTGACATAAAATGTAATTCCAAATAAAGTTAAAGTGATATGTTACTTTCAGGAAAATACCATCATTTTATCATAAAGAAAGAAGAATATAATTTTTAAGAATGGAAAACCAGCTCTCCCTCTTGAAAATAAAAGTTGAATGACCATTAAAAAACTCCACCCACCCGGAGAGAACTCCAGAGAAGGGAAACTGGAGGCGCTCTGATGGGTAAGGTGTGGTCCCAAGGTCCCAAGGTACTTGGTCAGCATCTGTCCCCTCCCCCTAAACCCCAGGATTTCTCTATGGGTAATTACCCCTCTGCCGCTGGGTATTCTAGGAAGGAGAGAGGTTCTCATCACACACCTCCCAATACTCCCAGTAGATCCTTCTGTAGGGAGAGGGCAAATTTAGCCCTTAGATATTCGGTTGATGATGTCACCCATGACAGAGAGCAACATATAGGAAGGTTATAGTTACCTATGTTTTCCTATGTGGACTTCCAGATTTCAAAGACTTAAAAAATGAACACTAAAATTGTTCTGCATCTAAGTTCATTGAATCTGAGCCCTAGAAGAACCTGAGGTCCTGGACTCCGAACACAGACTCATCCCAGAACAATAAAGAACCTGGACGACTCAGAAGTTGGGGCTAGATTGCCGTAGAGCCTGAGACGTTCTCTGGACATTGAATACATCCCTGATGACAGCTTGTTTACTTGTCATTTGTTTCTTTCTCAAAAAAGAATGAAAAACGTGCAAAATGCTTTTGGTTTCTGTTTTTGTAATTGTTTGCAAGCCGGCTAAATGGTAATTTGCCGTATTTGATTTTCTGTTTGGAGATGCTACAGCTTCTTTAAAACATTTTCTACATTTTCTTCATTTGTTGTCTAATACTAGGAAATAATGCACATACCCAAGCCTGCATTTTCATCACATTAGGGACCACTAGAGGAGTCTATTTCCAAAAGAAAGAGGCAAGGATGGGGAGTAGGCGGAATGTGCTAAGAAACATGTTCCAGAGTGTTTTCACCCACACAAATGGGAGTGGAGTGAAGTCTCTCTACCAAAGAAGCAGCTAGAACAGTTTTATCTTGCTTCACTCTGCCTCCGTGCTTCAAAGTTTCACAACTGAGAAAATAGGGTTTGTAGTCCTTTATTTTTTTAAGATTTATTTTATTTTGTTTTATTTTTTAATTCTTTATTTAAATTCAATTTAGTTAACATATAGTGTATGATTAGTTTCAGGGGTAGAATTTAGTGGTTCATCAGTTGCATAGAACACCCAGTGTTCACTGCAACAAGTGCCCTCCATCCATCAAATGCCCATCATCCAGTTATCCTTTCCCCCACCCACTTTCCTTCCAGCAACCCTCAGTTTTTTTTTTCTTCCTAGAATTCAGAGTCTCTTATGGTTTGCCTCCCTATTTTCATCTCATTTTATTTTTCCTTCCCCTCCCCTATATTAATCTGTTTTAATATCTTAAATTCCACATGAGTGAAATCGTATGGTATTTGTCTTTCTCTGACTGACTTATTATTTATTTGAGAGAGAGAGAGAGAGCCTGCATGAGTGAGGGGAGGGACAGAGGGAGGGAATCTTCAAGCTCGAAGCACCAGGAGGCTCCATACCTCCACCCATGAGATCATGATCTGAGCTGAAACCAAAAGTTGGCCACTCAACCGACTGAGCCACCCAGGCTCCCCCAGTTTGTAGTTCTTTAAATATGGATCATGTAGAGTTAGGTTATTTTTAAATTTAAAGATAACATCTGACCCAGGGACCTTAGACACCAATAATGTCAAATGACTTCTTTCCTTCTTTGGTTTCTATATTTAGCACCCATCATAAGTAAGCTGGGAATAAATATAGTAAACAATGATCTAGGTTATGCCATGTAGACTCCATTTTGTGTGAACATTAGAGATACCATGTGGAAGCTGCTTTCACTTTTCTGGATGCCATAGGGGCAACAATAATTTCACAGGACCTCTACCAGGATTATTTTTAAAAGTTGATTTTAAGGGGTGCCTGGGTGGCTCAGTCGTTGGGCATCTGCCTTCGGCTCAGGTCATGATCCCAGGGTCCTGGGATCGAACCCTGCATCGGGCTCCCTGCTCCACGGGAAGCCTGCTTCTCCCTCTCCCACTCCCCCTGCTTGTGTTCCCTCTCTTGCTGTGTCTCTCTCTGTCAAATTAATAAATAAAATCTTTTTTAAAAAAGTTGATTTTAAAATGATACTTCTGCCTTCTTGAGGTTAACATATATCCTGTGATGATCAGAATCATCCCATGTCTATCATAGTTAAATTTTAATATTTGATGTTCTAATTGGTCGCTGTGTCCAATTTTTCTATCCCAAGCTTAAGAGTATGGTTGAATACATCTGCAGCTGGAACCACGGTCCCTGCAGCCTTCCGGAGGAGAACAGGAATGCCCTGCATATAGAGTTTCCAAAACCCTGCCCCTTTTAGCTTTGAGAAGGAAGACTAGCTCTTTAGTATAAGTTCACTTCTAGAACCAATGCAAAGTAAGTAAAATCAGAGGGGCTGTACTGGCCAGAGAGAGACACAGAGGAATAAGGTTTTCCTCCCTTCTTTTTAGTGTGTGTGTGTGTGTGTGTGTGTGTGTGTGTGTGTGTGTGTGTGTGAATTTCATTAGTCTAGCTAAGTAGGATAATCTTGGTGACTGTTACCAGGATACTTCTTTACAAATGAAATATGACTAGATCCCAAATTGTAAGTAAGGTAGAAGCGGACCTTCCAGAGTGATGCTGGGGTAGGGTGCTGAGAGCCCCACAGTGCAACTTTCTATCTTCTTCCTCTTCAGGTTATTTCTGACACTGCCACTCAAGATTCTTGGCCCTGCAGAATGCTGGATACCATAAAAAATTGTTTAGAAAATTCTTTTCTAAGTAATAATATCATATGTTTGTGGTCCTAATAACTTTGAATAGTTTATTTATTTATTTTTTAAAGATTTATTTATTTATTTATCTGAGAGTGAGAGAACACACAGAGGGAGAGGGAGAGAGAGAAGCAGACTCTCCCCTGAGCAGGGAGCCTGATGCAGGACTTGATCCCAGGACTCTGGGATCATGACCTGAGCCAAAGGCAGACACTTAACCAACTGAGCCACCCAAGCACCCCAACTTTGAATAGTTTAGAAATAAGGAGTCTCCTGGGTAGTATGATGTCAGAGTACCAACGATATGCTGCCCCATGGGTCTGCTAAGGAACACTTCTTCTTATGCTATTTGGCATTTCTACCTTGGAATCACTTCTTTGGGCTATGGCCCTATTACTGAGGCCCTGATAGGAAATCAAACCAAACCAAACCAAAGCAAGCAAAAACTTTCTCTGAGGGACACCTGGGTGGGTCAGTCGGTTGGGTGTCCAACTCTTGATTTCAGCTCAGGTCATGGTCTCAGGGTTGTGGGATTGAGCCCCGCATCAGGCTCCATGCTCAGTATGGAGTCTGCTTGTTCCTCTCCCTCTGTTCCTCCCCCTCCTCATGCTCTCTCTCTCAAATAAATAAATAAAATCTTAAAAAAAACAACAAAAACTTTCTCTGAAAGGATCACCATATTATATTCCATTGGAATCCATTATTACATGCTGAGTGGGGATTTTTCCATGAGAATACAGAGCTAGGGTAAACGAGTTCCACCAACAAAGCTGAGTGTAGATGAGGGGCCCTTTTTAGGTAATGACTTTTTAAGGTCAGACATTGGACAGAGAGATGTCCAACAGAGAGGCTTTAGAACATGACTGAGACAGGAGACACTCTCTGTGCAGCCGATTCTGCAGGTCTGATGGGTCATCCTGTGTAGCCCCACAGCAAAAGAGTCAAGCACTTCTACTAGTGAAGAAATGCAAGACAACTGGCATAGAGAAAGATGGTGGCACAGAGACCCGGCTCTGACTGCGTTAAGATTTTGCCGAGGACTGGATGGCTGTCATTTCTAAGTGCCAAATGGAATTAATGGAAATTAGTGAACTAATTTGTTACTGGTTCCTGAATAGTACGGTATTGTGTGTGTCATGTGGGCAAGCAGGAGTGAGAAGAAGCTCTCCGAAATATGCAGAAGGAGGTTGGCTGAACATGACAGATAGTCAAAAAATTCAAGCTACGGATTTATTAGATTTGGGGTAAGGGCACTTCTTTTGAATCCTGTTTTAATATTCTATCTTTATTCCTTAAAAACAGTTATCAGATTTGTTTCTTTTTGTCTGCCTTTATTGATTACAAATGTTCCCAAATGTCAAGACCATGGAAAATGGCAACAAACTATCAATTCCTCATGTTAACAAGCACCACGTTTACTCCAAAAGATTGTGAAGAATAGGGGGAGAAAAAACCCCAGCACACAGATGACTTAAATCATGTAGTTTATAAAGATGTAGAGAAACAGACTTTGGTTAGGGTGCAAGCCGCTTGGATTTGAATTTAATTTAAAGATGGACAGTTTTTCTATAGGCCTGGCATTTTGTCTTCCTGAAGCCAGAATAGATTCCATCCAGATGCTTCATGTTTTTTGCCCTGAGAGCAAACATTTACATGGGAACTGAGCTGAAGGAGCTGAACAAAGTAACCTTATAAATTCTAAATTTGGGTGATTGCATCATTGAAGTCCTAAACAGACTAAGAGTCAAATCCAGCTTTTATTTTTATTGAGCTTTTGCAACTAATTCCCACTGATCAAAGACGATTCAGCCCCTTTCCCTGTCTCTCTCTCTCTCTCTTTGGGTTTCCTCTTTGGCAAATAAGTAGTATCCTGTAAGGATGGCATGGGAATCACTCTTATTTCCAACAGCTACACGATTTCACTGTTGCAAGGGGAAAGTGGAATGGGGAAAGAAAGTGCGTTTTGGGAATTCATTAAGTGGCTGAATTCATTAAATGCTGGAAGGGGATAATTTAGACCTTTTTTGTTAACACCATAATTTGCAACTGTGTAATTATCAGGGTTTGCTTTAGTCTGGGGCAAAATTTCATATTTATACTTCAATGAAAATGATCTACCACTTATACTGACAAAAATATGAGCTTCTTAGTTGTGGTTATTGGTAAGATACGGGGTTTCAGAATCCCCAGCTTGCTTATTCCCAGTTCTGCTATAGAATCCCGCGGGGGTGAGGGTGGGCAGAAGAGACAGATTGGCCAGGGTGGGGATGGTGCCCGGGGAAGGCGTGTGTCTTAAGCAGGAGCTTGGGGCTGGAGCTCAGAAACTCAGGTCGTATCCCCCATCATATCTCACGTCTTTCATTTCTTTAGCTGTAAAATAATGAAGACACTATCACTGCGGTGAGTCCAGGAACAGATCCATATTTTTGAAGGTCCAGAAGTTATACAGTTTGAGAGGTCCTCTTTAAGGAAAATAATATAAATATTATAAATTCTAAGTTGGGTATAAGGCATTGAAATGGGCCATTGCAATGAAAGGGCCTTGAAGCTTAAGTTTTATTGACTTCGTGGCAAATCCCCCTCTGGGTGTGCTAATGTTACAGGGGGGAAGAATGTGGGTTCTTGTGTGTTGCCCTGATAATTCATAGAAGGGCTGCCATCTGTGCTGGTAGGGCTGCCTTTCAGAGGGAGGTAGTGAGGTCTTCCCTCGAACCTGAGTGGGTAGAAGCGAGAGATTGCTGTCTGCTGATGACTGAAGGTTGTTAACAGGAATTTTAAGGCGTTGTCCCATCCTGAGCCTCTACTGATAAGGCGACCTCTGTTATGTAAACACGATTACTCCTAGGTGTGAATTCCCTAGGTGGGGACAGTTGTGTGGTTCAGTCATAGGGATATCATGCTCTCCTAGGAGTATTTTCAATCTCAATTTGTAGATGGTGACAAGAGTCAGCAAGGGAACGTGGAGTTAAGCTTGGATGTGCCCAGCCCTGAATTTGGCACTCTGTTCACCCACTCCATCCGAAGAATGCTTAGGGGCTGCAGCCTACCTGAGTTTCTCCAGGTGGCTTCAAGTGGTTGCGTGGACAAGCTGTCAGCCAGCCAAAACGACACTCCACCTCTTGGGAAGATGACCCAGACACACTTTGACCGTGGAGGGTTATGCCCTCCTTTCCCCTTTGACAGCTGGTCACTAGAATGTAAATATGGACTCTGCAAAGTCCCGTTCTGGAAAGATGTCAACTTCACAAGAAAAAATTTTGCAGTTTTAGAGTAGTGAATAACCATGAAGTGGTTGCATTCACTTTCTTATAGGGATATGTTCTAAAGCACACTCTCATTCTGATGCTGAAGGGCGCATTTCGTGGATTTCCAAACAGACCAGATTCTCAGAGTAATTGTTCTTTGTCCTGAGCCTCACCAGACATGGGTATTGCGTGGGAAGAAGGGGAAGTTTTGCTAAGGAGAGAGAAGATTCTGATGATTCAGAATAGGGCTCTTTAGTAAAGAAATCCTGCTTTTCCACAGTTGCTGTGTCTTTTCTTTTTGGCCACTGTCCACCCCCTTCCACTAGTTCTCTCTCTCTCTCTCTCTCTCTCTCTCTCTCTCTCTCACACACACACACACACAAACACACACACACACTCACATTCCTTATAGATAGTAACAAAGAAGTTGCCTAAGATCCAACAGCATTAAGATGCTTACGTTTCTTAAAAGCCCCCTCAAACCCTTGGGCAGGAATGCAGGTCTCCTTGTCACAGATTCATCTCTATCAATTTCATATTTGGAAATGTGATCTGTTGAGACCAGCGTGTGTCCATTATGCTCTGGATCCCCAGTGACTGAACACATATTTCTTTTTTGAAACCATTAAGAACCCTGGTTACTTCCCCCAAAGGTGGGACATTTCTAAAGGCAATTAAGTGCAGGCTTTTGATGTGAAGGCTTCTGTAAAGGGAACAGCTCTGGCTTCTTCAAAGCTTTCCAGCCTGGTAATCAAACCAGCTCACTCTCATTCTGGGACTGCTCTTAGAAGCTTGGAAACAATAACTGTGCTGGTGCAGCTCGGAATACATTGAAATAGGCCTGTCAAGTGTCAGTTTATACCAGAGCGATGGAGTATGCGCTGACATCATGTAATCAAAAGGAAAAAATTACAGTGTGTCTTGCCTGGGAAAAACAGACTGCAACTTAGCAAGTCGTATTTCATGCTACCTGCACAGAGCTGCAATTCCTTCCTTTATTTACTCACGGAGCCCCTCTTTAACTACATGGTGGTGGTTTACAAATAATCAAAGCGTGGGGCTGTTTTGTGTATTTTTAAAGACATCAGCTTGGGTGGATCAGATAAAATCCAACCCATCTCAGCAGGTACTAACTTGTTTAAGAAAACCAGCTGTCAACGGGGAAGAGGAACTCAGAGGGCTCACCAACTTAATCATTCTTTTGGCAGGCCGGGAGAAAACTCACTGCTTGATTTTTTAGCGACGTGTTGGGCCAATGCAGAAAAGCAGCACCTTCTGTCAACTGGGAATCAATTACGAAGCTGACTGGGGTGTTTTTCAAATTACCCAAACAGACCAAGATTCAGGGACTGGCAGAAACCTTCATGTGGCTGCTGAAGGAGGGCACCGTGGAGGGGTAAGGGGAAGACAAATTTGGGGGCAGGCCGGAAGGGCTGGGGAAACCCTGCGTTTTCTCCTCTCAGACTGCAGCCTCAGTCTGCCTCCCTGAAGACTTTGATTTTCTAGTGGCTGCCACTGAGTTCTCTCCTCAGGACTTACCCGGCAGGGTCACCGGCAAAGCTATTACAGAAATTCGCTCTCTTCCTTTGTCCTGCCTGAAACGTTCAGCCTCTCCTGGAAAATCAATCAATCAATCAATAAACAAAAAACAACAACAACAACAACAAAACTCCAACCCTTTTCTGAATTACTATTAATTTCAGATATGCAATGCAAATACCAAGTGAATTCTCCATGGGATGGTGCTGATCTTGTTTCTAAACATCTTTTTCACCCACCTTGAGATTCACAAGGTCTTTGTTCTGTATGCCCCCAATATTATCAGCTTGGAGTCAGATTGCCTACGAGTAAGCATTTTCCTGGAAGTACTTTCGAAAGCATACCTACTCCCTTGTTCAGCACAGAGGGGTATTTTTATACTATAGATACAGCTAATAAATGGTATAATTGTGAAATATAACATACCTACCCCCCAAAATGAGTAAGACTAGGCCATAGATGTTTTCTTAGGTAAGTCCAGAAGATTTCTGGCAGGAAGAGTAGATAGGATTGTAATACTTGAATCAACCAAGAGCTATTTTGCATTTTGCTTTAGTCAGAGGGTGTAGAAGTTGGTGGGAAGGGGCCCTTGCAGAAGGAGAAGATAACATTTCGTCTCTGTTGATCTGCTGTGTGATTAAAAATCGGTCCTTCTCAAGCATATTTCCCAAATGTGTGGGATGTTGCTTAGGAAGTGAATCAGGACAGCAGGCTTTTCAGCTAAGAAGAGAGCCAGGACCAAAGTTGCAGGCAAATACAGCAACCAGATAGGATCCCCTCGCTGCACGGTTTTCATGAGAATGTTGATGGAACAGAAGGTTTCTTAGATCAGAGAGAAATGACAGCAAATGAGAGAAACAAGCTGGACATGTTGTGGTTCAAAAGGTTTGCACATACACAAAAAAGTTAAATAGGAATGTTCAGTGGGATGCAGTAATAGTGTAGCAGTTAAGAGCATGTACCGGGAGGTCAGAACGCTTGCCTTAGAATCAAAGGCCTGCTATTTTGTATCTGCATGACAGTGGGTGATCAGTCTACCAGCCAAGCCTTAGTTTCCTTAGCTGTCAAGTGGGCATAGTAATACACCTGTCCTATGTGGAACTTTGCATGTAGGAAGTCCATGGAAAGAAGTCTCTGCATAGTGGCTGGCACGTAGGAAGAACTCAGTCAATGTAAGTTGCTGCTGCTGCTATTATTAGCCCTTGTACTGCTACTACTGTGGGGCCTCTCAGAGCCTTCCACACGAGGGCCACGAGTTTGTAGAAGAGGCCTGCATGGTTCAGCCTATCCAAGACTTATTTAAGCACTCACTTTTTTCCCCATAAAACATCTGGCTAGATTCATGTTTTCTGGCATGCCATCTAGGAAATATTGTGACAGACCTATCCCTCTGCAATCCTGGCTCATGTTCTCTAACATTTAATAGATAAATTCTTCTCACTTTTCTATCCTTACTCAAATTCTATGCATTCTGCTCAGCTTGACGCCAGTCCCTTTTTCAGGAGCCAACCCTCCCTCCGCAGCCAGTACTTGGGTTCTCTTTCTCAACTCAGGTGGCGCATGTCACCTACCTTTTCTTTTTACTTGGACTTTTTGTCTTGGTATCATCATGTTTTTCTAGATTTCTGGTCACACTCAACTTGTCGCCTTTGATTTTATTTTACATTGTAAGTCTTTGGCTTGGCAGCCCTTCATTGGCTATTCTGAGATCTACTGTGCTTGCTCAAGACCTGATAGGTTGTAGGTTCAGTGAATAGTTGAAACTTGAATTGGAACTTGACTTTCCCCGCAAGTAAGTGTGAAGCCTCATCCACCACCCTCCCCAACTTCTTCCAGAGCCAGTGCTGTTAGTCTTTAGTTCAGTATGGTAAATTATTCCCTCCTTCTGATGTCCTTCCTAACCCACAGGACAGTAGCCGCTATAGAACAATTTGGATTTGCTGACGAGATTATAGTCCTTTTTTTTTTTATTACGTTCTTTTTCTCTGAAGTCAATATTTCATTCTGTTTCTTGGTAATGTATTTTTCTATCTCTTTAAAAACCATTTATACTTATCTTTATATTACCTAGTGAGGCTTTGGTTTAACCACATTTTATTGACCATTATTTGATCTATATTGTGCCTAAAAATTGTGCCTATTGGTGGAGAGCTGGTTATAAGAATGGATGAAATCCAGTTGATTGAAGAGATTCAGAGCACAGGTTCTTGAATTAAGATAGTCTGACTTGAGCTCCATCATTTACTAGCTTTGTGAAGTAAAACTTGGGTGAGTTAATTACACTCTCTCTACTGCACTTTTCCTGTGTATAAAATAGGTTACCCCATAGGGTTGCTGTCAATATTAAATAAGACAAAGAAAGTATATATTTTAGCACAGTGCCTTGCACCCAATAAGGCTCATAGACATTGTCCAGAATTCAGACACATTCTCTGCCTTTTTAAATCTCTCCATCTGGAGCAAGAGAAGAGGGGATTTTTGAAGGGGGAACGATTTGAACAGGAAGTTGCAGCTATATAGGGGAGAGTTGGAAAGACTGGTTTTACAGGGGCAGAGTGGGAGATGAGGTTGGCACAACAGATTGGAGACAAATAGTGGAGAGTTGTGAATTCCAAATTATGGAATTTCATAGGCAATGGGGAGTCACTGAACATTTTTATACAAGATAGTAATGTGTTCAGCTCTGTTTCAGGGAGCTAACTTTGGGAATAGTAAGGAGGACAAATTAGAGCAGAGAGACCAAGCAGAAAGACCAATCAAGAAATGAAGTTCCGCCCTTCATTTTTTGTTTGTTTCATTTCCCCTGGTTCAGTTTCTTTTTACGTAATAGAAATAAGTTTTCCATGCAACTTCCATTGGTAATCCTTTATGAGACTCTCCTTGGACTTTTTAATCTTCCTCTATCTATTGGCCCTATTTGTTTCAACTGAACCCCAGGAATATATTCAGAAACAAACTAGATCATACATTTTATGTTTTATTTATAAGCCTCAACCCTCATAGCTGCTGACCACCACCATAACATTGCTTCGGAGAATCATCATCACTCCTTTCTTTCAATTTCTGCTCTGTGTTCTTAGTTTAGTGCCCAATTTCAAGGGTGAGTGCTGAGTTTATGCTCAAAAAAGAAACTATAACTATAAGGCTCCTGATTACAACAGGTGCATGACCTCAGGAGAACCGAGCTGGTGTTCTGTTCTGGAATCCTCTGAAACAATAACCTTATTTACGCCAGGTGCAGTTCCATGGGTGCAAACTTTCAATTCGGTTAGATGCGCAGCAGTGTCTACTGATGACCCTCCAGCTGCTTGTCAGCACCTTCCTGTTAAACTCTCGGTCTGCTTAAAATAGAGCACCAATACCTCTGGGCACCTTACTTTTGGAAAAACAAACTAAACCATCAGATAAGGCCATGGGGACTTGGGCTTTATCTAATGCTACACACTCCTTTTAAAATTGATTTCACTTTCTGCCAACCCGATATGCCCATGAAATAACCTAGCTGCTGCTACGAGAACAATTATTATTCCACCTGAGGTGGCTCGTATGGTCTCAGGGCCTTGCAAACATCCATTTATCCTGAAATGGATTGGAGATAAAGCAGGCATGAGTTGGCACTTCAGGCAGACAATGATTGTCAGACATGCCACACTGACAGCTGGAGAGCTGCCCTGTGGCCTGATGGGAGAACACACTTCTTTTTTTTTTTTTTTTAATAGATTTTATTTATTTATTTGACAGAGAGAGACAGCGAGAGAGGGAACACAAGCAGGGGGAGTCAGAGAGGGAGAAGCAGGCTTCCTGCTGAGCAGGGAGCCCGATGTGGGGCTCCATCCCAGGACCCTGGGATCATGACCTGAGCCGAAGGCAGAGGCTTAACGACTGAGCCACCCAGGTGCCCGAGAACACACTTCTTTATTTCCCACAGACCAGTATGCATGGAAATGTGCTAATTTTTTTCCAAAGACAAATACTGGAAGGGTCCGAAAGACCTTTCCATCTGAATGGTCTGAATTTTCAAACCAACAGCAAGCATGGAAGTCTCCTGTGGAAACTTCATTCACTTGTGCTCGGTCTTTCCCTATAATCTACTGCCGTGTTGCAATTATGCGGGATATGCATAATTGCAACTCATCCAGAAAAGATTATTTTTTGAGAGCTTCAAAATGAGAAAATGTGCATAATCCTTTACAGGTTTCATGGAAACAAAGTTGATTTAAATAAATCCACACACACTTATACTGCAGTGATTGATTTATCCAAACCAAATTGTACTGTGGATGTCTATAGAAATATACATACTAATATATTTCTCAAATTAATATTAATTTCATTAGCAATGTTACTAACTTAAAGCGGAAATATCATTTCTATAGCCATTTTGTAATTTTTATATCAAATCCAGTTCACGTTTGACCTTATAAGGCAAAATAAATGTTTTTAAGTCTGAACTAGATGTATCTGTATTGTATAGTTACAAATTCGTTCCCAGTGATTCATGAGGTCATCTCAGGCTACATGTGAGAGATCCCCTAGGGGTATCATAATACACTTCCTAGTAGGGAAATAAGTATTAACAGCTGAAGCCGTGAGAACAGGGACATCTATATTTTCAAGAAAAAAACAGAAACAGGAAATTTCAATCCTATCACAAAAATGAGTTGCAACCGAAATTACACTCCGTTCTTTTCCAGAGTCACTGAAGGATATCTACAAGAGATAACTGAATTAACCAAACATTAAACATTAAAGACAAAGGTTGATCCTGTTCAATCAAAACATTTATTTTGTTTATTAGTTAAATCGAACACTTCAATCAAATAAAACATAGTGTAAATGTTTGACCTGAATTCCAATTCAGTCAGAATTATCAATCTTGTGGGTTTATATTTTGACACACAAACCATAAAAGTGAAGAATTCTGTCTTGTACGTAAAGGTTCAGATATAAGAGGTAAAAACAAAATTACATCAAGTTGAGTCTTTGATTTCAGTGAGTCATACATATGCCTCTTTGTCTCAAAATGGAGAATCACAAGTAAGGTCATCACAGCTCAATAATTTCAGAGCAGCAAATACTCATTCTGCTCAAATGACTCAGTTCTCAGCTTATTTGGGGTGTTGACATTGCCACAGAGGGTCTACGTGGGTCTTGAGAGAGGGGGCAGGCCTCCCATGACAGTGGAAAATAAACCAAGTCAGTTCATTCACTTTCAGATCTTCTTGAAAAACTTCAAGGTCTTCTGTGGTGCTTAGAGAATTTCAAGTTTATTCTAGACGTGAGCCTTCCAGGTGCCTGAGGGACTTCTGGTGACTGGGTGGGAGCCATGGGAACCTATGGTCCAATGCTACTGGGAAGTACCCCAGAAAAGGCCAATGTTTGCTTTTCATCAATCTAAAACCTCAGCGACCTTCCCTCTACTTTTAGCATTGAGAGCTGACCAAATTAGAATGTTATTACTAGCAATAGGAACAGTTTTTTATTGCATCTTGGACTTCAGTTTCTGCCAAGAATTAGATACTGAATTAGAATTAACCTCTTTCTTGCCCATAAGCCAAGCACATGTTGTTTCTGTAACTTTCGTACTACTCATTACACCGTGCATTCATTAGTTTAGAAACACAGACCTGACTATATAAGTCTTCCAACCTTCATTATTTCTTATCTTGGTATTTACCATGCTTCTTAATCTGGCCTAGCCCTGAACTTTTACTACCTCCTTTCACTTTCTGCAACAGGACTTGATTTCTTAGCATGCCAAGCTCTTTGCTGTTTCCCATCGTGACGTCATTTTCTGCTTTTGTTGGTGGTGTTCCCTCTATTATTGTCCATCTCCTCATGGATACTCATATTTCAAGGACTATCACAAATGATAGCCACCCCCCTACACACTCTCTCAACTTCTTGAGATAGAATTAATGAAATCCCTAGTTTCCTTTTTTTAGTACATTATCCTCGTCTTACCATATCATAAGTAGTCACGTGCCTTCATGCAAACTTTTAAAATTAGATCACCCCACCCTGGGTCACTCCCTGCTTAGACTGATGCCCTTAACACTCAGCATTTTTATTTGGTCCCCAGTATCTTATAAGGGATAATTGGACAGTTCGTGTCCTAATGTCTCAAGTGTTCCGAGATTCTAGTGCTAGGATCAGGGCCTTGACCTCAGATAATACAATTTAATGCCAGAAATAGAGCTGGAAAGATATGTATATAGCTCCCTCCTTGCCTTTCTATTGACCAGTTTATTTTCTCCTGAGAAAGTTCAGAAGTAAGAGGTAAAAAGATATTTTTTGGTTCATGTTCACAGTAATGAGAAAACATCCATGTAGCTTAGAGCTTACAAATCTTAAGAACTATTGCTCAATCTTAAGAATTGTTGCGCCTTCTTACTACGAAAGCATAGCAAGAGAAATCCTAGATAGGGGACAGGAGACTTTTGTTTTTAAGTTTTGCCCAGACTTTAGTTCATTGCATAACCCATGAAATGCCACTCCTTGTCATCGAGACTTCTTTGTTGGGGAAATCAGATATTTGGAGGAGAGGGACTATATTCCCTTCCAACCTGAACATGTGTGGTTCAAAAAGTTCACCTTAGGAGTGCTGTGATCCCGAGGAAACTGGCTATCAGGTCTTTGAATGACTTGGTGTTCTGAGTACGACTGATACATTGGATCTTTCTATTCAAATTCAAAATTGCGCTTTTTAACTGTAAAATATGGTTTGGATAGTTTTTGGAATTAATCTTGTTCCCATGCCTAGACGTATGCTGTCTAGAAATGGGGAGAAGTGAGGAAAGGGCAAGGTACAGAATTTAACAATATCAGTAATTTATGTATAAGGTTGTTTTGCTTTGTTGAAATCATATCCTTGAGTCCCTGGAAACCTGAGGAGGGAAGTATTATATGTGTCTCAGAACAGACGAATTCATCACCAGTGAGCTACAAGGAAGTATGTGTCAACGTTTGTTATCCAGGAGTGTCTCATCCATAGAGTGCCCCCTGACACCTCATTGTCTGCCATATCCCACACACCACCAGTTGGTCAGCACCGATAAGGAAAATGCTGCCAGTGAATGAGGTTGTCTACTTGGGTCACAAAGACACAGTGCCACACTCTGGCTGTTTCTAATGAATGGTTGTTTTTATTTATGTATTTTGTACAGTCGTTTGTATGGTCGTTTGTCTGGACCATTTCTATGTGACATTAGGGAAGTTGTTTAATTGTTCAGAGCTTCCATTCCTTCATCTGTTAAAACAAGCACATAGCTTCACAGGACTGTTGTGAAATTTTATGAGATGATGTTTATGAAGACATATTTTAACCAGTTAGACACAATAGACATGTGGGTTATTATAACCAGTTGGGCAAGTAATAGCCAATGAAGTTATTTTTCTTTCCTAAATCCCCCAAGACAATAATTTTCTATTCACCAGATTTCTATACATTCACATTGTCTTGTGAAGTATAATCGACTCCATTTACTTCTAGTAAATGTGCCGATTTGGTAGCTTTGGATCAGATTGACCACATTTTCTATAAATCCATTCTGAGCAGGACTCCTTGTTATTGTTGGAAGTCTAGATCATTAATTGATACTTGTAGCAGCCAAGACTTTACCACAATTGAAGAAATAACCATGGAAATCAGACTTACACCTGAATTCCTTTACATTTCTTCATTTAAACCTGATCCTCAAAGTATTTGTTCTACTCATTATACTGCCTAATGTGCTTAAAATAAATCAGGACCCAGTCAGCACTCAAATCCTGGGGTAATTGGAGTTTCTGGTGTCAGCAGTAGTATTCACATGTGTTCCATCATGAGTAGCTGCAGTGTGTGTGTGTGTGTGTGTGTGTGTGCGCACGCACACACACACAGGAAATATGAACTAAGGATTCCTTTGCCTGCAATTACAAGTATTATTTGGGGGTATTTTTAGTTCACCTATGAATGGCTATAAAATGCTGCTATGTAATAGGGATAAAAGGCTGTTTACTTTCACATGTCAGTCTTACCTGAAGAAAACAGGATGGGAAATGAATTGGCTGAATATATTCCAATTTTCCACCACAGAAATATGTACCATATCTCTCAAAACTAATAAATGATTCCATATGCTTAGGGGACAAGTAAGCATATGGATAGAGTCCTTAGATAAATTAATATCTACTGTGACATTAATTAATGATTCTTTATAAGAGCAAGTAAAAGAACACACATAAGACAGAAGACAGATTTGATGGTGTTGACTCGATAGTCAGCAATGGTACCCTGCCTGTTTAAAGTCTGTGCAGTATTTTGTTATGAATAACAGTTGGGGAACAAGATAAGAGGTAGGGATTCAGGCAACTAAAACTTTCATTTATTCCATACTATTGTTTAGGGTGTTGGAGGTTAGGGAGCCCTCCTCTTCTTTAGGGTTCTGAAAAGAGGAGGCTTCATGCACAGAATTGATAGGCAAGGGGAACCCACTAACTTTCTTCCTGATCTATACTTTGGGACCTGGCTCTATCCTGAAGGCTTCTTCTCAATTACCCACTCAGTAACCAGCAGAGACAATAGAACAACAGAGAAGTTGTGAGACGGGCTATAGTTCTGGACTCCAATTCCTACTTGTGGGCTTTTTACCTTTATCACCAAGCAAGTCTTGGATACCAGCTCGGTGTCCTGCAATTCAACTAATTTCGGACACAGTATATCCAGAGATGGCATTACATTCCACAGGTTAAGGGCTCAGTTCTACAAAAATGCCCCCCACTTCAGATGCCAGTAGGAAGTCCAGGTTATTACCTGTACTTCTGACCAACTGGCTATAAATCAGAGGTTCCCATGACTACCGCCTTGGGTTCAATTAATTTGCTAGAATGAAAAGGAAACCAGTTTACTCACCAGATTACTGGTTTTTTACAAAGAATATCAAAGGATGTGAATTGACAACGAAATAAAGAGATACCAAGGGTGAGGTCCCAAACAAAGGAGTTTCTGTCCCCATGGAGTTTGGGCCTAGCATGGTGGTAGGTGGAAGTGTTCTGGTTCCCCAACCAACAAGCTCTCTGAACTCCGTACTTTTGGGGTCTTATGGGGGTTTCATTGCCTAGGCCCGACTGATGAAATCATTGGCCACTGATTAAATTCAGTCTCCAGCCCCTCTCCCACCCACACCCCTAGAAATCAGGGGGTGGGACTAAAAGTTCCAACCCTCTAATCACATGGTTGGTTCCTATGGTAACCAGCCCCCATCTTTAGGTAGGGTCCAAAAGTCACCTCATTAACATACCAAAATACACCTTTTTTACTTTCATTACTTAGGAGATGCCAAAGATTTCAGGAGCTTTGTGCCAGAATCAAGGACAAAGACCAACTATATATTTCACAATATCACACTGGTCCTGTGCCTTTGGGCTCATCACAGGTGGAGAGGAAGCAGGGGAGAGGGGCTGTGTGGAGCAGTGGCCTTGGACGACAATGAAGTGGCTCAGTGGTGGTCAGACCAACACCAGCAAGATCAGCCACTTCTCCCCTGGGGAGGGATGAGCAAGAAGTACAGAGCCAGAGACAGGGCCCAGGTTCAGGCCAGTGCCCATTATGGGGATGAGGAAGGGCAGCAGAGTTTTCCCTGAGCCAGGGCCTAGAGCTGAGTCCTCCAGAAGAGACAGAATTGCTCAATTTTTGAAGAAGCTAAATGGCTTGTGAAAAAAGACACCACATGTTGATTTTTTTTGCAGAGAATGAAGACAAAAAAATTCCTAGAGGTTCTAAAAAATAACATCCAAGAAAAATGTCTGTGGCATTTACAAGCTTTAGATCAAAGTCTTTAAGAGAGATTGGAGGACATTCTGAGTGGACAATGTTGGCATTTTGCAGAAAATAGGAAATGTGTTATTCGAAGGTCTGCTGTTCTTCATTTTGACTCCACGATAACAAGAATGATATTTTCTGTGACAAAATCAGTAGATTTGTTCTTATAATGGGATGCAATATTTGAAATGAAAACTGACCTAAATATTTCGATTTGGTTGACCTCTTTTCTCCATAGGCCATAAACATGACCTGCAGCAGCTGAACCAAGACACTGCCCTGGCCCAGCTGTTACCTCCAGTTATTTGGTTTAACAGGTTAATGCAGAGAATTGTTGCCCGGCTTGAAATGGAATGGCCATCTTCAGTGGAGGTCTTAAGTGATCGCATGTAGATTTCACAATAAAAAATACTCTAATCTTTTAAAACAAGTGATCACCATGGTTCAGTAAAAAGAATATCCACAAGATTTTCTGAATCCTTTAGTTTTCATCCAAAGGTCTGGGTGGCCTGTTGGTTGGGTGCAATGCAATGTAATGGCAGTGTTCTGTGTTACTCTCTGCAAGAGGTGTGTTGCCTACATAAACTGGAAGGTTTCTGCCAAATGGGGGAATGTTTCTATTTTTTTATTTTTAATTTTTTTTGGGGGGAGGAAGCAGTGTCTTAAGATCTGGCAGATCTTAAGATCTTAAGATCAAAGCAGAGAGATGCTCTTCATGCTATAGGAGTTTAAACTCTGTCCCCTGCCATGGTCCCCCTCCCCATCTTTCTATTCTGTGTAGGAAATGCTGAACCCCCAGACCTCCATGAGGAATGATAGAATCCCCAAGATGATTCCACAGATTGCTGCAGCCTTTTGCACCTATAACAAGTAGGGCATATTGAAGGGAATTAAAAGTCTCTGTAGAAACTCACAGAGGCAAAATCATTTTTCAAAGGTTGGTTTGAGACATTGTGACGTAAAAGTAACAGACTTCCTAAAGAAAGAAGAAGCCCAAGACATGAGGCAAAAAAATATAGACTGTGTAGAGCAGGCAGGACCACAAAATGTTAGCCAGGATGCTTGCCTCTAAAACTGGTGAGGAGGAACTGGAAGTTCATATCAAAAATCCACTGTACTCTTTAATCATACAAAGCTTCACCTGTTTCCCATTGTGGGTGGATTTTGCCATTATCAACAAAACTTTTTGATGTTTTCATTAAGGCCCAGTTAAGGAACCCCTTCTGGTCTTAGTAAAAAGAGACACCTGCCCCAAGATCCCTGTCCTTCAGAGCCAAGGGTTTTGTACCTAGTGTTGGCAAAGCTAGATCAGCAGCTCCTTTGTAGAATTCTGACTTGATGAGGTTTCCAGAAATGTGGATAAAGCAGGGTCAGCAAACCATGGCCCAAGGGCCAAGTCTGGAACATAGCCATACTCATTCATTTATGTATTGTCTCTGGTTCCCTTTGTGCTACCATGACTGAGTTGAGTAAATGCAACAGAGACAGTATGACCCACAAAGCTGAAAATATTTCTATCCGGCCCTTTCTAGAAGTTTGCCAACCTCTGAAACAGACTCACCCCAAACATCACTTGTCACAAAGCAGCAGCCAAGCACCTTTGACTAGAACCGTAGACATTCTTCCATTCATTGTGTCTCTTCCTTTACAAACATTCCTTGAGGACCTGCTATGTGCCAAGCATGATTCTGAGATACTTGAACAAAAATGGAAAAAAAAAAAATCATTTCTTCATGGAGCTTACTTTCTAGTAGGGAGAGACAGACCATAAATAATAAACATAATAAATGAATTATATTGTAGGAATTGGTACGTGCTCAGGCAAAAAACAAAGCAGGGGAAGCTGGATGGAAGATTTTGGAAAGGGCTGCAATTTGTGGGAGTCAAGGGGAGCCTCTTTGAAGAGGCAGATCTGAATGAAGTCATGAAGTCATGGAAGAAGTGAGGGAGCCATCTCTGCAGACTGGGCTGGGGGCTGGGGTGGGGGTGGAGGGAGACATTGTTCCAGGCCAGTGAATAGCCAGTTCGAAGGCCCAGAGTAACCTCTACAGGATCCTGCCTTAGCCATCAGCGTAGGACCACAGCAGCTTGGTTTCCAGATGCATGGAAACAATCTCTAAAGTCCACCCCCTGAAACCCAGGCAAATTCTAACAACCCCTGCAGATTCTGGGGTGGGGAATCTGGGGTGGGGACTGAAAATTTGTATTTCATGAAATGGGGATGTATTTTAGGTTTCCAAGGTGTCTCATTTTGGGAACCCCTGCTCTTAAATCAGAATAAGAATGCCCTCCAAATATACTGAGAGTCATCCAGCCTCTGCTTGAACATTTCCAGTAATGGGAAGCTATTAACTCTTTTAGAGAGTTCACTCTATAAAATATTTATAACATTTAATTAATTTATTCATTTATTCAAGAAAAAATGTGTAGCTTTCCTGCTGTGAATCAGGTATTGGGGATGTGAGAACACATGTTCTATGCCTCCATTGTTTTTTGTTTGTTTCTGATTGCAAAATGTCTATATTTTCATTTTAGACATTGGAAAAAATAGTGAAACACACAGAAGGAAAAATTGTTCTTTTTCTTATAGATAGCGATGTTAATATTTTAGTGTATTATATTTAATTTTTTTCTATTTTTCTATATTTAGAAGATTGAGATCTCTTTTCTCAACTAAGATGTATTATGAATATTTGCTTCTATAAAATATTTTCTACTATGTGTTTTTAAAATAACAGCTTAGTATTCCATTTTATATATGTAATATATATAACAGATATGTATATATGTATGCAATATATATATCTATCTGATGGCTATAGTTTATCTCAAAATATCCACTACTACAAAAAATGCTGCAATTAATTTTGTTATGAACTTTTTTCAACATTTCTAATTATGTAGGTAAATGTCTGTAAGTGGAATTTCTGAATTAAATGATATAGGCTTTTAAATCTTTTGAAATACATTGCCAAATTGTCTTTCCAGAAAGAATGATCCAATTTCAATCCCCATTTCAATTATATGAAAATATTCATGTTTTTATACCCTTGCCAATACTGGTATTTCATTTTTTTAAAAGCTATAATTACTAGAAAGTTCTTTCTTGCAGTAAGCTCAATTTTGCCTATTCAAATTTTCAACCTGTTGATCTGACTTTTGTCTTCTGGAGCCTTGTGGAGTAAATTCAATCCTCCTTCTTTAAAATGGAATTTCTAATATTTGAAAATAATGATCATGCCTCCACTGTTCTCTGTCCCTAGTTATCTTTCTTTTCTTCAATAATTACTGCTGTAACCCACTTTCTGGACTCTCCACAGCTCTAGTCTCACTGTTCTAGATAAGCCTTAGTTAGTAATTCTCTTAAAATGTGGTGGCAAAGGTTAAACCAAGGACTGTCACTGCAAGAACACTGCCTTCTTTGTTCTGAACAGGATACTTCTAACTGGTGCAAGCTAAGCAGGCAGGAGCTATTTTTGGCAACCATGCCACATCATTGGCTCATAAAGAGATTGAGATCAACCCAAATTCCCAAGCATTTTTGTAAACAGTCTTGTGGTCATATCAGGCAAGATCTGCGTTTCACTGATGCTGTTGTTTTCGGAGGTGCAGAACGGGACTTTCATAGAAATCAATGTGATCATTAATTCTAGTTTGTCAAGTTCCTTCTGCAAACTGATTTCATCACCAGATGTGTATCTTCTACAAACTCGATAAGGGTATCTCTTGACCTCTAGTAATGAAGAAAAAAAAAATCTAGATGATGTCGATCACAGAGTCTTGCCACACCCTAACCATCTGTTATTCATTCATTAATCAACAGACTTTAGGTATAACACTTAGTGCAACCATGCTACTTGCCCATCGAGTGTGTATGTGTGTGTGTGTGTTTCTGTTGCTAAGGGTATAGAGGAAAATTTTGTGAAACAAATTACAAACAAAATATTTTAAACTGGATGAAATCAAAATATATTCTTTGTATGGTATTTTCTTGACTTCCCTGATAAGATTTCTTTCTTCTTCTTCTTTTTTTTTTTGTAAGAAAATTAGTTTGGCATGACTGGTTGTTTATGTTGGTTCCTTGATTTCAGCTTTATTCCAGAATATGGGCAGGGTCAACATCAAGCTGAATTTGATGTAGTTTCTAGTTTCTAAGTTCATTTCTCTATTTTGAAACACTGCGGGTATATATCATCTACTAGAATACCTTGTTTTTATAACAACTTAAGTGGTTTTTGTTTGTTTGTTTGTTTGTTTTTTCCACAACTGGTCTGGTGTATAACTTATTCGGGTCAAATGACTTCTATTAATTTTAAGCAAAGAGATTTGTTTTAAGTATCTTCCAGCACCTTGAACTCCAATCTCTGATAACTGTGCTTGTTACCTACGTTTTCCAATTTGAAAGTCATTTTGCTTGATGTTAAGTAGGAGTCAAGGACATGTGCTTTTGCATTATTTGTTAATAATATGTTATTCATCTGAATTTGTAGACTGTAGCCTTTCTCACTCTTCATATTATGGACATAATGGTAATCACCCAATTTGTTGTTCTTAACACTTAGTCACATCTATGTTTTAATGTAGATTTTGTCTTCATGTATAAAATGAATTGCTCTTATCTTAGCTGATTGTACCTGCCAAACAATTCAGATTACTGCAAAAATAGTTCCACTCTGGTGGTATTTCTGTTTGAACAGATCAGTAGTAGCATGGGCTGCTTTTAAGTTTTCAAAACATTTTGTATTTTTTGTCTTAAAAACTAGACCCAGTCATAAGATTAGATGGATCACAAATCTAAGTTACTTTCTGGCCTATGCAATGTGTCAGGTGGTGATGAGTAAGGTAGAGATACGTTTTCTTTTCTTTTCTTTTTTTTTTAAAGATTTTATTTATTTATTTGCGAGAGAGAGAATGAGAGACAGCATGAGAGGGAGGAGGGTCAGAGGGAGAAGCAGACTCCCTGCCGAGCAGGGAGCCCGATGCGGGACTCGATCCCGGGACTCCAGGATCATGACCTGAGCCGAAGGCAGTCGCTTAACCGACTGAGCCACCCAGGCGCCCAGAGATACGTTTTCTTAAGAATAAGAAATATGCATATGTATATGTGTATGTGTATGCATGTCCTTATGCGTATGCATATGCATATCTATTCATTCTCTGTACTCTTGGAAGTTTCCACAATTTCTACACAGCATTAAATAAATATAGAACATAACTAATTGGCCTCTAACTAAATATCAAGAGAAAAATTCAACCATTTCAATGTGAGAGTCATCTTAAAATAAAACAATGTAATATTTAATTATAGTCTTTTTCTAAGGTGACCCAACATCCCCATTTGTCTGAGTCTGGGGGGTTCCCCCAAATGCAGAAATTTCTGTGCAAACTAGGGTGAGTAGGTCATTTTTTCTTTCTCCAGGTGACACTTCCTGCCCTTTTTTAAACCTAAAATGGTTGACAACTTTCCAGTTCTAATATGACCAGGTGGGGTTTTTTGTTTTTGTTTTTTGTGAGTTTTTTTTTTTTGGCAAATTTCATTTTTCCCAGCTTTCAGGTACTGTTTTTATTTGCACCCCTCTTCCTTGCTTTCTTCCCCCATGAGAGAACATCTAAGGCACAGAGTTTAGCTTTAATGTTCCCATTTTAGTGTTTAGGTACCATGAAATGATCATTAATATCTCCAGCTAATTTGTATCTCTATTTTCATTGGGAAATTCATGTTATCTCTAAGCCAGTTGCCTAGATTGAATATGGATCCCAAATTGAAGCAATGAAAGAGGAAAATAAGTTTTATGACATTCTTTTAAAGGTCTTAAAGTACCCAGCACAGCAAAGCTTCTTGGATGCAGGAGCATAGTCCTGGTGTTTATCTCCCCAGATGTGAACAAAATGATGGAACCCTCACTGGGTTGACAGGGCTCAGTTGTAGCAGTGTTGACTTCATCCATTCTTACTTATGTGTCACTGGATATAATAAACAAGGATTGTAAATCCGGGGGCTTGTGTGCCAAAAGAAGTCCACAAAATCGTATCACATGATGTTTACAACTGGGAAGAGACTTTTGGTCACATAAAACCTCTTCATTTTTGGGGTGCCTGGGTGGTTCAGTCAGTTAAGTGTTTGACTCTTGATCTCGGCTCAGGTCATGATCTCAGGTTCCTGGGACTGAGCTCTGCATTAGGCTTCCTGCTCAGTGGGGAATTGGCTTGAGCCTCCCCCCCGGCTTGTGCTCTCTAAATAAGTAAGTAAGTAAGTAAATAAATAAATAAATAAAATCCTAAAAAAAAAAAAAGCACACAACTTCTTCATTTTTTACTTGAAGAAACTGAGATCCAGAGAGATAAAGAGAACTTGCTGGTATCAAAACTCCAGTTAGTAGCAGAGTTGGGATCTCTGTCACTAGGGATCTACAGCCTCATTCTTTACTCTAGGTTGTCAAAGAGGACGCAGGGAGACAAAATTATAAAGTCAAGAAGTGTTAATAATCCAGCTTCCTTATGCCAAATCTGGAGAAAACAGGTTTGAAACGACTTTGTAAAGTATCTCCTAATTTTTTCCCCTTTGGCCACCTTGAAGTCTGAGGAGCTTACCAGTGACCAACACTGGGGTCACACTGGCTTTCATATTTTTATTCTTGCTCTTGTTGCCCGGAGTTGGTCCCTAATCCATGCCTTACTCTTCCCATCTTCATTCCCCTGACCATACAGTTTTAATTTATGTAACACCTGCCTCATCTAGGCCTAATTTGCTAATAAAAAGAACATGGCTGACATAGGTGCCTTCACCCTGAAATGCTTTTATCCCTTTGTCCCTCCCCATGTGCCTTTCCTTTTATCCATGGCTTTTAACCTTGTTTATCATAAAGCTTCTACATAGTAATCACTAGTCTTGTTGAACACAATGTGCTGTTAAAACACAGCCCTCTAGGTCTGCCTTTTCCTTATCCCATAAAAAATTACATATTTTCTTAAATGTTTTTTAAATCCATTGAAAAAAACTTATGTCCCAAACCATTTTATTTTATTTTATTTTATTTATTTATTTTTTAAAGATTTTATTTATTTATTTGACAGAGAGATAGAGAGAGAGCACAAGTAGGCAGAGAAGCAGGCAGATGGAGAGGGAGAAGCAGGCTCCCCGCAGAGCAGGGAGCCCGATGCGGGACTCGATCCCAGGACCCTGGGATCATGACCTGAGCCGAAGGCAGCCGCTTAACTGACTGAGCCACCCAGGCACCCTGTCCCAAACCATTTTAATGAGATGAAACTATAACCCACAATTATTTTTAAATTACCTTATTTGGGGATAAGTATAAATTACAAAAAACAAACAAGAGAAAAATGTTGCAAAGAAAGCACAGAGAGTTCCCAATAGTCTTCATTTCATTTGCCTTTAATACGAACATCTTACGTCGTCATGGTGCATTTGTCAAAACTAAGAAATTAACATCGGTTCATTGCGATCAGCCAAACTGCAGACTTTCCTTGGATTTTACCAGTTTCTCCTTTTTTCCGCACCAGGATCCAATCCATGGTTCCACACTGCATTTAGTCATTATATCTTAGTCTCCTTTGATCTGTGACAATTTCAAAATCTTCTCTTATTTTTCACAATCTTGACAGTTTTGAAGAGTGCTGGTCAAGCATTTTGTAGTGTATTCCCCAATTTGGGTTTACCTGACATTTTTCTCATGAGCAGACTGGGTTGTGGGTTTTCGGGGAAAATGTCACAGAGGTGAAGTGCCTTCTCATCACATCATATCAGGGCTGCACTTCTCATCACATCATATCAGGGCCGCATGTTATCCACATGATTGATCACGGGTGATATTGAAATTAATCCTTTGGTGAAGGTGGTGTTTGCCAGGTTTTTCCACTTAAACTCACTGTTTTTCCCTCTGCATATGCTCTACTCTTTGGAAGTGAGTCACAAAGTCCAGCCCACTCAAGGGGAAGGAGACAGCCTATAATCTTTTAACCTGTTTACCTCTCTGCCTGTGACGTTCCTCCATTTTGGATTCTAAGCAGCTCTACCACTAGATGGACCACCTTTACTCCAAGTTTCCTGCCCCCTTTCTAAACACTCTCCTCCTCTCATGACCAGCTCCCTAAAACATCCCCATTTTCATACACACTTTTTCTCTTCTCTGCAATACCGATCTGACTTTCATTGTCTTCACCTGAAACTTAGCATGGCATCCTGCAGCTACTTTACTCTCCCCGGTTCCTCAAAATTCTGAGTTGAAAGATGAGGTGCTTTGGATTAGAAGGTTAGTCATGAAGGACAAAGAGGTTAAATTTAGACTTAACAGATAAAGAGTTAAAATGACTCTCTTCACAAGTTAACAACTGATGAAATAGCTACTCAGTAAATGTGATGTAGGGATTTCAAGGAATATCAAGGTGATGCAGAAATCCCTGGGGAAAGAGGGATCTTACATTTATCTCCTAAAACGTTAAATGACACTAAGTACGTACCCAGTATATTTTTGTTTTTAGGGAAGAGATACATCGATGTGGACATGAACACACACCAATTTTTATATAGCAAACACACACAGAAAAAGCAAAGCAGTAGGAAAATCAAACACTGCTTGTGCAGCATGATCTCCCAACAGACGCACTAATTCAGTGTCTGGGTGTGAATCCCCAGCTCAGCCACTTACTAGTTGTGTGATCATGGGCAAGTTATTTACCCTCTCTGTGATGATCTATAAAATAGGTATATTATTAGCACCTATGATACAGAGAAGCTGTGAGAAATAAGTGAATTAATCCATGTAAAGCATTTAGCAGAGGGGCCTCTGGGTGGCCCAATCGGTAAGCCTCAGACTCTTGATTTGGGCTAGGTCATGATCTCAGGGTTGTGAGATGCAGCCCCACATTGGGCGGGCTCCATGCTGGGCATAGAGCCTTGCTTAAGATTCTCTCTATCCCTCTGTCGCTCCTCGATCTTTCTCTCTCTCTCGCTCTCTCTCTCAAAATAATAAATAACTTTTTTTAAAAAAGCACTTAGCAAAGTGCCTGGCACATAACAAATATTCAATCAATATTAATAATCATTACTATTGTTATTCATGAAGGCTTAGGTTTGTTTATTTATAGACTCTTAACAGCAGTTTTAGGTTTCCAGCTAAATTGAGAGGGAGATGCAGAGATTCCCCATATGGCCCCTACCCCCCCACACATGCACAGCCTCACCCATTATCTGCAGCCCCCACCAGAGTGGGACATTTGTTACTACTGAGGGACCTACAGGGACACATCATTATCACCCAAAGTCTGTAGTTTACCTTAAGGTTCACCCTTGGCGTTGTACATTCTATGGGTTCGGACAAAGGCATAATGACATATATCATTATACTATCATACAGAATATTTTCACTGTCCTAACAATCCTCTGTGCTCTACCTCTTCTTCATGCCCCCAACATGAGTGACCATTTACAGTAAAGTAAGACCATTTGAAGTAAAAACACCAGAGAAAGTGTCCCAATGAATTAACCGCAAAATATTAAATTATCCCTTTGTGGTAAATAAATCCCATTTCTCTCTTTTAAAACCAAGTTATCAATTGACTCCTACTTACCTTTTACGCTAAATTTTTTCTTGCAGTTTGGGTTCCATAATTTTAAGTGAAATGGCTGTGCTATGACTTATTATGAAAATAAGTTCATGGCCGAAAGTTTTGGTTTTCTTTCTCTGGATACAGGATAGCTCCAGGCAGGAACTCCTTCCTGATCTAGGGGGTCCTGGCTTTGGGAATCCAGAACAGGGCAGGGGCCTTCAATTCTGAGTTCAAGTTATGCAGATGTCCTCAGCAGTGTTTAAATCTTTATCAATGGTGATCTTTATGTATGCATTAATTTGGTATTTTCTAAAAGACAGATTAACTAAACCATACATCTTGGCCAATTAGGCTTCTTCTTCATTGGTAAATATGGTCATGAATTATTTGTAGACATAGTTTTGAGATTAGCTACCAACAGTTCTTCCACAAAATAATTTAGTTAGTGAATTTAAAATAGTGTGAGTGACTACAAGTACCTGATCCCAAAGAACTGCTGAGTTGGGTTGCCCTGTATTAGCTTCATTATGCAAATAGGAAACCCAAGAGAGCCATCCCAAAGACTATTAGCTCCTTTCACCTTTAATAACCTAAGATCTCCGGTTCGTGATGTGTGCAGATGAAAATATGTTCCGCCTGTGGGTAAAGGTGTTATTAATGCATAATTCTTTAGCTTCTTTCCCCCTACACTGGAATTCTATTTTGGCAAACCTCTTGGGTTTTGTTGTCAGAGAGATAAAAGCCTGTGAGTCCTGCAGTAGAATCTTGAGTGAATCTTGGTAAATGTAGAGGGTCCCGGACTGCTGTCTTTATCTGTGGGTGATACCACATCTCCCCTGCCTTGTTGTACAACTGATTGTGTTGCAAATGCTCTAACTGGCTCTTTCCCTGAGTTGGGAGCCTTTGAAATGTGACCCTTTGTTTCCCTCTGTAGATGTGTGGAAATTGGCAGTTAGATTTCTGATACGGTCTCTGGTGCAGAAACTGCTGATATGCAGGTAATGTTAGTCTTACTGAGATAGTGCCTTTATCTGGAAGAAAGTCAGTCACAGCCCTCGGCAGGCTGAGAGAGAGTATTACCATTTGGTGGCTAGGATGATCACTTCCAAAAATGAAGTGTAATCTTACAGCCTTCTGAGAAGGTATTTGGCTGATGCGGGTATCTGCTGCCATTGAGAAGGCATGATAGTTCACAGTTCTGAAATAGTTACCCTGGGTATTCCCAGAAGTTAATCATCAGTAGTTTCAACCTTGGAGACGTTCAAGAATGCTACTGGTATAAGTGACAATCCGGACAGGCAGGATTTTCCAGCTTTGCTGATATGGTAGTTCAATTAGTTAGTGACTTACAAAGAAAAGTGTTGTTTTTTCTCCCTCCTTTCTGTCCTCCAGTTTTCTGCTAGGCATTCCCTGTCACAGGGAGGCTCTGGGGATAAAAAGCCTTTCTTGGAAGGGCCCGATACAGAAGGCCTCGATGTGCATTTGGAAACTCTTGGTAACATGCTTCATCTCATGTTGGTGGCAATAGATGGCTGAGCAATGGACCGGAAGGTGTGCTATTTGTGTGCGTGTGTGTGTCCCAGGTACTTAAACAATATCGAAAAGCCAAGGAAAAAGTTGCACGAGAAATTCATCCAACATTTTGGGGAAAGGAGTGATTACATTTGTTTCTTTTATTACCTACTATAAATCATTCATTGTATTCCATCCAAGATTTCCTTATCTTTTCTTTTTTTCTATATGCAGTGCATCATCTTCTCCCCCACCTCTCTCCAAGGACCTGTCCTTTGTAAATCGCTGTGGTCATCAGTCTCCAGTTACTGAAGAACATAGTACTTCCGCATTATCTTCTCTTCCCCTGTCCTAAGTCTGACTTTACTCTCACTGATTCTTTCTGTGGCACTTTGCTTTTTTTTTAAATTTTATTTATACATTCTTTTTAGGTATCTGCCTTTCAGTAGGACCTGTTTGTTTGTTTGTTTACTTTTGATTCTCAGCCTTTAAGACTCCTTTCTTCCCTCTTCCAATGAATGGATCTCATCCCACCATGTTTGCTCAGCCAACCTGTTTATGGAACATCTTTTTTTTTTTTAAAGATTTTATTTATTTATTTGAGAGAGAGAGAGAATGAGAGAGAGCGAGTACATGAGAGGGGGGAGGGTCAGAGGGAGAAGCAGACTCCCTGCTGAGCAGGGAGCCCGATGCGGGACTCGATCCAGGGACTCCAGGATCATGACCTGAGCCGAAGGCAGTCGCTTAACCGACTGAGCCACCCAGGCGCCCAGAGATACGTTTTCTTAAGAATAAGAAATATGCATATGTATATGTGTATGTGTATGCATGTCCTTATGCGTATGCATATGCATATCTATTCATTCTCTGTACTCTTGGAAGTTTCCACAATTTCTACACAGCATTAAATAAATATAGAACATAACTAATTGGCCTCTAACTAAATATCAAGAGAAAAATTCAACCATTTCAATGTGAGAGTCATCTTAAAATAAAACAATGTAATATTTAATTATAGTCTTTTTCTAAGGTGACCCAACATCCCCATTTGTCTGAGTCTGGGGGGTTCCCCCAAATGCAGAAATTTCTGTGCAAACTAGGGTGAGTAGGTCATTTTTTCTTTCTCCAGGTGACACTTCCTGCCCTTTTTTAAACCTAAAATGGTTGACAACTTTCCAGTTCTAATATGACCAGGTGGGGTTTTTTGTTTTTGTTTTTTGTGAGTTTTTTTTTTTTGGCAAATTTCATTTTTCCCAGCTTTCAGGTACTGTTTTTATTTGCACCCCTCTTCCTTGCTTTCTTCCCCCATGAGAGAACATCTAAGGCACAGAGTTTAGCTTTAATGTTCCCATTTTAGTGTTTAGGTACCATGAAATGATCATTAATATCTCCAGCTAATTTGTATCTCTATTTTCATTGGGAAATTCATGTTATCTCTAAGCCAGTTGCCTAGATTGAATATGGATCCCAAATTGAAGCAATGAAAGAGGAAAATAAGTTTTATGACATTCTTTTAAAGGTCTTAAAGTACCCAGCACAGCAAAGCTTCTTGGATGCAGGAGCATAGTCCTGGTGTTTATCTCCCCAGATGTGAACAAAATGATGGAACCCTCACTGGGTTGACAGGGCTCAGTTGTAGCAGTGTTGACTTCATCCATTCTTACTTATGTGTCACTGGATATAATAAACAAGGATTGTAAATCCGGGGGCTTGTGTGCCAAAAGAAGTCCACAAAATCGTATCACATGATGTTTACAACTGGGAAGAGACTTTTGGTCACATAAAACCTCTTCATTTTTGGGGTGCCTGGGTGGTTCAGTCAGTTAAGTGTTTGACTCTTGATCTCGGCTCAGGTCATGATCTCAGGTTCCTGGGACTGAGCTCTGCATTAGGCTTCCTGCTCAGTGGGGAATTGGCTTGAGCCTCCCCCCCGGCTTGTGCTCTCTAAATAAGTAAGTAAGTAAGTAAATAAATAAATAAATAAAATCCTAAAAAAAAAAAAAGCACACAACTTCTTCATTTTTTACTTGAAGAAACTGAGATCCAGAGAGATAAAGAGAACTTGCTGGTATCAAAACTCCAGTTAGTAGCAGAGTTGGGATCTCTGTCACTAGGGATCTACAGCCTCATTCTTTACTCTAGGTTGTCAAAGAGGACGCAGGGAGACAAAATTATAAAGTCAAGAAGTGTTAATAATCCAGCTTCCTTATGCCAAATCTGGAGAAAACAGGTTTGAAACGACTTTGTAAAGTATCTCCTAATTTTTTCCCCTTTGGCCACCTTGAAGTCTGAGGAGCTTACCAGTGACCAACACTGGGGTCACACTGGCTTTCATATTTTTATTCTTGCTCTTGTTGCCCGGAGTTGGTCCCTAATCCATGCCTTACTCTTCCCATCTTCATTCCCCTGACCATACAGTTTTAATTTATGTAACACCTGCCTCATCTAGGCCTAATTTGCTAATAAAAAGAACATGGCTGACATAGGTGCCTTCACCCTGAAATGCTTTTATCCCTTTGTCCCTCCCCATGTGCCTTTCCTTTTATCCATGGCTTTTAACCTTGTTTATCATAAAGCTTCTACATAGTAATCACTAGTCTTGTTGAACACAATGTGCTGTTAAAACACAGCCCTCTAGGTCTGCCTTTTCCTTATCCCATAAAAAATTACATATTTTCTTAAATGTTTTTTAAATCCATTGAAAAAAACTTATGTCCCAAACCATTTTATTTTATTTTATTTTATTTATTTATTTTTTAAAGATTTTATTTATTTATTTGACAGAGAGATAGAGAGAGAGCACAAGTAGGCAGAGAAGCAGGCAGATGGAGAGGGAGAAGCAGGCTCCCCGCAGAGCAGGGAGCCCGATGCGGGACTCGATCCCAGGACCCTGGGATCATGACCTGAGCCGAAGGCAGCCGCTTAACTGACTGAGCCACCCAGGCACCCTGTCCCAAACCATTTTAATGAGATGAAACTATAACCCACAATTATTTTTAAATTACCTTATTTGGGGATAAGTATAAATTACAAAAAACAAACAAGAGAAAAATGTTGCAAAGAAAGCACAGAGAGTTCCCAATAGTCTTCATTTCATTTGCCTTTAATACGAACATCTTACGTCGTCATGGTGCATTTGTCAAAACTAAGAAATTAACATCGGTTCATTGCGATCAGCCAAACTGCAGACTTTCCTTGGATTTTACCAGTTTCTCCTTTTTTCCGCACCAGGATCCAATCCATGGTTCCACACTGCATTTAGTCATTATATCTTAGTCTCCTTTGATCTGTGACAATTTCAAAATCTTCTCTTATTTTTCACAATCTTGACAGTTTTGAAGAGTGCTGGTCAAGCATTTTGTAGTGTATTCCCCAATTTGGGTTTACCTGACATTTTTCTCATGAGCAGACTGGGTTGTGGGTTTTCGGGGAAAATGTCACAGAGGTGAAGTGCCTTCTCATCACATCATATCAGGGCTGCACTTCTCATCACATCATATCAGGGCCGCATGTTATCCACATGATTGATCACGGGTGATATTGAAATTAATCCTTTGGTGAAGGTGGTGTTTGCCAGGTTTTTCCACTTAAACTCACTGTTTTTCCCTCTGCATATGCTCTACTCTTTGGAAGTGAGTCACAAAGTCCAGCCCACTCAAGGGGAAGGAGACAGCCTATAATCTTTTAACCTGTTTACCTCTCTGCCTGTGACGTTCCTCCATTTTGGATTCTAAGCAGCTCTACCACTAGATGGACCACCTTTACTCCAAGTTTCCTGCCCCCTTTCTAAACACTCTCCTCCTCTCATGACCAGCTCCCTAAAACATCCCCATTTTCATACACACTTTTTCTCTTCTCTGCAATACCGATCTGACTTTCATTGTCTTCACCTGAAACTTAGCATGGCATCCTGCAGCTACTTTACTCTCCCCGGTTCCTCAAAATTCTGAGTTGAAAGATGAGGTGCTTTGGATTAGAAGGTTAGTCATGAAGGACAAAGAGGTTAAATTTAGACTTAACAGATAAAGAGTTAAAATGACTCTCTTCACAAGTTAACAACTGATGAAATAGCTACTCAGTAAATGTGATGTAGGGATTTCAAGGAATATCAAGGTGATGCAGAAATCCCTGGGGAAAGAGGGATCTTACATTTATCTCCTAAAACGTTAAATGACACTAAGTACGTACCCAGTATATTTTTGTTTTTAGGGAAGAGATACATCGATGTGGACATGAACACACACCAATTTTTATATAGCAAACACACACAGAAAAAGCAAAGCAGTAGGAAAATCAAACACTGCTTGTGCAGCATGATCTCCCAACAGACGCACTAATTCAGTGTCTGGGTGTGAATCCCCAGCTCAGCCACTTACTAGTTGTGTGATCATGGGCAAGTTATTTACCCTCTCTGTGATGATCTATAAAATAGGTATATTATTAGCACCTATGATACAGAGAAGCTGTGAGAAATAAGTGAATTAATCCATGTAAAGCATTTAGCAGAGGGGCCTCTGGGTGGCCCAATCGGTAAGCCTCAGACTCTTGATTTGGGCTAGGTCATGATCTCAGGGTTGTGAGATGCAGCCCCACATTGGGCGGGCTCCATGCTGGGCATAGAGCCTTGCTTAAGATTCTCTCTATCCCTCTGTCGCTCCTCGATCTTTCTCTCTCTCTCGCTCTCTCTCTCAAAATAATAAATAACTTTTTTTAAAAAAGCACTTAGCAAAGTGCCTGGCACATAACAAATATTCAATCAATATTAATAATCATTACTATTGTTATTCATGAAGGCTTAGGTTTGTTTATTTATAGACTCTTAACAGCAGTTTTAGGTTTCCAGCTAAATTGAGAGGGAGATGCAGAGATTCCCCATATGGCCCCTACCCCCCCACACATGCACAGCCTCACCCATTATCTGCAGCCCCCACCAGAGTGGGACATTTGTTACTACTGAGGGACCTACAGGGACACATCATTATCACCCAAAGTCTGTAGTTTACCTTAAGGTTCACCCTTGGCGTTGTACATTCTATGGGTTCGGACAAAGGCATAATGACATATATCATTATACTATCATACAGAATATTTTCACTGTCCTAACAATCCTCTGTGCTCTACCTCTTCTTCATGCCCCCAACATGAGTGACCATTTACAGTAAAGTAAGACCATTTGAAGTAAAAACACCAGAGAAAGTGTCCCAATGAATTAACCGCAAAATATTAAATTATCCCTTTGTGGTAAATAAATCCCATTTCTCTCTTTTAAAACCAAGTTATCAATTGACTCCTACTTACCTTTTACGCTAAATTTTTTCTTGCAGTTTGGGTTCCATAATTTTAAGTGAAATGGCTGTGCTATGACTTATTATGAAAATAAGTTCATGGCCGAAAGTTTTGGTTTTCTTTCTCTGGATACAGGATAGCTCCAGGCAGGAACTCCTTCCTGATCTAGGGGGTCCTGGCTTTGGGAATCCAGAACAGGGCAGGGGCCTTCAATTCTGAGTTCAAGTTATGCAGATGTCCTCAGCAGTGTTTAAATCTTTATCAATGGTGATCTTTATGTATGCATTAATTTGGTATTTTCTAAAAGACAGATTAACTAAACCATACATCTTGGCCAATTAGGCTTCTTCTTCATTGGTAAATATGGTCATGAATTATTTGTAGACATAGTTTTGAGATTAGCTACCAACAGTTCTTCCACAAAATAATTTAGTTAGTGAATTTAAAATAGTGTGAGTGACTACAAGTACCTGATCCCAAAGAACTGCTGAGTTGGGTTGCCCTGTATTAGCTTCATTATGCAAATAGGAAACCCAAGAGAGCCATCCCAAAGACTATTAGCTCCTTTCACCTTTAATAACCTAAGATCTCCGGTTCGTGATGTGTGCAGATGAAAATATGTTCCGCCTGTGGGTAAAGGTGTTATTAATGCATAATTCTTTAGCTTCTTTCCCCCTACACTGGAATTCTATTTTGGCAAACCTCTTGGGTTTTGTTGTCAGAGAGATAAAAGCCTGTGAGTCCTGCAGTAGAATCTTGAGTGAATCTTGGTAAATGTAGAGGGTCCCGGACTGCTGTCTTTATCTGTGGGTGATACCACATCTCCCCTGCCTTGTTGTACAACTGATTGTGTTGCAAATGCTCTAACTGGCTCTTTCCCTGAGTTGGGAGCCTTTGAAATGTGACCCTTTGTTTCCCTCTGTAGATGTGTGGAAATTGGCAGTTAGATTTCTGATACGGTCTCTGGTGCAGAAACTGCTGATATGCAGGTAATGTTAGTCTTACTGAGATAGTGCCTTTATCTGGAAGAAAGTCAGTCACAGCCCTCGGCAGGCTGAGAGAGAGTATTACCATTTGGTGGCTAGGATGATCACTTCCAAAAATGAAGTGTAATCTTACAGCCTTCTGAGAAGGTATTTGGCTGATGCGGGTATCTGCTGCCATTGAGAAGGCATGATAGTTCACAGTTCTGAAATAGTTACCCTGGGTATTCCCAGAAGTTAATCATCAGTAGTTTCAACCTTGGAGACGTTCAAGAATGCTACTGGTATAAGTGACAATCCGGACAGGCAGGATTTTCCAGCTTTGCTGATATGGTAGTTCAATTAGTTAGTGACTTACAAAGAAAAGTGTTGTTTTTTCTCCCTCCTTTCTGTCCTCCAGTTTTCTGCTAGGCATTCCCTGTCACAGGGAGGCTCTGGGGATAAAAAGCCTTTCTTGGAAGGGCCCGATACAGAAGGCCTCGATGTGCATTTGGAAACTCTTGGTAACATGCTTCATCTCATGTTGGTGGCAATAGATGGCTGAGCAATGGACCGGAAGGTGTGCTATTTGTGTGCGTGTGTGTGTCCCAGGTACTTAAACAATATCGAAAAGCCAAGGAAAAAGTTGCACGAGAAATTCATCCAACATTTTGGGGAAAGGAGTGATTACATTTGTTTCTTTTATTACCTACTATAAATCATTCATTGTATTCCATCCAAGATTTCCTTATCTTTTCTTTTTTTCTATATGCAGTGCATCATCTTCTCCCCCACCTCTCTCCAAGGACCTGTCCTTTGTAAATCGCTGTGGTCATCAGTCTCCAGTTACTGAAGAACATAGTACTTCCGCATTATCTTCTCTTCCCCTGTCCTAAGTCTGACTTTACTCTCACTGATTCTTTCTGTGGCACTTTGCTTTTTTTTTAAATTTTATTTATACATTCTTTTTAGGTATCTGCCTTTCAGTAGGACCTGTTTGTTTGTTTGTTTACTTTTGATTCTCAGCCTTTAAGACTCCTTTCTTCCCTCTTCCAATGAATGGATCTCATCCCACCATGTTTGCTCAGCCAACCTGTTTATGGAACATCTTTTTTTTTTTTAAAGATTTTATTTATTTATTTGAGAGAGAGAGAGAATGAGAGAGAGCGAGTACATGAGAGGGGGGAGGGTCAGAGGGAGAAGCAGACTCCCTGCTGAGCAGGGAGCCCGATGCGGGACTCGATCCAGGGACTCCAGGATCATGACCTGAGCCGAAGGCAGTCGCTTAACCAACTGAGCCACCCAGGCGCCCCTGTTTATGGAACATCTTTAACTCTCTTCAAGATTTCGTGTTCACGTGATCTCTCTAACTTCGGTACCTCTTCTTGACGGATGAGAAGCAGAGGCGCTGAGAGGTCAGACTACTTCCCTAAGAACATACAGTGAATAAGTGGGAGTAAAAATGGCAACAGTGTTCTGATTTCTAGGAGAAATTTATAGCTAGGTGAGCTCCCACTATTAAATATGTATGTAACCCCTAGACTAGCAGCCTGGGCATCATCTGGGAACTGGTTAGAAATGCAGTTTCTCAGGCTCTGCCCCAGACCTACTCAATCGGGACTTGCATTTTCTCAAGATTCCAGGTGATTTTTATGCACATGAAAGTTTGAGCGGTCTTGAACTGCACCCCTTTATATGGACAAGCTCTGTGAAATGAACTGCAAAGCACTGGTAAGTTTACTTCACATCTGTGAGTTTTCTCTGAGTCCTGGCTGTCCTGATTGAAGTGTAGGAGAAGAAGACAGACATAAGCTTTGGCCTTGGTTTCAGTATCTGTCTGATCTCTATTCCAGAATTTGGATTTCAGATAAGCTGCACTTGTAGAGCGTTTCAAGCAGCTAAGGACAAAGCAAGTGGAACGTTGTTTCCCAGGCAATTAGTTTTCTCTGTGCTTATCTATTTGTGGTTTGCTGATTCAATTGAGTATCTGCAAACCTGCTAGTGACTATGGAAGCATCATAGATTTAACTGTATTTGGTTGACATCTGTTTCTTTGAATATATTATCTGCAGTTTTCTAAGCACAGGGTGAAATATACCCAAGTGCTTCATGGGATATTTCAATATTCAAAATGATTTTTATTGTTTTCCCAAATTGTAATAAAAGAGGTGTTATCTCCTTCATCTCCCGGGCTGGATTTTAAATTTAGAAGAAGACCAGCACACGCATTTGACAGCCAGAGGTGTAAAGGAAAATCTATTTGATATCAGAATTGAAATGGCATAGGAAACAGTTATGCATATTCTCTTGTGGAAAGTGTTGTCACATGTAACCACTGTAATATCAGTTCTTGGATAAGGTGCACATCCCAGCTTAGGATTTCATAGGACGGGAGCAGAGTAATCATGGAAAATGGGTGTGAAAGCAATTTCTAGGTAGAAAATAATGAAAAAAATAAAAATAAACCTTAGGAATCAAAGAACACTTTTGAATATTTTTTTTCTCTCTCTCTCTTTTTTTTTTCCTTTTTCATTTCCAAATAAATGGCCTTTTGGTTTGAAAGACCATCTGGAAGGGATTGTAATTTGAGGCATACCAGAATCCTGCAAATTCATCCATATACCAGTGGTTTGAGATTGAATTTACTTCATATTCCTGACTGTTTGTACCAACTAAGAGCAGACCCCTAGAATGTACATTTTTTTCAAGAGTGTATGAGACAATTCAAGGATGTCTTATGGACTGGCAGTCTGTGCCCCACATGATCTGAACCCAGAATCAGTGCTGTCATTGCTAAACACCACAGTGGGCCTCAGCAAGCTGATTTCCAGAAGCACATCTTCTGAGATTCTTCTAACTCCACAGGCCTGAAAACTAGGGTAAATGGTAAAATTCTAATCTCTCCCCCCTAAAATTCACCAAACCCACCACTCTATCTCTAATATAATAGGGATCCTGAATGTGATTAAGGTCTTCAGACAAAGGTCACAAATATGAGGCTCTAATGTTCAGAAATATGCAAACAAAATATCTCCCAAAACCTGACGTCAAATATATTTTCTCCTTAGTCACATACAAGTTTAATCCACTTTGTTAACTCATAGCTGTTTAGGAAGCAGAGGAGGAATGTAAGGCAGCAACACCATGGCTGGAGGAATGGGGACAAGTAAAGATGGTTGCGGTGATCCTTCCTCCTCACCCCCTCATGGGCTCATTACCCACATGTCCACAGTGAGGAAGGCAATAGGCATTCAGAAATGGTTTTAGACTCTGGCCATCAGCTAGGCTGGCAGCTGTCCTCACTCACATTCTCACTTTTGTGACCTTCTAGAGGAATACCTTCTCCCCGACCCCACCCCCCCCATCCCTGTCCCTCCCATCACTGAAGATTCATTGCCTGGGTCTGCCTAAAATTTTTAACAATCAGGGCACCTGGCTGGCTCAGTTGGTAGAACGTGCAACTCTTGATCTTAGTGCTGTAAGTTTGAGCCCGACATTGGGTGTAGAAATTACTTAAAAATAAAATCTCAAAAAAAATCTGTAGCAGTTATCGACGATGATAATGTTGCAATTACAGAGAGTTATGCACCTTCTGGAAGCCGAGATAAAAATGCATCTCATGTCTACTTCTCTATATTGACGCGGTCACCTTACCTTCAGCTTTGAAATTTCTAAACTATGAGTGAAATCATGTTTTTTGACATTTATGAGGATGCTATTGTTAGCTCAGTCTTTATTGTTTGGGAGGTGCAAATTGATGCTATTTGAGAGGAAAATTTTAAATTCCCTGGCTTCCATGCTAAATATAAATATGACTTCACATTTGGAGAAAGAGGATTGTCTTAGTACCTGAAGTGATACTTCTGTTGAAAATCTAAGTACAAAATTCACAGTGCAGCCTACAAATGATAAGCCTTCTACATATTTTACATCAGAGATAGCCTAGAATATGTTTAGGCTACTCTAATCTACTTCCTTGTTAGATTTACCTGCTCCTGACTCTTGAAAATTGAAGAAATAATGTGTGCTTGGAATCATGGCTGTTTGCAAAAACAGTTCAAGTATACTTTTAAGGCATCTCAAGAAAACACATTTTAGAAGGCTTCAAGTTCATATCTTTCACGTATTATTTTCCCTTTTGAAAACTTTCATACACCTTTGAAATCTCTGTCTTGAAAGAGAATAAATGAAAAATAATAGCGTTCTTAAATATGAATGATTCATTGGTGGCAGGTACAGGATTGTGGCTCTTGGCTGTAGCTGTAAAAAGGATATGTGGAGAGGGGCCCACACCGGCTCTGCCATTACTCAAGTTCTTTTGATGCCGGCCCTGAGCAATTGTCCTGTTTATATCAGCATCTCAGGGTCCTACCTTCTCGTGAGATAAATATTTCATGCTCACTTGAGTTCCAGCACGGGGAAGATGTTGCAAGGCTAAATTCAGGTAAGTATCATAGAGTATTATACACAAAGAAATTGTTCATGCTATGCCACAGTTGTGTCAGTGGCTTCACTCATTCATTCATTCATTCATTCATTCTTCAACAAATATTTAGTGCGCACATATACTCTTTTTTTCCCCCCTAGCTCCTGGGAATAGAGCACTAAACAAGAAAGAAGTACCTGTCCTTAGGAAGCTGACTTTCTAGTATGGGACTCAGTGGATGAGCAGATAGTAGTGTGAGTGGTATGCAGACAAAGTAAAGCAGGGTATGAGAGATGGGATGAAGGCTATTTTAGCTTTCAGAAAAAGACTGTTTGAGTAGTTGATATTTGAGCAGAGATCTGACGAAAAATTGCAAATGAGTGATGATGAACCATGCAGAGGTGGGAGTTGGGAAGAGCATTTCTAGACAGAGAGAATAACAAATATAAAGACCCTGGAGGCAGAGCCGAGTTTGATGTCTTACAGCAGTGCTGTCCATAGAAACACAATGAGAGCCACCTATGTAATTCAAAATGTTTTAATGAAAACAACAACAACAAAAACATAAAATTAAAAAAGGAAACAAAATTGATTTTAATTATATATTTTACATTTAAACATATAATCAATATAATGTAAAAATTATGAATGTAATAGTTTGCATTCTTCTTTTCATATAATTTTTTCAAAATCTGGTAGGTATTTTCTACTTAAAGTGTGTCTCAACTCAGAAGCTAAATTTTTTATTGGAAATAATTGATCTGCATTCTGATTTCAGAAAATGTATAACTGATAAAGTAGGTTCATGTATCCATGTTATCCAAACATACTTACGTGTTTTCTGATAATTACATTTGTACCTGTTTTTAAATTTAAATTTAAGTTAAGGAAAATTAAATCAAACAGATTCAGTTCCTCAGCCTCCCTAGCCTGTTTTAAGTGCTCCGTAGGCACCTGTCTAGTGGCTACTGTATTAGGTAGTAAGATGGTCAGAGTGGCTGAAAAAGAATAGGCCCTTGGAGAGCAAGACAAAGGCCAGAAGACAGAGAGCTCTGAAGTCACAGGAAAATGTTTGGGTTTCATTTGGTTTGTAAAAGGAAGTGTTTGAAAGTATGTGGATAAGTGAGTGATGGTGCTCTGATTTCCTCATTAAGGAGATCCACTCTGGCTTCCACAGGGGTGAGAATGGAGGCAGAGATGCCAGACAGGAGGTCATTAGGTAGTTAGGGGAGGGACAAGGGTGGTGTGGGCCGGGACACCAGTGCTGTAGGAGTGAGAAACTGCTGGTTTCAGGGTATAACCTGAAGGAGAGCTGACAGTACTTGCTACTAGATTGTTTGCAGGATAGGTAACAAAGAGGAGTCCAAGGAGACTCCTAGAATTTGGGCTTGAGTAATTGTATACATGGTGGTGCCACTGTGGAGATGGGAATGATCAGGGTAGAAGGGATTTTGGAGGGGGAGATATGATTTGGGCAAATTAAGTTTGATTTGCCTATTAGCCTTGCAAGTGGATCATTGAGTTTGGAATTTAATGGGAAAAGTTATGGCTGGAAACATATTTGGTGGTTACCACATAGATGGCATTTAACATCTGAATGAGATCATCCAGGCATGGAGGGTGCACAGAAAAAAGAGCAAGCCTGAGAAGTGAGTCCCAGGGCACTCTAAAATTTAAATATTGTGAAGATGGGATGAAACCAGCAAGGGATAGTAAGATGGAGTGGATAGTGAAGGCAGAGGAAAACCAGGAGGACATAATACCTTAAAGCCAAGTTTATCAGTCAGTGTGGCAAGAAAAAGATGATACATTCAAGTAGAGTCTTCGAAAATAATTTAATAAAGGAGTTTTTTATAATGGTGTGATCATGGTGTAGAGAAGGTCCAGGGAAATAGTCACATTACCCAAGGGGTAGAAATGAGGTTACTACAACTAGGCCTGAGGAAACAAAAAGAGAGAGAGAGAGAGACAGAGACAGAGACAGGAACAGAGAGAGAGAATGAACTTGGGGAGGAGTCACTTAACAGGGACTGTGGCATTGGGATGAAGGATATGAGTCTATAGTAACACTGCAGGGAGTGAGCAAGAAAACTCATCATCCAACTTCTCTTTTCTTCCATCTTCCAATGTCCTGCTGTTGGCCGCATTCATTCAGAAGCTAAATTCATCCAGAAGGGACCTGGAGGGATGAGCAGTGATATACATGGAAAAGAATCTCCAGAGTCCTTTATATTCCAGTAGGATGAATACATCCAAAAAAACTATCATCTGTCATCTCAGGAGGGATAATGTCTAAAGAGAAATGTATTTTGAATGCCTATTACGTGCTTGTATCTTCCACCATCCATTAGATATCTCTCCTTGGTTGCCTCACGGGCACTGGAAACTCAGCCTGGCCAAAAGTCTTATCGTCACGTCCCCTTCATCCTCAAACCCCCCTCCCTCCTGTATCTGCCATCTGCTTCAGTGGCCCCACTAACAAAATCTTCATGCCAGGAACCTACATCCCTCCCTTATTCCTTTAAATGTGTCTTCCCGTATCAGTTGCAAACCCATCTTCTGTTTTCCACATCCCCTACTAATGCTGTCTTAGGTCAGGCTGTCGACATTTCTCACCTGGAAATAGACTCCTGCATCTCATGTATTCCTCCTCAAACTTTTGAACTATGCTTTTATGAGAGTTATATTCTAAAATACAGTTCCAATCTCCTTAATGATTTCTCTTTTCCTCTGAGGATTCACGCAGTGCATGCAGCCTTCATGACAGACACCTGCCCAGCCTCCTCCCACCCCCTCAGTCTTCCTGTTTCTTCATGCCTATCACTCAAACTTATTTTTGAACAATAACAAGCCATGCATGTTTCCCTAAGCACACCACACTCTGCAAGACACTCAGCTCTACACCCATCTCCTTTACCTTCCAAGTTCTCCGTTCACCTCCTTGGGGAAATCTGCCCAAGACAAAAGCAACATTCCTCTGATGTGCTCCTTCTGCTCCTTAAGCAGACTTTTATTTTTGCCCTTTTGTATGTGTGGTGATCACTGGTTTATAATTCTGTAGTCACTTTCTAGGGGGTCCGCTGCTTGAGGGGGAGGCTGTAGTCTCTTCATCTTTGTAGTTTCAGAGGCCGGCGACTTGGTTAAAGCTTGAGCTGTGAAATTATTTCGAGGCACTGGGAAAACTAGCTCTAGATTTGGATTAAAGTAAGGATGAGCTGGGAATTAAGAAGAAAAAGAGTGCGGAGGCCGTCTGATTTTGGTACAGACTGCCCAAGCTCAACAGAAGGCCAAAGTCTGGGTAGATAAAACACGGCTGGAGGCTAACCCATCCAGGAAGCCTCCCAGGTGAGGGGCGCTCTCTAGCATCCCTCCTTGTACTGTGTTCGACTTCCATCCTGTTGTGCGGCACCACAGTACGTGTTCTTTACTTAAGCCAGAGAAGTCTGCCAACTCTCTCCTCCACATAGTTGACTGTGTTCTTATGTTCTTTTAAACACCATTTTCTGAGGACTATACTAAAAACACTTATATTACTTTATTTAACCCTTTCCTGGGGCAGGTTATTTAATCTGTTTGGGCCTCAGTTTTTACATCTTTAAAATGCAATTATTAGTAGCACCTACCTTATATGGTTGTTATGAGCGCTGGTGCATCAGTGTTTATAACAAGTATAAGACTGCTTGGCCCAGACCAAGCGCTCTAAGTGATTGTTGAAGAAATTATACAATTTCTCCCTTCCTAATTTCTCCAGCTTCCTTCCACCCACCCAAGTGTTTCTTCTCTCACAGCTTCTCTCATGAATGATGTTTTTTCAAAGGTCGTACAATCCATCTGACAAGATGGGAACAGACATCAGAGGACTGGGATCCGTTTCAAGGTCTCCCCTGGGGCCTGTGTCATCTCTGGCATATCTCCAAACCCTCAGGTCCTCATGTCACTTCTGATGGGGTCGATAATAATGATGCCATCTTTGGAGACTTCTGGGAAGATCTAATGAGATTACAAATACACACACACACACGTGTACTTGTAAATGATAAGCTATAAGAGGCTGTAGCAATATTAAGTAAAAAACAGTGGCAGCAGTGACGATAAATGTAGCTTCCACACATGGCTTGGTCTTTAAGTCACTCTAGCAACCTCCATGTTGTAGGAGGTCCATACCAACTATGAACGTCTGACTCCCCCAGGTTAAGGTGCCCCTAGAGCCATCTCTGACATTCCTGCCTTTACTAATATGAATGAAGGTCTGGAATCCATTTAAAGTCTGGGGTTCTTCAATCATCTCCCTCTCATTAAACACAGTCAAGTATTATAGGACACACAAACTGGTAAGACCACATGTTAGCTCACCACTTTTGTCTGCATACACATTGACCCTTGGTTGCTTATTAATTCCTATATTGCTTCCCTTTTCTCCCTCTGGTCCCACCCACACCTACCCATTCTTCCTTCTCCTTGCTCAAAATAACATCTCGGGACTCTAAAGGATTTCACATTTTATGTTGTAGGAGTTCTTTCCCTTTTGCTAATCCTAGACCTTGCACAAAGAAATTAGGAAAACAATTGGATCATTTTTTAATCCTACTCAATGAATTCCTAATACTTATTTTTAAAATTTACTTCTTTTCTATGATTTTGACAATTGGTCATTAGTTCCATAATCTGGGCAATCTGAAATTTGGAAACAGTTATCTTGACATTCTCGAAAAATTTCTTTGGAAAACGGGAGGCGGGATTTAATTTTATTTGTCAAGTTAGATTTTCCTTTGACTTTAAAGATCACTCTGAGTCTTTTTTGTGGCACTGTGCAATTTGTGGTGAATCTTTCCATTTAAATGACATTGCGGTAGAAAGAGAAAGGTCAGAGACCAGAAGGAGAACAACAGGGAAATATCACTTAAGATAATGTTCAGGCGGATCTTCCATGGAGTTAACAGGTTTTAATTCTGAATATAGTCAACAGTGAGTTTTCAAAAAAGTCTGTCACCCATTTTGATGATTATAGTATACTTACAAATAAATCACAGTTGAATTTGTAGACCCAAATTATTTATTGTAAAGAAATGAACATGGCAATATGCTTTCTATGCCTTTCCAATTAGAGTTTAGATCAATTTATCTTTGTGAAGATATTGCCTAGCTGAATTTTTTTTAATATATTATGACATGTTATTGGAGCCAACTAGCTGGAACACAAGGTTCCCGGGACTCAACATTCATTATTTATCCATTTATACTAATAAACCTTTAGATCCCACATGTCCCCTGTTCAGATTTGAACAGGGCTTCAGAAGCACAACCTGTTTTAAATTTATGACACAACAGCAATTGCTTATGACAAAGAAGAATAACATAAAAATGCATCCATTTCCCCCACAGGAAGACAAATGATAAGATTTTTTTTTTTTTTAAGAGATGGCATTCCTCTCCCTTCTTAGAAGAAAAATTAGTCTTAAGAAAAAGAAACTCAAAGATCATAAACCATAGGAAAAAAAAAAGAAAAATTGATTTGGGGATGCAAGATGGGATTGAGTTGTAATATAGAAGTTGCTGATCTTTTCCTACCGAAAGGCAGAACCAATTGATTTATGAATCACAACTTTAAGCCAGCTTTCTTCCTTCTTCTTCTTTTCCCCTCCCTCTTCCCCTTGGGAAGGGAATGTAGATACTAGGTGGCATGTCTCTTTTGATTTGCCACACTATGTCTTAATTATCAGTGCTGGGAGATCAGGCGATGGTATTTTCTAACTTCAAAGGCTTCCACAGCCCGAGCAGCATGAGGGGGATCAGATGTGCCAGGATGCCGAGTGACAACAATATGGTGTCTTCATATTTTAAGAGCGTCAGCTCATTTTTTATTTGTGGCACATCAAAGTGAAAATGAGGACACGGGAGGCTCTTACTCTTTGTTATTCCTTCTGAAGTGACAGCAGTGTCTTCCAATTCAATGCACAGGCCAGAGTATTTAGAGAACAGTTCTTTTGATTTTAAAATTTCTCATACTGATCGAACTTGGGAAAAAGAGCTACTGATGACAAACTGGAAAGGAAAAGCAACATGCTTCCGGGGAGACGTGATTAGAGATTCCAAGAGTATGTTCGGAGTGATTTCAGCGTTGCTAGGTATTAGTGAGCAGTAACAAAAGGACACTCATGATAGTAATAGTAGCAGTAACGATGGCAGCAACTACTATTTCCTGAGGGTTTGTAAGTTGCCAGGCGCTGTGTTCATATGATGGGCCTGAGCCTCCGAGGGGTTAAACAACTCGCCTCAGAGTACACGGCATGGTGTGGAACGACGGTTCTAATCCAGACCATCAGACTCAGAGTTCACTCTCGTGACTACTAAAGGTCTAGTGACGGTAACTTCTCTTAACTACGACTTAGATTCTGAATTCAGTACGCGGAGCAAACACATGAAGAGTCAAAATTACTCTTAATTACTTTGAAACTGGTTATAAAATACAGCATATCTTTTTTTAAAGATTTTATTTACTTATCTGAGAGAGAGTGCGCGAGCATGAGTGGGGGTGAGGGGCAGAGGGAGAGGTAGAAGCAGACTCCCCGCTGAGCAGGGAGCCCGACGTGGGACTCAATCCCAGGACCTTCAGATCATGACCTGAGCCAAAGGCAGATGCTTAACCGACCGAGCCACCCAGGTGCCCTATAATACAACATATCTTTTAATTTCTGAGTATGTATACAACTTCTCAGTCATTGACAGGAATATTTATTAAATAAAAGAACACAAGAGTGAGGTGCAATTTTAGATTAATTTTAAGGTACAGAAGAAGAGCAAGCATATGTGGCTTCATTTCCATTAATAATATTGATCTACAACGTGGCTTCAGTGTGATATGAAGATGAGAACGGTTGTGGGTTTCTCTATTCAAAAGGAGGCTGCAAAATACATAGGTTATAATCATTGCATTCGAGTGGATTTATGTCCTCTTTTTCCAAGGAAATACATTTTCCACACTAGTCCAACTTGGGAAAGTGAAGGCTAGATGTGGCTCAGAAGCAGGTGCCAGTAGTTACAAATACTGTCGTCTGCTGGACTGCCCCTCCTAAGTGCCTTGGTTAAGTCTCACAGTGGTTCCTTGTGCTTAGAAATATTTCAGTCTTTTAAATTTTTTTAATTAATTAATTTTAATTTTATTTTATTACGTTATGTTAATCACCATACATTTCATCATTAGTTTTTGATGTAGTGTTCCATGATTCATTGTTTGCGTATAACACCCAGTGCTCCATTCAATACGTGCCCTCTTTAATACCCATCACCAGGCTAACCCATCCTCCCACCCCCCTCCCCTCTAGAACCCTCAGTTTGTTTCTCAGAGTCCATAGTCTCTCATGGTTCGTCTCTCCCTCCAATTTCCCCCCCTTTATTTTTCCCTTCCTACTATCTTCTTTTCTTTTTTTTTTTTTAACATATGATGTATTATTTGTTTCAGAGGTACGGGTCTGTGATTCATCAGTCTTACACAATTCATAGCACTCACCATAGCACATACCCTCCCCAAGGTCTATCACCCAGTCACCCCAACCCTCCCACTCCCCACCACTCCAGCAAGTGAATGGACATTTAAGGATGTTAAGTGGCTTGTCCAAAGCCGCATGAGCACTGGGTTTTAAGGATTTGCTAGGAAATCCTTGGAAAATCCTGCTCTTGCTGTCTCTTTGTCAGGTGGCAATCATTCCATCATCTGGGAAAGAGATGAACTTGATAAATTGCTGCCAGGAAAGTGTGCCACCGAGACTGGCCTCTGATTCTCCAGGGATACCCTGGAAATATCAGGAAGTGGGGGGAGATAAAACAGGGCATGTTCCGCAAAATGTTTCTATCTTGTCCTATGTCATGATAAATTATGCATGCTGGGTTCATTGAATATTTCTGTTTGAGAAGACAGGACACCCACCTTTCAGGATCCAAACTGAGAAAAAAAAATTGTTCTTGGATGTCATCACTGCCAATCACCCCTGGAATAAAAGAAGGAGTCCATTTCCACTGACCCCCAGGGAAGTGGTGAACAGGCTGGTCCACAGAACTGGACAAGTTTCTCTTTCTTCCCCTGATAATTGAGGGCAAGGGAGAACTTCACTGTCTAGTCTTTTGAAACAAAATAAAAAATCCTCACAGGCAGAGAGCTGAGAAACCTATGTAGATAATATCTCATTATTTCTTAACACATCCTCAGATTTTTTTTTTTAAATTTTTTTTAGAGAGGAAGGGCAGTGGGAGAGAGAGAATCTTAAGCAGGTTCCACACCCAGGGCAGAGCCCAATGCGGGGCTTGATCTCACAACCTGAGTTAATGACTTGAACCAAAATCAAAAGTCAGATGCTTAACCGACTGAGACACCCAGGTGCCCTGAACTCCTCTCAGAATATTAAAAGAACTTTGTAGAAAACTCCCTGTGACTGATGTGCCTGCCTCTTAGAGTTTTAAATACTTCACTTGTAACCTCATAAGAAAAACCATTTAAAAAAAGAGAGAGAGAGAGAGAAGAACCATTTAATTATTTCCAGTAAAAAGGAGGATGTTGCCCACAGAGTGTCTGTGTCTTCTGGCTCCTGGTTCATTGGCCTTTCATTGTGTTAATCTATCTCCTATAGACCTTGGAGGCACTCCATGGTGGATTACAACTGATTTCCCATGTTCACTGGAATACCATTGGGAATGGGGTTCATCTTTGAAAGGAGTCTTACTAACAAAGGTATAAGCCTTCAGAACCTATGCAGCATTAGAACCCCTTTGGTGACACATTGCTATGAGAGCATTTGTAACACACACACACACAGACACACACACACACACACAATTTATTTTACTAAATCAGTTGACTTTTTAGTCTTTTTCATTAGTCTTATTTTCCTAGGGTTAAATCAGTCATATTGCCTTCAGTTCATGGCACATTATCATCATTGGTCTAAGCAAGACCTTTTTCCTTTAATTAATTAATTAAGGACTGTTAATTAATTAATTTCTTTATCCTCTCCACTTCCCTTCCTATTTTTCTCACCATAAGCATTCATCTTAATGTGTTATCATCAAGTATGTATTGTGTTTTGCTTGCATATTATTTTAATTTTTACAAATGACACTGGATTATAGATCTCATTCTGTTTCTCACTGATTTTTCACTTTACGCTATATTTCATGGACTGATCCATGTTACTGCTAACTGCTTCCTAGTCTGCTCTGGTGTCCCTCCACTGCATTTTACCTACCCATGGCCTCCAGTGTCCTCTATTATTATTATTTTTTAAGGATTTTATTTATCTATTTAAGAGAGGGAGAGAGTAAAAGAGAGAGAGAGTGCACAAGCTGGGGAGGGGGGGAGAGGCAGAGGGAGAAGCAGACTCCCTGGTAAGCAGGAAGCCCGATGTGGGGCTTGATCCCAGGACCCTGGGATCATGACCCCAGCTGAAGGCAGATGCTTAACCGACTAAGCCACCCAAGTGCCCCAGTGTCCTCTATTATTAACAGAGTTGTAATGACCATATTCGTATCTGTTCACTTGTGAACCTGCTTGATAATTTCCTTGGAATATATACTTGGGAACAGAATTGCCAGATCAAAAGGGAAATCTATGCTTAATTTAACTAAGTACCATGAGAATGTCACCTAGAATAGCTATGCCAGTTTATAAGCTCACTACAACATATCTGAGTTTACATTCACAATTTTTTGATTATGATATCGAGGATTTCTTTCACACACCGCTGTGTCCATAGTGGACTTCCTCTCGTGACATTTATACATTTTTTTGCTTTCTTTTCTGATTGAAAAATCATATGTATATCATCTCGATCTACCATCTATCTTACAATGTTGTTCATGAGGTTCTTTCTTGCCTCTACCACAGAGTGAGAAAAGCTAAATGCATGTTCTCCCGGCTTCCCTTGCAACCAAAGGGCATAAGGTGACCCAGTCCTAGACAATGAAATATAAGCAGAAGCTTTTGCTTTCCTGGTAAAAAGGGATGGCGATCTTGGTGGTTTCTCTTTGCCCTTCATGCTCCTCAGAGCCTTGGGCTGGATTGTCCATTGGCAACTCAACACCCTTTTCTTCCTTCTGAGCCCTTCCTACACTGCAGCGCCTGGAGGCCTGGGATCTATCTCTCTCAGAATTCCTGCCATAAGAGTTGCTGTGTGGAGTCAGTACTCGTGGGAGATTTGGAAAACAGAAGAGAAGCAGAAGCCATTTTATTGGTCCTTGGACAGCAGCAAGCAGATACATGGACTCTGGCAGAGCACAGACTTTTGGTTGTTTTCGTTCGAATCACCTGCTCTGATGCCGAGGATTGCAATCATGATCAGTTACTCTCTGGGTTCCTACAGCTTCCTAACCCCTCAGCTGGCTGCAAACTCAGAACCAGCAGTTCTGAGTTCATGCAGACCTCCATGCTTCTCGACTATCTTCCCGACAATTCCGTAAACGCTAAATTCCCTTCACTGAAACCCCTTTGCAGTTTAAAACACCTACAGTCTTCTATTTTCCTGAACAGCCTTGACTGATACAAACAGAAAACGTGATGCCAAGTCCTGCAACTGCCATCACGTAAACAAGTCTGAAGCAATATTCCAACATGCCGAGGACGCTGCGATGGAAAGATACCAGGTTCCGTATGACATTACTAAGCCAGCGCACCAGCTCTAGTCTAACTGCTATTTTTGTGAAGAAAAATCAAATATATTTGGTCAGCCAGATTAGTCAAATTTTCTCGTATTTTTAGCCAAAGCATTCTTAATGTTTATACTCAGATTCTCAACTGTAAAATGGGGCTACAATGAAGTCTAGTATGTACCACTGCAGCGTGCTTGGCATGTAGTAATCGCTTAAATGTTAGTGATTAATATTGAATCATTTTACACATCTTCAAATTAAAAATAAGATACATTTCTTCCTCTGAATGAAATTTCCAAGGAGGAGCACTCATGTAAATAAAATATGCTTTTTAAAATTTGAGCCTGAATATTCAGTTAAACTAGTGAATGGCAAGTAACAGTATTTTTGGACGACTGCTTTCTATTTCGTTGACAAATGGAATTAGTGGGAGCATTATGTGGAGATCCATGTGTGAAGTGCACACCATATCTTAAAAACATCAGGAAGAGATTGGGCTTGAGATAGGCCCATGCAATGTAAGGAAAAACAAACTTTAATGCTTTGGGTATAACTTTCTCTCCTAATGGAATGTTCTATAAATATTTCTCATTTTATAATAACTTATTTTAAATAGAATGGCCATTTATAAATGCTCTGCTGGAGACAAAACAAAATAAAATAAAAACAATGTTGATTATATCTCATCAAGAGAGGATAACTGAGAGGTCATATATTCCTTACTGTTTCATGAAACCAAAACTGGAATCAGTGCTTTGGTTGGGAAAATCTATTTTCCTCACCCAGTGGTTTTACATACTTAGTGTCTTTAATATGGAAAGGTATTTGGCTTGTCCAACTTCTCTAGCTGTGTTCATAAATCAAGATAATCAGTATCAGCAGAATAAACAAGAGAAAAATATTATGATAAAATGTAAGTGAGCTGTGAAAGAATATTTTCAAAAGTACAATACTAATGAAAAACATAAAACCATTATTTTTATTTTTTTCCAAAGTGATTTATTTGCTCAGGCAGAATCTTTCTTAATCTGCTTCACTCTCAGGATACTTAAGGACTACAAAGATATATTAATATTTTGGCTCTGGACTCTTACAGTTACCTATGTTTTTGAATCAAGCTTTACCTTGAGTTGTATAAAACTAAAAGTGTTATCAGCTGTCAGTGCTGGGACTTCACAATTATCTAACATAAAAATACATTGTTGCTGTAAACTAGAATTTCTTGAAAATGTTGACGCTTTTGAAAAGTGATTTAAATATCTTCTAATAGCAATATCAAATGCATTTAAGTGGCTCTCTTTTTCATTCTTACCACCTTGAACGCTATTCCGGTCTCGGTGGACTGACAACAAATTGACAAACCACAGCAAAATTGCTCTTATGCCGAACCTTGGAGATAAACCGGCTGAGTGACAGGTGGGACTAATCAGTTCATAGGTAAAAATCAAGATTGGATTTGATGAGGGGATTTCTTGGTCCGTGGTGGATTCAATCCTCTTTTCAATATACCGAAAAGCCATTTTTTTGGACCAAGTTTGATTATCATTATTTTCCACACCTAGGTCTGTCCATGTTCTCTGTTCTCCAATGGGGATACCTCTTCTCTGGCTTCCCCTGGTTCTACACCTAAGCAAACGGCCTGAGGGGAAGATTCAGCGTTAACAAAAGGGTGGGGAGAAAATTAAATGCCTAGGCCCTTGTGAAATTTTATTTTGAAGACCTGCTGTTTGTCAGGCCAGTGGTTAGTTGCAAAAATTAAAAATAATAAAAGCTGCACAGTGAAGTGGCATCCAGACGGGTACATTCCATTGATTACAGATTTACCTCCTCTGCAGCCCAGTTCCTGCCTCATCACCAAGAAGGTGATCATTGTAACATGCAAATTTTTATTTTTCATATTGTCAGAAATCCTGCACAGATAACTTTTCCTTTATTCTCCTCTAGATCAGAAGTTCTCAACAAAAGAGTGTTTCCAGGTCACTGGAGGAGCATTTCCTAAATTGCAACAATAAATTCTTTCTCTGTCTCTTTAAGGGGTTCCGGTAGGTTCAGTGCATTTTGAAAAAAAAAAAAAAAAAGAAATCTTTATGAAATCTTGATGCCCCACTCTCTCTCCTCTTTATCTCTCTTCAGTGTGAACCTTGGAGGCGTTCAATGGGTTGCTCTGTGTTATGGGGATGGCATTTCATATGTTGAAGTTCTAACCCCCAGCACCTCCGGATATGACTGTATTTGGAGAGGTAATTAAGATTAAATGAAGGCCCGACTGAGTGGGCCCTAATCCAATATGACTGGTGTCTCTAAAAGAAGAAGAGATGGGGACCCAGAGACAGAGCACAGACCACAGGAAGACACCGAAGAAGATGCCCGCAGACCAGCCAAGGAGAGAAGCCTCAGGAACAAACAACCCTGTTGAAACTTTCATCTCAGGCTTCCAGCCTTTAGGACTGTAAAGAGAATAAATTTCTGTTGTTAAAGCCACCCAGGCTGTGGTGGTTTGCTATGGCAGCCCCAGGAAACTTGTCGTTTGGGTCCGGAGAGTTTCGTTGGTGGTGGAAACACTAAAGTAGGCAGGCAGGCAGGTCGTGAAGAAGATGCACATCATGTTGAGGCTATAAGTAGGGGTGGGGGGGTGGGAAGGGGGCCTGTGGGCCTCAGTGGATTCAGGCCTCTGTGAGAAATTGAAGAGAACACCCTGGTGTGGCTGACCCAAAGGCCAGAAGTTTAGGCTGCCAGGACTTAATCCACCTTTGTTCATGAGGTTAATTTACTTTAAAAAAGCAAACTAACAAAGGGTTTTTAAGAGTCAGCTAATACTAGATGGCTTATGATAAAAACAGCCATCCCCTGCCCTCCCCTCCTCCTCCCCACCGTTAGCAACCACCTTCAGCTCTTCTGGCTGTGTCCTCTACTATTAACTTCGTATTTTAAATAATATTGTTTATATTCTTATTTTATTCATTCAATGAATATTTAATGAGGTGCAGTCTAGTTGCAGGTACCCAGCAGTGAACAAAATAGTCAAAATTCGCTGTCCCCATAGAGCCAACATTTCGCTGGGGGAAGAACACAACGAGCAAAATAAATAGATGAACTGTCTAAGATGCGATCGTGTTCCAGGGAAAACATTCAAAACAAGAATGCGATGTTTGAATCAAAACATAGACACAAACTGTACTCCGGCAAGGGAGTGACTCAGAAGGATATCTGAGGGTGAGGATCACAGGTTGAGAAAACAGAACACAAAAACCCCTTAGATGGGCATGCTTACGATGTGTTCTAGAAACAAGAACCGCAAGGAAGCAGGGCGAGCAGGGGTGAGCAGCTGACCTTGCGGTAGGAGAGGACTTGGGTGTGCGTGGCCCAGTTGGTGCACTGCCTTCAGCGTTCACCCTGGGAGGTGGGAGCCTTGGAGGGCTTTGCGTGGGGGAACAACAAGATCCAAGATGAGACTTAGATTTGGGAAGAGCCTCTCTGTGGCTGGAATGAGAAGAGGTGGAAGAAGGCCAGGCAGAAAAGAAGCACCACTTACTTAGGGTGAGGAATGGTGGGACTTGGGGCCTATTTTGAAGGTATCGCTGTAGGATTAGCTGACAGATTGGATGTGGGGTGCATTAGAATGAGGGATAGTTCAGAGATGATTCCAAGGAACTGAAGGAAGGGCTTCCCATTGACAAAGGTGAGCAAGATTTTAGAAAAAGCAAATTTAAGATGGAACAACATGTTTGTTGCCTAGGACAGTCTTAATTTATCCTGTTGTCATGACATGATTATCAGCAGCTTCCTTGCTCTCTCAATAGTGTCCCTGTTTGGCTGAGACCTTATGGTCACCTTATGGTGGGACAGTCAGGGAGGCAGAAGAGTGTGGAATGTGGGGAGAGGTTGTGTTGGCTACATACCTTCAGATTCTTCAACATCTCTATCATTTGTGCATCAGAATAAGTTTAAAACACTTAAACACATCACTTCTGGGGGGTCAGTTGGTTAAGTGTCTGCCTTCAGCTCAGGTCATGATTCCAGGGTTCTGGGATCGAGCCCTGCATCGGGCTCCCTGCTCAGCGGAGAGCCTGCTTCTCCCTCCCCCCACACCCCCTGCTCCTGCTTTCTCTTGCACTCGCTCTCTCTCAAATAAATAAATAAAATCTTTAAAAAACACACACGCACATCACTTCCGTTTTCCACAAGAGTTTGCTCCATTTATTCACATATTTAACAAATACGATGAGCATTTTAGGTGCCAGACACTGTACTAGGTAGGATATAAATATTAACTTGCTTTATCATCATGTTACTGCTGAGAACCCTTTTTCACTATTTTTGGTATGTGGTCTGCTTTTTTTTTTTAAACCTTTGGTTCATAATTTTCGAAGATTTCGTGAGCTGTGCCTCAGTATGGGGCTTTTTTAGTCATTGTGTTTGGACACCTACGTCTTTTCGTTCTGGAAAATTTTGTATTAATTCTTTGACAATTTCTTCTTCAAAATTTGTTCATTTTTACTCCTTTCCTTCTGGAACACCAGTTTTTAGGCGTCTTGGATTGATATCATCATTTTCTCATCATTTTTATTTTATATTCTATCTTTTGCTTAAATTTCTGGAAAATTTCTTTTTTTTTTATTATTTATTTATTTGACAGAGACACAGCGAGAGGGAACACAAGCAGGGGGAGTGGGAGAGGGAGAAGCAGGCTTCCCGCTGAGCAGGGAGCCTGATGTGGCGCTCTATCCCAGGACCCCGGGATCATGACCTGAGCCGAAGGCAGACGCTTAATGACTGAGCCACCCAGGCGCCCCCTGGAAAATTTCTTAACTTACAACTTTTCTATCAAACGTTTTCTTTTAGCTATTTTTTTTTTTTTTTTTTAAGAGAGAAAGAGAGCAGGTGTGCTAACGGGGCTGGGGGGTGGGGGAGCAGAGGGAGAGGGAGAGAGAGAATCCCAAGCAGGGGCTCCGTACCACAACCCTGAGATCATAACCTAAGCCGAAATCAAGAGTTGGACGCTTCACAGACTGAGCCACCAGGTGCCCCTTGGCTATTTTATTTTTAACTTCCAAGAACTGTTGCTTCTTCTCAGATTGGCCCTTCTTCTCAGCAATTTTGTGTTTTATGGGTGCAGTGCTTTCTTTTCTCTCTCTGGGGATGTTTGTGTATGTTTTCAGTTTTCTTTGGCTTTCTGCACCATTCTGGCTCCTTTCAATAGTGCCCTGTGTTTTGTGCATATACTTGTTTATTTGATTTAGTCTCCCCGTGTCAGATCAGAGGCTTTTCACAAATGTCTGGTGGCCCTTGGCTTCTGTTCATATCAAAGCGCGAGGCTAATGTGTTACAGAGAGATCTCTACGCCTGGGCGGAGCTTGCGCGCCATTGCGGGCTCATCCGGCAGCAGGCTAGCTTTGCGCTGAGGCACCAGCTTATTCCACGCTTGCCAGGTCTTGATCTTTGTCCAGGGGTGCTTCCATTTTTCCAGAGGAAACTTCTGCCTGGGGATATTGAACTGGAAGATGGGGCTGGCTTCCCACCATCCAGCAAAGACTTTCGTTTTTGTCTCCCATTTTGATGTGGATACGACCCTCCACCGCACCCCACACTTACTGTGCTTGATGTACCTGAATCTTGAGCCTCTCAGATTCTATGTCTACCATAATTAGATCACTGGGATCTGGGGGGATCCTGGCTTTGCGAAGCAGGAGAAAAGTCTCAGAGTTCCAAACTAATGCAGACTTTCAACCAGCCTCCCTGTTGTAAGCCTCCAGTTGAAGCGTCATGTCCTGAGCCGGGCAAGCACTCTGGAATCCTCCTTTCTAAGCCATGGGTTCTTTTCCTATATCTGCCTTTGTTCTTCCTAACCTTTAATACAATCTCTCATCTACTGTGATCATTTGTCCTGTTCTCTTTGGGTTGTTTTTGTTTTTTGTTTGTTTTGATTTGATTTTTTTTTTTTTTTTTTGAGTTCAGTTATGTTAGTTTTTTTGGAATTTGGGGAAAGGCAGAAAAATGGATGCATGCTTGCGATGGCTGGCAGCTCAGGGACTTTGAAAAACCTAGCCACAAAAAGAAAGAAGGAAAAAAGAAATCCTATGTGGTTTACATCTTTGAGTCAGATAACTGCATTTTGAGTTACCAATCTGAGTCTTACAAATTTCAACCTTTGCCTTGAGAAAGAAAAAACCACATAAATAAGCCAGGTCAGTATCTTCAGTCAATTTGGAAATGCATTGAAAGAAAAAAGAAAGTACTAGTTATATAGATAGATAGATGATAGATAGATAGATAGATAATAGATAGAGATATAGATGATATAGATAGAGATAGAGATAGAGATAGAGATAGATATATATATTTTGGATCTGGAGAACATTCAATAATCCATGAACCTTGATAAGTTATTTAAAGAGAGCCTGGTCCCCCTGAATGTTAGGAGGCTGGGCTTTCTCTGCCTTGTTAGCAGCCCTTTGCTTTGATTCTGACTTCCCATGTGCAGGGGAGTAAGTTGAGAGCGGTATTCTATGAATGACTTCTGATCTGTCCCCTGACGTATAGTCAAGATGCACCTATTCCAACAACTTTCACTCAGATGATGGGATAGTCTCTCTCCCAGGAGAGCTGGCAGAGCGTCTGGAGAGTCAGATCAGTTTCAGGGGCCACTCAGATCTCAGTGGATAAACACAGGGCTGGAAGCAGTCTGCTGGAGTCTCAGTTGTGGCTCTTCCACTTACTATTTGTTTGCTCTTGGGCAGGAAACTTACCCCCTGGGGCTTGATCACCTCTTCTACAAAATGGGTATAATGATAGTGTTTATCTCATGGAGTTGTGTGATGATTAAGTGAATTTAGACATGCAAAACATTTAGAAGAGGGCCTGGCTTATAATAAGGAGTCAATACTATTCTTCTTCTTCTTATTCTCTTATTATTATTATTATTATTTAAAGATTTTATTTATTTGAGAGAGACAGAATGAGAGAGAGAGAGAGCACATGAGAGGGGGGAGGGTCAGAGGGAGAAGCAGACTCCCCGCTGAGCAGGGAGCCCGATGCGGGACTCGATCCTAGGACTTCAGGGTCATGACCTGAGCCGAAGACAGTCACTTAACCAACTGAGCCACCCAGATGTCCCTATTATTAATATTATTAATATGATTACATTAGCTACTGTTACTACTCTATTTTATTTTGTTCTTTTTGTTTTTATAATTTCATTGGTCATGAATTATATAGATGACCTCTTTTTTTTGAAAGATTTTATTTATTTATTTGCAGAGAAAGAGAGAGCACAAGCAGGGGGAGCGGCAGGCAGAGGGAGAGGGACAAGTAGACTCCCCACTGAGCAGGGAGCCCGATGCGGGGCTCAATCCCAGGACCCTGGGATCATGACCTGAACTGAAGGTAGATGCTTAACTGACGGAACCACCCAGGCGCCCATAGATGACCTCTTTGACAATCAGTTCTAACCCTTTCCCCAGATCAATCACTCTGATGAATTTAGTATATATCCTTTTAGCTCTTAAAATAATTATATATGTATGGTATATAAATATATACTACTATATACTACATACTACATATACTACATACAAATATATACATATATAAAAATATGCTATTATACAAATATATATAAATATACATTATGTTATGTTTTTATATTTATTTGGATATATATATATATCCCAAACAAAAGGTAAATTTAGCCAGTTGACTTATTCTCAAACTACTAGGAAAAAATAGGCTTTCTAAGATATTTATCCACTTTTCCCTTAGAATAGTCCTAAAGGTTTCCTGAAAGAATTCAAACTGATATGCACCCAAATCACTTTTTCATAGTCCACGCACGCATATTTACATATGTAGAAAATACCATGGTTTTCATGTGTGTGCATATGGTATCTTTTACACAAATGGTATCAAGCAATAGATGGTGTTCTGTAAGTTGTGTTTCTAGTCAACAATTTGTTTTCAAGATTTTTCCGTGTTGACTCATGTTAACTTAATTGATCGCTTTGAACTTCTGATTACCATTCCAGTGAATAAAAATGCCACATTTTATATATTGGCAAGCATTCTAGATCCTCCAGTTGTCTCTTGGCTTGAGAAACCTACACAAGGACATCTGAGTCATGCAGTAGGAGAGGCTACTCCCTGAAACTGAGGTTTCTAGCCCTTTCAGCAAGTTCCCCATTCTCTGCTGGACTAGGTGCATCTCCTCCTTTGCCAGAACAGAGGTACCTGGACAGGTGCCCTCAGACTTCCATCTGCTTGTTAATTATGGGATTAGCAGGTGGTCAAAGTAGAGATCCTACGCATTCATCTCTTGCAAATGCCAAGGGGCATGCAGGTGCCTGGCCCACTGCAAATACTGTGGTAGGGTGGTGTGGTCTTAGGAGGAAGTGGGATGCATTGCTGCGGACAGGTCCCTCCCCTGGCTCCCTGTCTCCAGCCCCATCGAACTAGTGTGAAATCAGACACTAAGAAATTGTCCAGGGCATGTTTTGAGCAAGTTAATGCAATCATAAAATACAAATAACAGTCATCTGAATTGCTAGCATGGTTGTGAGCAATAGCTAATTAAATAGATTGTAAAACACTTTTTATTTGCAAAGTGCCCCATTAGAGATGGAGGCTTGGAGGCTGGCATCAGGTCAGCACAAAAATCTCCTCAGGAAAACAGACTTCATCTTGAAATTCATGATGCTATGGAATTTCTAATTTGAGGATTTGTGAAAAGATGCACAATCTGTTGCTTCACATAGTCCATGGTTGTGCACGATGGGGCCCATCTGCTCATTGGGGAGTGACTTGAGGATGCCCTGTCTTTAGTATTTTAATTTCAGGTGTAGGTGTTTAGAAAAGGCAGTTACTAAAATTAATCATATCGAAACATGCTACATAAACTCACAAAGTCAAGCTGTATGTTGGGGTAATGCTGAACAATATAATTCCATCGAGGGATCTCTGTAGAAAGTTCCAATAGGCACAGGATATTTAAGGCACAGCTCCAGGACCTGCCTTGACTAGAGGGCAAAAGGTGGAGTGGGGCTGATTGGGCCCACGGCTCTAGGGGCTGTTGGTGGAGAAAGCTCTCGTTGGAGGTTCTCTGATCAATCTCTGACCCTGGCTTTGTGCATTCTTGTACACCTCGATAGACCGTACACCATGAAGTATGCTTTCGTGCATAGAAGTTTGAATTCTCCCAGGAAACATCTAGTGACATGTAAGGAAGAAAGAAAAAAAGGTTAACTCTCTCAGGCAATATAATTTTTTGTAGTAGCTTGGGAATATGTCAAGAAGCTAAATTTCATCTTTTTGTTTTTGTTGTTACTATATGAAAAATGATAGAGAAGCCTTTAAGGCAATTTTACCTAAAGCTTTTCATCATATTTCGATTGCCTTTTATATACTAACCACCCTGATATTAAGAAGGGAGGCATTTAAAAATGCATTTTAAAATGTATTTTATAATTATCTCGGAATTTGGTGAAGAGATTTTTAACAGTAGTGGTGAGCATTTAGAGGTTAAGTTCACAGGGGTTTTCATTTATTTAATTAATAAATGGTTTTTGTTTGTCCCCTTTATGTCAGACCCTGTACTGAATTCGGGATTAGGAAAAACAAACATGGTCTTTGCCTTTCTGGAACTTTCAGTCTCATGGGAGGCCCGAAAATAAATAATCATGCTAATGCATATGTAATTTCAAATCTTGGCAGTGCTATTGGTTGCTATGTGATATATCACAGTGAGGAATGGCCTAGCCTGGGGAATCAGCAAGTGTGGCCCTGGGACACCTCCTTTGTCTTGAGATCTGAAGAATGAATAGGATTTAGATGAGCCCGAGGAGGTGGGCAAGCCAGTAGGTGTGAAGAGCTTTACCACAAGGGACACGGTTTAACAGCCTTGGGGAGAACGGGAGCAAGCCTCAGTTGGGGTACTGAAAGCTTGTGTCATCGGAGGGCAGAGAGAAAGGACAATTGGGAAGAGGAGGCCAGGGATGCAAGGAGAGGCATCCGCAGTAGGGCTTGGAGGCCATGCTGAAGTTATGCTCATGGTCAAGGGAAAGCAGTGAAGCATTTACACAAGATCATTGTGCTTTCAGAGTAAACAAGGAGCTGAGAGGGTCTGGGGAGACCAGTAGACAGGCTGCTGCGTTTGTCTGGGTGAGGATTATTTTATAGGACACGCCACACACCCATGCATGTGAGGAGAAAGACAGAATGAAAGTAAAAGACACACAGAGCAAAAAAAAAAAAGTGTGTGTGTGTGTGTGTGTGTGTATGAAAGGGAAAGCGAGAATGGAGCTGAACACTTGAAGTTTTAAAGTTAGGGCTAATATAATAATTCTTAGGTAATTATAACATTTAAAAGATGTTCTTCCTTGTTAATATCAGGTGATTAATATAATGATATACAAAGAGAAATTTGATAATAAACCTCAGGTAAAATTGTTTTTAGACATTTCTACCTTTTTTTTTTTTTGAGAGAGACTGGCTCAAGGGGGGAGGGGGAGAGAGAATCTCAAGCAGACCCCAGCTGAGCACAGAACCCCACTGGGGGTTCGATCTCAGGACACCGAGTTCGTGACTTGAGCCGATATCAAGTGTTGGAGGCTAAACTGACTGAGCCACCCAGGTGCCCCTCTACCATTTTTCATACAAGAACAACAACAAAAGATGAAATGTAACTGGTTCAAATCCTGGCTCTTACTTCCCAACCATGTGAATTTGAGCAGTTTTTTAGAGTTCTGACCCTCAGTTTCTACCCATGTTCTGTGAGAGATGAATGACGCTTGTGTGTGCGCACACGCAAACTGGCTCCCCTTTCTCCTAGGGCATCACGGACTAGGCATTTCCCAAATGTGTCTCAGGGCAGACTTCTCTCCTTGCTCTTCCTCAGTGGTTTCCTCTAGGGCCAACCTCTCTCCTTGCCCTTGTGTGGTGACTCCACAGTTTAACTTCAAATTGTCCTTTCTCTGGAAGGATAGCCTGAACTCAGACCTGTATTTTCAGGGCTCTGTGAGCACCTTTCAGTGTGTAACTAATACTTTAAACACAAGTAAGTCCATCTTGAGATTCTATAGAAAAAACACTGACTTTGGAGAAGAAGGCCTGAGTAGCTTTGGGCAATTTCTTAACATTTTGGGCCTCATTTTCTTTAGCTGTAAGGCCATAGGGAACTTGGCCTGGAATCAGGGGCCAACCACTGCCTAGTTTGTAAATAAAGTTTTATTGGAACACAGCCATATCTATTTGTTTATGCAGAATTATGTAGTTGCCACAGAGACTAGTGGACTGCGAATGCTAAAATATTTACTATCTGGCTCTTTGCTGAGAAAGTTTGCCAACTGCTGAATTAGATCATTGATTTCCCCTTTCTTTTCCTCCTCCCCCTTGTCCTTCCCTCTCTCACCCTCCTCTTTTCTCCCTTCCTCTCTCCTTCTCTCCCTCCCTCTCTCCTTTCCTCCCTTCCATCCTTCCTCCCTCTCTCCCGTCCTCCCATCCTTCCTCCTTCCCATCCTTCTTCCCTCCCATCCTCTCTCTTTCCCTTCCTTCCTTCCTTCTTATACTTTTTTCTTTCTTTCTTAACATCTGAATCCATTCTTCAAACAATATATTGCATAGGAGCCCAGTACAGAACACAGAAGTGGGCCTCCTCTATTTCAAAGGTTTGGATGTGGGGGTAGTTTTCAGTTACTTTAATCTGAAAGTCACTGGACTAAATAATTTGTAAAATTCTCTAATAATAATGATGTATGTAAAGGCCTTGAATCTTGAGAGCTACTTTCAGTTTGTAGCAAGAGTCGAGTGATAAAATGTGAACCCCCCCCACCACAGCCCTCCTCCTCCACCACAGAAATCCTTCTCTCTGTTTTTCATCTTCCATTCCCTACCTGTTCTTCGCCAGCCCCACAAGTCAACCCGAGGTTCCTCTTTCCTCCGCTGCTGTCTAGCTGCTCAGGAACCCTAACAGGGGCATGCACTTGGACCTGCCCCTTCCAGCAGTGTCCTGAGTCCCAGACTTTTCTGGATCTCCTCTCCAAAGGAGAAACTTCAGCTTCATATATTCCCCTTAATATCTGCTTTCCGCTGAATGACAGCTGGCTAATCAGATACATCCAGGCTGTTAATTTTATAAAGACTGTTAATTTTTACTAATGGCTTAATGAATTTATTCCTCCCAGGTAACACATTTGTATTTTAATCAGGGCTTTCTAGAGAGGGTGCATTTGTTAACCCAAAGGAAGGGCTTTAGTGGAGGGAATTCAGGCAACATTCAGAGAGTTTAAGAGGTGTTGAGAAAAGAGAAGTCTTTGGATACTGCTCAGATAAGTCCACGAAAGTGGCTGTGCGTTCTTCCTGCCATTTGCCATGACCCTGCGCCACTGTTTCATGGCCAGTTCGCCCATGCAGGTGGGCGGTCTTAGCTATCGCTTCCTGTCGTTTGACTTGTGAGCTGCGTCACCATGGTCATGTGACATGGCATTTTTAGAGCTCAAAGTCTCCATCTGCCCATTGCTGTGTTATTGGGGAATCAATACATAAAAAGTCTCCACATATTTTCCTTATTTTCCCATCGAAGTGCAGCCCAGATCTCTTGTGCTCTGGAATAAGAAAGTTTCATCGCGATCTTATGCAGAATTTATTCCCTGATTTGGAAGAAAAGACTTTTTTTTTCTTTTCTGTATTCTTTATCTCATTCTCAATAAATTAGGTCAAAGATACAATAATTGGAATCCTAGAAGTCAATAATTTTAAGGGACTTTAGAAAACATTGAATTTGCTCCTTTTATTTCCCAGACACAGTGAGAGGTTAAACGGCTTATCCCAAGAGGTCTAGTTAGGGGCAGGTCTAGAGCTTGAAATCAAACCTCCAAATTCTGGGTCTCCCCAAGCGAAGAAACAAACAATGCGAACAAACAGCACATTTTCTCCCCGGAAAATTCTATCTTGTACTGAAGAAAATCCTGGATCAAAAACATGCATTTGGAGCAACACATGCAGAGATTTTTCCCAGCATAACTTCAAGACTGGTAAAGTTGCATGTTTCATCCTATTTGGACCAGGGAAACGGTCAAGCTCTCATATCCACTTAATGAAGCAAGAAAATAGGTCATTTTACCTTGACCATCACTTAACATCTGCTTTTTAAGTCTGCTTCTGTAACCAGCAATGAAACCTGCCTTCAACACTTTTATTATGGGATGAAAACTGAGCTTCTGTGTGTTGATGGCATAGCTCCGGGGAGTCACCCTGCCCACTTGAACTTTCAATAGGGCCTCTTACCGCTTATGCTGTATTCATTCCTCCATGCAAAGCGCTCTCTCATTGCCAGAGAGCCTAACAAGAAAGTCGCCAGGCACAGATGCTTCATTTTGCCCTAGCGCTGGGGTAATAACAACCTGGCAGGCTGCAGGTCTCTCCCCCCCACCCCTTGTTCCAATCTCCATGCAACTGTTTGAGTCTCTCCTTGCACCAGCTGCCCCACCCTCCCTTTCAAAAATTACTTTCAGTAATTACTACAGCTCAAGGATGCTGTCCAATCTAAAACAGCTAATGAGAACCAGTCCTTCAATCTAAACTGTAATCAGCTTATAACAAGCTCCCTTTTCCTGTGCTTCATTACTGTGACACAATCTATTTTTCATACCTCAAAATGATAAGGCAGAGTCGGGAGAAAAGAAGCCCTCTCTATCACCAGGCTTGCATGAAAGGGAGATGGGCTTAAGCATGCAGAATTGATTTATTTGCATTCTTCTATTGCTTTGGTGACTGCATCTTTGAAAGAAGTTAATATTGTATTTTCGATTTGGCCCTAAGAACAGCAGGGCCTGACAATCAAGCATGCTTATTGCAGCCAGGAAGGAAAAAAAAAAAGAAAAGGAGTCCAGTGGAGCTCAAGTGCATCATGATTTATTTGGACATGTGCAGACTTGGAGCAGAAAGTATTTTAAATTCTGTTGGAGAACCTGCCAATGCTGTCTTGATCTGAATGTTTGTTCTCCCTGAAATGTGTAGGATTGTTACCTATAACCCTATTAGCTACTTACCTGCCTTACTTTTGATGTGCCTGTGTAAACTCTTCATTGTTTATTTCCAAAGAAAGAACATGGAGGGCACCAACCACAGGGGTTCTCACTAGGAGTTTGGGAAATCTGCTTGGCTAATAGTGTACAATCTGTTGATAAACACCCAGGCTATTTTAATCTCCTTTCCAAGTTTATCCTCCTGAGTTAATTTCCAAACTGTCATGTTTTGCCTGGTGTGATTAAAGCTCGACCCGTTGAAGCGTCCACATTCTCCTGGCGTGATTTCCTAGGCATGGAGGCTGCGGCAGAGCAAACCTATTAATCCCACCCTAATGATTAAAGCGGCTGAGGGCCTGCAACGTCTGATGGGTTAATACCAGCAGCCGAGTCCTTGGGTTTAATCCAACTCAGTCATCACTGTGAATGAGACAGTTTGATGAGCTTCAGTGAGGCTAGGACTGCTGTCATTGTCCAGTGTCGACTCCAAATGCTAAGAAAAGATAAAAGCCAGTCTCAAACTGCTAGACAGCTCCTATGGATGTCAATAACCTAAAGATATGAGATGCAGATCGGGGTATCTTTGTGAAATAATTGTCAATGGGCAGAGAAACCTCACAAAGAACCCCCTGCACTATTTCACTTGCCTTCCTGCCAAAAACAGAAAAAAAAAAAAAAAAAATAGAATCCATTAGTCAGTTTTTAAAGATTGTTTTTCCTTGCTTTGTCTGAAAATGTGTAAAAAAAATGAGGCTAAATTAGAAAACCTTTTACCAGATCGCTTCGTTTGTAGAAAATAAACGCACACAACTCATTCAAAGTGGGAGGTTTGCAAATTTACTCATTAGACACAATAACCGGTAAAGTGCTATCTCCACTCGTGTGGAATCTTGATCAGACAATCAGGGAAGGTGGCTCTCTGCTGCCTCTCCATCTTCAAGAGCACTGGGATCTAACTTGCTTTTAAAATAGCGAGGCTGTCAGGGGACTCAGATTGAGCATCTGTACTTCAAGCGAGTCCATAAATTAACTTCTAGTACTTATGGCATTCTGAAAGAATGAAGCTTTCATTGGAATTCATGGTTCGTCTGTTTCAGGAATGTTATGTAACCATGCCTCTTACACAGGGAGAATTTTCTACCTCCACTTTGCAGCAAGGAATTTTTCTTGCCAAAGCAAGACATTATATTATCATTCTCTCTCTCTCTCTTTCTCCCACTGAAGGTGACCATCTGAAAATATGTAACGTGAATGCCCTTACAACTTGGTGCCAGGGGACAGAATTCACAGCCTCCTGCAGACTGTTCAATCAGACCTTTCTTGTCTGAGTGTGAAGTTTAAGGGAATTTGAGTTGGCTGGCAGAATATCTAGATTTATACGTTACTGCATTATTTTCTTAAGGGGCATTGATTTCCAATAGAAATAGTCCCGCCGTACTTCACCCACTTTCCAATGAGCCTCAATTCTTGATTGCATTGCAAGCAAAAACACCCGTTTGCTGCTAATGCACAGAGGTCTTTGCTGAAGATGAAAATGAGAGCACCAAGTTGTTTCAGAAAGAATATAAATTTAAAATCCCATATTGTTACTTTTATCTCAACGAACATATACCTCATATGATGTGCAGTCAATCTTTATTTTTAACTGAGAACATTTATTGGTACCTTCTCTTTGCTGAACATTTATTGGTACCTTCTCTTTGCTGAACATTTATTGGTACCTTCTCTTTGCTGAACAAGTGGGTTAGGCATTGAGGACCTCAAGCATGGTCATGGTCAGTCTGAAAGCTCACGGTCTCATACTCGGAATCCAAATAAGGAGATTTTTTCTTGATAATGTTAACAGAAAGGGGAAAATAGTAAGTCTACTTTTCAGGGCGGATTTAAAAATAATTTTCAGTTATACTTTTGGGAGTTACATTTATACTAGCGATACTGATAAAACTACTCAGTTTGTCCATGACTAAGTATTTAAAGATGTTTGTGTTGTATAATAACCAGTTTAAGAGTACAACCCAAGGCTTCTCAAAATAAGCTAGGGAGTAGATCAATGATTTTAAACATGACTACTTGCCATACAATTTCTTAGAGGTGGAAAGATACATGAAATGCCCTCATTATCAAGGAACTTAAAATCTAGCAGACAACAGAGAATCACTGAAATCAAAGTTTAAATATGTTTTATAGATTGTATTTATATGTACAGCTTAATAAACTATACTGATATATTTTTCAAAGGTTCTTAAGTACAAAAGAAAGTTAAAAAGTTAACTGAAATTTATATCGATGAGAAATGCTTTTGAGCCAAATAGTTCTAAGTTGTGCCAAAAATTGAATTCTGTGGTTGCATTATGTTGAGGGCCAAATAAGGTGGAGAATGAAGTCAAGATAAAATAGCTGGGGATCTGTATGCTAGGATTTTAGAGCTAATGTTCCTTTGTGGTTATTTTTTTCCTTTTCCCTGTCTTTCCTCTTCTTTCTACGTGCCCTTTGCCCCGGACGTGGGTGCATCATGTAATTGTGCTTTTTTTTTTTTTTAAACTTTTGCCATTATATATAGAAAGATGTTATTCAAACAAGTCTTGTTGTAGAAAGCAATCTGTTTTTTTAAAAAGGTGTTCCATAAAGCTTAATTTTGTCATTGTTTAGCCTTACATTAAGAACAGTTCATGATATAACCCTATTTTTTTTTAATGAGAGAAACCAAAATGTCTCCTTACACTTTCATTCAGTATTTTTAATCCAGAATGATCAGGGGTTAATATTTCAGACAGTGGCTTAATGACAATGGAATTTCAGTTATGAAAAACATATTCGATAAAGACTGGAATTATAAATGGGTTCTAGTTAGCAAACTTGCATCATCTTGATGGAATTTAAAAATAATCCTCTGCAGGTTTCCTAACCTGACATCCAAGTCTTATTTGTGGATTTTCTCCTCAAGAGTCCGTTTGATCACTTAGCAAAAATCAGTTTTGGGGGCTGGCCTGGGACTGAAAATAGTGACTCTGGAAAGAGAGAGAAAGAACAAGTAAAGAAGCATTACTCATTGCTCAAACCTCTAGTCTGGGTAATAAATTCACATGGAGGTTAAAAGGGGCAATGCACTGCTCTCAGAGGCACCTGGGACAGGAGATGGTGCAAGGGGGACGCGAAGGGGGAGGAAGTGGGAAGGGCCCAGGAACCTAGGCTAATGTTTCAGAATCCTGCTTCAGGGCAGTTGGAGTAGATCGGTAATATAGTATTAGTAATTCCAGCTGCCACACACTGCGCAAATCTGGTGAAGGAGGTATCTGGGAAGGCTTCCTGGGACTGGCGGCAAATAAGCTGTGAAGGACAGAAAGATTGGAATCCTGGGAAATTGAGCAAGAACATTCAAGGTAGAGTGAATAATGCATACAGCAGTGCTTCTGCAGGGTATTCAAATTACAGATTTCGGAATCCACTCAAAGCCACCTTACGTGACTACCATTGACCAATGTGGCAAGAATGTCTTTTATTTAGGAAAAAAATTAGTACAGTGGAGCATATCAGGGCACCTATTATATTGATTCATACTGACTTCCCACTGTGGGACTCAGTCTTACATATAGTGTCATCGCTGAATATCACAGAATGAAGAAAAATGGTTGGCAATTATACCAAAGATGATAGACCAAAGGGGGTCAGTACAAACAACAAAATCATGAAGAGTTGTAGGGTTCACCATAACCACATGAGAAAAAGTACCCTAAAAAAACACACAGAGAGTCACTGATTGTTAATATGAGAACAGAACACTACATCAAAAACTAATGATGTAATGTATGGTGATTAACATAACATAACAATAAAGAAAAATAATATGAGAATGGAAAAAGAAGGAAAAAAATATCCTCCCAAGTCAGCCAGAAACGTCACAGCTTTGCAGATTTCCTCTTTTTAGACCAAAGTAATCCCATCTCTAAAAGGACATTCTCTGTCTGAGTCACACCGATAAAACACACTGAATAGAGACAGGAAGATGACACCAGAACAGTTTCTACCACCCGGGGATGTTCAGAATGGCAAAGAAAAAAAAAATCATGTTTTTTAATGTCTAATCCCGTTTTTGAATTAAAATAAACCTGGAATGCTTGGCAAACTATCTTTTATACTAAGAACATGTTTTCTCATAATGCAATGGCTTTTAGCCACTTTTTCACTTATTAAATTTGAAAAATATTTTAAGCACAGTTTTGGTTTGGAGTAGTTTTTGCCTCCCTCAATTGTCTGTGTGAGAAGTGTCATCATCTGCTGATTAACATATACTTATTCAACATGCTTTTTAAGAGCAAAGTAGTGTGCTGGATGTTATGAGGATTATAGCAGTTTATTTTACTTTTAAAATACTATCCTAGCCTTGCGGGGCTCCAGGATCTGTGCACTGGAAAAGTGATGAGTTAATGCCTCAATGATGCTGAAGGAAGCTGCTATAACTCCTGCTACTAGAAGAGCTCAGAAGTCACTGGTTCTGGCTCCTGGGATCTTCTAGGGCTTTTAGGAGGAGGCACATTTACTTGCTGAGAGTATTATGCCCAAGTGGTTCTTTACAGTCTCACGTTAGCCTTGTTGGTTTTGATTCTTTGGAGAGCTGGAATCAAGGCTCCAGAAACCATGACTGCAGAGTTTCTGTACTTCTCATTCCTTGGGTAGATGGGAGTGGTTGCCTCTTTTTTTCACCAAAACATACTCAAAATATCTGGATTTTGACGCAATTACTTGTCAGCCAGACCTGTACTTTGCAACTGGGGAAAGGCACACAGACCTATCGAATTTAATGTGCTCGTTCTAAATTCGTAGTGAATTTCTCTCATCTCTCCCTTTCTCTTTTCCTTCACCTCAGCCCCCATCTGTTCCCTTTTCTTTCTCACTTGCCCACCCACCATTTTCCTAATGCTTTGGAGAGTACCAATAGATAAGCTTCAGACTCTCAAATTTGCCACATGTATGTTTTAAAAGTAATTATTTGTGGATCGGCTTTCCTTCACATGCATATTACAGATTGCATTTTAGTTAGATCTCTTTACTGGGCTTCTTAAACTTAGCACTGAGTCTTTTCAGGGAGACAGTATTGAATGGAGATTATAAACGTAGACTTGAGATCCCAGGCTTGTGATCAGTTGTACCACCTGTGAGCCCAGTCTTTTGATCTTAGAAGAGCTACCTAACAGCTTGGAGCCTTAGTTTCCTGATTTCCATTTAACAAAATGAAGATGTTATGAAGATGAAATTAGATAATCCATTTAAAATGTTTCGTGTAGCATCTGATTCATACTAAGTATTCAGTAGAGTTGGCTACTCTTCATCATCATCATAATCATTGTGGAGGTGCCAAGTGGAAGGTTGCATCTTTAAAATACTATCCTAGCCTTGCTAGGATAACATTCACTGTGCTTGAGGAATTAAGGGACAGAGGTAAGTGATTTCACTCATAAGTCATACAAGGTATTGTTTTTATGTTAAAACAAATACAGCCCTATTATAGCACAGAAGACACAAGTCCCATGGATTGTTCAAGATGAAATAAGACCACCGAATTTCGTACTGCTAGTGAGCGAGAAGCCCCTGAAGGAGTACGTTTACTTTCTTCTATCACCTGGGGTCTTCCGGGGGAGGTTTGGGGAGGTGCTGCTATTGGCTAAAACAGTAGCAAAAAAAGAGACCCAGTCCTCTCAACCAAGTATCAGACATCATTCTCTTAAGTTGTTCATTTGTCTATGTGTTTTACTTAGGAATGCAGAAAGTTTCAGATTATTATTTATTTATTTATTTTAAATGGTGGAAGTATATTAACAATGTTTAATCAAATTCGCACTGATTTTGCAAGTTAGTTTTGTTATATTTATTTTATAGGTGAGGAAATTGAACCTCAAAGATTAAATAACTTGTGTAAACTTTCGATCAGTGAGTGATGGATCTGGGCTTTGAACTCAGGTCTTGTGGCTCTTTCCATTCTGTTTTACTGCATCCCACTGGATTTGATTGAAATGGTTTTGATTGTATGGTGAGTGTTATAACTTAAGTTATATAACTTAAGTTAATAAGTTAAGTTAATAACTTAACTAAGCTTATTTTCAGCAATTCCTTTCCCTGCATAGCTCCAAGTTAGTGTTGGCCCACCGGAGATATTTTTTGAGTGAGATCTGGGTGGTATAAATGAAGGAGCGGCCATATTCCTGTTCACTGGGGAGGTCAGTGCTAGGCATGAAGCACCATAGCATATGACACATGTTGCCATTCACCTGCTGGCTCATCTGGTTGACATGGGAGAACAGCTGGCCCTCAGTGTCTCCTGCTGGATCTTCTGCTTCTGTTTCTCCAGCTCCTGAGCCAGGTGCATGTTGAGGAGCACCAGCCTTTCCAGCAGGCACAACAGAATATATAATTTCTAAGGCCCAGTGTAAAATGAAAATATGGGGCCCCTGGTTCAAATATCATTAAGAATTTCAAGATGGTACCAGCAGAGCATGAAACCAAGCATGAAATCTTTCTAAGCAGGAGACTCTGAGTTGTCACATAGGCCACATACACATGAAGCCAGTTCTGCCTTCAGGACACCCCTTCCTCAAGGCTGGAGGCTTGGAAATGGTGACCAACCAATGTGAGTTCCAGGTCAGTCTTATATGTTCTAGTCTGACCTTGCTTTTCCCAGTTCATGTCCATCTCCCCTGGCTGATCGCCTGTCCTGCAGACTTCAGATGTACAAATAACAACCTCACATAAACTAGATAACTGGGTGCCTCAATTGCCTAAGGTCAAATTTCTTGGGGATAATTGAGAAGATAATTTGCAATTCATTTTCTGGGTTCTGCAATTCAGATGAGGAACCCTAGGTGAGAAAGCCTGGAAAGAAGTAGACATTAAAGAGATGATCATACATGGGGCTCCTGGGTGGCACAGTTGGTTAAACGTTGGACTCTTGATTTCAGCTCAGGTCCTGATCTCAGGGTCATGAGATCGAGCCCCTTGGTGGGCTCTGTGCTCAGCAAGGAGTCTGCTTGAGTTTCTTTCTCCCTCTCCCTCTGCCCCCCACCCCCCTGCACTTGTATGTGCTCTCTCTCTTTCTCTCTCTGGGATAAACAAATAAATCTTAAAAGAGAGAGAGAGATGATCACACAATTATCACTGTATTTGCCACTGTGGTTGTTGTTGTGAAAGGAGGATCCAGAACACTCAGATTTCCCTCCTGCTTTCTAGGAATGTCATTTTTGGATCAGACTTGGGAGAGGTCTTTAGACATATCTCATCATCAGAAGCCACTGGAGAAGATACCTCTATAGATTTACCTAGCAGATTAGAGGATTATTTAGAATCAACAAATAATTGATTCTGAGTTTTGAACAAATTCTGAAATTAATATTTCAAAGAATCATGATTTATTCTCTGTGACCTTCTTAACAGTCTGAAGTCCCTAACTTTCCTCAAATAACTGGAGATGAGCAGGTTTCTATACCATAGAGCCATCCATTCTTATAGTATTATTTTACTCCTATCGCTTCTCGGCCTTTTGGCTAAGATTAAGTGTAGTATTATTTTACTCCTATGGTACTATAGTAGTCTGATAGTATTATTTCAAGGACACCAGTAGAGATCCTCTATTTTCTCCCACATCTTCATTAAGCTTTACTTTTTTTTTTAAATAGTGGGGATAATTTTTGAATTTCATGAGAAGATCCAAGACTTATAATGAGAAAACTGGTGAAGATGAAGAGGTGTATGTTGTCAGGTCCTTCTTCAAGGACAAGAGGAGGAAAGAAGGGGTAAAAGAGTATGTCATGGATAAATTTAAAAGCCACCAACAGAATAGGGATAGGGCTCTAGGGCAGGGGTCAGCACCCCCCCTTTTTTTTTGCAAAGGGCCAGAGAATAAATATTTTCTGCTTTGTGGGCCATATAGTCTCTCTTGCAACTATTGAACTCTAGTGTTGTAACATATAAACAGCCATAGAGGATACCCAAATGACTGTGTCCCAATAAAACATGATGGACACTGAACCTTGAATTTCATATCATTTTCATGTGCCACAAAATATTATTCTCCTATTAATTTTTTTCAATCATTTAAAAATGTAAAAACCATTCTTAGCTCTCAGACTGAATCAAAGCAGGCAGTGGATTGGAGTTTGCCAACTCTCTTTCTAGGGGCAAACATTCCTGACTGTAAGTTGGCCTAAAATTGGCTTGGCCACTAGGCCAGGATATTTATAATGGGTAACAAGACATTCAAACCATGGTGGGATTGTTCCAATGCAGAATCCTGGGCCTTAGAAATCAGTATATTTTACCAGTACTCCAGGTAGTTGTGAGTACAATAAAGTTTTAAAACTATATGGTAAAATTAGGTAGTCCTTTCTCTGATTCCTCCCCTTTTGTTTGTGAGAAAAGTTGAATAGCAGACATTGTCTTGATTGTAAAGGATGAGCCAAAACTACATTCATAAACACATCTGGACATATATCTACACATTCATGTTTGCATAATATCTATATAGGTGCACAAATGCACGTGCATATTGATATGTGTGCACACATCCCCATGTTTATATAGATATGGTTGCTTCATTGCACGCCCATGCACCAGGACATGTGCAGAATCTTCTTTGGCAGGTCTTTACGATAGTGATGAAAATCCAAATGATCATTTGAGATAATAACTGCTTCCATCCACACACATGTCTTGACATAGAATGAAGTAGAAATCATCATATGACACTACTACCTCTGCTGAAGTTGGAGGTAGGGGAAGCAAGCGTTTATTTCTTCCAGCCTTTAAACCCTCATTAATATGTGTTGATGAAGTCCTTTATCACATCAAAGAAGTACCATCTTTTAGAGATGGTTGCTTTGAATAAAAGTTTCAAACTATGGGTACAAAGTAAAATTCCTTAAAATATCTAAATGAATAAACAAGTTCAAATATTATTCATAAAAAATATTGCTCACTAATGGGCTTTGGACTGCTCTGATTAATTTGAAATGATTTTCAGATAAAGGACAAAGTTATTTAACCTCCTCTTAGTGCCATTCTTTCACTTTAGCACCTTTTTATTCCTTTAATTTGTATAGTTTAGCTTTAAACTTGACTTTTCCTTTCCCATTTAGAGGGAGGTTCCCAAACATAAGAATAATTCCTCCTGATAATGTTGCTCATTAGGAACATTTCCAGCAAGAGAAGTGAATGGTGCAGCAAATATCTCTTCATTTCCAGCATGGCAAATAGTCTGTCAAGACAATACCCTGGCCAATTGTTTAATTGTGTATCAGGTTTAGGTGACAGAACTTGGATATGACATGACAAAAGGGCTTAGGAAGAGCTATCCATCTTCCTTTCCTTTAGAACAGCAGAGTCTTCGATAAAGACATCTGTTAAGTCTGTATTTCCTAAGGCATAGAGAATCAGTCTTCTTACCTTTCAATTAGTAATGGAAGAACTTCAAAAAGGTAAGGTTTCATTTTCATTTTTGCTATTGCTGGCAGGTTTCGGATACTTGGAGAGTTTAATGGATTCCATCCCCTCCTCTTCTCTGTTTCTTTTTATTCATACCCTCAGGATGACTCCTATTAGTTAGAAGTTCATTGGTTTCCTTTTCTTATTTGCATGCATTTAATTATTTTTAAGATATTGGCCAGGAGAGAAAGAAAAGAAAATCTTTTTGCAGAGAACATTTTTGTTCTTTTAGGAAATTATGGCCACCTTTTAGAACTCTTGAATGAACTCATTTGAGCTACATCTTCACCCATCATCACTTGCAAATAATTTTTTCCCAAGCTCAGTTTTCCTACAGTTTTCATCGAAATAAAAATGTAACCAAGATTAAAGAGGGTCTTTCTGTATTAATCCTATTTTTTTATTTTAAGGTTTGAATTTTGGATCCTCTTCTTTTTCAGAGCTTCTAAACTACTTTGTCTTAAGCTAGAGGTCAAGATTTCCAAATTATTCTTCACAGTATAAGCACATCTGGAGACCTGAACTGTGGTGCTGGATGTAAATAATGTTGTAAATAGTGTCTTGGAATTTCCCCTCCAATATGTATTTACTCTCCTACTTCTACTTTACGCAAAAGGAGACAAAGCTTCATTTTCACTTTAACCTCAACTTGACCCTAATGGTCCCCCTATACTAGATCAATCATCCATCCATCCCTCTATCTATCCATCCATCCATCCATCCAACCATCATCCATCCATTCATCTATCCATCCAATATGTGTTACTTGGTACCTACTCTGTGCTTAACACTTTGCTAGATGTTGAAGAAATAATGGTGGGGAAAAGAAACTCACACATAGTTTCTGCCTCAGGGAACTTAACGGTCTAGTGGGGAGTAAGACACTAATTTTTGAAAATCACAAAATAATTGTATATTTTCAATGGAAGAGATATACCTGATGCATAAAAACTTTTAAAAAATATTTACTTATTTATTTGACAGAGATGGGGGAGGGGCAGAGAGAGAGAGGGAGAGAGAGAATCTCCAGCAGACTGTGCTAAGCTCAGAGCCCCGAGTGCAGAGTCCATCACGGGGGTTTTATCTTAAGACCCTGAGATCATGACCTGAGCTAAAATCAAGAGTCCAATGCTTAACCGACTGAACCACCCAGGCACCCCCTAATGCATGAAAACTTTTAACAGAGCAAGTTTACCTGCCCTAAAGAAATGGTGACAGAGCCAAGGCGGGAGAAGAAGGGGGAAGGAGAAGTGTTAAGATGGAAGAATGGAAATTAGGCAACAAACTAACCTTTCCTCCAAAAAACAAAACAAAACAAAAAATGCAACCTCACATTAAAACAAAACTACTATAATTTTATATAACTATGACTAAGACTTTTATCATGTTCTAGTCATACAGCATTTCAAATTTCTGCATTGTCTATAGAGTATAAACAGCTAATGAGAAAAGCTTTGTCATCTTAAGTAAATGCCCCATCTTCTTCAATTGGTAAGCAATAAATATTTATAGGTGATGATAATTATGTCATAATTTGGTTAGGATCCCAATCACTAGTAGAACTGAATAAAGGGAAAGTGTTGGGAGATACACAGTTCATTAGCCAGTTCATTCGCAATCCGGAAATCTAAAAAGCTCTAACAATTAAATACATTTTTTGTAACTTGGTCACTGAACCTTATTTGGTAAAACTTGACCTGCACTGATGTGAGGATATGTGTGATCTTTGTATATATGTCAATTAGAGTGGACGTTCGTGTATTTTACTGCAAAGATCTGAATGTGTCTGATTGTGAGGTGTTTGTGAGGGTGTTACGTAATATAGGGAACTTGTATTCCCTTATCCTTCTGAAATCTGCAAAATCCTGCATTCCCAAAAAATCTGGCTCCAAGAATTTCAGATACTTCCTCTGGCTTTTCAGAGTTGTCTTTTCTTTTTATTAAAAAAAAAAATGAAGTGTGACTTGTGTGTGCATGCCCGTGCACACGTGCTTTGAATAGAGGTGGTGGAAAGGTGGGTCTTGAGTGAAGACCATGAAGATTTTTAGTCCAAACTAAAAGTCAATATGGAATAAAACTTCTCCAGATTGGGGCACCTGGGGCCTCAGTCATTAAGCGTCTGTCTTCGGCTCAGATCATGATCCCAGTGTGCTGGGATCAAGTCCCACATCGGGCTTCCTGCTTGGCAGGGAAGCCTGCTTCCCCCTCTCCTACTCCCCCTACTTGTGTTCCCTCTCTTGCTGTGACTCTCTCTGTCAAATAAATAAAATCTTTAAAAAAAAAATTCTCCAGATTTATTATCTTGGAAAAAGCACACCTCTTTGTAAAACATTTGCAAGTAGACTTCTATTTGTACCCCTACCCTATCAGTCTTTTACATGTGGATTATCTAGGAAAGATGTTCGACGAATTTTATTCAGTTATTCTACAATTAGGTAAAAATATTCCTACCCCAAATCTTACATTATGTCTCACCAACTCCTGTTGCTCTGGTCTTGGAAGAGTCAGTAAGTAACACATCTAAGATGTTGAGTAGGATTTGTACCCCATAAATGAGTTTATGAATTGAAACCACAGAAAGAGTTTATGTTAGCACTTGGCTTAAAATCCAAGGCTGGCCATTTCTACCTCAAGGTTCTCTCCATAATATCAGCATAATGTTTCCTCAATAGATTAATTTTTAAATTTTAAGAAAAAGAAAGCCTTAGCCTCTTTCCGCATTTTTAATTCTAGAAAGGCATTAGGTCCAGAAACGTGGATTTTCCTCTTTTATAATTTTTCATCTCCCATCTTATCTTATTTCCCAATCTCCATCTTTTTCCTTTTTAAAATTAATCTAGCCAGTGTCTCTTCTAGCAGGCCCACGGCGCACCAGGGATGTGACCACTCATTGCCTCTGACCCTTCACCATTTAGCGGTTTGCACTGCCGACTTTCTCTGCTGAGCCAGAAAGCTTGGACCAGATTGGGAAGGAACACGTGTGAGCAGTTGTCCTTTGTTCTTCTCTTGGCTCCTTGCTCTGGCCATGTGTTCTAGGCAGGACTTCCAATTAGGACGCTTGAAAGAAACGAGCAGATTGGAGATGCCATGTCCTCCTCCACCGCCAGCAGGACTGGGGGTGGCATAATATGCCGCCCAGAAACTCATCAGAAAGATTTGCATCCAAGGAAAGAAAATGTGGCATTTCAGGCCACAGGTAACGAATGGGAGACATGGGAAGTGTGGCGGACCCAGGGGCCGGGTTCTGCCTAGATCGATTAATGTATCCATATTCTTATGATAAAATTACTATGTCCTGAAACTCAGTATAATCTTTGCTTTTAATCGTTGAGTGTGTTTAAGTGCTGTGTCTCTAAGTGAGTTGGAAGGATATTAAGCCTTATTTTACCTTTGGTACACTCACCGCAGATACTGTACATCTTATGCACATAATCATATGCCAGAGTGTGAGTATCATGAATTCAGAGATCTGGGATTTTGTGCACTGCTATATTCCAATGTCAGGATGGAACCCAGCATATGGTAAGTACCAGGTGATATTTAAAATACGTAACAGTTCAGCATGGACGGCAACCAATCAGAAGACTTTAACCAGCATGCTGATGTGAATATCAGTCCTGGTAATCACTCAGTGAATGTTGGTTGATGTTATATCAACATACCTTTTTGTTGTTTCTTTGGACTTCAAAAACTAAGACAAATCATGTTCCTTGCACTGGTATGAACATGGTGTGTAGCTCCACAACCCAGTTATTTGGCCACTATCACTAGTCTGAAAACATTTCATTCACATTGATCTGTAAGGGATTAAAGTGATAAAATATTATTGTGTTGAAATTATAACCCAAACTTTTCATATGATTTAAGAGTGTTTGGTCAAGTAATTACTCCTCTAAAATTTTATTCTAAAAATGTTTTAAATAATTTTATAAATGCACAAGATTTTGTATATATATATATGAACATATATATATGTTCACATCTCCTTTCACACTTAAAAGGGATTGTCTCCCAATGACAGTAATAATAAATAACAGTTTACTGTTATGCGCTTATTATCACACACACACACACACACACACACACACACACAAACTCACACGCATATATAGTGATACTTATCACAACATTGTTAACGACGGTAAAAAATTGGGAGCTGCTTAAATATCCAACCACAGGAGACTGGTAAAGTACATTGTATTGCATCCATACTAGGTTACCCTGTGTAGCCTTGGTAGCTGTTCATATGCTGCCTGATAGATGGGACCTTGTACATTACAACACAGGGAGGCCATGCAAACCGATACTTATTTACCAAATTACTGTAACAAAGGTGATATCTAGCTACCAAAAGAATACACTCTTTAGAATTTAAGTGCAAAAAGAACAACAAAAAACCCATAAAGCAGTATTTATAGTATCTTTCTAATTTTTTAAAAAAATTGCATTCTTATATGGAATATTAAACTAGATTGGATGGCCCTAAATATAGAACATATAGATACCTCTACAGATACTATTACATGGATAAAGTTAGATATCTTTATAGATATGAATATATGGATATAGGGCAAGACATAAATATCTGTATAGATAGGTATAGAGGTAAGAAAAAGCTGAAGGAATATACTCCAATAAGTTAATGATCATAATTTACTGGGAATTCAAGTAGTTATATTTCTTTCTTTTTTTTCGTCTTTGTTAACGTGTATCTTCTAGCTTTTCCACAATTTCCATGTGTTTCTTGTGAAGTTGAAAACAAATAATAATAAATGGACAAAAATTAGCCTCCCTAGAGTGTTGGCAAGAGCTGGAGACCCTGTCTAAGGGAAATGCATGGGCTTGGACCTACAGAGACCTCAGTTTGCTTCCTGGGTCCTTTCCGTTTGATGGTGGATAAATCACCTACCTTCAATGGGTTCTTATTTTTGTCCACTAAATAGAGTTAGTAATGTCTGACTTGTAGAACTGTTTTTAGGATTACAGATAATGTGTGCAAAGGTCCTAACATGCTACCAGCACACACAGTAAATTTTTATTGTTACTTGAAAGGGAAATTATCCCTTTTAAGTGTGAAAGCAGATGTGAACTTTTTGACTTTCTTTTTAATATTCATCTGCAAGTACTCAGATTTGGAAACCCGTCTATGAGGAAACTGGGTATTGTCATGGGTGCTAGTCACACAATAACACCTTGAGAAAGGAACTCTGTGTGACAAAAAGGGAGCCCAGTCCTGAAATAGTTAAAGAGGTAGTTTAGGGTTTTGAATTTCCATCCCTGGGTTAAGGATATAATACATATCTGCTCTAGTGGACTACAGTGTATTTGGAGAGGAATACACCCTTTTTCACACACACACACACACACACACACATTTTTTAAGGCTTATTAATTTATTTTAGAGAGAGAGAGAGGTCATGCATGTTTGCCTGAGTGGGGGTAGGGAGAGGGAGAGAAAGAATCTCAAGCAGACTCCCTGCCAAGCATGGAGCCCCATGTGGGGCTCAATCCCACAACCTTGAGATCATGACCTGAGCCAAAACCAAGAGTCAGACACTTAGCCAACAGAGCCACCCAGGTGTCCCCACATACACACATATTATAGATCAATGGATTTGTAAATAAAGAGGTAGTTTGTACTGGACTCTTTCTTTAAAACTGTAATGATTAGTAAATGCACAGATGCAAACATAGACTTACAAACGTACACATACGTGTACACATGCACACATACAGCCACAGTGCTACCCAACTGCTTCCATCATATTCCATCATCTACCCTCACCACTAGGACGGCTGAATAAGAAAGGAAATTTTGCCCTCATCTTCTCTTCTTTCTATCCTTTGCCACATTTCCTTGCCTCCTGGGAATCAAGATAATATTCCAAGAGTATTTTCTAAGGACGAAGTGCATCATGCAGGGAGAAAAACAGGCCTCCTCCGGGAGTCGCCCTGTGGATGTGAACTTGAAATGATTCTAATACAGGTGTTCTGGGGGTGTTGGGGAAGGGAGAGGGCGCTTAGCTAACCTCGCTTTCTTACCTGTTCCCATGTGGATAGTTATACCCCAGTTGGACTGGCTTGTTCACAGTCTGCTGCTATCGAACAGAGCTGGTGTCAGTGCAGAATCTTTGGTTGTTACCTTTTTTAATGCACAGCTGCTTAAGCCAACCAACTTAATTAAAATATAAAACAGTGAACATTTCTCTAGACTTAAAAAAAAGGGCTGTGATACAGGCAAGAATATTATGTAGATTGCAGGTTTGCAGTTATGCACAATTATGCATCTTTTCAACGCTGTGTCTGAAAAGATGTGTTAGTACCGAAGGGGGAGGAGCCCTGCCAGTTTTCTAGGCACAGTGAATTTAATTCTGTGCTGGAACTTAATATTCCCCCCAAACACCTGCATTAAATCTACTTCTTATGACACTGTTACTTAAAGGTAAATATCATTTGAGGAAATGGCTCTTTCAGTGTTTAGCTATTCTCATAAAAAGGTCTTCCTCCTCTGTACTTGCAGTTTTGGCTCCTGTAAAAAATAACGATACTTCAGGACCTGTAAGGATGGAATTCTTAGACTCACTTAAAATATTTGGAGTAGGAGCTTCAGGGGGCTTTTATGATTGATTTAAACTTCAGATGTTTCTCTATACACATGGGCTAGTTTGGGAAAATATGGCTGAATCCCAGAAAACAAACTTTTGCATATTCATGACCTAGGGTGCAATAATATTGGTAAGTAGTTAAAGCTTTTATTTTAAGATTAAATCTACCTAAACCCTTTCTTTATCCCTGGTGTTTTTGCCTCCACCACATGTTTCCAATACATGCTCCATTTCCAGTTGGTCTAGTTCTTAGGCAATTAAAATAATTCCCTATGACAAGCTATACTTTATTCTTAGGGAAATTTCCTTAGGAGGAGCATGGGATAGGGAATCAAAGGCTTGGGTTCAAGTTTCAACTCTGCCACTTGCCACTTCCAGGTTTAAATTCCTCATTTCCCCCCCCCCAAAAAAGGTGGAAATTTATTGTTTTAATTGAGGTATAGCTAACATACAACATTATATTAATTTCAAGTGTAAGTGGAATGATTTGATATTTGTATATGTTGTGAAATGATCACCACAATAATTCTAGTTAACACCCGTCACCATGCATAGTTATCTTAATAGAGGTGTATTATATAATACCTTTATCAGAGGATTGGTGTGGAGAATGATTTAGATGACATATCAAAACCATAGAGAATTATGTAATGGAAGGCCTGATTATAATTTGGTAAAGATTGGTCAGGTGCATAGATTATATAGTTAACTTGATCAATTATGTAGCTAATTGAATCAATGTAGATAATGAGTCATATAATCAAATCCTCAAAGAATTACCCACAGTTGGGTAATTTTAAGAGTCTTTCCAGATAAAATACACTTACTTTTCTAGATCTCAGTTTCTCCATTTGAGAAAATAAATCATTGTGTTTGAGGATTTAAGGACTTTTCCAGCAATGAGGTCTATGATGACAGATTATTTTTTTAAAGTTATTGTTTAAATCATTTTAAAGTAAGACATTTTCACAGCTTTGATTCCTATCATTTGATCCTTTTTGCAATGAAATGAAATGAAAATCTGCCACTGAGTTCTGTTGTGTTGGCATCACGGCATCCAAAGATATTCAATAACAGATAAATAGAAAATGAAAACAAAAAGGTCAGAATGTCGTTTGGAGAGCTGGCAAACTGCATGGTGCCAACCTTTTTTTCAGTTACAGGCCAGTCTGGAGGTTCGAACGTGTTGGTTTCATTTAACTCCTTGGGAGGCTGGTACCTACCACTGTTTTCTATTCTACTCTGTGTCATCCAGGGTTTCATGTTTAATACTCGAATGGTAAGCCAGTTTCACCAACTGATGCTGGGCTGTACCCGGACTTCTGGTCCTAAAGTCTTGTGTGTTTCAACAGGGCCCCACTGGGTGACTGTGGAATTTTCACATGGCTACTGCCTGGTGAATTTTCACATGGCTACTGCCTGGTGAATTTTCACATGGCTAATGCATGGTGAATTTTCACACAGCTACTACATGGTGAAGCTGAAAGGCAGAGCAGGGAGATATGAAGACTGATGGGGCTTCACACAAATTGTCCTCAAGGAATCCCTGGTAAAATGGCATGATTAGGATGGATGACGAAAGTGTTCTATAAAGTAAGAAGCCGGATAATGCAGCTAAGATTTATTGAGCACTTACCATACTGCAGGCACGCCCCTCTATTTCACATGCATGATTTGGTTTGAACCTATCAACATCTGTTTCAGGAAGGCACTATTAGCCCCATCCTCCCCCAAAGATGCAGGAACTGAGGCACTGAGAGGTTAAATGACTTGCCCAAGCCACACACATCCAGGCAGCTTCCTCCAGAGTGAACAAAGGGGCAGAAGAGCAGCTAACTGTAGACGTGAGCCAAAGTATCTGTGTCTGATGCTACGGGGTTCTGAGTTACATGCAGCATTTTCACCACTATCTGCACATCTCTTTGAACTGTCACGCCTTTAAGATCGTTAAATTCCCGCACCGAGAACCTTACTCCCCTGTAGCAGGTGTTCAGTGTCCTAGATTTTAACTCTCACCTATAAGCTATCTTTTTTCTCTTCCACAGGAAAGAAACAAGAATGACCATTTCAAGTTAATTTCATCCTGAAAGGACATGATAAAGGATGATTGATTCTTTTAGTCTCGTGCTTTTTGGTGCCATTTCAAAATTTAATACACACTGAACAAAAATTGATGACAACAGACTGTGAGAGTTCAAGTAATTTTTTCCCTGTGGTATGAGTGTGTGTGTGGGGGAGGGCAGAGAGAGAGAGAGAGAGAGAGAAAGAGTATGTGTGTGTGTGTAAGCATGTGCTTGTGGACTGTGAGGTTATTCAAGGGAAGAGTCCTCCTGGAAGGAAAAAAAAAAAAAAGGCAAAGACCAAACAGAATAAATACATTTCCAAGAATGGCTCAGAAGTTTTGTGGCTATATTCAGATTGCTATTTATTGCAGAAAAGTGGGGCAGTCTCACATTATGCTCAGCACTCCCATGCAGGGTAGATATGACTGACATTGGGACTTTATTGTAGCAGTTATTCCATGTCATGGAAAATCGTGTCCATATAGTTTGTAGCAGGCATGCTTGAATGGGATTTAATTTTTTGAGGAGCCATAGTTGAGGTGTCGCCTAAGTGGAAAGCTAACCAAGTTCAATATAGGACGTGTCTTAACTCTCTAAAGTGTTGTTTCAAGCTTGATCTAAAATGAAAGCTTTGGGGCGCCTGGGTGGCTCAGTCAGTTAAGCGTCTGCCTTCAGCTCAGGTCATGATCCTGGGATCATGGTCCTGGGATCGAGTCCTGCATCGGGCTCCCTGCTCCACGGGGAGCCTGCTTCTCCCTCTCCCACTGCCCCTCGCTTGTGTTCCCTCTCTCGCTGTGTCTCTCTCCGTCAAATAAATAAATAAAATCTTTAAAAATAAATAAATAAAAAATAAAATGAAAGCTTTATGAGAAGTTACCTCAGGTATTTGCACACTGATGTATTTTCACCTGGGTAGGAATGAGAATCTTAGTTTGGAACAGAAAAGAACCTTAACTGGAGCCGGTTAGCACTGGGGCTGTTGGAGGCAGGCCTGTGGGGATACAAGCAAGCATGTCTCATTCCAGGAGGTGGATTCCAGGAGGTGGAGTCCCATTGTTGTCCCTATGGCTGTCACTCCGCAGCCCCCCCACCCCAGATGAATACGTCTTTTTTTAACTGCACAATGTGGCAGCCAGCGTGGGCAGGGAGGGGGAACATGGGAGCTTGTAGAAGAAAAGATGGTAGCAGAATGGAAACATAATCACTGTGACATTTTAAATAACGAAACAGATTATAAAATTCTACCTATAAAAGTGTGGCCAATATGTAAAAATCGAATGTGTGCTTGCTCAAGGACTCGAAAATGTCATACAAATGAAAACATTGATTTGGTTAAATGAAAGGATTATGGACAATTTTGGATTTATCCTCTCATTTTAATATTGTTATTTGGGTAAAGTGATATTATTTTGAAACAGCCGTGGCTCCAAATGACTCCGCGCACTTATTTAGATGAAATGTGCACTTAACATTTTCTTCTCGAGAGAAAAATCATGTAGTGGAGCTGTATCATTTGACAAGGGGAGAAAATGCCAAAGCGCCTGCTCCACTTGGTCGGGTGCATGCAAGCAGGGGGAAAGTGGGATTTGAGGTCAAGGGGCTGCTTCCCCTCCACCAGCAGGGGCTTCCTGCCATCTCTCACCCTTGGTGATTCATCTCATCTCTAATCTTCCACCTCCGGATGACTCCAGGAGGAGGCTGAATCCTAGCCACCCAAAATGCTCAGGTCCTAATGCCTGGGACCTTTAAATGTTACCTACTTGGGAAAACGGGTCTTTGCAGGTGTGATTAAGTTAAGAATATTGAGATACGCAGATAATCCTCGGTTATTTACGTGGTCCCCGAATGCCATCAAAATGTTCTTTTAAGAAGAGATAGAAGGGGAGCGCCAGAGTGGCTCAGTCATTAAGCGTCTGCCTTCGGCTCAGGTCATCATTTCAGGGTCCTGGAATCGAGCCCCACATTGGGGTCCCTGCTTGGCGGGAAGCCTGCTTCTCCCTTTCACACTCCCCCTGCTTGTGTTCCCTTTCTTGCTGTGTCTCTCTCTGTCAAATAAATAAAACCTTTAAAAAAAAAAAAGAAAAGAAGAAGAGATAGAAGGGGTTCAACCCACACGTAGAGGATGAGGCACGAAGAAGGAGACAGTAATTGCCAGGAAGTGACCACAAGCCAAGGAACCCCTGAGGAACACCAGCTTTCACGGGAACCAGGCAAGGAGTGAGTAATTCTCCCCAAGAGCCTGCAGGAGGAGTGTGGCTCTGTCCATACCTTGATTTTGGACTTCTGGCCTACAGAACTGTTTTGCTTTAAGACACGGAGTTTGTGGTACTCTGGCAGGGCAGCCTTAGGAAACTAATACAACTCCCAGATTTATTTCTCTAATCCTGACTTCTCTTCCGAATTGAGATTCAAATTTCTCTCCGCGGGTGTCTCAATTGCCATTTCTAAATCACCTCTACTTGTCTTCTCCCCTCCCACAAAAGGCTTGCCAGCTCAGGTAGTCATTCAGCAATTCCTAATCACTCTGATTTTTACCTCTTTTCCCTCGTTGTCAATCTTCGAGAAGTTACCATATCATGGTGATGCTGTCTTGAGAACAGGTTTCTTGGATCATCACCTTCCCCGTTAGCAGCACTCCTGGTCCAGGCCAGACCCTAATCACATCACCACATCCCAGCTGAGATTTCTGCAATACTCTGTCCTTTCCATTCTCTGACTCATTCTCTCTTCTACCAACACCATCATCTTCCCCAAATGGCAAACCTGATTTATATCCCTGTGATCAAAACAACCTATAGAACTAAGTTCAGTATCAGAGCCTCACCAAAGCAGTAACAGAGCGTAGACTCCGGAGATGTAACTGTCTGGGTTGCAACCAGGGCTTTGCCACTTAGCAGCCATGAGACTTAGGGCTGGTTACTTCTCTGTGCCTCTTATTTGTCTCTGTAGAGGGGGGCCATGATAGTGCCTCTCTCATAAGTGGGCTGCCTGAAATACATGAGCTTGTACCAATAGAGCACTCAGAAGAGTGTCTTGTCCACCCAAGAAATAAATGGCAGTGTTGCCAACAATAACAGTTATAATACTGAAAAGAAATATTAGCTGTTTCTGATATACATAGAACAGCCTGCCAGGTTCTTTACATTCTAGTTATGTTTACTGTTCCAACCTCATCTCATGCTACCCTTTCTGTATTAGCCAGAGGTCTCTAGAGAACAGAACCAAAACAATGTGTGTGTGTGTGTGTGTGTGTGTGTGTGTGTGTACGTGAGTGTATAGAACTGTCTCATGAGACAATGGAAGCTAACAAGTCCCAAGATGTGCAGTTGGCAATTCCTGAAGACCCAGTGGTGTAGTTCTATTCTAGTCTGGATGCTTTGAGACCCAGGAAGAGCAGATATTTCAGTTTGAGTCCAAAGGCAGGAAAAACAAAAACAAAAACAAACCCCAAATGATGTCCTAGCTCAAAGGCAGTCAGGCAGGAGTTCTCTTTTATTTAGGGGCAGGTCAGTCTTTATGTTCTATTCAGGTCTTCAACTGATTGGATGAGGCCCACCCACATTAGGGAAGAGAATCTGCTTTATTTAGTCTACAAATTAACTATTAGTCTCATCCAAAAAGTCCCTCACAGAAACACCCGCAATAAAATTTGCCCAAATCTCTTTTTATCCCATGGCCTGGTCAAGTTGACACAAAATTCACCCTCACACTTTCCTAGCCACCCTCTTGGTGGTTTCCTATCTAAGTCTGGTCCTCTTTTGTCTTCTTGCCTTGGCTCATTCTGGATTTATTTTTCTTGGAATTCTTCCATCCTTCCTTCACTCTTCACAACAGAGTTCAAATGTCACATCCTTCTCTTCTTGGCAAATCAGTTCTTTCTGTTCATACAGTGAAATTGGATGCTTCCTGCCTCCACACTACCCAAGAACACTCGATTCATAGAACTGATCACATGGTATTAAAACTAGATATGTAACTATCTACTCAAAGTCAGACCTCATGGAGGACAGGAACATAGCTTCACATCTTATTTTTCTTAGGATCCCTAGTGCCTGGCCCAGTGCATGGCACCTCATAGGTGCTTAATAATGCTTGTTGAAGTTAATTCTGTTCTCTTTGGGAAAACAGAGAAGAGGAGCCTTTTTAATGAGCAATGAAAGGTCAGCAAACTGGAATTCTGGTTATCAGCAGTTTTGCCATTCCCTAAGTGAAGTCTTTCCCAGAAGCCATTCTGCTGTTCATTCCTGCAGAAGGAATTTGGGGACTGCCAGCAAGAGTGTCCTGGCTGAGCTGAATCACTGTGATGGTGCTTAGGGAGAGAGGCAATCTTTGAAGCACCCAGGCGGTAACCTTTATTTAATTGGCAAGATGGAAATCAATGACACATATGGCATTAACAATTTTAGATTCTGGATTAGTTTGCTGTGATATCTGCTGATCAAAAAAAAAAAATAGATTCAAATAATCTTCAAACCATTTTTGCATCCAGAAAAAAATCTCAGTGCATTTGTTACATTTCTTAATAAGAATTCAGATACTTAAACTTGCATGTAGAGGGAAAAAAAACTCAGCAATTTCACAGTTAGCTAAAAAGATGTATACATTAAATAAAGCCTATAGGTTGTGAAACATGACAGGTTATCCCCTGTTTTTTTTTTTTTTTTGGCCTGGTCAAGTGAGATGTCTATTATTACCTTTTATTTTTATTTTAAACTTCTAAAAATCTTAAAGGTAGATAAAATATTGATGTACACAAACCAAGAACCTTAGGAAAAAAACATCTCCAAACTAAAATAGAGCAATTATTTGGTTTAGTAATTAAGGACATCATTCAGAGTTCAGTGCAGGAAACAGAAACCTCTTCAGACATTTTGAGCAGAAAAGGATTTCATGTAGGAAATCAAGGGCTTAAAAGATTGTTGGGAAAGCTGGAGGAGACTCCACTGAGACCCCAGAGGAGGAATCTCAGGGACCAAGATTCTCTTGCAGCTGCACCACTGACTCCTGACCCCCAGAAGCTGGTGACCGAGCCCTGGGATATGTCCCTTGTCACTCATATCTCCATGACCTCTCTTACCAGGAGAAACAGCAACGGTAGTGAGACTTAGCTATAGAATCAACATGATACACATTAAAAGTTAACCAAGATGTCCTTCAGTAGGTGAATTGATAAGTAAATCTGTGATCCATCTAGACAACGGAATATTATTCAGTGCTAAAAAGAAATGAGCTATCTCGCTGTGAAAAGATATGGAGGGAACTTAAATTCATATTACTAGGTGAAAGAAGCCAATCTGAAAACCCTACATACTGTCTGATTCCAACTATATGACATTCTGGAAAAGGCAGAATTATGGAGACAGTCAAAAGATCAGTGGTTGCCAGGAGTTAGAGGGGAAAGGGTGGGGTGAATAGGAGGAGCATAAGGATTTTAGTGAAATGACTGTATGATAACTTATTGGTGGATACACATCATTACACATTTATTCCAAACCCATAGAATGTACAACACCAAGAGTGAATGGTAATGTAAAGTATGGAATCTGGGTGATAATGGTATGTCAATGTAGGTTCATCAGTTTTAACAAATGGACCATTCCTGTGAGTGTTATTGATGATGTATACGCGGGGACAGGGGAGATACAGGGAATCTCTGTATCTTCTGCTTAATTTTGCTGTGAACCTAAAACTGCTCTAAAAATAGTCTACTTTTTTTTTTAAAAGGCCAACCTCTGCCATCATTTGTATAGATCTAGTCCAAATCCTATATGTGACAAATTCGAAAACTGACATTCCGTGCTGTCTGAAGAACTTTTTAACTTGAAAAATATCTGAGCTCACACAAAGGATCAGACTATCAAATCAGATTTTCACAACTAAGGATCTTTCTGAGAGCCAACCTATACTAATAATTTCAGAGACAAACAACCAAAACGCTCAGAGGAAGGGTGCCTGGGTGGCCCAGTCAGTTAAGTATCTGACTCTTGATTTCGGCTCAGGTCATGATCTCAGGGTCATGAGATTGAGCCCTGTGTTGGGCTCCATGTTCAGTGTGAAGTCTGCTTGGGATTCTCTCCCCCTCTGCCCCTCCCCTGGCTCCCGAGAGAAAGGAAGGAAGGAAGGAAGGAAGAAAAGAGGGAAAATCTTTAAAAAAAAAAAAAAAGGCACAGGTGAAGCACAGAACAGATGTGGAACCCTGAGGGTGATTCCCTGGCTCCTTTGTTCCCTCACACACATACATTTTGACCCTGAGTAGATGAGGTCTCTAACTGATGTACACAGATTACCTCACACAGCAAACAGACTGTCGTTATGAAACATCTCAGTTTTATACCCCAGATGGTCACCTACCTGATGTAACATTTTCTAGGGAGCAAAACCCCATAATCTATAGATCCTAGGTGTGTTAACCTTAAACAACCCCAAACCAAGGACATTCTGCTAAAGATTCCATAGATTTGGACTCTCCCTTAGAAATGTCAGTAGCATATTTATCAGGAGTTCCAGTTATCAGCATGTATATATGGAGACAAAATCAGGTCACCCGCCTTTTCCCTTTTCTTGGGATCACCCCCCTCATTAATGGAAGGAGAATTGGATCACAGGCCAGTTGCTTTAAGTCCTTCCTCTTCAATACTAAACCTACATAAAAGTTGAAAGAGTAAAATAAACTCACCATGATATTGTGAGCACATTCAAGAAATGTAACACTGATCTAACGTTAATCTAATATAGGGTCCATATTCAAATGATCTCAATAACGTCTTTTAGCACCGTGGTGTTTTTGTTGTTGTTTGCTTGTTTATGATTCAGGATCTACTCAAGGATTGCTTACTCCCCTAAGCTGTCATATCTCTCCTCTATACTTCTTTAGTCTAGATTAGTTCCACCAACTTTTTTTTTTTAATTTTTTTATTGTTATGTTAATCCCCATACATTACATCATTAGTTTTAGATATAGTGTTCCATGATTCATTGTTTGTGCATAACACCCAGTGCTCCATGCAGAACGTGCCCTCCTCAATACCCATCACCAGGCTAACCCATCCTCCCACCCCCTTCCCCTCTAGAACCCTCAGTTTGTTTTTCAGAGTCCATCGTCTCTCATGGTTCTTCTCCCCCTCCGATTTCCCCCCCTTCATTCTTCCCCTCCTGCTACATTCTTCTTCTTCTTTTTTTCTTTCTTAACATATATTGCATTATTTGTTTCAGAGGTACAGATCTGAGATTCAACAGTCTTGCACAATTCACAGTGCTTACCAGAACACATACCCTCCCCAGTGTCCATCACCCAGTCACCCCATCCCTCCCACCCCACCCCCCACTCCAGCAACCCTCAGTTTGTTTCCTGAGATTAAGAATTCCTCATATCAGTGAGGTCATATGATACATGTCTTTCTCTGTTTGACTTATTTCGCTCAGCATAATACCCTCCAGTTCCATCCATGTCATTGCAAATGGCAAGATCTCATTCCTTTTGATGGCTGCATAATATTCCATTGTATATATATACCACATCTTCTTTATCCATTCATCTGTTGATGGACATCTTGGCTCTTTCCACAGTTTGGCTATTGTGGACATTGCTGCTATAAACATCGGGGTGCACGTACCCTTTCGGGTCCCTACTTTTGTATCTTTGGGGTAAATACCCAGTAGTGCAATTGCTGGATCATATGGTAGCTCTATTTTCAACTTTTTGAGGAACCTCCATACTGTTTTCCAGAGTGGCTGCACCAGCTTGCATTCCCACCAACAGTGTAGGAGGGTTCCCCTTTCTCCGCATCCCCGCCAACATCTGTCATTTCCTGACTTGTTAATTTTAGCCATTCTGACTGGTGTGAGGTGGTATCTCATTGAGGTTTTGATTTGGATTTCCCTGATGCCGAGCGATATTGAACACTTTTTCATGTGTCTGTTGGCCATTTGGATGTCTTCTTTGGAAAAATGTCTGTTCATGTCTTCTGCCCATTTCTTGATTGGATTCTTTGTTCTTTTGGTGTTGAGTTTGATGAGTTCTTTATAGATTTTGGATACTAGCCCTTTATCTGATATGTCATTTGCAAATATCTTCTCCCATTCTGTCAGTTGTCTTTTGGTTTTGTTGACTGTTTCCTTTGCTTTGCAAAAGCTTTTTATCTTGATGAAGTCCCAATAGTTCATTTTTGCCCTTGCTTCCCTTGCCTTTGGCGATGTTTCTAGGAAGAAGTTGCTGCGGCTGAGGTCGAAGAGGTTGCTGCCTGTGTTCTCCTTTAGGATGTTGATGGACTCCTGTCTCACATTGAGGTCTTTCAACCATTTGGAGTCTATTTTTGTGTGTGGTGTAAGGAAATGGTCCAGTTTCATTCTTCTGCATGTGGCTGTCCAATTTTCCCAACACCATTTGTTGAAGAGACTGTCTTTTTTCCATTGGACATTCTTTCCTGCTTTGTCAAAGATTAGTTGACCATATAGTTGAGGGTCCATTTCTGGGCTCTCTATTCTGTTCCATTGATCTATGTGTCTGTTTTTGTGCCAGTACCATACTGTCTTGATGATGACAGCTGTGTAGTAGAGCTGGAAGTCCAGAATTGTGATGCCACCAGCTTTGCTTTTCTTTTTCAACATTCCTCTGGCTATGCGAGGTCTTTTCTGGTTCCATACAAATTTTAGGATTATTTGTTCCATTTCTTTGAAGAAAGTGGATGGTATTTTGATGGGGATTACATTCAGTGTGTAGATTGCTCTAGGTAGGATTGACATCTTCACAATATTTGTTCTTCCAATCCATGAGCATGGAACGTTTTTCCATTTCTTTGTGTCTTCCTCAATTTCTTTCATGAGTATTTTATAGTTTTCTGAGTACAGATCCTTTGCCTCTTTGGTTAGATTTATTCCTAGGTATCTTATGGTTTTGGGTGCAATTGTAAATGGGATCGACTCCTTAATTTCTCTTTCTTCTGACTTGTTGTTGGTGTATAGGAATGCCACTGACTTCTGTGCATTGATTTTATATCCTGCCACTTTACTGAATTCCTGTATGAGTTCTAGCAGTTTTGGGGTGGAGTCTTTGGGATTTTCCACATAAAGTATCATATCATCGCAAAGAGTGAGAGTTTGACTTCTTCTTTGCCAATTTGGATGCCTTTGATTTCTTTTTGTTGTCTGATTGCTGTGGCTAGGACTTCCAATACTATGTTGAATAGCAGTGGTGATAGTGGACATCCCTGCCGTGTTCCTGACCTTAGGGGGAAAGCTCTCAGTTTTTCCCCATTGAGAATGATATTCGCTGTAGGTTTTTCATAGATGGCTTTTATGATATTGAGGTATGTACCCTCTATGCCTATACTCTGAAGAGTTTTGATCAAGAAAGGATGCTGTACTTTGTCAAATGCTTTTTCTGCATCTATTGAGAGGATCATATGATTCTTGTTCTTTCTTTTGTTAATGTATTGTATCACGTTGATTGATTTGCGGATGTTGAACCAACCTTGCAGCCCAGGGATAAATCCGACTTGGTCGTGGTGAATAATCCTTTTAATGTACTGTTGGATCCTATTGGCTAGTATTTTGGTGAGAATTTTTGCATCCATGTTCATCAGGGATATTGGTCTGTAATTCTCCTTTTTGATGGGGTCTTTGTCTGGTTTTGGGATCAAGGTAATGCTGGCCTCATAAAATGAGTTTGGAAGTTTTCCTTCCATTTCTATTTTTTGGAACAGTTTCAGAAGGATAGGTATTAATTCTTCTTGAAATGTTTGGTAGAATTCCCCTGGGAAGCCATCTGGCCCTGGGCTTTTGTTTTTTGGGAGATTTTTGATGACTGCTTCAATTTCCTTAGTGGTTCTAGGTCTGTTCAGGTTTTCTATTTCTCCCTGGTTCAGTTTTGGTAGTTGATACATCTCTAGGAATGCATCCATTTCTTCCAGATTATCTAATTTACTGGCATAGAGTTGCTCATAATATGTTCTTATAATTGTTTGTATTTCTTTGGTGTTGGTTGTGATTTCTCCTCTTTCATTCATGATTTTGTTGATTTGGGTCATTTCTCTTTTCTTTTTGATAAGTCTGGCCAGGGTTTTATCAATCTTGTTAATTCTTTCAAAGAACCAGCTCCTAGTTTCGTTGATCTGTTCTACTGTTCTTTTGGTTTCTATTTCATTGATTTCTGCTCTGATCTTTATTATTTCTCTTCTCCTGCTGGGTTTTGGCTTTATTTGCTGTTCTTTCTCCAGCTCCTTTAGGTGTAGGGTTAGGTTGTGTACTTGAGACCTTTCTTGTTTCTTGAGAAAGGCTTGTATTGCTATATACTTTCCCCTTAGGAGTGCCTTTGCTGTATCCCAAAGATTTTGAATAGTTGTGTTTTCATTTTCATTGGTTTCCATGAATTTTTTTAATTCTTCTTTAATTTCCTGGTTGACCCATTCATTCTTCAGTAGGATGCTCTTTAGCCTCCATGTATTTGAGTTCTTTCTGACTTTCCTCTTGTGATTGAGTTCTAGTTTCAAAGCATTGTGGTCTGAAAATATGCAGGGGATGATCCCAATCTTCTGGTACCGGTTGATACCTGATTTATGACCTAGGATGTGATCTATTCTGGAGAATGTTCCATGGGCACTAGAGAAGAATATGTATTCCGTTGCTTTGGGATGGAATGTTCTGAATATGTCTGTGAAGTCCATTTGGTCCAGTGTGTCATTTAAAGTCTCTATTTCCTTGTTGATCTTTTGCTTAGACGATCTGTCCATTTCAGTGAGGGGGGTGTTAAAGTCCCCCACTATTATTGTATTGTTGTCGATGTGTTTCTTTGCTTTTGTTATTAATTGCCTTATATAACTGGCTGCTCCCATGTTAGGGGCATAGATATTTACAATTGTTAGATCTTCTTGTTGGATAGACCCTTTAAGTAGGATATAGTGTCCTTCCTCATCTCTTATTACAGTCTTTGGTTTAAAATCTAATTTGTCTGATATAAGGATTGCCACCCCAGCTTTCTTTTGGTGTCCATTAGCATGGTAAATGGTTTTCCACCCCCTCACTTTCAATCTGGGGGTGTCTTTGGGTCTAAAATGAGTCTCTTGCAGACAGCATATCGATGGGTCTTGTTTTTTAATCCAATCTGATAGCCTGTGTCTTTTGATTGGGGCATTTAGCCCATTTACATTCAGGGTAACTATTGAAAGATAGGAATTTAGTGCCATTGTATTGCCTGTAAAGTGACTGTTACTGTATATTGTCTGTGTTCCTTTCTGGTCTATGTTGCTTTTAGGCTCTCTCTTTGCTTAGAGGACCCCTTTCAAGATTTCTTGTAGGGCTGGTTTCGTGTTTGCAAATTCCTTTAGTTTTTGTTTGTCCTGGAAGCTTTTTATCTCTCCTTCAATTTTCAATGACAGCCTAGCTGGATATAGTATTCTTGGCTGCATATTTTTCTCATTTAGTGCTCTGAATATGTCCTGCCAGTCCTTTCTGGCCTGCCAGGTCTCTGTGGATAAGTCTGTTGCCAATCTAATGTTTCTACCATTTTAGGTTACATATCTCTTCTCCCGAGCTGCTTTCAGGATTTTCTCTTTGTCTCTGAGACTCGTAAGTTTTACTATTAGATGTCGGGGTGTTGACCTATTTTTATTGATTTTGAGAGGGGTTCTCTGTGCTTCCTGGATTTTGATGCCTGTTTCCTTCCCCAAATTAGGGAAGTTCTCTGCTATAATTTGCTCCATTATACCTTCTGCCCCTCTCTCTCTTTATTCTTCTTCTGGGATCCCAATTATTCTAATATTGTTTCGTCTTATGGTATCGTTTATCTCTCGAATTCTGCCCTCGTGATCCAGTAGTTGTTTATCTCTCTTCTTCTCAGCTTCTTTATTTTCCATCATTTGGTCTTCTATCTCACTGATTCTTTCTTCTGCCTCATTTATCCTAGCAGTTAGTGCCCCCATATTTGATTTCACCTCATTAATAGCCTTTTTGATTTCTACTTGGTTAGATTTTAGTTCTTTTACTTCTCCAGAAAGGGTTTCTCTAATAACTTCCATGCTTTTTTCAAGCCCAGCTAGTATCTTTAAAGTGATGATTCTGAACTCTAGATCTGACATCGTACTAATGTCCGTATTGAGTAGGTCCCTGGCAGTCGGTACTACCTCTTGTTCTTTTTGTTGAGGTGATTTTTTCCGTCTTGTCATTTTGTGCAGAGGAGAATAGATTAATGAGAGAACAAAATGCTAGCAGGGTAACAACGTCCCCAGAAAATATACTCTAAACAAATCAGAAAAGACCTGAAGCAGTGGGAAAAGAAAGGGAAAGAGAGAAAAAAGAAAAAGAAAGAAAAAAAGAAAAAAGAAAAAGAAAAAGATAAAGATAAAAACAAACAAAAGCAGAACAAAACAAAACAAAACAAAAACAGAATGTGATCAAATATGATCAGGCTGGTTTATAGATCAGTGCCACACACTAGATTTTGGGTGTATTTTGGTCTGTTAAAAGAAAGTCCCTCCCAAAATTTTAAAGAAAGAAAAACTTATATATGTACAAAAATAAGGGTTGATATGATGAAGGGATGGAATATGACTGTAAAGATGGAAATTATAAAAATTTTATAGAAGGATTTGATAAGTTGTTTGAAAAAAGAAAGAGGATTAAAAAAAAAAGAAAGAAAGAAAAAAGGGAGAGAATGTGATCAGGCAGGGGAGTAGAAAAAAACCATACACTAGAGATTTAGAGTATATTTTGATCTGTTAGAAGAAACTATCTCAAGATTTTAAAGAGAGAACAACTTATATATATATATATGCCAAAAATACGGGTAACTACTATGAAGGGATAGAATATGACTTTAAAAATGAAAAATAAAAAAATTTTTTTTTTAAAAAAGGGATTGATAAGATGTTGGTTGAAAAAGGGAAAAAGAAAAATTCAAAACTAAAGAAAAAAGAAAAAAGAAAAAAGACAGTTAAAAAAATAATTAACTTTGAAAGACTAAAGAATCATGGTAAAAAAGCCATGAATTCTATGTGCAGTATTCCCCTAGCGCTGGAGTTCTGCCGTTCTCATTGATCGGTAAACTTGGTCTTGGCTGGCTGTTCTCGCTGATCTTCTGGGGGAGGGGCCTGTTGCCGTGGTTCCCAAACGTCTTTGCCGGAGGCAAAATTGCCCCGCCCTTGCCCGGTCCGGGCTAAGTAATCTGCTCGGGTTTGCTCTCCGGAGCTTTTGTTCCCTGCAAGCTTTCCCTACAGCTTTGGAGGCGGAGAGTGAAAATGGCGGCCTCCCAGTCTCCGCCCCGGAGGAGCCGAGAACTCGGGGTCCCGCTCCTCAGCGAGCCCCCAGAGAAAAGCAGTCAGTCACTCCCGTCTCCCCGGTCTCCGGCCACACTCCGCGCTCACCCGGCCTGTGACCGCGCCTTTCTATCTGGCACCCGACCCCGGGTGGAGTCTCCAAACCCAGCAGATCCCCGCGGTGGGCTCCCACGCCTCTCCTCCCGGGGGAAGAAGGTGAGTGTCCCCGGATCTGCCGCTTGTTGGGTCCCTGCTGGAGGAGCAGTGGCCCGACTATGCCGCGGATCACGGTTTATAGCAACCCCGAGCTGAGAGCCCGCCTGGGCTCCGACTCTGCAGCCGGCTTTCCTGCTCCGATACCTGGGAGCTCTGCCGCACTCAGGCACCCCCGGTCTTTCTGTGACCCCAAGGGTCCTGAGACCACACTGTCCCACGAGGGTTCCACCCCCCACTTCGCCACCAGAGTGACGTCCCTCAGCGGAGCAGACTTCTAAAAGTTCCGATTTTGTGCTCCACTGCTCTATCACTTGCCAGAAGTGGCCGACGGAGGCCCCTCCCCCGCCGTCTATCCTCCCGAATTTCGCCTCGGATTCACTTCTCCGCACGTCCTACCTTCCAGAAAGTGGTCGCTTTTCTGTTCAGAGAGTTGTTGCTATTCTTTTCTTCGATCTCCTGTTGAGTTTGTAGGTGTTCAGAATGGTTTGATCCCTATCCAGCTGAATTCCTGAGAGGAGATGAAATCCAGGTCTCCTACTCCTCCGCCATCTTGCTCTGCCCCCCCTCCACCAACTCTTTTTGACTTTTATGAAATTCATACGTTTTGAGAAGCCCAGGTTCTGTAAAACATTCAGGAGTTTGTATTTCTCTAAATGCTTCCTCATACCTTGATGCAAGCTAGATAGTTTTGGAAAAATACAAACAGGTGACCTTTTGTTTTTCTAAGAGTATCACATCAGGATACACAGAAAGGCAGTTGTCCCTCTATTGGTGGTATTGCGTTTTTTCCCTTGGTTGAGAAGTTGACCAGATGTCTACCTAAAAGTGTGGTATGACTCAGATTGTCTTTGAATTTCCTGCTCCATACCAACTTTCCCATGGACAGTGTCTTTATCGGTTTCTAATTCTCCAATCACATAGTTTTGAAGACCTCAAAAAGCAAACAAAAAACAAAATCTTTTTTGCCTCCAAACCTGCATACCAATAATCCCTTTTCTTGTCAATTTTCAAGTTTTTCCCTTTATATTATTTCTCAGATATATTCCTTTATCTCTGTTATGAAACCTTCATCTTAATTTAGGCCTTAAACTTCTGTTCTACAAACATTTGGGGCAGATGTTGCTAACTTTGATCAATGCTCTCCTATTTCATTTTGACTCTTTTCTATCCCATGGAATATTTTTTTTTTTTATCTTCATCTGTAATTCTTCTTAGTCCCTGTATTAATTTGCTAGGGCTGCTATAACAAAGTACTACCAACGGGGTGACTCAAGAAACAGAAATTTATTGTCCCACAGTTCAAGAGGCTAGAACTCTAAGATCAAGGCGTCAGCAAGGCTGGTTCCCCCTGAGGGCTCTGGGTGACAATTTGTTTCATGCTTGTGGTGCTTTGCTGATAATCCTTGGCATCCCCTGGCTTGTGGACGCATCGCCCCATCTCTGCCTTCATCTTCCCATGATCTCCTTATATGTGTCTGTGTTCAAATATCCCCCTTCTTATGATGACAATAGTCAAATTAGATTAGGGGTCCACCCTACTCTAGTATGAACCCATTTTACATGATTAGATCTGCAACAACCCTATTTCCAAGCAAGGTTAACTTCTTAGGTACTGGGGGTGAAGATTTCAATATATATATGAATTCTGAGGGGACACAAGTCAATCCATAACAAACCCTTATATAAACTCTTATCTGCTGGGATATGAGCTACTACTTTATAATTATTTGATCTAGTCAAAACGTCATTTATAATGCTTTGCCTGAAGCCTTTCTTACTTAATCCTGCCCAGTTATTTTCATTTAGAGTATTCCATTAAAATTCTCTTCATACTTACTATCTGCTAGAGTAAAATTGAATTTTTATTAATAACTAAAGACATCAATTGTGCTTATGTGCTAATTGGGTGTCACACATTTTTAAGTGAAAAGACCCCATTTCATGTAGTCATGGGTAGGGTTAAATTCAGGGATGGCATCAAGGTACTCTCTCTCCCTGTTTCTTGCATCTGATTTCTTCCTGCTTTGATGATACTATCAGACTGAATTTCTCTTCATGGTAGCCAATTTGACACGGCCAGGTCCATATTGATGTTGTACCTTAAGAGCAACAAACTGGGAATAAGATGCATATTCCTTTCCAAAAGAGTTCTTGAAGACTCCCAATTTTGCTTCTCATTGGCCAAGGGTGGGTCCCATGTTTGTCCCTGAAGGGATCACTGTAGCTATTTAATGGTCATGCAGGTAAACTGTTGAGTGAAGATAAATTTTACTCAAAGGAAACCCAGGCTTTTTTCCCCCGCCACAAGAAAGTAATGGATGAAGACGAGGCAAAACAAACAAACAAAAACCAAATAACTCACCATATGCTCACTATAGCTTATGTTTATGCTTCTTATATTTTGATCAGCACCTTCAATAAATAAGAACGTGTGCATTTTACACAAATCTATTCAAGTTTTGTAACTTCTGCAGCCACCGTGGTGCTGCAGAAAATGAAGTGGATGTGATTCTCCAAATCTTGATTAGGAGAGTTTTCAGGAACATGTCTCTCTAGGGAAAAGTGCAGCATGCTTTTATCTTGTAGAGATAACATATGGATTAACCAACACTTTGAATATAAAAAGTACAATATAAATGTATCTTTTAATTATGTTTCTGAAAATAATATTTGTTTTCCCTATCTATTAGAAGTAACATCAGGTAACAGAAGTAAAATGTAATGAAACAGACCAGATTAATCATGCTGGGACTAAATAAGAGATTGAAGCAAAATTGCTAGACAGACTCTTTCTTCTTGGATACAAAACCAAATCCAAACATGACTCCAACTTGCTAAAAAATAAATCACGTCCACTTTCTTCACAAGCTTCTTTATGTATTGCAAAAAAAATGACCTTTAAACTACCTTGAGAGATAGCAACTGACTAGAAAATTATAGTTATTAGCAGGATAACCAGAGATTAGAGTATTTAGAGTATTGTAAAAAAAAATACTAAGAGACAGATGTTAACAATTTGCAACCTCAAAAGACAGCTACAATAAAACCCTATATTGTAGTGTTTCTAAAGGATGATTGGGGGATTCATGATAATATACTACACCTAGAAATCTGAATGTGGATAAATAAAATTACCTTTTTTGAGAAATTTATCATAAAAATTTGACTTGGAAAAACCATAGAAAATCACTAATTATATTTATCAAGTATTGACTTCTGCCCCAAAGATTTTTAAGTGCAATGTTTCCTTTATTATAAATAAATAAAACACACACCTATATTTTTTTGAAAGACATTCCTAAAATACATAATGATTATAGCCCGTTCACCATTAACTCTTTGGTAGCAGGGCAACGTGAACCTAAATTGAGTGTTAGGAATCATGAGTTACAGACGTCACTATTTGATCCTGGGCCAGTTATCCAATAATCATTTTTCTTTCACTGTTAGAGGGAAGCTTCAGCAAAGTTTTCTCTGGGCAGACTCTGGAAGGGAAAATATGAGCTCTGGCACCAGAGAGCCTTGATTTCCAACCACACTATGTCACCAAAGTCTGCAGAGGCTGAGTAAGCTCATGGATTTCCAACACCCAACTGCTTGGGTTCAAGTCCTGGATCTGACTTTTGCTTGCTGTGTGAACCTGCTCTAACTGCTTACCTTCCCATGCCCAGGTTTCCTAAATCCTCGAATGGAGATAATAGTAATACTTGCCATGGGAGTGATGAGGAGTAAAAGGTTCAATATTTATGAAGGGCTTAAAACTTTGCTTGGGGCAGGATTTGCTGTTACCCGCTCTTCAAAAGCTTTTAGGTAACCAAACCCTGTTACCTCTTCAGTGAAATAGAGTTGGGGCAATGTTGTGAGATATAGTTTATAAAATACCTAAGTGCTTTGCTTGTAGTAGCCATCTAGTGAATGATAGTTGCTTTCCAAGTGATGAGAATTTTCCACGATAGTAACTGGACATGGGGCCAGGAGATATTCTATAAAATGGCCTGGTTGTTTATTGACGACAAGCTTAAGTTTCAAGGATGTCTCTGGAATATTTTATTTCCACCACTGTCACCATAGAGTTTTAATGTTTATTATAAAATTAATATCAATTCTGTAAACATTTATTAACTTATTTTTTGTATGACTTTGTCAGATGCTGAATTGGGAAGCAGATGTAAAGAGAAAAACATTTGCCTGGCATTTCCACTGAGAATCATGTTTTACCCCCATCCAATCTGTTTAATCCTCATATGTTCCTTGCTTTAGTCAATGGCACCACCATCCCCCTCGCTCTTGAGGACCCCTTCCCTCCTCTCCCTGGTCCTCCACGTGCAACTAAGAGCCAAGCCATGTCAAGTCTCTGTGTAAGACCTCCAGGCCATAGGCTTGGATCTCAGCATTCTTTGCTTATACTCTTGAGGCAGGCTGATGGACACTCCTCCAACACACACCAGCCTCTTCTACTTTTGCCCACCTCTTTGGTGAGTCCAGATTAATGAGAAGATACTGTTAAGATTCCTCAGAATGACACTGGTTTCTAAGCTACCATTCCAAAAGTTTCTTACTGTTTCTCTGTAGCATCATCGGGTCCCTCTGAGTTCATTTCCCTCCTCCCCCTGCTTATACCTTTATTCCTTCTTCCTCCCTTAGGTGGGGAATATACACATCTACACATCCGCATCCTGCCCATCATCAGGAGACGATTTCAAAACCTGTCTTGTTCCAAGAAGTCTTTTCTGTTTTCCCTTTCTCTCCTTCTCTGCTCCCTCTCTCTCTCTCAATGTGGAAATGATTTCCATCTTCTCAGAACTCTCATACATTTCATTTTTACCTATTTCACTTACGTTTACTTTGTACTAGATTTATTTTCTACCTTTTATTGCCTACATTGTAAATTTTGTAAATTCTTAGAGAATAAAATACAGTCTTATTTGTCTTACTATCTCTATAATGCCTAACAGTGCATATAGACAGTCAGAAATACTTAATGATTGAAGAAATAGGAAAAAAAAGTTATGGCAGTTACACTCTAGGAGCTCAAAATCTAGTGGAGACTATCTTATCTATTATCTATCTATCTATCTATCATCTATCTATCTATCATCTATCTATCTATCTATCTATCTATCTATCTATCTATCTATCATCTATCTATCATCTATCTATCATCTATCTATCTATCTATCTATCTATCTATCTATCATCTATCTATAATCTCTCTCTCTCTCTCTCTCCCTCTCTCTCTCTCTCTCACACACACACACACACACACACACACACACAGTGATGCAAGTCTGACTCTGAAAAGACAAAAAACAAAACCCCAAAACATGTACAACCATCTTGTTAAACAAGTGTAAGCAGAAGAATACTTTACTCTGGGGAATTTGAGGGTTGTGGGGCTTCTCAGAGGAGATAGAATTTTAGTTGAATTTTGAAGGCAAACTAAAGACCTAAGCAGATTGGGAAAAAAAAAAAGATATTTTACACTGAGCCAACAATTTGAGCCAAGACCTGGAGGCAGTGAGGGCAGGGCTCTACTCAGGAAATGGTGTCCTGACAGTTCTCATTGGATATGTTATGCATGAACTTACTTAAGTCATATGACTGGGGAGACCCCAGAGTTTTTCTCAACATGGCACAACTTGACTTAAAATGATACAACCATTTTCTCCATATTATGTGGGGACAACTCCATTTTTGAATACTATGTATTTTTGTGAACTCTAGACCTCTCCTTTTACTGAATGTAATTGATAGTTACTAAAATTTGTGGGAAGAGATGTGCTCATTCAACATTTTTATTACTTACCATTTTGTTTCATGATAGCAGAGTGCGCTGCAAATCAAACTTAATATGTATCAGCATATTTTTTAGTGTGTACACCAAATTTAATTTTAAAAGAGTTAATTCATTTAAGTGTTATGATAGACCGGTAGATTGGCAAGCATAAAAAGTTGAGGGGTAAAGTGCCCTGCACGTAAAAAAGGTGCTTCATAAAGACTGGCTAGCTGGTTTTGTGGCCACCCATGACATTGTCCACACTGTATTTCCCCTCTTACCCATCCACGTGGCTATGATGGAAGCCACCATGTTCCAAGGAGACACACACATTCCTAGTCTTGAGTTCCATAAAGCACTCCATTATTTAAAAAATAATAATAAATTTCTCCCTTTTTTGTTTAACCTTCTTTCAATTGTGTTTTGGTCTTTTTCTACCCAAACACTTGGAATAAGTACAATTCATCACAACTTGCTTTCTTATATATGGTTATCCAAAGATATTTTATATACCATTTTAAGAACCCAAATTGGAATTTTACTTCTAGTAATAATTTCCAACTTGTATGAAGACTTCAAAAACTCTGTATGTCCTAGCTATAGGGTGAAGATTATTATTTTATAAAACTATTATTTGGAGGTGAAGACTTTTCCTCCTGGAAAATAGGAGGGCTTCTTAAATGGCTATACCCTTCTGAGTTTGGCTGATTTTATCAGATGCTTCTGGATTTTTTTCCCTAGAAATAAAGCACTAGTTTTAATATTTTAGCTCTGCTGTGGGGCAAAAAGATGTCTATATTATGATCATTAATATGAATTTTTCTTCTACCTTGGGCACTCTTTCTTCCTCTACGACTGTATGAGTGGTGTGAAATTTGGTTACACCAATGAATCATTTCACAAGGATTTCTGAATTTGGGGTCTATAGGGTTGGAACAAATCCCATTTAGTGGCAGAAGTCATAAGATGTAACACTCAGATGCTGTGTGCTGCCATATTCCCTATAAAATAGAGGAATGGTGTAATAGAAAATGAAGTTAACATCTAGAGCAATCAGAAACAAGAGACGGAAAGAGGTGGACTTACAATTCCAGGTCACAGTTGATCCTGGGTCCAGCAACACTTTGTCTTTCCATTAGTTGGGGTTCTAACTGTGGATTATACTAGTAATATATTCCCTGTTCTGCTTGAACATGTTGCAGGTATATCTGTCATTTGTGACCATACTTCTATAAAATCTCTGACTCATCCTGGGAATCAGGAAGCTGGTGCTAGACATATGAGTGGAGAAACACTGGCTTAGAGCCTTGGAATGTGGAACAAATGACAACTGGTGGCAGTGCTTAAGTTCAAAAGAAGTAGACGAAAAGCAAATTACCTGACCTGAAGCACAGGGTCTAGAATGGCCTTCAGGTTTGGCTAATCAAGAAGCAGACACTAGGAAGAGGTTCCTGTGTGGGAAGGAGGGGTCTATGGCTTCATCCAGGGGTGGGAAGGGAACATGAAGATCCTGAGCTAGTTCTGATACTTAAGGATTGACTGCAATGCAAAGCCTTCCTTCAGCAGTGCACAGAAGGGGAAGGATGAGAAACTAAATGTAGGTTATGGTTTGGGAAATAATATAGTAGAAATAGCAATAGGTAACTTCTTTTTCTCACACTTGGGAAATGAACCAACATTATCTAATCATTCGATCCATATGGCCCTGAACATTGTTAACAAACATGTAACTGTAAGAGAGCCAAGTAAAGCCCTATGCCATTTTAGTGATGCAATTGGCGTTCCCTTAGAGCATTGATATTTCAGAATATGTTGACATGAATGAAAGAATCTGGAAAAAAACATCGCAGACAAGAATATTGAAATCTATCATCTGAAGTAGACACTTGGCCCAAGTTCTTCTTGAGAAGTCCAAATACCAGCCATTTTAGGGTTCTAGGGTCCAACTGTACCCTTAGTTTTTGATGCTAGCTGCAAAGAAGATAACAGAGGTATCAGAGGGCAGAATTAGATGCTTTACGTGTTTGAGGAAAATAAAACCTGCTCAGTTGCACAACTGACTGACACAGAATTATGAAACACCTTATGATTTAGTTCAGTGGAAACTGCCAGAAACTTCTCTCCTAAAATTCCCATCTTACCTTAAGAGATGAGGCAATACCAGGCTTTTTTGGATGACATGCCTTAACTTTTCAAATTACTGCGAACCTATAAATCACGACTAGTTTTCATCTTTCATCCTGGTGGGCACCCCTGTGTCTGGCTACATCCTGGGGTGGAAGACCTCTCTTCTTCCCTATATGTGTTTGGAATGCAGTAATTCTCTCACTCTTCCCTATCACTAATTGCCTTGTCTCTTAAAGCAGGCAATTGCAAGTTGAGTGCATGGGAGGATGTGACTATGGGGCCTTATTAAATCAGGGCCAGTCAAGTTAGAAGGTGTGGCATAACTTATGTCTACATTTCTGATCTTGAACTTGCTTAGCTAGATTCCTGACCCTGAACTTGCTTTATGGTCCATTGCATTAATTATGACTGCATGAAAATTAAAAGAAGGAAGGAAGGAAGGAAGGAAGGAAGGGAGGAAGGAAGGAAGAAAGGGAAGGAAGGAGGGGAGGGAGGGAGGGAGGAAGGGAAACAACTCTAAAATATTTGACCCTAAGTGTCTTTGGGAACTTTCCTGGGTTTCCTTGGTTTAGTTTGTGTTCAAATGGTGAAGCATTTAATTTGTCCACTTTCTGTAGTCATCCAATTGCTCCCTTAACTGGAGACCATCGCTTTCCATAATCCTTAGAATCCTTTTCTTATAGTATACTGAGGTTAAGAACATGCTAATTTAAAATAAATGGTAATTTAAATTACTTAACGTTTGTATATGATTAGCACACAAAGCTCTACATGTACATTTCTTACAGCCTCCCTGTGCGGTAAGAATTCACTTGTCAAGGTAAGCAGGCCTGCTTTATCATGGTGGCCTCAGACAGGAATTACAGGAGTTATATCCATCTTAAATTCTTTTCTAGGGGGTGGGGAATGTGGTAGGGCTTAAAATCCATATAAATAAATGTGAGGCAAGTTTGAAACCCACAAACCTTCCTTCTACATAGGGAGCTCTATACTATACGGGCAGAGAGATTGCATTTCTGCTTTTATTAATCACAAAGGAGGCACATGCTTAGCCAGGCGAAACTGGTTTTATTAGTGAATATACATTCCTTGCACCTAGGTTTATAGTCTGCATTCTAAAAGTGTTTTATATTCTTCCTTCTACTTATGGCTGTTCAGAGTGACTGAGCTCAAACCCAATCCTTGTGAATTCACCAACTAACACATTTAGTTGAAGAAGAGAGTAATGCTAGTCTTTCTGAAGGGCTCTCTGTGATGCCACACACTTCCAGGTGAAAGCAGAATCCAAAGTTGTGAATATTTTCTGAAGGGTTGATCCCCTTATACTACTAAGCACTGATGAGGTTGATTGGAGTTTTCATTCCTCTGCTGGATGTTTCCTTGTTTTGTTCTAATACTGTGCAGAGGAAGTAGCAGGACTGTAGCTCTTTACCCCCAGCGGCTTTACTTGATCCTACCCAGAATTCCACTGAAGAGACACATGATGAGTGATGGGATCATAAATCCCAGCTAGCAGAGGAGGGAGAGACCGGGCTGACACATCACCTCTGAGGACTGGGCTGCAGACTCCCAACTGATTTATTTGCCCATTTCCCCTCATTATGAAAGATGGATATGGTTTAGCTCAAACATTTTATAGAGGCATTTGATCAGGGTGAACCAATTTCAGGGGGAAGCGACTCCTGTCCTTATCCTGTTTCTTGTTCTCCAAAAGCTATTGTTTTTTAATCTAGATGTAGCCACTAGGCCTCCTTCAACTGATTATTATTTTTCTTAGAAATAAAAAAAATTAAAAAAAAACTTTCTAAGCTTTTCTTTCCTTTTTTATGACACTTTTTTTCTTTGGAAGTATACTTGACACACAATGCGACATTAATTTGTGTACAACATAGTGATTTGACAAGTGTGTACGTTATGCTGTGCTCACCACAAGGGGAGCTACCAGCTGTCACCATACGACGCTATTAGAATATCATTGACTGTATCCCCTAGGCTGTGCCTTTCATCCCTGTGACTTACTCATAGCCCTGCCTTCTTTAGGAGTAACTTGAATCTTGGAAACTCTGCCTTTCCTGATACCAAATAATGGTTAAAGTGAGTAATGGTGAGGGATCAGGCAGATGTGGTCTAAGACCACTGGTCTTACACCAGCCCCTTTTCAGTTGTAGGACTCCATGCACATTATTCAGCTTCTGAGGCTCACTTATCCATCTGCTCAGTGGCATTAATCGTAATGCCTTTCTCCTAGAGTTAAATGAGATAGCACTTGTCACATAGTAAGTGCTAAAGAAATAATTGCCACTACATTCCAGCATCATCCTCTTCATTCCTACAGCATGAAAACCAACACTATACTAGGAAGGAGACTTCATGATTTTTAGCCTTTCTGTTTCTCTTCCATTAGGTCCTGAGGTTTCTGTACCCAGGAAACTGGAAATGGTCTCTTGCCTTGGGTTTGTGTGGACTTAATCTTGCATTAAATGTTGTAATAATCTTCATTCACCTACAGAATTAAGTCCGGTCTCCTAAAACTCACGTTACAGGTACACACAGGCAGCATCCTCTTCCACACGGCTTCCTGTGTGCCTTCTCAGCAATCTGTACCTTTCACATGAGATCATCAAATTGCTACATTTCATTGAAATTATATGCATATAAATCTATCTTCCCCACCAGACTGGAAGCTCCTCAAGGTCAGGGATTGTCATACCAGTGCCTGATGCAGGGAGGTGTTCGCTCCAAATACGATTTTAGGGTGTTTTAAGCTTAGTGTTGAGATGGGAGGAGCTTTACAAATCGATTTCTTCAGGGTGCCTGGGTGGCTCAGTTGGTTAAGTGTCTGCCTTCAGCTCAAGTCATGATCCCAGGGTCCTGGGATTGAGCCCTGAGTCAGGCTCCCTGCTCAGTGGAGAGCCTGCTTCTCTCTTTCCCTCTGCTGCTCCTCCTGCTTGTGTGCCCTCTCTCTCTGTCAAATAAATAAAAAATCTTTAAAAAAATCACTTTCTACATGTATCTGAATACAAGAAAAGCAAATGGCTAATATAGTTGCAGATGGTTCTATATAGAAATATTTATAGAAATGTGTGTATATACAGATTAATATATACACATATATTTGCTCTGTCAACCAAGGAGGCTAAATCAAAAATAGCCCAGCAACAAAGGGCATTCCTAGCACCCAGATGTTGATTTCTAATATTATTCTCCAACTAAAGGAACCACGGCTCCTCAGAGAAATGACTGATTCTACGACTGGGGCAGGACATATATAAGATCAGCCTGAAGCATCTTGTGGAGCCTGAAAATAAGCAAGTGCTAACACGCACACACACACACACAGTTGGAGTATGTCGGAGGGGCACAAGAACCAACTGAAAGAGATCCCAGTGGCCAGAAGATGGAATAAGTTGACCAAAAAATCATTAAGGTAGTGTTAGATTGCACCTCAGAGTTGCAATAAATATCCAAGAATCTGATATTAATTAATTAATTAGTTAATTAATTAATGGGGGAAAAGCAACAACTCTCCTGAGTGTAAGAAATTATTACTCCACCCTAAAGGAGTAGGGGGGCATAACTCCACCACTCTTTAAGCGTGGGCTTTTCATAGAGACTTTCTTCCAGAGAGTACAGTATGGAAAGGGAGAAGAACAGCAGAGTAAATTTACAGTAGAGAAACCTGCCAAACACTGCTTTAGCCAGGTCACCAAGGTCAATGTTAACAGTGATAAACCATGTTGACAGTGTGCACCTTTCATGTGATATGATGAAAATGGCACCTTACCTCTGTAATCTTCTTCCCTGAGACCCATAACTCAAGTCTAATCATGAAAAAAAAAAAATAGACAAATTCCAATAGCAAGACATCCTACAAAATACCTGACCAGTACTCCCCAAAACTTTTAAGGTCATCAAAAGCAAGGGAAGTCTGAGAAACTGTCATAGCCAAGAGGAGCCTAAGATTAAATGTAATGTGGTCTCCTGGCTGAGATCCTGGAATAGAGAAAGGACGTTTGGTAAAAACTAAGGCAATCTGAATAAAGCATGGATTTTAGTCAATGATAATATATCAGTATTGATTCATTAATTGTAATGAATGCATCATACCCACGTGAGATGTGAATAACAGGGGCGACTATGTGCAGGGATTAGGTGAGAACTTTCTGAGCCATCTTAATTTTTCTGTAAATCTAAAACTGCCCTAAAAAATTAAGTATTAAAAATGACTAAATAAAAAAAATGAACAAAGCCAATAGAGGAATAAACTCAGGATTAGCTGACTAATATAGAAGAGATACTACTTCCTTCTTAACACAGATGTCCCTTTCCCTGCCTCGGGGTCATTTAGGTGAATGAATTTATGTCACTAATTAGGTCAATAATTGCCTCTACCTTCTGCTTCACTGTGTGTATGTGGACAGGAGTGGAATGAAGATACTTCACATGGAATCCTTCCTATGGTAATAATATGTTACAACAGTCAGAGTTTGTTTTTGTTTCTGTTTTTTTTTTTTTTTTTTTTTAATCAGTAGCTTCATGACTTAATACAGATTTCCTCTAGTCCTTGCTGAGTCCATACTGGTGTTCTGGTCATGAGAGATGAATATCCCAGTTTTCTGTAAGAGCTGACTCAGCAGTTAACAAATACTATTGGTCTGAAGTGTTGAATGAATTAGAATGGCCCCCTTAATATTTTGGGAAACAGTAAGGTAGGTGAGAAAAGGCTGAGCACCAACCTGCTTTCAGTGAGTTTAGGCAGGGAGAGGTGTTTTGTTGGACTCTCATCAACAAGGAACGGATGTAGATGCTGGTGCTAAGAAGTCATGTTAAGAGGCTCTGTTCTGCTGTGTTGCCATGCCTACAGCCAGTGATTTACTTCCTAGACAATAAATATTTTGGTTCAAACAGGAATTGCTGAAGTTAGCACTCTTAACCAACTTGATAAAGAAGATGAAAAGTTAGCTTGCAGCTCTCAAGTGACCCTGCTCCTAGAGTCATACTTAATTTCCCATACATGGTTGTGTGTCCTTGCCCAGAGAGAGCTTCATCTGAGTCCTTCTGATAAACAGTGGTGTGGGAGAAAGGCAGAGGATGTCTGCATGACAGGGTAGCCTGGGTCAGCAAATTAATGTTCCTTCTTGGGGCCAAGGTTGGCCAGGAGAAGGATTAGCTCTGACCTTGAGGGTTTTACACTGGGGGGTTGAAGAGGTGGTCCAACATGGAGAAAAAAAGAGAGGAAACCATAGTCATTTTGATAGGATTCTTGGATGAATTTGCTTCCCTGTTTAAACTAAAATTCTTTCCCAGTCATGTAGGCAAAGCATCTGGGATTGGCTGAATGCCTTTAATTTTTAAACATTGGTAGAGATGTCAGGTAAACACATCGTGAAGTACAAGAACCTTTGGTGAAGATTACATTCATAATTTCTTCCACCTATGTAGCGCCTTCAGCTTTCCATACTGCTTATGTGAAACTGCAGTCACCCCCTCCAGGCTCCAGTCAATATCTTCTCCAGTTTTCCTTCTGGAAAAAGTCAACACTAGATGAAATGGTTTTGAATTGCCTTGGAAAATCAACTCTCCACAATTGTATAAATAGATGGGAGTAGGTGGTGGTGGGAGGGCAGTGAGGTGCAGTAAACAACATGGGGTCTGGGCAGCACCAGTCAGGCCCCTGCATGCAAAATGAAGATGGGGGCTTTATGTCAAAAATTTATTAAAATTTTTGAGATGGTGACAGCAGAATATAAAGTCATGTATGCCTTCATGAAGCTAGCCCTGGTCTGGACTAATGCAAAAGGAGCTCTAATCCTGGCCCTGTCTTTTACCAATTGTGTAACTTTGGGCAAGGATCTCACATTCTTTGACTCAAGTTTCTCTATGTGTAAAATAATAATAAGAGTATCTATCTCATTTTTAGAGTATTAAGTGAGACAATGAATGCAAAGAATAAAGTGTATTGTACTGCGTAGTAGGTGTTCAGTAACTTAATGATAATAAAATGGCGTTAAACATCATAGTACAGGCAAGAAAGGAGAGGCAGGAATCAGGGGCTGGGTTGGCAGCACCAAAGCATCCCTCGCCTGGGCTCTGCGTCCTGTGAGAAGTGCTCCCCCTGCTCAGCTGTTGTGCACCCCACCTCAGCTGGCTACAACTTGCCGGTTCCCACCTGCAGACCTCAGAAGAGGCCATCTGGAACTGGCATTTGACACCGCTCGCAGCACAGAAAAGACCAGAAAGTGGGGTCAGGAAACTGTTACAGCGGTCACCTCCTTGACAAGGGCATGTGTTTCCATTTACTACAGTCTTGTTCCCGTAGAATCCCCGTCCCTTAGTACACTCTGAAATTTCCTGAGGGCTTGTGCTTGACCTCCACACCTGGGTCTGTTGAGCTGACTTCCTGCTGTTGCCGCCTGCCCTCCGGCCTGCCTGTCCACCCCCTTGGTGACCCTCGGAGGGCCAGACCTCATAGCGTGTGTGCCCTGTGGCCTCCTTGTCTCTACACTCTCTCTGACCCGATGCCATGACGTCTGTATTTGCCCTCAGGCTGCCTGCCGACTCCATCTGTGGCCCTCTGCATCAGTTGAAAGTCTTCCAGTTTTGGCCGTTTGCCCAGAACAGTGACCCTGAGCTGCCTGGGGACTGTCCACCGATGCCTCACAGCACATCGGCAGAATGCAGCACATTTACCACCCCCAGTCCAGCCCCGCTCCATCAGTGGTCTCATAAGGACACAGAACAATGTCTAGTGGGAACTTCTCCACCTGCTTTGATTCATTCAGTTTAACCACCAACAGCGTCAGTCACTGAGCTTTAGTCCAGGACACTGAAGAGAGCTGTTCTCCATTCCATGGGGAGTCCTCCTTCCTTCCCCTGCCTGTGGGAAGGCAGAATGGTCGGGGCATTCTTTCCTTTGGGGTCAGCAAGAGTTCTCCATGAACATGCCTCTTTGTTCTTTATGATTTAGTTATATTCTTAAAAAAAAAAAAAAAAATTCAAGTAGGCTTAGTGCAGAATTAACCCTTTGGGATTATATATTAGTTGACAATTCTTAATACCACACCATTTATTTTTCGTTTGGTAGGTATTGTGGCAGTGAGCCAAACTGCAGTGGAAAGATTAATAGCCAATCTACCCCTGCCTTTACTGTTTAGTATAGCGCTGGAGTAGTGTAAGCCACTCTAACTCACCAATGGGTGCTTATCGTCCAGCTAAAGCAACCAGAGTGCTTCAGAATGTGTGTCTTTGGATACTGGAAAATTATTCCTAGCACAGGTTTTTCTGATAGCCACAAGGTCCCTATAGTGTGGTCTGGGCAACCTGATAGTTTGCAGGAGTCTTAGAGTAGTGTCCACCTTGAAGTCCCTCAAAGAAGTGATAATGTTCAAATCATCTTACTTCACTCACCAGCAATGTAGGATGGCATGATCACTCTCTCCTTGAACCCCTTCCTCTGCCTGCTGGGACATCTCTTTCTGATTTCCCTCCTGTCTCCCAGGCTCCTTGTTTTCCGTTTCCTTGCAGTTCTTTCTCATATCCCAGGTCACCAAATACTGAAATTCCCCTTAGCTTGAGGCTGGGATCAATCTTCCATTTGCTTTTTCAGGATCTGTCTCCACTCCCTCCTTCTCCAACTGGCTCTGTGACCTGGAGGCTGACCTTTGTAAATTACGTAACAATGTAATCTACAGTGCCTCTTAAGAGTTGAATTGTGCCCCCATCAAATTCATACATTAACGTCCTAATCCCCAGTATCTCAGAATATGAACTTGTTAGAAATAGGTTCACTGCAGATGTAAGTAGTGAAAATGAAGTCATACTAGGGAGGGGTGGACTCCTAATCCAGTGTGACTAGTGTCCTTAGAAAAAGGGGAAATTTAGACATAGATAAGCTCACAAGGAGAATGCCATGTGAACAGGAAGGCAGAGATCAGGGTAATGCATCTACAAGCCACAGGACACCCAAATTGCCAACAACCACCAGAAACTAAGTAATAGCCAAAGAGTGCAGTTCTCTCTCACAGCCCTTAGAAAGAACCAGCCCTGGAAGCTCTTGATCTTGAACTTCTACCTTCAGAATTGTAAGACAATAAATTCTTGTTCTTTAAGCCCGTTTGTGTTACTTTGTTACAGCAGCCCTAGCAAATTAATATAGTGCCTCTTGTTTCTGGTTGGGTTGGGCCCATGGGGATCTGGTAGGAGACTGGAGGGAGAAAGGAGGGTGGGTCTGGCCCCGTAGGCCCCCAGCTCCCTCCTCGTGAGTTGGCACTGGATTAACTGTCTCCTGGTGCTCTTCTCATGAGGTCAGGCAAAGCACTGCATTGTTTCCCAAGTCAGCCTTTTCAGGACTGTGGTGGCTGTGCTGCTGCTAGCCCGGAGGGCCACATTGTGCTCGGTGATTGCCCTACACCTTCCCACACCTTTGAAATCTCTTCCTGTGCAAATAAACCTTTCTCAGTTTATCCTCAAATTGAACACGCCATCTGTTTTGTGTTGGTATGCTGACTCATACAGACCTTCTCTCCTTCCCACGCATGCTCACTCCCTCACTTGATCATCTCTTCCTCGTGCATGACTGTAAATACTATCTCTAGTCTGGAGATAGTATTTCCATTGAATTCCAGACTTCCCTAGTTGTTCGCTTGTTATTCCCCCTTAGTTCTTTAACAGGCATCATAAACCCTTACCCATCCAAAGTCAAATGTTTGATATCAAGCAATGCACCCCCAGCCCCCACCCCAAACTTGGCCTATGGTAGCTCAGGTCAAAAATCTTGGAGTAGCATAGATTTTTGTTATTTCAAGGTTATGTCACTGATCTCCCACATTCAATAGATAGGGACATACTATTGACTCTGCATTAAAATCTATCTATCACCTATCTATCTATCAATCATCTATCTATCTATCATTTATCTATCTATCTATCTATCTATCATCTATCTATCTATCTATCTATCTATCTATCATCTATATCTATCATCTATCATCTATCATCTTTCATCTATCTATCATCATCTATCATCTATAATCTATCTATCATCTATTATCTATCATCTATCTATCTTCAGTGTGGAGAAACTGGAACACTTGTGTCTGCGGGTGGGCATGTGAAATGGTGCAGGTGCTGTGGAAAATAGTTTGGTGGTTTCTCAAAAGGTTAAAAATAGAACTACCTTATGATGCAACAATTCCACTCTTAGGTATACATTCAGAATAATTGAAATCAGGGACTTGAACAGATATTTGTATGCCAGTGTTTATAGCATCATTATTGAAAATAGCCAAAAGGTAAAACAACCCAAGTGTTTATCAACAGAAAAAAAATAGATTAAAAACTGTGGTATATACATAAAATGGAATATTATTTAACCATAAAAATAACACAATTTTGATACATGCTACAACATGGAAAGACCTTAAAATATTATGATTAGTGAAATAAACCAGAAGGAAAAGTATAATTCCACTCATATGAGATTCCTAGAAAAGGCAAAATCATGGAGACAGAAAGTAGAGTGGTGGTTAACAGGGGTTAGGGAGAGAGGAATGAGAGAGTTCTCATTTAATGGGTCCAGAGTTTCTCTCAGGGATGATGAAAAAGTTTTGGGTATAGATAGTGGTGATGGTTACACAATGTTGCGAATATATTTAATGCAACTCAATTGTATACTTACAAATGATTAAAATGAGAAATAGCATATGTATATTTTACCACAACAAAAATATTTTAAAATACATGTATCTAGGATTTGAGCCCTTCTCACCATTTCCACTATTACTGTGTCTGTCCCATCCACCACCATGTCTCATGCAGATTATTGCAATAACCTCCTTAAGAGTTTTCCTGTTTACACGCTTTGCTCCCCCACAGCCCATTCTCCATACAAAAACCAGAGTGATTTTGTTAACATCCAGATAATCCAGGTTATTTCCTTCCTCTGCTTAATAACCTCCAGGAACTTTTCATCTCTTTTAGTGTAAAAGTCAAGATCCCCATGCCAGCCGACAAGGCTCTCCATGGTTGGATCTCTGTTATCTCTACATCTTACCTCCTTCACTCTCCCTCCTCACTCTGTCCTGGCTACTCTGGCTTTCCTTCTGCTCCCTGAACACACCCAGTATGCCCCTTCTGAAAGGTCCCTGCTTAACTCTCTCTCCTTATCACTGAGACCTTCCCTGACACCCTCCATGAATTAGTACTCACACTCTACCCCAGTACTCCTTTTCTAAATGCCCTGCTTTATTTTTCTCCTTAGAAATAAGATCATATAGTATTGCCTACTTGTTTATTATCTGTATTTCTCTCCTCATCAGCATCCTTGAAGGTAGGGACATTGCTCACTGGTTTCTCCTCTGAGTTAGAATAATACCCATGGTAGGCCCTTGATAAATATTTATTAAATGAATGGATGAAGGCAAGATGTATGCTTTTTTCCTGACCAGGAAGAATAATTAATAAAATCAATAAAAATCTAGACATTCCCTTATTATCTTGTATTTCTGACATTTAGCTCATTATTTTTAATGAAATTTTTTTCTTCTTCTTTCCTTTCCATGGGGAGCAGGAACACATGGAGGAGGTGAGCCACAGAGCCTTGAGGTAAGTTATATCTCATTCTACCTGGTCTGTTCTACTGAGCTTTCCACTCTCATAGCTTTCCTTTCCCCATATATCATTCTAGACCTCATCAGGATTGGACTTTACCTGAAGTTCCTCTAATGCACTGAGCTCTCCCTGACTCCTGGCCCCTTTACTCAGTGTATTAGTCAGGGTTGTCCAGAGAAATAGAATGTGTGTGTGTGTGTGTGTGTGTGTGTGTGTGTGTATGTACAAATGCAATTATTTATATAGTTTTATATATAAAGACCTTGCTCTCTATATAAAGAGATCTGTTATAAAGAATTGCCTCAGGGCTCCTGGGTTGCTTAGTCAGTTAAGCATCCGACTCTTGACTTTGGCTCAGGTCATGATCTCAGGGTTCTGAGATCAAGCCCCATGTTGAGCCCCACATTGGGCTCAGCGTGAAGTCTACTTGAGATTCTCTATCTTACCGTCCCTCTACCCCCTGCCCCGGCTGTCTCTTTCTCTCTCTCTCAAATAAATAAATAAATAAATAAATAAATAAATAAATAAATAAAATCTTAAAAAAAAGAAAAGAAAAAAAGAATTGCCTAATGGTTGAGAAATCCCAAGATCTTCAGTGGACAAGCTGGAGACCCAGGAGGGCTGATGGTATATGTTCTAGCCTGAAAGCCAACAGGGTTGAGAGCCAAGAAGAGTGGGGAGGCAGAAAAAGACTGATGTCCCAGTTGGAAGGCAGTTGGGCAGGAGGAATTCTTTCTTACTCACAGGAGGGTCAGACTTCTAGCTAGTTCTATTCAGGCCATCAACAGACTGGATGAGGCCCACCCACTCATGTAGGGAGGGCAATCTACTTTACTAGGTCTACTGATTCAAATGTTAATCTTATTTAAAGACATCTTTATGGACACACTCAGAAGAATGTTTGACAAAATATCTGGGCACCCCGTGGCTTAAAAATAAAATACACATAAAAATTAACCTCCCCTAAAACCTTTGTAATTTCCTAAGTGATGAGAGCAATAAAGGTGCATTTTGTTATGTTAGTGAGGTGACTTTTGCAATGGCCCTGGGTTACCTGAGGTTGGGGGTGGGGGAGTGGGCTGGTCACCCAAGGAAACAACCCTGTGATTAGAGGGTTGGAACTTTCAGTCCCACCCCTTGACCTTTGGGAAGAGGAGAAAGACTGGAGGTTGAATTTATTGCCAATGACTAATATTGACTTAATCATGCCTCTGTAATGAAGTCTCCATAAAAAAATCCCTTGAAGGACAGGGTTTGGAGAGCTTTGGGTTGGTGAGCATGTGAAAATATGGGGGGAGAGGCACATTTAGAGAAAGCATGGAAGCTCCATGCCCCATACACCTCTTTGATCTGGCTGTTTCTGAGTAATATCTTTTTTACAATAAACTGGTTATCTAGTAAGTAAACTGCTTCCCTGAGTTCGGTGAGCTGCTCTAGTAAATTAACTGAACCCAAGGAGGGGGACATTGGAACCTTCAATCTATGGCTTTTTCTTTTTAACCTGTCCAGTTAGAAGCCCAGGCGACAACCTGGACTTGCAATTATCTTCTGAAGTTGAGTGTTGGGTCAAGGCAGTCTTTGTGGGACTGTGGAATCTGGAGCTTCTAGCTCCAGATAGATGGTGTCAAAAATTGAGCTGATTTGTAGGTCACCCAGCTGGTGCTGGAAAATTTCTTAGGTGTATGGGAGAACCACCCCCATACATTGAAATTGGGTGCAGAATCATTAGTGCTCTTGGAGCAAACTCCTTCTTCCTATAATGATTCTGCCCCTCAGGACTACAATTTTGGGTTGGCTTAGGGAGTGGCTTTTTCTGTTGATAATAGCATCCTAGAGTGTAGCATAAGGCCTGGAGCAGAGGAGGTACTCCAGAAAAAAAGTTTTTTTTTTTTTTCAAATACGTAAATGAATGTTGGTCCACCATGGGCCTAGAATCCCAAATCCCTTTCAGCTGGGAATATGAGCAATGAATTGTGAGTAAAGGGAAGGAGATGTGAGGCTGTGTAGTGTGATAGGATCTTGTAAACTCCAAGGCAAAATGGGAGAGATTGTGTGAATTATGTAGCAGTTTTGAGCAATCATTACACAATTTCATTGTATTAGGGAAACCTCAAAGAACCCAGGCTCTCATGGGTCTTTCAGGGCCCTCATATTTCAATTCTGGCTTTATTTTTCCATTTAAATAGTGAAAATGGGCCAGCAGCTTCAACATAATGGGGGCTGTGTCAGAAATTCAGAATCTCAGGACTCATTTCAAGCCTCCAGAATCAGAATCTGCATTTTAATGTGATCCCCAGGTGATGCGAGAAGTTTGGAAAGCTCTGAGTTATGCCACTAACATGTTATATGAATTTGGGGAAGTTACTTCAGGTCTAAACAAAACTTTCCTCATCTATAAAGTGGGAACAGTGATACTTGAGATTGTTGTAATAGCTACATGAGATCCTTCTTGATAGTTGCCGTGCCTGGAGTGATTGAAACTCAGTGGGGTTGAGTTCTCTTTTATTATGGAAGCCATGGGTAAACAGCAGTGGGCAGGACGGATCACTGTGTTTCCTTCTCTAGATGCCTTCACAGTATTGTGCTCACCACATTACTGATGTTCTTGGGCTTTTAATCTTACTTTTGTTTAATTCCCAGTGAATTACATGTAGAGAACATGGTGAGTACCACATGATTTGCCTATCGATCTTTTCTTTGCTCTGAATATTGCTTTCTTATACTTCTGTGGTCTATTTTAGATATTTTTTTTGGATATTTACCAGTATTTATTGGATACTAATTATATGTTAAGTCCTGTGCTTGATGCTATTGTAGACTCAGAAGATTTAAAAAGGCAAGCACTTTATTCTGGGTGAATCTATAATATATTAGAAGAATATAAATGTATACAAATTAAGTCAGACATTGAGAAGTGCTAAGGTGTTGAGAAGTTTAGAAAATGGAAACATTTCTTATTGGTATATATCTTATGTTTCTATAGTAGCTGTTGTCCCAGTATATTGCTCATTATGGAAATAAATATTTAATAAAAGATAGCCTGACTCACCCTACAGAATTAATGTTCACTTTTTACTGTGCTTTTGTTTTGAACAAGATTTATTCTCTTTCATATTTAAAAAATTGGAATTAATATGCACTTTCTGAACAGTTCAATTTAATTACTACTTTAAAATTCAAAGAGAAATATCATTAAATATTATTAGGCCAATATGCAAAAACAAATTTCACTGGAAATTTGGCTTAGGTAAATGGGAATTTGTGAAAGTATGACAGAGTTTAAGATATAATAGAACTAAAAAGCAGTTTGCATTTTCTGGGCCTCCACTTCCTCTTTAAAAAAAAGTGAATCTTGGGACTATGATTCCTAACAGTTTTATAAGTCTATGCTGGTGGTCATAAGGAATAAAAAAGCCGTAAAAGCCATGCAGGTAATATTAGTGAAAGAGGTGGTCTTTTATGATATGTAAAAGGAAGTAATGGGGACTGTGGCAAGTTGGAAAGAATCTGCTTTGTGTAGGAGGACAGGTACCACTCAGATCCAGATGAATGTGCCATGTAGAATGTCTAGAACTTCTTTTTCAGAGGGGTATTTTTATGTGAAATACCCTGTATTTAAAACATATGTATATATATTGTTTAGATTTTAAATATAATATATGCCCAAATTAGCACATCTATATGCTAAATAAAGCCTTCAAGCTTCAAGTTTGCAATTTCTCATCTATACCAGGGGTCCATGAGCGGTCGATCATCAATGACAATTGACCAACAGAGTCAACTACAACTCAGTGGTTCTCAGCACAACCAAAGCATTAGGCTCATCTGGGGAGTATGTTACAGCTAGCCAGGCAAGGACTCTACCTGCAGAAGTTCTGATACTATCAGTCATGAGTTGGGCTCTGGTGTCACTGGTGTTTTAAACTCTACAGGTGGTTCTAATGGGCAGCTAGGTTTGAGAACTGCAGTCTCAAGGAGATATTTCCGTCTCCACCCTGGATGGCAACATCTCACCTTGATCCCATGACTCCTGGCATCCCCCAGGCTGCATGAGGTCTTTTTCCAGCAGCACTTGCTTTTGTCATCATTCCAGAGCCTTTGTTGGTGACCAGAGACTATGAAGAAGTCACAACTCACTTCCTTTCTCAAAAATGTCATTGACTTTGGCTCAAGTGCAGTTCATGGCAACTTTGCTCCCACCCTCATTCCAAACTCCATTCTTTCAGGTTCACATTTTTCTACCAGTTGCAGAGTGGGAAGAAGAGAATCAGGATGGATATCCTCTTGCTGTTTTTCAATTTTATGCTGCCTAAACAATATCCATAACAAGCACTGTGGTAAATCTCTCATTTACTGTTGCAGTTTTTCTACAGTTTTGGTGTACTTTTATATTTTTACTCCTTCTAAGTATTGAAAACAAATTAAATTCAGCAAAATAGAAGATCTAGGGAATACAGCACATAATTATTCCTGCCAAGCACAAGTATTTAGCACCTGCATGTTTGGGAAACATTCAAATTGCTTTGCTTTGTATATGCTGTAAAAGTGCTCCCCAGAGCTGGAGAAATCTCTTTTGGACTTACTTGTTATTTATGTATTTATTTGATTTTGAAAATGTAGGCAATAGGTGAATTAGGTTAGGTTGTGGGGTCTCTGGGCACAGCCATGAGCTTTTAGAATGTCTCATTTGGTCTGGATCTCATATTGGAATCAGGTTTGGGTTATTAATCTATGGACATGGGGCCGGATGGCTTATATTAAAGTAAGACTGCACACTTCCCTATAACTCATTTTTGTCATGCAGCATTATACTTCTCAGTGGCTAAAGGTTCACAAATGGCTCATAAATATTTTGTGAATGAAGGTTTGGGGATGATAGTTTGTCATAGCCAGAATGAATTGATGTGAAACACAGAAGAAAGGGAAAGTGAGCTGTAGAATTTTCATTGCTCTTCCATATCTTGGAGAACTGATTTAAAGGTCTGTGTAGTTTCTCCTTAATTACTTCAGAGATGGTTTTGGAAAATGCAACTCTAAATGGAGCGCAGGATGATTTATGGCACTATTTTATGAGATAGAATTAAAAATTCAAACCAGAATGTGTAACTGTACCAGCATGGGGCGACTCATTAAGTGGCACTCAATGCTGCCATTCATTTGACTGCACCTGCTAGGGGAGGAGCATGCTGGTACCTGCCCATTTGGCGGGGCTCAGCAGAACTGAACGAGAGATTCCCAAATCAGTGGCTGGAGAAAAATTCTTTGTAAGGAATTGGGAGGAACCCCCCAATTTCTGAAATGAGAACAGCTGTTAACTTACACAGCACAGGATATTTTGTGGAATCTGTGGAGTCTGAATTCCAGATACACAGCCTTGCAACATAAGAGCCCGTGGATCAGCTTCTTTATCTGTCAAATAGAGTTGATGACAACTGCAGGGTGTTCTGTAAAAATGAAATCAAATCATATTTGGAGAAGCTGCTGGTGAACCAGATAATGCAATATAAATGTGAATCATAGTGTGCTATTCTAAAATCCCCAAGGAAACTGTCTCAAGATATTTTCTTATGCATTATTAGAATGAAACAGAACAGTTGTTTCACAGCTTGGTGGTATACCTAGGGTGTGTGCCAGTGGCCAAGAAGAACCCAACTTTTTGAAAATTTTCTGGATTTTGTCTACTAGCAAAACCATGGAGCTCTGGCTGGATGCACTGGCTGTTTTGTTGGGTTGGTACTCACAGTCTGTTTAGATGTGTGGGGAAGATGCCGTTTCTCTACTGTATCTATAACTGATCTGTTTTTCTTTATGATCACCCTTCAGCTGAGTTGTAGGGAAAGATCAGTTTGATAATCTGAATCCGATACAATAATCAAAACTATCTCTTTAAGTTTCTCAGCCTATAGGTAAAAATGCTAAGTCCCTCGATTTCCATAATTTACTCCCCAAGGCCCCCAAAAGTGGCATCTGTGACCCTGAGATGGAAGAGTGGTGGGGTTCTAAGTTCTAAGCAGAATCCCATGGCTCCTCTGCTCTCTGAGTGATATCATTCTCTACCTGGTCCCTCCCAGAATTTGTAATGTGTTTGCTCTTACCTTGTTAGGTTTGGGAGTCCTCCCCTGCAAATTGACCTCTCCGGGTTCTTTGTGGTCTACTTTGGCTCTCAGCTACATTCCCCTTCCACCCCTGGCCCAGTACTGACATAGAGTCCCCTCTCTCCTCACCATCAGTGAGATGTATTATTTCTCAACTCAAATGCCTTGCATCTTTCACAAACCAACAGGAAATTCTAGGTCCTACCTGCACCATACCAGAACCACAAGAGGTTCAAGAAAGTTGCATACTGGCCATTCCTCTGGTTACCAGGCCGGGGTTCTTAATTTTCTTTGATGGCACAACCTCTTCTCACCGACTCACTGGGCTGATGCAATCTGTCATAGCATCTTTTCTGGAGTTCTTTGCTCTGAATTTTTCATCTGCTAACCTAAAACACCTCCTCATCTATGAGTCCAAGTCTGGAGAGAGGAGACTGGACCCTCGTGCCTTACTACTCCCTCAGCAGCAGAAACTGTGGAAGGCAAGCTTGACTTGTCTTTGCTTCATAGCACATTCTTCTATTCTTGACAGACAAACCTATGGCCTGGTTGTCAAGGGGGAAATGGGCATCTTAGATATACCACAGAAGACACTTCAAGATCAGAGTCCTCCAGGTTTGGTTCTTGATATTCAAAAATGCCTTAACCTTTAGATAAATATTTCTCAACAAAGCCTGGCTTCAGAGACTGTTGTCATATTGCAAACTTTTTTTTTTGTATACCAGAAACAGAGAATTAGCTATTTTTTTCTCTTTCAATTGTAAGAATTCAAATACCAACCCCCATAACACACACAATGCCCCCCCCCCCGCCCCCGCCCAGACATACACACTGTGTATCAGATATTCTTCTAGGTGCTAGGGATGCCGTTGTAAAAGAAACAGACAAAATTCCTGCTTCCAAAGAGCTGTCATTCTAGTGGAAGGTGACAGGTAATAAGCCAAATGAGTAAGTAAAAGAAATACATGAGCAAGGGCTGGAGATGGAATGCTGGGAGTCACTTTAAATGTGACATTTGAACAAGACTTGAGGGAAGCTGAAGACCAAGCCATATGGATCATCTGGGAGAAGGTCATGCTAGAGAAGGTCACATAAAAATTAGAAATGGGAATGCATGTTAATATTTTTCAAAATATCCCTGCTACTTGGTCATCATTGGTTCTAAAAGGTGATGTTTTGTTTTAGGCAGATATATCCAGAATATTACTATCAAATCATGCTTCCTAAAGTACTACAAAGATCATGCCACATTCATGTTCAAAAATCTTCAGGGAATCTTCATTTGTTCTATGACAAAGTCATTCATTTATTCATGCAGAATATAATAAAAGCTGGGGATAAAAAATAAATGTGATGCAACTTCTGCTTCCGAGGAGCTCTTGATCAGTTACAGAGGATGGACTTAATTATATGAGTATGTAATAAGATCAATGCCAGAAACCTGCATGGGGTCTTTTGGAAACACAGATAGGGCATCTAATATGCCCCAGATGGGAGCGGGAGGTCAAGAGTGGCCTCTCAGAGAACACGATGCTTGAGCTGAGTCTTAAAGGGTAAGTAGAAGTTACCCAAGCAATGCCCCTGAGCTGTCTAAAAGGGTAAGTAGAAGTTACCCAAGCAATGCCCCTGAGTTAATGCATGCAGGTGGGGACATGCAGGTGAACTAAACATAGCTCAGAGCTGTTGGAAGGAAGGTTTAGGGCAAGCAGTAGAAGGAGATGAAGCTGGAGATGCGGACAGATCAAGCAAAACCATATTAAAGCCAACTGCATTCACAGTTGTGTCTTCCTTACCAGGCACATCTCCAGCAGCTCAGTCAATTCCAACCTCTGATCTACTTCAGCTATACTGGGTGTGGGCATATCTGCCCCTTACTGTCCACTCCTACAAAACGTGTCTATCCCTTCAGTCCTGATTACAGCCTGCCATAGCCAGGCAGCCTTCCTTTATTACAGCTGTCCAAGATGATCTAACAAATATTCACCATATGTGAAAGTTCAATTGCTGCTGCCTCTTGTCATTGAAATGTCGCATGTATGACTATTTTCCTTTCACGGGTTATAAATTTGAAGGCACAGATTGCCTTGTGTTTCTCCTACATGGTCCAGCATGATGCTCCGCATAGAGTAGATGCCCAATAAGTTCTTGTTGAAGAATACATTGTAGTACTTTAGACTTAAGGTGTTTTATACAGTAGGCATTAGCCAAATGGGACTATTTAAAGTTAAATCAATTAAAATTAAATAAGATTAAAAATTCAGTTTCTCAGTCACATTAGTCACATTTCAAGGGCTTGATAGCCCATATGTGGTTAGTGGCTACCGTACTGAGCAACACAGAGCACATGCCCATCATTGCATAAAGTTCTATTGGCCCTCACTGCTTCAGAACACTTTTTAAATTTCCAGATGAGAATTGCTTCAGGCCACTTTGGAATCATATCTATAAACTGTCAAAAGAATACCATTCAATTCCAATGCACATGATGCTAAAGCTATTGATAAAATGTTATATTTGACTTCAGATAATTTATTTTTACAAGCTTGGCAATACACAAGATATAGATATTTATTGAAGAAATAAAAAACAGTGGTGTTTTATTGATGTCTACTCTGTCCAGCTATTACACTAATATGCTATATATATTTTATGCTATATAAATGTATTTTAAATTTAATCTTTAGAACAACCCTTTGAAATATATATTATGAAAGAAGAAGGAACTGAGGTCATTCTGGTGAAATAATTTGCTTAGGGTATACAGCCAGGAAGAAGCAGAGCCAAAGTCCCAACCCAGGAGTGTTGACCCCAATGCCTACCCAATGAATATTTCATACATGTATGAATTATATACATATTATATATATAGATAAGTTATCAACATCAACCACCCAAATTTAAGGAATGTTACCATTTTCTGTATTTGCTTCTTTCTATAAAATAAAGACCAACAGATTTAAAGCCACATTTAACCCTTCCCAGATCTCATTCTTCTCTCTTCCCTCTGCAAGAATAACTACTATCCTGAAATTAGCATGTACCTTTCCATGTTGGTCTTAGTATGTTTATATGTATACATGTTCCTAAAAATAGTATATAGTATTGTTTTGAATGCCTTTAATTTTTAAAAAAAGGAATGTAGTGTTCTGCAATTTACATCTTCACTCAATATTGTGTTTCAAGATTAATTATAGTTGATGCATGTAGCTTTTGTTCATTTATCTCTACTGTTCTGTATTCTTCCATTGTGTGGATGTAGTAGTATATTTGTCCATTCTCCTATTGATAGACATTTCTGTTGTTGTTAATTGTTCTGTTATTCTACACAATGCTGTAGAAAAGATCTGCATGTATTTCTTTAAGTGTATGGCAAACTTTTCTCTAGCATATAGATCTTAGAAGGGAATCACAGGGTGCTTGGTTATAGACATCCACATGTTACTAGATATCGGGAAATTGTTCTCAAAATAGCAACTTCAGTTCATATCCCCACTGACAGTGCTTCCCATTTTCACAAATCCCTGCTGTACTTAGAATTTTCACTTTTTAATTTTTGCCATTCTAATGAGTATGAAATGGCATTCATTTTTATTTCCTCAGTCATAGTGGAATTGAGCTATTTTCTTATATTTAGTGGTTGTTCATATTTCCTCTTTTGTGACCTGTTGAATCATAAATATTGTCCAAATTTCTATTTGGCTATTGATGTTTCATTCTGATTTGTGAGAGCTCTTTACATGTTCTGATTACTAATCCTTTGTTATTTATGTGGGTTGCAAATAACTTTCCAGGTTGTCTTTTCTTTGTCTTTTTTTACTTTGTTAATAGAAGTTTTTAACTTCAATGGAGTCAGATTTATAATTTCTTTTTTCAGGGTTTGCACTCAGTGTCTTACTTTGGATTTTTTTTTTCATATATCAGCATCATAAAAATAGTCTCTAACATTTTCTTGTAAAAGTTTTAAAGCTTTACTTTTTATATTTAGGACCTTGGTCAATTTGGATTTTATTTTTGGATATGATGTAATATAGGTATCCAAGGTGGCTATTATTAGTTTTTAACCAGCTGCTCCTCTCACCATGTAGAGAACATAATTCTGTCATGTATCAAGTCCCCATATACGTGTGGCCATGGTCCTGGTCTCTGTCTTCTGCCATTGGTTTCTTTGTTTATTTCATTGTTGACAGTCTTGTGACTTTTGATTTCTTACAGCACATGTATTTGCCTTCTTTATTCCTCTGTAAAATTGGTTTATCTTGTCTCGGCTTTATTATTATTTTTTTCCTTCTCAGTTTTTGGAACAGTTTGATGTGTTTTAGCTCATGCTTTCTCTGATTTTTCAAACTATTTCTTATTTTGAGTCCCATGATGGTAGTAACAGACTTGAAAAATTCATTTTATGCTTTCTCTAAAAGAGAAAAGGCTAGCTCAGGAGGGATGGTGATGTTAGATCAGAAGGTGACATGATGTAGGGGAGGTGGTTGTGGTTGGCCCTGACAAGCCTTAAGGAATTTGGCCAAGAATGGATGGATAGTAGAGGGAAGAACTGGTTGCTAGTTGTGCAGAACTGATGCTAAATGCATTGTCCACGCAAGGAGGGTCAGAATTAAGATGTCAGACACACCATAGAGAGGATGATAAGCTGAGATTTAAGTAGGAGTGAGCAGGATATTGGGATGGCCAGGGTTTATGACAATTGCATGATACCTTGGGAGGATGTTAGTTACTTATCATAAAACTAACTCTAATAAGGCTATTGCAACTGGAAGCAGCCTTACTGTAGTTACCAGCCCTTCCCCAGAAAGAATCCTCTCTTCATAACAAGACAGTATGGCCTGATGGTATAAGCAGGTCTACCAAATCCAACAAATAGGGCTCCCTTCTCCAACACCACCACCTAGAAGTTGAATGATCTTGAGTGAGGTTCTTGGTCCTCTCTAAGCTTCTATAAAGTGAAGATGATCCTAATTTCTACCTCACAAGTGAAGAGACACCAAGCACAGTGTCTAGCAAACAGTAAGTGCTCAAGTAATGTTTTATTGCCTTAAAAACAACCATGGTTTATTAAACCGATCTGGTCACCGAATGCCCCAAATGCCAGAAATTGTGTCCTCATCCATTCAGCATCCTCTTTGTCCTCTTCATTTGGGGAATCCACATCATTCTGGTGCATGTACGTGCATTTCCATGTCCTGAAAACAGTGGTTCACACCAGATCATCATCCACTGTGAGCATGCCTATGGATGCCTCATGCCTCATGTTTGTGATTCTTTCTCTTCCAGGTCTTAACCTGGGCTCACAACCCAGCCACTCTTCACTTCTTACATAGGAAAGTGACTTAACTTCTCTCTGCTCAGTTTCCTCATCTGTACACAGGGCAAATCATAGGGTTACTAACATAATTAAATGAGTGAATATGTGTAAGTGCTTAGTAGAGTGCACAGCACATATTGGCCTTCTATAAACATTGGTTATATAAAAATGAATGAATGTATGACAACAGGCAATATAGGGTTCAATAGTTTATTTGCTCACATCAGACTATCTGAGTCAACTATAGGCTGCCACTTGTTAGGTGCATGCCTTTAAGAAAGTTACTTAAAAGTACTTAACTTCTCTCAGCTTTGGGTTCTCCCTTATTAACTGGAAAATAATGTCCATCTTGGAGGATCATTCTGAAGATTAGTGGATATGGTGCATGTCAACCACCTGGCACATTGGAACTGCCCAACAAATACGAGCTTTTATTATCACTACGCTCTGAGCACAGGGTCATTTGCTCAAGGCCTTATTAAATTTGGGATGGTATTCAGGGCAAGGATGAGGGTGAAAATCAACCTGATAAAATGGGAGTTTTATATTTAATAGATACAAGAAGTAAGGCTGGTGTACAGGGCTCTGGGAAAACTCCTCCGTATTACTTTATACCACCCAACTTACTATAGACATGACCAATCACAACAAAGTTGAGTGTGATTGGGTGGTGGTACTGGCATGGGGCATAATCTGAGGCTTTCCTGGTTTATGTCCAAAAGCTGTTTGTCTCCCTGAAGGAGTAGGTCCTCATTCAGCCTTGCCTTGAAGAGGAGAGGGATTGTCTTCTTTCTATCCTAAGTCACCATGGGGAAGCATCTTTTTTTTTTTTTTTTCTTTTCCTCTTTATACCTCAGATGCATATTCCAAGCCCCATCCCAGATGTGGGCAGGGGGACTGAATAGATAGAAATCATGGGTGTGCTAGCCACCAAACTAGGTATGCAAGTTGAGAAAAAAGACTTGAGGAAGGGAGAGGAGAGAGGATTTGAAATTACTTTAATCTTGAAGAAGTTAAATGTAATTACAAAATAAAAACCTCAATATCACAGCTGTAGTTATCGACCCAAATACAATCTTCACAGTCTGTGACTTTAGCTTCCTATTCATTAGTGGCTTTCCCCTAGTTAGTGGATCTGTTCTAATCATAAATGAGTTCTTAATAACTTCAAACCAAAGGAATTACAGCACAAAGGTCACTGTTTATTTTTTAAATGGCTTTTTGTAAAGTAATACCAAATATCCATGATATGAAAATTTACTCCTTCTGGAACTGGTTGGGGGATAAAGAGGCCACTTTCCTCAAAGCTCAAGGGTGACAATGTCACATTACAGACACTGCAGTAAACCGAGGCCCCGAGAGTAGCCCTGCACTTACACGCATGTAATCACAGGCTTTTGTTTCAGGAAAAGTGATCTGTGGCTCAGTCTCAGAGGGCCTGCTTTAGCTAGGATATAAGATTTGGTACAATGAAAAAGACCAAATTAACAATGAGTTAAGTAAGCTAAAAATTAATTTATTGTTCTCCTTAAAATCCAGGGAAGCTCTGCTGAAGTACATGGTCCTCAGAAGTCCAAGCTTCTTTATAATGCCCCTCATCCTTGGCTAGCACATATCTGGAATTCAGCTATTACAAAGGGTAAGGGCAAAGGGAGGACACACACCTTGTTTTTAAGGACATGGCGCAGAAGTCCCGCACCTCATTTGTGCTCACTTGTCATTGGTCTAAATGTGGTCACATGGCACATGTTTTGCAAGGGAAGCTGGGTTATGTAGTCCTTGCTCTGGCAGCCATGTTCTCAGCTAAAAATCTAATAGCTACAGAGGTGATGGAAAAGATCAGTAGGGAGCTCGAGTATATGTTATGTTCACAGGGCCTGAAGACTTTGACTTGGGTATACCATAGGGCCTAGGAGAGGTTCACAAGCCACACTGGCCCTCAACATCTTAATCCACCCAGTGGAACTAGATATCCCATCTGTACCCAGAAGTTTATGCCTCAGCTATAGGTTTTGCAGATAGTGAGCATATCTTGGACCATTTTATTCTCTCTAGTCTAGTAGAAGAGATAAGAAATAGGTTAATAATAATAATACCAGTAAAAAGTTATACATGCCAAATTCTAACCATGTGTTAGGAAATGGCAGGGAGCGAAGGGCATACCTTCTGTACCTGTCCTCTGATTCAGCCATTTACCACTCCTGAGCCATTTACACAGTCCAGGGACATTAGTACTGGGCTTCAAATGGCCATCAAAGATAGCAGTGAAGGAGAGGGTGAAAGGAGCAAACGAATGTGTGGAGGTTTCACTTTGGCTAGGACGTAGGCTGCAGCTGAGAAATGGCAGAAAAGACTAAAAAGGAAGGCAAGGAAAGCTGGACCAGATCTTACAAAGATGTTGGTATTATGTCTTCCCAAACAGCATTGCTAACACGGAATTTCACTTAAAAGGACACTCACTAACTATGGAGAACATAAAATGAAATGTACAGTCTATCTACATGTATATATACATACGTATTCTCCCCAAACAGTCAAAGTTAAATAATATATTTTTTGGACAGTCAAATAGATGGTAAAACTATAATACTAGCAATAATAAAAATTCAGGTTAATGGTCACCTTTGGGGCATACTGTGGAAACTGTGATCAAGGAGGGACACATAGGGTCTCACAGTTAACATAGGTTGTAAGTATGTGAATGCTCATCTTATAACTATTGCTTAAAATAGACAAAAATGCTTCACAATGAAAATAAATAAGCTAAAATAGAGAGTCAAGAGACCTAAGCTCTTGGTCAGGCAATTCAATTAAGTACATGTCCAGTTTTTGGCAGGTTCTTTATCTTTCTGAGTTTTAGCTTCCTGATGGGCAATAATAGATTATTTCAGATTCAAATTTTATATTTTTAAATTAAATTTTTATATATGTATGTTTTTGGGTCTTGCTTTTGCAGAAGCCATAAGATTTCCTGAACATTTGACTAATGTTTGGTGTGGTGAAGTATCAGGGTTCTCTTTGTAGTTTAAGAGAAGAGCTTTTGTACATTATGGAACAGAAAGTAGAGAATGGGGAATCATGAGAAACAATTTGGATAAAGGAGTTCAAAAGCTGAATGAAGTTACTGCAATATCAGAAATTGTGATTAAAGATATAGGTGATTTCTTTTTCATGTATTGGATCTAAAAGATACTAAGAAGGTCCCTGGGAAGTGTCCTGTTTGTTTGGTCTTTTGGCTTGTTTGCTATTTTGTTTTTCTTTGGGGAGTTGATTTTTTTTTAAATGTATATATGGCATATTAAAATGTGAAATTGTTTACTTGATCTCTCTGGACTTCAGTTTCCTTATCTGTAAATGGAGAATACTACTACTTACAATAGAGGATTATTGTCAGGATGAAATAGGCTGATGCATGGCAGTGCTAAGCAGAGAGCCTAGCACCTGGGAAGTATTATAAACCTGTAAGAGGTGACCATGGTGAGGATGAGGATGATGATGAAAGAAGAGGAGGAGGAGAGAGGAAAGTGATGTTGATGAAATGGAGCCCTTCTACATTTTATTTATTTATTTGTTTATTTATTTATTTATTTATTTAGAGAGCTTGTGTGGTGGGGGGAGGGGCAGAGAGAGAGGAAGAGAGAGAGAATCTCAAGCAGATTCCTCCCTGAGCATGGAGCCTGACTGGGGCTAGATCTCACGAACCTGAGATCATGACCTGAGCCAAAACCAAGAGTTGGTCACTTAACCAACCGAGCCACCCAGCTGCCCTGAGCCCTTCTACATTTTAAACAATGGAATATTTTCTAGTGAAAATCTAGTGTTTTAAATTTTTTTTAAATTTTTGAGTTATATTTGTATGAATGTAAATAAATCAGAATAAAAACTTCCAGTCCCTCTGAAGTATAGCGCTTATTCCCAGAACTAAAAATGGCCCCATCAGGCAAATGCATGTCAAGGCTTAGTAAGTCACAACAGAGTTTTCCAGTATCTAATTTTTTTTTTTCTTTTAAGGACCTGTTTTGAGTTGTAGATTAGATAGATTGGTAATATATCAAGAATTCCTGTCCCTCCTTATTATGTCCTCTTCCTCCCCTTCTTCCTCCTCTTCTTTCTCTTCTTCTTCTTTCTTTTTCCTCTACTTTTCATTCTACTCTTCTCCACCCTTTCTTTATAATGACATCATCAAAAGTAAATAACTTTTTCTCTCTAGTATCCTTTCTTCCTTTATTTCTGGATCCTTCTTTCCTCCATTTTATATAGTTCAGGGGGCCATGATTCTTCCACTCCACTCTTTCCCCAGCTCCTGGTGAAGACATATGTAGGGACCTGGCCAAGCAGAATAACCCAGCTTCCTGGACATGGTAATCAGTGTAGAGCTGGCATCTTCCCCAAACAGACTTGTCAGGTATTTGACATAAAAGCTGTGAAAGAGGCAGGTTCTCTTCCTTTATGATAAAAAAAAAAAATGTATACAGAGGTTGCTTGTGGCTTTTTTCTTTATAGTCACTTAGAAGAATTTGTTTGCAGAGGAGAAAAGAGTCCAAGACAAAAATGGAAAATTTGGAAGCAAGAGGGAGAGAGAGAGAGAGACAGGGAGAGACCGACAGAGGCAAAGAGAGACAGAGACAGGAAGAAAGGCTGGGGAAGACAATTAGGGAGTGATTTAGTATCAATTTTTGATAACTGGATTCAAAATTTCTTTTTTTTTTTTTTTCAAGTAAAATAGGCTCGATCTGGGAAGTTGTATGTTTCTTTTTTTTTCCTATGCTTCAATCAATTTTAATGGATTCAAAATTTCTCAAGCCATATCCTTGCATAAAGTTTTTAGTTATATGAAAAATGCATAATTAACATTGAACCACTTTAAGTTGGGTTTCTCTCATTTGTACCCCAATGTTTACTGAATAAAAATTTGAGGGAATGAATTAGCTTATTAAGATTCAAGGTATAAGTACTAGCACTTAAATCTTTAATTAAAAAAAGACATGCAACATGAAAAATATGTATCTTTTTCAGGGCACTCTTCTTAGACATGGATAGTCAGATCAACTAAGTTTTTCGAGTTGGGATAAGGCATGTTCAGTAGACAATTCAATTACAGATAAAATTTCTTGTTTAAAAGTTTTCAAACACCAAGGCTTCTTTCTTGTTCTATGGTTTGTTTTGTGAGCAGTAGGGTGTTTATATTCATTTGTAAAATGTGTATGGTTTACAAACAGTAGCATGAGAAAAAAACGCTACCATTTATGATGAGTGGCATGAGCAGCTTGGAATACAGTGCAGTTCAAGAAAATTTTAAAATCAACAAAGTCTGTTATTTTTCCCTTGCTTTTGGTTTCATATTTAAATAGAACAAAGCGAATATGGTAAATATTTCACATATGTAAATACTGGTATCACATTTCTATTAATCATGCAGTACAACATTTGATATTCTCAATTAGAACCCTGAATTTGTCGCTATAGCGCCTGCCGTCCCTAGAGTAATTGCTCTCTAATTTTCCTGGATAACTTATTTAGGGGAAAATAAAATAATGAAATGATCTTAAAATGAAAAGGCCTGAAAATAGTGCTCTTATTTAAATTACAATACTTCACACTCATCTGAGATTTCTTCATCTCTGCAATAACGCAGCTGTTTTCCTCAGGGTGTTCTCACAAGTTCATAAAGAAAAAAATTGTTATGAGCCTTCTGAAACCCCAAGGAAGGCAGCTGTGTTTTTGATAAACTGGGCTAGGGTTTCAACACTTCAAGCTATAAGAAATTTACACGGGAATTTTCTGCATTATATATCCATGAGCAATATATTTTCAGTGGTAACAACGTACACTGTATTTAGTCCGAGTTTACACAGCGAAGCGGTCAGGCTGAACACTTCGAAATTAAAAACCTGACCTTCTGCAGAAGCCTCTGCCCTAAACATACAGAGTGTCACTCACTGTGACCTGTGGAAAAACGCAAGGGAAATCAAGGGAGGGTGAAGAGATGCTTTGGCTGGATCTCCCCATCAGACGTCCGAGTGTCACTTGCCTCTCCACATTCAGTAGAGGGGATATGTCATAAATCAGTGGCATTATCCGCACATTTTAGTAAAGAAAAATCTACCAGGGCTTGTGTGATTGAAGAGTTGGGGCTCTGCCAATCCAAAATTCTCTTGGCTCGTGAGGCTGTGCTGAATCTTCCCTGCTCTCTCATCTTTGCTGTCAAAGCACTTATCCTGATTCTGGACAAGGAAGAAACACTCCTAGACTGAATATATTTGAAAGTTTTCTGTGTACCTTTGTAAGCAATGACCTAGCTTGTGTCCACCCAGTTGCTAGAAAATGTGCAGGGGAAATACTAATCATTGTGTTCGGTTCTGGAGAGTGCTGGCTTTTCCCCGACTTGCCCTCTTGCCTTTTCATTGCGTGGGCCTCACGTGGAACAGCTCCTGGATCATTCCTTCAGGCAGAGCCATTGCTCTCTGTCAGCTCTGCTCTCCATCAAGCCAACTTTCATTTATTTGGTGCCAGTTTCTTCCTTTGTGCATCATTTATCCTGCTGACTTTTCTTTTACTTCCTGTTGCCCTCCTAGGCTTCTATACCATGGCTATGACAATAGACTGGAAAAAAAAAAAGTTATACTTCAACTTCTTCTGTGAGCTGTGTCTCTTTTGACACCTTTGTTGTTATCATGTGTTTGCTAGGTTTAAGGGAAAGTGACATTGTTATTGCAAATATCCTCCCAAGCTCATTTAGTTAGCACCTATAATTTTTGAGTTCCTGTTATAGATTAGGTATTGGGTTATATGTATGTGTTTTCTAATGAAGGGGATAGGGACGCAGACTAGGAAAAACAGAGAAGTTTGTAACACCTGCTGTGTGGAACTAAGGGTGTTTTTGTGGGGTGAAATGAGCAGTTTAACCACCCATGGGCATTGATTAAGCAGCCAGCATGCTAAGAGCTTAAAGTGAGTTGTCATTGAATTCGATGTCCTGAATCAGTCTTACTTCACGGATGAGGCTCCAAGAGGTAAGATCATTTCCCAAAGGTCATTGAACTAGTAAACAGCAAAGACAAGACTTGCGGGGATGTGTGTGTTTCCAAAGCTCATCTTATACCCCAACACCAAGAGATGATCTTTATTTCTTCTTTATAAACCTACTTTTATATCTCAATGGTATAGTCCAGAAATCAAAGATATAAGCTTGTATTTGTTGTGTGTTAAGAATGATGGTCACCTCCGATTATAGATGAACATAAATTATGTTGATTTGATTGACTACCATGTGAACACCCTTACGAACCCCTTTCTTTAGGGTTGGGATAGTCAGTGGTGTCACAAACATCGAAACAACTCTGTCTTGTGGTAGACATCATTCATCAAGCACCATCCTCTGTTTTGAGTACCTCAGGCATCATCAGGGAGCCTTCTTCCACACAGCACTCTGGGCAGCAGCGCCTACAAATCAGTCAGCTTTGGCAAGTGTTATGAGTTGAGTTGTGTCCTCCCCCCATTCATATGTTGAAGTACTAACCCCCAGTACTTTAGAAGGTAACCTTGGTTGGAGACAGAAGTAACCATGAAAAACGGGGTCATTAGGGTGGGCTCTGAACCAGTATGACTGGCTTCTTTATAAAAAGGGAAAATTTGGAGAAGTCATAAACACAGAGAGAATGCCATGTGAAGATGAAGGCTCGGAAGGTGAATAATATAAAAGATGGAATATAGAAGATATAAACCACCAGAAGCTGGAAGAGAAGGATGGAAGATTCTCCCTCACAGCCCTCAGAAGGAACCAATTCCACCAACACCTTGACCTTGGACTTTTAGCCTCCAGAACTCTGAGACAATACATTGCTATTGTTTAAGCCACCCAGTTTGTAGTAATTTGTCATGCAGTCCTAGCAAACTAATAAAAGAGGTAAGATAAAAGCTATTTCCCACTACTGTACTTGGGGAGGTAGGGGAAAAAAAAAAAAAAGAAGTAGACTGCCCCTCTGTCTTCTGTCACTATGATGGCATCCACTGTTAAAATATTATTCTTACCCAAATTCCATCTTCTCATTAGAGTCAATATAATGTATGATCCCATGTGGCACAATAAATTAGCAATTGACAATGCTGGGTGCCATCTACCTCAAATGCCGTTTAGGTTAAGCAAGGTTAGCAGCTCACAGAGCAATTCATGGCTCCTCTCATATGCAAAGAAGTAATCATCTTCTTTGGGAGTGTGCAGCTGGAAACATAGAAGCCCTCCATTGGCCAATATTCTTCAGCTCCTATCCCAACTAAGCCACTAAGAAAGGGTACTTGCTCACACCAGAGGGAGGTACAGCCATGCTAGTAACTCCAACATCAGTTATCACTGAGATACTATAGAAGGATAAAGTCAAAAGATGGGTACGTGTGGGTGAATGTGTCTGTGTGTGTGTATGCTGATTTTTTAAAAAGATTTTATTTATTTATTTATTTGATAGAGAGAGAGAGGAGGAGGAGGATCAGAAGGAGAGGGACAAGCAGACTCCTCACTGAGCTCTGAGCCCCATGTGGGGTTTGATCTGAGGACACTGAGATCATGACCTGAGCTGAAATCAAAAGTCAGATGCTCAACCCACCGAGCCACCCATGCATTCCCTGTGCCTGGATGTTTAATGGTATGGGAAACTTAGACTATTTTGTGCATATTAAATGAAACAAATGAAAGAAGGAACGATGCATGATATGGCACTAAAGAAAGAGCATGCGCTTTGGAATGAGGCAGAACTGAGATACAAGGATTAAAGGAGATAACCTTTGGCAAAGCACAGACAGAAATGGCTCTTCCTGTCACACACCCTGTTTTCACTCTCTCCAAACTGTATTGGTTGACTTAGCTGCCATTTCCTTACCAGAACTATAAACAGCAATGCTCTATAAAAATTTCCCTATGGTCAAGAAATTCTTTCCAATTTCTGCTCCTGGATCTTGCTTCTGAATCCCCTGCTCCTAAAACTAAAGCTATATTTTAATTCCAGTGAGAATTAGTAGAAGTATGTCCAGGAAATATTTGGGACATATACTAAAAAAAGTTATTCCTGTTTATCTGAAATTCAAATTTAACTGGTGATTCTGTATTTTTATCTGCCAAATCTTGAAAGGCTTTGTTACATGTAACCTTCAAAGTAATACACCTCTGTCTCCAAAAGAAACTAGCATGAATAAAAGTTTATCTTGTGATTATATTTTTTGTGTATACATTCACCTTATTAATAAAAGTAACTGAACTGATAAATTATTGAATACTACATCTGAAACTGATGATGTACTGTAAGTTTGCTAATTGAATTTAAATTAAAAAGTAAAAAAATTAAAAGTAATTGAGTAAAAAAAAAGAAAGATTGAGAAGTACTGTACCATGGCATTAACTTATTTTTTTTAATTCCCAGTTTTGTCTCTTAAGTGTGGAGGAGCTTTTGATAGATACTTGTCTTCCAAACCACAGTCTCTTCTCAGCATTGGGAGAAATAATGTCAGAGGATGCTTTTATTTGTACCTGGAGAAAACAATTATGAAGATGAAGATATAAATAACTAAGTCAATGCCATACTTTTTTTTTTTTTGATGTTTTGTTGTGAAGATGCCTTAAGAAGATAGTGCTGTTTTTCTGAACTGAATATGGTGACTTGATACACCAATCCAATTGCACTCTCTTGGCACAGTCTGAAATGGCAAGCAAAGCCCTTGGTTCACACTGAAGTGAGTGGTGGACTGAACTCCCTTGGAGGTAGAGCTGAAATATGGAAGCAACTTCATAGCTGAACATGACAGTTGTCCCTGCTCTATAACAAATGTGCCAACTGGACGCCCACCTGGAAATCTTCTGCAGAGCATAGTGCTGAAATCGTAGGTGAAAAATTGTAGTTTACAAACAACTTCTTGTCTATACAATTCCCTTCTCTCAATGAGGGAAAAGATTGTTAAAATTGTCTTATTAGAGGGCAACTCAGGACAGAGCAAGTGAAAGCAGATAGGCTGGTCAAGAACAAAGAATTGAATTGGAGAATAATAGAGTTTAAGATTTCTCCTACCTTCCATCATTTCTAATGCAGCTCTACAAGACGGCAGACTCAGTATTTGCTGCAAAACACAGCATAACATATGGTGAGGGAAATTGAAATGAGTGAAATGGCAAACCAAATACAAGATTTTTTTTCCTTTTCTTTCCAATATAAGTGATAAATTGCTAACAGAAATAGGATGCAAAGTATTTCCAACTTAAATATAAGAAAGATATCCTCTCTGAAACATAGTGACTGACATTGGATATATATAAGGAGAAATTTTAATGGTGTATGCTTTTAGTTAAGGGTACAAACATCATTTCCTAGTGGTTTGGAACATATGCAGAATACAAATTGTCAAGCCAAGAAATTTATAAATACAGCAAACTCTTCTGTTCTCAGATAAACTGTAAAAATAAATGAAGTCATCAATAATATCAAGTATAATTTAATAACAATTTTTCATTCAACATGTAATAGTTTCCAGATGGCTTTATATTTCTCCAAAAATGAAGACGGTATAGACATACATAAAATAATAGCAAATAGTTATTTTCTAGGAAAAAAGAAGTCTGATAAAATATGCAATTTAAATTTATCAATTACTTTTAACTAGAATCATAAATATTATATAGATGAATATTTTATCTGGATATTTATTCAATTTGCTTCTGAAATATTTCCTCATTTGGGGAGTGTTCATTTTTCCCTCCTGCTTAATTTTCTCCTTTCTATCCATGTTTCTATATGTGTGCAATGTTTTTGTTTTCTGTTATTAGTTCTTATATGGTAAAAAAAATATATTTTTCTTCTTTAACACATTAAAAAAAAATTTTGATTTATTAGGTGCCCTGTTAGTGCAGTAGGTAGCACGTCAGTCTCATAAAAGATTTTGATTTATTTATTTGAGAGAGAGATAGAGGGAGAGAGAGAGAGCACTAGTGGGGGAAGGGACAGATGGAGAAGTAGGCTCCATGCTGATCAGGGAGCCCTATGTGAGGCTTGATCCCAGGACCCTGGGATCAGGACCTGAGCCGAAGGCAGCCCCTTAACTGACGGAGCCACCCAGGGGCCCCTTCTTTAACACAAGTTTGAAAATGGCTTTAAGTAACTATATATGCACAGGAACTTAGCAAATACTTGTCACTCTACTAAATCCTGTGATTCCCAAATGCCCAAGCATAGAAGATAATGAGAGTATCTTGGTGTGTTTTCTCCTATTGCTTCATTATTCATGGATGAGTGTAATAGGGATCTCAACATTGTTTTTGCAGCCTCAATTTTTTCTTGTGGCCTGGACCTAATGATTTTTGTAATCCTCAAGATGTTTACAGTGTAGTTAAAGACACTGCACTGTACTCTTCAACTCAATAGAGTACATGAGAATGAAAAAAAAGAAAGAAAAAATTCCCTTATGTAGCAACCCCTGTGAATTAGATGGAAGCACCTCAAGTGGTTCTCAACACTGTATGTAAGAGTAGTCTGAAGAGATTTTAAAAATAATATTATCTAAGCCTCACTTCGGAACAATTCTATCAGAAAATGAGAGAAGTGGGAGGTGGGAAATATTCAACAGTATAGACCATAAAACAAAACTTATCAAATTAAAAAAAAAGTACATGTTCTCAGACTATATTACAATTAAAATAGAAATCAATAACAAAAATATTTCTGGAAAATCCCCCAAATGCTGGGTTATTAAATCAGTAACTTCTAAACAATGTAAGGTCAAAGAGGAAATCTCAAAGAAAATCAAATGAGTAAAGATGAAAATGTATCAAAATTTGTGGGATGCAGCTAAACTAATGCTTACAGGGACATGTGATGTTAAATGCTTGTATTAGAAAGGAAAAAAAAATCTCAAATCAGTAACCTAAGCTTCCACATTAAGAACATAGAAAAAAAATTAAGCCCAAACGAAAGAAAGAAAAGGTAACAAAGGTAAGATAGAAATCAATAAAGCTGAAAACAAAAACAGTAGGGAAAGTCATTGAAACCAAAAGCTGGTTCTTTGAAAAGATCAATAAAATTGATAAACCTCTAGCCAGATTGACAAAGGGAAAAAAAAAAAAAAGACAGAGAAGACAAAAATTACCAGTATCAGGAATGAAATGATAGCACAACTGATTAAATAGACACTCAAAAGATAAGGGCATACTATAAACAATATTATGCCCATATAAGAACTAGGATGAAATTTACCATTTCTTTGAAATGCACACTATCAAAACTTATGAAGATGTATGTGTATGTGTGTGAGTGGTGTGTGTGTGTGTGTGTGTGTGTGTAACTTCAGCAGTTCTAAATCTATTAAAGAATTTGAATGTGTAGGTAAAAAAAAAATTTTTTTGCAAAACTGGAAACTCCAGGCTTAGATGGTTTCATTGCTGGAATCTACCTAACATTTAAAAAGACATAGTACCATTTCTATATAATCTCTTCCAAAAATTAGGAGAAAGAATACACTGAACTAATATAAAGCCAGACTATTAAACTAAACACCAATATCTCATCATGAACACAGACAAAAATTTCCAATCCAATTCAAATGTAGCAATATATAAAAAAGATAATATAACAGTGGGGTTCATCTCAGAATATAAAAGGTTCAACATTTGGTGTAATTCACCATATTAGTAAACTAATGAAGAAAAACCACATGATCATCTCAGTTGATGCAGAACAAAGAATTAGACACAATACAATGTCCATTCGTAATAAAAACTCTCCACAAACTAAGAAGAAAAGGAAACTCACTGAACCTAATAAAAAGGCATCTGAAAAATCTATGCTAACATCATACTTCATGGTGAAAGACTGCATGTTTTTCCTTAAAATTAAGAATAAATAAAATGAAGGTTGTCTTTGCTCACTACCCCTATTCAACATTAACTTGGAAGTGCTATCCTGTGCAGTAAGACAAGGCAAAAATAAAACAAAATAAGCACATATATTAGAAAGGAAGAAATACAACAGCCTCAATCTGCAGACTAAATAATTACTTAAATTAGAAAATCCCCCCAAATCTAATGAGAGCTTCTAGATTTAATAAGTGAGTCTAGTATATTTGTAAGACACAAGGTCAATAGACAAAAGTCGAGTATATTCCTATATAATAGCAGTAAGTAATAGAATTTGAAATAAAAAAAAACTTTATAAAACATTTTAAAAAGAAGTGCTTACATATGAATCTAACAGAATGCATGCAAGATCTCTATGTTGAAAACTATAAAACACTGATTAAATAATTCCAAGAATACCTAAATAAACATAGAGAAATACCATGTTCATGGATTAGAGACTTAAAATTGCCAAGAGGTGGGGCGCCTGGGTGGCTCAGTTGGTTAAGCAACTGCCTTCGGCTCAGGTCATGATTCTGGAGTCCCGGGATCGAGTCCCACATTGGGCTCCCTGCTCAGCGGGGGGTCTGTTTCTCCCTCTGACCCTTTCCCTCTCATGCTCTCTGTCTCCCATTCTCTCTCTCAGATAAATAAATAAAATCTTTAAAAAAAAAAAATTGCCAAGAGATTAATTCTCCCCAGTCTGATCTGTAGATTGAGATATTTCCATTGAACATCTGGCTAGCTTATTTTATAAGTACCAATAATCTGATTTTAAAATTTATATAGAAAGACAAAGGAACTAGAATAGTCAAAACAAGTGTGAAAAAAAGAACAAAGTTGGAAGACTCACGTTACTTCATTTCAAGTTATACCATAAACTGCTGTAATCAAGACAACCTGGTGTTGGCAAATGGATAGATATAAGAGCAATGAAATAAAATAGCTAGCCCAGAAATCGACATGTAAAAAATATATCAACTGATTTTTGACAAGGGTGTAAAGGCAATTCAATGAAGAAAGGAAAATGTTTTTAATAAATGGTGTTGGAACAATTAAATACCCACATGCAAGAATGAATCTCAGCACCTACTTCACGCCTCATACAAAAAATAACTCGAAAAAGATCATGGATCTACATGTAATCATTAAAAAATAAACCTCTGGAAGAAAACAGGATATAATCTGCATGACCTTTGATTTGTCAAAGAGTTTTTTAGATATAGCACCAAAAGCATGATTCATAAAAGAAAAACTATAAATTATACTTTACCAAAATTAAAAACTTATGCTCAGTGAATGACACTAGTCGGAGAATGAAAAGATAAAGCACAGGCAGAGAGAAAATATTTGCAAATCACATATCTGATAAAGAACTGGTATGCAGATTACATAAAGAACACTTAAAACTCAACAAGGAAACAAATAGGCAAAAGATCTGAACAGAGACTTCACCAAAGAAGATATATAGATGAAAAATGAACACATGCAAGATGCTCAGCATTATTTGTCATTAGGGAAATGTAAATTAAAAACACAATGATATATCATGGTGCACTCATTAGAATAGCTAAAATAAAACATACTGACACTCCCAGGCTCTGGCAAGCATGTGGTACAACTGAAATTCACAGAAATTAAACTTGAATATTGTATTATGAAACTCTAGTAGGATTGTTGTAAAATTCCAGAGGACAAGATTAAGGTGAAAATTGATATGAAAGCTTTTGTAAAAGGTTTCTATGAACACGGTTTATTCAAAGGTAGATACTGTGGGTAATTTCCACCAGATTGATAGCAATTAACATTTTAAAATATGGTAGTCATTCATTACATAATGTGAATCCACCATAAATATTTTTCCATGTGTTTTTAAGTCGAGGAATCATTGCAATCCTCTTTTATCTGTCAAAAAGAGACCTTGGTTATCTTTTTATATATGCTAATATTCTATTTTTATTGTGGCATTTGCAAAATTTTTCAAAAATTATGGTTTTCTGATTGACATCACATCAGTTTTTGATTATTCAATCCAACGTCATGTGTACCTATGAACTATTCTGACTATTTAAGAGAGTTCAGATATTTTGATACACAGTTCCAATGACCATTTGATGAAATCACTTTGTTCACTAACCACATATTTACTATGGAAATGGATAGTAATGTATAAAAATAAGTGATGATTCTAAATGACAATGCAGATAAGAAGTTAAACCACGTGACTGCAAAAAAATTAAGTTTCTTAGATGTTATTTTGTATGGGTCACAGATGAAATATATTATCATTGAGTATGTGCTGCTCCTTACTCCTGCATATGGTTCTTCAATTACAGCAGACAAATGAGCTTCCTAGGCTTCCCCATCTGTCTTTATTTCCAAGTAACATTGGGTAGTATCAATGTCATCAGTGGAATGGATTTTTACCTGCACCTTTCTGTGAAATTTCTTCTTTTAATGAAAATATGAATTTAGTTAGAACTGGTTTTGTGACCTAATAACTTTGTCACCTTGAGCATCTACTATCTATCTGAAACACAGTTTTCTTTCACATCTAAATTAGACTACTTACAGGCTTATTGTGAAAATCAAATACGATGATGGGAAAGAACATAATGTCTAGCACATTTCTTAACTAAAGTTAGTCAATAGTTTCTTCTCTCCCTCCTTTTATTTCCTTTCCCTAGTCCCTCTGAAACTATCGGGTTTTTTTTTTTTTTTTTGGACACCCAGGAATGGTGGAAGTCTAGTAGAATGCATTTGGGAAGGAATAGAAGTTTATGATCTATTTGATAAGCCGACATGAGTTAATACCATATAAACTGATGGCTAAAGCCTTTGCCATGTAGGAAAGTTACTGATGTTATATAAAATGATTCTGGAAAGAAATCGAGTCAATTTATCAGACACCGAATGACACCTGAATCCTGTATAAACCCATATGTTATGTGTGTGCTTGGAGACACAAAATATGAACAGGGCATAGTCCTTGTCCTGAAGGTGCAACTGATTTCATGGAGATACAAAACAAGGTATAAAGTATCCATAAAACAGTGCAAAATAATAATAAAAAAATCCTTGGTTGGGGTATAAACAGTGTTCTCTGAGACAGGAGAAAGGAAAATTTCATTTTGGTATGACTTTTAGTGAGAACTACTCTGAACAATTTGATAAACAAAATAACAACAAAAAAAAATTACTAAATTTTTCCCATTGTTGCACATTCTTATTTCACACAACTTTGGAGTTTTACTAAAATATACATATTAAATAATGTGCCAAGTTTGGGCTCAAAGATGGTATTATGAAAAACAAAAGAAAAAAGTACCTCTATCCAAAAACATGTTAGTATTTTGCTAAGAAAGTCATGTAGATCACTTGGCATATCGGTCAATGAACTTGTTAATTTATTTGAGAAAATCTGTGCCAAGGTGATTTCGAGGTGATATACCATGTCCAATATAGTAAAATAACAGGGGTAGTACTAAGAGTAGTAGCAGCAGCAGAAGGAGTTGTACTAGAGGGCCATTTCATAAATAAATCACTACATTGTTGTTTACTCAGCTGGCTATATTATTTATCTCTTTTAGTTATGTTTTATTAAGAGCTCCATTAGTTCAGTATATATCAAAAACTAATGATGTACTATACCTTGGATAATTGAACTTAAATAAAAAAAGAATTCATACCCCCCCCAAAAAGAGTTCCAATGTATATTTTTTGCATTATATTTTTATTTAGATACAATTTACATACAACAAAGTGCACAGATATTAAATGTATTGTTCCATGCACTTTTTGAAAAGACTTTATTATTTTAGAGCAGCATAATCAAGAGGAAGGTAATCAATGCATTTTGACAAATGCATATATCTGTGTGACTTATATCAACATCAAGAATAGCATATTTCCATCATCCCAGAAAGTTCCTGAACCAGACAATGTCTGGTACAATGTACAGACATTGTACAATTCCTGTCCAATCAGACAATGCAGATTCATTGTCTGAATCTGCAGACAATGAATGTTCTATGACCAGAGATTACTTTTTCTTGTTCTGGAGCTTCTTACATGAATAGAATATGAAAAAATTTGTGCTCTTTTGTGTCTGGCTTCATTTACTCAGCATAATATTTTTGAGATTCAACTATGTTGTTAGGATACTAGTAGTTTTGTTTTATTTTGTGTTGTTTTGTTTTAGAGAGAGAAAGAGATTGTGCGCACCTCCGTGTGATCAGAGGAGGGGAGCAGAAGGAGAGGGAGAGAAAATCTTAAGCAGGCTCCATGCCCAGCACAGAGCCAGATGTGGGGCTGGATCTCAGGATCCTGAGATCATGTCCTGAGCCAAAATCAAGAGTCTAATGCTTATCCTACTGAGCCACCCAGGCACCCCAGATTACTAGTTGTTGTTCCTTTTTATTTTTGAGTTGTATTCAGTGATATGCTGATAAGTATTTAACAACCAGGTCTTAAAAACAAAAACAAAAACAGAACAAAACAAGACAAAACAAAAAGCTGAATGCTAGCATTTGTCAATTTTCATCCTTTAAATACTCTGAAAGTAGCAAATTTCATGCTATTAACATGCCCTCAGTCATTTTGAAAAAATTCCCAAAAATTGAACTGTCAGTTCTTGTGACCCAGCATGAGCTGGGGCCAGCATAGCACTGGTCATCTTCCATTATATGAATATAGCATAATCTGCTTATCAACTGAACTCTTGATGTAAACATGTGAGTTGTTTCTACTTTTGCATTGTTATGATACAGCTCCTGTGAACATTCCTATGTAAGTCTTTGGGTGAACATGTATTTCCATCACTCCTGGGTAAATACCAGCCAGTAGAATCACTTATTTGTAGAGTAAGTTTAACTTTAACTTTATGAAATAGAATTGACAGTTGTCTGAAGATATTATAACATTTTATACCTCCAACAACAAAGTATAGGGGGTCCAGTTGCTCCAAATCCTTGCCAATATTTGTATTGTCAATCTTTTTAATTTTACCCATTTTGATGGACGTCATGTTTCACTGTTTTCTTTTGTGACTAATGACTATAAACAGTATTTCATGTACTTATTGTCTCTCTCCATATCTTCCTTTGTAAGGTGTCTGTTTAAGTCTTAGGACTATTTTTTTTTTTTTGTCTGTTTATTATTAAGTTGTAGGAGATCTTTACATGCTCTTGACATAAATCCTTTGCCATATATCCATCTATCAAACCACAACCTAGGAGAGAATTTTAGTATGTACGGGTTGTGGCCTGATTATTTTTCTTTTTAATGCCCCCCTTTTTTTAAATTAATAAACTTAATTTTTAGAGCAACTTTAGGTTCACAGCAAAGTTGAATGAAAAATGTAGAGTTACTATATTACTTCTGACCTCTCACACACTCAACCTCCCCCTCTTTGGACATCTCTCATATGGTACTTCTTTTTTAAAGATTTATTTATTTTAGAGAGAGAGAGAGAGCACACATGGTTGGGGTGGGGAGGGTCAGAGGGGGAGGGAAAAGGACTAGCAGTTTCCCTGCTCAGTGCAGCCCAACCCAGGCTAGAACAGGACCCTGAGATCACGACCTGAGTGGAAACCAAGAGTCAGACACTTAACAGACTGCACCACCCAGGTGCCCTGGTACTTTTTGATAAACAAAAATTTTTGAAAAAGTCCTATTTATAATTTTTTAGTAGTACTTTCTGTGTCCCAATAAATCTTTACCTATTTCAAATTAATATAGATATTTTATTATGTTTTCTCTAGAAGTCTTATTGCTTAAGATTTTATATTTAAGTCTATTAATTATTCCAGCTTAATGTTTGTGTAGGGTGAAGATTAGGGATTGAGATACAATTTACTCCATATAGGTATCCCATTGTTCGGGCATTTATTTGTAAAACAAGTTTTTTTACCCCACTGAATTGCTTTGGCACCTCTGTTGAAAAACAATTTACTACACAAGTGGGGGTCTAATTCTGGACTCTTTATTCTATTTAATTAATTAGTTTGCCTTATATCAATATCTAATTCCCTTAATTATTATGGTTTTATATGAAGTGTTGAAATCAGATATTATGGATATTATGGATCCTCCAACTTTGTTTTTATTTTTTTCAAAAAAAAATACTTTATACTTTAAGTCTTTATATTCTATATATTTTAAAATCAACTAGTTGATTTCTACAAAATAACCTATTTGATTTTGATTGGGAAATGTGATCAGTCTTCAGATCAATTTGGGGAGAATGACCTCTTAACAATACTGAGTATCCCAATCCGTAAATCTGATACGTTTCCTCATTTTTTATTTGGGTCTTTAATTTCTCTTAGCAATGTTTTGTACTTTTCAGGATATTGATCTATATATTTTTTAAGTTTATCCTTAAATATTGTTTCATTTTATGATGCTATTATAGATAACATTGTTTTAAATTCTGCTTTCCAGGTGTTAATTACTATTACATAGATTTGCAATTGGATATTAATTGACCTTATATTCTTGGATGTATCTAAATTCACTATTAGTTTAGTAATTTTTTTGAAGATTCTTTAGAGTTTTCTACATCAACAATCACGTTGTCTATGAATAAAGATAGCTTAACTTTTCCCTCTGCCTCCTGGTGGATCCTGATGCTTTCCCATGTGACTCCCCATGGCATGTCATGCCCCTTTCTTGGGATCTATGAATATAACAAACTGTCTTTTCAATGACAGGTGTATCCCAGTCTGTGGTCTTGTCATGTCATACCTAACTAATAATAAAACTTACATTTTAAAATACACACAATATGAACATACATATATTAACACATTAACATTATATATTAATATTACCATCTGGGTGATTTTTTTTCCAGTTATGGGTCATATTTTCATGCGTCTTTACATGTTTTTTTTTAAATTTTTGAATGCTAGGAATTGTTGATGATGTTTCATGGTAATTCTGAATTTTATTTTTTTTAGAGAGTTAAGTTTTATTTTATTGGGCAGTTAATTTACTGTTGGATCAGGGTGATCATGTCAAGGCTTGGTTTCTAGGCTTTGTTGGGTTGGGTCTAATGGAATCCTTCCTGTAGGGCATGGACTTTGCTCCTAAGGAATGGTCTTTCTGGTGTTTTAGCTAAAGGACAATTATCTTAGTAAGGTTGCTTCATTCTGACTGGTGGAACGCTAATATTTTCCTGTACCATGTGAGTTCTAAAATCTTCCTTCTGCTCACAGCCCTCAGCAGTCTTGAAGATTCTCGTGCACTGTATGTCCAGTGTAGTATTTGGCCAAAGGTAGAGGGTGTACCTTATAGTTGTATACCTGGAGCGTCTTCTCTGTACAACATTTTCCTCTGTTCTCCTGCTCCATAAATTCCAACTGCCTCACTAGATTTAAAACTCTAGTCTCAGTTTTCTCTGAGTGGTGAGATTACTGCTACCTGTTTGGCTCCACTTCCTTGTAACGTTTGGAATGTGGTCCCAGGCAGAAAGCTCAGATAAATGTGACATTCACCTTTTATGTCTATTATCTCTCAAGGGTTACAGACCAGCAGTCTCTGTTTTTCAATCCATAAAACAATTGCTTCATGTATTCTCATCCAATTTTATAAGGATTTACAGTGGGAGGTAAAATGTGATACCCTTTTCTCTGTCAAATCCAGAGCCAGAAATATGCTAATATATGCTTTTTTTTTTTTTTAGAAAGACAAATTTTATGGTGGTTTCCTTCAAGAAGCAAATTGTAAACTTTTTAAAAAATCTTTTCCCTGTTAATCATTCTGCTATGGTTTTAGAATTATCTTTCAATATTGTGCTAACTTCAAGTAACATCTGTGAAATTTTTGTTCTTTTTCTTATTTCAAATCTTCCATATATGCTGTAATTCTTCCACAAATTACTCCCTCACACAATGAATTTCTATATGAACTTGCCTTGTTTCACGCATTTAGGTTTTTGAGACCTCAATTTTTCACTATATTATGATGAGCACTTTAGGAACCATGTGGAGAACTCATTATGATTTTAGTGCTTTCACAGAAGAACTGTGGTGATAGAAACTTGCAGGGAAAAGCTTAATAAAGTATATTTTACAATTTATAATTTTATGAAGCTATAATAGGATTTATTGTAAAGTTCCATAGAATATGATTAATGCTAGTCTGCACAGACTCAATAATTATTTTGAGATAGATTTAGTTGATTTCTTAACAATTAATTGGTTCGGCATAGGATCTGTTTGATTTAATTGCTAATAGAGTCTAAAAAAACTTGACCATATTTCAGAATAAGGAGATAAGGTTGACTATATGTAGATATGATTACAATTCATAGATCACTAAATTGAGAAATAGCTACTCTAGTGTTTCAGGCCATGCTAATAGTTAATTTGGGTCACTGTGTAGTCAATTCCATTGAATGATGGTTGCTCAATAAACATCAATTGAACCTATACCCTACAGAAAGACTGAACTCAGAAACATGAGAAAACAAGAAAATCAAGGTTACACTTAGTATCTTTGTATTACCTTTCTAGGGCTGCCATATAAAATGCTATAGACCGAATGGCTTAGACAACAAAATTTTTCTTCTCACAGTTCTGGAGGCTGGAAGACCGATGAAGGTATTAGCAGATTTGGTTTCTCCTGAGGCCTCTCTCATCAGCTTGCAGGCTTATCACTGTGTCCACACATGACCTCTTCTCTGTACACACACATCCCTGATGTCCTCTCTCTCTCCCTTCTTATAAGGACACTAGTCATGTTGAATTAGAGCTCCCCACTCGAGGACTCATTTAACCTTAATTACCTCCTTATAGGCCCCATCTCCAAATATAGTCACATGGGAGTTAGGGCTTCAACATATGCATTTGGAGGGGGACATAATTCAGTCCACAACAATATCCATGTTACAGTATAAACATATATAGGAGTACACATGTTGGGGAAATCATGCAGAAGATGTGACTTCTGGTTTACCCAGGAACTGGACTCAGCAATTGGAGGTTCTTCACCTCCTCCCTTATCCTTGGAATGTGGGTTCTGCTTGCCTTCCCCACTCCCAGAGGCTGCTCCAATGACCAATGACATAGTCTTGAGACAGTGATGTGGTATTGAGAATATCTGTGTGGTATATGTGACTGAACACAGTTAAGACCTCTATATAAACTTTTAAGATGTGGGGGGAGGGTGCTGAGATCTATTTACTTGTCTTGTGGCCACCCCAGATATGCCTGGTATGTGAGTTCTGTTGTTTGTTAAACTTCCCACCTACCAACGTAGAGTGACCTGCCTCTTTTTCCAGTGTCTCCCTGCTCTCTTGAGTATGGTTGCCAAATTTAGATCGCACCTGGGAAACTCCCTAGGAGCTTATGAACCAACAACGCATTAAATAAACATAAGAGAAAATGCTAAGCTATGAAATTTCTGCCCTTAAGTTTTGTAAACAAAATTGAAGATATGTTTGTAAAAAGGACATTGAAATCTCACAACCATGTGACAATGATTTTAGGATCAAATGAGATAAAATAGAAAATATGTGAACACGCTTTGAAATTTATAACACATGATAGAAACATAAGGTGTTAATTCATAAGGCATTCACACTCAGGCCTCCTATGTTGGCTTCTGACTTCCTCTCCAGAGATACATTCTTAGGCAAAGTTCTTAGTGTGGATCTAAGTTCATAATTTTTCTTCCTTAAAGATTATTTCTTAATGCATATTACTAGCTATAAGCTTTTGCCATCTGGTGATGAGTTTTGGGGGCAGGAGAACTTCCAAATTCAAATCAATGTATTTTGTCCATGGGTAAATTTAGTCCATGTAGCAGAGACCTCAAGGGTAGCATGTGACCTAGAACCTCAAGGAGCAATGGCTAGCAAAGAGAACTCAGGTTTTTCTTTTAAGATTTTATTTATTTATTTTTTTTGAGAGAGAGAGAGAGAGAAAGAAAGAGGGGACGGAAGGGCAGAGAGAGAGAGAGGGAAACTCAAGAAGACTCCACACTGAGCGTGGAGCCCAACACAGGCCTTGAACTCATGATTCCCAAGATCATGACCTGAGCTGAAATCAAGAGTTGGATGCTGAACTGACTAAGCCACCCAGGTGCCCCTGAAAACCCAGGTTTCCAGAGGCCCTGACAGTTAGAAAGGTGTAGTCAGGAAATATAATGGAAAATAGGCAAAGAAAGACCAATATGGCATGTAATGGAGGTTATTTTGAATCCCACTCTTGAAAGGAACACCAAAATCTATTTATTTCAGCAATAACTCATGCCAGAATATTTGCTCCTGGAGACTTTGATCTTCTGCAAAGGTTACAACCCAGTGACCTACAGTTGCAATCTGTAGTCCATTTTTATGTCTGTCTGTGTAGGGTTTAAAATTCCTTTTATTTTCTCCTTATATTTTTGAATTTGGGGAATTTACCATATAAACTTAGATATCTGGATTCTCCTGAAAACTGGAGAATATCTGATCACACCACAGGCTCAAGCATCTAGAACTGAATGGCAGTTATACTTAAAAAGGACACACACTCTCCTGTTCATCATCATCCTGATATTCCTCTTTCACTCATGCCTGTTCTCTGCCTCTGGTTTGTCATTTGAGGGGAGACTGACCCATCACTATGAATATTCCTAGGCCCAAGGGGTGCCAAGGGTAAAGTATTTGAGAGGAAACTCCACCACCTATATGTGCTCTGGGATGTTCACACACATATGCATAAGGTCCATTGCAGAATGGGACAGAAAAAACCGGAGGGCTGGTTGGGGCCAAAGATCTCCAATTGTGGCCTTCCCTCCTTGGGCCCACAATTGTTAAGGATGACCCCAATCCCCAAGCCTTGCCTACCTTTCTAACCTCCACTCCTGCTTCCCTGCCCCACTAAACTCTGTGTTCTTTCTGTCCCTATAACAGATCCAACTTACTGCCTTTGTACATCCTGTTTCCTTTCCTTGGATTATATTTTCGCTGATTATTTCTGTGGCAGGCTCCTTCTAGCTATTCAAACTTGAGCCTAGAAACCACCTCTTTTCCTAGACCTTAACCCCAGTCCTAATCATTTTCCTTCATTTTATCCTGTTTTCTTTATATGGCATTTTATAATCTGCAATGATCTTTTAAAGGCGTTCACCTATGTACTGTTCATCTCTTCCTACTAGAATACAAACTCCCTGAGAACAGAGTTTGTCCTGCCTACTGTGGTCTCCCCAGGACTTAGCAGAGTAGTGCTCAATAATATTTGATTAGTGAATGACTGACTGAGTGACTGAGTACATGAATATTTGCTGTCTCTGTGCAATATTAAGATAACTACATGTAGGGGCACCTGGGTGGCTCAGTGGGTTAAGCGTCTGCCTTCAGCTCAGGTCATGATCTCAGGGTCCTGGGATCAAGTCCCGCATCGGGCTCCCCGCTCAGCGGGGAGTCTGCTTCTCCCTCTGCCTCTCCCCCCTGCTCATACTCTCTCTCTCACTCTCTCAAATAAATAAATAAAATCTTTTTTTAAAAAGATAACTACATGTAAAGTTAAAAATAAAAGTTCATTGCCAGTGTTAATCAAGCTAAGTTAAGTTACAAAAACTCTGGTTTAAAACAAGGTTTACTTCTCAACGATGCTATATCACCACTGTGGGTTGTTCAGGGCTTGATTCTGTGTTGTCCTTATTAACAGATTCTTCCCATTCTGGAGCAACAACGATTGCCGTGGCACAGGGAAAGAGGAAATCTATCAAAGCATAAGCTTGCTCTTAAAACATCTACCTGGAAGTACCATCTGTCAGCTTTGCTCAGATTTTATTGGTCAGAGCAAGTCATAAGGCTGTGCCTGACTTTAAAGGGGATGCTTTGAAGGAGGACAATAAACATGTGGTGAACAGCCCCAGCCATGACTACATGTCCACTTGACAGATTCTTTCCCCCTACTTTGTATAGGATATTTAGGATATTATATTTATAGCATATATTCCTTAGCATAGACACAGCGGTAAGTTCGTGACACCAACTGGTCATTAGTATTATAAAAATATATAGTTTTAACAAAAATGAATCTTATTAAAAGTAAAGGCTGTTTTCCTACATATTTATTTTTCCATATTTTAGTTTAAAAAGATTTTTAACTTTTTAAAATTGGTCATAACTTTGTATCTGATTGTTTAACCCTTTTAAATGTGATTGCTTCTGACATATCCACTGATATGCTTAAAATAAAATGACAGAAAATCAAGTGGGTTATTTCCCTGCATACATATGCTTCCATAATGAAATTATTCCCGCTGAGAAAAACAAGTTTGCATTCTGCAGTTGGTCTCAATTGGTGAGAACAGAGGGTCTATACATCTTTAATGGAATGTTGTTTCTCAAATCTTTTGACAATTGCCGTGTCTCTCACTCTCTCCCACCATTAAGTCAGCAATCCTTGATTCCTAGCTTTTATTAAGGAGCCATGAGATACATGGCTCACAGAAACAGCATCCTGCAGATTGCTTTAATCTCTTATCTCTGGCTTCTCCTTTTTCTCTCTCTACCTGCCTCTTCCTAACTTCCAATTATCTGTTCATCAGATTCTGTGTAAACAATTTGGGTGCATGCAAGAGATTTAGATAAATTTCATTAAAATTCCTGCATGGTTTGCCAACAAAAAGAATTAAATCAACACTTAAAGTTTTCCCATTTGAGATCTCTGTTTTCCTGTCTTTATTATCCTTTTCTTAAATTTAGGAAATAGTTAACCTATTTTTAAAGTTATATAAGACTTTGGGTCCAAGTAAATCAGATTTTTTTTGAAAGAAGAGCCCTTTAATACGTGTCTGTGTCATCGAAGTTTGGCTGGACATGACAAACTGCCAAATGGTTCCAAGAAGCATCTTAATTCTTGTTTTTAATCAAACTATCAGATGTGACCTATTTTTATAAGGAATAGTCAGTAGAGCCCAGGACTATTTTTATTCTAAATAAGAAGTTGGAAAGATAGACCATAATGTCATAGTTGTCATAAAATGTTCAAAGGGAGGTAATTCCTCATAATATTCTAAGGAATACTTGTTGTCCATGGCAAATCAAGTATTTGCAAGTATGCCTCAGGGATTTCTATGGAACACTTTCCCATCTCTATAAAAAAGCAAGGAGGAAAGGATGATTAATATGTATTTTAGCCTCCATATATGCTAATCACCATACTATATGCTTTACTTAATTCATCTCACTTAGTCCCTTGCCCAGCAAGCCATGAGATCTGGATTATTCCCATTTATCTTTTCTCTTTTATTGAAGGGGTAAGTGCTTCACAGCTCTGCAGGATTAGATGCCAATGGAAGCCCATCTCACAGTCTTAGACTTAAGAAGGTGAGTACCCGCGGTCATGTCAAAACTGATAGGACATCCACGTTTGCGCTATTGTCTTCAAATATTAGATTAACTGAGGATTTCTGATATAATTTAAATTACTTTATCATGTATAAGTTCCATGGTGGTTGTATAAAACTATAGCCTGGTAGAGACAAATATTTATTGTTCTATTACTGCATTCATTGATTTTTATTGATTCCACTTTAAAATATTTGATTTAGAATATTTAAAAATATTGAAAATACAGTAAAGAAACAATATCAATTATGACCCTACCACAAGAAAGAACTGAGTTTTACTTATCGGTGTATTTGCTTCCAGTCTAATTTTATGTATGATATATAACATTGGTATTATGTTTATTTTAGTTCTTACAAAACATAGATTTTGCCAGACATACATTTTTATGCTTTCCTTTCTTTATTTAAAATTTCATAGTTAACATTTTTGTTTGACATTATTAATCAGAATCAAAAATGTAATTTTAATAGCTATACGTTTTTCTGTCTATGGATATGCAATGTAATACTAAATACAGCTTTTACCCCATTGTTTCAGAGATGCTATAGTGTGTGTGTGTGTGTGTGTGTGTGTGTGTGAGAGAGAGAGAGACAGAGAGAGAGAGAGAGAGAGAAATGTACCTGCTTTCTACCTATTCCTCCAGATTTTCTCAGTTTCATTCCTGTAACAAGTCAGATTATCAAACCACATATTTTAATTCCCCATGAAGGTTTCACTCCTGAATCATGGTTTAGTATTATCTCTGCAAGAATGATTAGGAGTCTACATTAAAAAATAGCCACATGAATAACATTGCTGTGTGCTCAATAAAACTATCGTATCAAGGCGTTATTCACTGCATGGAAGAGGCCCATGAAATATATTCATGTTTGGTATTGGGACTGAATAAAGAGACTGCTTCACCTGAATCACAAGGATGCTTTTTTTGACCAGTTAGTTGTGCTCAATGCATCTTCCTTTTCCCCTAGGCTATTAGGAAGCAGACCTAAATTTAGTGCTCAACTATAGAAAATATTTATAGTCTAGATCTGCACTGTCTAGTATGGCACCTACATGTGGCTATTTAAATTTAACTTAATAAAGATTAAATAAAGTTAAAAATTCCATCCCTTAGTAACACTAACCACACATCTCTGTTGTTTACCATAGTGAAAAGCACAGTTACAGAATATTTCCATCATTATAGAAAGTTCCATTGGACAGATAGAATCTAGACAGGTCTAGATTATGTATCAAATTATACACTTCCAGCATGCTACACAGCTTAATATTTAATGTTAACTTACACTGTCTAGATGATTAGCTATGTAGTATTGCATGCTACCTTCTATTACTTTCAGAATTAGGTAAGGACAATAATGCGATTACATCTGTCCTTTCAGAATATATTATCATCCTAACTTAAGTTCTTATAATGTTGACACCCAACCATTAAGATGACTGGATGGGTTATCGGGCTTACAAAAGGGATTTAAAAATTTTAATTATATCTAGACATTTTAGATTGATCTGATCACATTTGTACAGGCCCCTGCCCACACATATTATTATGACCCTCCCATCCTTACTCCCCACCATCTGGTCTCATTTTCTACATTGTCTGTAGTAAATATATGAGAACAGGCTTTACCGAGGAGCATAAAGATGGTGCTGGAAATGATGAAGGTGCAGCGATTCTGCCATGCTATCTGTGTCATCACCAATAGTGGGCATCAATATAGGAAGGTGACCACCAGAAAGATCTTCATGGAAAAGCAGTGTCAGTTCTGGCTGGATAACATGGAATGTTTTATATACCATGTAGGGCATTTATGAAAATCTGAAAGCAACATTCATATTTCAGAATTTAAAATTACTCATATATATAGTTTCTACTGATTTGAGATGGCTCGCCAATAAACAAATCGATAGTACATCTTCTTTAGGGCTGATGGTGGCACTTTGAAAATGCTTGGGTATAAATAAAGCAAACATACATTTCCTTGGTCTGACTACGTAGTCACAGAATGCTTAACCATAAATCAACACGGGCCACTTTAATTTCGTTCCTTGCCTACATAATCAAAACATGAAGCTCTCTTTCTTTTAACACATAATTCTCCTCAATCATTACATAAATTGTCATATTTCTTTATAACAAAGTAAATGCCTGGGTTCAGCTATGATTTACAGATTGTGTAAATTATTAGCCAAACGGATGTTATATGCCATTCTGCTTATAAAATATGTATTTTAAGTAAATACATCTATGACTACAAGAGAGAGAGTTATTCATTACTATTTAGATGTTTTAAGTATCTTCTCTATCATAAGGGCAAGCTCTTCCAGCTGGGTTATATTATTTATCCCAAATACATTTTTTTGTTATGGTTTTATCATTACAAAAATGATGAAAGTGGATAAGGGTAGGTCTTCATAAGGATAGCTTCCTACCATCGCTATGGTTTACTATGAAAGAATCTAACTGGTTTTTTTTGTTGCCACTTCTCACTTTCAGTAAAGTGTCATTTGACTGAATTATTCATTTGTTATACTTCTTGGGTGCTAAGATGCCTTTGATTATTTGATGCACCACCAATAATCCTCCTCCTCCTCATCATCATAATCTTTATTAATAATAATCTTCATGAGGGTTAAGAAGGGATTGACTTCAAAAGAGTAATGTTGATTGGTAATGAAATGGCAAATACATTCTTAAAGTGATGAGCTGGCACCAGAATTTTTCTGAGGGATAGAGATGTCTTGTTTGGTAAACTACTTTGTTGAAGACTTTGAATTGTTGCTCAACAATCCAGTTTATATGGGTCTTAGAAGGCACCAAACCTTCAGGAGTGGACTGTGTGTGTGTGTGTGTGTGTGTGTGTGTGTTGGGGGTTGGGCATGGAGGGCTGATGAAGCTTTACATACAGACCGAAAAAAAAAAAAAGAATTTGGAGCTTGGGGTGGGATAGTCCTGGGAACAGCAAAGAAGCAGGAAAAGATGAATATCAGATGGGAATAGGCCAAGGGCTCCTGGTTTGAGTCCTTCATATGTCCCCAAAATCTTCAGCAAATTCTTCATGCTCTCAAAAATCCTAGTGGGAGGAATTTTTTTTTTTTGTGGAAATTGGCGGAGAGGCCAAAGAGAGTTTTATGGTCATCGATAGACATGGGGTACAACTGAATAGGGCCTAGAGATGCATTATATTATTTTATTATATTATTATATATAATATATATATTATTTTATTTTATTATATTATTATATATATATAAAGGAAATAATCCATTCATTGCATGAATACACCAATCAGTTTGCTTAGCCATGCCCCTCTGAAGAGAACTCAGACTTGCCAGTATTTCTCCAGTATAATCAGTGCTGCAAAGGACACCTATACATGTCTCCTTGACCACACAGAGCTTCTCTAAAGAATGTACCTAGAAGTGCCAGTTTTGGTTCTTGGGTGATTTATGAGATATTCTCAAATTGCCCTCCAAAAGTAGCAGAATATGGTGTGTTCCAACACACAGTATAAATGTATGTTTTTGATTTTTAGTGTATGGAAGGTTTCCTTTACCCTCCTTTTTGTGAATAAATGACATTATCATTTTGATTGGGTATGGAATGCTACCTTATTGTTCTATGTATGCATTTATTTATTTTTATTTTTATTGTTTTGCTGATTACTGGTGAGATTGGGCAACCTTTAAAAAATGCATTGGTCATTAAATTTTCTCTTCTGTGTATTGCCTCAGTTGTTCTTTGGCAAGCACTATTAATCATCTCCTTCCTATCCATTTTCACTTCTTTACCAATAGACTCTGATTGAGATTTCAACATATCCTGTTAAGCTTATTTTTTTATTTTCCTGTGAGGCTGGAGATGGTCATGTTACCTAACTTTGGCCAATGAGAAGTAAATGAAAGTCAGTGAGCCTTCCAGACAAACTTTTTTAAAGATGTATCTTTTACATTTTGTCCCTGGAACTTCCCTTCTCTGTTTGTCTGGAACACAGGTTATGTCTGGAGAAGGGGAAGTAGCCTGTGATATGTGAGAAGTAAGTCTATTGAACAATAAAGGAGCAGAGTCCTTGACGATTTCTTCAGGTGGCTGTGCCCTCCCAGATGACATCCTTCTTGACCTCTGGTTTTGTGAGGAAAGCCAGAGTATATTGGCTTAAACCTCTCTAAATTTCTACAATAAGTAGCAGAATTCCATCTCATTAAAATAACTTTCCCTATTTTTAATTAGTTTTTTCTCATTGATTTCCAAGAGTTTTTTTTTTTTTTCATATATTCTAGATAAAAATCCATCATCAGTTATATCTGCCAAAAATACCTTCTCCCAAAGATAGTGATTTTGTTCTGGCTCTTTCTTTAACTTTATTGTGGGTTCTAGAAAAATCACTTTCCCTTTCTAGGTTATGGGGACATCTTCTGTAAAATGAAGACTAGAGAGTATCTAAGGATTTGTCTAGCCCTGATGATCTGAGCCCACGAATATGTGCCTAAGAGACACCTCTCTGTACAGCAGGACAGAGCAGTGTGGTCTGCCACAGTCCCACAGTCTTTCCTCTTGATAAAGCATTTGTGTCCTGCCAGATAGATCACACAGTCCAGACTGATTACTTCAGAGAACTTTCTGGTTAGCTTTAGAATGATCTATTTTTTTTTGAGCATGTATAGAAATACTTTTATATACTTAGAGTTGAAAATTTTCTTATGCTACCCATGGAAAAAATGGGAAAACAAAAAAAACCCAATATCATAATATTTCAGCATATCTCCTGTTAAACTAAATAAACATATGTTGTCAACAGAACTTGAAAATAGCATATTCCATTGATAAGTAATAAAAGAAAGTGGTGAGTAATTTTTTATGTAGTTCAGCAATACTCATTAAGCTATTATAAAGGGGAAATTTATTGACATGATGGTTTGCTAACTGTCAAGTTTGGATTTTATTTAAAAACATATTGTCTGTGGAGAAATCTTGAGAGACAAACAAAACAACAACAACAAAATAGCAAAACACAGCAAGTAGATAGATCATATTGAATGTTCTTTCAAGATGGCCTATTTTCCATGATTATTATAAAGAGAAAATGTTGATTTTTAAGCTGTGGAATACTTCCCCCTAAATTTCATTTTTTTTTTCTATGTGCTTGCATAAAAGCTGAGGCAGAAAGGATCATGAAAGGATCTCACTGACGTGAGAATTTGGTCTGTCAAAGTGCTTTACACCACTCATTCCTCAGGACTGTGCTGTGGAAGGGGGAGGATCTTGCCAGGCTGTCTAGAGCTACAACTCTAAGGTTTATAATATTTATGTGAGAACCTACCGCATAAATCTACTAACCTGATTCAAGCAAATGACATGTGTGACTAATGAAGTCTTGAATTCACTAAGGGAGGAAAAATGACAACAAGAAAACTAAGCTTGTTAATTATTCCTGTCCTTCCTTTACAACTCTGCCTATGAAAAATCTTCTAAGAAGCGCCTGCTTTATCTCATCCTTCATCCCTGGAGTCATTACTTTTCTTTTTTGTAAAACAGAGTTCCTCTGGACTCTAAAGTTTTTTGGAGCTTATATTGTTACTAACTGAGCTGGAGGAGCAGCTCTTGATTTTCAAATGGTAAGACTTGGGCCTTCCTCTTTCCCTTGCCTCCCTGTGAAATATAAAGGCCTCTTCCTTAGGAGACTGCAGACCCTGCCCCTTACCTTCTCCCTAGTTGTGGCAATGCTGTACCTCAAGGCACTTACAAACTGGGCCCCGCCCCTCCAGTGCCACCCAGGAACTGCAGCAACATGACTGAGACACCTCTCAGGGTATCTTATCTCTCCACTGTGGCCACTTGAGTCTGGATTTCATACACTTACAATTCTCTCCTGCTGCTAGGAAAATGGCTTTTCTTATCTAGGCCTCACTTCTTTGTTTCGATGAGAGGCAGCAGTAGGTTGAAGAGACCTGATGTTTATTTGTGTCTCTGATAATGCAGTTAAATGCACATCCCCTTCTTCCATTGGACTATTGGGGGAGTAGTTGGACTGAGAGCTGGAGCAACCTTCCTTCCCTTCAAGGTCTTAGGCCCTAGTGCTACTCTGGCCCTCAATCCAGGCTCCTTCCTCACTGATGAAAAGGACTGTCTCTGTACCCTTCTACCCACTGCATTCTTCCAGAAATCTTTCATCCTCTCCCCTTTCTTCCTGTTGTCTATCAAATATGCATGTATTTATCTGAACTACAGTTTTGGCCAGGGCTCAATGATTTCTTCTTTGTGTGTTTTTGTCTAGTAAAGTAGTAATGATTTCCATACTGGTTCATAAGAGGTCTTTCAATGAGTTTTTAAAGATAATGATTCCTTTTTCTCTGGAAGTGGTGCAACAGACAACACTGATGCCCTGCCCTATATTCTTGAACCACCTGAATTTACAAGGAGTGCTGGTGGATTGTTCTCAGTCCACTAGAAATTTTTTTTTGATATAAGTTCTAAGATGACATCTCACTTGATAAAAACCAAACAAAGCAACACACAAACAAAACTGCTTTGTCAACTTTGTTGGAATAATTTGTTGAGTAATTAATCCTTTCATTTCTTCTCCATAAATTAACAACTTATAGATGTCAGATTGGTTTCCATGTTATCCTGTTCACTTATGGAAAAAAAAAAGAAAAAACAAAAACCTTGAAGTGCCTCCTATTTGAATAAAACAAGACGAATGGAGTTTTTTGTCCACCTGGGAAGTATGTTGTCTTCCCTTTGTCCATCATTCAGATTGTGCACCAAAAGAACATGTTTCCATCATAATATTTTTATTGTCAGTTTTTATATCTGGTAAGATGTTCAAATTCTTAGTTTTTATTGAAATGATCCTAAATATCCTTACCTGTTGATTTTTAAATATACATTTAGAATAGTTTTGCTTTCAGAACCATCACAACAAGCTATTACTGAGAGCTAAGTTGAACCCATTGTATTAGAAAGAGTGATCACTTATAAAGTTTCATCTTTTCTTTCTGGTACATGTAGGTATTTGTCTTCATTTATTCAAGTGTCTTATAAAATATATTAGTCAGAGTTCTCCAGAGAAACAGAATCAATAGGATGTGTATATATGTAGAAAGAGATTTATTATAAGGAATTGGCTCACAAGATTATGGAGGCTAGCAAGTCCAAATCTGCAGTGTCAGCCAGCAGGCTGGAGACCTGGAGGGTGAGGGAGGGGGCTATGGTGCAGATAAAGCCTGAAGGCAGTCTGTAGGAGAATTTTCTCTTACTTGGGAAGACCAGTCTTTTTGTCTTAGTCAAGATTTCTTTTGATAGGATGAGGCCCACAGACATAATGAAGGGCAATCTTCTTACTCAAAGTTCACCAATTTCAATGTTAATTGCACCCAAATACATCCTCTAAATTGACACATAAAATTAAGCACCACAGTAAAGTTTTTCTAGTTTTCTTCAAATCTTGTGTATGATTTTAAAATTCATTTCTTTGTTTTATATTTTTGTCTGCTATTATAAATTGGGATTCCTTTCTCACATTATGTTTTTAAATACAACATTCTGGCTTAAATAATGTATATAAAACTTGTAGCAGAATGCTTGGCACATGGGAAGTGCTTAATGAAACCTCCTGGTAAGTACATTTATTTTGCATTTGGCACCTAAATATTCACACACTAGTTTTAAAATGTTCTTTTACATTTTCTTTTACATTCATAAATATTACAATCTACAAATAATTTTACTTTTCACTCATCCTTTCAATAAACACGTGATTTCCAACTCTTGTTGCTTTGGCTGGATGCTCAAAAGCAAATTTCAATAATATTAATTAGGGAAGCCATCTTAGTTTTATTCCCAAGAGTAAAAGAAATCTCACATTGTCAAAATTTTCTTTTCCCCCTATATTACCTTTGCTTTTTAAGGACAGTTTTTCTTTTTGTTTATCTTTGCCTTTTTTACATTCATATCTTTCCTATTGTCAGGTAATCCTTAGTTGTCTATTTTTAGGAATCTGGCAATAAAAAGCTCCTTGGCAACTTTTGTAAATAGATGAGGCTTTTTGATTGATGGACTTTATTGTAGAGTGATTAGGATGAGAAATTTTCATGATGGGATCCTTGAATGTCAGAAATTAGGGCCTTTCAATTTATCCAGCCTTCTGTTCTTTTTGATCACTTTGTTTAGAAACATTGGCCAGCCTTCTAGGAGTTTTGTATAAAGGGTACATATGGAATTAACTATGCAAATTTTTGATTCCTCCCTCTTGCTGTCAGTTTCATGTCTTGTTCCCTCCATTATACTTAGTGTTTCTGTGTCTCAAATCTTTCTGAGATTCTGGAGGGTAGAATGACAGTTTCTCACTGTATCTTCCTAATTTAAGTATTTTCAGCTTTACATCCCTTTGCCTTGCTTCTTAGAGGCCGTTTCTCCATCTCCATGATTTCATTCTTCTAGAAATACTAATTTCTAGAAAAGCCTCTTTTGCATTTAAAAATTGAATTTAAAAATTGGCTTCATTTCAATATGGTCTCAGGAGGTAAGGCAATAAATCATATGGACCCAAAGCTATCATATTAATTGCCTTTTTTTAAATTGAGCATTGTTAGTTGCCTATTTAAGAGAGAATTAAGATGTGACAATGTTCTTTTGTTCCTAATTTTCTAAAAGTTTTTAAAATTAGAAATGTCAACATCTTTTAGAAAATCTTTTGGAATATCCTGTTTTATTATTTTTCATACTAATGTGATATACCAAATCATTAGATTTCCTTCCTCATTTTCTTAAACTCTTCAGATCTAATTGAGTATTTGCTATGCTCTAGGTACTTCTTAGGGAATACAAAAATAAGTAGAAGACATCCAAGACTATCATAAAGCTCCTAATATAATTGAGAACCTGTTTAAACAACAAAGTTTTAATGAAACAAGTGGAAAATAGATGTACAGGGAAAGTGGGATCACAAGAAGAAGCAATTAATTAAAACTGAGAATAATATGGCTTTTACAAAGCTGTTGCCATTGGAGTTAGAATTTGGAGGTTGAAAATGCATTTTCCATGCTAGTAATAGAGAGCAGTGATGGACTTGCAGTGGTGTTCTTGGTTAAAGGAATAGCAAACAAAAAACAGAAGTGTGAAAAAAAGTAGGATCCATGGAAAATAGCAAATAACCTTCTCTAGTTGTTTTCTAAGATGTAAGGAAGAGGAGATGTATTACAAAGTTGAATTGGAGTCAGACAATGAAAGCCTTGAAAGATTTTTGTCTTTATACCATGGGCACAGACATTTAGACTTGTCAAGTAGTTTAAAAAATAGTAACATGATCAAAACTCTCGTTTACAAAGATAAACCTGGGGAAGTGTAAAGGATGGGTTGACAAAGTGACAGATCAGAGGCAGGGGCCTGTTAAAAATCATTGCAAGAGTTCAGAAAGAGATCAAAAGAGTCCAAACTAAGGCATCAGATGTAGTAATTGGAGGAAAGGAATAGAAGAGTTACTTTGAATGTACAATTGATAGAAGTCATAAACTGATTGGATATAAGGATTGAGAAAAATGTAGAAATGAGGAATACATCAAATTTTCTTCCACAGTAACTTGGAGAGGGCTGTAGAGTTATTCCCTGGGAAAGCAAACACAAGAAGTGAATAGAAGGTAATACAGGAAAGATAATAGGGTGCTTATGGCAAATATAATGTCAGGAAGTTCTACTGAAAGCTTCTGTGCTCACAGGAGGGGAAACCTTTCCTATTCTTTGAAATAGTCAAAAATTTCCCATGTGAAGTAGAGTTCTAGCTTCATTATATTGGTGCTCTGCCTAGGAGTTTCTAGAATTTGTTGTAGAATAGCTGTGAGATTGACCTAGGCTATAGTGAGAAACCATATCGTAGACACATGAATAATAAATGTGATCAGAAACAGTGGCTCTCCAGCAAAGACAGTGAAGCCTGAAGATAAGATCTGTGCACGAGCATGCACGCGCACACACACACACACACGCACATGCACACATGTGTAGTGTGCATGTGTGGTAGGAAAACCCTCCCTGGCTTAACCTGGTCAGTAGAACAGAGAAACTCCTCAAGAAATATCAGGCTGCCCTGTTTAATCAATAGCTTGTTCTTCCTAGAGGCATTGGTGCCTGGTAAAATGACGGCAAGTGAGGCTCCTCTTGTGACTGGAATTTCTGTAGAAGTTAAGCTTTGCCCCTCTGATTCCTAAAAATTCTACTTCCTGAGGGCTGTAATGTGGCTCCTAGAGAAAATAAACAAGGGCAGGAATGCATTCTTTCCAGAAAGAATTTCTCTCTGTACCACTTTAAGTATCTGTTTTCACCAAATGATCCCTTCACCCTATCTAGATTGAGCTAACATAACTGCAGCCATAATTTGCTAATTTCCCTTTATTGAATTCCTGACCAGAGTGACCATCCCCCTTTCCCTAAAAACCTTCAAGCCACATGTTGTTCTTTAGAAATATCAACTTTCCTTTCTTCTACCTTCCTTCTACTACTCTTCTTGAAATTTTCAATCTCTAATTAGATTAATTAGTGAAGAATTTCCTTGATGTTAATTTTATAACCACACTATAACTTTGTTAAAACATTTTTGTGCAATATAATTCCCCTTGGGTTCTACAGTGGCCTGGAGAAGACCTGGAATAAAGAGATTCTGAGTGAGGATAACAGAATTCTGCCAGTCAGTCCAAAGACTTATGGGTGAGAAGCTTCAGGAAATATTTGTGGTTACCCCTGTCGTGTTAAGCAAAACCTGTGTTCTCCAGAGCTCTGTGATCTTTATGTGGTGACTATTAGGGCTGGACAGATGTTATACAGCCACTTGGTGTTGAAGCCAGGGTTTTGAATGAGGCTCATCCCTCACTTAAGTCCTTGACAGACTTTAGATTAAGGCTTAGAGAACTAGTGTCCTAGTTGGTATGGTACCATGAGAAAATAATATGCTAGTTGTGTGACAGATCACAGAGTTACTTTAATGATATCCAATTTAATTTTTACCAGAGAGTAGTTTATATACTGGGAGAATTAGTCACTGTAATCTTTTATAATCCTTCACTTTTGTATATTACTTTTCAGTTCATAAATCTTGGCACACAGCTGATCTCATTTAATCCTCCTATGACCCTAGGCTTTATTAACCTCACTTTGCAGATGTAGAGGCTCAGAACCATGGAGATTAAAGCAATCTCTCCAGGTCTTTTTCTTCTCAAGTACTTTGTCCATTCAGCCACAACTGCCATGTGATCCAGGACCTACAGAGTGGGTACAAGCCTCAAGTTTGGCTTCAAAAACAAAAACAAACAAAAACACCTCATTATTAGACTGAGGAGCTCGTAGTGTTTCCTTAGAACTGGGCTGTATGTTCCTTGGTCATGATGTACCTACATCATGCATACACATTCTTTCCCTCCTTGCCTTAGTTAGAAACTACTCACCCCTCCAGGGACAGCTGGGTTGTTGGTACCTCTCAAAAGATTTCTCTGACTTTACTGATACTGCCTCAATCTACACTCTCCAATTGTGATGGATTTCTTTTCTGTGTGGTTATATGTTTAATGTGTATATCCCTTTGGAAGCCCCTGTATATCCATTGAGCAAGGGAAATGTGTTTTTACTCACTGTTATGTCCCAGTGCCCAGCACTTTTGAGCCCATAGTAAGTGCTCAATATATATTTGTTGAGTGGATGAATTAATAATTAAGTCTTACCTGAATAAGTTGACTTATTTGTGATAAAAGCACTAATTTTATAATCCAGAGCTAAAAATGTCTTTAAAGACATTTTCCCCTACCAAGCAAATTTTCTTATTGTGAAACAGACCATGAATCCAATTCCCCTGGTACTTACACTATTCCATGGAAGTAAATGGAGTTACATAAAATTAGTTAAGTCAAGCAGAGGAGTATTTAAGATGTTTCTGTTTGAGCACATAAAACTAGTTTCATCCAGAATGAATTAATGAATCTATCAAACATGTCAAGTTTTTTTTTTTCAAGAAGGTTAGCCAGAGAAAGAATCTCATACAAGGATCAAATTCATTTCCAAGTATACATTTCACCTCAAGTTAAGGGTAAATGTATCTCAGCTGGCCCAAAACATAAATGTCAACTTGTGAGGCATTTATATGACATGCATAAACTTCTCTCATGAGGATGCTAAATTATGACCTGACAACCTGATTTTTCAGGTTTTCAGCATTAAGGCTAATGCTTTAACAGAAATGCACACATATATTGTTATTTACATTATCTGTCATAAAGTAGTTTGAGTGGTGAGACCGAATTTCTTATCGTGGTCCATTCTTTTGATAATGCTAACAGATCATTCAAAGAGAGTCAGTTCTAGTCCCACTCTGCAGACAGAATGAATGAGGCAGAGAACATTGATGAATTGGATGAGCTCAAAAAATATTTCTTGTGAAATGACTTTCTTGCATTGACCTGTGATAGGCTTTTCTGTGAAATTCTGTCCTCATGAAAAGGTGGATTTGCAGTGACAGATTCCTCGTGGGATCAGGGAAGAGCTATAGGACGCGGCACAGAGATTGCTGCATGTGAGCCCCCATGGCTCTAGCATAGGCAGCCTCACAGGCAGGGGAGAACTAGAATTTAGGAGAGCTGGATTCCAGTTCTGGTTTGCAACAGATTTCTGCCTGAGCATTTGAAAATTACTTTACTACTCTCAGTCTCAGTTTTTACATCTGTAAAATGAGGAGAATAAATTCTGAGTGATTCCAAATGTGAATTTGTGGCTGGGTTGCATCAGGATGATCTGGGACTCCAAAATGCAGGTTCCTGGATCTTATCCAAGACTTAACAAACCAGAACCTTTGGGAGAGGAGTCAGAACCTGGGAATCCATATTTTTAATAGCTCCATAGATGATTCTTAGAAATTAATGAAATACAGATGGAATACTTTCAGCCACAATTACAAGCTTTGGCTCCCACATTCAGCAACCTAATCACAATCCATGTCCCCAGGGCAGCAACAGGGATGGCTGGAGGTATCTCTGGGTTTGATACAACATAAATCCTCATCAGGATGTACTGCCTGGATTTTCTAGGCAATGTATGATTTGAAGGATACTGAAATATACCATTATTAGTCTCTTCAAGGTCCATAAGTTCCACAAAGTGGAAATGGGACATAATTCTGCCAACAAGAGTAACCCATAAAAAGCTTCTGAGGAGAGGGCCACCACAAGTAACTTGAACTTTAGGAGGTTATCTATTGCAGCAGGCTGGTGGACCAGTTGGAGGTAAGAGGGACTAGAGGCTGTTGCTACTGTCCAGGTTAACACCAGAACTAGGGCAGGGACCTACTACGTTAACTGAGCCAGGGTCTGTTAAACAAAAACCATTGCCATTAGAATGAATGTTCATGCTTCAGAGGCACCATTTGTTTTTCTACATATCTTTATATTCTTCTATACCACTGGGTTTCTCATTTATACATTTAAGAACGTAGGTGCTCTCTTAATATACCTAGATGTGGTGTGTTCCTGTACATGTATTTAAACAGTTTTAGTTGTGTTTTGGGAAGAAGAATCCAGAACTGCTAGGAATTCTAATGGGGATTTAGGATTGGAAAAGTGATACTTTGAAGACTTGTATTTCTTCCATTTAAACGACAGATTCATGGTTAAAGCATACTTTTCAACATACTATGTATAATTAGCTTTGTTTCCTCTGACAAGCTTTAAATATAGAACCAAGATAATGCTTTTTAGTTAATACATTTAGGCACAGCATTTAAAAAATCAAAATAATTTTCAGTTTAAAATCTTTAAAATTACAAAGCTTCAAGAAGCTAGAACTTTAAAAAGCCAATTAGTGTTTGGATATTTAGCTCAATGTAGCTTTTTTCTCTTTGTACCCCTAATTGATAGCTTCTGATTAAAAAAAATAGATATATGGGCTGATGTTAATCTGCATATTTTTATCTCAATTTATTCTCCCAAAATCATGTTTTAAAAAATTTGTGAGTAGTGGAAATCTCTGTAAGATGGCTTTAGTCCAACATACTTGGTCACCAAGATGCTAGTTCAAGAACTGATGACAGTTGGTATTTATGATTATACTTTTTGCAGGCAATAGAATCCCAGCTATGGTTCCTTAAAGGTTTTCCAAAGGGTAGCCTTTTAGGGAGTGTTGCTCACTCTGTTAGAATGTCAATCAGAGAAGCTTCTGCTTTACTCTTTGGTTCTGTGGCCATTTATTGAGATACCATTGTGAACTCACTTCTATACCCAGTGCTTTCAGACAAAGATCTATTAGCTGCTTGGAAACACAAAGCCAAGAGCAGGCTTCATTTGAAATTTCCTAGTTGAAACATGTGGTATATTAAAGTTCACCTTGCAGGTCGTGAGCATTTGGATCGCCAGCACTGTGACCTTGCTGTGTGGAAGAGAGCTGCTACAGGAAGCAAGCTGACAAATGAGCAGCATGGATCCCACATTCTGCTGAAATCAAATAGGACCTTTTGCCTTTGTTGGATGCCTTAAAACATGAGAAATAAGCCAGCAGGATGCACACGTCTGAGTTACTCATCCATTTCACCCCGCTCAAAGAGAACCAGTTCTCATCACTTTTATTCAACAAGAAAAATTTCACCACGAGGCAGCTCATTTTTTCAAGAGGAAGTAAAATCTTACATAACTTAAGAGACTAAAAAGTAGTTTTTATGCATTTTAATGAAGGATTTCTCTTTAAAAACCTTTGCTTTTTGTCAGAAGATGTCCCAGTATAGGAGAAATAATATGGACCATGGCATCAAACAGACCTCAGTTTTAATCCCTAATCTACCACTTATTGCTTTTGACTTTGCACATTATTTATGTTCTGACCTTCAATTTCCTCATTTATGAAATAGGAATAATAATGGTACCTCACAGGGTTGTTCTGAGGATTAAATGAAGAAGCAACCATGCTTAGGTTGTGTAAGCCTGTGAGTACCCCTAACAGATCCCCAAATTTTCTCAGAAACAGGTGTGTGTGTGCATGCATGAACTTTTTGTAGTAGGGAAGTACAGGCTGGGCAGTTGAAGACCTGGTTTTATGCTGTCTCCACCTCTTTCTCTTCAGATGACTTTTAGCAGAATTTTTACATTCATCTCTTTCTCTCTGAGTCAGTTTCCTTATTAAAATGGACATAATACCTCCTACCCCAAGTGGATGCTATGGTGACTAGTTGAGATAATCTATGTAGAGTACCTGGAACATGACAGCTGCTCTGAGAAGCTAATTTTCTTCCTCTTTGAATAGAGAGAGAAAGGGAGACTAGAAGTTTAAATGTAGTATGTCTCATGCTTGCAAAATTATTCCTTGATCATACCAATGATGATTATATTGAACACCTATTGATTATTTGGTGTGAATAGTTCAAAGCACTTAGATGTATTATCTCGTGTAATCCTCGCTGCATCCCTTTTTGAGAGATACTGTTATTATCCCCATTTGAGAGATAGAGAGGCCCAGAGATTAGGTTACCCACCTAAGATCAAACATGGCTCTCCTGGGTTCCAAAATCAATGTGTTCAATCATTTGCCTTTCTACTTCCCTAACATCATGAGTGCCTTTGGTTTTTTGTTTTTTTGTTTGTTTTTTTCATTTTTATCAACCTCTGGATTTAGATCAGGAGGAATACTAACTTATAAAATATAGACAGAGTTAACCTAAGTTGCCTTTAGACTTGCTCTAGTCAAGGAGGTATCATTTTTCAGCCCGAGTATTTGATTGTTGCTTATGTAAGTACATAATTGAGATGCACTTAGGAAAAAAAAAGACAGAATTGCACCCTCATTTGCTTTGCAGCAAAGGTATATGGTGTGAAGAAGCCTTACCCTTAAATGATTAGACAGCTCGTGTGACTAATAAGAATATTGTCCCTTAAGAAGAGTAGAAGATCTTATGAATACAAGAGCACTCAATTAGAGTTTTAAATTAGAATGGAATTATGTGTTTGGGTTTTCTTCTTTCTTTCTTTCTCTTTAGGAAGAAAAAGAGAGAGATCTTAATATTTTAGGTGGTCTCATTTTGGTGAAAAGACAATTTAAGAAGTGCTTAAATTTTTTTTTAAAGATTTTATTTATTTATTTGAGAGAGAGAGAATGAAAGAGAGCACATGAGGGGGGGAGGGTCAGAGGGAGAAGACTCCCCGCCAAGCAGGGACCCCGATGCGGGACCCGATCCAGGGACTCCAGGATCATGACCTGAGCCGAAGGCAGTCACTTAACCAACTGAGCCACCCAGGCGCCCAGGAAGTGCTTAAATTTAAGAAGCTGCTCTGCATCTGGCTTAATTTTGGAACTAGTCCAATCCCTGAAGGACTAAGAGAAGATAAGTTTGTTTATACCTGGCTTTTTAAACAACTGCATTTTATAATTCAAAACAGGGATGAGCTGTTGATATGGATTATTGCACTCAGTAAAATGAAATTGTCAATATGCTTAGATATGCAAGGCATGTAATCAGGCATGTCAGGAAATAGCCCATTCAACCTCTGAAACAAAGGATTTGCCTTTGAGACCATGACGGTAGAAAAACAACCATGCTCTTTATTTAGGAAATAAACTGGAATATGGATAGTGGTCTTAACATGGAACCAAGGGTACCCTTTGTCCCCAAACACTCTCTTTTATAGAGAAGAACAATATGGATGGTACAGAACAATGGGGCTATCTGTCAGTGTATTTGTTTTGAAGTTTTCTCCTTCTACCACTTGGAATTCGCATGAAAACAACTACTTGGGGTCAGACCTTGTGAACAGTGATGCAAGTCTTAGCATATTTCAACAACAATTTAGTCTGAAGAGGACTTGAATAGCCATTTGTTCAACTTGGACCAGTTGTCTCCTTTTGGTAAGTTTCTTTTCCCATGACAGGGGTTATTTGTTGGCTCTATTCTATCATTTGACTTCAGATGCTTTCTGATAAGAACATAGTAAAAACTAGCAGTTGGATTCTGCAATGTTCTGGGTATGGTTGCAAATACTTTAAGTTGTTTCAATCTAATGCTGTCAGTATTATGAGGGTAGGTACTGTTTCTCCATACTATGGATGATTGAGGAGTTAAAGTGACTTTTGACCCCATAGCTGTTATGTGGTAGAAGAGGGATTGACCCACCTGTACTCTTGATCACACGTGTATTCACTCATTAAGAAAGGTGGAGCCTCGCAGACTCTGCCAGACTTCCTTGCAGTCAGAGGTTTTCTCTAGCTGAGGTTTTCTAAAGCTAGTCACGCCAGCATATATTTGGTTAGGATTAAGTTTCCTAGGTTCCTAAAAATTCAGTTTGAAAAAATGCTAGGGGACTCACCCAATACCCAATTCTCTACATGTACTTCTAAGAAATGGAGGACCAGGAAGGCAACAAACAAACAAATATACCACCACCACCAATTATAAAAACTTTGCCTAGATTGACTCAGAGAGTTAGCAGCAGAACTTAAATTAATGCTCACTCCTTCCTGCTGTCTTTGAAACACTCTGCCTCCATATTCTTAGTGATATATTCACATCTTACTGGTTCCTAAGGACACAACACAGAATTTTCCAGATAAGGAAAGAGAAATCACATTTTTCAAAGGCTGTTTTTTTTTTTTCTTTAAAAACTACATAAGGATTTAAAAAATCCTTGTTGAGAAAATAATTATAGATGAAAACACAAATAACTGGGATGCTATTTAGAGACATCTGAAACCATAGTAGGAGGCTGAAAGTAACAGAATAAACAAGTCACTAAATACAGGAGCTAAAAATGGTATTTAAAATCATACTGTTCAATGTTTTCTAAGAAATGACAAACAAAATGCTCAGGTAGTGCAATGATTAGGGGATAAATGTGATGGTTTTCAGTGACATAAATACAATTTTAATATTTATTTCAATGGTGTTAGTATATATATGCATATGTATATATCCAAGTATGTATATTCATACGTATGTATTTTTTGAGCTCTTATTGTGTGTCAGGTACTGTCCTGGGAAATATGAGTGAACAGAAAGGACACAGATTCCTGCCCTCAGGGAGCTGACATTGGACCGTAAGGATGGTCCATACAGCTTAGAGGCTGTTTTAAGTTTGAAATCTTCTGGTCCTAGAACACACTGGCTCTTCTCACTGTTACCTTTAACTGTAAAAGCCAGGCTCTCTCTACAGATGTAAGTGGCTACAGCCCTTAGCTAGGAAGAGAGAAAAAGCCTTTCAGCATAGCCCAGGTTCTATCACAATAGATGGGCCTCATTAGCCATTCTTAGCTTCATAGATAATGCAGTCGTGGATGGCATCATTTGGTCTAGTGAAAAATTGCCCAAGAGATTGTGTTGACATCTGAGATTTATTTTAATCCTTTTTTGCAGATTTTATAATGAGCATTGTAACAAAGTACACCAAAGAATCATTACATGTCTTATAAAATCTTAATAATACAAAAATTAGAAATGTTTTTCATGCACATGTTCAATTTGTTCAGAATCCACAGATTTCACTTGGCTGATTAGCACATAGTACCCTATGAGGGGACATTGCCTTTAAGAGATCACAATTCCTGAATTGCTATGCATATTTGTGTTATGAATATTGCTTAAGTTTATAGGCTGTTACTGTCAAATTTGGACACAGTTTGGACAAAGGAGATATAGAATGTACATATACCTGTGCACAAATGGTTCTTTTATTCTCATGTATTCATTAATGTTTATTGATTGACTTCCTCAAGCATAGTATTAAATATTAAATATTAAATATAAAGAAGGGAAAAAAAGGCCTTAAAAATGAAGAGGCTTTCCTGATAACATGAACCAAAAAAAATTTTTGAAGATATCCTAGAATCTCCCAAAATTCTTATTATGATTGTGTCAAGACTTCATTATATTAATAGATACTGTTCTTATTGTACTTTTACCCCCACCCTTCTCCATCCATTCCAGGGGGGTAATCAGGCTTTTGGCTGATGGGTTTCTCTTGTAAAATTTGCCTGGAAACCCTGTCCACCTTCCACTATGATGCACTCCTTCAGATATTCAGGATTTTGTTTCCCAACATTAAGGTCACTAAACATTTATATTAAGGGGAAGTGAGAGAGGCAAGTGCCTTAGGAACATGCCAGGTATAATGGGAGCACAATGAATGAGAAGAAAAAGTGGTAGAACTGCACTGTCCAATATGGCAGCCCCGGCCACATGTGGCTATTAAACACTTGGAGTGTGGCTAGTCTGAATTGAGATGAATTATAAGCATTAAATACACACTGGGTTTCACAACCTGCATGAAAAAAAGGAATGTAAAATATCTCATACATAATTTTTTATTGATTACCTGTGTAACAGTAAATATTTTGGATATATTGTATCAAATAAAATAGATTATTAAAATTAATTTTATTTGCTTCTTTTAACTTTTTCCAGAAAATTTTAAATTGCACTTGTGGCTTTCATGTGGCTCAATTATATTCTGCTGGAAACGCTGCTATAGAAGATGAGATATGAAAAGGGATAGAAGGCCCGTTTTTTAATGCTTTGTAGACCATTGTAAGGATGTTTGCATTTGCTCTAAGTGAGAGGGAAGCCATTAAAGGGTTTGAGCAGAAAATGGGCATACTCTGCCATTTTTTAAAAAAAATATTTTATTTATTTATTTGGCAGAGAGAGACAAAGCAAGAGAAGGAACACAAGCAGGGGGAATGGGAGAGGGAGAAGCAGGCTTTCTGCTGAGCAGGGAGCCTGATGCGGGGCTCCATCCCAGGACCCTGAGATCATGACCTGAGCCGAAGGCAGACGCTTAACGACTGAGCCACCCAGGCGCCCCACTCTGCCATTTTTATAACAGGATCACTCTGGCTACTCTTTTATAGGCTGTAGGAGAACAAGGGCGGAATCAAGGAGATCCCCTGAGTGGCATTACAATAATCCAGGAGAGATGTTCCTGGCTTGGGTAGCAGCATAAAAGGTGAAAAGTGGTCAGATACAGAGGATTTTCTGATATATTCAAAGTGGAATGTGAGAGAAACTGAGAATTAGTCCTCAGAGTGTTTGTCCTGAGAACCTGTTAGGATTCAGTTGTCATTCACTGAGATGGAGAAGATGGGAGAGAGTGGATTTGGACAGAAGCTCAAGCATTTAGTTTGGACATGTCAAGTTTGAGATGTGTGTTGGGTATCCAAATGGAAGATTAACGGGGCAGTTTGATATAAGAGTCAGGGAGAGGTCTTGGCAATAGATAAACTTTGGAGAATCTTCAATATAAAATTGTTATTGGTACCATGAGATTGGATGGTATTGCCAAGGGGTTGAGTAGAGATAAAGAAGAGAAGAGGCTGGAGGACTGAGCTTGAGGGCGCTCAGAGGTCATGAACAGAATCATTGATACAACTGCTCTGCAGCGTACTCTCTAGAAGTCCCATCTGTGGTGCTCACTGGCGTAGTCTTATCCAGAAGGAGAGACACCATTATAAATTTTACAACTCCTGTTTATTTTGGGCTGGGTAGCTATAGCAAGAAGTGTATTAATCAGTGTGAGGAAGTCATATTTAAAGTGTATTCCTCCATATGCAGCTATGAGTTATCATTAAATAGACGAATTGCATTGCAATTAACTTCTAAGGATGTTCTAATTTTAATAAATAATTTGAAATTCCAGTGATCCCAAAACCATAGTATGCCATCAATTATCTCAAAAGTTACCCTACTCTAATTTCTTAGTAAGATTTTTGATTTTATATCACTTTACTTTTTTTTTAATGTTACACAGTGCTCTGAGATTCGAATAAAATGATAGGGTCTTACAACTCTAAAATAGTGGGAATCACTGTGACATAGACTTTCTGAACACACATTATAAAGACATTTTCAGGAATTCTTGACCTATTCTTCTAGAACATTAACTTTATATATTTCCTCTTGCTGCTGCATTTTGAATCATCACTTCTGAGGTTTCTGAGTTTCTTTCTCACTTCGAACCTGATCAACATGTCTGTTTTTTAAAAGTGAAGATTCCACAAAGGGATAGGAAGTAGAAACTAAGTAAAAACAGAACAATATTATCCTACTGCAGAATACCCAGAATGTAATGTGGAAAACTAGCTTCCTCTCCTAGACATAGAAGCTGTGTGTTTTTATTTTTCTCTATTCATCTAGCTAGAGAGTGGATAGAGTGTGGGGAGGCTAAGAATCTAGGCTCTGGAGCTATACTGCTTGAGTTCAAATCGGGTTCTTCTATTCAAAAGGCATGTGAATGTGGGCAAAATTTTAATCTTCTCTGCACTTTAGGTTTCTCATATACACAATGGGAATAATATTAGTTCCTATATCATAGGGTTGTTGAAAAGATTAAATGAGTTAATATTTGTTAAACAGTAATAATGCCCAGCTAAGAACTCTATAAATGTCAACTATTTTTATCTATCATCTAACTATCTATATCTATCATGCTTCATACTCTAAAAGTGCTATCATCAAGAAGCCTTTGTTCTTACTTTGCACAAAGAAACCTATTTTTATTTATTTATTTATTTTTAAAGATTTATTTCTTTATTTGAGAGAGAGAGAGAGTGGGGGGAGGGCAGAAGAAGAGAGAGAATCCTGAAGCAGCCTCCCTACTGAATGGGGAGCCCGAGATCCCAGGCCTCTGAGGTCATGACCTGAGCTGAAATCAAGAGTCGGCAGCTTAACCAACTGAGCCACCCAGGTACCCCAAGAAACCTATTTAGACTGTAAGCCCCATCCTTCTAGGATTCCTGAAAATTTGATGTCCTTAAATCCCAGATTTTGTAGTTTTTCCCACTCCTTAGACTTCTCTGGCCGTTAGTCATACATCTATATGACTTTAATTCAAAGCCACCCTTTATCACAGTCCTTTTGATTTCTTTATGTCCCCAACTTCTGCTGCTCTTGTGCTGTGTACCACACTGTCATTCCCTCTAGGGACTTCCATGACCTCTTGGTACCATGAAACACATAATTTGATAGCTCAAGATAGAGTAACCAAGATCACATTCACTTTCCCTGCCTGAAACAACAGCAAAAAGATGGATAAAATATATAAAACAACACTTTGTGGGACACTGGACATGAGGCAATGAAGTTCAGTGGTCCCTGAGAGGAAACAATGTGAGTCCTATTACTCCAGCTTACTGTCAGGAGAGAGGTTCCAGTTCACAGCATAGGGAAGGAGGATCCATGCAGAGCCTGGTGTACTCCCTGAGCTGAGGAGATAGATCTGAGAGTCTGGGGAAACCAAAACAGATAGAGTTTGCAGGACAGAACTCTGAAAAGGAGAGAACTTCACAGAAAAAAAATTCCAGAGAACTGTAGATGGTTCTCCTCTAGAATTTAACTGAATATTGATATGCATATGGATGTAAGGAACTGTCCAAAGCTATGAAAAGAACCACCTGAAAGGATTAGACATAACAGTGCTCAGCAGTCAAGCATGGCTAGACTAGTGCTTGTTCCTATCAGCCATACTAGAAAACCTCAAGATTCATAGGTGACGGGTAGAGTACTTAGTGAGATCTTGCCTTAGCAGTGGGAAAAAATAGTCCTAGACTGAACGTTGCTCTGATCTCATATAAGAGCATATAAGAAATTTCAAATGCAAGACATAAAGGCCCAAACTACTTCCAAATACCTTAATTGCATTCTGAAACAAAGCTCCAGAATATTTTTTAAAATATAGAATTATCTAGCACCAACAACATAACACACACAATATTTGGCATTCAATTAAAAAGTTAGTAATTATGAAAAAAGCAGGAATATTAATCAATCAATCAAAACCAACTCAGTACTGACATAGGTGGTGGAATTAGCAGATAAGAACATAAATATTTATTTGAGAGAGAGACTGAGAGAGAGAGCACATGAGAGGGGGGAGGGTCGGGAGGGTCAGAGGGAGAAGCAGACTCCCTGCCGAGCAGGGAGCCCGATGCGGGACTCGATCCAGGGACTCCAGGATCATGACCTGAGCCGAAGGCAGTCGCCTAACCAACTGAGCCACCCAGGCGCCCGATAAGAACATAAATAGAATTATTATATCTGTATTCCATATATGCCAAAAGTTAACACAAGAAGAGTATAAGAAAGAGCAAAATAAAACTTTTGCTGTTTGAAATCTATAATGTCTGAGATGAAAAATATACTGGATGATATTAATGGCAGATTAGATATTGTAAAAGAAAGATGAATGAACTTGAAAGCATAACAATAAGAATAATTCAAATGAAACAAAGAAAGAAGAAGAAAAAAGAACATTTGTAAGCTATGGCACAATTTCCAGTGGTTCAATGTATACATAATTGGAGTCTCTGAAGGAGTGAGGTGCAGAAAATACATTTGAAGAAATAATGATTGAAAAAATTTCCAAATTTGGTAAAAACTATAAGCCTACAAATCTAAGTTTGGTGAGTCCCAATCACAAGATACATGAAGAAAGCTACATTAAGGTATATAACAGTCAAATGGTTCAAAACCAGTGATAAAGAGAAAAATCTTATAAGTAAACAGAGGGGGAAAATGACAAAATGTACAGAGGAACAAAGATAAGGATTATAGAAGATTTATTATTGGAAAGAGTGAAAGCGAGAAGATTGTAGAACATTTTTTAAAGTACTGAAAGAAAAAAACACTGTCAATTTAGAATTCAAGACAGAGTGAAAATATCTTTAAAAACAACATTGAAATAAAGATTTATATATATAAATGGTTGTAAAACCTCAATCACCAGAAGATCTGCAGTATAAACTATGTTAAAAGAAATCCTTAGAAAAGAAAGTTTTACCAGATGTAAATATGGATCTATGAAAAGAAATGGAAAGAACCAAAAACAGTAATTTCATAGGAAAAAATATCATAAAAGTTTCTTATTTAAATCTCTTTAAAGATAACTAATGCTTTAAACAGTAATAACAAAAGTGTAATGTCAGTTGCATAGCATATGTGAAACTAAAAATATGATAATAATAGCATAAAGGTCAGAAGGGAGAAATGGATGTTATTGTAAGGTTCTTATATAAGATGTGAAGTGGTATATAACACATGAAGGTAGACTGTGACAAGTTAAAATACATACTATAAACTCTAAAGTGACTGCTAATTAATTATTTAATTAATTAATTTATTATTACACAGTTTTTAAAGTTATGTATGTATGTATGTATGTATGTAATCTCTACACCCAACATAGGGCTTGAACTTACTACCCCAAGACCGAGTCACATGCTCTTCTGACTGACCCAGCCAGGTGCCCTGCAACCACTAATTTAAAGTGATAAGTTATAGCTAGCAAGTCAACAAAAGGGATAAAACAGAATCATAAAGAAAAGTGTACTGTCTAATGTATATTTTGCTTTAAATAAAAATCATAGGATTGTATGTTAGACTTCTGGAGATGCATTCCTTTATGAACAAAAGAATTAATTCTGAAGAGAAAATGTAAAAGCACTTGGAAAAACTTGAACTTACGCTGGTCTCAGGGTATGTCAATCATCTTTGTACCGCAAGTAACCTGAAAACACGATACTTATCTCGACTGTTGTAGGAATTCGTTGGAATTTCAACAGGAAGGACAAGACTTGAATCAGGAAGCAACCCATTTCCTTCACTGCATATGGCAGATTGCAGACTTAAGTGTTGGGGCTCATTTCCAACATTCAGCGCCTACATGAAAGCCCATTTATCCTGCAAGAAGTTGGCTTACAGAAGGAGGTTATACCTAAAGCAGAACTGGTCTTAATGCATAGCCTGTGTTCATTAAAATAAATATAAGTTTTATAAAAATGGTATAATCCTAAAAACAAAAAAAGTAGATACTATCTACCTACAGATTTCAACGAGTTCTTAGAAGATAAAACACAGGTGGAAGAATATTACATGAGAAACAAAGTGTAAGAACATCATTAGAACATCAACACTGAGACTGCTGCGGTCAGGACAGGAAATGCACCTGCCTATGAGAAAACCAGGACCAGCAGATAACTGAGAAGTAGGTAAAAAATCAGAGGTATTAATAATACGTCTCCTTATGGAATGGCTGATTGTCCTCTTTCCTACACCTGTGTAAAAAATACCTGACTGCTAAATGTTTATTCCCCAGTCAAAACAACAACAAATGATATACAGATTTTGGTTTTTGTTTATTTTCCTGTAGAAGTGGAAGGTATTATTCAAAGAAAATAATGTAAATAGTGTGAATGCCAATGACCTAGAGAAAAACCCTTCACAATGTAGCATCTAAGGGAGGGTGCCTCCATTGTAATGGTGAACTCAGACCCATTTATGCTAAATTAAAGCATCCAATAAATAAACTACACCCAAGCCTACAGAGTCCTCAGTAAGCCTTTCTCTTGCCTAGATTTTAAATATAAAGCAATAACAAAGGATCATCAGGCCTTTGAGGAAATAATCCACACAAATAGAAAAACTTATCAAAAGGGAAATAAGGGTGATTTAGGAACAGAGAACATAAAACAGTCTAGTCAATATTTATAAAACCTGAAAGAAATTTTATACTTATAAAGTAAAACACACTACTTTTATTTACTGTTTTAATATGCTATTAAAAAGGAGTCATTGGAAAACAAGAAGGTGCTCTTGGATTTTTAAAATATATTTGTCAAAACAGAAAAAAGTCAACACAAAGGTTGGAAGAAAATGTTTAAAAACGTGTGGCTGTCCAATTTTCCCAGCACCATTTATTGAAGAGACTGTCTTTTTTCCATTGCATGTTTTTTCCTGCTTTGTCAAAGATTATTTGACCATGGAGTTGAGGGTCCATATCTGGGTTCTCTATTCTGTTCCATTGGTCTATATGTCTGTTTCTGTGCCAGTACCATACTGTCTTGGTGATCACAGCTTTGTAATATAGCTTGAAATCGGGCAACGTGATGCCCCCAGCTTTGTTTTTCTTTTTCAACATTTCCTTGGCGATTCGGGGTCTTTTCTGATTCCAAACAAATTTTAGGATTGTTTGTTCCAGCACTTTGAAAAATGTCATTGGAATTTTGATCAGGATGGCATTGAAGGTATAGATTGCTCTGGGTAGCATAGACATTTTAACAATGTTTATTCTTCTGATCCATGAGTATGGAATATTTTTCCATCTTTTTGTGTCTTCTTCAATTTCTTTCATGAGTGTTCTGTAGTTCCTAGAGTATAGAACCTTTACCTCTTTGGTTAGGTTTATTCTGAGGTATCTTACGGTTTTTGGTGCTATTGTAAATGGAATCGTTTCTCTAATTTCTCTTTCTACAGTTGCGTTGTTAGTGTATAAGAAGGCAACTGATTTCTGTGCATTGATTTTGTATCCTGCCACATTACTGAATTGCTGTATGAGTTCTAGTAATTTGGGGGTGGAGTCTTTTGGGTTTTCCACATAAAGTATCATGTTGTCTGCGAAAAGAGAGAGTTTGACTTCACAAACAAAAATCCCAAAATGTAGAACATAAAGATAAAGAGTCAGAAAATATGAGAAAAAGTGAGCCCTAAATTGAAGACTAGTTAGATTGTTTCAGAAGAAGATAATGAAGAGAAAGGAATAGGAGAAACTGTCCATGTGTTTGGAGGTGTCCATCAACATCTGAAAAATGGGAAAATGGGCGAATCTCGACTATTTAGGAGCAATGTGAGCTTGGGCAAGTTGCTTGTTCTGTATATTTTACAAATGCTTTTGCATTTATTATAAGTGCCCTTTTAAATTCAAGGATTGTTATAAAATAAGACATAGTATAGTATAAAATATTATCATTGTTATAGTGATTAGTATTAATTTTTAAAACAGTAGGCCACTCATACAAATTCTCTTCTACCCATCATAAATGCAAGCAGATGGTCCTAAGGCCTATTGAAGGGAATGTGCTTTCTAATTTAAAAAAATATTCCATGAAAAGGGCACTCTACAAGTACATAAAATTATGAAGAGTTGATATATGGTTGAAATTCTCTTTTCTTGTCAATCATTCTCTTCTTTGGCTACTTCACCTCTGGGCTCAGTTAGAAACAAATGAGATGTACTGTATTACAAACTACTGAACTTAGGTAACTTTGATGAGCAGGCAATATAATTCATCTAAAATGATAAAATCATAAGTTCAGATAGATGATTTCATAATGTTGATCTCTGCATTTTGTTTTTTCCAACTTTAAATAGAAGCTGATTGAAGGCAAGATCAAATAATTGCATCCAACTAGCTTTTCCCAGAAGCATATATTTTTCAGAGCTAGGAGAGATTTAGAGATCATATAATGTAATTCAACATCTTCATTTTTGAGATCAGGGTATTAATTAAGGCATTCGTTGATGACATTTATTCTTAATGGCAGAGCTAACTCTTCTAAACACCTGCAAGGGTGTTCTTTCTGATATTTTTTTTTTCTTAATTGTTGAGTGTCCTATATATTCTAAAAGGAAACAAAACATAAATTTATAACAAATGCAGGTATTTCAAGAGAAATACAGTCTCAGGGGGTGAGCTGATGTGTACGTAAGGTGTCGAGCACCAGAAGAGCAATTAATGAAACTGAAATGTATTTAGTTACTTAAATCAAGTGACTGAGGGGGCACCTGGGTGGCTCAGTCAGTTAAGTGTCTGCCTTTAGCTCAGGGCAAGATCACAGGGTCTGGGATGGAGCTCCTCATTGGGCTCCCTGCTCAGTGAAGAGTTTGCTTCTCACTCTCCCACTGACCCTCCCTCCCACTCCCACTCTCTCTCTCTCAAATGAATAAATCAAATCTTAAAAAAAAAGTAAAATAAATAAATCAAGTGAGTGAGGACGTATGTTCTTACATGATATCATGAAGCCATTCTCTTTGCTCATCTTGTTATAGCATCACCAAAGGATATTTCATTTTATTTCTTTCTACTTTTCTTGGTTTAATAATCCCTTTAAAGGAAAAAATCTTGCTAAAATTGAAGTGAATACATTTAATGCAGCATAATCAGCTTCTAAATCTACTTAACTGGAGCCCCATCATGCATTTAGTACATTGAATGAATCGCACAAATGGGAAATGTATTATAATGAGGACCGGGTGAATTTTGTGAGACTAAACTTCACTTTCCTGAAATGTTCTTAAGCATCTGATTTTGTAGTCAAGTATAGCTCAATTTGCATACTTCTTTATTTGCATTTGACCTAGACACCTGCATTACTTTTTGGAGAATTCTACTTTTATGGTGCTTTTGAACACTTCACCGCCACCCCACTATGACAAAATGCATTCTGCTTGCTGTGGCTTGTTGAGGGGTGCCCAGCAGGATTATTTCTAACCTTTTACTTGTTTTCATTTAAGTTAGAACAAGTTGTTTACTATATTACAAGGGTATTTTGCTTTTCAGAGGTTTGCTTTCTTATCTAGTTTTTAAAAACTATATGCAGTTTTAGGGACATGGACATTTCCTGAAAACAGAGTGTAAATATCATAATTGTTCACGTGGACATCAATGGCTCCCCACTTCTGCAGTACTAATATTAGATCACATTTTCATGATATCATAATTGTTCACGTGGACATCATATCATAATTGTTGATATCATAATTGTTCACGTGGACATCAATGGCTCCCCACTTTTGCAGTACTAATATTAGGTCACATTTTTCTGTCTTCAGCGATCTGGAGGAAATAAACATCCAACACTCATATGTCCCAAATAGAACTTACTAACTTCCCACTTTACTTTTCTGCCAAACAATGCACTGCTTTAAATCCCTCTGTTTCTCCCCTTTCAGTCCAAGTTGAAAACCTGCCAGTTACTCTTGATTCTTTTCTTTCTCACTTTTCCTGTATCACATCAATCACGAAGTTTGTTTAAGTCTACCACCTTCAGATGTGTTGGGTCTAATGCCATTCCCAAAGCCATTGCCTTAATTAGACTCCCACCATCTCTTAGCCAGACCATTTTAACACCCGTACTCCTCTACTTCCTGCATCCAGTTTTCCTCCTTTCCTATGTAGCAACTTCTCCAAATTTAAAGTTTAAATATCACATTGCCTTGCTCAGAATGCAAAATGCAAAATATCCCAATTGCCCATAGGGTAAAACTTAAACACCTTTCATGCTATACATCTCATCTGCAAAATCTGGCTCCTGATCGCCCCTTCAGTCCCCTACTTCCCACTGACTCCTCCTCAGATATAACTCGTTAGCCATATGGAATTTCTTCTTCTTGCACTGGGCTTTTATGTACTTCTGAACTCATGCATGTACTGTGCCTAGAATTCCCATTTCCTGACTGCATGGCTGGCGGGGTATGTCAAGAAGATTAATGGATTTCCGAGTACAGGCAGCAACACAGGGTCTTCGTTGCGGTGTTCCCACCTGTTAGCCTTGGGACCTTGGCCACATTACTTAGTTTCCTCAAGTCTCAGTTTTCTCATCTGTAAAAAGGTAAGAGTAATACTATCTGCTTCACTGGATTCTTGTGAGGTTTATGTGTGCAAACAGTGAAGTATGGTGCCTGGCACATGGTGATCAATGAATGCCAGCTATTATCATTGCTAATAATTAGGAATAATTATGCCATTATCATCAGAGGAAACAAAGCTATTAAGGACATCATGTTGCATCTCATATGAACTGCCTAAAGCTATACTTGATGGCTATGGCAAGAAGAAAAAAAAAAAGCTATGCCTTTTCTCTACTATGCTTTAAATAATCATCTAATTTGTAAGTCAAATCTGTGTGATTATAAATACCATAGTTCATTTTCTATGGATGTCCATGGACAGGACTGAGAAATTGCAGTCACCAAGAAAATATTGGCTGCTAGATATTGCATATTTGATTAATAAATTGTAAACGTCTGAGACTCACTGTCTTCTTTTGCAGAAGGACAGTTTCTGCAAAGGTGGGTTTCACAGAGAGCATCTCCTGAGAGGTAGAAGGTGCAATCACAGCTTTAGTCTAGAAAACTCTGGTTCCACCTCTTCCTTTTGTACCCTGGCTAGTCTTTTCTGTTATTCTTACTTTGCCTCTGGGTTCAGACCTCAGAGCCTGCCTGGAGGGGAGTGGGGGTTGCCAAGAGGTGCCCCTGATTTTACAAGTTCCTTAAACCCTTCCTCCGGGGCTTGACCAAAGGGCTGCATGGCTTCATTCCACTCCTTCTCTCTCTAACAACTTGACAGCTCATGTTTTCACTTTCTTTGTAGTCAGAGATACCTCTGCTATTGAAGTGACCCTTTTACCCCCCACTCCCAGAACAGCCATCAGCACCTTCTCTTCGCCAGGCCAGAGGGCATATGAAGATCTCCATTCCACTATTGTTTGGAATAAGTAATTATTATAGTTCCTAGAAGTGGATGGTCAAAATGTAAGTTAAGCAGGAGGCTGCACTGGGCAACACCAAGGTTTCTCTGATCTAGGAACTTATGATTCTAGGTTTAGAGGTATTTTACTTTAAAATCTCCCATTCACAAAAAATAATAATAATGAAATTAAAATTAATGGCACGTATAGTCTATCTCTTGTTTATAGTAGTGAGCAGGCTGTCTGACATAGTGAGAAGCAATAGTTAGACTCTAGTCCTTCGACATGGCCCCTGGAATCTTCCTGGTGCAGCCCAGCCCCAGGCTCTGCATCTACTTTTCCCCAGAGTTGGCTGCTCTGTTGGAGACCTGCCTCAAAAAACAATCATGATTTCAAGAAGGGAGCAAGATTAAGGAGCTCTCATCATATGCCCTAAAACAGTTCTTGAGAGTCCTGGGATCCCACTAAGATGCCTTAGTGGCCAGAGAACGTTAGTGTGGAAGGAGGGAAGAAGGCTGACTCTTAGGCATGGAAGCTTCCATCAGAGCTCCACATTTATCATTCATTCATTTAACAAATGTTTGCTGAGCCCCTCCATGTGCCAGGACTGTGCTAAATGCTGGTGGTGCTGGAGGTGACAGGCATGGTCTCTACCCTTTTGGATGGGGGCTGGGGAGCGCAGGTGGAGGGTGCTGGTAGGTGAAACAATTAGCAAGACAATTTTAGTAAATGGCAATTCTGTGAGAATATTAATAAAGCACTTGTAAACAGTTATGGTGCTACACTGGGGAGGGGCAGTGTAGATCTGCTAGAAAGATCAAGAAGAGAGTTTTCCAGGTAGATAGTAGACCACTACCATCTGACCACTGTATTGGGCTAAGCCAGAAAGGAAACTTAGCATATTCAGGAACCATGGGAAAGGAAGTGTGTGTTGGAATGGAAGGTGGGATCGAGGTCATATGGACTTTGTAGATTACAATACAGAGTTTGAGTGTTACTCTAACATATTGAGTTTCAGGTCAAATTTCATATGGACAAAGGGGCTGTAGCAGAATGGGTCCAGTCAGGAGAGAGAAACCCTACAGTAGTTTGAACAGAAGAAGTTTAATATAAAGAGTTGTTAACTATGATCTAAGAGTAACTGTAAAATCTCAGAGGATCTGTTGCTGGGCCGGGTTCTACTGGATGTTCTTCCATCTATTTGCCACACCTTCCAGCCAGCACCATAAGCCGCAGGAAGCCTCTTCCTCTTGCGCATCTGTCCAGCACCATTTACTAAGTAAGATTAACATCATGCTCACTTAAAAGCCCTATTTAAAAGAATTTCACTATTTATCTCAGAGCATATATCAAAGGGTGCATTTGGAGTTGAGAGGCAATACACTGACAACTAACACAGAGGCTCAGTGGCTGAAAGTAAAATAAAATAAAAACCCTACGTGGTGGTATCCAGTTAGCTTGCTAATGTTCTTGCTAATATTCTGGGCTCTCAGTTCTGACATCTGTGCTTATCAGAAGATGTGTTGCCCCCTGCTCTTGTATCTTGCTGTTATCCCTGGATTTCTGTATGGTTCCCTGGGTCTCAGTGCCTATTTTAACTTTCTTCCTAGTCCTGCTGGGATTAGGGTCATGTTCTGTTGTTTTTGCATTCCTCTCTTCACCTGAGCTCCAGCTCAACATCTGACATCTCACCCTCACCGATTGACTTCTGGGAGCTAGACCTCCTCCTGCTGCCAGCCTGGGTTCCTGAGAATCACTGCCCTGGCTTTTTCTGCATATTAAACCACTGCAGGGAGGACCACCTTCTTAGTAGTGCCTGCCCCAGGGCGGTAGAAGCTGCCATGTTCCAGAGGAAAGAACTTGGGCTTGGGCATTAGCCTTGGTTGCTCCCTTGCAAAGTTATTGTGAGGAATACATGGAAAAACAATTTAAAATTCAAAACATAAAGTACTTAGCACAATGCCACTTATAGCAAGAACTCATGTTAGTTTCCTTCTATCCTAAGGGGTAGCTCCCAATTCTGCTCTGAGCCTTTCCCAGCTGGTCCCATCCTTTGGTAGTTACCCAGATCCTGGCCAGTGTTTCCAAAAATAAGCATAACAACTACAGCAATGGTTGTTGTTTATTGAGTCCTTATTATTTTTCAAGGGTTTATAAGCATTAACTCATTCCAACCTTAAAACAGTGTTTTAGGGAAATGCATCAACATCTTTGAATCAATGAGGAAATTGGATCTCAGAGAAGTTAAGTAACTCATCCAAGGTCACCTACCTAATAAGAGTAAAACTGGTACTCCAGGTCCTGTGTTACCTATTCTGCTGTTTGTGCTCTTAGCTAGAGTGGCCTCCTAAGATATAATATCGAGAGCTGATTGGCAATCCTGTCTCTGAGGAAATACTCAGATCTCACATTGAGCATCTTTTGTGAAAGGCCCTAAATCCTGGTATTTCAAAATCTTATTTGTGGATAATGATACTTATCACTTTTAACACAATATCTAAAGAGTAATTAGTAGATGTTGTTAAAGAAATGTTTAAGAGGAGTGACTTAAGCATAATCACAAGCCATGCTTCTCATTGATCTTTAGCATCCTTTTTATTTGGCATTGACCCTACATTATTGACCAGCTTCGTGGCTGTTAATCCGGCTGGCTCAGGTTTTACCATTTCCAAATACATTTCTGCAAATTGGTGGTATAAGTTATTTTTATCATAATGCATCTATGCTTCCAACTGTCCTTTTAACTGAGAATTTGAAAGGTTAAACTGATTCAACTTTCAATGACGCTTTTTTCATACTTTTATGATGGCCATTAATACATGGTATCATGATTTATTGCATATGTGTCCTCCTAGTTTCTCCATTTGAACTCTTCAGAGCAAGGATTATAATTTTTTCGTTATCTCCAAATGAAATGGCTCTGGTAGGTGCCAAACATGATATATAACATCTACATGAGCTAAACATCAGTGGAATGTAAAAGTGTTTCATGTACTCTGGATAGACTGTTGACATTTCGTTTTGAGGGAGATGCTTAAAAAACATGAGAAGCAATCTTGAGTTTTTAGGGGTTAAATACCTGATTTCACTTCTCTTTCCACCTGTTATACACTCTACTAGTTCCACAGCTATCATGGCGGTCTTTTCAATTACTTCAATTCTCATATCTCTGCTTCATGTTAGTCTCTGTATAGCCACAGCACAAGACAAGACTTCTGAAAGAGCTGTTCTTTCCTTTTAGGAGAGAAGAAGTGATATGAGGGGTCTTGTACACATAGTGTGCATACTCATACTTGACACAGAACTCTGCAGGGGCGCCTGGGTGGCTCAGTTGGTTAAGCGACTGCCTTCGGCTCAGGTCATGATCCTGGAGTCCCGGGATCCAGTCCCGCATCGGGCTCCCTGCTCGGCAGGGAGTCTGCTTCTCCCTCTGACCCTCCCCCCTCTCGTGTGCTCTCTCTCTCTCTCTCATTCTCGCTCTCTCAAATAAAGAAAGAAAGAAAGAAAGAAAGAAAGAAAGAAAGAAAGAAAGAAAGAAAGAAAGAAAGAAAAAAGAACTCTGCAGAGCAGTTATGGGGAAGGTATTAATACCCCAGCATTGCAGGTGAGGCAACTACAGCTCACAAAGATTGAGTACCTTTCCTAGGTCACGTGGCTGGTAAATAGAAGGTCCTGGATTTGAAACCAGGTTTTGACTAGCTCCAACTCCTGTTGGTTTCAGCCAAAACACAACTCCTTCCACGGTTGGTAATCAATCATCCTTTCCCCCTCCTTTTCTCATCAGAAGAAAATGTTCCAGTAAACGTTTAATTGATACTACAAATATTGGGATCCTTTAAGTAACAGTACCATTTAATTGCATTTCATTTTATAGCTTTGTCATCAACCAATATTGAGCAGGTGGAGGACTGCTGTATTGGTGCTGAGAGCGACTCCTAATGTGCATCAGACTGAATAAAACTGGGTGACAGTATGGGAAGCAGATGCTGAATGGGACGAACATGGTAGACACATCTACATGTTCAAGGAAGATGATAAGAAAGAACTGGGTCAGGGCACCTGGGTGGCTCAGTCTGTTAAGCAACTGCTTTCGGCTTGGGTCATGATCTCAGGGTCCCGGGATCAAGCCCCGCATTGGGCTCCCTGCTCTGCAGGAAGCCTGCTTCTCCCTCTCCCACTCCCCCTGCTTATGTTCCCTCTCTCGCTGTCTCTCTCTCTGTCAAATAAATAAATAAAATCTTAAAAAAAAAAAAAAGAAAGAACTGGGTCAATCCCAAAAAAATTCACAGAGGAGCTAGTACTTAGCTCAGATTTTAGAGAAAGATACATGGCTTCTCCTTCTTGTATAGTGGGGCTGTTGAAATGAAGCCCTGGAAACCAACTTTGCAGTAAATATAGTATAACATGAGAAGCCACATCCCTGCAGCGACAGCAGAGAAGAGAATGTGAGAATTTTCCTGTAAATGTGATCACTTTGTCTTGTACTTGGGAGCTTGTGGTCTTCTGGGAAAAACCTGCTCATCTTTCTCCTTCCCTTTTTCTTTCTTTCACTGCCTTTCACCCCTTTCACTCCTTTCATTCCCCCATCCTTTCTTGCTTACAAGTGCCTATGAGGGAAGCAGAATCGCAGAATATGCAATCTTTAGGGCCCTCAGAGATGCGAGGAGCCCAACCCATGATTCATCAGGTGAGGCGACTGAGAAACTTTGAGTTGCTGAAGATCACACGTTCAGTGTTGGGGCAATTAATTCACCATTCAATTTGTCCATTCCTCATGTATTTTTAAGTACCTATGACATACCAACAACTGCATTATGTATAATGAATGAATGAATGAATGAATGAAGTATTGAGCAAACCAGATTCAGTCTTGTCCTCCAGGAGTTTATACTTCAGTGGAAAGGAAAAGTGAAGATTTGAGCTCCTGGCCATCTCCTGCCCCCCACCCCCTACCTTGCTTACATTAACCAGGACTTGAAACCAGTCTCACATCTTCTCTGGGTGGATGCCTCTGGACTTACATCTTCCCATAAAAGCTCAAAAGCTCAGAGACTTTCTACTTTCTTGGTTAAGATTTCAAAGTTGAGAGAGATACTAATGTTACTTCCCAGTGGGAAGGACTTGCGGGGAAAGTATTTCTGTAGTAGCATGAGTCTCCTGGTCCCCATTTGCCCTGCAGCACTTCACTGGAGATGTGTCCAGCAGGAGCAGCCCATCACTCCCCGAAAGAATCCTGAACCTCTTGGGCCAGCCCTGCTTTCTTCTTGTCTCATTGCTGGTGCCTACTTTTTAGATCTGTAAATGTGGCTGATTAAGCTATAGTGAGTCATTATTCCAATGGACCAGGGAGAATTTTTGTTGCTTCCTATTATGATCTCATATCACTGGCCCAACTTTATTAAAACTTATAAGATATTTAAAAAATTTTTTTTTTTAGATTTTTATTTATTTTTTGAGAGAGAGAGAGACAGAGATAGTGAGAGAGAGAGCACAAGTGGGTAGGAGAGGGAGAAGCAGGCTCCCCACAGAACAGGGAGCCTGACGCGGGACTTGATCCCAGGAAAGCAGACGCTTAACCGACTGAGCCACCCAGGCGCCCAAAACTTATAAGATATTTTTAAAAATATATATATATATCAGTAATGCTATGTAAAAAGAGACATCAACTCATGGACAAATTTCTTCCGTGTTCATGCGGGTGTGTCAAAGATAAATGTGAAAAATGTCCTCTCCTCAAACTTAAAAAAAAAAAAAAGCATACATTTTATGATCTATCCTCAGAATTATAAATTCTTCAGAGGTTCTAAGATGAAAGCCTCTCCCCTCCCTAAAAGGGAAGTCACAATTGGGTAGGGGAAGAAAGAGTGAATGGAACTAGAGAAATCTTGGCTCTCTAGTTCCAAAATGATCTTCAAGAAGTTAACACTATTTCAGCATCTTTTTATGTTGCTAATTCAAGAAAATGCAAACATGAATGGGGCTGATATGCTCTATACCTCCTTCGATTTACAGCAGTTTAAATTGTCCTAAGTGATGCCATCGTGTCTCGGGCTCTAAAAAGACAATCCAAACTGATGATAGTACCAAAATTATTTGGAATAAAGATTTACTTGAAACCACTGCCAACCAGCTTAAATAACATAGATATTACTTTTCTCTATTCTATTTTTCATGACTTGAACTGTTACAAGTGTACCCCATCCAGCTCCATAATTGCCGAGCAGATTGTAAAAGGGTGGTTTTAGACTGGTGCAGATGGTCCCACCTACAGCCAGTTCCTCAGTCCTTGTTTACTCTGCCAGTGGCCTTGGTCATGATCTTCTAATAGCTCATTTAGAAGAGAAGAGGGAACCATGGAGCCTTTCTGTTCACAGTTCACTCACATTCAGCAGCCAGTGTTATATTGCCATGGATACAATAGTGCAAGGGGGTGGGCAACTCCTGATTATGCCAACCCCATTTCCAAATTATGACTCAGACTATATTGTGAAGAGTGGAAATATCCTGTATATGTGGCAAAAAATAAAGTACTAAAATGATCGCGGCAAATACCTGTGGATCAAATATTCAAGGCTGCAATCATTATTGACGTATAGCCTAGCTTAATACTATAGAAAAACCTGTTAAGATAATGTCAAAGCTGAATTCAACTGAAATGTGTAAAAGTGATTGTTATGTTTCTAGGCTATTGTTATACCCATATGTGCTATGAATGAGTTATCAGCTCTTCTGTCACTTTTCCTTTACCCTTTTACATAACATGTAAGTCTCAAACATTTCTTGGAGGGTCCATGGGGTACTCTGCTTGAAAGCCCTTTAAATATAATCAAGATTTATTCAAATACTCTTTATCTTAATGATCATAATTGTTCTCCTCGTCCTCCTCCTCTACCTCCTTGTCTTCTTTCTCCTCCTCCCCTTCTTTCTCCTCCTCCTCCTCTGCTTGAGACAATAGGAACATATTTTGGAAGAACCATGTGGAAACAGTAGCAAAAAACCACTATCTTTTGCAACCTCCTTTCCAAAAAAAAAAAAAAAAGAAAGTGTTTGACATTTTAGAGAAAAAAAAAATAAATGTTTGAATGTTTAGATACTAAGTATAACCAGTGTCAGTCTCTGTCAAATTGTAGGTTGTACCCTTTGCATGTGTACACTAGCAATGTAGCAGACATTTTATACAACTGCTCAGATGATTCAAGCCTCTGTCTGATTTTTCCAGATAATTGGAGAAAATACACACATAGAATATGGCATAATTACTGGATAATTATGGATGCTTTCACATATCATTTCGTCACGAGAGAACAATCCTGGCTTATATTTTCAACTATGAACTCTGTTAGATAGTTCTAAAATTATTGAGAAAAAGTGAGAGAGTGAGATTAAGACAGAGAGAGAGAGGAAAGAGGAGAGAAGCAGAAAGAAAGAGGGAGGGAGAAAAGAAGGAGAGAGAGGGAAAGGAAGAGAGACACCCAGGAACATGTTATAAAGAACAATAAAAAAAAAAAAATGCATTGCCATTTTTGATTCCCCTTTAAGAAATCACCAGAGGAACCATAGGGATTTGGCACAGTGTTTTAGTGATGTTATTTTCAGAAATATACTCCTTATGAAAGCTTTGCTTGTGACAAATGAGCACCTAGGAAACTCATTAGCCACCTAGAATTTAGTCTCTCTTTGGAAGCTAACATAGGGGAGAAAACACAGAAGGATTTCAAAAAGAGGAAGACAGAGATAACTAAAGTTAAAATATTTTGAATGAATATGTTAAATATTCTATGTAAGATGTAATAAGTTTGCAGTTAAGTCTTTAAGAATTGCTTGGTACAGAAAATCAAATAAATATCTAAAAATGATAATAAATGTGACACCTAGAATAAAAATCTTAGAGAAAATATCTTTATTAAAATCACCTTCAAGGGTGCCTGGGTGGCTCAGTCGTTAAGCGTCTGCCTTCGGCTCAGGTCATGATCTCAGGGTCTTGGGATCGAGCCCCACATCGGGCTCCCTGCTCAGCAGGAAGCCTGCTTCTCCCTCTCCAACTCCCCCTGCTTGTGTTCCTGCTCTCGCTATCTCTCTCTCTGTCAAATAAATAAATAAAATCTTCAAAAAAAAAAAATCACCTTCAAGGATGTATTAATATTATCATACATAATAGAGAAATCCTATGATACAGAGAAATTCAGATTCTTTTTTTAAATGACACAGTTCAAATCCTAAAGCAGTCCTGGCACTTGTGACTGACAAATCATTAAAGTTCATCAGAGAAATAAAATTAAGCCAAAATTTTGTCTATCAAACACAGTATCTTTGACATTTTAACATATGACCATGAAGCTGGCCAAGTTTGAATTTTTCTTTTCATATTTTTTTTTCTTGTTTTGCAGGATGTTTCTGGAACTTTCTCCAAGTATTTTGTTTGTTTGTTTGTTTTTAATAGTACTTATTTGGAGAAAAAGAAAATAAAAACTATTTTATGTTTAAAGCATAAAAATTAATCAACCTCAGATAATTTTTAAGATTGAAAGAGAGAAAAAGGAATAATGGTCTACATTCTCCTTAAAAAAATTTTTTTCCATGTGACATGCGTTTTATATATACCTTTTCTGCCCAAGGTAAAGTGAGAGAAATGACAATGACAACTCTAGGTCATGACAAGAAGGTCAATTGCTTGTCTAGACACTGTCTTTGATAACAATAAGCATTTTCAGATAGCCAGGGAAAGCATATCCCTTTCCGAAAGGTAACTGGATAGGTAATATGTTCTTATATTACCAATAATTGACCCTAGAATTAAAAGTAGACATTTTTTCCTCTTCCCTAACTGGCTTAGGCATCAAACCAGATATCAGCTGTTCTTTCATAAATGAAATTCAGGGAAAGGAGAATAATTCTGGCTTAAATCAAGGTGATGCATTGTTGTGGACCATATGAATATGCTCCATAGTCATTATCATGTTAGATAGTATGTGAATTTTTATAATGACCTCTTATAATCCATTATACGAATCTATATGGACTAAACAGGATTCACACTCAATTTTATCTCCTGTTCCTTAACATCGTTCTTTCCTTCTTGGTTATTTATGATTTCTTATGGGATATGCTGTCATTTATTTGTTTCTACCCACACTTTTATAATCAAGAATTTATATGATAGATAGATAGATGATAGATGATAGATGATAGATGATAGATAGATAGATAGATAGATGATAGATAGATAGATAGAAAGATAGATAGATAGATGCTAAGCATTTCTCTCCTGTTCAGTTTCTCCTTATTGCAAAGGTAAGCCTTGCTGGTACTGAGAGCAGAATTCAGCCTGCAAAAGCATGCTGGAGCTAGCTGAATTTAAACTTCATCAGGTTACAATGAAAAAATATCATGACAAAAGAGTGTGTTTCATCTTGTCTTTTGATGAGCACAGCACAAAGTAGAAAATGTTCCTTTTTAACATTGACTGCCAAATTTCTAAACTGGTGCCCTAATTACACCCTTGCAACGTGAAGGCTTGTCCATTTGCACATCAGTGGAGAGCAAATACCGCAGCACTCTGAAGGGTTGGTGCCGTCAAATGAACTAGGAGAGTGGGGAAATGACTCTTTTCCTTTTAATGTCTTTTTCCCATTTTATTATGAAAATCTCCAAATATATACCAAAGTTTGAATTTTTCAGTGAGCACCTGAATACCTTCCACCTAGGTTCTACTATTAACATTTTACTACATTTTCTTTTTCACATGTCTATCCCTCTATCTATTCTTCTATCTGTACATCAATCCATCTTATTTTTGTGATGCATTTCAAAGTGAATTGCAGTACCGTTCCCTAAATACTCCAGCCTGCTATAATGATTTTGATGAAGAAAATGGATGCATTTCTCTCGACCAACTTTGAAAGAGCAATTTTAGAGAGGCGAATAAAGGTAGAGGAAATTATTTTCCAGGAACAAAGATATGAAGAGAAATAAGTTTTGAGACACCACACAGGGTCATTTTATAGACCACTGTTCTAGTCCTGCTGGAATTTAAATCAATATGCCTTTTTTCTTCCCCTCTCAGTAGCAAGAGAGAATTGTTCACCATCAGATTGATGTGACACTCTTTAGAATCAGCAACACATTGGTATTAACTTGGTACCAAGTCATGCTTAAAATATGAGAATTGCTAGTGGATTTTGTTTTTATACCACCAAGCAGATGTAGGACAATTTTGTTCATATATGCCTTTGAAACCAAATAGTATAGGCAAAATGACCTGAGTTTAGAATGAGATAAAAGTTATCTTTTCATTAGATCACAGGTTTGCTAAAATGAAGAGCATTAAATATGTAACAAAGTAATTGAGACACTCACTCCTCTCTGCAAATTATTTTATTGCTCTTCAGTGTATAATGACGTAAGCCTAATTGGTAGAAGATAGTTGACTAAGGTACAAGCAATGTTGGGGTGTGAAAAAGGAGTGAAACAAGGAGTTTCACACGGCGGGAGATGCTAGAATCACCCACTGGACAAGAATTCTTGAAATGGAAACAAAGATAAATTATATAGAGCAGTTCTCAGTCTGCCATATGCATGGAATGAGAGATGATTTAACTCAAGGATGCTCCCTGTTTCGGTAATTCAGGGATTGATACCATGGGACAGGACAGCGCAGAATGTAAAGTGATTATAATGTGCAGCTTGTGTGCCAAAAAGAGCAGACTCGAGCCTAGTGCCTGGGGGCAGAGGATGATTGGAGGTGGAAAACAACCATGGAAGCATCAGATTAGTGGATGGGGCCAGACCCAAGGCTGAGTTGAAGGAGAAAGACTTGAAAGTCCACCAGGTTTAGATAAAACAGGAGAGGATTTCAGAGGGTGGTAAAGGAGAGAAAACTGATGTGATAGTTCAAAGGAGGGAGGGGGAAATGCTGAGAAGAGGAGATAGAAAGACTGAGAGATAATCCATGTCTTTTCTAAGAAGCACTATGGGATGTGATCTCCCCTAGCCTCCAGAGCTGGGGGCTCTCCTCCTTTTGTTTGCCCAGAAACTGCTACACATATTTATTGTTGAGTAGATCAGATCTCATATCCTCTGGACAATGTTCCTTAGTTCCTCTGTTCATATAGATCTGTGTCTTGAGCTATATACCACATCCACCAGGGGACGCTCACACAGAGGGGCATCTGGAAAGAAGAGAAATGTCATATACAGAGAAATATATAATGAGAGATCTGGACAAATGCCAGTCTTCTAATTTATAGAAAGAGTCAGTGATTCACCTAAGTTAACAGAGCAAGTTAATTGAAAGCACTGGACTTGGTCTTGACTTCTAGTCCAACACTGTTCAGGGGAAATGAGACAAGGACAGAAAGGGAATGAAGAGTGTTGGGAGGGTGGATGGGGGGTGGGGAAGAAAGAGAGGAAGGAAGGGAAAGAGAGAAGAAAAAAAATTTAAAAAAGGTAAAACATTTCATAGTCCCCCAAAATATTTGTGTTCGTTCTTATAATTTTAAATATAAATTAAAGGGGTGCCTGGGTGGCTCAATTGGTGCATCTGCCTTCAGCTCAGGTTATGATCCTGGGGTTCTGGGATCGAGCCCCACATCCCCACATCCAGCTCCCTGCTCAACAGCCTGCTTCTCCCTCTCCCTCTGCCTGCTTGTGCTCTCTCTATCTCTCTTTCCCTCTCAGATAAATAAATAAAATCTTAAAAAAATACAAATTAAATAAAAATAAATATAAATAAATTAAAAACAATTTATTTTGAAATATATCTATATGCACTAAATATTCCTCCTTATGGACAAACTCTATTACATGTAAAGCACTCTAATTTTCTCAGGCTAACCAAATGACTTGATTTATAATTTCTGTAGATGTCCTTGATTTCACCAATATTCTCATTAAAAAGAAAAAAAAATACAAGATTTCAAAATGTCCATAAATCCTAATATTGTATCTTTATTCTCCCCCATCTAGTATCAGTTTCAGACATTCCACCGTCCTCCAGACTAAGAGCCATGGCAGAGGATGAGCATGCTCATCTCACGGAGGTTGGAAGCTATCCATGGCAATTTGCAGAGAGTGGTACCAGACAAATATGTCCATTGCCTTCCTCCCTACCGTCTCTCCTACTCTCTCTCTTCTTCCCTATATCCATTTAATATAATATATATACATTTTAATAAGGAAAACATCAATCACCAGGGAACTAGCATTTAGGTAATTTTCTTCACAATTTTTGTCGGAGGGAAAAGAGACTGTCACTTGAAATTTTCTGGAAGATTCCTCAGGGATCTGTAACATAATAGCTCTGCTTTGCCACTCAAAGACCATCCCCCCACCAGCCCCTGAGTCTCCCTCCTTTTTTACCCTCCCTTGATACCCATTGCAACTCCTTGCTCTCCGAGTGTTCTCTACTTTTTAGAAATGGTTTTAAATTTATTATATGAGAATGCATTTCTTCTCCTTTTTTTTTTTTTTTTCCAAACTGGAAGTCAATGGTAATCTATTTTATACTTCCCTTTGCTGGAACCAATCTATTGTCTACTTGATAATGGAAGAAATTTGAATTTTAGCAAAGACATAGTTTAGAATAGGTACAATCAATAAACAGTAAATATATAGCCACTAGAGATTTTGAGAATAAAAAATATTTCCTACATTATTCATGTTAAAAGAAAAAAAAAAAGTCTCCTTTTAATACCCAGAGAGAGATTAATGAGGTAACTTAGATTTAGAAGTTTTTTATTGGGTCGTTGCCAAAAAAGGTCATATGAATGCACTTTTCATTTTCACATTACATATGAAACTTTCCTATCTATGTCAACAGGGGTTGCAGCATTGTGTAAAAGGTAGAGGGACCATAAGGTTAATTATGGGATGCATTTTAGAAATAATAAATGATTGGCAAATACAGATTTTTTTTCTTTGCATCTTCCCTAGTTTTTGTATAATTCATTCATCTATCTCTCCATCTATCAGTCCATCTATCAACTCATTTGGCTGATATATAAGATATCTGAAGCATGTGCTAGGGTTACAAAGAAGAATGAAACATTTCCTGCCCTGAGTGAGTTCAGTGTAATAAAATGCCCTGTCTCTCAATTTAGGGTTCACTCTCATAGGCTCAGGTAGGACAGGCCCCCAAACCAGAGGGTAAACATGGCACCTTTCTGGGGCTTTATTTTCATTCTAAGGCTAAACTCTTGGGAAAATTAATGTATAGTTTAAACATTTTTGTGGATAAAAAAAAGTACAGATATTTTATGGAATGGAGACAAAATTTGTGTGGATTTCAAAATGTCTTAAGAATCAAGAAAGAACCTGAATGACATTCTATCCCTCTGGAGAAGGTTGTGGGGAATGACATTGCCCTGGGCAGGTGAAGCCAACCTGGGAAGGGCCTTGAATGCTCTGCAGATGAAACTGGACTTGATCCCAGAGGCTCCAGGAAGTCACTGATAGTGAATCAACGCAGTGAAACTCCCAGAATGGTTTCACTCTTCTTTGTAAGCTGATAGCAGGCATTGTTTAAAGCTCGCTGAGGCAGCAAAATAAATTGGAAGACCTTCTTTCTGGTTCCATTAACCACTGACTACGTGAGTGAATTTGTGCAAGTGCCCTGGCCTGCCTGAGACTCTCTACCCTACTGGAGAGGGGGAAAACCATCTGCCCTTTTGACCCCATGAGGACATTTTGTGTCCCAAGGGGGACCATGCCCATGAAAGCCCTGGATGAATAAATGGTGAAGCACCGAACAATACATAAGATGCTTATCAATGAGTCACTTCAACTGGGGAATAAAAGTAGTCAATAAATATTTTCATAATTTTTTATAAGTGAGTTTACAAATCCTGCTTTTTTTTTTTTAACTCACTTAGCAGCCCTTAGTTGGAGGATTAAGGCTTCATGTCCCATCAAGGTTGTTTTTCCGTGTTTTTACAGCATCTAAGCACAGCCTCCAGTGAAGGAATTCGGTAAGAGCTCAATAAACACTTCGGGTATCTCTGTTCCTGTGGCCACGTGTCCTCTATCTATCCCTGTTTATCTCCCGCCCGAACAAGTACAACCCCCTTCTCTCCCTTTTTCTTCTTATTTCTCAACTCCATATCCAAAAATGATACTTCGATCCTGCACAATATCCACTCTTTGGATTGGAGACTATTTCAATGTCTAGATGTTTCCACAGAGCCATTCATCTTGAGGGTTCCTGACTACTATTCTCTTAGTATTTTTTCATCCCATTCCCTTATCTCTCAACAGCCAAGTTAACCCAGGTTTCTTTCGTTTTATCATTGGTCATTCTTTTGTTCATACCCCAAGCATTCAATGTGTCCTTCCACTTCAGCATTAGACTCTGGGAAAATAATAGAGAAATTAAAACTTTTTGTCCTTGACTTAAATGACCTGCTGAAAGGGTGGGATAAACAAACCTGTAGGAGCTTATTTGTAAAGTGACTAGATTAAGGGTATGAACAAAGAGTTCTGGAAATTTGGAGCACGTACTGCGTAACTCTGCCTGGAAGCATCTGGGCAGGTTTCATAGAAGGGGTGGCATTAAAGAATAATTGTTTGTTTATTTATTCATCTAGTCATTTGTACTCCAAGTCGTTCCAAAAAAAATGATTTCAGATAGATATCAAAATTACAGCAATCCATATAAAAGTAAGTGAGAAAATCAGGGTATTGAGAAAATGGAAGAAGAAAATAAAATGAAGGCGGGGTGAGATTGGTCTACTGCAGGAATAGAGTGAGGTCCTGACTCTTACCAGAGGTGGGTCACATATCTGAGCTCAAGCAAAGCAAAGAAACATCTGAAATGAATCGGAGTATGCTTAAGATAAACACAAACCAGCTCTCGGAAGACCTCAACCAGTCCTGGTTCTAAGGGACATTTCCTTGGTGCCCTCATAAAGAGAACACTTGGAAAACATGACAAACAATACTTTTGAACAACATCACTCCAGTCCACAGAACTGCAAGTTTCTCAGGTTTATTGTCGCAACAGCCCTTCATGGGGGCTGAAGGCATGAGGTCCATGCCAAGTTCAATAAAAGCAATTCTATGTTGTCATGCATACAACGGAGAACAATGGATGCAATTTTGCCAGGTAGGGCTGGCATTTGGAACTGAAGACACAAGATAAACAATAGCACAAAGTTGTGAGAGTACATGCAGCGGCTGCGGAGAACCTTGCAGAGCTTGGCAGGGTGGTGGCATAGGGTGTGTCAGGAGCTCTGTTGTCTATAGAATGATAATCCAAATTCCTTAGCACGACAAACAAGGTCCTTGATGAGCTGGTTGCCTGTCTACATTTCTTGCCACACCTCATCTCCACCCTGGAACCGTAAGATTCCATCTTTCTGAACTTTCATTTTTTTTTATTTTCTAGATATTCCATGGTCTTTCATGCCCACATACCTTTGTGCAGTCAGTTTCCTCAGCCTGGAACGCTGTAACCCACCACCCAGCTAATCCCATCGACCACGTCGATTTCTGTTTCTCTGTCAAAGCTGACTTTTTCTGTCAGCTCTGCAAGGAACCTCTCAGGCTGAGTCTAACACTCCTCCTTTGGAATACATGATGCTTTTTGTCTCTCTCCTTTTGCCCCTACGCCCCTCATTCCCTTTGTAATTCTATGTGGATATCTTTGCTTCTTCTCTGGTCTGCAACATAAGGTTAAGATTCTTTCTCATTCATTCTTATTATTTTTAAAGGTTTATTTATTTATTTGAGAGAGAGAGAAGCGGGGAAGTGTAGAGAGAGAGTGTCCCAAGCAGACTCTGTACCAAGCATGGAGCCTGACGAGGGGCTCGATCCCATGACCCTGAGATCACGATCTGAATCGGACACTTAACCAACTGTGCCACCCAGGCGCCGTATCATTTTTATTTCTCTGCCACCTGGCAGAGTGTCTTACCTAAGTAGGCATTTAACAAATATTTCTGGAAGGAAGGAAGGAAGGAAGGAAGGTGAATGGGTGATAGGCAGGAGATGATACTGGCGAGGCTGGCTGGGAAAATATTACAGAAGACCCTGTGTCCATGCTAATGATCATGGACTTGTTTTACAGGAAATGGAGAACCATTGAAGCTGCAAGTCAGGATAACTGGCAGCATTGTGTGGGTAGACTGGGGAACAGACAGACCAGTTTGTTGATGCTCATTGCAGTTGCCCTGGTATGAATTAGTTCAACCCAGAGCTGGCACAGGACAATGAGCACGAGGAACCACTGGAGGTTAAATTATCGAGACCTTTGACCAGTTTTTTTTTTTTTTTTTTCTGAATCTGCTTTAAAGACACTGCCTGACATATACTTCAGTATTTGGCCAAATTCTTTTCCACCCATTATTTATTTATTTATTTATTTTTAAGATTTTATTTATTTGACAGAGAGAGACACAGCAAGAGAGGGAACACAAACGGGGGAATGGGAGAGGGAGAAGCAGGCCTCCCGCGGAGCAGGGAGCCTGATGCGGGGCTCGATCCCAGGACCCTGGGATCGTGACCTGAGCCGAAGGCAGACACTTAATGACTGCGCCACCCAGGCACCCCCAATCATTTATTATTTTTAAATTGTGATACAACATACATAAAGGGCATGGATCTTAAATACACAACTCAATGAATGTTATATATTTACACAGCTGTAACTACTACTCTGATAATGAAAGAGTGCATTTCTAACACATCAGAGGACTCCTCATGTCCCCTCCTAGTCAATATCACTCCCCAAAGTTAGCTGGTATTCTGACTTTTATCACTATCAAGTAATTTTGCCTGTTCTTTAACTTTATGTAAATGGAAATGCAAGGTATTTACTCCTTTGTTGTCTGTCCTCCATGTTGTTGCATGTGATTATAGTTCATTTATTTTCATTGATGCATAATATTCCATTTTGTGAATACATAAAAAAATTTTAATCTATCCTGTTGATGGATATTTGGGTTGTTTCCAGTTTGGGACTATTATGAATGAAATTTCATTATTTTAATACCTTAAATTGTTCCATGAGACCTACTTTGGCTATAAAAGGCAGTTATATTGCAAAAAAAGTCTTGGAGTTGAGCCTTGGCTCTCACAGTTATTAGCTTTATAACATTGGCAATTTACTTCACAACTCTGTCTCAATTTTATTTTCTGTAAAATTGGGCTAACTCTCTGAATTCACCTGGTTTTAAAAACCAAGCTGGGCCAGACCTAGTAAGGGGGATGGCTGTGTGCATGAGATATCAGGAGGTGAATCTGATTCACTCACTATTTTGGCTGCTGAGGCTGGCATGCATTAAACGCCCCTGATTATTGAATAAGTAAATGAAAGTTAATAATATTTGGCAATTTCACCTTTAATCTTCCCTGTCTAAACAAAAAGGCTCTCCTGTAGACTTTTGAGTCATACAGCAAGCCATTATAAGACTCATGGGTAAGTGATTAAAACATTCATAACACACAAACCTGTTTTAGAGGCTTCTACATTTATTTTATTTTATTTTTTATTTATTTATTTATTTTTTTTTTAAAGATTTTATTTATTTATTTGAGAGAGAGAGAGAGCGAGAGAGAGCACATGAGAGGGGGGAGGGTCAGAGGGAGAAGCAGACTCCCTGCTGAGCAGGGAGCCCGATGCGGGACTCGATCCGGGGACTCCAGGATCATGACCTGAGCCGAAGGCAGTCGCTTAACCAACTGAGCCACCCAGGCGCCCAAGGCTTCTACATTTATTTTAGCTGAAATTTGCAATGTGGCCGTTGCCCCCCATTTTTACTGTTTTTTCGGTCATTGCTTCCTTAACGTGACATTCTGCAAATAGAGGAACTGTTGACAGGCTTTGTGCCCTGTGGAGCATGGCTCACCGCTGACTCATGATTGAGAGCAGATGTTCCTTCTCCGTTTCTTTGCCTTTAAGGACTTGTTCAATCTCCATTCGGCCAAATGCACTTAGCTCTTCTTATTCACTGGAAATACCTGTAATATTTACCTAACATAGGAGTCGATTTAATATCAGCCCCTTCGTGATCATGTCCTTCAGAGTTACACTGTTACTGTTATCTTTGCTTAGAAGCGTCTGGGTAGGGACTCTGTTATTGGTCCTGTACACAGTGCCAAACAAATTATTGACTGAGTGCACAATTCAATCAACCTGTTGTTTTGGCTATATGGTACCAAAGCAATTGGTTTGGCTCCTGTCGAAATATTGACAGTTTTTTTGTTTGTTTGTCTTAGGAGGGAGCTCACTCTGAATGCAACTAATATTTATACATGTGTTAACTAAAGGAGGGAGATTTAGGATGACAAACAATGAAAATTTTTAAAATTTGGATACCCTTTCCTACATCTCTTAATTTGGGGCTCCAATCTGACTTCTAAGAAATACAGTCTAAGGAACTGTGAGGCTAATGAATGGTTAGAGGGACATTCCGCTCTCTACTAAGCACTAGCCTCTTCTCTCCAGATTCCAGCTGGGCATCTCCCCTTTGGATATGCCGTAGGACATAAAAATTCAACCCATCCAAAAGAAGCTCTTGTTCTTTTTTCCAAACTTGTTCCGTCCACTTTCCCCTTCTTGGTGACTGACAACAGTCAGTTATACAAACTTGAGAGTCCTCTCTCCGATACCTCCCCCAATTGTACCTCTGGGAGCCCTATGGAAATCAGTTCTTTGGCCCCAACCTCTTTACCCCTCTTATCTGCTCCCTTGTCTCTAGCTCCCTTTCCACTATAGTAACTCGGGCCCTTAGCAGTATCTCCTGGATTATTGAAGTTTGGTTTCTCTACTTCCAACATCAACCCCCTCCTGCTCTTCCCATGTTTTTTTCTAAGTGGTTTTACTAAAAAATCACATTAAGTAATGCCACTTCCTCTTTAAAATCTGTCACTGTCTTTTTGATGCTTTCAGAGACAATTTAGAGACTCCTTTGCTGGCATGTAAGGTCTGTTTGCATGAGGTGGCCCTGGCTTGGTGTTCCAGGCTCAGCACCACGCCTCCCTGGTAGAGGTTTGTCACTCAAGTAATAACAAACTTCCTCAAACATGTCATGCAGTTGCTGTTTGTGTGATTGTGTTTTATTTTTCCTTTTGATACTTAGGCAACTTATATATGAATGCATTGTCATCATACAAGATCCAAGCATCCTAAACTATACAAAGCACAATATACAAAATCTTATACCTCTCTACTGCACAGCCTTCACCACGCCTCTGCATCTACACATACTCTCCTCTTTCTCTCTGAGGCTGTCCTTCCATATCTTCTTGAAGATTCCATCCCATCCTTCCATACTCAAGTAAACCACTGGCTGCTCTGAGAAGCCCCTCTCTAAAATAAGTGTGCCTCTCCAGACTTGCATTTTTGACCTGTACAATCCTGATTAGTAGCGTCTACACTTGTCCTGTAATTATTGATCCCCTTGTCTTTCTCCCCGGCTAGAAGGTAGCTCCTCAAAGGAAGGGAAAGTTGTTTTACTTGACTTCGTGCCCCAAACTCATGCTCAGTCAATGTTTGTTGAAAGAATGAATGAGCAAAATGTTTAACTTGTCATAGGGTGCTTTTGAAGTATGAGGCAGGAAATAGCCACAGAGAAAAGGACTTTTGAGTAATGGAAAACAATCTTCTCTGCACTGATAAGCTCAGAACATTTTCTTTCTAACTTGAAGTCATAGAGATATAAAAACCTTTTCCATAGCTGAAGTGCAGAACAGAAGACATTTATAGGGATTTAAAGGATGTCAGGCAGAAGTGGATATTCTGTGTGGATTAATGAACTAGCAATTCAGGAAAAGAATTAGAAACAACAACTTCTTGAATTATATGTATGATAGCTACTATGTAGCTTATATATCAAAGCTTAAACTCTGAGGCTTGCATATGGAGAGTCTGAGATCTCTCTACAATGAGAATATCACATGAAATGCCAGATGTAGTCAGGCTGACTTGGACTGGCCTGGGACACTGGGGATCAGACACATCAAGAAAGGAAGGCCTAGGGCGCCTGGGTGGCTCAGTTGGTTAAGCGACTGCCTTTGGCTCAGGTCATGATCCTGGAGTCCCGGGATCAAGTCCCGCATCGGGCTCCCTGCTCATCAGGGAGTCTGCTTCTCCCTCTGACCCTCCTCCCTCTCATGCTTTCTGTCTCTTATTCTCTCTCGCAAATAAATAAAATCTTAAAAAAAAAAAAAAAAGAAAGGAAGGTCTAGGGGCAGCCCTGGAAAGCACCACAAGCATTCCTGCCTGTGGGTTTTCACAACAACCTTAAATTACTATGGTTAAACAGTGCGGTCAGGACATTCTCACTTGTGAATATTCTTCGTGAGCTGCTGAACCCATTTATGTTTAAGTTGACTTAGTGATACGTGTACAGCTTATTCCATAGTGTGAAGCTATAATACTTTGGTTCTTCTGATAAAGTTTCAAGTTCATGAAATCCAAAATTATTACCAGAATGGAATCTGAAGCAAGTAGGTGTAAATCATATTGTCTTGCTCTGCTGGTAACCTGATTGGGTAAGGGCAACTGACTAGTCCCAACAAGGGCCCATGTCATGCCTCCATAGTGCATGGTTAAAAATGAAAACTTACAATAAAATGCTGTCTGTTTCTACATGTCGACATGTAAATGGTTTTTTATTTTCAAGATATATTATTTTTCCTAACTGACCTAAATAAGCCGATTATATATAATGTACTAGTATACTATAATGTCCTCGGGGGTGGGGGGGGAGAGTGCAGAAACAGGAAGTCCTGGGAAGAAGTGATCCATAGGCTGGGATAGATTGTTATGTGGATTGTATTAAAATTAGGGCCAGGGGGGCGCCTGTGTGGCTCAGTCAATTAAGCGTCTGTCTCTTGATTTCGGCTCAGGTCATGATCTCAGAGTCCTGAGATCAAGCCCCATGTCTGGATCCATGCTGAGCGTGGAACCTGCTTAATATTCTCTCTTTCTCCCTCTCCTTCTGCCCCTCCTCACCCTCCTATATGTGCACTCACTCTCTCTCTCTAAAAAAAAAAAGAAAGAAAGAAAGAAAGAAAGAAAGAAAGAAAGAAAGAAAGAAAGAAAAAGGATTTCCTCTTTATCTCCCTGTCAGTATTTTAGCTCAGAACTGCATTTTCTCTCACCTTCACTAATTTCTACAGGTCACTCAGAATCACTGCCTCTTTATTTTCCTATCTTCTGTCTCTCCCATTCTCCATTCATCCTTCACATCTTGTCCACAGTAATTCTGCAGAAATGCAATCAGGATCACATCACTCCCCACATTTAAATGTTTAAGTGGTCCCCAATCACTCTGTAGGTTAAAATCCAAACCACTAAGCTGGATGAAAACAAACAATAACAGTGCACCTCTAACTTCCCCAAACCCCCTTACAACACACATTACCACCTCCCGCCCCTCCTCACCCACTGCCACAGCACATTTCTTGTCCTGTACATCTCCCTCTGTCATGTTGCTTTTCCACCCATTCTCTGCCTGGTGAACTCTTCTTCTCCCTCTAAAATACAGCCCCAGCACTTCCTCCTCTAAATAACTTTCATGTGGGTAACTCTTATCTTGACTGTCTCATGATCTTGTGCACATTCTCCCATCATAGCACTTACCAGACAGACAGCATTGTGACCATCTGTTTACCCAGCCGTTTTTCCCATTAGGCAGAGATCTTACCATTTTTTCAGAAGTGACACATTTCACAGATGACATTCAATAGTGCAACACATTTCCACCAGTATTCCCTACAACGTGGCTATAACTCCACCATTTTTTTTCCCCCTCTCCCAGTCAGGAAAGTGTATTATAATAGGAGTGAGAGTAACAGACGATAATGACCTCGGATCTGTCCGTGCACACATACATATGAATTTATTTATATTTCAAAAGTCATTTAGAGCTCTCATTCTGGAGTCAGACTGCCTAGGTTTAAAAATCCTGGTTTCTTTCCTTATTGCCCAAAACCCAAAATGAATTATTTAACCTTGATAAACCCCAGTTTCTTTCTCTGTTAGGCAAGAATTATAATAGTATGAAGGACTGGAGTAGATAAAAAAAGAAAAAAAGAAGTTTAAATGAACTAATTCACATATGGTAGTGGGTATCTGAGTGTTCCCAGTAAATTTTAGCTATTATTATTATTATTATTACTACCATTTGATAAGAGCTGATCGGTTGTTCCTCCAGCGGATCTTAGTAACTTTTATTTTCCTTGTCCAGAATCTGACTTCACGTGAGTGTTTTTGGGAAGAGACAGAAACAGTTCTCCCTGAGACTTCTCTGAGCCTCAGTTACTCATGAAATTGGAAAAATTATGCCCACGACATTAGGCAATATAGAAAAATAGCACCCCTTGGGACATCAAATACATATCGTTCATACAGTACCACTGCTCCTTTCCTTCCCCTGGTCAAACCTGCCAGCCAGGGGTCAAGGAGAGGGCAGAGCTCTTCAGATTTCCCGAGGCAGAACTGTGTGTGGAGGCGATGATGAAATCAACTTTGTTCGGTTTCACAAAGAGAAAACTAGGTCACCAGGAGAAGGTCCATCAACTTGAACACTGAAGAGAAAGAAACATGCCTGATGATTGGAAAGGAAATTCTTTAAGTGTGAATTGCTCCGAGTACAATATAAACCTTGTCAGTTATGGGATTCCAGCTGTTGTTTTATTGCCTTTAATTTCCCATTAGTGGTTCAATGTCTGGGAAAGGTATCCGGCCTCCAGGAGAGGAACTGAAGTCGGAACTGTTGTTCCTGTCTCTGCCAACATTTTGAATAGTGTTTAAATGAAGCCATTCAAAAGATCATCTTATACCTAACTCTTATAAGGACTAAAATAAGCTCTTTTAGTGCCCTCTTTCCCTCTCTAATCTCTCTTCCTCCATTTACCTCCTACCCTCACCACCAGGAGAAGAGAAGCTGAGATAATACGACAGAGTCATTACAAGGGAGGACCAGGCATGTAGGTGTTCCTTACCCCGGGGCAGGGCTTGGAGTGTTTGGGTAGTAGAGGGGAGGCTTGATCATCTGATTCTATCTGTTCTGCTCCACGGATTAAGTGCCTTGTAAGGGCCGTGCATGCTGCCAAAAAGGAGAGTGTTCCATTTGGGTTGTGCACCCTGATTCTACCACTTACCCTACAGATTACTGGGTATCTTGCTGGTGGAATTCAGTTATGTTTATTAATCATTATGAAGCCAACGGGGGTCTGGACTGCATCTTAGCTGTAGAGTGGAGAATGATGAAAACTAGCATTTAAACTGATGATAGATAGATGATAGATATTTTTGGACCCATAGTTAAATATTTTTAATTTATGTCATCACATAAATTCTCACAGTACCAAAGTGGGGCACATCACTACTTGCATTTGAGATCAGGATTCAAAGATTCTGAGAAGTGGAACACATATAAGCTGTAAGTGGAAGGGATAGAACTTGAACCCACATTTAATTAAGTCAATTTTTTTTTTTTAATTGTGCTTTTCTATCTATTCAACTTTTCCTTTAGAAAGAGGAAGGTAGAGTTTCTTTCCTTCTAAACCTAAGAATTTGTGCTGCTGAGGAATCTGAGGTAGTAACAGGAAGACCTATACCCTGCTCCTGACCTTGACGGCGCTGGGTCTTCAAATCTGAATTTACCACTACTGAATGTGTGTGTGTCCACAGGCAGTCATTTATGGAGCATTGGAGGACTGAGCAAGGACTCCTTATTATTTATACCCTCCATCAAAGGCATTAAGATTTCTGTAGAAAAGATCCAAAGACTCTCTGTCTTCCTCATGTGCCTGATTTTCAAATCTTACTGTGGGGTTTCTGAGGGTCAAGTAATGAAATACAGGTGCATTCCTCTGATGACAAGAACGTGAAGGTTACAAACATTTGGTTAGAATATTCAGCACTTATAAATGCTAACCTTGTAATAGTGGTGTTCTTATTATTCCAAACCCTAGAGTCAGGATTTCCTGGTCCTGAGCACTAATATGAGCCATATTTTTTCTGTTTAACCACAGACACAATGGTCACCTTAAAAGGCCTGAGGGTTAAACCAATTGCCGTAGGTTGATACAATGTATACATAAAAACACACAATAGCAGTTAATACCTCAAAAGGCCAAATGAACTCCATGAACATTTTTGTTGGAATCTGTGGTTAAAAAGCCATCACTTAATCAGCTTCTGGTCATGGCTTATGGTTGAGAGAAGCAATCAGCAACTATTAGTTGGGGCATATTGTTTTCTATTAAGCAATGCGCGAATATTGTTTGTCTTGTAGATACTACTCATCCCTACTGAACTCTACACATTTCAACTATTTCCAGTTAATGGATGGGTTATTGTGGTGTTTTGTCTTTAATCTTGCAATTTATACTAATGACATTCCCATTATAAACTCATTCCCCAGCTGGCTTTAAAAAATAATATACAAACAGTTACATTTTTGGCAATATTTTCCCCATACCATTACATAGCAGATATCAAAAGTCAAAATACTGCAGTATTTTAGAGATTGCTGTCACGTATGGCTCCCATAGCAGAGTTGAGGCAGATGGTGGTCCAGAAGGGGTGGGAGACCTCGCCTCCCATGTTCTCAAAAAGCAGAATGAAGCAGACATTATTCTGCCAAAGCCTTGCAATATTTGGCCCCAAATAAAGTTGGACCTTGTCCTTCTGTTTCTCCATCTTTTTCCCACCTTCTGTGTGGAAACCGTGTCTGTCTCAGTCACCATGCTGTTATGTACATTCTGCCAATACGGGCATGTGTGCATGGCCCAAATCACGGAATCCAGGCACGGGATGAACCACCATGGCATTCTTTCTCTGTAAGTCAGAGCAGAAGTCATTGACAGCACCTCGATATTATGGCTTAGGGATTTTTTCCAGGATGGAATCCTAAAATTCTACTCACCAATAATCTTTGCCAATTGATGATCTGAGAATTTTTTTTTTCTGTCTACATGATAGGTAATTACTGAGTGGTATAAAAATTAATTGATTCGTCTGAGTGGTTGGCTCCTATCATGCCAATCATGCTGAGAGGCGGAATTTTAGGGGCATGATAAAACTTCTATTATCGGCTCTAAACATTGATTTGCTTAAAATAAAGTCTCTGTCTTAATTACAGTCGTTGGTACCTTCATACCTATAATCAAGGCGCAGCATTTCATGGAGGCAAACTTCATGGTGAGCCTTACAACAGAATATGAATAGAAACTTTGATTTATAATGTTTTAGTGACATTGTCCTGGCAGCAAGAATTAGCCCGTGTTTTGCCTTTTGTTAATTTTATGCTTTTGCTTCTTTTCAAAAACTCAAAGCATGTAACTTAAGGAAAGGGGTAGTTTGACATTTTCCACTTAATTCTGTCATTTTGGACAGCCAGTTTGGGTTAGATGTACAGGTTTCTTATTCCTTTGACTATAATTATGGAGTGATGGGGAAGTGAACAACAGCCATGCTTAACCTTCCCTTGGCAAAATTTTATAGTAGTTGAGAAGTACATAGCCTCAGTGCTTTTCCTCATTGTGTCCCTTCTCTTCTACATTTTTCTCCTTTGCCCCTCAGTAATGCCACATTCATAATGTATTTCATCCCTACAGAAGTTTGTTCTTAAGATGCTGTCCACGTCAAACTCGGGTTACACATTTTTCACTTGGTTTATTTTAAATCAAAGTCAATGTATCACCTCTCTTGGAAGAATTGCGTTTTGTTTCTTATCTCTAAATACTAAGAGAGAAGCTTTGAACGTTGATTTAGAATCGGCAAATGAAGAACTATAACAAATCTTAAACATGTCTGGTACATTCTTATAATTCATGTAATTCATTTGTTTTCATTCTTTTAAAAATATTTTTGAATGTGTGCTCTGAGTGCTATAGCAGATGTTAGGAATCAAGAAGATATAGTTCTTTCTGAAAGTGATTTACCCTAACAATCTAGTAAATAAGGAAGTAAATTAAATAATGTAATGGAAGTATAGAATTATAATGCAATGGTACTGTCTTTATAGGACGTAGTACAGACGAAAAAGAGAGGAATCTAGTGTATCTGATGAAACAAGTCAGACAAGACTTCATGAAGGGAGTTATATTTGAGCAAAGTGTTAAAGAAAGTATATGTGTGTGCCAGGGAAGCAGAGTGGAAAAAGCATTCAAGGCAAAAGTGTTGGAAGGATGAGGGGGAAAGGATGTTCTAGGGATGGAAAAGCCACGGCAGCATGAGGTAGTGTTACACACTCAGGGATCTGCAAGGAATTCACATCCTTGGAATATGAGGGGCGCAGAAAAAGCTTATGGCAACTGATGCAGCTGGAAAGAAGTTAGGGGCCATTTATGACGTGGGTATTGTTTGTTCTGGTTTTATTTATAGCCTTTGTGCAACCCTAGATATATCCTTTTGATGATGGCTGTTATGATGGGTATTTTTGTTTTATTGTAGTTCAGATATAATGACATTCCTGTTTTCCTGGTCTAGCATGGCAAGAAGCTTGAGCTCCTTGTGGGCAATGCATGGGAAACCATTGAAGGACTTTAGACAGAGATGGGATGTGACCAGAATTGCTTTATCACCAGCAAGGTGGATAACAGATTGGATAGAACAAGACTGGAGATGCAGAGCATTGACTATAATACTCGAAATATCCTGCCCAACAGAGGCTGAATATAGTCAGTAACAAGAAGGCTATGTGAGATCTTGAGTAAATAGAATTAACTGGATTTGGTCATCGATTGAATGTGGGGCATGAAGAAGCAGCCCAGGCGAAATTCCAGGTTTCTGGTGAGGATGGCTGGCATTTTAATGAGGCAAGAAACACAGCAGGAGGACCAAGTCTGTGAGAAAAGAGGAGCTAAACTGAGGGCATGTTGAAGTAGGGGTTTGAGTGAGATATCTCAGGGAATTTCTTGGTAGACATTCGATTTCAAGGATCTGGTGCTCAGGAGATGGGCTGAGGCCAAAGACACAAACGTGGAAGTTACCAGCACCAAAGTATGAAGTTATTGCACAGGAGTGGTTACCCAACAAGCATTTGAAGGGCCAATGAAAGGAGAAGAGGGTCATTGTCAGAACCCTGTTGAAGGCAGACATTTAAGGAGGGAGAAGAGTTATCATCTGAAGAGACCGAGAAGGAATAGTCAGCGATATGGAAGGAGAACTAAAGTACGGAAAGGAAGAAGAATTATAGAAGATTCAGAAGAGAGACTAGAAGCCATAAGATTGTTAAATCAGAGTTGTAATGACACAGGGGGAAAATTATGTGAAAAGAGAGTAAGAAAAGGCAGTGGGGGGAGGTGGGGGGGACAGCAAAAACAGACTTTCTTCTTTATTGGCTTTTTTCAACGAAAATGCAGGCCGGATGCATATGTGGAAGTGACCATGACAGGAAGGGGCTGCATGAGGAAGAATAGAGAGGCTGGAAGGAACACAATCATATTTGGATTGGAGACTTGATGTGTGTGAAAGAGAGTGTCAAAAGATGCAGTCAGCATCCAGGGCATGCTAAGGAGCGTGAACTTTATCTCAGAGGCAACATCAAAACACACTAGGCAGGGCAGAGATAATTCCAGGGTTGTGTTTTAGAAAGAACATTCTGACAGCTGTGTAGAAAAAGATTGGATGCCAGCCAGCCTATGAAAGGAGATCAGTCAAGAGGTTGGTGAAACCCTGGCCAGAGAGAATGAGAAGCTTCAGGAGGGTATGCAAAGTGGGCACCAACCCCATGACTGCACTTAGCGATTTTGTTATCTGTCTTTGATAGAGTGTTCCTTTTCGGTGGATCCTGGTGTTCCTAAAATAGCCACCAGTGTGAGCAACCGACCACTTGTCTAAGATAGCTCAGAAGGTGGCTATCTACTGGGGCAACTTTGTATGATTATCCATAGCCTTCAACGGGACAACGTTTCTATTTTCCACTTCCCTATGGCCACAGCTCAAGTCTTGAAGAAGGATTGTGGTTTCAGAGGCAGAACTTTACTGGGCTCCACAGGAGCATCTATGTCTGAGCCCAGTGACTGTCACTCCCTAGAGGCCTGCAGCACACAGCCTCTAGACCGCAAAGACAGGTTCTCTCTTTTCCCCATCCCTCATATCGGAGAATTACTAACAGGTATCCTGCACTCTCCTTCCTTCTCTAATCATGGGTTCAAACAGATGACCTGTATTTAAGGCAGTTGTTCTCAACCAAGGGTGGCTTCCTGCACCCAGGGGACGTTTGACAGTGTCTGGAAACATTTCGGTTATCACAACCAGGAAGAGGGGGTTGGTTCGATACTGGCATTTGTGAGTAGAGGCCAGAGGTGCTAAATATCCTACAATACACAGGACAGACCCCCCAACCTCCCAAAACAGAATTATCTGCCCCCAAAAGTCATTAGTGCTGGGATTGAGAGATTCTGCTTTAAAGGACTGAGGTATTCTTTTCTCAAGGATAAGTTTGTTTTGTTTTGTTCTTTTCACCACGTATTATAAAAGTGTACTTTTCAGGTTATCTATTCCCAGCCACGTATGCATCTCCTCTAAAGTGAATGGAGCACTACATCAAAAACTAATGATGGACTGTATGGTGACTAACATAACATAATAAAATAAAGTTAAATTAAAAAAATAATAAATTGGTTGGTTATGTCAAACCAAAATTCTAAAATAATTTTTACTCAGTTATTAAGTACTACTCTAATCTTTTTTTTAATGGTTCAAACCATGCCTATATATGCTAAAATCTCCACTATAGTTGCATCTTGGGCCATGAATAGATAAAACAAAAATGAAAACATGCAGGTAGGTTATCTTATCAGATTTTGACCAAAAATATTTTCAAGTGCCCTGTAAACTTTTTGACCATGTACTCAAGCTCTGCTGAATCATAGAGGGTAAATATTCCCTGTTGGAATAGAATCTAAAAAGTAAATGTCCCAACCTTTATCTTTGTCCATTGAGATTTAAGCAACAGTTATGGAACATTATCTTCAAAAATAGCCATTATCCAACAGCTTCTCCCCAAAATATTATCTTCACTTCCTTTTATTTGCTGAGGAAAAGATTGTATGTTACAATCCTCTCTTCTAAGATATTTTCAGGAATAAACATAGTCTGGCAGAATGCAATAGATCTATGCCTTTATAAGGTAGGAGACAATTCACACGTCTCACAATTAACTAAAAACATGCTAGGTTTATGTTAGAAAGGTGATCTGTCTTCTTCCAAAGCTTCACTTAATTTTTGCCTCATTGTGACTTCCATTTTTTCCTTTTATTATTTACGATGTTAAAAATAAAATTCAAACAAAATACCGCACTTATCATCAACAAAACGTATGTCAACAGGTCAGATACTTAAGCATTCCATAATTCAAGCAAATGGTTAAAAAAAAAAAAAAAGGATTCTCTGAGTTAGGCATCTACACTGAAATAAGCCAACTCCTTGGAAATAGCATGGAGACCAATCAGTCACATGGGAAGCCTAGGGATGGATTCTGGGATGCAGTCAGCTGTGTCCTTCCGCTTGGCAGGATGCTGATCAGAACTGCTTTTTAAAAATTGTATCTAAATGTGCTTTTAAATGTCATCTTGCAATTTCTAGAAGGGCACACTTGCACCATATTTTTCCTTTTGACTTTGAGTAGGATTACCAATGAGAAGGAAGTCCTAGAAAGTACTAAAATTCAATACTTCTAGGGTTATTTTTTTTTTAAATAAAGTAAAAATCCAATATGATTATATAGAAACCTGTTGCTGTTTTTGTTTTAATTTTTTTGTTTTTTTTATTTTTTTGAAGATTATTTATTTATTTGAGAGAAAAAGAGCAAGAGAGAGAGAAAGCACGAGCAGGGAGGAGGGGAGGGAGAAGCAGACTCTCCGCTGAGTAGGGAGCCCGATGTAGGACTCAATCCCAGGACCCTGGGATCATGACCTGACCTGAAGGCAGATGCTTAACGGACTGAGCCACCCAGGCGCCCTGTTAAGAACACACTCTTAATCTTTGTCTGGGTATAGGACTTCAAAACAAGGGGCCATTTAGGTAATCATTTGCGTTATTAAGTACCCTCTTCTCTGCATTGTCTGTAATCATGTATCTATCTGTCATTGCATTTATCAAGTTGAATTTGAATTATCTCTTATGTAACTCTCTCCCCCATTAGAGTGTAGGACCTTGAACTAAGGACTCATATTACTATATTATTTTTATTTCCAACATCTAGTCCAACTATAAAAATGAATGAATGAATGGAGTTGGATAGATGAGTGGATGGAGATGGACCACTGAGAAGGTTCATGGAGAAGAGGTTAAAGGTATTATTAACTTGGACCCAGAGGCACCTGGAACATAGATTATTAATAGATTTCAGTATATAAATAAATAAGTAGCTTCAGAGCAAACTATGCTTAGGGAATTCTGGGTTTATGTTATATAAACTGAAGGACTCAGAGCCCGTACTTTGTCCATGTGCATTGTGAAATTTTGGGAAAGAATAGAATGTATATCATTTGACTATGTTTATTAGTTGCCTCTGGAGCACCTAGTATCTTTTCTGGAAGTGGCATTCAGTGGAACACATTTTGGAAAATGGCTAGCTTACAGCCAAGGGTCTTTGGTGCACCACCTTTAAAAGGAAGTGAGAGGGGGACGCCTGCATGGCTCAGTTGGTTAAGCGTCTGCCTTCAGCTCAGGTCATGATCTCAGGGTCCTGGGATCGAGTCCCGCATCGGGCTCCCTGCTCAGCAGGGACCCTACTTCTCCCTGTGCCTGCTGCTACCTCTGCTTGTGCTCTCTCTCTCTGACAAATAAATAAATAAAATCTTTAAAAAAAGGAAGTTAGCCATTTATGAGAAAAAAAGAAGAAAATAGAAACTTGGTAGGGAGATTTTGAAATCTTATCTTCAGAGTAAGTAATATGGATTTACGAAAAAGAAAGTTTTCTTAGAGAACGGGGAAATGGGTTGAACTCAATTTCATAGCAAGGAAAAAAAAACTAAAAAAAAAAAAAACGCATAAAGATTTAGAGTGGAGTTCCCAAGCTAACCCAGAGGCAAAATATCCAATTGTGCCTGCTTTCCCCATTTTAATTTCTTCACAGTTATATGTGAAGGTGGATTTAACTACTTTTGTGTTGCTTAACCAATGCCCTAAATAATATATAGACCCCCACAAACATTCCCGCTGTGATATCAGCACTCAAGGCTCTTCGCCTTGCCTCTCTTTCTACTCCAGCCACAGGAGTCCTTGTTGACTTCCAACATACAGAACGCACTCATCTCAGGTCCTTGGGCCGTCTCTTCCCTGGGTCTGGAAAACTCTTCCTTAAATATCCCTCCTGACTTTACTCTCCTCAAGGATTCCTCCTCTACCTAAAATATCCTGCCACTGCTTCTCTTGATCTTCTTTATGTTTATTCACAGTGCTTACCACTACCGGGCATATTGCTTACTTGTGTATGGTTTTATTTTCCTTCACTGGAGCATAACCTTAAAAAGGCCCTGGGTCAGGAGTTAAAGAAATAATGGTAAATAAAGTAGAGATGATCCTTGCCCTCAAGGGGCTGCCAGACTCAGATGAATTTAGGTGTCTCTCCTCTACTCCCACTGGAGAGTTCTTAGCACCTTTGACGACCTAAGAAACCCAAGGATGATGCAGTAATACTAAATTTTCTCCAAATTTGCCAAAAGTATGAGAAAAATCCTGGTCACAGGATTGTGAGCTTAATGAGATGATGTGTCTGCACCAGTTCTTTGTGAAAAGTAAAATGCGTAGAATCACATATTATTACTAGTGTTTAACCAGCACTTACTTTTCATTTAAGCTTATATTTCTGATCCAAATTAACAACACAAAAAAAACACCCATCTTTCAAATGAATAAATTGCCCCTAGGCATACATTTAGTACATTCAGAAACACATTAGCAATTTCAGGCTCACCAATTTCTAGAATTCTAATGCTGGAAGGGACCTTAGAGATCACCTAGTGCAACCCCCTTATTTTCGTATTTATGCTTACGGCACTAATTATTACAGTCTATTGCAATGAACAGTGGTCGAGAGGCACTAACAGACCCAGAGGACTGTTCCATGTACTTGGCCTCTAATTGGTGGTTACAGCTCAATTTGGGCATAAGAGAAGGGATTTCTTTTTTCTCTTCTCCCCCCCTCCCCCCCGTTGCCCTTCTAATAACAGATAGCCTTGGTCTTTACTGAAGAGTGAGAGAGGAAGAAGTTCTATATTAGAAATTGTTTGGTTGAACTTGTCTTTCCTTGATGAAGTACATTTTGCTGTTTGAAGGACAATAATCTGGATTGAAAATTGTTCATTCCAATGTTCTGAACCATTCTGACGTCAATATTTGGATGTCAAAATTCAATGGGCTTCATGATCTAGTCAGACATCAAACAGAAAATAGTGCAATGATCCCACCAGAGAAAGATGAATGTATCCTTTTATTAAAATGCATTTCAAGACCTGGCACAGCGGTCTTCCTAAGGAACCACTTCAAAAGTCAACTTGTAGAACTACGTGTAGGTATTTGTTAGTGATGCTAAACGCTTTAAGAAATCTTTATGCTGTTCTTATAAATCTACTAACAATTTAAAAATCCCCATTGCCATAATTTGCAAATGGGAGTAAAGAGTCATCTTGTTTTTCTTTTAATTTTTCAGGGGGTAGGGATAAGGAGAGAGCTTATCCCACTTCCAAACCTTTTTATTCTTGATCAAAGTATTTTCATTAATTAAATTCAAGGTGACTGAATTTTGCAGGTTTGACCTAAGTTTTTGTTATAATTAGTTAAAAAAAAGTTTCAGAATACATTGGCAAGAACAAGTTTAATAGACTGAACACGAAAAGAATAACAAAATAATACTTTTTAGTTGGATATAAACTATAGTGTATGTTGTAGTTAATATGTATTTATATATACTATACTCTTTTTTAAAGATTTTATTCACTTATTTGAGAGAGAGAGAGAGCTAGAGAGGAAAGCACTAGCAGGGGGGAGGGGCAGAGGGAGAAGGAGAAGCAGACTTCCCGCTGAGCAGGGAGCCCACCTTGGAGCTGGATCCCAGGACCTCGAGATCATGACCTGAGCCAAAGGCAGATGCTTAACCAACTGAGCCACCAGGTGTCCCATATTTATATATACTATACTCTTAAAACACTTTCAAAAATTGTACTATATTTAAACAGCTTTTTAATTCTATAATATCCAACATCTGGTTTAACTAACTCTTTTACATGTGTTCACTCATCACTTTGGGAGTGTGGACATAGGCTAGACTGTTTACCAAATGGATTTTCAGGCAAAGTTCCACTGGTAGAATCAAACAAGGATAACAACACTCATGCATCATACCAGCATATGACTAATAACTCCAAGCAATAAACTGCCTTAGATAGAGATCTGTGTTTAGTAATGAAAATGTAATCATAAAAGTGTAACTCACACTGGAGTTTCTGTCCTGCCAAGCCAAGTTACCATCAGCAAACATGTTAATGCTTGACAGCATATTTCAGCACCTTAATGTCAGAAAATAAGGAAATGCCAATTTTATTCAGAACTCAACAGATTCCACCTACTTAGGCATCTCCCAACTTGTGGGCTGAATGTAACTTTAAAATTCTGATTGCTCAATAACTGATAATCATCTTTTAGAGATTGTGTCTCTTATTCAAGAGGCAAGCAGTAATTTGTAGTAAAGGTGGTTTTTAAAATGAAATGTTTCTAATGTTTCGTAGTTCTTTAATACCCTGTAACTTTTTTAACAAGGATATTTTATGACAGATTCATTCTTTTCTTTCTCATTCCCTGTGTTGTACCTTATCCCACAAGTCAAGACAAATGTTTCCTATCATCAAGACTGTTTTATTTTTTTATGATTTTTCTTTAGTCATTCACTTCACAGACATGTATTGTTTCTTTCCTCGGGGACGGCAACCCTGTGTTAGCAGCTAAGGATACAAAACTGAATGAAACAGTCCCTCCCCACTAGGGGCAGACAAGGTGGCAGGATAGGCATTCGTGGAAGTAAATACCTGCATTTTTATAAATAATGTAATTGAGTTATGAACAAGAATAGTGAAAACTCAGGGCATAAGAAACACTTGTAAAGAGAAAGAGACATTAGCTTTAAATCTAGAGAAGAAATAGAAATTTTCCGGAAAACAAGACAGAAAAGTCTACTTTCGCTATAGAGAATAGCACAACTAAGGCACAGAGTGGCTTGGGAAGGGACATTCATGTCTACGAAATGGTGCAAAGTTGAGAGCACTTGGACTGGAGAAGCCAGTGAGGAATGATGCAGGGGGAAAGAGGTTGGGCAATATTTGACTGAGGTTTTATAGGCAATGTCAAAGCATATGGATTTTATCCCAATAAAATGAAATGTTACATGGTATTAAAATACTAATTTAGACTTAAAAGAGAGTTTCCTGTTTTTTTCACCTGTCAGTTAGAATCAACATTCTGCTTGGCTTCACTTACATCACCTACATACCCCCAAGAACTGCTTTAACATCAGAATCGCACAGTTGTGGAGGACGGTCTGAGCCCAAGACTATCACACAGACTCATGAGGTTACTCTGAGTGGTAGCATCCAAGAGACCCTCACACAAAGCCCTGGCTTATTAGGCCCACAGAGGGATCAATGTCCAGAGCAAGCCTGAAGGATTGATTTTGGAACTTTAGGACAAAACCGTGAAGCATATCTCTTGGCTGTGGCCATGGTCCTACACATGGGTAGAGCAGGTAGATGGCTACATGTTGAAATTTCAGGCACATTAAAAGAAATAAGTGGCCCAAGGTATCTGACATCTACCATTAGATCCATCTCATCAGGGAAGGCGTTGTCCACTGAATTGACATTTAAAACACAAGCACATGCCCAGGAGTTATCCCCTGGGCAAATTAAGTGTCAATAGTTCTGGCTCCCTGAAGGACGCCGTGTGTTCGTTGTCATCTCAATTTGAAGGAAATAGTGAGTAAATTGGAACCTGAAGGATTGTCTATTCCACCCTGGCCAAAATAAGAGCAGAGTGCAAAGTTAGAAGGAGGCAGAACAAGAGACCCTATGGGACTAGGGAGAGGTGTAGAAAGGCTTTTGTTTCTCCTGACGTAACTATTATATCACTATTCTGAAGGCTTAAAAGCCTGCTTCACCAAAAGTCATGGAAATTGGAGGGGAAAACAAGAACTAAGAAACAAACAAAAAGCACCTGTGCCTAAGTTACAGGTGTCTGTGTGCTACCAGCTCTCAGATTTGAGTTAAGCCCTCTTCCAGGACAGAGAGAAGCCTCAGCCCTCTCCAGATTCTGGCCATTTGGTTCAGGTGCCGTCAGTCTTCTGACATTACCTTCGTTCTACTTGTCTCCCTGGAGTGGAAACATCTTTCTTTTATGAATCCAGTAATTTATCTCCCTGAATGTAGACTGACTGTGCACTTGCCTCTTCCTCCAAAGTCCTAGAGAATTCCAGGTTTCCAAACAGATCTGAGCAGCCCCTGGCATCTTTTATTATGTGCGCTTGTGTGTCTGGCACTGGTCATTAGCCTGAAAGCAGCCTGACCTCGACCTTAGTGGTGACCTCTTCTCCCCTTGAACTCTTCCGTGCAGTATCATGCCTCTCTTTGCTTACAATAGTCCTCCTCTTCTCCTATACCAAAGCCCCATGTGCCCTTCTTTCTACCTGGTAAGCTGCTGCTTTGTATTTGAAAACTGCCCCCTGTTTTACTTGCATGTACAGAGTTTTAAGCACTGAGCTCATTAACTAATCAAGCATTTGGTCCCAATTATTCCCTCCATTAATTTCCCTAAAGTCTATGTGAATGAGCAGGATTGAGGAAGAAGGGGCGTAGTAAGTAGTAGTATTCCAAAGCCCCATTATCACTGTGTATTAACATACATGAACTATGTGCTTAAATTGTAGTTATTGTAAATAGACAATATTTATTGGATCCTTCCTGTGTGTCAAGCATGTATATATGTTTTACATTTAAAAATTTTAGCTCTGAACACAACACCACAGCACCATAGAGCAAGTTAGAGGCCAGTTCTCACATTCCAGGTAAACTGGGAGTTTAAAAAGTGTATTCACAATAAAACAAAAGGGTACATGAGATCTTATGAGCCAGAGAGTGAAACTTTTGAGCAATGTTATAAATAAGCATTTTTCTTTGGCATTTTTGTCTTAAAATAGCAAAGTTGGAATGTAAAGACAAATTTCTTAAGCCTCCTAGAAAGCTTAGGATCTAAAGAACGTGAAAGGAAGCATAGATCCAACCTGTGCTTTGACCCACTTTTCAAGATAATAAACCAGGGATTGTTCCTTAGCCCCCATCCTCCCCCAGAATGCTGGGAGGGATTCTTCATTATATTTTCCACAATTCGTCAATATCCTATTTTCAATTCTCCCATGGAGAAGGAATTTCTGTCCAGTAGAAAAGAACATAAAAGAGCTCTCTGTATATAATATATTCTGCTAAATACCCAGGATTTCATAATAAAGCACTCAATTTAAACAGCCATTCTCCAGGCTCTGATCAGGATACCTCCTCCCAAAGCTCAACAGTCTCTTTCCTTTTTCACAGATAAGTGCCAAATCTTAGACACAACAGCCTGTTTTCAGAAATTCAGAGTATTTCCTGAGTGACAGGACATCAAATCTGTAATATGTGATCTTGCCAAAGTAATGTTTTGGTTTATTCTCAGAACCCACATTATGTTTTAGATCACTACCAGCAAGCACATTACTAAAGATCTCTGAAGAGTTAAAAAAAAATATAATATTGCAGATAAATTTGGCATATTTTTCTTTGTATATATTTCACTGTGTTTAAGCAGAGTTACCATAGATCTAAGGCTTTTGCACTTTGCTAATTTTCTTTATTGGGGAGCAATTAAAATATTCTCATCACCTTAATGATATTCTTTTATTAGAGAGAAATTTTAAAGAATCTCAAACATCATAAAATGTCCAAGTATATAAATATTTGAGACTTCAGAAACTTATTACTCTATAAATACGTTATTATTCTGATAATATCTTTGCCTTATCTGAATGGTTTAAATGTAGACTCCACCCTAGCAATGATCATGGATAGTCATGTCTATAAATTCTGTATTCTCTTTTTGTTATTTACCCCCTTCCATTAATGCAACTTTTAATGCCTGGTGCCTACACCTTATGAAGTGCATCTTAGTGTATGTCTTAGGATGGATTGTTGTTAAAATGTAGGGACTAACAACTCCCAAATCACAGGGGGTTAAAATGACAGAGGTTTATTTCTCACTCATTCTTCACTTCCATCCTGAGGAGGCTCTTAGGGACCCAGCCTGCCCAGGACTGGACAATCTGACATATTAAAGATGGTGATGATAAAGGATAGAACATGGCAAATTACACACCGGTTCTTAAAGGTTTCCACCCAAAAGTGACACTTAATCACTTTTGCTCACATCCTAAAAGCCAAGAATAAGCCTGATCTCAAAGAAGTGGGGAGGTGTGCGCTTGGATGCAGGAGACCTGGATGTAACAGAGAAGAGTAATAAGAACCTATCTGGTCCTTAAATGTCTAGTCAACTCTCCATTCCACATGCAAAATATGCTCAGTCCCTTTCCATGTGAGACAACAAATTGCCATTCAGTCATGGCATCAAGCTCAAAGTGCTGGATCTCTGGGTGGACAGGCTGGAGCAGAAGTCTCCACCACAGGAGGTGATATGCAAGAGTCTGTATGTCCAGGCCAGTTCTGTTCCACACACACCCAGGACCCAACAGGGGAACAAAGACAAGATAACTACAAATGAACAGTTGCTTTCAGACAGAAGAATGGGAAGATGCGCAGGAACCCTGGGCTGGCTGTAGCGATTCTAAGATCCTACCACTCAACTATCTTGATGACTCACTTTGATTAGGCACTGGTTTCACTATCTGGGAGCAGCTTCCTGTCTTTTATTCTCTGTGGCCTCTGGTTCAGTCCTCCCTGCAGATTCTTCCTCTTCCATCATTTTTCTTCATATCTGAGGTGGGTATCCAAAGAATATTCTCTCCCTGATGACTGAGCAGCCTTCTTTAGCTCATGTTCTTCCTCCAGACAGCCAGAAGTCCATGCGCCATTTTTTTTTTAATTCTTTATTTAAATTTAATTTAGTTAACATATAGTGTATGATTAGTTCCAGGAGTAGAGTTTAGTGATTCATCAGTTGCATATAACATTCAGTTCTCATTACATCAAGTGCCTTCCTTAATGTCCATCATCCAATTACCCCATATACCCACCACCTCCCCTCCAGCAACCCTCAGTTTGCTCCCTTGAGTTCAGCATCTCTTATGGTCTGCCTCCCTCTCTATTTTCCTCCTATTTTATTTTTCCTTTCCTTCCCCTATGTTCATCTGTTTTATTTCTTAAATTCCACATATGAGTGAAATCATATGGTATTTGTCTTTCTCTGACTGACTTATTTCACTTAGTATAATACCCTCTATTTCCATCTACGTTGTTGCAAATGGCAAGATTTCATTCTTTTTGATGTCTGAGTAATATTCCATTGCATATGTATGTACACACACACACACACACACACACCCCCCACACAGGCCATTTAAAGTTTTAAATAGTCTGTCCCTTTCAATCCAGGTTAATGGTCCTTTTGACAGTACAACTTCCTTGAAAAACTAATTGGTTTTTTATCTATTTCTATGTGAACTCTATTTTCTAATAGCCACACCTACAGATCTTTTGAGACATGATTCTCTTATGTGCTAATATGTCTTGGCTTTCTCATCCCCATGCCTTTCTCTATTTAATTGCAGCCGCAGTGAGGCCAGCCAGCTTTGGTAGAAGAACCATAAACTTAGCGTCCTTTTTCTGAGTCATTTTGTTCAACTTAATGGATTTAATGAACACCACATTCTCAATGAGACCTTTAATCTGAGACCCCTTAATTCTTTCAACTGTTTTACTAATTGGCATGATGGCCACACCCCCAAGTTTCCCTTTGTGGAAATGATACACTTGATTGGTCTTTTGGTGGTCAGTTTTTTAGGGTTATTTTTTAAATGATGATTTGAGGCATTTGGTCAATATAATGGTTCCATTAGCAAAGATTTAAAAGTGATTTTCTGTTTATTTAGGCCTTAAATGATTCAAAAATAAAACTTGGAAAATTCACTTGATGTTGGATAAGCAACAAAATTATGCTTATTCATAAGGTGTGGAACTGTCATCAAATCCCCACATTCAGAAAATTTCTAGTTAACCCTGAATCTTTAACAAAGAAAGTCCAGGGATTTAGATCAATATTCATGTTTTTAGATATAAAAATTACATACTTTTATAACATATACATTTTTATTTCAGTTAAAAAATTAACTTTTCCCAACCCTGTATCTGTTTTTAGCAGAGTGTAGGGGATTAAAGGCTTGCCCCTCCTCCCATGGAATGGGCAGATCTATGTCCCCTTCCCCAAATGTGGGCTGTCAGACTGACTGTTCAGTAAGATGTAGCAGAAATGACACTCTGTAACTTTGGCACTGGACCTTGAGAAATCTGCGGCTGCTGCTTTGCTCTTCCAAAACGCTGCTTCTTGAATGTGGCCCCCAGGTAAGAAGTCTGTGGTGCAGTCACCAAAGATGTCCCTTTATGCTGTGGGCCTTGCCTTTCGGCATGCATGCCCCTGTGGAGTTCCCTTTGCTGGAATCTGGACTGGCCCAGTGATTTGCTCTTGACCAATGGAAAGTGGCCAAAAAATACTGCTCTATAACTTTGAGGTACAGTCATAAGAAGCCTGGCGACATTTGGTCTGGACCTCTTGAGACTCTCACTCTTGGAATGCTCCTTCTAAAAAATCAGCTGCCAGGATGTGAAAGAAGTTAAGGTCACACGGAGAGGGCACATGGAAGCACTCACTCCAGTGGACAGTCACAACTGAGCCTTTAGCAACAACAGCATCTACTGCTGGTCATGGGCCTAAGCTTTTTGAGCATCTAGCCTAGTCAAACATTAGGATAACTACCTCCATTGGATATTTGATGGTAACGCCATGAGATACCCCAATGCCATGAGAAAAAATATAAATTATTGTCTCGTTACACAGCAATGAAAACCTGGAACCAAGTTTAACTACTCTGAGAACTTCATGCAATGAGGAAACCCAAGCTAGCCAAGTAGAGAGAAAGGGAGGCCATGTGCAGAAACACAAGGAAGCAGATAGGCAAGTGACATCTTCCGGGCTCTCCAGACTGGCTTAGCCTCCAGCCGAATGAAGATGACCCCAGCTGTTAACCACATGGAGCAGAGGAACTATGTCACTGAGGCCTAGCTTAGTTCCTGACACCCCAAATCATGAGAAAATAAATTGCTTTCAACCATAATGTTTAGGGGTAGTTTAATTGCACCACAAGATAACCAAAACATAGACTATTTAGAATTGGGTCTATATATTTGCAGCTAAATCTTTTTAAACCATGTTTTTAATATATACATAAATTAACAGGAATGATGGACAGAAGTCCAAGAGTACTTTAGAATATGTGTCTGCACGCACTGGGGAGAAATTAGATTATTTACATACTTACGACCAAAGTGTTGGGTGGGAACAGTGATGCGAATGGGTGGGGGAAGAGACTTGATTTATCTGTATTGGTGGAGGACATGGGCAAGAGGTTATGTAGAAGGATGTGGGACTTAGGTCACTCGAGACTCCCAGCTATCTGTCCACAGCACACAGACAAATGCATTTGTGGGCTGCTTCTTCCTTCCACCTTCTTCCCTTTGACACATTTCTTTCTTCACTTCTCCACCTCCCTATACACAGTATATCTTCACTTTTCACTGTGATGCCCAGCATCCTGCCGACCGATCACTCTCACTCGAGTATTAGGAGAAAACCAAAGAGCACAACCAATGCATGAGCCTAGCTCTTGATCACACTTTCCCCAGCTGCCCTTTTTCTTCCAGCTACTCTCCAGATTGACACGTTTCCTCCAGAGAGTAGGTGCTGCTGGGACCAAGGCATCTGCTCACTCACCCACAGCCCCCTGCACTAGATCCCACTGACAGTTTGTATGTACAGCAGGAAAAAAATGAGTTCATGATATTAGTTGCTCCCCCCAAATCATGCATTTGTCACTTCTTTTCACATTATCATCCTGGTTTGAAACCCACTCCTTTCCAGAAAGCCCCAACCTCAGAAGTTGCTTGGTTATTTATGAACAGTATATTCTTGGACCCCAAAATCCCGGTGACAGTTTCATCTGAACAACTGTTAAGTGAACAGTGTAACTGGAACAGATAGAACAACAGGCTCTGCAAACAGGAAACACAGCAGCAGACTCTGCAACTATGGGAAGGTGACAGCATGGTGCCCAGAGGCGCTGCTGTATTTGCTGAGGGTCTTACACTCCCAGAGCGCTGACACCATCCCCTTCAGTCCCCCCTCCAGAGAGAGAGTGCTTTTCTAGCACACTTGCTTGTCCCCATCAGGCTCAGGTCAGCTCTGCGGAACGTGGCCCGAGATTTTTCACTTCTTCCATTAAAAAAAAAAATCTAAAGTATGCAAATGCTTAGCCCAGAGGAAGAACTGGCACTTTCATCTTCCAGAACGTAAAGGAAGCAGTGGTGAGAACTGCTAGTCTGGATTTAATTCTAACCTACAAGGAAGGACATGTTGGGGGTGGAGGTGGTGGGCACTCCAAATAACAGGAAACTTAGAAGAAAGACGTGACCTCATCTTGGAGTTGCTAATTATCAAATAAGAATATAATGAGTATATCAGATTCAAACCAGCCTTTGCAAAAGCAGATTTCAAAAGTTTCCAAGAGAATATTAATATATATATATATCTATCTATCTCAATTGGCTAGAGATTCAAAAGTAACGGGAGATGAAAATTCTTAAAGTAAGCAAGCCAGGAACAAAGGAACAGAAAAGGATACATTACGGCAACTGCAAATGTTTCCAAAGAGGAAGAAATCTGGGGGTGCCTGGAGTGGAGGGTGTTCTAGAAAGAAATTAACGTGGCTGCATGAGAAACTCTAGAGCCACTCACATTTGAAAACACTGCACATGAAAGATGGGAGGAAGAATGTGTGGGCCAAAACAAACAAATAAAACAACACTCAGCACGTCTGGTGGCAAGGAAGTTGATGTTTCAGTGTAAATTAGGGCTTGCAGAAACGCTCCTAACAATTAAAATGCCTTTGAATGAATTTGGATGAGGGATAGGGAAGACCATTAAGAGGGATCATTAACAAATGACAGAGAACAAAATAACAGAATTAATAAACAGATGTGTTGCCTTAAGAATTCCTATCAGTGAAAAGGAATCCAAATGATAGAGAGCTAATAAATTGTATTTAAGTAAAACCAGCATCTGAACTAGATAAAAAGTATCTGACAGAACAGCCCCAAGCTGCTCCCTTCTTTGAGCCCAGGCAGAGAACAGCACAAGAACAGAAACATGGCCAATCAGAGGAAAGGTGGAGAAGAAGAGGTTTAGGGCTTCACTACCCCAATTGTGCTCTACAGACCAGCGGCATGGACCTGGCTTGGGATCTGGTTGGGAAGACAGATTCACAGGCTCCACCTCCGACCTGCAGAAGCTGCACTTGAACCAGATTCCCTGGGATCCACATACACCTTAATGGTTGAAAAGCTCTGTTCTAGAAAGATGTAGATGGGCAAATCATTTCATTTTCAACACACGTCAATTCTGTATACTAAAGCATTCTAAGTTTTGAGACTAATATCAGCAGAGCTGGAGAAGCAATTATTCAAGAGATGGTTGATGCACACACTGAAGGGCTGTAGGAACCTCTAGGATGGGCAGAAGTCCCCTAAAAACAAAGCAAGCAAACTAAACTATTTTAAAGCAAAATCTGGGGTGGGATAGCAGAGAGAGTGAACCATGTACTTTCTGTTTGCTTTTTGTCTTGTTTTTGTTTTTCTCATAAGGGGCAAGACAACATAAATGTTAAGAACAAAGGCTCTTGGGGCACCTGGGTGGCTCAGTCGGTTAAGCGTCTGCCTTGGCTCAGGTCATGATCCCAGGATCTTGGGATCAAGCCCTGCATCGGGTTCCTTGCTCAGCAAGGAGTCTGCTTCTCCCTCTCGCTCTGCCCCTTCTCTCACTCTCTCTCTCTTTCAAATAAATAAATAAAATCTTAAAAAAAAAAAAGAACAAAGGCTCTGGTGCCGGGTTACTGGGTTCAGAACCTAGTTGTGCCACTTACTGTGTGACTTTAACCAATTGCTTAACTTCTCTGTGTCTCAGTTTCCTCATCTGTGAAATGGGGGAAATGACAGTGCCTATTTCATAGGTGCAAGGGAGAATGACATGACCTGCCTAAAGTCAAGCATTTCTAAATGTAGTGTAGAGTTTAGTTTGGGTCCTGGAACAGGAAAAGGACATTGGTGGAAAAACTGGTGAATTCCAAATAAAGTCTGTAGTTTAGTTAATAGTGATGCCCCAATGTTATTTTCTTAACTTTGATAAATGCACATGGTTATGTAAGATTTCATGATGGGGGTACCTGGGTGAAGGGTGTATGAAACTCATTATACTATATTTGCACCTTTTCAATAAATCTAAAAGTATTCCAAAATAAAGAGCATTAAAAAAAAAAAAAAACACTTCTGTAAGATAATGCCTAACATGAAATAAACAGTAATGTGAGCTATTATAATTGTTATAAAATTTTGTTTATTTATAGTCATATGTAGAAATCTAAGGATTCTAATCTAGGCATACTAATCCTGATCCAGCAGTATTTCTTGATTGAAGATTTAGAAGATGTAAGTTCCCGGTTTTGAGATAGCACAAAGCTGTGAGGGAGACAGTGTATTTAAAGCTTTATCCACTAGGTTCTTTACAGGAAAAGACTCCAACTGTAGCTTTGGTGCAGCTTACAAAATCAAAGGAGACACAGAATAATGGGTCTTGGGAAGGGTGGGGTCAGAGAAACTCTGGGGATCAAAGCGGCAGGAAAGAATGGACAGTCTGAGTGGCATGCAGCTCAAGGATGTATAGCCGACACTTGGAGGGGCCCCTCCAAGACTCATGTTCCAAGGAACAAGAACAATTCATTAGTCCAGCCTGGGTGATGTGTTCCCTCTGGAGTCTGGCACATCAACAGAGAAGGGGGAGGAGGGCTGTAATGAAAGGAAGGGGCAGAGACACTGGGCAGGCAAAAGGGAACAGAAATCCAATGCGGTCGTAAACACAGTCTTGAGAAGACCTTAATAAACTAGGGAAGGATTCTAACGATATAAAGTCTGGCTTAAAGGTTAAGTTTGTTTTATAAAGAAAAAAAAAAATTAAGCTAAGAGGTTCTAACTATCTGCAAGCGTAGTATGAACCAACCTATCATGTCATTGCCCAAATAACACAGTATGAGGAGGGTGGAGTGTACATCCGGGGATAAAGTTTCTCCTGATGGCAGCACTAATTAGAAGGCCTTTGTGCCCTAGTTTTGGTTCTTTATTTTAGTGGGATTTTCCAGTCTGGAATAAATAAGGTAGTGCTCCTGGAAGTCCTGTACCTGTGTTCAGTGGTCTCCAAAGTGGGGTCTATGCATCCCAGGGAGGAGCAAAATAACATGTTTGGATGAAAGTAAAATATTTCAGCTGCTATGAATATGTACATTTCATATAGAGAAGTAAATTTATTAAACTTAAGTGATATTCGTTCTGTAGGTTGCATTGCCACTGGAGTGCTCCCCGGGATCAGAGGTTAGGGGGTCATGTGTCACATACCACGCGTCACACATGGGGTTAGAGCACGAGTTTTACCCCGCTGCCCACTGTCTCATGGTCTTTTGGTGGGCTGTGACGTGCTTCAATTTAAATGGGCCCAGTTAGATGGGTTCTGGAAGTAATGTGAAAAGGTTCTCTCAAAAAGACACCAGATCAGGGGTGCCTGGGTGGCTTGGTTGGTTAAGCATCTGGCTCTTGATTTCAGCTCAGGTCATGATCTCAGAGTCCTGGGAGTGAGCCCCACGTTGGGCTCCTCACTCAGCCAGGAGTCTGCTGGAGATTTTCTCTCTCCCTCTCTCTCTCTGCTCCTTCCTCTCACCATCTCTTTCAAATAAATAAATAAATCTTAAAAAAAAAAAAAAAAAAAAAAGGAGACACCAGATCAGAAGTAGCACTTACGGTAGAACAAAGAAACCAAAATGGAAGAACATGTACTTGTGTTCCTAGCCCAAGCTCCTCATTAGCAACATTGAAAGATAAAAGCAATAATGATCCAAATAAATCTGCAAGAAGCTGGCCAACAAATTCAAAATGGTCAAGAAGAATCTGAACACTGGATTTATATCTACAACACTGAATGATAAATTTAGCTTGCCCTAAATCAGCAGTTCTTAACATGGTGCAACTCTGCCCCCCGAGAGAAGGGTTGGAATGTCTGTCAAAAATTTTTTGTCAAAATGGGAGATGCTCCTGGCTTCTAATGGTTAGAGACCAGGGATGCTGCTTTAAAACCTCCTATGTCCAGGACAGCTCCCTACAACAGAATTTTCTGGCCCAAAATGTCCATAGTGCCCAGGGTGAGAAACCCTGGTTAAATGTGTCTTGTTTAAGATATTAGCAAATAATAGAAGTACATCTATAATATCTATAAAGTAACATATATAATATGTCTGTACATATAAAGTAACATGTATGTTATGTCTATGTATAAAGTAACATATATATGGCAGTATGTGCTCAAAACAGGGGACTGTAAATAAAAAAAGATTTAGATACCATCAGAATAGCACATAATGGATACTTGATACAGGTTATTGTTTGCCTTTATTTAAAGAGTGGTTGAAGATTTTGAAACCATGTCGCAGAAATTATTGAAGGATCTGTGATTGCGGGAATCGAAACAGAAGATAAAGGACTTATGTTAGCTGTTTTCAAAAATCTAAGAGTATTTTGCGGAAGAAAGATTTGTCTTAGCAGCATTTTTCCAGAGGGCAGAACCAAGATCACTGGAATCAAACACCAAAATATAAAAAAACAACAACAATACTATTTTGATAAAATAGAAGGAAGATTTTTTTTAAAGACAATTTTAGTGGTTATGCAGTGAAATGAGCTGCCATACTAGAGGAAATTCTCACTTGGGATGGGACATTGGCCAAGATGAGCTATGTGGGCCTCAGCTCAGCAATTCTGCAATTTTGTTCTTAAAATAAGTGAACAGCTTTTCAAGCAATTTATGTTGTACTCCAATGGGCCACCTAGGTGTATAAAGCAGAGGTTGCAAATTTGAGGTCCTCAGAAGTGTGTTTTCCAAAATGGTGTTTAAAAACATTTTAAAATTAATACCCAACATTTTGAAAGCAAGAGACTTCCCATAAACAATCCCGGTTTCAGTTTTCTCTTGCAATACAAGAAGATAGGGTAATTCTAGGTCCGTGTCCCTACATGGCAACAATAAGCTGGCATTGTCCACTTTGCTCATTTCTGTGACCTGTCTTGGCCCCAGAGAGTTTGAGTCTCAGAGCTGGGTAGTGGTTGATAAAGTTAACCCCAGTGCCACATACCCTGGCTGCAAATCCTTCTGCCATCATTTCTTAGTGGTGTAACTTTGGGTAAATTACTTCATGTTCTTTTGCTTTAATTTTCTCATCTCTGATATGATAATAGTGATACCCACCTCGTAAAAGTATGTAGAAATGAACTGAAATTACTACAAGCAAAGTCCTTGAAAGAGTCCCTGGCACATAGCAAGTGCTCAGTGAGTGTCTGTGATTGTTATTTGAGTTTGTGGCTCCTGGTAGAAAGGCTGTCTGCATGTCCTTCTTGTACAATTCTCAATGGAGTGTTTGAGTCAACATTGTTTCCTTGATCTGACATTACCGTCTAAGTGCACGACATGCAAGGAACACAAGATGTTTCCAACCAGGCTTGGGAAAAATAGTCCTGGCCATTTTTAAATGTCAGATCTCATGACGGGTTAAAATAACATAAAGATGTGGTTGGGGGGTGGGGGGATGAGAAAGGACAGTTTGCTCTAATACGACTTTGATAATTTCATGTCAGAAGCTCACAGTAGAAACATGAATCCACAAAACAACATCGGGGGAACCATAAGTCCCATCACTATAGCTTAGCGCAATCATCCTGGAGACCAGCAGGAGGAAACCCAAAAAAGAAATTTAGAGTGGATGGAAAGGATAATACTTTTTTAAAATGTGTCTTAGAGCACTGAAGAATAACTTCAGTTCCCAGGGACCACTAAAGCACCATTTCATCACCTAGAATATTCCAATTAGCTGATCTACAATGAAACATGAGTTAGGATTCCGTTGTCGTCTTGCCTAACTGAAATGAAAGGTTTATTTTGTATTACTTGTTTTCTGTAGTTTTATAGAAAAATTGAAAAATGAGTAGCATTCATTAGAAAATATATTGGATTTAGAAAATTTTAACCAGTGAACAAAAACTGGCTTTGATATCGGTTATATAACCTCTTATTTTTGGATTGGGCTGAACAGAGATGGCATACATACCTTTCAACATTGGTTGCTATTCAGAGCAAAACCACAAAGCCCAGAAATTGCAGGTTCGTTCACTCTCCAGTGCTTAACAATCTCCCAAGGAAGACAGATGCATTTTCCAAGATAGTGGTTTCATCAAAGAACAGCCGATAATGACAGATAAAGAGCTTCCTGGTAGCTTTTTCAAGGGTTTACTGAATACTAATAGGACACAGTTTTGTTGGAGAAGAAGCCTTTGTGGTCAGTGATTGCCTTGAGTCATTAAAGCTGACCACCACTTGTTTTGACAGACAGGATCTGCTTTACCAAACCATGGAAAAAATATTAATAATCAGATATATTTTTTAATCACAAACAAGAAGCTGGAATGTGAAGTATGTACATGTTTATGTGATAATGACAAAGATTTGTGTGTATGTTAAGTGATTTCTGTTTCATTACTGTAGTCATTTATTGTTCATGTAGAAGGCAGAATGAAGTGACCCTGAATCAAATCCTGGTAAAGGGAGTCTGAATCCCCACCTGGGTTTATATAAGTGTATTTTAATGGGACATCTTGTTCACATACCTCCTGAACTACACAATTAAGCTCTCCATGTTGTATGGAAAGAAATGTTAATATATGTTAACATATACCTTAATATAGTTGCTTTATATTTTTCTCTCATTATTTACAACACATGGGTCTTGCCTCCCCAATTATAGTACCTATTCCATGAGATCATAGATCCTTCTAATACTTCTTCTCTTCCTCTATGTTGATGCTAACAGAATTGGGTACATACCATAGGTTCAATTGATTGATTGAATGGCAAAGATGGCGGATGCAGGGAGTGATTGGAAGAAAGATCAAAAGGTTCCAGGAGAAGCAAAGGATTAAATGGTGACTTACTTAGAAAGTGACTTGATTGAAGGGAAAAATAAAACTCTGAGAAAGTGACTTGTCCCAATACTGTTGAGTCAGGAGCTTCAAAACAGTAATGGATAGTTTTGAATGGTGGAGAGATATATTTAACTATACCAAAAGAGATATAGTCTTCGAACCATATTCAAGTTCTTTAAGACGCTATGGATTAAGATAATGGACTAAGAACCAGATTCAGAACATTTGAACATTTGAAAAAGAACACTTATAGACACATTTCCTCCTTACTTTGCACTGTGTTTAATCACCATCCTTGTTGGCTTATTTAGAAAGATGTATAAAAAAATAATGACAGTGGTGTATAGTTGCCTTATTTACTATCATTAGTCACAGAAGATATGCTCACTATTCTTCTGGAACTTATATTCTTAGCCCCATTTACTTGTGGTATCAATGAAATGCATTGTCTAGAAGTTGGCATCCTATAAAGATTTCAACCTGATATCTTAACGTGTTGTCAGTCAAGTGTCTGCATTGAGGTCATGAACAGCCAAGTAGTGAAAATGATGCCCTCAGCCCTTTTTCTGAAGTTGTCAAAGGGAGGGTGAGTGTCACACTCACTGTTTCATAACTTTTATAAAAAGCCATGATAGCTTTTTTTAAGATTTTATTTTTTATTTATTTATTTGAGAGAGGGGGAGAAAAAGCACAGAGGGAGAGTGGGAGGGAGAAGCAGAATCCCTGCTGAGCAGAGAACCTAATGTGGGGCTGGATCCCAGGACCCTGAGATCATGACCTGAGCCGAAGGCAGACATTTAGCCCACTGAGCCACCCAGGCACCCCGCCATGGTGACTTTTATGTAAATACCAGCATCTTTGATATGTGAGATTCATCTGCACATGAGTAGAAATGCCATCTTTCCTGCAATGGGCAAGTGATGGACTCAAATTGTATCAGGACATACTCAGGTCCACCTGTGTTTGGGTAGCTATTATAAAATCTATGCACCATTGAGGTCCCTCCTTAGAGAATTTGAATTCATGGAAGCAACCACCTTGTGAGTTGCCACTTCAATACATTTCTATAGGGCATGTCATCAGCTATGCATCCTCTACTTTTGTATTTATTTCAGAAGAGAAGGGATAGTGACTAATATTTGAACAATTCTTAGGGGGCAAGCTTTGTATAGGGCTTCAGTATCATTTTATCATTTTCCTCATTTATACAAGAGGAAAATGAAGCACAGAGAGGTTAAGAAACTTGCTTAAGCTACACACAGCTAGTGAATGTGAGAGTTAGAATTTGAATCCAAATCTATCTTAAAGCAGGACCCAAGATGTTTATCCTTCTTCATCTCCCACTAAAAATGTAGATTTTCAGGGTGTCTGGGTGGCTCAGTTGGTTAAGCATCTGCCTTTGGCTAAGGTCATGACCTCAGGGTCCTGGGATCAAGCCCCAGGTTGGGGTCCCTGCTCAATGGGGAGTCTGCTTCTCCCTCTCCCTTTGCCCCTACCCCTGTTCCTGCTCTCTCTCTCTCAAATAAATAAATAAAATCTTAAAAACTAAAAATAAAAATACAGATTTTCAACTTTTGCAATTCTATCACTTTAATTGCATCTGCTTTTTATATTGATAAAACTAACATTTATTGTGTATAGACTACATTCCATAGGTTCATGTGCTAAGTGCTTGAAATGTATTCTTTTTTCATTCTCATAACAACCCTGCAAAGTAGGTATGATTATTATAATTCCTATTCTATAAATGTGGGAAACTGAGACATAAGAATGCTATCTAAATTGCTCAAGGTCTTATGACTAAGAAATGGGAAAACAAGACTTGACCCCAGGCAATGTGTCTTCAGAGTCTGTCCTTGTAGTAACTATCTTGAACTGATATACTCCATATGCCTTACCGTCTTGAACATAAGCAGACTTAGCTTCAACCTTGAAGTGTGCCATTTACTATATTGATATGTAATAACTAATAGGAACTCAAAATAGAGCTTCTCTGGGTGCCTTACTTCAAAATAGTTTATGTACTAGCTGAATTGGACTGGATAAATAACACTTTACTTTTCCATGAGTTTTATGTTTTTAGGAATCCATTTTTCCTATATTTTAACATTGTATCTCTGAAAAAACAATTTTTATCTATTCTATTAAAAACACAAGTGATCTTCAATAAAATATATGTGATGTTTGCCTATCAAACTCTGTTTTTTGTTCAATATGAATTAATTACAGATAGCGTATGGGTCAAAGTGGGTTACAATATATTCAAGATTTCACATTGTTTTAGATGGAGGACTCAAAGTAACATCTTACTGTTGCTTTGAGTTTTAAAATAAAATAAATGGGCATCTTGCTTGCCTTTGAAGATCCTTTTGCTAATCTCAGACTGCCATCTGAAATTTTAATAAGTGATTTAAAATGTGCTTACACAAAGAACCTTGTCCAAGTTGTCTGTTTCTGCCAAATTAAACTATTAAACTAAGTAACCTAATTAAAATCCTTTTAGCTTTTAATCAATATTTTATTTACATTCATATTTCCTGGGAAGCTTGATTAGTTTTCTGGATGTGATAGTTATTTCTGTTCCATTTATCAAAGGCTGTTTTTTAAAGAAGAGAAGTCTCTCCCCCAAGGCCATGGAGCCAGGAGGAAGCCGATGAGGATAACTTTGATGCATGCCCCTCCTCCCTCTACTAGCCCTAGGTGCACAGGGAAGGTGGGCAAAGCACCCACAACTTTGGGGAGAGGCTGTGGTTGCTGTATGGGAGACAGGGAATGGTGCCACTGATCTTCACCCTTCCCTTGCCGAGACCCTGGAAACATATATGACAGTGATCACAGGAAGTCAAGACCACACTGTGCTGTCCAAATCAAAAAGTAGGTTTCCCTATTTTTTTATTCTCAAGAATTAAATAGATTCTAAGATTTGTGAAAATAAGGTCCTTTTTCATTCCCCTGCCACCCTTCTCTATGCCTATTTCCACTGGAAAAGTGTTGCCCATTTCCCAGAAGCAACCACTTCTAGCTCTTTTTAGAAATTTGTGTACCAATATCTTTAAAAAGCATACTTAAAACTTCTAGATTTTTTTTTTTAATTTTAGACATACCTATTAATTTCCTACTGTAAAGGATAATGATTTGGCTCTCTGTAATCCACACCCCCCACCTCATGCCTACCCAGATGTATCTAAGTGTTCTAACCATATGCCTCATTCTCCCAATAGAATTACAGCACAATTTTGGTTATATAAGTATTTAACATTGTCATGTTCATGACCTTCTAAGCACTATCTCGACTAAATCATGTAGTACATTATAACAACTTTTCCTTTCTTGTAAAACTCTTTGTTTTTCTTGAGGTTGACTATCTTATTTTTTTTGTTTACTTAGGTTTCTGTGTGCTTATCTACTTTAGGTTCAAATTCTCTCCTAATTGATAACATCTCCCTCAAAATATATCAAACATATTACATTGTACAAATTTTGTCTTCTTGGAGACATCACTCGCAAAGCCTTCTAACCTGCTCTAATCCAAGCTGGTTGATCTTTGTGGGTCGTGGTACACAGCTGCCATTCTGAGATCACTCTTCACCAACCGGGAGAGTCGTTTTTCTTTAAGGTGTTGGATCCCTGCTTTCCTGCATTTCAATCAGAAACTTTGTTGGATTTCTCTCTGTCTTGCACATTCTCCTATAGCTTCTTAGGAATGAGTAGATGGGAAGTAAGTTGTCTGACATCTAACATGTCTGAAAAAAGTCTCCCTTCAAATCTTGCAGTTAATTAATAGTTTCTTTGAGTGTGGAATTTTAGGTTGATGTGGTAGATAGTATTTTACAGAAAAAACATGTAAAATAATACCTCCCATTCCACAAGCTCTTAGAATGTGACTTTGATGCTCCTCAGAGGGGTGGGGTCACTATTTCCTGCCCTTGACTCTGGACAGACTTATAACTATGGTGGTAGTGACACCAAGTGACCTCCAAGGTTGGGACACACAGGTTATATGGAGGTTACTCGTTTTTTTTTGTTTTGTTTTGTTTTTCTTTGGTATACTTGGCCCTTGGAACCCAGAAAGCACACTATGAGGATGCACAAACCACCCTGTGGAGATGCCCATATGGAGAAGAATTCATAGTAATTTATCAGTTTCCCACTCAGGCTAAGATTCTCACAACCATATGAAGTGACTTTTAATTATTTTCTACCCCAAAAGCCTGGGTGCATGCAAAATACTCCTCCTTGGAAATTTTAGCACATTCTCCAGTGGTTGAGAAGTAAGATCTGAAGATGAGGGTCAGGGTCAGAAGTCCCACAGGTGATTTTAAGACTCTAAGCAACAGTCATACTTTAGTGGCTTCCTCACTCTGAAGAGTGGCACCTCATATCTACTTAGGACAGCACAACCTCATGTCTACTCAGAGATTCCTGACTTACATTCCAAGTCTAAGCTACCATATTGGTGTGCCTCTTCTAGAGAATTGACTGTATGCAGGAAGAACTTAAAAAGAACCTGGGGGTCTACTTTCCTGGCTCCTCATGCCCTTCCTGATCTAATTCCCTCCTCTCCACAGTGCCAACCAGGGGCATGCCTGAGAACTGTCAGGCTGGGCCAAGAGAAAGACCAAGCAATTTCCCTGTCTTCTCTGAACTGCTCATGAAGGTGAAGCATGGCAAGCTTACATCTGACTGTGTTAGTCTTGTTTTCAAGTTTCCCTGTCGCACCAGCTGCTGTCCCTGATCAGTTGTGTGTTGGTGTTGAGGTGGGTGTTCACCTGCTTTACATCATGTCATGATGTGTGATGTGTTTTAGAATCAAAATGTATTTTAGGGATTATTTAATCCAAAAACAATATTTTAAGAGATAAAGTCCAGACATATTACATGACTCGCTCCAAATCATATAGCTAGTCAGTGACAAATCTAGAAATCTGATTTGGGATTCCTGAATTATATTCCAAGTCTAAACTACCTTGTTGATCTTTATGCCATGAAAATGCAGGGTTTGAAACAAACAGCTGCTTTAAAGTTTATCTATAAATGATGTTTAAAATTATGTGATATACTCAAATTTCTTTCACTTTTTCAGAGTATAAGAAATTTTTTCTCGTAGCAATTGCCTACAATACATTCTATGATAATTTTGGCTGAGTTCTTTCTTTGTTAATTTCTGTGTCCTTGGTTGTCAAGAATTCAGTAACTTTTTACTGTTTCTATGTTCGGGGCAATTTTACAACATACACTTTGTAAATTCTTTTTGTTTTCCCTACAGTAATTTTCAGTGTCCTCATTACTTACAGACTAGAGGGAAAGAAAATAGCCACACTTCACAGCCATCCTCAAAGACCATCCCTTGGGACATCCCCCACTGTAAATTACAATGTTCTTTGTATTTGGTATATAACTTTAAATGCAGACCTTCTGAGAATAAATTGCAAGGGGGTCTTCTCTGGTTAGCTCCTCTTAGAAACATTCTTAGAACTGTTCCTGAGCAATATCTTTCTTTGGTAGTCCCCAGGATTGTGGGAAATCATTAGATAACAGCCACTTCCTTTATACTACTCTCATCTAAGCAAGGCTGGCCACATACATTTTATTTCTCTTGTTCTGACTCAAAATTACCTTTAAAACTTCCTTAAAACAAACCATCTACTGTATTGACAGGAAAAATGCAATGCACAAAGCTAACCAAAGTGTTTTATAGTCTTCTTATAGTATCAGGATCAAAATTAAACTACTGTATTCATAACCAAACTCTTTTGTTTGCTTTTATTTTGCATACGTAAGGCACTGCAAAGAATGGCATGTGTGCTGTTTCTCTCATTCCCTGAACCAGGGAAGATATTAAAAATCAATCACAAAAAAAAAAAAAAAAAAAATCAATCACAGAACCCCATTGTGAAGACTCAGAATCTTTCTTAACACAGACTCTAGGTAACGACTAACAATCATATATATGAATTTAAAACCCATTCAGCTAATCTATATTTTAGCTATTCTATGTATCTTGAAAATAGCAGACACATGAAATTCCCAACGTAAACTAGAAGCTGATTAATATAACATATTATTATTTTCCCCCTCCCCCTTTTTTTTGCCAATTGAAAGCACGGTTTTAGTTTACAAAGACTTCCCAGAAATTCCTCTTCCTTAGCATAAAAAAGACTTTCAGAACCTTAAGTCTCCTGGTGATAAAATAGAAGAATGAACTGAATTAAGTTTCTTAGTTTTAAAAATATGCGTGTCTCTTCTGAGTCCAAGAACATTAGCGAAGAAAACACATTTTAATAGTGACAGAAAATTAACATTTAAATCAGCTAAGACACTGCCCCAAAAAGAAATGTCTCTAAAATTATTATGTCTATGCAAATAATAAGGGAAATATTTTCAAGTTGCATAATTATATTTACAAACAGCATTTAAATAGAATTAATGCATAATCCGTATTTCTATCATTAGTAAAATGTGAGACTTTTTGATGGAATCAGGGCCATCATGGAACTTGATTCTGAATGTGACTTAATCACTCAAACAGCATCTAGCTTAGCAAACCAACCAACCAAACAACAAACAAAAAGCATACAAAACAACAAACAAACACAACTGAAAACAAATTTTGGACTGAATAGAGCCAATGAAAGGAAAACTTTTGAGGATTGGGAGTCAGGAAATATGGACATTTTCCTGAGAATTATGGTTCTAGTTTTCCCTCACCCCAGTTAGGCCCTTCTCTTCTCTTACTTGATCAGCACTAAAGGGAATGCATTTCAGTTGGAAGGAAATGGAGAACATGATCCATTGAAGTCTACAAATCTCAGTTTGTAGAGAATCTATCATGTTGAGGAAAGGTGGAGATTAGGTTGACCTTCCCCAGCAGTTTCTTAGACAGGGAAAAAAAAATTAAAATAACTCAGAATAGGCCACCTCAGAGTCACTACTGCACAATACCCCAGGAATCCAACACTAATAGAAACTCAAAAGGAGAAAAAGTGAGCTGATTAAACCTCAAAGCCCCTAGGAAGAAATTAGCTTTAGAAAGCTCCTAGCTGGGGTGCCTGGGTAGCTCAGTCGTCAGGCGTCTGCCTTCGGCTCAGATCATGGTCCCAGGGTACTGGGATCGAGCCCCACATCAGGCTCCCTGCTCCGCGGGAAGCCTGCTTCTCCCTCTGCCACCCCCCTGGCTTGTGTTCCCTCTCTCGCTGTGTCTCTCTCTGTCAAATAAATAAAATCTTTAAAAAAAAAAAGAAAGAAAGAAAGCTCCTAGCTGGCTCTGTTTGTGACGGGCTGGGTATCACCCTTGGTTCAGTAACAATCACCTGAGCCTGAAAGATAAATAACTATGTAAAATTAATGAGGATAAGCTTTCTCCTAGAGATACAGGTTAGGTGTACCTCACTTATGAAATGATCATATTCCTGATGTTTTAAAAAATATTTTTTACTAATTTTACAGTAAATATTGGCACTATCTCACTCAGAGAGAAACACATAAGACACATGACAATTATATTTAGTTATGAATAGTTTTTATGATGCAAATTTTAGCTAATTTTTTTCTCTTAGGGCTAGTAGGTCTTTAATTATTAATGATAGAAATGCAAGGTGCAACAATTTTTAGGGCTGTTACCAATGTTTCAGTTCTCCTGATGGGATGATACATCCCTTCTGAAGAGTAACTTTGTTTGGCCACTGTAATGTAATGCAGAAAGTAAGTAGGAATATGGTGTTCATTTCCAAGCAGAAGCCTTGGTGAAATAGGGTGCATTCCACCATGTTCCTTTCTCCATGCCACAGGGACATGATGGATGTGGAGGTTCTGTCACCTTGAGTCCCTGAGTGAGAGTGGCATGGGGCAGAGCCAATGCTAGTCTGAGACTGATAGAGCAAGACTGAGAAATACACTTTTGTTATTGTAAGTCACTCAGGTTCAGGAACTGTTTGTTACTGCAACATCATGTAGCTCATTCTGACAGATACGAAGGCTTTCTCCAGAATTTGGGCAGGAGCTGATTGAATGATGAAAAACCAACAATGGCAACTTAGCCAGAGAGAATATTGGATTGAAAATCACTTAACTTTAACATAACCTCTTTTCAATACTCTACGACAAGCAAGTGCAAATCTCTCTAGTGGCTGAAACTCTTCCCTAGCATTTTGTGGACCCTCCCAAGTCTTAGCATTGAACAGATTGATCTGGGGTCCGGTGGGGAAGACAATCAAATCCAGTCATTCAATGTGAAAGACTAAACGGAAGGAGGGGGTCAGGTTTCCTGGAATACATGTTAGAAGGAAACAAACAGTTCTATAAAGCGAATTGTAAGGATTTCTAAATCAGTTCTGAGGTTTGAAAATTCAGTAAGTTTCTATTTCTGTATACTGAGAACCTGTTATAAAGTAAAACTATAAGACCAACAAGGAATCAAATTTCATGAACAAAGGAATCACCCCTGGACAGACAATATAATTATAAGGTCATGTTATGTGAATTCTTCACAAAGTCACCTCTGTTAAATTTCCTGGATACTTGTCAACCTAACCTTAGTAGCCTCAGATATGGACGAACACCACCAAAATGACATCTTTGTGTTAAAGCTCTGCTTTAACTACTTGCAATATTCTTATAATTACTCTTATAGTCATTAAAATTCCTGCATTCTTTGGTTTTGTATCTTATCTCAATAGTAATTAAGATGATCTGTCATGTGCTTAAGAAACATTGGATCCATTTTATACAGATCCTACTTATCATATTTGAAATATCCATCATTCCTAAATAGTCATGCTTTCCTTTTATTTTTTTGCTCTTAAATTTGGCTTTAGTCTTTGAAGGAACTGTTTTCAAAATACATATTTATACTCTTTCTTGGTTCTAAAAACATTTATAGAGACATTTTCTACTTTCCCACAGTCTAGAAAACAGTCAAAATCAAGGAGAAGTTGATTAAGTGGATATAATTCAGAGGTTATAGAGTTATATTTCTTAAATCAAGTAAATGATACTCGATTATTCTGTGTGTTATTAATGCCTCTGTTGCAAGTATGTGTGTATTAAATACAAATATGAAAACCTAGGCAAAGACACCTTGAAATATATTACTTAATTATTCATAGTTTTGATTTCCAACAGCTTAGAAATTCTACACATTCTCACCATGAAGAACTCATGGCTCTCTTCTTTTGGCCCCTACAGATATTTCTTCATAATTCTATCGATTATCCCATTGCATCCTACGTCCATGTGGTTTGTGTTCCCACTACATTGTGAGCTTCTTAAAGCCAGTGACAATATTTAGTTTTCTTTGTTTTTCAAGTGCCTGGTCTGAGTGTGGCTCAGGGGAGGTATTTAATAGCTGATTCCTGAGTGAAAGAATGAATGCATGAATGAATATTACATCTCCCCAACTATATTTTAAGTTTCTTAAGATTAAGAATGGTATGTTACACTTCATTGAATGTTTTCCTTGAATATTATTTAATATTATCAAAAACGGCTCTTAGCATGAGAGAATAAGGAAAAGAGAGTCACATCCAGAGTTTTTGTTAGGTTGTACTTAGATTCTTAAGAATCTTAGGAATCTTAGGTCTCCTTTTTTTTTAATCAATGGCTAGGGGAATATGATAGAATAATACTTTGTAGAAACCAAGGGTTTCTTTAGCAGAGTATCTGGAAGGAAATCAATTTGGCTTCTGAGTCAGGTTAATGAACAATGACCATAAAGTTCTTTGAGACTTCTCCACTCAAGAGGTGAATCAGTATTCCTTTCCCTAGAACCTGGGTGGGTTTATAATGGTTTCAACCACTAGGGAGTACAGCAAAAGTGGCATTATGTAACTTCCCAGCCTAGGCCAGGAAAGGCCATGTAGCTGGAGAGGGCTACACTGTAGAGTGCCTGGTGATGGGCTTTCCTGAGCCAGTACGGGGTGGCCCCAGCACATCAAGCTCCATCTGCACTGCTGTGATCCTCGAAAATAGAAGCTTTCTGAGACCTTCATGAATTATTCTGATTCACAGCATCTTGACCCTTCTCTGAATTTTTAGAATTTATTATCTGTGCCATTCATTTGACATTTAGCCACATCTTTGTCTTACACATGTTTCATATTTATATCTCATTCTTCTTTTTTATTTTAAAAATTAATTTGTAACTGTTTGATATTTATAGGTCTTACTTTTCAATCTAGAGCATAAGTTATGTGAGAGGAGATTTTTGTAATTGTGCTTCTCAGCGCTTCCTCCACATCTTGCCCCTTTTCAGTAGATGCCTGCTAAATAGTTTTTCAATGTGCAAGTCATGTTTAAACATTTCCCCCACTTTCTTGTGCTAAATAAATTCAGCTTCATATTTTTATTTACATTCATAGCTGGCAAATAATCAGCCTAGGTGGCTATTTTGCTTGTAAGGTTGCTATTATTCCATATGGCATCTGTCAGTTTTATTTACAGTTATTTTAAATTACAGATTTCAGATACAATAATAATTAACAAGGGAAGAGTTTGAGAAAAGAAATATCTGGTAAAATTCTGTATTCAAGTAAATTCTCCAGGAAATCAATTTATAATGTAGCTTACTTTCTTCTAATATAAGTGATCAGACTGCAAAATGGTGACAGATCTGAAAATTTAAAGAATAATCCACCATTTAATTGTTTACAAGCACAAATGCCCAAACAGATTACAAAATATGCTTCAAACAACTGCTAAATGGTTCTTTGGTTCATTTTTGTGTCTAAAAAAGGGAATATGAATATTGTATGTTCAAATTATGCAAGTGACATTCATTGTAGAGCCTAGTATTAATTACTAACTGAATCAATGAGAAGAACAAAAAGCAATTGTGTGATTCAAAATACAAGGTTGGAGAAATTTATCTGTGTGTATATGTGTTTATTTTCTGTTACTCTAATATCCTGCATCAAGAGATAAACCAGTATTCAGCAAAATGAGCCAGTTTATGGGAAATCAGCGTAATTCAGCATCCTTGCCCCAATTGGAGTAATTTAGATAGAAATAAATTATAATGGTGCTCAGGCTTCTGGGCACATGCCAAAAAGTGTTCATTAGCTGTCCCCAGAGGGAATCAGGACACTGAGAATGACTGTATCTGGATGGGGGTAAATAGCCACAGCATTACCACAAATAATGTAGATTGGTAAGAGTAGTCATATTTTCAAGACTAGGAAAATTTAAAAAAAGGTTTATTTAACTAGTATATTAATGCTCTAAACACTGAGTAAATAACTTTTCCCTCTAATGGCTGCATTTACACCTGTGTGTTATTGTTTCTCAAAAAGAAAAAGTGAAACACCAGAGATGTATCTAAGAAGTAGGTTGAAAATTAGCAGCAGGGTGAGTAAATTCTAATGCTACAGAATATTTTCTCAGTGCTATAGCTGATCTTGAAAATGTTAATAAAATGTAAGAAAGGTAATGAAATATGCATACATTTTTAAAAAGACTCCTATGAAAGAGGAAAGGTTTATAGGACCTGTAAATATTTGGAACCCATATTCTGATCCCCAACAGTGAGCTTGGTAGGTGGAAAATTATCAGAAAGAGGTGATTAGCCTTATCAAATATACCCATGCCCCAAAGTATGGCAGATAAGTTGGATTGACAGCTTTATCAACTGGAACAATGGCTATCGTGGTGGTAACCAGAGAGATTGATGACTTACTGACGGAGGATGCTCTTGAGTGCTTGGGATTTTATGAAGGATCATTGCACCACTAAAAGGCAAAATGGTTTATGTGTAGTTGGTGGTGGGAGTTCTTAGTACTTGAGAATGAATTTGAATTTTATAACAGGCTAGAAGCAAGTTGAAATGTAATTGGTTCCAGGGAAATAAACAAATGCAACATTTCTTAGATAAGTCAGTTGTGGACTGAGACCTACACCCACCGTATTGATTGTATGTGTGTGCATTGTATAATTTGCTATTTTCTATAAAGGCATGCCTGAAAGTTTTGATAATAATTATCTCTGAGAGGTGGCATGGGGTCTAGGGTTGGGTAGGACTCACCGTTTATTGGCAAAATTTCTGTAGTGCTCAATTTTGTCAAACCAAGTACATGCGTTAGCTCTAAATAAAAAATTAAGAATGAAGACCTCAATATATTATATGTTTATGTATTATATAATACTCTTGTTTATATATCACATTACATAAATGTATACATATATATTTTAATATTTAAAATAGCTAATCTTTTTTAAAGGTTTGCATTAAATTACCACACTATAAATCTGAAATCTATACTAATTGTTGATTTTTTAACGTCTGTCTTGAGAAGGAAACTTTATTAAATGAAGGACATGTTATATGTTTAATAATGTCAAATAGTCTGCTGTTTAATAGGATTGGAGATAGATTAGGAAGAAATATATTCATTTTAACTGGTTTTAAATTTCTCTATCTCTGCCTACCCAATATAATACTCTGAGAAAAAAAAAAAAAAAAAGCTTCCTTTTGTTTCCAGATCTTACCTTTACTCTCTTTTTAGAATTCAACAGGCACAGAAAAAGTTATATTTCCATGGACACTACTGAATGTGAAATCCTTTTTCAGTCAAAATGGACTAATCATTATTCTTCTCTTGAACAGAGGTAGATGAACTGTCTATGCTTTCTGAAATTGGAGCTAGAATATATAGAAATTTAAATACAACTTTCATTTACACATGTACCACTTCTCAACTAGCTCCTTTTCTGCTGGAGCATGCCTACTATGTAACATCTAAATATTTACTAAAGATGGCTTAATGAAAGAATTTCTCAAAGTCGATTTTCAAAAGATTTCATATACTGCACAAAACAAACCACAGTAAAAAGAAAAAAATAACAAATATTTTACATGGATTTTTAAAAGTTTTCTCTAAGGGTAAGGACATCTGCAATATTCAAGTTCTTAATTGGGTTGAAATAACCATTCTTTAGCACCTAAATTTGATGAAAAAGAAGAGATTATGCCTCAAAAATAACTTTGCCCATTGAAACTAATCTTTTTGTTTGAGAGGCAGAGACAGAGAGAGAGAAGGAAAACCATTGGTGAGGATGATATGTTATGCCACTTACCCACCGACCACATGTGGATGTAAATCAAAGTAAAAAATTGACCACCACTGTGTATTCAACTTGATGTGTCAATGTTAAGTGGCCTAGCAAAAGGTCCCATAGCAAAATTTATCCCAATTTGTTATCCCATCAATAGCAAATTGATAAATTTGATCAACTCATAAGCTAAGAGATTGGTTGATTAAATCTTCTTTCTTTACCCCAGCTTTGTAGGCATCAGTTTTGATTCTCACCCTCTTGCTCAGGGAGAGAAACATGACTAGACACATATTAAAAAGTAGTCAGTGCAATGCTGAAGATGTCTGTTTCTTGATCTGGGTGGATGGTAACTTGAGTGTATTCACCTCCTGAAAATTCACTGTGCTTTATACTTATGATATGTACAGGTTTTATGAGTGTGTTATACTGAGATTTAAAAAAAAAGTTTTTTAAAAAGGTCAGTATCCTCTAAGATGTGTTGATGTGATTTTTATCCAGAGACGATAAAATTGATCACAAAGACATTTTGATGCCTCTTTTATCATAATTTTTCTAATTTGTGCCCAAAGCATAGACTTTTCCCAACCAAAAGATTTGTTATTGAATAAAAATTGTGCTCTCATCTGTGTAGTTTTACAATTCCTCCACATAGCATCTTGAAATGAATTTCTTCAGCTTTGTCACATTAATACACGAGGTGGTCATGGTGAATCCTTGGATTGTGGCTTGGTTCATGAGACTTGGCCTCATTCTTAAAAAAGGGTTATTTTCTGGTTAAGCATGGAGGAGAGGGAAATACAAGGAAATCTCAACCACAAGTACACTAACATTTTCCACAGATTTAAAATAGTGCCTTAGGTAGAATATTTGGTTTATGAGTTCTGAAATGTTCAAAACAAATTTGTGGTGAATAAGAACTTTCTTTAGGATCCATCTATTGTTGTTGTTTTTTTCAAAAAATTCTGATACTCACGAGAAAGTATGTCCCCAAATTCTATGGTTCTTAAGCCTCCTTCCCCAGGAATTTGTGCATACTTATGGGAATCTTTCATCTAAGATATATAAATTCTTCACTTAAAAAAAATGACTAAGTACTGTGTCTTCATATTGTTTCAAAGGACACCAATAAATAGTCTAATGTTTTGCTAAACAAAAGGATGAATGAAAGCAATGGTATGCATGACAATGTTAAGTTTATCCATCATTGCCATCATCGTCATCATCACTATCACAATGGTTATGTTTATTGATTTCCCTGCCAAACAGGATTCTAGGTGTTTTGTCTGTATCCACTAATTCATTAGTATTAACAACCCTGTAAGTGATCACTGCTATTATAGTCATTTCACAGATTGAAAAAAAGAAGCAACAAACTTGAGACACTTGAGGTAATGATGACCAAAAAATTAAGGATAAAATAATTTCCTGGGGGAAGAAGGAAGGATTGGGGCAAGGATATAAGGGACTTCAGAGATCATATTCTTTCATTTCTTGCCCTAGATAAGAAGAAGGTGTCCTACCACTCTCACACCTTTTGACTTCTTTATAAATACTATTTTGTATCTACCCAATGTTCTTTAAAAACAAAACCTATTCTGAGAGAGGCTCAGAATACTGGTGTCAGTATCCCCTATACAATAACCTCTCAAATGGGTGTATTTTGGTATGTCTGTAATTTAAAAGTGTACAGATTTAGTTACCTTAATGTAGAATGGGTAAGGTGTTATAAACATGGTGTTTTTACAATATGATCCCAACACCAAAACACGACAGTAATCTTAGTGTAGTGGAAGCTGGGAATCAGAAAGAACACATCTAGTCTTTGTGAAACTGAACTTAAGAACCAAAGGAGAAGAATTTGGTTGGACTGAGAAAGGCAAAACAAACAAGCAAAAGTTTTCAGGCAGCCAGGTTTAGGGATTCTAGATGCAGAAGAGGTTAGATGGGTGGATATAGGGAAGATGAAGGGAAATACCCAAGATGAAATATTTTAACTGACTTTGAGTCCATCTCTGCTTTATTAAAACATTTCACGGACTAGCAGGAGACTAAAATAGATGACCTTCAAGTAACTTTTTGATTGGCCTCTGCCTCCCTCACCTTGAAGACAACAAATTTAGTTCTCAAATGAATAAGACACGAAAATCTCTCCTTCCTAATTGGAATATCTAATATTAAGCTGAACACATATGAATAACACTGCAAATAATTCAAAAGTACATTAATCAATAAAAGGAAAATTAAATTACAATCTGGTGACCTATTTAGTACATGATTCAAAAGAATTATAAGTATGTATCAAAATTGTCCATAAATTTGCATGTTATTAACTATTTTGGAAAATGGGACATACTCTTTATTGAACCTCAGCAAGTGTCCCATTTGGGAACAGTTGAATTAAATGCAAACCCTTGGCCTCTAGGCTGGAGATAAGTAGAGAGAGCCTGGAAGTAAATAAACTGCTCTGGTCAGATTTAGCAGGATACCAGAAAAACAAAAACAAAAACAAAATTAAAAATAAAAAAGCTCCTGAGGCTGTCAAGTAAGTTATCCTGTCATTGCAGCTGTGACTAATATTCTGACTACAGCATGAGTTTGGGTCCAATAAACTCATTCCAAACCCCCTAGTTACCTCTTTCTTACCCTCTAATCTCTGTTCAGAATATTTCATAACTTTTTTTTTAATTGAAACTTTTTATAGTTTTGGTGAGGAGAAGGTCTTTTTTTAACATTTAATCATATGCCATGAAAAGTGTTTAAAGTACTGGGGAAAATTATATAGGATTGTTCAGAACTTAACAGACATTTTTCAACTGATTTGATTGGATAAACTATTTTTGTTGACTGAAACAGTTTCTGGTAAGTCAGAACAGTAAAGAAAAGTCTGTTGAAATAAGGCAAACATAAATTCAACTGATTCTTACCTAACTTAAGAGTGAACAACAGCAACAGAAACAATGATGTGCTACTCACTATATAGAGTCCGCCTGTGACATTTTATATTGAATGCCTCTTTAATTGTTTTTTTTAATTGACAAAGTCCGGTTTATCAAGTTGTTCTTTCATAGCACACAGTTCTGATGTTGTATAAAAACTCATCACCACAATCCACACACATACACATGCACATACACAAAAATCCATGTTCTTTTTCTCCCCCTGGAAGCATTATAGTTTTGGGTTTTACATTTAGCTCTTTGATCTGTTTTGTGTTAATTTTCGTATAGAGTGTAAGGTATGGATCAAAGTTAATTTATTTCCATATGGATATCTGGTTATTTTAATGCTACTGGACCATCCATGGTCCACTATACTGTTTTTGTATCTTTGTAGAGGATCAGTTATCTATATATGTGTGGATCTCATTCTAGACTCTTTGTTCAATTCACTGACGTATTTTTCTATTTTTTATGTTAATACCACATTGTTTTGACTACTGTAGCTTTGTAAGATATCTTGCAATCAGTATTGTTAATCCTTTCACTTTGTTCTTCATCTTCAAAGGTAGTCTGACTGTACTTTCATAGGAATTTTAGCAGCAGTTTTAAAATTTATATAAAATAGTCTTTTGGAACTCTGATTTGAATTGTACTGAATTGATATAGGTCAGTTTAGAGAGAATTGACATTGTTGAGTTTTCCAAGTCACGAACACAGTATATCTCTTCATTTTTAGGGTCTCCCTTACTTTCTTTCAGAAATGTTTTGTAGTTTCGAGTGTCTCTTTAATTTTAAGGAATGTTCAATACTTCAATTGGATTATGAGAATAGTAATATATAAACTGTAGTCTATGGTTCTGGAATCAAAATTGTCTAATTAAACTGCATCAGTACTGATCTGAAATATCCATTCTGATCACCCACATAAAAAATGAATTAATATATTTAAAGAAGTTTGTGATCAGAGTAAATATTTAAGTGTAATACATATACAAAGGTGGCAACACTAAACTGGGAATTAAGAGGTATTAATTTCAGGATTGTTTTGGCCACTTTAACAGAGACTAAATGAAGGTGGCATAAACAAAATAGATTTATTTGTCTCAGATAAATTCTGAGTTGGTAGGTGATGCAGAGAGGTTCAGCATCTCTGCTTTATAAAGCCAACAGGACCTCAGGTTTCTTCTGAAGTGTTTCTTGTCCATCTCCTAGTGTGTGGTCCTCACAAGAATGGTCAAAATTGACTCACTCTGACCACATCTTCTATACCCATCACACATCCGCATTAAACAGAGGAAAGAGGGAAGGAATAAGCATCTTTCTTTAAAAAACAGGGCCTAGAAGTTTCACACATCAATTCTACTCATCCATTGGCCCGAACTCAGTCACATGGCAATATAAGCTACAAGGAAGTCTGGGAAATGTAGTCTTTGGGAGAGCAGCCACATACCAAGCTAGGAGTACTTACCTCTTTTCCTAAAAGGAAGAAAAAAAGATTGGATATCGAGGGGAAATTATCAGTCTTATCAAATAGGGCAGCTAAGCCTAAAAAAGGACCTTGGTTTCTTCGTCTGGGAAATTAATTCTATTATCTGATGATACTATCATTTTTCTATGACCTAACATCAGCCTTAGCTTTTTCTTTGGAAGTCATTCTCACTACCCTATGCACCCTCTACAATACAGTTGTTTTATTGATATATTTGGAGGAGCCCCATCCAGTCCCTAGTACCCTCCACAATTTAGCTTTCATAGCTCCTGAAATTTCCACTTTTTCTTTAGAGAAAAAAAAATGTATATTTTGAGTCAGATTAACCCAAATTTGAAACCTACTAGTTGAGTGCCCTTAAGCAAATGCTTTCGTATCTTTGAACCTACGTTTTCTTCTTTATGAAATGGGGTAGTATTATCTTCTTCTTTGAGATTTAGGGATAATATATGTAAATTCCCCTTGAGTACAGGTATTACAGTATCTTCAGATAGTTCTTATTTAAATACTGAAATATGTATAATTAAATTAAGGTAACATCCATGAAATAGACTTAGGTAGTGCCAACTTCATCAAAAGACACTGAGTGTTATGAAAACAGCAATTTCACTTGGTTTTCACCTCCTAAGGTTTTAGATTTATTTTATTCGATTCTTTCAGGAATATAAGCTGCTTTCAAATTTTCAAACTCCCTTTTAACATTTTACACTTTTTGCATCTCTGTTTTTGAGGAATGTTAGTCTATGCTGTTCTTATAATGTCTTTGTTGGCTTCATATCAGCTTACTACTGGGAACAGAATGTGTGTGTGTGTGTGCATGTGTGTATGCATGTGTATACATGTATGTGTAATGGAATTCACTAGTAAAGTACACCACCATCTTAATTCAAAAGTGTGCTGGAAATTTGCTTTTCTGCCAATAGATATTGAGAACTACTCGCTTTATTCTTTTTTAAAACATTTTTTTTAAGTAGTCTCCACTTGATGGGTGCCTGGAATTCTGAGCAAAGCCCTATTAGATATCGCAAATCCAGTAAACAAAGGCAGCAGTGACACCTTGTTAAAAGCAGCAAATACAAAATACCCTCAGGGGAGAATGTGTCTGATGTGTTCTAGGAGCAGAAATAAAGAACGGTGTGGCTGGATCATAATGAAAGAGGGAGAGAATCGTCCCAGAGGAGGTTGATGAGGGATGTGGGGCTAATCATGCAGGACCTTGTAAACCATGGCAAAGTGTTCACGTTTTATTTCAAATAAGATGGTAAATCTTTATGGGCTTCTAAGAATGGCAATGCTATGATTTGTGACAGCTGAATGCGTCCTTAGATCTTGACCAAATTTTTTAACAAAATAATTTAATAATAGTTCAATAGTTTGACTTTTGCCCTTCAAATTCTACAAAGCGATATAAAATTATCTATACTATACAGCATTCAGTAGTACCAATGAGTTACTTAATTTGCTTATTTATTGAGTTGAACCTATTAAATAACTCAACAAGCAATTTTAAAACAAGTTATTTCTTACTACCTGTTGAAATTATTGAAAGTATACATGCACGCACACACTTACTGGTTTTTCTGATGTCTTTAGATGTTCTTAAACATTTAATAAGCCAGTTGTGCACTAGTTTTGTAGAAACTGGTATTAATAGCTCCATCATCAAAAGTCTATATTGATAACCTTAAAACATTCTTATGGATTCCTCCCAGATTTGGACTAAAATATCAATATAAATAATAGATATTCATTTTATGTTACAAGCTTGGAAAATATTGAGCAAACACATTTTAAAAGGTCTATATTCAGATGGAATAAACAACTTCCTATGTGTTATGAATGGTGAGGCCACAGAAGTATTTGGCTCCCTAAAATAATCTTAATTCAGAGCAGTCAGAGAGGCAGAATGCACCTTAAAGTTTATTTGTGAGAAGAGAGCACTGGTTACCTAAGTTATTGAAATATCTTCTTCTCATAGAGCACAAGACTCTGAGACAATAGGAAAGTTATGTTTTAAAGAGAGAGACTTTTGAAAAATAAGATTCCAGGGTGTGTGGGTAAGGGGAGAGGCAAGGCATGTGGGGACCCTGCCTACCTCATAGTTTTGCCAAATCTGGGCTAAACTTTGACAATACTTAGGAGTTATTTCATTTTTTAGCTACCCAGTACCTTTATGAATTCAACTGCCTTAATGAAGTGCAATTATTTCCTAACAATGTTTTCAGTATTGCAAAACATCTTTATATACATTTCATGGCTATTCATCAGCAACATACTACTTGTTTCAAAATTAAAACCATATTTTTTTGTGAGTTACAGTTGGTGACGCCTCAAACTAATTTTGAAGATTCAGTGAAAGTAATCAAGATCATAGCAAACTTTCCCATCTGTTTTGTAAATCAAAAATGTATTTAGAGATCATAGTAAGAATAGTTATGTCTATTTAGAGATATTACTAAGTATTTGGGCTTGGAAACCCAAAGTTATTAGAGTAAAACAAATTTTATAATCTTTTGTTGCTGTTGGGTATTGTCTCTTCTTTATTTTCAAATTAGATTCTAAGATGATATGAAAAATATTAGCATCTTTAAAAAAAAAGATTTTATTTATTTGAGAGAAAGAGAGAGAGTGGAGGAGCTGAGGGAGAGAGACAAGCAGATTTCTGCACTGAGCCCAGAGCCAGACCTGGGGCTCTATCTCACGACCCTGAGTTGAAATCAAGAGTGGACACTAAAGTGAACTTATTAAAAGTGATTAATTTGAGTTGAATTCTAAAGGTGAAGTGTGATGGGATAACTTTGTTTTCTTTTCTCCTCATTCAATAGCACATTTAAGGACAGGACTGAAATTGGAACCAACAAATATTTATTTGATTTGTAGACTCCATATAGTTAAATTCATGACTAATAAGACAAAATAGCATCAAAGACTATAATTTTGCTTCCAATTTCAAGTACTGTAAGTATATTCATTTAATAGGAAAAATCTGGACCTTTTCTATGTATTATGGTACAAAAGATTATTTATGAATTATCTCTATTTTTAACACTTCAAAGAATACTAACCACGAGCAATGAATGAACATGCTTAACTATATGAAGGTGACTTTCCTTCTCGTTTCTCTTTTCTAGACACAGAGCATCATAAGGTCAAGTAGCAGATGGTTTGAGAGTTCCATCACAGACATATTATATAGCAACTGTGGGTGAAAAAAATTGTATTAGTTTTCTATGGCTGCATCAAAAATTACCTCCAAAAGTCAGCTTAAAACAAGATACATTTGTTACATCACACAGTTTCTAAGGGTCGGGAAACTGGGTACAACTTAGTGCAGTGGTTCTGGCTGGGGATCTCTCCTAGGGTTGCAGTGAAGTCAGCCAGGGCTACCATCATATGAAGGGTTGACTAGGTCTGGGGCACCCACTTTCAAGAAGATTAACTCACATGGCAGTTGTCTGGACCAGGCCTCGGTTTCTTGTCTCATGGACTTCTCCATAAGGTGGCTGGAGTGTGTGCAAGATATTCTGACTGGCTTCCCTCCACTCTCTGAGAGAGCAAGGCAGAAGGCACAGTTCAGAGTCATCACCTCATCACTTCTGCCATGTTGTATTGGTTACCAAGACTGACCTGACACAACATGGAAGAAATAACATGAATATTAGGAGGCAGGGATCATTGGATATCATCCTAAAGGCTGGACACTACAAAACTGAAAGATAAATTCAATGTGTAGGATTAATTTGGAATACATTTCCTTTTTCCTCCTCCTCCTCCTTCTTTTTCATTAAGAAACAC